>NC_140068.1:140530992-141730992 GCF_964194135.1 Talpa europaea
ACTAGAGTCATAGTGTGAAAACTTTATAATGCTGTTGATGCTTTTAGGTCCTCTTTGCAGCGGCAGATAAATGAAGATTGCCCTAGAATGTTACCCCGGTGCTTTGCCCTCTCGGTTTACTCCTAAAATAATTTAAATTCCTGTCAGGGAACCGTTTAGCCCACCCAGCGTGTAATCTCTCCTATGCTAGCTCCTGAGCTTCATGAATCTTTGTTGAAGTGGATATGCTGGCGGAGCGCAACCTGTTTGGGATGTGTTATAGGAATGGAAAGTGTTCAAAATTCATGAAGTGCATTGGACTGAATAAACAAAACTAAGGTGCACATTAAGGACTTGTTTGCACACTAAGTTTTCCACATGCGAAGCTTGTTTTAATTGCTGTGTAAACTAAATTAACTTTCTAGATTTCTCTTGTGACCATAATATATAAAAGATCTGCAGACGTCGCTTTCCGGTGTTGCCGGGCAACGCACTGATGAGAATTTGTCCAAGACGGTAAACCCTGCACAACCCTGTCGCTTTCGTCTCTGCCCCCTGAGATTGAAGAGATCACCTTTCACATTTACCAGTTAAGACATGAATGTCCCCAAATTACAGGTGAAAATTCCTTGGATAATGTGATCGCTTTATTTACAAGCAATTCCCTCCCCCCCGTAAGGAACGTGGCTTTTGAAAGGGAAATAGTCCCCTTCAGTGTGAATGGGGGGGCAGAGGGCGACCCTTTTCCTGCTTGCTCGGTCTTCACCCGGGCGGCTGATCCGCGCGCACGCCCAGGCGAGAGGCACCAGCTCGCGGCGGCCGCGGCGATCGCCTGAGGCTGGTAGAAGCGGGACTCACCTCTGGGGGCGCTAGAGCCAGGGGGGCGTGTCCGGCGCGCACCAATCACAGCGCGACCCCGCCCTATAAATAAGCGGCGCTGGGGTCTTCGGCGTCTTGCTGCCTAGTTAGGCGCTAGCAGCTTACTTTCTCGTCTCGCCATGTCTGAGACCGCGCCGCCGGCTCCCGCCGCTTCCACGGTCCCTGAGAAGCCCATGGCCGGCAAGAAGGCGAAGAAGCCCGTCAAGGCCGTGGCCGCCGCCAAAAAGAAGCCGGCCGGCCCCTCAGTGTCAGAGCTGATCGTGCAGGCCGTGTCCTCCTCCAAGGAGCGCAGCGGCGTGTCTCTGGCCGCGCTCAAGAAGGCGCTGGCGGCCGCGGGCTACGACGTGGAAAAAAACAACAGCCGCATCAAGCTGGGGCTGAAGAGCCTCGTAGGCAAGGGCACCCTGGTGCAGACCAAGGGCACCGGCGCCTCGGGCTCCTTCAAGCTCAACAAGAAGGCGGCCTCCGGGGACGCAAAGCCCAGCGCCACAAAGGTGGCTTCGAAAACCAAGGCGGCCGGCGCTCCTAAGAAGCCTAAAAAGGCCACGGGGGCGGCTGCCGCTAAAAAGGGGGTGAAGACTCCCAAAAAGGCCAAAAAGCCCGCGGTGGCCAAGAAGCCCTCCAAGAGCCCCAAGAAGCCCAAGGCTGTGAAGACCAAGAAGGTCGCCAAGAGCCCCGCCAAGGCCAAGGCTGTGAAGCCCAAGGCGGCCAAGGCGAAGGTGACCAAGCCGAAAACGGCCGCCAAGCCCAAGAAGGCGGCGCCCAAGAGAAAGTAAGCTAGTTGGAAGATTCCTACAACCCAACGGCTCTTTTAAGAGCCACCAACCTCTCTCAAGGAAAGAGCTAGTGCACTCCTGGCGTAGCCTGAGGCCGGTCTTGGTTCCGCGCCACACCTCAGCCTGGCCCGGCCTAGGTGGCGCCTCCATCCTGGCCACCAAGTGAGCGTTTTTGCCTCGGGTGACCGCGAGCGTGTCCTGGGGTGGGGATCTTTCCCTCACACCTGAGGGGTTTACAACTCGTAGCCTGCCAAAGACCCCCACAAGCTAGCGACGGGGCGGGGGAGGGAAGGCGAGTCCCCACCAACGGTGGTAAAGTGCCTGCAGCCGCGCCTGGGGCTCCCCAGGTGAGGCTTGCACGTGCACGGCCTCGTCTGACCCGCTTTTCCGGCCCCCTGTGGTTTTAAACGGTCCTGCTGTGTCCCCAAGGTCATTACTGGCTTGGGGGTCTGCGGGGGTTGGTACTGCTGACAATGGGGTGGCCGGCAGCACCTGGCGTGGCCGCGCCCTCAGATGTGGGGCGGCCGGCTGGGGTGACAAGGACCGCCGGCGCGGGGGTCCCGGCCGGTGTCCGTGGGGGAACCCACTGGTGCGTCCTCGCGGCCAGGGTCAGGACGAGGAGCTTGGGTGCCGGGAAGTTGGAAAACTAAAGACCAGAAGTTCTTAATAGATTTTATATAAACAGAACTACTGATTTTGGTGAACTTTGAAAAATCCCACTCCAGGGGCCTCCCTGGTGGCACAGGGGTTGGAGTTAACTATCAAGTTAGCTCCAGCCTCCAGCACAAGTTCGATCCCCGGCCAGGGAGATGCCCACATGGCGCAGCAGACCTCTCCTGACTCACCCGCTGTGTCCCTCAGCAGTGGATTTCAGTAGATCCGCCTATCTGCTGTGAGATAGTGCGCCTCACTATCTCTGGTGATTCCTCTCAGGCTCCTCACCATCCTCCCCGCACCTCTGGCTTACACCTCGGTTCTTGCAGGCATAAACAAATAAAAATAAATCTTTTTTTCAAAAAACATCCCACTCCAGGCCTAACCGTAGTTTCTCGTGTGCAGGGTTTGCAACTCTGGTGGCGCTACACGACATTAAGAATTTAAAGTTGGTGGGCCTCCCCGGTGGCGCAGCGGTTGAGCGCTGGCTTGTGAAGCTGCCCGAAGCCTCTGCAGCGCCGGTTCGATCCCGGGTCCCGCATGGTGCCAGACCTCTCCTGCCGCCCGCTGCTCCCCTCAGCAGTGTACCTCGGCCCCTCTGCCTGCTCTGCTCCCCGCTCTGGTTCTGGTGAATTCTCTCACCCTCCCGTGCTTCTGACTGTACCCAGTGCTTGTATAAATAAATAAATAAATCTTAAAAAAAAAAAAAAAATTAAAGTCGGCCCCTAAATTGCCCCTTTAAGCTTTGAATCTTTTATTTCGGGATTCAATTTTAGTAGTCATTTTTTTCACACCTAAGTAAAAGATTTGCTCTACTTTAGTGCAGCTCCAATCACTTTGAATTTTTTTTAATATATGTGCCTAAAATTCTTTAATCTACTTTTTTTAAGTACATTAATTTGTGGCACTGAACTCTAATAATAGTCTTTCTTTTTTCCATTTTTTAGTTCAGCTCTTTCCATCCCTTAATGTCTGCCAGACAGACATTTCCTATCCCTGCTCCTCCTTCCCCAAACTAGAAGTAGTACACCCCCAAACTGCTTTCCTTTCCATTCATGCTTAAGTACACCTAGCAGTACACATGCATGATTGTTTTGCTTCTCAGTTAGGCTTGTTTACAAAATGCTGCTTTGTTTACAAATGCTCTTTGCTTACAAAACATCTTTGAAGATTCTTACAAATCAAAATAATTTAAAGTGCATGCAAAGTAACAATTTATTCATCAATTTCCAGTGGATAAGCTTTCTATTCCATTTACCAATGTTCCCCGTGGTGCAATAAACAAGAGTCCTATGCCGAGATTGCTAAAATAGAACATTTCAAATGTCAGTAGCTACCAAGGTGCACTGGAAACAGCTCTCCTTCCTCCATTCCTACCATTAGAATGGGGGGGCCTCATTCATTTCTGCCAGTCTGAAGGGTGTAAAATTATTTCACATTGTCACTTTGACTTGCATTTCTGTGGCCCTTAGTGAACGCTTATTTTAGATTTATTGGCACTTGGATTGGCATATCTCTTTTAGGGATTCCAGCCTCTACCTCCTGCTCTTTTTTTCCATTGGACAGTTTTTTTGTTTTTTTTTTCTTGGCCCATTGATTTTGTTATATAATAGAGAAAATTTTCTGATTTTTTTGCATTTTTTCCTACATTTTCTGTGTGGTGTATTTTCCATTTAAATATACGTAATTTATGATATAGAAGTTTTAATATTAAATGTTCTAACCACAAATGTATTTTTTGTAGCATCTTGATTTTCACTCTTAGGTAAAAAAATTAACCCTACATCACTATTCACTCAACCTCCTAGGTTTTCTTCTTAAAATGTTTGCTTTTAAAAAATGATTTAGGGCCTCTCTGGTGGAGCAGGCAGTTGAGCACTGAGCTGTGAAGCTGTCTGCATCCTCTTCAGCGTGTGTCTGACCCCCGCCGGCCGCAGAGATACCCACATGGTGCAGTTCTTTCCATCCCTTAATGTCTGCCAGACAGACATTTCCTATCCCTGCTCCTCCTTCCCCAAACTAGAAATAGTACATCCCCAAACTGCTTTCCTTTTCATTCAGGCTTACGTACATCTAGCAGTACACATACATGATTGTTGTGCTTCTCAGTTAGGGTTGTCTCGCCCCCTGCTCCCCTCAGCAGTGTATTTCAGTCAGTCTGCCTGTTCTGTTCCCCACTCTGTCTCTGGTGAATCCTCTCACTCTCCCAGGTATCTGGCCTGTACCCTGGTTCTTGTATAAACAAATAAATCTTTAAGAAAAAATAAACAAAAAATAATTTAGTCTCTAATCCATCGCTACTTTATTGTATGTAGTTTAAGATAAAATCAGAGTTCACATTCTCCCAGATGGATGACACATTGTCCTAATACCACTTGTTAAGTGCTATTTTCCACTGAACTGATATATGGCATCTCTGCTATTTATTAAATTCTTACATAATGAGATCTATTTCTGTATTCTTATCCTTTTCTACTGATCTCTTCATGTAAGTCTTATACCTTTCATAATTCTATTTCTAATTAGTTTTTTATAGGCTTGTTTCTATTGTGTATGGAAGACTTCTCATTTTCATTTTTTTAGATCTTACTGCTAGGAATAAATGTATTGATTAATTGTATTTGTAGACTTAATATTTATAATTAATCTACTTTGTATTCTTTACTCTTTAAGCTAGAACTTCTTGAGTTTTTTTCTAGTCATAGATAGTAAACAATTTTCTTTTTTGGTTTTCCTCAATGTAAATGAAGCATTTTATTTTCTTTTTGTACTGCTTTTGCTAGGAATTTCCAAAGTAAAGTGGAGTAATAATTTTAGCTACCTATTATACTATCAACAATTAGTCCCCCTTTTTAGTTCTGTATTTTAGCATGGTATTGTGTTTATCCTTTAAGATACCATTTGTTACAATTTTTGAAATCTCCCTTATATAATATTTAAATGGTTACCTTCATTTCTATTTTACCTTTTCTACATTTTTGAAATGGTGATTAGATTTTCTTCATATATTGAATAATCATGACTTTTTTAATTTATCCATTGGTTTCTTAGATTTTTAGCTCTCAAACTTAATATGGCTGAAAGAATGGGCTAGAAGAAAGATTTTTTTTTTTCTAAGATGGTTATTGGTGAGAGAGAAGCAGGTGTGCTGTGGTGGAGTTGAAAGAAAGTGAATTAGATACCCTGTTGTGAAGTTTTCAGAGTTTATGAGGTGGGTTCAAATACTGCTGATTCAATGAAGTGAGTAGATGCCTGGGAATAGTCCCTGGTTTAGCAGTAAAAAAAAGTCACTGGTAGATTTGACTAGAGTAGTTTGGGGAAGATGGAAGTGAGCTGAGGTGGAGCTCTCCATGTAACTGGGGCCTCATTTGTATGCGGGTGGCATTTAAAGCCATGAGACTGGATAAAGTCACCATGGGGTGACTGAGGTAGAGAAGAGTAAATAGAAAGGGGTAAAAGGACTGAGTCCTGAGGTATCCAACATCTGTGGCAGAGGAGACCTGGTAAGCTTCAGTAATTAGTCTACCTTATTGTGCTTCCATTTGCAAAAGCAGAGGGATAGAATGAGGCCATTGGTTTTTATGACTTAAGGAATAAAATAGATCATAGACTATACAGCTTCCTGGAATTAGCTTTTGCTAATTGCTCTTTCAAGGCACTTGTGTTATTAGGCTTTTGAATGCACATTCTTGGTCATGAAAAAGAGTCAAAAATGTCTGAAAACCAATAGATAAGATGCTCTTTGTGGTATGTTACAGTTCTAAGAATGTATTGTTTTAATTAATATTCTGGCCACAGAAATATATTTGATCTAACACCTCAATGAAAGCTTAGAGACTTGAAATCAGTCACATTAATGGTCTGAGATCTCCCTGAGACAAACAGGTAACAGCAGTGACATAGAAATTCTGTTTTTTACTCCTATAGGTTTGACTGTTCCTGATGGCGGGGTTTTTTAAAAGGAAAGAAGAGAGAGAGACTGAGAAAAGTACAAAAGGTACGTGACTTCCAGGATTGATTGAAGATCAGTAAGGCCTCTTTACAAAGGGATACATGACAAATAATGGATTTCTCTAAGTCATAAAACAATCACATGTAGCTGGAAAAAAGAGATGAGAGAGAAAATCTCTTATCTTGATGCTCCCCTTTTACTATGTCATATATATATATATATGGTCAAAGTAAAAAAAGGGGGAATACTGATAGAGGAGAGGGAATTTAGGTTTTTTTTTTCCTTCACCCAATATCTTTCAGTTTTTTGGCAATGTGCACATATAAATCTAAATTAGAAAAAATATTTTCTGCATATAAAAACAGAAATGGATTAAAACAGAGGGTTAAATACTAAATAACTGTTTCATAAAATGGAGTCCTGGCCACTATTCATAATATTCCATATTTGCTGCATCTTTTATTTTACTTATTCACCTATTACTGGATTTTTTAAACTGTACTTAACATAAATTACAGTCATTTTCACATTTGTCTCAGAATAGGTTCCCAGGAGTAGGATTTCTACATTTTAAGGGTAAAAAGTAGCATTGCAAATTACAGGCTGTGGTAAAATTATAATAGTTGGATCTTAAAAATATATAAATAACTAAAGACAAAATGTTACTAGAACTCCCCTATCATTGTTCCTATCTTTTTTATTTAATTCATTTTTAATTAATAATATGATTCGAAATCAAAGCCACATGACACTAACATATCAAGTTTCACACCTTTGTTCCCATCCACACTCTCCCCTTCCAGTGTTTCTTTATATAAATAGAAACAAACAAACAGAAAATATATCTATCTATACATAGATATAGATATAGATATATACACTCTTTTCCCTCTTTCATGGGATAATACATACACACTTTCTCTCATTGTTCACCGTTGAGTCTGTCCTGGAGCTGTGCCTGGACCAGGACACATGAGTCTTCCTCATTTCTTTCCACAGATACATGATATATAGTGCGGAGGGACAATGGTTTATTCCAGATCTAGAATCTCTCTATATAATTAGAAATCAACTCCTTGTAATATGAGTGGCAAAGTATATTTTTTTCAGAAAGTCACTTGTCTTTTAACTTCCTTATGATAAGTTTTGCTATGCAACTTTTTAATTTTTATGTAATTAAATCTATCAATATTTTCTTACATGGCTTTTGAGTAATACTTAGAAGGTCTTTCCACTTCAAGAATCAGGGCATTTCACCTGTTTTCTTGAGTGCTTCTGGGCTTTTGTGCTTCTACTTTAAATCTTTGATCTATTTGTCTATCATTGTCTCAACACTTTATTTTAAAATCCATCTTTACTCCCAGTGATGCTGTCTTCACTGTGTATGAAATTCCTGTATTACTCAAAATAGACTCAAAGTCTATGGCTGAAACTGTTTCTCCTGTGATATTATTAGTCTTTCTGTCTATGCAACACTGGTTTCACATTGCTCATAAAATGTCTTGAATTTTCAGATTGAAGGGAGAAATTGAGGGCTCAATGGTCCTGAAGCTGGAAACCCCACCACTTCGGTAGAGATTGCTCCTTTTCAGGAGCTGGCAGGAGTGCTGTCCCCACTGTGACCCCAACCTATTTCCTCCCTCCAGACAGTGTGAGAACCAGGGAAGCCAGTCTGTTTATTCCCCAAGAAAGAACCATCTATGTTTACAATTACTGTTGATAATATGCTTAAAATTATCATTTGTTGGTAATAGGCCTTCTTGTGGGGTTGTCTTGTGGTACACAGCACTCCGCTGAGCATTTTGTCTGGAGTTGTGAGGAAGTTTTCCTCTAGGCCGCAGAGCTCTATATTCGCTTTAAAATTGTAAATAAATTGTGTTTTTGCTTCTAAGGTTTTTTTTTTTAAGGGGTAAGCTGTCTCAGGGAAGAGACGATCACTGCTGGCAGGACCTGATCTTTACACGATACGGGATGGATTAAAGCCTCTTTGTACACCTTCAGTACATGTTGCTTCTTTTCATCTCTGTCCCTTCTCTGAGTTTCCAGTTTCCCTCTGTCTAGCCGCCTTTTCTCTAGTCTACAGCTGTCCCTCATCCTTTATCTCCACCAAAGAATCAAACCTTCTCAGCACCCTGCATCCCCAGAATTCCCCCAACCCCCCACTCAGCCCCAGGATTTGTACTTAAGATCATTTTTAAGAATCAGAATGAGATCATCAGCTAAAGCAGGCCTTCCTAGAGACAATAAGCTGATCCTTCTATTCTACGAGTGAAACAGATGACACTGCAGTGTCACTGTTCCGGACTTGAAGAGGGTGGAGTGTGGAAACCCTCTAGAGGGAAGTATTCAACTGGAATAAAGAGGGAAGAAATTAAGATTTTTTTTAAGTCTGTTCCAGATATGCCCAGCAGAGGGAGCCTCTGGGCTGATGGCAGGCTCACCATAGAATTTGAGAAGGTTGAAGAATGTGTTCAAAAGCTTCAGAAAGACTTTTCTCAATAGGCCCAGAGTAGGCCTCTCACCACCTTGGTATGGCCTGCTGAGGCCCAGTGAGGCTCTGGGGCTCTGTTTCCATTACTTAAACATTGCAGATTTTTTTATATTGAGAACAGTGAGGGCCCTGAAGGTTAGGCGCTTTTGTTCTTATCCAAGTCTTTGCCTCCTCCCTGGTTGAAGTAGAGATTAGTATGTCTTAAGAGTCTGGGCTTTTCCTAATCGAAGAAGCGAGCACTGCTCTCCCTTTAATGAACTAAAATAATACAGTTTGGGAGATCTCATAATCTTGAAGGTTTATCAATATGTTCTCTCTAAGAATCTTAACTTTAGTCTCAATAAGGATGAGCCACCCCGCTCCCATGTGAAGTTTCCCCTTCTCTGTCCTTCATGTCCCAGATCCTAAAACACTGGACAAATATTCTTGGTCCTCTTCATTATTCTTTAGAATTTATTTAGAACCATGTGTATTCTCCATACATACGTTATTACATTGATTGTTTTTCCTTTGCTAACCTGTCTAATGCTGGTTTGATTATACATCCAGCGAGAGAAGAATGCAGAGGGGTATGGGATGATTTCTTTTGCATCCTGACATGACCATCATGGTCACTGTTCCTCAGCATTTAATAAAAAGGTTATCCATTCGGGCCTCCCCGGTGGCGCAGTGGTTGAGCGCTGGGTTGCGAAGCTGCCCGCGGCCTCTGCGGCGCCGGTTCGATCCCCGGCTGCTCCCCGGCCACCGGAGGAGGGTCCCACATGGTGCGCAGACCTCTCCTGCCGCCCGCTGCTCCCCTCAGCAGTGTACTTCGGTCCTTCTGCCTGCTCTGCTCCCCGCTCTGGCTCTGGTGAATTCTCTCACCCTCCCGCGCTTCTGACTGTACCCAGTGCATGTATAAAACAAACAAACAAACAAACTAAATAAATAAAGCATGCCTCTATAAAAAAAAAAAAAAAAAGGTTATCCATTCAAAAATATTTTTAATTCAGAAAAAAAAGTACTATATTGACTTTTCTACATTAAAGTCTAATTTTTATAAATCTGCAAGTATTTTCTATAGTTTATCATAGTACATATTCAATTTTATATTTTGCCTTTTTTCACTGAGCCACATATTTTTACTAGATTAATACATATTCATAATACTCTTTTATTATGCTTCAAATTTCCTCAAATGGGTTGGTATATCAAAATTTACAAAGTCATTTATCTGGACTATTTTGTCTGCCTTATTAATTTTACAATTAATATATCCCTGAAATTGGGTGTCAACTGCTCACAATTTTTTAAAATATATTTCAAGTTTATGGATATTTTATCAGAATTTCTTAATTTATAAAAACCATAAACTATATATGATTTAGGAGATTAGCCCATAATTTTAAAGTTATGAGTAGCATTAAAAAAGTTAGCTTGAATAGTAATAAAATGCTCCCCTCCAGCTTATTTAAATTTTTATTTATAATATTCAAGTGTGAACTCGAAAACAATGAGCCAACCCTTCAGTTTTTCAACAAAATGCATTTTTCTACATTATATCAGATTTCAGTGTTGGCTAGATTTGTTACACTAAATATTAAAAAGTCCCCACGTAAATATATTTTTTTCTTATATTGAACTGTCATCCAAGGAAAATGAGAGACCCTCTTTCATGTTATAAGTGTGTTTTTTACTCTTGTTATCAAATATGATATTTAGGCCTCAACTGATTCCAAAGATAGAGAGCTACTGTGTGGGTGGCTACAATTCACACAGGCAATGGCTACCTGGAATACTGACAGCTCACACTGTAGATGCTGAAGCATAACACTTTCAGAGCTGCTTATGCTTTGTCCCCCAACTACTAAAACAAACAAAACCCTCCCAGTTGTCCAGCCAGAATTTGTCACCTGTCAGCAGGACATGATAATAAATAAATCTGATCTCATGTTGGCAGAGTTCCTACCTACAGCTTTGGTTTTTCTCTATTTATTAACAGGGCCAAAGTCCTGGGGTAAAAGTAACATCTGATATGGTGGTAAAACAGAAATGAGGAGGTGGCGGAGTAACAGGCCTGAAAAAACCAATGTGAGGAAGCAAGGGAGATTTGGCTACAAGACCCACCCAATAGGAATTCAGAAGAGGCTTTCTCAGAAAGCAAAACTGGAGAGAGCTCAGATCCCGTGAAGGTTGGGGCATGGGGGGAGACTCAGGCAGAGAGCTTCTTTCCCACACCTCGTGGTCCCCACAGGCTCTGTGGACACGTGTGTTTTCAAGGTGGTGAGCCTTGTCACCCTGGGTCCCAGAGGAGGCAGCACCAAGCAGACAGTGGAATGGATTGGATCATTAGCAGAAGTGACATTTTGGACAGTGACCAGAAAGGAACAGGATGAAGATGTAAATTGGATCTGGTTTCAGGATTTATAGAAAATAGGTGCTGGAGTTCTTCTGGGGAGAGAGATTCTTTATTAAACTTGGGTGGGTTTCTGGGAGAAATTTGTCCATTTAGCATCAGGCGACTTCCACCCTGCACTACATCATTCTTCCTCCTTCCCTTCCTTTAAATTTTATCCATCCAGATAGAAACCAAACATGGAGCCTGGATATGTGCCCAGAAAGTTTCTTAAAGATGATGCCTTCCAAGCCCTCATTCAGCTAATAAATATATATATGTATAGAATAAAATGACCCATGCAAGATGCAGCTAATAAAAACAGATTAACTATAAAATGCAGCATGTTTATTGAATATAAAGGATCAGCACTAATTGTGTTTGCCTAAGAACCACGTGGTCCAATAATATTTAAATATCTTTAAGTACATGTAACAAATTTGTAGAAGCTGTATCTGGTTAAACTCTGTTCTTTGTTAGGTTTCCTAGTATACTATAAGACATGGCTGCCTAAAGATTTATGCTTATCATTAAAAAAAAAACTTGAGGGCCTCCCTGGTGGCGCAGGCGGTTGAGCGCAGCACTGTGAAGCTGTCCACATGCAGCCTCTTCAGTGGGGGTCGATCCCGGCCAGCCAGGGAGCTACCCGCATGGTGCAGCAGACCTCTCCTGTCTGGCCCGCTGCTCCCCTCAGCAGAGTATTTCAGTCAGTCTGCCTGTTCTGTTCCCTACTCTGGTGAAACCTCTCATCCCGCTACCCCGTACCTCTGGCCTCTACCCCAGTTCTTCCATGCATAAATATATAAATCTTTTTAAAAAACAAAGCAAACAATCAAAAAAAAAAAAAAACATGCCATCTGAGCTGAGGATGGTTGCGTAGGAGGGCAGGAGGCTCAGTGCCAGCCCTTCTCAGAGAAAAGTGCTTAGGCTGCTGTGGGACTGGCTAGAGATCTCCCTTCTCAGTCCTTGAACCCTGAGCAAGAGGGGATCCCAGAGGAGTCTCCAAAATTATTACAGACTAGAACTGAGTTCTATCACTTGTCTCTTGAAAGCCAAAGTCTGAACCACCAAAGTTTCCACAAAGGAAGTTTTCTTGTTGGGTGGCACCACTGGGACAACTTAACACTCAACAACCATCTCCCCCAGCAGTAGCCAGGTGAAGGATCATATAGGAAGGGGACATGGGGGATTCTTCTTGTGAGGGTCCCAGAGGTGCCAGTTAGTCAGGGTAATGGACAGCAGCAGATGATTACCATGGTTTCTAGGAATTTCTGTCTTATCAGTCTATGACAACCACTTAATGGGCTGCCAGGCACAATGTTACAAATAACTTGTCATTATTAAATGTGCTTTGTCCTCCTAGTTGCTTTCCCAGAGAGACCTCAAAATACAGTGGATTAATTAATGTTGCCAAAGGTGTTGTGATTGCTAACATTAAGGTTCCTGAGGACTTTTAACAACAGATCTTTATTTGACAGACAGACAGATGAGACTGTTGGGCATGATTCTGAGTGACTGAAATGCATATTTTAAGATGTTTAATCCAGGGCCTCCCTGGAGGCACAAGGATTAAAGATAGCAATATCAAGCTATCACCAGCCACTGCAGCATGAGTTCAATCCCCGGCCAGGGAGCAACCCACATGGCACAGCAGACCTCCCCTGTCTTGCCCACTGCTCCCCTCAGCAGTATTTTTCAGTACATCTGCCTGTTCTGTTCCCCACTCTCTCTAGTGAATTTTCACACACCCCAGCACCACTGTTCTGTATGCATAAATAAACAAATCTGTTTTTAAAAAAGATGTTTAATCCTGGTGGTAGTATCCCTTAATGTAGAGGGTGAATAGTGCTTTTATTATAATATATAGGTATGTACTATAATTCATTCTTTACTTAAAAGTCACTTTCACATACACAGCCTAATTTAATCTACTCTATAGACTTGTGAAGTAATATCAGCATTCCTGTCATTTTACAGATAGGAGAACTGAGGCCCAAGGACATGATATTTCCTGCACAGGGCATTTAACTAGAAGGGAGTTGACACTCGGGTTTTATTCCTCGGCACCAAAGCCACACTCTTTCCACTATAGTATAATATTTTTAAACCACTTGATTAGTATTCCTAAAAGTCAAGCTTTGAAAAGATCTTAGAGACATATTAGCCTTGTTTTTCAAATTTGACAACTGGGGCCCATACACTGATAATCGGGTATCTGGAGCCCAGGAAAAAAATGTGTTGCAGTAATGCCCAGTGAAATATTAATACCATAATTATAGTGTTTATCTGTTTATGCTGCTTATGTGCAGTAGCTCTTCAGAGGCCACCAGTCATTGTATTAAGATTTTTGTCATGCTCTCCACCCCACCCACCAAGAGTCACTTTTTGTTCCCTTGAAGGTGATATATCTGATATACAGCATACATGGTGGAAAATAAAGCAGGCTAGTGCGTGTGACCCAAACATTAATATGAATGGGAATAAACTAAAAGGAACTTAATTAAAAAGTTAGTTGTTTCTGGACCCTGAGAAAATGAACATTTTCTTTCAGTCTTTGTGTTTTTATACTTTGCAAACTCAGATATGGATGCCACAAAGGCATGTTGTGTAGAGCCTATAGTATTATGCGTGTAAAGAAAAACTAAGCCATCCTTTGTGGCTTGGCCCTTAAGTCTCAGCCATTTCCTATATCTTAATGAAATCAAAATATGAAGAGGTGGCTCAAGTGTTTATTATTCAATGACTATTTGCCATATTCTGCAGAATTAATCATGTGTAAATAGGTTTGTTACAAAACATTTATTTAATCATTGTATGGAAATTTATTGAAAATCTAATTTATGCTGGAAACCAATTTAGATACAGCAAAATCATACACGAATAAGAGGTTCTATGTTTTGAAAAGCTCACTAATGCCTTTTCCTCTAACATATGTACAAACAAATAAAATGAGATAAGGCCATAATACTGATGTAGTCAGATTTTGGAGGGAATTCAAAGACATACTGATGAAAGAATGAGCTTAGTATGTACTTTTCAGATGAGGTGAGAATATAACTGAGTGCTGACAAATGAGTAGAGGTTTTAAGTTATAAGTCCAAATGTCTGATAAGAGAAGTTGATACTCATTTCCTATAGCTACAATTTCACCATTCTACACCATTCGTCTTCCACAGTATTTACAATACCATAAAGTTTATATTCCATTTGTTTTTTCCTAATTTTTGAAAACGTCATTCATCTTCTTTTACATTCTTCACTTTTATCACATATTACACAACTGACTATTGTAAAATCATCTGAGCAAGGAATCAGAGCCTTCAATGAAGTTGTTCTCACTGTGGAAATCTGGGAACCACAGGGATTAAGGAGTGGAGAGAAAAACCACTGACCTTTACTACCCTTAGATTCAGCTTCAAATACTTCATGAAAGGACATGGCAGGGGCACTGAGATGTCAGAAATAGTTCCCTTGCAGAATTTCCATTCTCTGAAATAGATACTTGTAGAGAATGGAAGTCATTTTATTCTGCAGCACAGAGACTTTCAGATGTTGAATGTAGTTGACAGTAAGCTAAAGTAAAAAATGGTGAGCATACATGAAATTGCTGAATTTTTGTTTTTTCAGGTAAGAGCATCAGTCCTTTCCAATAAATTACTACTACCTCCATTATTTAATAAAGGAATAACAATATATAAAACAACATGCAAGAAATAGTTAAATAAGGAACAACTTTTTCTATTGACTTGCTTTGGATTTCAATGTTTCCTTCCTTTCCTCATTTTTGTCCACCTCCTATTTATTTATACAATCAGTACCTAGTGCAACTCTTGGTATATCCTAATACCCAAGAAATGCTCTTAGAGAAAATGAGTTGTTTCATCTTCTAATGTTAAAGATCAATATTATTTCCTTACCTCTCTAGACTCTGATGTTTTTCATCTGACTCATGACTTTGCTGACTGTTTTCCTACACACAGTATTCTCCTTACTGAATTCTTTACATCTTTGTTTCTTAAAGAGTAGATAAGAGGGTTGAGGCCAGGTGTAATGATTGTGTAAAAAAGAGCAATGAACTTCCCCCCATTTGGGGATGTGCTATTATTCTGCGGCAGCATGTATATAGAAATGGCTGTTCCATAAAACAGAGTTACCACTGTGAAGTGGGAAACACATGTATTGAGGATCTTATGCCATCTTGATGCTGCCTTAATCCTCATGACAGCATGAGTGATAACTCCATATGAGATGAGAATATGTGATAGGGGTACTAGGAGAAATATGACTGAAAGAGCAAAGAAAACTATCTCAGTTACTTTTGAATAGATACAAGCATCTTGAACAATGCTGTTATCACAGAAAAAATTGTCCATCACTCGGTGCCCACATCTTGGCAACTTCAAGGTCAAGGAGCAAAGAATTAAGGCACTTCCAAGGCCACTGAACCAGGAGGTCAAAACCATCTTCTGGCAGAGCTGAGGATTCATGATTACTATGTAGTGAAGAGGTTGGCACACAGCAGCATAACAGCCATAGGCCATCACAGCCAAGAGGAGACATTCTGTGGCACCCAAGTCAAGGAAAAGAAGGATTGGAGCATGCAACCTCCATACGTAATAAACATCTTTGAACCCCAAAGTTTTACCAACATCAGAGGGACAATACTAGTTGTATAACAGAGATCCACTAAAGACAAATTGGCTAAGAAGAAATACATGGGAGTATGAAGATGGGTGTCTAGGTAAGACACAAGAATGATGGTTGTATTTCCTATAAGAGTCACTAGATAGAAGATGAAGACCACCACAGAGATGATGACTTCCAATTGGGGCCAATCAGAAAAACCCAGAAGGTTGAAGTCTGTTGTGGAACTTCCATTGCTCATTTTCATATTGTATTTGAATGGCTAGGAGGCAGGCATGGAAACAAAAAATTCCATGAATATGAGGTAGGTATAAAGACCTGTGAGGACTGGCATGGGTATCCAAAACCCACTAATTGCCATGAAACTCTCTTTTAATGTTTTCCCTTTGTCAGTGCCCAAAGTCTCTCCATATTTACTCAAATCCAGAGTGGTCTTAATATAATATCTTTAACCCAATCTCACTAAATTGTCAATCATTGAAAGAGTACCTATTCTATGGTACCTAATATTCTATTTATTATGATTAAGTAATAAATTCACAGTTATATAATTTTGAGAGTGGCATATATTTTGAAGAATTGTTCCTCCTTGAAACTGATATAATCATTATATATATTATCAAGATAAACTTTTTTCCTGATCAAAAGTGTAGAGGTAAAAGTGAAATGACATATTTTCTTGGAATTTGTTAACAATTTGGGCATAAAACCACTTTCCATATTCAATCCAAATTCTATGTTCATCCATTATAATCATAATCATAATTTCACCAACCTCCTCCTCCTCATATCTCTTCTCTTTGTCACCATTTCAGATGCTGTTTTTTTGTATCAATTTTTGGTTTTGCTACTACACTGGCCCTTTTACTTTTGTACAAGTTTTTGATGCAAGGAAATATAATCTTTTCTTTATTAACATTTATTTGCATGTATAGAGGTCACATTTTTCTTTGAATAGCTCTCATGATTGTTGTGCACCATCTTATAGCCTTATTGATTTGTTAGAGAGTTCAAAATTGAACTAGATCTAGACCCATTAGGTCACCACATAGCAACTACCCATGTAGCTCCTACTCACAACTAAACATGTAGCTCCTACTCACCTGGCCATAGCAACTACCCATGTAGCTCCGACTCACCTGGCCATTCAGAAAAATTAGCAGAGCAGGTAATTCCAAAGAGCAGCTCATTAAACAACCAGTGAGTTGTTTTTCCACATGGAATTTACCATTTACATGAGTGGCTCCTCTGGTTACTTTGGAACTCCATAGATAAAATTCATCACCTCATTTCAACTCTAAAAAAACAAGGAATAAAATGACATCCAACTCCCTATTTATGACTCTCTACCATCTTAATTAGAAGGACTGTTTTATGTCTGAATTAGTTTACAAATTTTCAAAATAATGTTTTATTGAAATAACATAGCATTATAACATTTATAAATACAGGTATGCATCATTAAAAATCAAGTAGTTGAACATCCTCACCATTCAATTCCCTGTCTTTACCTGATTTACCCATTTTCCTTTCCATTTCCCTGCTGGGAACTACTCATTTGTTCTTTTGGTCTTAAAGTTTATTTTTGTAGTCAATACATTTTTTTTATGTGTATAATTTCTGAACATGAGCTTCAGACCTAGGACACATTATATTGATAGTATCTTCAGGGCCAAAGAATAATAAACTTACTTGTTGCATTTGTGTAAAATAACAAAAATAAATAACCCATGCTGTGTCATTATTATAAAGCATGTAGTTAGATTATGTTATCCCAAAGACTCAACTTTCATTACCAAGTTGTATGAGACAGAGGGTATTTTTTCTCAATTTGATGAAAATTTAATTAAACTAATGAGTGTCTAGTTTTTATGTAGTAGGAGGTAGCTAAATTAAATCTAATGTAAGTGCACAGATTCTGGACTCAGATGCCTGGGGATAAGTCCCAATTTCACATTTGGAAGCAGTGTGCCCTCGGGGAACCATTTAACCTGTTTGTAGCCAGATTCCTTGTAGTTAAGGGAAGATAGTAATCCTTCCTTGTAGGAGACATGAGATGTTTGATATTTGTGAAAATATTTGGAACTATGGCAGTGTCATTCTTATTTCTTAAAAGTGAAATTATTAAAATTCCTACCCAAATATCATGTTTCTTCCTTCTAGTCATAATACCCTTCATTTTTCAGCCTGGTGATTTTATCACCATGGCCTCGATCTATACTGTAATTTTTTTAAAAAAATTAGTTTGGGTCACTGTTAAAAATGCATGAACATAAACATGTACATAAAAATAGTCACAAGCACAATTTGCATATTAACTGATGAACTTCAGAAGCAAGACAGGACTTGAGCTTCCCAGTGCTATGATTTAAAAATGCATTGGATTTTTTTTAACCACTTAAATGTGGGATTTTGTTGTTAAAAAGCCATGGAATTTTGGAAGTTGAAATAGATCTCAGAAATCATCCACCCAGCCTCTGCCTTACGTAGAGATCCTTTTACAGAATATCCACACAAGTGATGTTGTCATCATTTCAGAAACATGTAGAAACAAGTCATTTCAGAAGCAAGTCAGTTACACATTTCTTCTTAATAGTGTCTGTCACTTACTTTGCACATTGAGCTCAAAGATGCCTCTTTGTAATATCCAGATACCAGCTCTTTCTTTTTATTCTGTAATAATACAGAGTAAGTCAATTTCACCTGATTTCAGTTTTAAAAATCCAGTTTTGACACAAATAAAACATGGTCACAGAAAAATAAGAGTAAAGTTGGATGATCTAACATGAATATTCTTGTTCCTAACACCCAGATCAAGAATTATAACATTGCCCAACACCTCAGGAACTTCCTTTTGTTCCTCATCCCAATTATAACTATTCCCTGCCCCCCCAAAGTATCTGCTCTTCTGATTTATAGTCATCACCTCCTTATAGTTTAACAGCTAATCACCGAAAGTGCATCTCTATACAATACAGTTAGTTTGGCTCATTAGCATGTTTATATGACTTTTACTCCCTTGTGTTATTAGGATCTATTATCAAATACACTGCCAGAATTTTGCTCTCAGACCTAGATCCTAGACCATTGTCAGCCATTCCTACCCTTATGATCTTTAATTACCACACATTTCTGGTTTCTATCCATTGCGCACACATGGTTTATCAAATACCTCAGATTAGTGAACTCAAAAGTGAACAGTGTCGTCCACTGAGCTCACCATAAAGAGAATATGGAAATCTGATATACATACATTAAATTACAAAACAAATATTAGCAGACACAAATATTACTGATTCAATATTAGTTTTGGGTCCCACATGACTCCAAGATTCCTTATTAGAAGTGCTGCAAAGTTAGGAATGTTTACACTAAGTTAATGTTGTAAACCCAGCTATAGAGGTTATGTATTATGCTTTGGGAGGGGGGGTAACATTTTCCATATTCTTGTAAGTGTTAGGTCTCAAATTTCAGAAATTTTTGAACTTTCATTTAAAAGTGAATATTGTGTTGAAAATGAGATGAGCACAAATTGAGGAAATACATATTTTCATAGAGTCTTAATTTACTTGAAATGCAATAAATTGCATTATTTGAAACTTTATTTTTCATGGTATGAATTTCAGTTTCTAACAATGTAGCATAATTTTGTATTTTACTTTTCTTCAGTGAGATTTAAGACAATGAGACTTTTCTTTTTTTAAAAAAGATTTATTTATTTTCATACAGGAAGCAGGGTACAGGCCAGATGCGCAGGAGGGTGAGAGGATTCACCGGAGCCAGAGCAGGGAACAGAACAGACAGACTGATGAAACACACTGCTGAGGGCAGCAGAGGGTGAGACAGGAGAGGTCTGCTTCGCCATGTGGGATTCTCGCTGGCAGGCCGGGATCAAACTGGCCCTGCAGAGGCTGCACACAGCTGTGAAGCTGTGTCGCGCTTAACCGCCTGCGCAACCAGGGAGGACAAGACATATTTTTAAACATAATTTGAAAGTATATAATGATATGGAGAGGAAACTAGAAACATAACATTTCCTACTTTTGAAAATATTGTAAAATATGCAAAAAGATGTTAAATAGATCATGTTCATTTTAAAGTGAAAGGAATATTGCTATAGTCATACTGAGTCAAAGCAAGAAGAGACAATATAAAAATAGTGAAGACCCCAGGGCCTCCCCTGGTGGCGCAGCGGTTGAGCGCTGGGCTGCGAGGCTGCACACGGCCTCAGCAGCACCGGTTCGATCCCCAGCCGCCGGGCGAGGGTCCCACATGGCACGCAGACCTCTCCTGCCGCCCGCTGCTCCCCTCAGCAGTGTACTTCGTCACTCTGCCTGTTCTGCTCTCCGCTCTGGCTCTGGTGAATTCTCTCACCCTCCCGCGCTTCTGACTGTACCCAGTGCTTGTATGAATAAATAAATAAATCTTTAAAAAAAAAAAAAATAGTGAAGACCCCAGGCTGTAGTCAGACGTCTGTGATTGTCTTAGCAAACCTGTCAGTTTTCTCTTTGTGTGAACTTAAGCAAATTGATTAACTTCGTAAAGCCTCAGTTTCCTCAGCTGCAAAACAGTTGATCTAATAGCACCGCACCCCACTTTAGAATAGTTGTGAGGAGGATTAAATGATACATTAAATGTAACACTACTGGGCCTCCCTGGTGGTGCAAGGGGTTAAAGCGCAACCTATGAAGCTATCAGCAGCAGCCAGGGAGCTATCCACATGGCACAGCAGACCTCTCCTGTCTCATCCGCAGCTCCCCTTAGCAGTATATTTCAGTCAATCTGCCTGTTCTGTTCCCACTCTGTTTCTGGTGAATCTTCTCACCTCCCCCCCACACACACACTCCTCTGGCCTGTACCCCAGTTCTTGTATGCATATATAAATAAATCTTTTACAAAAATTATAAATAAATAAATAAATGTAACCCTATTTACAGTGACACTTGCTACATAAAGAACATTCAGAACCTTCAAAATCTACAAATTTCTTGTTGAAATTTAATATAATCTCATTCCTGAGAAGTCAGCAGTTACTGGCATTTATTTACATTTTACACCATTTTTCCTTTCATGTTGGACTGAGATTAATGCTACCTTAGATCTGTGCTGTATAGGACCTGTCAACTATTCTGATTCTTTTTCTATTGAAATAGCAGAGAATATTTACCATAACAAAAATATCTGAATGTATTTATGTGTCCATTAGGGCAGAACTCACAGCTATCATGCTCTCATGTTTTCCAAACATACTCATGTCCCATGAACATGATTCTTTCATTCATTGGTAATTCAGAAAAGTTCTTGGTGAACTACCAACTCTCAGAAATACTGGGTTTGCCAACAAGTTTTTAATACCAACACCCCAATTACATTTGCTTTGGAAAGCAACAACTGAAGATTTAATCAAAGCCTCCAATGCCAGGATGATGAAGTAAAACTAAATGTGGGACTGATGAAAGAGTTGACAAATTAGGTGTAATTAAATGTTAATAGGATCTTTGTGGTCATGTTATTTGATCATCAGACGTATTTGTAGGGAGGTTCTGGCTAATGAAGCAAAGAGTAGTAGATGGCCTATCTGTGCTGCAGGAATCATTATCACTATACCAAGGAAGAATTTATGTACAACCCGAAAGGTTACTGTATTGATGGGATTTAGACCTTGGGGACAGATACTGCACAGAGGTGATTAAAAAATCTATGACTATTCAAGGATGTAAAATAATGATATACTGGTAATTTAAAAAAAGAAATCTGTGACTATTGATAGAGGCTTCTGCAAACAACAATTTTATGAAAAGTTTCCTTAAGACATTAGGTTTCATGTTTTACTTTTATTTTTAGATTTCTTACATGGAAATTAATTCAGAATGAATTGATTTATGTGTTATATTAAAGTTTCTGTTGAATATTGAAAATATAATGTGGACTTTATCTATAAAAATTAACACATTTAATTTGATTTATTCAACAGTATAATGCCAACATGTTGGGAAAATACAATTATCTATGTATTGAGTTCACAAAAGAGAAAATATTTTATTTTAAATAATTATAAAATAATCATAATTCTAGGTTCATGAGCTACATCATCTATATTTCATTTTCAAGGAATTAAAAATAACACCATGAGAAAAAGGAATGCTCAGTCACTGTTGGTGGGAAGGTAAATTGATGTAGCCTCTATGGAAAATAGTATGAATATTCCTTAAAAACTAAAAATGGAAATACCATAAGATCTAGCAATTCAACTTCTAGGTATTTATCTGAAAAATATGAAAACACTAAAATGAAAAGATTTGTGAAGGCCCGTGTTCATAGGAGTATTATTCACAATAGTCCAAGCATGCAATCACCCTAAATGCCCATCAACAAATGATTGGATAAAGAAGTGTAGCATATATATGCTCAATACTCAGTAGAATATGACTCAATATTTATTTAAAGAAAGATGAAATAGTGCTTTTTGGGAATATATGGATGGATCTTGTGGTGATATCTTTAGTGAAAAAAGTCAGAAAGTGAAATACAATCATTGATTGATTTCACTCATTTGTGGACTATAAATAACCAAGGAAAACGAACTGTCAATAGAAAGACAAGCAAGAAACCTCTAACTCTGAAAAATATGGTGTTTATCAGTGTGGGCAAATAGTGGGAAAACAGAAGGGAGAGAGGAGTAATATGGTAGTGTAAGGGCACTGAAACTGTGCTGGAGGGCAAGTGAAGCAAGTATACATGTTGAGGTATGAAGTTACAGTCTCTAAATATGTAGTTTTGTATGTGGCTCCAATTTTTGTGAATTCGTTCAGATCAACACAATGTGATTTTAAAAAATAACACCATGAACAGCTAGAGCCTACAATCCTTTCAAGAACTTACTTGGAGATTTACCAATTAGTCTTTCCCTATATTATTTTTTATTCTCTTTCTTCCTGCCTGACACCCAGGAAATAATCATCTTGAATTTTGTTTTCAAGGTACACTAGCGTTAGGATATAATTTATATATTAACATACTCACACTTATGTGGATGCTTAAATAGCATGCATTTTAAAGTTTGGTTGTTTTTGACCTTCACAAAACCTGTCATATATGATATGTGGTTTTGGTAGTTTCTTTTTTTGACTAAACATTTTATTACTAAGATTATCCAATATATTTTATGTAGTTGTGGTTTTTAGTTTCACTGCTGTATAACATCCCACTGATTGAATATATATATATATATTATAATTACTTTGTTAACTTGTTGCTGGTCATTGCTGATTACAGTTTTTGGCTCATATGAAAGGATAAGTAAGCTATGATGAACAATATTATCTGCTTCTCCATTCCTGATAACACATTTTGTTATCAAACTTCTCTGTTTTGTATGCCAGAAAATTCCAGTATCTTAACTTGGATAATTGAGGGTAGGTTTTAATAAAGATAGAGCACAGATTTTTATCACTAACCTAGAGACTGTCAATGCCTCTCAGGTACTGGAGCCTGGAAACATATACCCTTGTCATTCAAGTAGGCCCAGGGGATTTTTGCTCTTACTGTTCTATTCAAATAAGGAAAAACTCATACTATCACATTAAGATATTGTTTTCACAATTGTTTTATCACTAGCTCCATCTCCTGCCCAATGAGATTTTCATGCCATAATTACACTGTAATCTCTTTTATATATAGTGATTCTTTGGAAGGCCAATAATTATTGTATTAAGTTTTTTACCACTTCCCCAAAGTTAATGTATGTCCCCTTCAGGGTTATATATCTGATGTGAAACATACTTTGGGAGAAATAAAACAGGATGCTTAATGTGACCTCACCTTTCACTTGGAAGTGAATAAATTAAAAGGAAATAAAAAGTTAGCAGTCATTATTTCTGTATAACATTTTCTTTTATTCCTCCCATTTTCTAGTTCCAGACATACTTATGTATACCCCCTGGAATGTTGTAAAATGACTCTATATTATTATGCATGTGGAAGAAAAACTAAACCATCCTTTCCTTCTTGTCCCTTGAGCCTCAGCTGTTTCCCATACAACTTGCTTCATTGCTGTGCATTTAATTTTTGCTGTTCACAGTGTTTGGTTCATCTGAAAGACTAAATTATGACCCACAATTGCTTATGTCTCTTGGAACATGTTTGTAAGAATGTCCTTTGGGTGTATATCCTATCCTGGAGAGGAACTGCTAGACTATGGAATAAAGAAATATTACATTTTACAAGCCATTTTCTCCAAAAATGAGTTTATTGATTTATTCTACCCTAGATAGGTATAGATGAGTCCATTTCTCTATGTTTCTGCCAAAACCTGGTCTGATAGACCTTTAAATTATTGCTAACTGAAAGATTCTAAATATAATCTAGCCATGATCTTGATTTTTACTTCCCTTATAAATAATTAGGTTGAATAAGTCTTCAGATAGTTACCTACGTATAATTTCTATTCTATGAAAAAGTTATTTGAAGATTCTGACAATTTTTCTATTGCATTGATTCTCTTTTTCCCTTATTAATTTTTAGGGGGTCTTTATACTTGCTTTCAATTCTGTTGGTTATGTGCCCTGAAAATAGTTTTCTTTCAGTTTCTTGCAAATATTTTCTTACATTTTCTTCATCTATAAATGGAAGAATCTTTTTACTAAGATTCTTTAAGAAATCCTTCCCTATTCCAATGTCAGAAAGATATTAACCTTATAATTTTCCTAAAAATTTTATGATTGTATCTCAATCCACCTGGAGATGATTGATGGTTATAGTAGAGGGTGAGAGCTCAAATTATTTTTTATATGGATAACCAAATTCCAACTTAATTTGTTGAGATATTTCTTCTTTCCCCAAGAATGCCATAATGCCGCTCAATATATCAAAGTAATATAATTATGTGTTTGTGAGGATGCGGATATGTTTTGGGATCATTGATCAATTTGTCTTTCAAACACCAATGCCATTCTGTGTCAATTAGTATATATTTATCATAAATCTCAGTATCTGTTCATGCAAGCGATTACAATATTCTTCAGAAGTGTCTAGCTATTCTTAACCCTTTACTACCTTCCATACAATTTAGAAGCGATTGTTGAGTTCAATAAAAAAAATCCAATATTTTAATTGAACTGGATTGAAACCATACATAAAGAATAGACATTTTTTATGTCACATTAAATATCTCTACCATTGCAACTTCATTATTGAGGTCTTTCTTAATGCCTTTTAGTAAAATTTTATTAATTTCTCCCCCTCCACCTTTAAAGAAGTATCATTGAAACATAACATTTTGTATGCTTAAGATGCAGTTTGATATATTTAAAAGCGTATAATACAAATAGATGACCACAGTAATGTTAGTTAACACATTATTTACTTCATATACCTCTCATATTTTACTTTTTTGAAGATGAGAACATTTAAGATGAATTGTCTCAGCAATTTTGCATTTTGTTAACTAAAATCCAATGCTACACATTAAATCACTAACTATCTCACAGAAATTTGTACCTTCACCAACATCTTTCTCCCACTCCACAGTCCCTAGCAACTACTGCTCTTCTTCTTCTTTTTTAGATCTGTTAGGGGGAAAGGATGTCCTGAGCAAACTCCATACAGGCTTTGTGGACTCCACCCCCAAATAATCAAGACACTGGGAACTACTAATCCCATGATCACCAAAGGGAAGGTTTCCAGGACCTGAGGGCAGAGTTAAGCAACTAGGCTCTTGGTTTGGGTATTTAACTGGCCATGGGGGGGAGCGGGGGAGGGGGGTGGGGACTGTCACTGGCTTGGCCACGGGGGTGCTAGTTTTTTTTTGGCTTTTTTTTGCCAGTTCTGCGGATCATTGGGATTCCAGGTCAGCAGACCGGATAGGACGCATTTACGAACTTCTCTCTCTCTTTTTCTCCCTGAGTTATTCATTTCCCAGTTCCCCTTCCCTTGTAAATAAACCTTTTATCAACCTTTTGTGTGTTTCTGCAGTTTAGCATTAATAAGTCCCCTTTAAGCACATGGGTGAGGACCCATGGTCAGGAAAACCCATTTTATGTCGGGGTTTGCCCTGTAACAGATCCTATGGTATTTGTCTTTCATGGTCTTATTTCCCTTAGCATATGACTTCAAGGTCTATACATATTGTTACATATGATAGGATTCCATCATTTTTAAAATCTCAATAATCCATTGTCTGTCTATTGATCCGTCTTCTATCTGATCACATCTTCTTTATCCATTCATCATTTAATGGGCATTTAGATTTTTCCACTTCTTGGTGATTGTAAACCGCTTGGCAATAAACATAGGGGTACATATATTTCTTTGAATTAGTATTTCTGTAATTTGGGGGTAAATACCCAGAAGTGGGATAACTAGATTATATGGAATTAGGAATTAATGGTTTAATAATTTAGGAATTAATTAGGGATTAGGAAAAAAATTCTTTCCAAGTGTGAGACTTAGCCACTATTCCTCCATCTTGTGTATAACCACCATTTTAGTATTTCAAGTTTTGCTTACTCAAGACTAAATAGCCTGCATTCCAAAGAGGGTTTATGACCCCCATCCCACTCTGGTCTTATCTCGGACGGCCAGCCACAGCAGAGCCGAGTAGTGGGTCTAACTGGCCATAAAACAGAACCGAGCAATTCGGGCCACTAATGGGGTCAAACTAGCCATAAAATAACTGTGTACCCACCGTTGTTAGGAAATGCACCTGTGTAAACAATGAATGATGCACCTGTGTAACTAATGAATGATTGCCAACATGATTTAATTTTTAGAAATCTACTTGTAACCCTATATAAGATCCCTATTCCCTTTGTTCAGGGCTCCCGACCTCCGCCGTTACGTAGGTGTATGTTGTGAGCCCGGACCCAAGCCGGTGATAAATTCCTTTGTGTTCTTGCATCAGTTCTCTGTGTATCCTGGGGGCCTGCACTGGTCGATATTGGAAACAACACAAGCATGTGATTTTTATTTATTTATAAGTTCTAAATTTCTTTTTTTAATTTTTACTTTAATTTTGGGGGCAATATTTTTGTTCTTTCATATGTGCACATGTTCCACTCAACCTCCACTCAATCACCCATGGCACCTGTTATTTATTTTTTTTAAGAATTGTTTATTTTATTTATGCATACAAGACCTGGGGTACAGGCCAGAGGTGTGGGGCTTGAGAGGATTCACCAGAGACAGAATGGGGAACAGAACAGGGAGAAGGACTGAAATACACCGCTGAGGGGAGCAGCAGGCGAGACAGGAGAGGTCTGCTGCGCCATGTGGGACCCTCGCCAGCCGGTGGGGATCGAACCAGTGCTGTGGAGGCTACGGACAGCTTCACAGTGTGGCGCTCAACTGCCTGCACCACCAGGGAGGCCCCCTGTTTGCTTTTAGAGGAATGCTGAAAGGCAGGTTATGTAATGATGAAGAACATATCACACGACTGTCATTTTCTTTTCTTTACTGTAGTAAGGAAATTGGGCAGCCTTTAAAGGAAGAAAAGTGTATTTGCGTCAAAAAAGTATCCACAGCGTTTGTATTTAATTATCTTGTGCTGTAGTATAATAGGAGCTAGGGAGGGGGAAGCGATTGGGTGAGACACTGTGCAGACTATAGTGGGAAATCCGCACACACATATTGCTTATAGCCTGTCTACTCTGAGTTAATTTCCCAGCCCAAGGACACGTCTGGAGGAGTGCGGGAGCCTGTGGGAACTGCAGACCAGCCTCAGCACAAGGGGACCAGCGTGAGGCCAGGTGTCCAGGAGGGTGATAGGAGCCCTGGGGACTGGACATCACAGTCTCCTGCCAGCAGTAAAGGCCCGCTTGCTGCTGAACTCTCTTTGTTCAACATACTATAAAAAGCCAGCTGGAAATGAAATGTTAAGGTGGTTTCTTTAGGGTGTTAACCCAGCCCCCCACCCCCCGCCCCGTCTTCCAAATTGCCGGCTAAGTAAAGTGCACCTTTAAGATTCAATTTCTGTTTCTATTGGCATTCAGTGGTGACAGGTGGCCTCAAGTCCAGTCCTCTGGTTCTAAGGAAAAATTTTTAAAATCTCTTGGAATTTTTCCATCATTTCTCAAAATGTCAACAATCATTTACATTATCATTTGACACTGCTATCAAAGAGCATGGAAAAAAAGAAATATTAAGGCCAAGGTAGGAATTTTTTTAATTTAGGAATTTTTAAATGGCAGGTAACCATGTCTTACAGTAATAACTGCATAAGAAAAGAGTAGATATAGTCTATGGAAGATTAATAATGCACAAGAGAAAAGCAAATGTAAATAAAATTATTAGTAAACATTTGAGTTTGTGATTTTACAAAAGAGTAGCCAAGGCAGTGAACTTGTTAATAGATTTTATGCAATCTTTATCTCTTAAAAATTAGTGAATTTTCTATTTAGAAGCTCCATTACCAGATGCAGAAAATTTAAGACAAATGAATTTAATATAAATTATGACTCAGAATTTAAATAATGTCTTAGCTGTTGTTGTAAAACATTACAAATTTTGTGAAAACTATCTTAAGCCCTATTATCCTGGTCTCTTAGCTGGGCAATATACTCGCTTTCAATTACTAGTGCTACAATCAGTTGTCTCCTCTTTCCTGCTCCAAACACCTTCCCTTTTCTCTCTTACTCTGTCTTTAAAGTTCCTTCAACTCTGTAGTTTTTGTCTTCCAAAATAAGTTATATTCTGATATATGTTCAGAGCATTTCATCACCGAATTCCCCAACACATTTCACTTCTCAATCAGTCTAAGACCTTCACCTTAGTTTATATTTAGAATATTAATATGATGGGGTGTGTGTCTGTGCACATGAATCTTTGTTTATACTTCAATATGCATGTAATTTTTTTGGAGATAAGCTGTGAGCATAACTCTACAAAAAGTATTTTGTTCTTTCTATAATCATGCTCTAGTAATGTTATTTTTTTTCTCAGCTATAGACTCTTTAATCTGTATTTATTCAAATGGTAACTTAAGGAAGCATAAAAAGAACTCAAGTTTTTTATTGTATCTACCACAGGACAAATGTCTGAATGAAACATAAAAATAAAACTATAAAAAATTTTATTGTCACCATCCCCTGCTCATGGATTGGAAGAATAAACATTATTAAAATGGCCATCCTACCAAAAGCAATATACAGATTCAATGCTATTCCAATAAAAATTTCAATGTCATTCTTCAAAGAAATAGAACAATTATTGATGAAATTCCCATGGAATCAGAAAAAACCCCGAATAGCCAAAGCTCTCCTGAAAAAAAAAGAAGGGAATGGAAGCATCACACTCCCAGACTTCAAACTTTACTACAAAGCCATAATCATCAAAACTGCATGGTATTGGAACAAGAACAGACACAGAAATAAACCCACAGATTTATGGTCAACTAATCTTTGACAAAGGAGCAAAGAATATGCATTGGAGCAAAGAAAGTTTGTTCAATAAATGGTGCTGGGAAAACTGGGTCGCTACATGCAAAAGAATGAAGCTTGACTACTACCTAACACCATGCACAAAAACCAACTCAAAATGGATTAAAGACCTAGACATAAGACCTGAAACCATAAAATACATAGAAGGAAATATAGGCGAAACACTACATGTTATGCACATCAGAGACATCTTTACAGACACATCACCCAAAGCAGTGATAGTGAAGGCAAAGATCAACAGCTGGGACTACATCAAATTAAAGAGCTTCTGCACAGCAAAAGAGACAATAACAAAAACTAAGAGAAACCCCACCAACTGGGAGAACATTTTTGCACACAACACTAATGATAAAGGACTGATCACAAAAATCTACAAAGAGCTAATGAGACTCAACAACAACAAAGAAAATAATCCAGTCAAAAATGGGCAGAAGAGCTAAAAAGAAATTTCTCTGAAGAGGAAATGCAAATGGCCAACAGGCATATGAAAAAATGTTCAACATCACTTGTAATCAGGGAAATGCAAATCAAAACTACCATGAGATACCAGTGAGAATGGCACATATTAAAAAAACTAGCAACAACAAATGTTGGCGAGGTTGTGGAGAAAAAGGAACTCTCCTGCACTGTTGGTGGAAGTGCAAACTGGTCCAACCACTATGGAAAGCTGTGTGGAGATTTCTTGACCTACTAAACATAGAGCTTCCATATGATCCAGCAATTCCACTCCTAGGTATTTACCCAGAGGACACAGAAACATCAATTCCAAAGAGCACCTGCACGCCTATGTTTATAGCAGCACTATTTACAATAGCTAAGCTTTGGAAACAACCTAAATGCCCAAAAATAGATGACTGGATCAAGAAGATGTGGTACATATACACCATGGAATATTACTCAGCATTCAAAAAAGATAAACACATGCAATTTGCAGCAACATGGATGGAGCTGAAAGGGATCATGCTCAGCGAAATAAATCAGAAAGAAAAAGAAAAATACCGGATGGTCTCACTCATAGCAGGAATCTAGAAAACTTAAATAAGGGACCAGGAAAAAGAATAACTATAAAAAAGAAAATATCAAAATCAACAAATAACTATGAACAAGAGACATTCTATGGGGGGTGGGGGATGGGGAAAGGAGGGCTTGGGGTCAAAATAAGGGGGTTGTGATTGTATGGGGAATATAAAAATAAAATTATAAAATAAAAAAAAATTAAAAAAAATGTTATTGTCCCATTGGCAGATTTGCAAATGGTGTAGGTTTTTTTTCCTAATTAATTCACAAGGGTTTGATATGAGTATGCCATTTTTGAGTTTTTGTGATTCTTCAGATACAGGAAAAAAATGAATGATGAAGGGGAAAAAAATTGCTAGTTTGGAAGGCTGCTTCGTTCTACTGAATTTTTCTAATGGGCCTTACCTGGAAGTAGTCTCTTTGTTGTCATCACCATATTCTACGTGATGACCCTGATAGGCAATATGATCATCATTACCTTGTCATTACCCGAACTCTCATCTCCACGTTCTCATGCACTTCTTCCCCTCTTTTATAGATCTCTTCTACACCATCAGCTCTGTCCCTTAGTTACTGGTCAACCTCAGCAGTTCAGAGAAAACCATCTCCTATGCTGACTGCATGACTCAACTTTATTTTTCTCTTGCACCACAGAGTGTGTGCTGCTGGTGGTGATGTCCTACGACACTATGCAGCTGTGTGTAGACCCTTGCACTACACTGTCCTCATGTGTCCACGGTTGTGCCTATTGTCTGTGATTTCTTGGTTAAGTGACTTTATCAAGTCAGCACTACATTTCTCCTTCATGGTCAGAGTACCCCTGTGTGGCACCATCAAGTGGATCACTTCTTATGTGAAATTCCAGCACTGCTGTGGCTGCCATGTGTTGATACCCATGTGAATGAGCTGACTCTCAAGGTCATGAGCCCCGTTTTTCTTCTCACACCTCTCATCCTCATCCTCAGCTCCTGTGCTGCCATTGCACAAGCTGTGCTGAGGGCGGAGTCAACAGTGGCCTTCAGAAGGTCTTTGCGACATGTGGAGCCCATCTGGTGGTTGTGTCCCACTTTTCCATTCCAGCCATGTGCCTATGTATGCCTCCAGTCGCCATCAGAAGAGTCTCAAGATCAGCACAAGCTCATTGCCTTCTTTATACCGTTGTCACACCAGCCTCAACTCTCTATCTTCATCGTCACAAAAATGTAAGAAGGGCAGTAAAAAAGACTCTTAGGATGGGATTGAGTCAATATGCTTGTGATATTAAAGTATGATGAAGCCTCTCCATAAAAGTTTCATCCACCTAACTGTCAATAATTCTTTCATTCAGTCATGCTATCAACGCATATTTAGCTAATACTGAGGTCACAGAGTTCTTGGTAACAGATGTGAGTTAAACAGTCTGTTTGAACACCAACCACTCTCTAATAAAGAAAGCAGTCATGTAAAATCAAAATCAAAATATTAAATTTTATTAAATTTATATATTTTTAAATTTATATATTATTTTTAAATTTATATATTAAATTTAATCAAAATATTAAAATTTTCATTGTCACAAACTTAGTCAAATATTTTTTCCTTACTTGACAATGAGGCTTCATATTTTTGTAAATATTGGGAAAAAAAACAGGAGGTGCAAATCCAATGGAAAGAAGATATTCTTCATTAAAAAATTTAAACTATGTCTTTTAATTTCTTGTTTTTAAAGTAGAATCTGTCACAAAATTTGTCTTCTAACTTTATTTAAATGACCCAGTGAAACATATTCAATATTTTCTCAATACTGTTATTCTTTTTTAGAATAGTACCTAATATTGAGAAGAATTTTGGCCTGTATTCCTAGAAATCACATTACCTATAAGAGAAAATAACTTTTCTGACTGTAGCAAGAAAACGTCTGAAGTAATGCAACTAAAGTAAGATATCATGTTTCTCTTTTTGTTCCCATGGCAGTGAACATATTTAGGAAGTGGAAAAAACTTGTAAAACTGTGATATATTGCTTGTGAAGAATGGTTGTTGGGGACTAAGTAATTAGGTGAAGTAACTGATTAGAGCACTTACATAACATAAGGATCAATAAAGAATGTTTGAGGTACACAGCATACTAGTCTGTGAAAGGGACTTGATGAATGCAATGGATATTTGAAAGAATTACTTGAAAATATATTGATCTAAATTGATTATTGATTTAGTAAGTAATGTAAAATTCAACTTATACATTTTTAAATAAAGTAATGCGTTTCTTGTAAATGTAGATATGATTGATAAGTAAAGTAAGAAATGAAGATTTTACCTCCTAAAATTCAGGGGTGTCCTAATTTTTTCATTTATTAGTACAAATGAGCTAATGCTGTTTATTTTTCAGGATCTAAAGTAGTTAAATAGTGCCTCCTCTGGTGGTTGAGCGCTGGGTTGGGAAGCTGCCCGCAGCCTCTGCAGCGCCAGTTCGATCCCCGGCCCCCCGCAAGGGGCCCACATGGCGCCACAGACCTCCTGCCGCTCGCTGCTCCCCTCAGCAGTGTACTTCGGTCCTTCTGCCTGTTCTGTTCCCCGCTCTGGCTCTGGTGAATTCTCTCACCCTCCCGTGCTTCTGACTGTACCCAGTGCTTGTATAAATAAATAAATCTTTTTAAAAAAAATAAAGTAGTTAAATACTGCTTACACATAATAAAAATTTTTGTGTACTTGGGTCTAGTGAGCTGTTAGCATCCAAACACTTGAAAGATAGAGTGAAATTTTAGCAAGGGTGAGGTGAAATATGTACTCTTATTTGCTCCTGAGAAAAGAATAAAGTTGTACCATCCTTCTGTAGAGAATTATGAATAAAGACTATCTATACTGCTTGATAGAGTCATTCTATTTTTGGGAAAAGACTAAGGAAAATCTTTCAAATACAGATAAAAATCTTTATATGTAAAAATGTTCACCAGCACTTTTCTAACAAATAATTGTCAACTCTCTAAATGAAAATCTCAGGGAATGGTTAAGTAAATGACAGTGTGTACATAACTGAGACGTAGGAATTACAGGGGCCTTGGTGAATGAAGGGGCAGAGGAATGATTGGGAAGGGATGTAAAGGGCTCTCAGGGCCCAAGCTCGGAGCAACGGCAAGGCGCGCCGCCTGGTGGCCATGACGGGTAATGCGGACACCACGGAGAAGAACGGAGACGGGGCGACGGGGTAAAGACTCCGCGGCTGCAGAGCGCAGAGCTCGGAGCCAATGGCACACCCACCTGGAGCGCGGTGGGGGGTGTCCGCCCCGCCCACCCACACCTGCCGGGCCCGGGCGCAGCCCTTGTGGCCGCGCCTGCGCGCATCCCGGGCGCCGGCTTCTGCGCAGCGGATTGGGCTCCCCCGAGCCGGGAGGGCTCGTACCGGCTGGGAGCCTGGTCTCTTCTGAGCTGGGAGGCGCTTAAATCTGGGGATCTTCTTGGGCTTCGAGAAGCAAGGTGAGCCTAAGGACAGGGAAGGCGAGAACACCTCCCTGTGGGTGCCTGACTGCGGAGGGGGCCCCGTCGGAGGACGCACTGCGGGAGGGGCTGCATGAGGAAAACCGGGGGGGGAGCTTTTGGGGCTTCGTTATTGGGGCTGGAGGAACTTAGGGGTCCGGGTTCATTCCTGAGCGTGACCCCCGTGTCCCGCCGCCGCGGCTGGAGAGGCTCCTTCTGCGCGCGCTGCCCCCGGCGCCGGCTGCTGAACTGCAGGCACCTGGGGTGGTTTCTGGGCTCGGCTCCGCTCCGCTGCCCTGTGTGTTTATCACGGTGGCTGGACCTTAGAGTTTGGGGACCACAGGTAACATAGTCTGGGGCTGACGCCCCCGCTCCGCGCCCCGGGTGCAGCAGGCGGGAGGGCAAAGCCGCCTCCCAGACGCCGGGCCTGAGCAGCCCCCCCTGTTCTGTCCGGGGCATTTGTCCCCAGGGGGAAGCCGGGCGGGCTCCTCACCCCGCTGTCGCCCCTGGAGGCGGAGGGTGAAGATTGAACCCGGGGCGCTCAGCCTTGGCCTCTCCGCGGGGTGTTCTGTAGAAAGGAGGAGATTGAATCCTCCAGCATCAGCATATGACTGGGTCGGGGCGGGCTGGAATGGTCTCTCCCCTGCAGAACAATGACATTCTCAGCGCCCGTGACTCACTCTCCTGTGCACAGAAACTAAATTCAAACTCTGCTTTTTGGGAAGAAAATCTGTCAGCCTGCTTCCTGGGTTCAAGTCCTCACTTTAATTATTTAATAAATTCTAACTTTACTTGAGACTTTGTCCGGTTAACAGTTTGAAGTCAGAGAGCAAGATGCCTCCAGCTTCCCTCTGGAGTGTTGGCTCTTCCTGCTCCTCTGTGCTCCGCACGCATTTCAGGAGGGTTGGATCAGCTTCTGTGAAAATTGCATCGGAATTTTAATCAGGATTGCAGTGAATCTGTAGTTTGCTTTGAGAAGTCTGCACCTTTCAGTAATATTAATTATTTCAATCATGAGCACAAAGTATCTTATTGTAACAGGGTGGTCCCCAGGAAAGGGGGAGGTTCCAGGTTCCCTGCCCCACCCAAATGGAGGGTGGAGCTGAGCCGGGAGAGAAGAAGCTGCAGAGGAGACTGAGGAAGGAAGGAAGCAGGATGGAGCCAGAAGGAGACCTGGAGGAGGCGCATGGAGCCGAGAGACACGTGAAGAAACTGCTCTTGTCTTTTGGTGGTGGACTGGGGTGACACAGATGTGGGTGAGACCCGTGGGGAGGTGACCATGGCAGCTTTTATCTTGATTTTGATTTTGCTCTTTTCCTTCTGGGCTTGTCTGGTTGTTTCTGATCTTTTTCTGTGGGTCCCCACTGGAAGGTGCTTTAGACTTGTGGCAGGCTTTGGGGCCTTGCTCTGGGCCAATCCCATTTGGATGGAGTTTTACCCACGAGGGGACGGGTAACTTTGGGTGCTTCATTTAGAAACTAGACTCTTTGCATTACCTGTATTGTTTCCTAGTTTTATTAAAGTTCCTTCCCATTAAAGTCTCCTATGTTTTGTGTTGATGCGGCGAATGGCAGAACCCATTTAAAATAGGCAGGTCTGCTGGGGTTTGGGCTGCCCCCCTCCCTGCCCTGTAACATTTCCATTTTGTTTTCAATTTCTTTCAACAGTATTTTCTAGTTTTTCATTGTACAGGTTTTTCTTCTCCTTCACTAAACGTTTTCCCAAGTATTTTGTTCTTTTTGATGCAATTGTAAATGGCACTGTTCTATTGACTCTTTCGGATGAGTCAGGTCATTATAGAAACACAACTGAGTTTTGTATATTTTGTGTTCTGTGACTTGAGTGAATTCATCTTTTCTAAATAGATTTTTTTTTGTAAAGTGATTAAAAAATTTGGAATTTAAAAACTCCTATTTCTACCACATTCTGAATCATCTGCAACACCCAACACATAATGTTTGCTAACAAAATCTTCCCACAGAGCCTCTTAATGTGTGGGCTCCTGCAAAAATACTTGGAACTCCACAACAATGGCTGGATTTGGGGGAAATGCCAGACTATTTTATGCATAGACTGCTTCGTTTTTTCATTTCCACAAGCAGTCTTAGAGTACTTGTTTACTTAAAGTATTCATTTTAACCACTGTCACGTATGTGAAGGGGGTTGTGATTATAACTTTAATTTGTATTTCCATAATGGCAGGTGATGTTGATATCATAACTTCAGGTTTTCATTCCCAGCCAGGAGCAGACCTCAGGCTACAGGGCCAGTGCTGAGTCCCAGCCACTAGACCACCACAGCTCGGTCTCTCACAAAGCTGCAGCAGGAACTTCGTTGACCCTCAGGTAAGCAAGTGAGAAGAGAAAGATTTGTTTAGAGAAAGAAAAAGTGTATTAAGGAGAAAAGGAATAGAAATAAAATGGGACTTCATGCCGGTGGAACCAGGGGAGGGAGGGGCAAGGAAGCCAACTAGAGTCTGGCCTCTGGAATATGCACCTTCTTTCCCTAATTATTCTAAAGCCCCATCAGTCTCTTGTGATTGGTTAGTGCTCTGTGGTCTCGCTCACGCTGCCTTAAAGTCTCTGTGCCCAGAATTACATCTTGTGTCCCAGCCCTTATCTTAGAGTCCTTTTTCTCTATCATCCTTGTCCAGAATATCCTGTTGCCCCTAGTCCTGCAGTGTTTGATTAGTCCCCTTTAGAATTTGTTGCCCTTATCTCTGGAGCCTTCCTTCTTCCTCCTAGGCTTTTCCTGTTCTAGTCTGACCCTGGAAGCTATTGCTGCCTCAGTGTGGGAAGCCTTTTCAGGTGCTCCTTGACCATTTGTATGTATACTTTGGAGAAGAGTCTATTCAAGTCCTTTATCCATTTTTTCTTTAATTTATTTATAGATATTTTATATCATTGTTCATTTTTAAACAATGTTAACTCCCCCCCCCCGTGTAATCCCCATAGAATTTCCTTCCCCAGTGCACCCCTGCACCATCACCACAGTCCCCTGTGCTCCTTCCTCCCTACCTCTGATCCCTACCCCTCCTCTGCAGAATGTCTCAGGTTTATAATTGTGTTTGGTTTTGTTTTGTTGTGTTTTGTATCATTATTATTTTTCCCCCGAATGTCTTATTTGGTTCCCCTACATTCCTATAAGTCAAAACATCCAATGTTTTTCTTTTTTCTTCTGACTAATTTCATTGAGCATAATTCCTTCCAGCTCCATCCATGTTGCTGCAAATGGCATTAGATTATATTTTTTGATTGCTTAATAGTATTCCATTGTGTATATATACCACATCTTCTTGATCCAGTCATCTACTTTTGGGCATTTGGGTTGATTCCAGGTTTTACCTATTGTAAATAATACTACAGCAAACATACAAAGGGGTACAGGTGCTCTTTTGAATCAGTGTTTTGTGTCCTGGGAGTGAAATTGCTGGGTCATATGGTAACTCCATTTTTAGTAGACTGAGGAACCTCCAGCTTTCCGTAGTGGTTGGACCAGTTTGCCCTCCCACCAGCAATGTAGGAGAGTTCCTTTTTCACCACATCCTCGCCAGCATTTGCTGTTGCTAGTTTTTTTGATATGTGCCATTCTTACTGGTGTAAGGTGGTATCTCATTGTGGTTTTGATTTGCATTTCCCTGATTGTAAGGGATGTTGAATAGTTTTTCATCTGCCTTTATCCGTTTTTAAAATTAGTTTGTTTTTCCTGCAGAGGCAGGAAAAGACCATCCTGACCATCCCATTTCCATAGTGTGCAAATAATTTCCATTCATTCTGTGTGCTTCTTTCTGGAACACCTAGTTTTATATTGCAGTTTGTGGTGTTCTCTTCCCTGTTAATATTAATTCAGCATCTGTGTTTTTTTTTTCTTTTTTAAAGATTTATTTATTTATGCATACAAGAACTGGGGTATAGGCCAGAGGTGGGGGGAGTAAGAGAATTCACCAGAGACAGAGTGGGGAACAGAAGAGTCAGGCTGACTGAAATACACTGCTGAGGGAAACAGCAGCTGAGTCAGGAGAGGTCGGCTGTGCCATGTGGGTAGCTCCCTGGCCTGCTGGGGATCTAACTGAAAGGAACTGCTAAGCAAATAAATCTTTCCCTTTCCTACCTAAGGGTCTTAGGCCTGGGGCAGTAAATAATCCAATGCAATTGTAAATAACAAGTTTGCTTCCCTAATAAGCATATCTAAAGGAGGAGACATTCTAACTTGGTTTGATCATCAGCCAAGCTGATTGATCTCCCAGGCCATCCACAGGTATCTGCAGTTTTCCCCCTTTTGTCAGAAACTTTTGTGATCACTGACCAATGTTATCAATGTAAGATGGTTACTTATAAAAGAGACCCTTTGTCTGTAGGCAGTTGCTAGACCTTACAGGACTGCCCAGGTCTGAGACCTCATGCATGAGTAATAAAGCTTCTCCTGACCTCACTATTCCTGAAGTACCGCTTGTTCTTCCCCTGCCTGGGTAAAAGGCTAGACTATTTCTGCAACAGAACTCGTGCTGCAGAGACTGCGGATAGCTTCACAGCCACATCTGTATTTTAAACAATATTTTTATTAGTCTTTGTACAATGAAATTTTTGGACTTCTTATTCTGGCTGAAATTATCTTTGAAGTAATCCCTTGTCAGGCCACATGGATGTAATGATGTCTTTATTTGGTCCCAGTGGCAGCACTGGAAGAAAACCAGGATTTTTTACAAACTAAATGAAAAGTTAAGTTCTTGCAGGTTTAGCAACCCGATTATATAACTGCCAGGTATATTTTATGCTCAAATATGCACACATATTTCAAGTAAACAAAATGTTATCTTTTTGAAAGGTTTCTTAAACTTTTTGCTATGAAATAAGTAGATCAAGAAAACTTATGAGGGTATTACCCCACTTCAGCCATAGGTAAGCGTCAGTCTTTTTTTTTGGATTATATAACTAGACACTAGGATGGACAGATTTTATCGTTGACTGTAATAAAAACCCTGGCAATAAGAACCAGCTCCCATTCCTTGAGAGATTTTCCAGGTAGTCATCACAAACTGGAACTAAAATCAATGAACAATAGTAAATGAGGGTGGTGCTTATTCCCGACTTGGCTAACTCAAAATGCTGTTCAGGTGTTAGTGTCTTTGGGGAGCTTCTCCCTGCCATTTTGGCCTGGTGTATTTGGCCAGCAGAGGCCTTATCTACTATAATCTCCTCCTACCATAGACTGGGAGCCGGTGAGGGCAGTGGCCACACCTTTTACCTTATAGCTGCTGCAGAAAGGGTACCCAGGAAATAGCTGCCCTGGAGGCTACAGAGAATTCTAAGTGAGCCCTTGTAATGCCTTAAAAGTAGGTGCACAAAGATAATCACCAAAACTTTGAGTGGTAGATTTATCATCTTGGTACTTCATAGAGGGCTCACCTGCTCCTGGCCCTTCCATCTCTAAAATCCCTGCACACTTAACTCCCATTCATCTGCTACCAACATCTTCCTGCTTCCTTCAAGAATGTCTCCACTACTCCCCCCATTGTCACCCCCACAGGACCTGTACCCTGGTTCTTTCATTTTCATGTCCTCATTGTCAAATATTGAAAGAGCAGCTGACTCATGGGCCCCACTTACCAAGTGGGGACACGCATATCTTTTGAAGTCTCAGCTGGTTTGGTTCCTTTCCCCCTCCAGTGTAGACAATGAGGTATCTGTTAACTTGAGAGTTTTGGGGGCCTTGGTGGGGCAAGATGGTGCCGCATCTGAGGCTGCTGAGAGCCAAGTCTCAGCATAATGAGAAACCTTCTCATTTGTGAAGGAACACTTTTAAAAATGCATATATTTATTTCAGAGGTTTACTTCCATTTTTTTGTTTATAAATCTCATTTGTTCAAGAAGTGCTCCCTATGCTGATGTTGTGTTGATAACGCCGCACTGACAAGCAGGTGTCATGGAGCAAGCTGTGTAGGATGTAAGATACTGCCGAAGAGCAAGATTCTGGCCTTTTTTTTTTTTTAATTTATTTATTCATGCATGCAAAAACTGGGGTACAGTATAGGCCAGATGCGCAGGAGGGTGAGAGTGTTACAGGGCAACCCCAATATAAAACAGGTTGCCTGACTGTGGGTCCTCACCTGCACGCTTAAAAGGGACTTATTAATACTCTACTGCAGGTGCGCACAACAGATTAATAAAAGGTTTATTTACAAGGGAAGGGGAAATGAGGAAATGTACAACTCAGGGAGAAAAAAGGGAGATAAAGTCTTAAATGCATTCTACCAGTTCCTAATGGCATGCAGAGAGCTGGTAAAGAGCCAAGAGCCTTGAAGCCAACAACCTGACCCAAGGCCCATGTGTCTGGTTTTATACCAAACCTGACAGCTTAGCTCTGCCCTCAGGTCCCAGCACCCCTCCCTTTGGTAACCATGGGATTTGCCATTTCCAGTGTCTTGATGGCTTTGGTCTGGAGTGGGGGTAGAGTCCACAAAGCTGGAATTAGTTAGTTTGGAATTAATTAATTCCAAAGTATGGAATTAGCTCAGGACATCCTCTCCCCCTAGCAATAGGACACACCAGAGACAGAACGAGGAACAGAACAGACAGACTGACGAAATACACTGCTGAGGGGAGCGGTGGGCGAGACAGGAGAGGTCTGCCATGCCATGTGGGATTCTTGCTGGCCAGCTGGGATCGAACTGGCGCAGCAGAGTCTGCGGACAGCTTCAAAGCGCTGTGTTCAACCACCTGTGCTGCTGCTAGCCAGCCACAGCAGCCTGGGTGTCGGGTTCCTGAAGGATGGGACAGCATCCGGGTAATTGTGGGGTGATGAGGGGGAGGGGGTGTGAGGAGACACAAACACTTGATCAGGGTGCAGGCATCATCCTGCTGAGGGTCCCAGCAGCCCTTTTTTCATACATTTCAAGCAAACCAGGAGAGTGCATAAGCAAATGCATTAAGGCAGGAAGATAACAATCATCACATCTTTCTCAAGAACAGCCAAGGGTCTATTTGCCCTCCTGCAGAGGTCATGACATTTATTATTTTTTGATTTAAAGAAGGCACAGTTGCTAAACAAAAGTGTTCTTAGAGTAGTCATTTACCTTAAACAGTCATTTTATTACTAGCAAAAACTTATGAGACTGCAAGTTTCTATGTTTGCCATAGTGAAGGATTAACTAAGGGCTGGGGAAACAAAGGACAGGGAGTTACCAGGGAAGGAAGATGCATTGACTCTTCCCTAGCCCCAAGCTCTCAATTAAGGGAGGCATTTTCTTAATTTTTTTTTTTGATATTACTCTATAATTTATTTCTTTTTTTTTTTAAATAAATTTTATTGTTATATTCCCCATACAATTGCAGCCCCCCCATTCTGACCCCAATCCCTCCCCTCCCACCCCCGCCCCCCTAAAAGTGTCTCTGGTTCATAGTTTTTTGTTGATTTTGATTTTCACTTTCTTATAGTTATTCATTTTCCTGGTCCCTTATTTAAGTTTTCTAGATTCCTGCTATGAGTGAGACCATCCGGTATTTTTCTTTTTCTTTTTGGCTTATTTCGCTGAGCATGATCCCTTCCAGCGCCATCCATGTTGCTGCAAATTGCATGTGTTTATCTTTTTTGAATGCTGAGTAATATTCCATGGTATATATGTACCACATCTTCTTGATCCAGTCATCTATTTTTGGGCATTTGGGTTGTTTCCAAAGCTTAGCTATTGTAAACAGTGCTGCTATAAACATAGGGGTGCAGGTGTTCTTTGGAATTGATGTTTCTGTGTCCTTTGGGTAAATACCTAGGAGTGGAATTGCTGGATCATATGGAAGCTCTATATTTAGTAGGTCCAGAAATCTCCATACAGCTTTCCACAGTGGTTGGACCAGTTTGCACTCCCACCAACAGTGCAGAAGAGTTCCTTTTTCTCCACACCCTCGCCAACATTTGTTGTTGCTAGTTTTTTTAATATGTGCCATTCTCACTGGTGTAAGATGGTATCTCATGGTAGTTTTGATTTGCATTTCCCTGATGACAAGTGATGTTGAACATTTTTTCATATGCCTGTTGGCCATTTGCATTTCCTCTTCAGAGAAGTTTCTTTTAAGCTCTTCTGCCCATTTTTTGACTGGATTGTTTTCTTTGTTGTTGTTGAGTCTCATCAGCTCTTTGCAGATTTTTGTGATCAGTCCTTTATCATTAGTGTTGTGTGCAAAAATGTTCTCCCAGTTGGTGGGGTTTCTCTTTGTTTTTGTTATTGTCTCTTTTGCTGTGCAAAAGCTCTTTAATTTGATGTAGTCCCAGCTGTTTATCTTTGCCTTCACTATCACTGCTTTGGGTGATGTGTCTGTAAAGATGTCTTTGATGTGCAAATCACGTAGTGTTTTGCCTATATTTCCTTCTATATATTTTATGGTTTCAGGTCTTATGTCTAGTTCTTTAATCCATTTTGAGTTGATTTTTGTGTATGGTGTGAGGTGGTGGTCAAGCTTCATTCTTTTGCATGTAGCGACCCAGTTTTCCCAGCACCATTTATTGAACAAACTTTCTTTGCTCCAATGCATATTCTTTGCTCCTTTGTCAAAGATTAGTTGACCATAAATCTGTGGGTTTATTTCTGGATTTTCTATTCGATTCCATTGGTCTGTATGTCTGTTCTTGTTCCAATACCATGCAGTTTTGATGATTATGGCTTTGTAGTATAGTTTGAAGTCTGGGAGTGTGATGCCTCCATTCCCTTCTTTTTTTTTCAGGAGAGCTTTGGCTATTCGGGGTTTTTTGTGATTCCATATGAATTTCATCAATAATTGTTCTATTTCTTTGAAGAATGACATTGAAATTTTGATTGGAATAGCATTGAATCTGTATATTGCTTTTGGTAGGATGGCCATTTTAATAATTTTTATTCTTCCAATCCACGAGCAGGGGATGTCTCTCCATTTCTTTGTGTCTTCTTCTATTTCTTTTAACAGTGTTTTATAGTTTTCTTTGTATAGGTCCTTTACCTCTTTTGTTAGATTTATTCCCAAATATTTGATTTTTTTTGTTTCAATAACAAAAGGGATGGTTTTTTTGATTTCTTCTTCAGATTTATTGTTTGTGTATAGGAAGGCTACTGACTTTTGCGTGTTGATTTTGTATCCTGCCACTTTACTGAACTGATTGATGAGTTGAATTAGCTTTTCTGTGGAGTTTTTGGGGTTCTCTATGTATAATATCATATCGTCTGCAAATAGTGATAGTTTGACTTCTTCTTTTCCTATTTGGATTCCTTGGATGTCTTTCTCTTGTCTTATTGCCCTGGCTAGGACTTCCAGTATTATATTGAAAAGCAGTGGTGAGAGTGGACATCCTTGTCTTGTTCCAGATCTTAATGGAATTGCTTTCAGCTTTTCACCATTGAGAATGATACTGGCTGTTGGCTTGTCATAGATGGCCTTTATGATGTTGAGGTATGTTCCTTGTATCCCAAGAATTTCAAGGGCTTTTATCATGAATGGGTGTTGCACTTTGTCGAAAGCTTTCTCAGCATCTATTGATATTATCATATGGTTTTTATATTTCTTTTTGTTGATGTGTTGGATAACGTTGATTGATTTTCGGATGTTAAACCATCCTTGTGCCCCTGGAATGAATCCTACTTGGTCGTGGTGAATTATCTTATGGATACATTGTTGGATTCTGATGGCTAAAATTTTATTGAGGATTTTTGCATCAGTGTTCATTAGGGAGATTGGCCTGTAGTTTTCCTTTTTTGTGTTGTCCTTGTTCGGTTTTGGTATTAGTGTAATGTTGGCTTCATAGAACGTGTTTGGTATTGTCCCTTCCTTCTCAATTTTTTGGAAGAGTTTGTGAAGGATAGGCACTAATTCGTCTCTGAATGTTTGGTAGAATTCATTTGTAAATCCATCAGGTCCTGGGCTTTTGTTTTTGGGGAGGTTTTTGATTACCATTTCAATTTCGCTAATTGTAATTGGTCTGTTTAGGTGTTCTATTTCTTCTTTATCTAGCTTTGGGTGATTGTAGAGTTGTAGGAATTTGTCCATCTCCTCTAGATTGTTAAACTTGTTTCCATATAACTGTTCATAGTAGTTACTGATTATTCTTTTGATTTCTGCTGTGTCCGTTGTGATTTCTCCTCTTTCATTGATGATCCTGTTTATTTGTGCTTTCTCCCTTTTTTCCTTTGTGAGCCTGGCTAGGGGTTTGTCTATTTTATTGATTTTTTCAAAGAACCAGCTCTTGGTTTCATTGATCTTTTGGATTGTTTTTTTAGTTTCAATTTCATTTATTTCTGCTTTGGTTTTTATTATTTCTTTTCTTCTGCTGGTTTTGGGGTTTTTTTGTTGTTCTTTTTCTAGATCTTTGAGCTTCAAGATTAGGTTGTTTCTTTGCGTTCTTTCTTGTTTCTTGATGTGAGCTTCTATTGCTATATATTTTCCTCTTATTACTGCTTTTGCTGCATCCCATACATTTAGGATATTAGTGTCGTCCTTGTCGTTCAATTCAAAAAATTTTTTAATTTCTTCTTTGATCTCCTCATTAGTCCAATGGTCTTCCAGTAGTGTGGTTTTTAATCTTCATGAGGTAGGAAAGTTCCTTGCCTTCTTTTTATGGTTTATTTCTAGTTTGATGCCTTCATGGTCAGAAAAGATGGTTGATATGATTTCAATCTTGGTGTATCTGTTGATGTTTGTCTTGTGCCCCAGTATGTGATCGATCCTGGAGAATGATCCGTGTGCGCTTGAGAAAAATGTGTACTCCGTTTTTTTGGGGTTTAGTGTTCTATAGATGTCTGTTAAGCCTAATTGCTCTAGGTCCTTATTTAGAGCTTTGGTTTCTTTACTTATTTTTTGTCTTGTTGATCTATCCATTGTTGATAGTGGTGTGTTGAATGAAGTCTCCCACTACGTATGTGTTTTCTCTGATGTCTGTTTTCAGAGAGGACAACAGTTGTCTGATATATTTTGGTGCTCCTTCGTTTGGTGAGTATATGTTAATGAGTGTTATTTCTTCTTGAAGTATTGTCCCCTTGATCATAATGTAGTGACCATTGGGGTCTCTTTTTATCTTTTTGAGTTTGAAATCTGTTTTATCTGATATAAGTATAGCTGTTCCTGCTTTCTTTTTTGGTCCATTTGCTTGTAGGATTGTTTTCCATCCTTTAACTTTGAGCCTATTTTTATCTTTTGTAGCTAAATGTGTTTCCTGGAGACAGCAAAAGGTTGGGTTTTGTTTCTTAATCCAGGCTGCAACTCTGTGTCTTTTTATTGAAGAGTTTAGTCCATTTACATTTAGAGTTAATATTGATATGTTAACATCTGTATTTGCCATTGTGTTTGTCTTTCCTTTGATTTTATTTATTTATTATTTTAATAACTTTTTTTTTTTTTTTTGGCCTTCTTTCATTGTTATTCGTCCCTCTGAGGTTCTGGCTTTAGGACTCCTTGTAGTATTTTTTGGAGTGGGGGTTTAGTTGCAATGAAATTCCGGAGTTTCTGTTTGTCTGGGAAGGTCCATATTCTTTCTTCAAAGAGGAAGGAGAGCTTTGCGGGATAGAGTATTCTTGGTTGGCATCTGTTTTCTTGGAGTCTGTTGACTATGTCCCTCCACTCTCTCCTTGCCCGTAGTGTTTCTTCGGAGAAGTCTGATGTCAGCCTGATTGGTTTTCCTTTGAATGTTATCTGTTTCTTCCCTCTTGCCAGCTTCATTATTTTTTCCTTGTCCTGGATTCTTGGGAGCTTTACTATTATGTGTCTTGCTGTATTTTTCCTTTCGTCGTGGAAGTTTGGTGTTCTTCTTGCTTCTTGTATATCAATTTTCAGCTCCTTCTTCACATTTGGGAAGTTCTCTTCAATTATCTCTTTGAATATTTTCTCTGTTCCTACATCTCTCTCCTCTCCTTCTGGTATTCCTATAACTCTTATATTTCCTTTCCTCATGGAGTCAGATAGTTCCCGAAGTCTTTCTTCGTTCTTTTTCCTTCGTACTTCTCTTTCCTTTTCTGTTTTGGTTCTTTTTATTTCTGTGTCTTCAAGATTACTTATTCGTTCTTCCATTTCATCTATTCTGCTTTCATTGCTTTTCCCAGAATTCTTTAGTTCTTCCATTAATTCTTTGATCTCCTGCATTTCTTTTACTTCCCTCTTTAGGGACTCAATTTCTTTCTTCTGACCATTGTTTTCCCTCTCTAGGGACTCAATTGCATTCTTCTGATCGTTGATTATTTTTCCCTTATCATTGTTTTCCTTTATGACTTCTGTCAGTTTTTTAATCACGGCAATTTTAAATTCTCTTTCTGGAAGGCTCAGAAATTCTTCCAAGTTATTGTCTTTGCAATCTGGGGGCTGGCTTTCTTTTTGTGGTGTGCTTTTTCTCTGGAGAGTTGCTAGGTTGCGTGTGGTTCTTCTCCTCCCTACTGTCTGTTTTCTAATTTGCCGTATGCGTTGGGACACTGTGTTGTTGGGACTGGCCGGCATCTTGGGTGGGCTTCTCTGTTCCCCTCTGGTTCTTCCAGGAGTCATCTGTCAGTTTCAAGCAGCCTTTACTGGAGAAAGGTCCCTGTTCTAAAATGCCGATGTGGGGACACACTCCCCTGTGCGCCTGGTCTGCCCCGGCGGTGGGTTCCTGCTCCCCTCTGGGCTTGGACTGCAGGCCAGAGGGGGTCTGGCGTGGGCGAACTTCCCCCGCTCACCTCTGGCTCCTGAGGAAGCCTTCTGCAGGTAGTCTTTACTGAAGAAATGTCCCTGTTCTAAAATGGTGATGTGGGACACACTCCCTGCGCGTCTGGTCTCAGGCACACTCTTCTGCGCGCCTGGTCTGCCCCGGCTGTGGGTGCTCGCTCTCCCTGTGGGCTCAGACTACTTGTTCGGAAGGAGCCCGGTGTGGGCTAACTCCCCAGCTGGCCACTAGCTCCTTCAGTAGCCTGTGCTGGGGTCAAGTCGCTAGGTGGCGCCAGAGATCTCTCCTAGAGCCCTTGGGGAGCTGATTTTCCACCCCGTGGGACAGGGAGCAGAGCGGGGATGGTAGGGTACACCTCAACGGCTTTGGGGTGCTGTGTCTGCCTTGTGCCCCACCGTCGTGGGGAACCCACGCCCCTAATTTCGTGCCCCAGGTCTCAGTTCCAAAGCCCTCAGTTCCAGGACGCGGGCTGTAGCCCAGATCAGTGGCGCGGGAATGGCGCCTTTTGAATCCCGCTCCCCTGCCTGGGCGCCTTGTTCCTGCTCACTCAGGGAGGGCCTCCGCCGTCTCCCCGCAAGCCTAGGTCGCAGGCGCGGGGACCTGGGCAGCTGCGATCCGGTCCGGATCCGCGCCACTTTCTGCGCAAGCTTACCGGGCGGCCGGGGCTGTGTGCTGGTGCTGGTCTCCTCCTGGGGGGCGGGGCTCTCTTTAATGGCTCCTGGAGCTCACCTCCGCGGCGGATCCTGCAGGGTTCGCCTCAGCTCCCGTTCACGGGGTGTGGTGGCTGAAATAGTTCCTTTCCACTCACAGTCCCACTTGCTGTGTCCGTTTTTCTTGTTGGCCATTTTGGTTTGTTGTTTCCCTCCTCTCTGCCGGTCGGAGAGTGCCGACTTTGTGAGCGGGGGAGGGGAGCAGGGTTCTGCGCTTCCCTCCCTTCTCGTCCTCTTTTATGGCAACTTTCTTCTTCGGGCAGTTTGCTGGAGTCGTCCGTTTATCTTCCGTGTCCCAGTTCTCACTGGGACCTGCCGCTTTTCCTCCCTATTAACTTTTTTTAATGGGAGATCTTACCCGCAGCGTCTCCTCGCTGCCATGTTGCTCCGCCCCCATTTTCTTAATTTAATGGAAGAGTTTTTCTACCTATTACTCCTCTACTTATCTAGTCAGCCTAGTTTCCATATCTAACTTTAAGATCAAGGAAAAATTTCTTTTTCTGTAAGATTGCTGATTGTTGTTTGTAGCTGTAAGGAACTACAAATATCTTATCAGAGGCAGGGCCGGAAGATGGTTATAGCTTTTGGTTCCCAGAATGGTTAATACGTGACATATCAGTAGTTGTAACATTGACTATTTCCAAGTGCATTATTTGTGCTGCCATGGTTATTGGCTCAACCAGTCACAAAATTGTTATTGACTTATTCTTAAATGCATACTGTAATGGCTACCATACCAGTTGACACATCCAAAGGAATCAGCCCTAAACAAACAGGAGGAATTTAGGAGGAACCTACTATGGCACCTCCTGTCTTACTGTTAGGGGGAAAAGGATGTCCCAAAGCAAATTCCATATAGGCTTTGTGGACTCCACCCCCACCCCAGGCCAAAGCCAAAGACACTGGGAACTCCAAATCCCATCACCACCAAAGGGAAGGTGGCTGGGACCTGAGGGTGGGGTTAAGCAGCCAGGTGGATACAAAAGGCAGACACGTGGGCTTTGGGGGGGCTCTCCATTTTGGGCTCTCGGCCAGCTTGCAGCGTCCGGTCAGCTCTGAGAGTGACTTTGGGTTTCCAGGTCGTCGGATCGGGTAGGACGCATTAAAGACTTTATTTCCCTATTTTCTCCCTGAGTTGTACCTTTTCCTTATTTTCTTTTTCTCTTGTAAATAAACCTTTTATTAACCCTTTTGTGTGTGTCTGTAGTAGAGTATTCATAAGTCTCTTTAAAGCGCGCGGGTGAGGACCCACAGCCAGGAACCCGTTTAATATCGGGGCTGCTCTATAACATTACCAGGAATTTTCTTACACCTGGAGCCTGGCTCGCTTTGGCCACCCACCTGCTATCTTTTTTTTTTTTTTAATAGAGGCATGTTTTATTTATTTGTTTGTTTGTTTGTTTTGTTTATACATGCACTGGGTACAGTCAGAAGTGTGGGAGGGTGAGAGAATTCACCAGAGCCAGAGGGAGGAGCAGAGCAGGCAGAAGGACTGCTGAGGGGAGCAGTGGGCAGCAGGAGAGGTCTGCGCGCCATTTGGGACCCTCCTCTGGTGGCCTGGGAGCAGGTGGGGATCCAACTGGCTCTGTAGAAGCTGCGGGCGCTACCCAGCGCTCAAGCTCAACCGCTGCACCACCTGGGAGGCCCCAACTGCTATCTTTAAAGTAAAAGAATTTCCTTTTCCAATTAGCCCTTGCCTCCAAAGGCCACATCTCCATATTAAAGATTTGGCAAGGGATGTTTACAGCCTTTTGTTTCCAGAAGTTTTTTCACTTGTTAATATAAGGCCAAATGTTGAATTACTGCCTTTTGGCAGAGAACTACTAATTTTATAAAAAGTGTAATATTTGTATCATGCAGTGCCATTTGTCATCAAACTGGTTATTCAGTGATTGATCAGTATTTGCAGTTTTACTTTTAAATGCGTATTTTAGCAATGGTAGAAACTAGCCATAAACAAATGAGGAGAACCTAGCAGGAGTCAGCTAACAGATCCTGACTTTTCAGGAATCTGCCCCATGCTCAGACCTTTGTCAGATGACATGAGTGGCACGGCTCCCAGTACTGTGCCACCAGGTCTTTTTCTTGATAGAATAATCTTACAGCATCAGTTGAGTAGGGAAGGAGGGCAAAAAGAAAAGGGAGGGGTAAAACCAGAAAATGTGCCCTGTCTATAAAATCAGGGGGTGTGAGTCTGCCCTCCAGGCACTTCTCATCTGCTTGATGACTCCTTATTGTAATGGAGATCAAGCACTAGGTCCCCAGCCCGGTTTCAAACTTATCAACAAGGCAGTCCACTGATCAACTTCTGGGGTCCCTTGTCATGCATCAGCCAACACCCCCCACCCAGGGTGTTCCCAGTCATAGCTCTGGGATGCACATCTTGGTTGATCTGAAAGATACCTGGTAAGGTTTGGCCCCTATGACTAGTTGACCAGGCAGTTCTGACCTTGTACAGGAATACAGAACTGCAGGGAACAAAAATGACTGAACAGGCCACTTAGGATTAGCAGGCCCACAAGCTGCCATGTTTATTGCATAGTCTGACGGCTTCGGCAAGCAGAGCTGGTTTCTCAGTTGTTTGCACCGTATGTGTCCCGGCAAAGGCCAGGAACACCGCAGAGCCTGCGAGCTTGCTCTCTAAAGGTGTGCAGCCACCTGTACACACAGGGACAAAGCAGACTCTTGGTATAAAAGAACTTTAATAGAATTCGTGTGCATTGAGAAAGAAGATAAGAAAGGATTGCAGTTTCCTGATGAAACACCCCATTACCCATCCCCTTGTGGGCAGATGGCCACCAAACAGTTAGCCCAACGCAGGGCCACTGAGGTCCAAAAGCTTGCCAGTCTTAAGACACCTTTTGATGGGGGGCACAGAAAGGGAGTGTGGGCATGTGGAGCCAGGCAAGTGTGGGATGCAAGGAGTAAAATCAAAGTACAAATTAACACAATGGCTGCCATCCTCTCCCTCCCTGCCTGCCTCTCACCCCTAGGTTTCTTTCAAGTGTCTACATGTCTCGCCACATCTCCAAGTCCCTGAAGTAGGCTGTCATTTCAGGGGCTGCGGCATCGAAAGCAGCATGGGTTGAGAGAAAAATACTCTAAAAGTCCTAGTGAGAGAGGCCTAGAAGGGTTTACGTATAAAGAAGTGCAGCCCCGATCTACAGCTAGTCTCAAATTTAGAACCAGGTTCAGAGACAACGGGCAAGTATGTGGAGGAATGTACATGCGTGGGGGTGCATCATCGTCTGGTGCAAGCTAGGGTGACCAGGGACTATTGCTTGGGGTGCTCCATAGTTCCCACTAATCAAAGCATACTATTTCTAGTCCCTCTGCTTCTTTAAACTAAGCTATTCTAGCTGCTCAAACTAATGTGGCTCTCATGTCTGCCTGCTGTTTTCAGCAGATACTGGCTCCCCAGTATGTTCCTCATACCAGGACTTTTACCCTGGTGAGAGGCCTCCTGCCTGACTCTACGTTTTAGCTTGACCAGCAGGAACTCTGGCCGCCAAGACCACAGCCTGGAAAATGAGGGCTGGGGATTCCACGGTCTGTGGTGCAAGTCCAAAGCCAAAAAGCAAGCGTGGCTCTTCTGCAAGTCTCTCTCGAGCCCCCTGCTCTCTGTGGTAGAGCCTCTCCTGGGGACTGGGAAGAGGGTCCCTCCCCTGACAGGCAGAGCTGATGGTTCGGCTGAATCAAGCATGGCGGTCTGAGGCAGGGCCACTAGGCGGGACCTTTCATGTGAGATGTCAGTGGCCCCGAGGGGCTGCACAGCATTAAGGCTCCATCTCATCGGGGACATGAAGCCTCACTTACAGACGTGCTTTCTTCTCATTCCTACCAAGATAGTATCATTTACAAGGTGGAGTGATTACATTTTAAATTTAGCTGGTCAGGGCAACAGACCAGGTCATGGACACAAGCGCGGGTTTCTTCGGATCCGGTAACTCGGGAGCATCTGGCCCTGCACGACCCAGGATGTCCACCTCCATCTCTGGAGCTGGGAGACCTTGAGGGAGGCTCCATGGGGGTAAGAGCTTGTCCCCCTCCCCCGCCCCTCCCTTGTTACTGGTGAGGCCCTCTGGGGGCTGGGTCAGTGTCCCAGATGGCCAGTGTCTTCCTCTCCCACTTGGCCGATGCGTTACACACCCACACACAGAGGTTCTCACTGTCAGAAGGTTCTGGTCCCTTAGCCTTCTAAATGCCCCTAACTTACTACTTACCTCCTTCCTTCAGTTCCACTCTTAATGTTTTCCTGTCTTTAACATTTTTTTCCTCTTCTTGTCAGGGAAGGTCTCCACCTTACAAAAGCTCTGTTGGGATCAGGGTGACCTCAGTCTGTCCCCTGTGGGTGTATCTTGATTGTTGACCATTTTCAAAGGATTTCCTGAGGTTTCTGGTGCTGAGAAAGATCACGGTAGTGCAGCCTAGCCTGTCAGGGGCCTCCCTGCTCTGCTCTGACAGACTCACACAGGGCAGGGAGGGGGGATTAGCCACACAGAAGGCTCAGTTCTCACCCACCTGACCCACACTTGCCCCTCACTGCCTCGTCCCTCTTGCTCACCGTCCCCCACACGCTGTGCACATCATGAAAAGCAGGATCGCAGGCTGTATTAGCAGCACACACTCATGACAACTGGGCGATGAAGCTGTCTGCACACCCAGGATAGGTGTCTGCAGGGTGGGAAGGAGGGCGGGGCTACCCAGGTTTCTTTAAAAGCAGGACAAGTGGACCCCAGCCTCTGTGTTTGGTTCCTGCCTTGTGTTCTCACTAACCAGGGTCGGTTTCTGTCCTGAGGCTGGGCCATGGCCTAGTAGCCCACGTCAGCATCTGTTGCTCCTCCTTCCCTGCAGAACTATTGCCCTGAGTTCCCGTCTTCTTGCTTTCATTTATTGTGCTTAATTTTTGTTGTAGTGCCTCGTGCTGCTTTCCTGACTTGCATCCTTAAGTTGTCTTGTTTCTGCTCTCTCTAGACATAACTACCACTTTCCTGGCTTAATGCCACCTAACAGCTGGTACTGATACCAGAATTGCGGGTTTTCAGGCCTAGTCTCCCAGCCAGGAATGGATCCCAGGCTGCAGGGGCAGCGCTGAGCCCCAGCCACTAGACCCCCATGGGTTGGTGTCTCACGAAGCCACAGCAGGAACTTCGCAGACGCTCAGGCAAGCAAACAAGAAGAGGCAGGTTTGTTGATATAGTTTACAAGTTTGTCTTTCCCCATTTGTTGCATCTTCCCCCTTGTTTGATAGATTTATCTTTATGGCCCAGTCTCCCAGATAAGCACCCCTGCATTTTAAGGAAGAGAAAGTCAAACATCAGCTATTGAAGAAAAGCAGGCCTTTGCCCACCGGTCTCAGTGCTGACCCCTTCCCATCTCCCCCTGCACTCTGTCAAAGGGCAGGACGGTGGTCTTCCAGACATGATTCTGCTGCCCTCCTTATTTGTCAACAAATTAAAGCACTCTCCTTTTCCCCAAACTCTGCCTCCCTTTATTGGCTGAGGGAAACTGAGGCCAGCGTTTGATAACAATGTTAACCTTAGTCCTGGGATGTTTACTATTCCCAGCGGAATTAGTTACATTCCTCTTGTCCTTATCTCTGGAGTCTTCCTTAACTCTCCAGAGGTCCCCACCTGTGCTGTCCTGGAGGCTGCCTAATTCTCCCTAACTTGCCCTAGGATTCAGTACCAACCTCTGCACGCAGGGGGATGTTCATGTTCGATGCAGATGAGTAAGCAGACGTGGGGGGGGCATCCCGAAGGCAACCCTGTGACGAGCTCAGGCTCCATCTTCTCTGTTTTTATGATGGTCTCTTAGCCAGTTTCCACCATTGTGATGCTCACCCTATTTTCTAAGTGATTTCCCAGACACTACACAATGTCATGAAATCTGTGTGACCCCCATTATGTGCTACATGTATCAATCATGACCTTGTAGAGAATGCTGATTGGGCTGGAAGGTTCATTTGCTTTCAAGCCGTACTGTGCTTTTGCTTATTGGGAACCCCGGGCATGAGGCTGTCTCTTCCATTCCTTCCTTCCCAGCCCCGCCCCAGCTCCCAGGCCATCATCCCTCTCTGTCCCTTCCCTCCACAGTCAGTTATCCTCTATGCTCGTTCTCTTTTGGAACCATGGATATTTTATTGTACTGGTTCTCATTTATTTTTTTTTTAATAGAGGCATGTTTTGGTTTATTTATTTGTTTGTTTGTTTGTTTTGTTTATACATGCACTGGGTACAGTCAGAAGCGCGGGAGGGTGAGAGAATTCACCAGAGCCAGAGCGGGGAGCAGAGCAGGCAGAAGGACCGAAGTACACTGCTGAGGGGAGCAGCGGGCGGCAGGAGAGGTCTGCGCGCCATGTGGGACCCTCCTCCGGTGGCCGGGGAGCAGCTGGGGATTGAACCGGCGCCGCAGAGGCCGCGGGCAGCTTCGCAACCCAGCGCTCTACCGCTGCGCCACCAGGGAGGCCCATGGTTCTCATATATTTTCAATTGAAAAGAAACTGCATAGCTGAAGAAAGAGCCAGGGCTGCTCCTGCCTCCACACCAGAGCATGACATCTCCTCTCTGGGTGCTTCTGCCCTGGGTCCTCTCATCCCAGTTGTGTCAACCACTTTTTTCCTGCCCTCCCTTTCCTTCTTGTGAAATCAGAGTCAGCCCTTTAGAACACCTTTTCCTTGTGTCCTGGAGGTCACCCCATTCTCTGATTCCCAGATTCCTACATGGCCTGAAAACTTCCCACCATGAATCAGTGATCTTCACTTCTTGAAAATACTCCCTGTGGGACAGAGGCCTGCGGGCTGGCGAGGCACTGATGTGGAGACCCCCACTTGCGGCAGGCTGAGCCTCCCATGCTGTCTCTTGACATGGTCCGGGCATTAGGGGAGACTCCCAAGAAGCGGGGGGAGTTCCTGTGCTCCCCCGAAGAGGGAAAGTTGTACTTCCCAGAAGAGGGGCGTTCTTACACTTCCCAAAGAAGATCTGAACTAGGGAGTCTCCATGGCAATGCCTGCTAATGCTCTCCTCTTTGTTCTTGGTTAATGCAAAAGTAAGTTATTAACTGGCATGTGAAAACCTAATTCAGACCCAGGTGACAATTGGCTCATTGTTCTTACACATGAACTATCACAAAAGAAGTAAAAATTGTTAAAGATATAGTTAGGAAAGAAATGTTTCAGCCCTGAGAACTATGGAGAAGAAGCTGCCCTGAACCAGCTGTGCTCGGAAACCATAGCCTAACCTGGGGGGTACCTGTTTGCGGCAACAGTACATCTCTGGTATATGCGTAAGGCCAACAGTTCGCAGGTTGTGTGGAGGTAAGGAATTTCTAGTTAAGAGTTAGACTTCAGCAGAACTTACATAGATTTGATGAGTTGTTTTAGATCATTTTGAAGTAATTGATAATAGGCTAGATGAATTGAGTACTAGACAATGGGTTGATTTTAGTAATATAGCATAACAATGGACTTTCATGTCTACTCCAAAATCAGGAAGGCTTGACAGGATGATTGATTGTTACTGAACATTGTACTGTCTTAGATAATTGATTATTGCTAGAAAAAGAGTTGCACCTAGGAGAGTAATTGTCCCTGTTGATTTTCTTAATCAGATTAAAGAAGTGTCCTTTTGTAGTATGAGATCGAGGGTCTTTGTATATTCATGAGAAAATATGTAATGATTGTTTCTGTTCTGCTTTGATGCTTATGCTGATGTAATCTCACCGCTTGCCTTAAGGTATAAATAAAGACCTGCTGAGACCCTCAGTGGGAGATACTTGCACCAGAGAGGGTGTCTGTGTCTACCTCGCTCCACTTCCCCTCAGTCCTCTGAGAGAAAACTTGGCCAATGCCGTCCTCTCCAATCTGAGACCCCAGACACGACTTCTAGCTGGGGCTGGTCTCCAGCACCCACTGGGACGAGGAGGGCGCTGGGGAAGAGAGAGGAGGGGAAATGCAGCTTTAAGGGTTCCCAGGAGGTGCCCGCAGGTCACCGCACCAGGACACGGATGCACAGGCAAGCAGGATGGCGTCCGTGGCCCAGAGCAACCTAGAAAACTCTGGAAATGAGAAAGTAGGACAGAGATGCTAAGGAGACGGCTAACCACTTACTAGTTAAATGTGTTATCAGCGATCACAGTTAGAGATTATAGGACGGGGGGAAATATGTGCATTGAAATTTGTATAATCCTGACGTCTTTCCATGCTTAGGTCTGGATTCAGATTTACTCATTTTTGCCAACACCACCCCAGGCGTCACTGTCCGTCTGTCTGTCAGGCGCCTGGTGCCCGCATGTCCCTTTCCATTGACGTCAGCCCGTTCCCTTGGCTCTGGGTTTCTCTGCCCATTCCCTCCACTGCCAAGTTGATAATTTTCTAGTTATCACTAATAATGGGGGGGTGGAGAGATTTCCTGAGTGATGTACATAGACCATCATGTTTAATCTGAAAAAATCTCTTTAGGTTCTCTGTTTCTTTGATTTGGAAAATGAAGGCTCTCACTTCTGGATGTTGGCATTTGCCTGTGGAGATTATCAGGACTCAGTATTTTAAGTTTCCCTTCCATTATATAGCACAGGCTTTTTTTTTACAGATTTACCCCTTATTCCTTTAGAAAAGAAAAATTATAAAATCTATCTCAGCACAAATATGAAAAGAAAAGAAGCACTGTCAGTGAAACAAAAACCTCAGCAGCAATCCCTCTCCTTCAGTTGCTCTCACGGTTTGTCCCCATAGTGTGTTTAAGAAATTCAAATAGGGGCCTCCCTGGTGGCGCAGGCCATTGAGTGCAGCACTGTGAAGCTGTCACAGCATCTGCAGGTTGATCTGAGGTTCAATCCCTACCAGCCTCAGATCAACCCACATGACGAGCAGACCTCTCCTGTCTCGCCCGCTGCTCCCCTCAGCAGTGTATTTCATCAGTCTGCCTGTTCTGCTCCCCACTCTGTCTCCAGTGAACCTGCTCACCCTCCCTCACATCTGGACTGTACCCTGGCTCTTGTATAAATAAAAAATAAATCTTTTAAAAAAAAGAAATTCAAACAGTGTCATTCACAAACAGAATTATCACTTTCACAAATTAAAATAACATGATTTCCTTGATAAGAAAATTAGGCACTCATTATCTTTAATAGGTGTGTGGTCTCATATCTGTGTATATCTGTGCACATAAGAGGTGAAGGTTAATTGCCTCCTATGTTCTTGTTCCCACTCTTCTCCACTGAAGAACAAGCCGTGAACAAAAACATTTGGTTCTATCTAAATCATGACTCGGCCATTTAGCAAAACTAATTTATTCTCCTTTGACCAACCATGGAAAGCAATTGCCTTTAGTCTTTTTTTTTTTTTTGTCTTTTTTTAAAAAGATTTATTTATTTATGCATACATGCACTGGGGTACAGGCCAGAGGTGTGGCAGGGGTGGGGAGCAGGTGAGAGGATTCACCAAAGACAGAGTGGGGAACAGAACAGGCGAATTGACTGAAATACACTGCTGAGGGGAGCAGCAGGCAAGACAGGAGAGGTCTGCCATGCCATGTAGGTAGCTCTCTGGCCGGCTGGGGATCAAACTTGTGCTGCAGTGGCCACAGCTAGTTTCATAGGTTGCCTCTTAACCCCTTGTACCACCAGGGACAGACATACTGCCTTTAGTCTTTAGGACACTCAGACGGAGAGTTGAGAACATTTATGCTATTCAAGTATTTCTTCCTTTATGTCTTTGATCTATTTTTTTTTCCAGTTGAAATGTTATAAATAAATTATTCTGTTGCAGATTATGGCTCAAGTTTGTAAGATGATGCCGTGGGGATAATTCAGGGCACAACCCAAGGACATTGCTGATTCTCCTTCAGGTATTGGGTGGAGACTATTTACAGTTGGGTTAAAAGCCCTGATGGCCTGACTAATCTGAATATGGTTGATTAAATTCACTTAAAATTCTTTTGATATTTCTGATACTGCTGGATCCTGGCCAAGGGCCAGCACTGGCCGGGCTAGTCTCCAAATTTGGTCTATAACCAACATTGAAACTGTCAAAATGAAAGGCATTTGGTTGTTGAACAAGATGCTTGGGTAAATGAGACTCACATATCACTTCATATGTGATAGCTTTTACTGCAACATATAAATGCAACAAGAATCCATGTTAATAGAAAGCCATAATCAATGTTTTAATCATATCTAAAAATCATTTATGGGTCATTCCCAAATCCTAAGACCTATGCAAGTATAATTTTCTCATTTTGATCTGGTAACAAAATATTTTATCCCAAAATTGAAGTGAAATAAAGTAAATTGCATATAGTGAGTACCATCTAGATATGTCACCTGTTTCCAACTATAAAACATCCATAAAACAATTTTAAAAATAACTTAACGTATTAATTTTCTAAAAAGACACAGTAGTTGTGTTTGCAAAAGGTAAAGATAGAATATTTCAGTGATAAAAGGTATTTTCTTACATAATACATGACGAGTTATTTTAATAATAATATAAGAAAACTTTGGCACGCATCCAGGATGAAGGCCTTCTACCTTGTTTTTGATGGAACTCTGATAGTACTGTTCTTTGTCAGCTGCTTTATAGAGACACCCAGCTAACATGTGGCACTTGAGTGGCTTCTAAATTCCAGTATACAGTCAGTATGGTCTATAAATTCATCAAATATAGGACTTAAGTGAGGAAATTCAAAACATGAAACTGGAAGCATTGGTATATTACATTGGTAATAGGTAACATCCTGTCTCATAGCCCTGTCTCTCTGGTCAGTTGTGTCAGTAAAATACACAAGCCTGACAATTGGCCACCCTCTGTTGAAAACTTCAGAGCCTTTTTCATCCTCTCTTCCGGGTGACTGCTCTCTCTGAAAATGGACCTGTGGTCTGACTTTGCAAACAGGAAAGCAAGAGCGTATTACAGTTTGGGTGGGTTGACTTCACGTCTTCAGCATGCTCTGCTGTCTGTGCAGAGCTGAAGAGAAAATAAAAGAACCAAATGTTCCTGAGGGCTGTCTGCAGCCTCACTCTGGCCTCACCGCCCCTTACAAAAGGCAAACCTATGGTGTCATGTCCTTATTTAAGGCCTTAAATCCCTTCATTGGCTCCTGCTGTCTCAGGATAAAGTAGAAGCTTCTAACCCCAGTTTGAGACCCTTGCTATCTGCCCCTTAGTTCCCAGGCCTCTGGCCTCTCTTACTCATTGTCTTTTAAATTAGTGATCATTCTCTTTTCTCTGCCCCCCTTCACCTGACTGGTTCTTTTTCAAGGGTAAGTCTTCAGAGTAGCTACCTTCTAGGTCACCCTGCGTGACAGCATCCCCTTCTCACAACACACACTCCCCCCCCATCAGCTGTACATCAGGAGTCCCTGTCAGGGAAGACCCTGCCAAGTGTCCCCTCACAGTCTTTGGAGCCACCTGCTGTGGCTTCCTGTGTCCTCACTGCCCCCAGGGCCTGGCTAGTAACCTCAACTAGAAGCTGTGATGAGGGGTGTGTCCTGAGCACATTGCTGCAGGGCAAGGCTCCTGAGGGTGGGCAGCAGCGCCTTTCTACCTCATTCTTGCTGATTTCTCTCCTTAGAACTTCATGTACAGCAGCGATCAGACTGTGTTGTGCCCGTGGGCCTCCTGGCATCTCCTCACAGTACTGGTTCTGACCCAGTGGGCTCCTCAAGAATGAACCCAGACCCTGTGTTCCCCCAAGCATATAAATGAGCCCCCAAAGGCCTTCCCCGCCAGTTTCCACATCCAGCTCCTGCCCTGGGTTCTCCCAACTGCTCCCCCTTGGCAGTCAGCCTCACATTCCCTCCACTTTGGGACTCACCTCATCCTTCTATGGCCCGAGGAGGTCCCCAGATCAACCACAGACAGTGCCTCCTGCTAGGTCCTGAGGAGACCGTGTTCCCACCAGCAAGACCTCCCATCCCTGTCCCCAACCCCAGGGAGCACAGGTGAGGATGGGCTCTCAGTGAGCAAACTGGCAGGGAGCAAATCCCCCTGGCCTCTCCCCAACAGTCACCCTGAAAATCTGAGTCAATGCAGAAGCCCCAAGTGTCCCCACGGCCTAAGGTTTTAATGTTTATGATGTAAATATTATTTGGTTTATATCCAGTTCCATTTCAAAGTTGCCCAGATGTGTTGAGCTTTAATACTGTAAATTTGTTGTAATAATTGCTAGGTTGAAATTCACCATGTTAAAAAGGAGGGCATGGATATACGTTGTCAAGGTGTCTGCAGTGTATTAGTGACATTCTGTGATTGACAGCTGACAGATTCCTTTAGAGTGAAATATTTTAAGCCAAAAATAAAAAAAAATCCCCCTTTTAAATGTTTTTGATATTCTATGGCTCCTTTAAATGCCTCTGGCTGTTCCCAGAGGGAATTTTTCATTTTTTCCTCTTCCTTTTTCCTGTTTGAGTCTTAGAAAACATTAGGGTTATGGTGCTTCTAAGCTGCGTGGTGTGCAGGCCTGACCAGAATAAGACTCACATGGAAATGCCACAAAAGTGTCAGGGAGGGTTGCAATGCCACAGTCTTTCCTGACTGAGATGAACATGAAAGCAAGTCATTTGCCAGGAGATTGGAATTAGACTGATGTGGGACAAGTTGATTTGGACACAAGAACTTCATTCTGTTCTGTTCTTTGCTTTTTCTTTTTGTGAAGGAAATTCATGACCCCCAGGAAGTCTCTTTCAGTTATATAACATTATGTTTGATGAAATGTCATCGTTCATAATTTTTGTCTTCTCCCCATAGGTATATCCAACTTACAGAGCTCTTGTATTTGGAAAGCGTGAAGGGGCCCAGACTTTGAACTCCTGTCTTGTTTCACTGTTTTGTTTTTTTTAAAACTAAATCTATCCAAAGCCATGTATTAAACAGAATAATTTTCTAAATTTAAAAATGAACAAAAAAGGTAAAATGTGTTATTTGGATTTGGAAACTAGCAGGAGCATGGATTCATGCTAGAAACCCAAACCCCCTCACTAAAATCAACAAGGTGACCTTGGCATTAACACTCTAAATGCTGCTGCTCTGCCCACACCTGCTTGACTAGCAGAAGCCCATATTTCCACCCTGAAATGTTTTTCTAGAACTGCAGTGGAATTCTGAAGACTTAAAAAAAATTGCACCAGTTGCTCTCCTGACATGGAGCAGAGAGGCAATTTCTGCAATGTTTTTTTTTTTTTTTTTTCATTAGCTTCAGTTGACTGGTTCTAATAATAAAAAGGAGTGCACACATTATAGAAATTTTGAAAAGCAATAATATAATGAACAATATAGTAAGATATGATTTTTTCCATCAAAACATACATACTTTTATAAATTAGCTTACTCTCTTCCTGGTATTTTCCAATATTGTTAATTGTGTGTAAGGGCGGATAGTAATGATGTAGAGTTTGAGAATTACAAAATGACCAGGACAATTATAACAAAATCACAACCCATAATCTTCTTCCTCCTTCATCTTAATTTCCCTAGCTCTTCATTATATCACCTAAGGATGTATCATGAAATATATAATTAAAACATGATTTTAATTTTGTCTAGTATTTAACATTTAAATAAATCACATTATGTTTATTTTCTTATCTTGGCACTTTCAACAATATGTAGGCAAGATTAAATCCACATTGGATGCAGCTAGAGCCTAATTTCACGGCTTATAATATTCCACCTGATGCAAAGTAATAATTTTTCCGTTCTAGTCTTCACACACATAAGGATTATTTCATTTTTTTCTTCTAAGATGGAATTATAAATGTCTCCGGGGTTTTATATTCTACTTTCATCATTTAACATTGTAAGTATTCTCCTGCGACATTAAAAAAAATAAGTATTGTAGCTGATTGCTACATTTCATTTATGCATATGCTGTAATTAACCATTCCTTGGAGTTTCGTTTAGATTTTTTCCAATCATTTATTACTATAAAGAAAGTGCTGGTGAACATTTTTACATGTATTTTTATCTGTTTTTCAAAGCATTTCCTAGGTCATTTCCAAAATACAGAATGCCTATTTCTATTTAAAATAAAAATATGTTAAATTCAAAATTCTCTGCAGAACGGAGGTGTGAAGGTGTCCTCTCAGGAGGGGACAGGCGCACACTTCCCAGCCCTTCCTCACCGACTCTCCCTCCCCCTGCTGCCTCTGAAAGGCTCTGACACCAGCAGCTGCTCCCTCCCTCCCTCCCTCCCTCCTGCTCCCTGCCCCTGGCCCGCCCTGAACTGGCAACTTCAGCCAGTCCCGGCGCGTTGCTGCTCCTCGCCGCCAGGCGGCGCCCTCTGCCGTTTCTCCGCGCTGTCACTTTCATGGCGCTTTCCTTTCCCTCTCAGGCCTCAGTCACTCTCCGCATTTCATTCGCGAGCAGCCCCGCCCTCATTATTCTGCGCAAGGCCCCTCTCCCTCTCTCGCCTCCCTGTGCCTCGCGCGCCCCGGGACACCGCATCCAGGGGCTCAGCCATCCTTATTCTGCGTTCTTCCTGCAGTACCGCTCCGGCCCACAAGACGGCGCTCTCCGTTTCTACCTATGCTGTTTTACCGCAGGAACCTCTCCTTCCTCCTGCCGCTTGAGTTTCTTTCTCACATTGCCACTCCGCTCCACAAGACGGCGCTCTCCGTTCATACGCGCCTCCTTTTTGCCCCTGGACCCTCTCCTTCCTCCACTTCCGCGTTAAATGGCCCTATCCCATAAGGCCCTGCGACACGAATGTGCTGGAAGGAGAGGTTCCTTGACCAAAGCAAGAGCGGGTGGATCGGAGCGCGCCGCCTTCTGGACTGGAGTGGTAACGTGGGAAAATCGCGGCCTGCGGAGCTGGCTGACAACGGAAGTGGCGGGAGGAAGGAGAGGCTCTTGTGGCAAAACAAGGCCGGCAGAAGCGGAGTGCGCTGTCTTGTGGGCTGGAGAGGTAATGCAGGAAGAACGCTGGATAGCAATGACTGCCGCTGGGCGTGGTAAAGGGCGGGGCCGAGGCGGAGGGAAAGGGGCGGAGCACGTAATAGTGACGGGCGGGGCCGCTGGTGAGGGAAACGCGGGGAGTGACAGGCGCGAAGGGGGACGGGCAGCGCCTCCAGGGCCGAAGTGCCGAGCAACGACAGAGGGCGCCGCCTCGTGGCGAGTAGGAGCAACGCTCCAAAGCGCCGGGACAGGGAAGGGCCCAGGACGGCGGAGCCCGCGCTGACTTGGGGAGGGGAGGGGGTGGGAGCAGAAGGTAGGGGGGGTAGGGGGGGGCCCAGCCGGGAGGAGGCGCTGCGGCGGGGGTGGGGGGGGAGGGTGATGGGGCCAAAGCCTGGAGACGGGCGGGGGAAGGAAACGCGGGCGAGGACGAGGTGAAACACGTCCCGTCTCCGTTCCTGAGAAGACGCGTCACCCCGCCCTTCAGGATTTCAAAGACTTTTATTGTGCTTCAGAGGAAACAGCGGTTCTGGTTTGGGGAAGTGACCCGCGGAAACGCGCCGAGACACGCAGGGAAGCTGGTGTGTGGAAGCCTCGCCGGCCCCTTCTCACAGCAGCGCGCGGCTGGGAACAACCCGGATGAACACCCCAGGGCGGGGTCCAGTAGACTGCGGTGTAGACACGAATGAAATGTGGCCGCTACAGGGATCATCCTTTCCCAGGCATCACAGGGGGAGACAGAAAGGAAGACGGGCTTGAGGGGCATGAACGTGGTCTGCTCCCCTCCGAGGCCCGAAGACGAAGGCAGATGCTTTCCCGGAGGGGCTGAGGACAGGTCAGGGTTTCTAGACGCCGGCGCCGCCACTTAGATGGGCCGCAAGTGCCTTTTGTTCGTGGCTTGTCCTGTAACGGAGAAAACAGTGGGAACAAGTTGGGGAGATCACAGTGGGGTCAAGAATGTTCGTCACAGGCCACGGACATTCACAGTAACAGGATGCGGCCTTTCCTTATCAACACAGTGTGTTCACCTGTGAAACTGAGAATCAGTGGATGACATTGTTTGTATTTCCTAAACACGCCAAGGGGATGAACACAGAGACATCAAGTAAATCAGAGGAACTGCTGCTGACTCTTGTTGCCTTGAGTTTTTTTTAACATGTGCTGAGATAGTTACATTTTTTTCAGAAGGAAGAAAGGGCATGTGTGTGAAATGCCTGGGGTATAGCATATAAGGGAAGTTTGCAAGACAGGCCTGATCGTTTCACTTGCAAAAGCCACCGTCGCCAAAGGGGAGACCGTCCTTGGCCAGATCAAAGAAGAAACAGAATCTAAAAGGGAGTTTTCAGATGAAACGTGACGGCTGATGTTCATCACTTGGGGACTCCCCACCCCCTACTAGTGAGAACCAGAAGGTCATTCACTGGGCCGTGCAGGGAACGGGCTGACGTCAATGGAAAGAGACAGGCGAGCACCGGGCGCCTGACAGACGGACGGACAGTGACGCCTGGGGTGGTGGCAAAATCCTCATCCAGACCTCCGCATGGAAAGACGTCAGGATTATGCAACTGTTGATGGACACATCTCCTACCATCTCGTACTTTAATCTCTAATAATCCATCTAACTGGTAAGCCTTGAGCCGTCCACCCGCGTCTCTGTCCGACTTTTTTTCAGCGTTTCTGGAGTTGCCCTGGGCCCCGGGCGCGTCCTGCTGCCCGCGCATCCGAGTCCTGCTGCGGTGACCTGTGGGCGCCTCCCGGAACCCTGAAAGCTGCATGTCCCCTCCTCGCTCTCCCCCAGCCCGCGGGCCTCCGTCCACAGGGAGTGTTTTGGGGTGAAGGTCCCGGATTCCGGTGAGCCGTGCTCAGGCCCGGCGGGAGCTCCGGCGTGGGGCGTGGGGGGAGCCCCGGGCCGCGCGGAGAGGCTGAGCCAAAGGGCTGCTGCGTCTCCACGTGAGGGAGAGGGAAGGCGGAGCCAAGAGGCCGCCACAACGGGGACGAGAGCGCCTGGAGTGTCATCGCCATCATTTCCCCGGTTCGGGCGTCTCCTCCCTCAGCCGCCACTGTTGCCGGACGCGGGCGGGCGGGCCCGGGGTGCGCGTGGGCCGCGCGGGCAGCTGGGCCTGGGCGGAGCCACCGGTGTCGGGGCCGCGCGGGCGCCCGAGGTGGGGGGAGGAGGCCGCGGGAAGGCCGGAGAGGCCCGAGAAGAGGTTCCCCGTGGGCCGGAGGCCCCCCCGCCCCCGCCCCGGAACCCGGCGCCTGCCCCCCCCTCGCCCCCCGCACCCCGAGGAGACAACCACGGCCCGGCCTCTCCATCCCGCGCCGCGGCGTCCCCTGCGGGCCTGAAAGCCAGACCCGGGGCCCCGTCCCAGGCCTGACGGCGGCAGCGGGCGCAGGGCGGGGCAGGGGGTGCGCCGGAGCCTGGAGAAGGGGGTGACGGGCGGGCGCAGCGGCGCGCAGAGGACCCTGCGCGGGGAGAGGCAGAAAACACGGTAAGGGGCGAGCCCAAAGGGGGGGAGCCCAGAAGGAAGTGGGACAGGCCCAGAAGGGGGTGCGAGCCCAGAGGGAAGGGGGGGAGCCCAGAGGGAAGGGGGGGAGCCCAGAGGGAAGGGGGGTGCCCGGCTCCCCTAGGCAGGCAGGCGGCCCCGCTGGGGGCCCCGCTGGCGGGGTTCACTCCCGGGCACTCGGGCGCCCCCTCCCGATGACCCGGTGTCTGTCCTCGTGTCCAGCCCCGTCTGCGCGCGGGCGGGTCCGCGGGGCTCAGCGCGGGGGCCCCCCGGGAGCCCCTCCGGCCGCCTTCCCTTGGGCCCCGCCTGCTGCTCGCGTGGCGCGCCCCGGGGTCCCTCCTGGCGGTGTCTGGGGGTGACGGTCTCTGTCTCCGGGGTCCGGGCTGCGGGGCTCCCGCCGCGGGGCTCCCCTCGCCGGGCCGTCCCTGCGGGCCCCGCGTTTCCTCGCTGCGGCTGCGGGCGCGGGTCCGTCCTGCGGGGGAGCCCCGTCAGGCGCAGGGCGTGCAAGTCCGTCCCCCTGTTGTGGGGCGGCGGCGCGGGGTGAAGGGGGTTAGGCTGTCCTGCCCGCGCCCGTCAGGGGGCCCTGCCCGCGGGGCTGCGCGGGTTCCACGGCGGCGTTTGCTTCTGCGGCCGCGGGAGCGGGACTGCGGGTCCCCCAGGCAGAGCGCGGCGGGCGGGAGAGACCCGGGGGCAGAAGCCGGAGCAGCCCCGAGGGAAGCCTGGCCGGGGGCTGGGCGGCCCGCGGGGCTCCTGGCCGCCCCCGCCCCGGCCTGCCCGGGCCTGGAGGCCGCCCCGCGTGTGCAGCTCCGTGAGCGCCCGGGGAACCCACGCGGGCCCCGGGAAGCGGCTTCCCCCCGTCGGCCCGACACAGAAACCTGCTCCCCTTCCTGCCCCTGCGGTCGCCTTCCGTGTCCTGACGGCTCCTCGTGAGGCACGAACGTGTTTTTGACCTTAGTGTTGAATGAACGGGCGCCCCGGGGCGCTCCCCGCCCTCCGCAGGCGCCGCAGCGTCGGGCCCGCCAGGCTCCGCGCACGCGGCAGCCACGACTTCTGGACAATGTCATTTGGGCGCAGCTGTTGTCACTGTCGTTTACTGAGCTGTGCTGAGGACGGAAACAATGGGAGTTGCGCTTCCCTGCGATCAAGCGCCAGGAAGGTTGTCAACGCTCTGAATACTAGTGTTTAAAAATTCTGTCTTCTCTGTGTTGTTTTGTTTTCTCTATTTTACATTCAATCTCTTATTCAGGTTCTTCGCATTCAGGTTCTTCGCATCACTTTCTATTAATTCTATCGAGCCCCTCTACTGTATTATTTTTATGTTCTTACACCATTGTTCATTTTTGCAGACTATTTGAGTTCTCCCCTCAGGCTTAGTCCCCATAGCCACCCCCCCCCACAGCACCATGAACCATCACCACAGTCCCCTGTGATCTTCTCTCCCCTGTTTTAACTCCCTCCCCCTCCACTGCTGCGTGCCTCAGACCTATGGTTTGCCTGCAAGTTTTGTCTTTTCCCTGACCCTTTATTCAGTTCCCTGTATTCCACCTATAAACGAAACCATCTGATATTTATGTATTTCCTTCTGACTTACCTCACTGAGCATCATCCCTTCAGCTCCATCCATGTTGCTATAAATGACATGTGTTTATCTGTTTTGACAGCTGAGTAGTATTCCACTCTGGGTATAGACCACAGTTTGATCCATTCATCTGTTGGAGCATCTAGGGTGTTTCCTTATCGTGACTATTGTTAATGGTGATGCCAGAAACCTAGGAGCAGGGTTTCCTTTCAAATTAGTGTTTTTGTGTCCTAGGAGTGGAATCACTGGGTCATTTGGCAGAGCCATCAAATATTAGTTATTAATGGACAGAATAAATTGAATACTACATTGCTATTAAAGAAGTCAAGTGTTTAAGCCACTTGTCCTTGTGAAACTGCAGTTGCAGGGCATAAACTGGGAAGCACGACCAGCTTGGCCTTACCACCACCACCACCACCACCACCTCACCCCCACCACCCCCCACCCCACCCTGGTAGTGCCTGGAGGCTGAGCGCCCTCCCATCGTTTATTGACTGATCTATCCAGTTGTACTTTTCTGTTTCAAAACGAATGTTTTTGATGTTCCAAATTCTCAGATACCTCTGTCTGTTTCTAGACAATTTTTAATGGAAGCCCTATGGGGATTGGCCACTGCAGTTTTAAACAGTGTTTCTAGCCTGGAGAGCTGCTGGCCTGCCGGGCAGGCGTGCACACACACATGCACACCAGTGTGCTTGGCTCATGCATTGTTCTTTAGGACCCCCATGCATGTACTTGGTCCCCCCCCCTCCAATGAGGGACACCCCCTTCATTTAGACTAGGGGATGGTTGACAATGTTTGCAGACATCTGTGGTTGTCACAACTGGACTGGGAGTGCGTGGGCCACTGCCATCTAGCCGGGAGAGACCAGGGAAGTTGTTAGACCCCCCACTAATGCAACGAATAGCTCCTCTCCCTGTGAACAACCAAGAGCAATTTTTCCAGGGCCTGGCAGGTGGTGGCCAGGACGCCTCCAGGCAGCATCCAAGCTGCATGGCAGCGGGAGGCGACACCCACGCCAGAAGCCCCCTCAGCGGGCTGGCTCGCCACTGGGCAGGTTTGTGCACAGCCCCCGGCAGAGGAGGCCACGGTGGAGAGGCCTGGGGAGCCTGCCCCAGCATGGCACCCCGGACAGGCGTCCCGCTGCGCTGCCCGCTGCGGCCGGGCGCCCTGGGTGGTCTCAGCAGCCGGTGAGCCCCTCCAGCTGCGGGGAGGTGGAGCCTGGCCGCTGCGGGCTGGGGTGGGGGGAAGCCCCATCTTGGGCGAGTGGCTGACGCTAAAAATACAGAAGACGGGTGGACCGCTGTGGCCTTGTTGGATTCTGGTTGCACCCACGTCTCCTCTGGGCGGATGCTGTGGCTTTCTAGTGCACTTTGAAGTCAGAAGTGTGATACCTTCATTTCCCGCCTTTTTAAAAAATCAGGAAAGCTTTGACTCTTTGGGGTCTTTTGTGTTTCCATATGAACTTCGCAATCTTTGTTCTATTTCTTTGAAGAATGCCATTGGGATTTTTATTGGGGTTGCAATGAATCTATAATTTGGTTTGGGTTGGATGGCCATTTTGACAATGTTGATCCTTCCAACCCATGAGCTGGGTATAACTCTCCATTTCTTTATGTTTTCTGTTTCTTTTAACAATGTTTTACAGTTTTCCTTATAAAGATCTTTCACCTCCTTTGTTAGGCTTACTCCCAGGTGATTATTTCTGTGTGTGTGAGATTGTAAATGGGGTGGCTTTGTTAATTTCTTCTAGTTCATTATTTGTACATAGGAAGGCATATGTTAACTATTAAGTGTGCAGTTTGGTGGCATTACGTACATGCACACTGTTGTGTAACTCATTTTTGAAAGCAGGGGGTCCCCAAAGGTTTAAATGCATCCCCAAAATAGCCCTGCATTCTTACATCTCACAGCTTAACTGTCAACCAGGTCTAACTATTTTCTGTTTTCTAGCCTGGCTGCATTACCAAGATGAGCATGTTCTTCCCAAGCAGTTCTGCTTCTCCAGATAAAGAGAACCTCGCAGCCCAAGGCTAGTCCTTTGCCATCAGAAGGACCTGACTTCAGGATGTCTCACTTTAGGATTTCATCTGGGAACAGAGTATGTGACGATAGATAATAGGACAAGTCCAGCCACACAAGCACATTTTAAGTGTCCAAAGTGAGTAATATGGCCAAGTCTAAAGTCATGGAGCAGAGAAGTTCACTTTAGCTACACTAATGTTATGGTAACCGTGATCTGTTCATTGGGGATATAAAATTAAGTAGGATCACTAACTCAGATCATCACATACTTGGTAAGCAATTTCACCCTTTACAGGTAGTTTGGAAATTACAAGGCACCATATTGATTACCATTTTTTATTAACAACATGATTTTTATGATTCTTTAAACATATTAACTTGAACTTTAATGAACTTTGCACTTTCACCTAAGTAATACTGTTTCTTCTATAAAACCATTTTTATGCATTGTCTTTTCCAGTGCAGCAAATCATCCCAAAGTGAGTGATTTAAAAACAAAGCTTCATATTTCATTACCATTTAAGCTGTGCACAGCTGGGACATCTTGCTCCTATCCAAGGTATCTGCTTTACACCTGGAGCTGGATCTTTGATCAGAGAGATCTAAAACATTTTAATCTTGTCCCACTACTAAAATTTTTCTTCACTTTCATCCCAAACAAAATATGTAAATTTATTTAAGAAGTATATATTACCAGTAAGGCATATATTAAATGGCAGTAAGATTTCTTTCCTTTCAACTTAAAGCATATGATAACGAACAAATTGTAACTATTAAGACATCCCCAACAGAGTCTTCTGCTCATTCCTAGGAGACCACTGTTTTAAATTAGTAGATGGCTTTCCTAATCTAATTCTCATCTAGTTCTCATTTTGGTAAGGTTAACAGTGAGTCTGAAATATCTGAGTTATCACAATAGGTTTTTTTCCTAATGTACGCAGTAGTACCAGTTATTGACAGATGGTCTATACAATATTTCCAAGATCTGGGAATATTCTTATAGCTCTGTTCTCCTCAGTATCTTATGGCTACTCTCTACTTTATCCAGTGGATGAATGAAGGGGTGGGAGAGAGATCCAAGGGAAATGACACAGACCTGGAAGTAGCAGACAGAGCTCTTGCCCCCATATCCGAAGGACAGCACCACACACAAGAATGGGCCCATACCCCCAACTACTGGGCATGGTAGCAGGGATGGGATCCACCTACATGCCCCATTTCCAGGACCCACCCCTATGCCCAGTGTTATGTGGTCCCACAAGGCTTAAAGGTAAATAGGAAAGTAAGTGGCACACTACCCTCTGTTCATTTACTAGTTATCAGGGATGTGTAAAGCTACTGCTTTGTCCTTGATTTGGGACTGTCTGATCAAATCAACAAGTAGAAATTTTTAGAGATGAGACAGGGTGTGAAAACACCATGAATTGGGACTACATCACATTAAAAACTTTTTTACACAGCAAAAGAAATAGCAACACATGCAAAATAAACACAGCCTATTGAATGGGAGAGGATATTTCTACAGCATACATTTGATAGTTATTATTCAAGGTATGTACATAAGTCTTAAAACTCAACAATAAATTTTTTAATGGACAGATGATCTGAATAGATACTTCTCCAGAAAGGACACACAGCCACCAGGAATATGAGTAAATTCTCATCATCCCTTATTATTAGGGAAATGCAAATCAGAACCACAATCAGATGTCATCTCACACTTGTGACACTGACTTACATAAAAAAAAAAGACTAGTAACAATGAGTAGACAAGAATGTAGAGAAAAAGTAACCTCATGCACTGTTGGAGGGAATGTAACTTGGTGTGACCAAGTATGTACCGTTCTCAAAAAAATAAATAAATAAAGGTAAAATCACATGATACAGCAATCCCACTTCTGGGTATCTATTAACAAATGTGAATTTATTAACTTGCAAGAGTTATCTGCACCACAGTGTTTGTTGTAGCATTATTTACAGTAGTAAAATATGGGAACTCACTGACAGATTTGTGGACAAAGATGTAATGTATACATACAATAGAGTACTATTCGACTTTAAAAAGTAGATGAGATTTTGCCATTTGCCACAAATGGAAGGAACTCAAGGGGATTAATAAAGAGACAAAACACATTAATGAACACAACAAAATAAAAATAAGCCAGTGCATGTCAACAAAACTGAGGTTATCAGAGGGGAACAGAGTGAATGTAGAGGGTGGCTGGGAGTAAGGGTGGAAGTGTCTGAGCAACGATGACTGATGTTTCATATTGTTAAATAATTTAAAAATCAAAAATAAAGGAGAAAATGCTCAAAAAAATACAACCATTAGTTGATTCTGTAAAAAGTAGATTAAATTCATAGAAGTAGTAAAGAAATGAAGACTGAGATGTTGCCTATTGTCATGAAACAGTTGAGTGTTTTTTAAAATAATTTCTCTAGTGTATAATGAGAAAATGCAGTATATGTTGCAAATAACGAACTACATGAAGTGTTAAGTAGGAGAGGTTTTAAGACATCATTACCATCAAAAAGACAATTGATACCAACTTACATATGGTTGTAAAAAATACATATTTGCTAGGTCTCTAGTCTCAAAAAATCGTTATATATTACTTTCTTTTAAAATAACACAAAAACTTGAAGTTATTATCTACTATTTAATCTGTTTGATACCTATAATTTTCCTACTAGTAGTTTTACAAATACTAATTTTTGTTTTTTAAACAATCTAGTGCATTAGCTTAATAGGATTTAAGACAAACTTTTCCTGATATATTTATAGTCCTATCATAGTGTCATTGATGTTGAAAAAATTTTAACTGCCTATCTAAATAAATTCAAAGTATAATTTTTGTCATTGTTAATTTCTAAGAAATAGCATTGAAATGGTTTTCCTGTTAAAAAATATAAACACTACTGTAGGGTAAATGTTTTTCCGACTTTTCTGCCCTTCCCCCTTAGGTTTGCCCTGCCTGGTGGGGCACCTGCAGTTGTTACATTGTTACAAACTGTCTTATTCTGTGGGCCATGGGAGGGGTATTGAGATCCTCACCAAGAGAAGCAGAAGCAACAGAGAGGGGCAGGAGAGAGAAGGGGAGAAAGAAGGCCAGAGTAGCCCAGAGTGAAGACTTGGGGGGCGGCCTTGGAGGCCTCAGAGCCTCCTGCCACCGCCCCCACCTGCCATGTACCTGTTTGCTACACTGCATGTAAAGCTCAATAAAAGCCCGAGAAAGCCACCCAGGCCTCCAAGACTCTCCTGTACCCCTCTGCCAGATTAGAAAGCCTGCTCAGTGCCCATCCTGCCACTACAAATACATATCACAAAAAAGGATATTCTAGAGCGCATGTATTTGACATTCTTCTGAAGTTTTTCATTATTTTAAATCTTCCACAAGGAAAAAAACGGATTGCCCTGGAGAACAAATAAGGCTAATAAGGCTATCAATTAGGAGTGCCCTCTCAGTGAACTCTCTGACCTCTGCATGACCCCAAGTAATTAGGTTTGACCTTTCTGTGACCTCGCTGACCTCTGCATGACCCCAGTGACTAGGAAAATCCACTCAGAGCTCACTGACCCCTTCATGAACCCGATGACCTCAACATGACCCCAAGTAATTAGATTTGACCTCTCTGTGAACTCACTGACCTCTTCATGACCCCCAAGTAATAAGACTGACCTCTCGGTGAACTCACTGCTTCAGGACCCCTAGTGATTAGGAGGACCCGGATGTATAAACTCGTATAAACTATTTTCTCTAAAGTTTTTCATCTTCCGTAATGTTTTGTCTTTCCTATAACCTGGATGCAATGAAGTCAACACGAAGTCTCACTTTAGGTTCTTTACAAGCTATGTCAGCGTCTGCGAGGGGCACATTCTGGGGCCTGCATCGGGCAGGCCATGCGCCCCCGCGTGTCCTCTGCCCAGGGCGGCACCGACCCGAGAACCCGGCGCGCCCGGCCGCTCAGAAGCCTCGGACGGACTCGGGGGAATCGCACCACTCGGCCGGCCGTGGCCCGCAATCTCCGGGGCGCCCCAGCCCACCGGCGCCCGCGTGTCATCCGCACGGCGGCTGCTCCGCACAGGGCGCGGCCCGGCCGGCGCATCCCCGCGCGGGTCCCGGAGCTCGCGGGGGGCGGGCGGGGCGGGGCCCTGCCAGGGACAGTCACCGGCCGGGCCCGCGGGACCCCCGGGACGTCCCCCGGGGAGGGCGGCCGCCGCCGGGACCCACGCTCAGGCCAGGGCGCCGGGTCTGGCGCGGGCTCCAGGCCCGCGGGGCATGAAGCTCGGGGAGAAGCGCGGCCGGCTCGGGAGGCCTCGGCCCGACACCACGCGCGGCGTCGCCCCCGCTGCACCCCGCTCGCCGCGGCCTCTGCGCAGGCGCGTGGGCGGGCCCCGAGCGCCGGGGCGGCGAGTTCCCGCGAGATCTCGGGTCCGTTCGCGGGACGTGCGAGCTGGACGCGGCCGCCTGTGGCCGGAGTGGACGCGAGGCTCCCGCCTGCGCTGTGGGCAGTGGGCGTCCGCCATCTCGGCGAGCCCCGCGCCCCGGGGGGTTGAGCGGCGCGGCGCGTGGCCGGGGCTGGGCGCCCGCCCGGACACCGTCATCTTGGCGAGCCCGCGACCCTGGGGGGGGGGACAGTCCCGCGAGAGGCCGCCCACGGCCCCGCCAGACTCGCGGCTGCGGTCCGCGATCGCGGGAGACCCCTCCCCCCCCCCCCCGCGACCCGGACCGCGGGTCCCCGGGGCCTGTCCGTCGGCGTCATGCCGGGGGCCGCCCTGAGTGCGCCTGGGGTCCCGCCGGCCTGAGCTGGTTCCAGCGCGGGCAGGGCCGCTGTGACGCCCCCTGTGCCCCCTTGAGTGTCTGTCAGCCGCGCCCGTGTCTGCCCTGTCCGCGGAGCCCTCCTGGTCACGTGGCTGCTCGCGGCGTCCAGGCGGCTCCAGGCAGTGGCGCGGGGTCCACGTCGGGGCCTCTGAGCCGCCAAGCCTCGCGCCCGTGGGCAGCGGAGTCGGGCCCCCTCCTCGCGCGGCGCCCCCGCCCCTTGGCCCTGCCCCGCCGGGACCCCGCGGCCCTCGTCTCCTCTTGGGCCAGTCTGATTTCTCTAAATTTCACAGAGAAACCAAAGGGTAGGGGCCTCCCTGGTGGTGCAAGGGGTTAAGTCTCAGCACTATGAAGCTATCTGCAGCCTCTGTAGCCCGAGTGCAATTCCTGCAGGGAGCTGACCCACATGGCACAGCAGACCTCTCCTGCACACCTGCTGCTCCCCTCAGCTGTGTATTTCAGTCAGTCTGCCTGTTCTGCTCCCCACTCTGTCTCTGGTGAATCCTCTCACCCCCACCATCTCCGGCTGTTTCCCCAGTTCCTGTATGCATAAATAAATAAAATAAATCTTAAAAAAACGAAAGAAACCAAATGGTGTTATCATAGAAACCATGTAACCCAGAAATTCCATGCCTAGGAATCTAACCAAAGTACACAGAAACACTAATTTGAAAGGAAACTAGCGCTCCTATGTTTACTACAGCACTATTTACAACAGCTAAGATACGGAAACAACCCAAGAGCCCCAAAACAGATGACTGGATTGAGAAGATGTGGTCTATATACACGATGGAATACTACTCGGCAATCAAAAAGATAAGCTCATGCCATATGTGGCAACATGGATGGAGCTGCAAGGGATTATGCTCAGTGAAATAAGTCAGAAGGAACAGAAGGAAAAAGAAAAACATCAAATGGCTTCACTTATAGGTGCTATATAGGGAAACTGAACAAAAGGGTCAGGAAAAAGACGAAACTTGCAGGCAAAATATAGCTCTGAGGCACACAGCAGGGAAGAGGGAGGGAGAGAGATCAGAACAGGGGAGGGAAGAGCACCAGGGACTGTGGGGATGGATCACCGTGCTGTAGTGGTGGGAGAACCATGGGGACCACACCCAAGGGGAGAAATCAAATACTGTCCAAAAATGAACGAAGTAAGAAAATAAATATAAAAAAACTAGTTGTTTTTAGAAAGATACTGCTTTTTAACATTAATCTTGCAAAGAACCTCTTTGCCTCTTCAGTTTGTTTTGTGCCTAGCAGTATTAGCGACACCTCTGGGCTCTGTTTAGGGTGGGACACCATGCGCGTGAGGGATCCAGGCAGATGCCAGGACCACAGCGTCAGAGAGCAAGCGGCCAGGACATCCAGAAGCCCTGCAGGGTCCACATTCAGCAGGGGGGGCTGAGTGGAGCTCGGGAGGGACAGGGTGGAGACGGGAGAGAGGAAACGGTCTGGACGGAGTCATCCTATAAGTCCTGGATGTTAAGGGAGAAAGGGAAGGTAAGAGTCGGGGGAAGCCTTTAGATGGAATTCAAAGAGAGACGCAGGACACTGACTAGGAGGAGAACTGGGGGGTCAGTCACCGAAGCTGAGGGATTGGGCAGCCCTGAGCTCTTAGGACTCAGGGTCAAAGCTGCCAGCAGAGAAAGAGGCATGAAAGAACTGGGAGGAGGTGAGAATGCAGCAAAGAGTCCTCTCTCCAGAGGGCTCCCTCATTCCAGCACTAAAGGAGCAAACAGGTGTCACACTGCAAAAGCAGTAATGGGAGGGGGTTCCGGGAAGAATGGACACTTCACTCTTTCAGATCTTTTCATCTCATCCACAATTAACAAAATATTAGACACGTGCTGCTGGGGGTTTAGGTCTAATTTCCCTTTATCAAGCTGGGTGGCAGGTATTCCGTGGAAAATATTGGTGGTTAAAAGAGGTGCCCTCTTTTAGATAACAGATTTTTTTTTTTTTGGTGTAGAAGAGCTGGGGTGTAGGCCATAGGGGTTGGGAATGAGAAGATTCACCAGAGACAGAGTGGAGAGCAGAATACGTGGATCTAGCGAAATACACTCCTGAGGGGAGCAGGGGGAGACAGGAGAGGTCTGCTGCACCATATGTGGGTTAGCTCCCTGGCCGGGGATTGAACTCAGGCCATAACGGTGTGAGCGCTGAGACTTAAACTCACCAGGGCCTTAGAAGTGACAAGGGTGAGACTTAAGCCCTAGGCCACCAGGGACCCCCTAGATAATAGATTTTGTCAGAGAGGTGAACCAGATAAAAAACAAACAGGGAATGATCCCTTCATTTCAGAGGTTTGCTACGAGTAACCTTCAAACAGCAGCCTCTCCTTCTAGGGTATTGTAACCATATTCAGTTTATGGACATGCTGGGGTTTTCCCTGAGGTCTGAAATATGCTTCAATAAATGTTAGCCCCCCTCCCGCCTCCCACCCCAGTCAATTCCAATTCTCCTCTCCAAGACGCTGCTGAGACTTGGTGTTACTGAGAAAAGCGAGAAATCAGCCTTGCCTGGGTCTTCTGGTGGTATCTGGGGTAAGGCTGTTGTCTCACCTGTCACCTCAGCCTCTCCCCAAGTTCTAGAACCATCCTACCTGGGGACAAAGAGGATCTGGGCTAGAGGGACCCTCCTCCAGCCGAACAAGCCTGGTGTTTACCTTACAGGTGGCTCAGAGCCACAGAAACGTGTCCCGCTGCTGTGGAGGCCAGAAGCCTGGCATGAAGGTGCTGGCGGCACTTCAAGGGAGAACCCCTTCCTTGCCTGTTTCTGCTCCCCAGGGCTCCTGCTGCCCCGCCTGGGGCTTCATCCCTCCCAGCCCGGCCCGCCTGCAGTCTTCCCTCCGCGCCTCTTCTAAGGACGCCGGGCTTTGGAGTTGGAGTCCATCTGAGCCTGTGCAAGGATCTCCTTTGCAGTCCTTGGCGCTGCGTGACGACCTGTCTCCCAACAGGGCCCCCCTCGCAGGCGCCCAGGGAACAGGCCATGGGCTTTCCTCAGGGCAGTCCCCGCTCCCATGTCTTCACGGATGAACCAGGGGAAGAAGCGCAGGGCGGCCTCGCGGCAGCCCGCCCAGGACACGCTGTCAACTGCAGGGACCCCGCAGGCCACACTTCCAGGCACCGACCAGGGAGTCTCCGGGCGTCTGCGGTGGTGCTGGGGGCCGGGGTCCCAGAAGGCTCCCCAACCCCGAAGACCTTGGCTTGGGCCTGCCGGGGCATCCGCTGGGACCAGCCCCAGCTCGATCGGGCCGGGGGTTCTCTCCAACCGAGGCGAACCCCATTATGCGCCCGGTGCCCGCGCGCCGTCGGGGTCCAGCCACAGGACTGGAAACCACCCCCAAGTCCCGGCGCCCTGGCCCCGGGCTGTCCGTGCTCCGCGGGCGGGAGAAGCGCCGGCGGCCCCGCGCGAGGAGCCGGCGCAGCCCGAGCAGGAACGCGCGGAGCCGCAGCGCGGGCCCGGGGCGCGCGTCCCGACGCCGGGGGCGCCGCAGAGGCCGGGGCTGGGGCAGCCGGGCCGCGGGGGGACTCTGCCGCCGCCGCTGGCGCAGCCCGGGGCCGCGAGGGGAGCGGCCGCGGGCGGACACGCGGGCTCGTCGGGCTCGACCTCCGCGTCCCGTCAGGCCCGAGCAGCCGCGGCGGCCCCGGCGAGCCCGGCGTGGGCGCGGGACCCGGCTGGCGCGGGGCGTGGGCGCGGCCGGCGCGGCTGCCCGCACAGGGGCGCCCCCTGGCGGCCGCTCGACTCCGCGCTCCGCTTCCAGGGCGGCTGGAGGTCACCCCTGCTGGGAATGGGCTGAAAGGGCAGGTAGCGGGCTGTCCCTCCTGGGTGGGAGGGTGGGGTGGGTGCCAAAGTTTCCTTGCGCCCTGCAGGGCAGGCAGCTGGGGCCTGGGCCACCCTCCTTCCTGGCGGTTTTTAAATTTTTTGATAGTTAGTGGCTCTGCTGTGCCCCTGGGGCAGGAAGTTCTTGGGCCTCCTTGTTCCTCCCAGACAGCACCTCCTGGTCTTTGCTCCACAGATCCTTAGAGTATTTTCATTGAAATCTTCTTAAAGCTTAAAAAGGTTGGCAATATCTGCAAGGTAGAGTGAGAGCTAGTGGGAAGAGCATTTTAGAAGAACGAAAGCATGTGTTATGGGTAAATATGCGCCCTCCCCCCAAAAATAAAGGGAGAGAGATGTTGAAGTCCTAACTTGTAGAACCTCAGAAATAGGGTCTTTACAGATATAATCAAATTAAAATAAGGCCATTGGAGGCCCCTAATCCAACATAACTGGTGTCCTTATAAATTGGGGCAAGTTGGATGGACAGACCAGAGAGAAGCCCAGTGAAGACACACAGGAAACCACAAGTGATGGGGGAGGCAGAGGCAGTGTGGAAATGCCTGGGGCCACAGAAGCCAGGAGGACAGGAGGGCTGAGGTGACCCCTGGTTCCAGTGTCTGTTCCCTGCTGAGCTATACCTGTTATAAGGCCCAGGCCATGTCTGATCGGGGCTGGCACCCTGACGGTGCTGTAACTATTGCCATCTTGAGTGGTTGCTCTCCTGGTCTCCTGGACCCCAACTTGGCCCCGGCCTCCCTCCCTCTGATCCCCAGCCGGGCATCTCACTGGGAAATCCTGCCACCAGTACAATCTCTCACTGGCCAGTCTGCCTACCAGACCTCCGAAATAGGAGGCCTAGATGTCCATGCCCCCTAGTGAGGCCCTGTGGGTGCCATGAATGCATTCCCAGAAGACTTCACTACATTGCCACCAGATGTGCCCCCTCAGCTTTGCGCAAAGGCCCAGGGGCTGTTTATAGATCTTCATGGAACATGGTAGTGTGATGGGTGTATAATGTTGAGACAGCAGAGAGAAAGACAGGCACCTCCCACCCCTTTGGAAGGAGGCTTGGGCTCCCTCTGTTCCAGGCCCCTCTTTCTCTGGAATGGGGCGGGGGCTGAGTGAAGGGATTGATTTTCAATTTTGGGAAATGGCCTCCTGCAGGGGGAGGAGGATCTGGGAAGAGAGGGTAAATGTGGCAGTGTGGCCTTCAGACTGTACTCTGGACAGAAGGCTATATCTGCTCAGGAATGTGAGCACATGGGTTCCCAACCCCTCAGCTATTCCTGTCCCGAGCACACTCCCTATTTGTCTGCTCTGGCTTCCCGCTACCCTCCAGGACCCAGAGTTCAGCTGTTGACTTAATGTTGGGCCCCTGAAGCAGCTCTGTCCCCTCAGCAGGCCCACCCCCTTTCGCCCCAGGCACCTGCCCTGTTGACCTAGGCAGCCTGAATGGCAGGCAGTGAAATGCAGGCATAGTGTCAGGTCTCCTGACTTGAAATCCCAGATCTGCTGCTTCGTGTGTGGTCTTGGATGAGTTACTTAACCTCTCTGTGCCTCAGTTTATTCATATGCACAATGAAGCTATGAATACTGACCTGATAGGATTTTTGTGAGGTGTAAATGATTTTGTTGCTTGCCCTTAAGACTCACACCTTGGTAATTTTAGTACCCAGTGGAGGCAGCTGCTAGTTTATGGGGCCAGGTAGAAAGGAAAGGAACACTTGGCCTGGAGAAAGGGCACGCACACTCTAGTGTGTACTGAATTCTGTCACAGGGGCCACTCTGTGGATGTCTTATTCAATTACAGTGGCCCCTTCTCTGTGGGGATACATTCCAAGACACCTGAACTGTGGGTAGTTCTGAACCCTAAACATACCATGCTTGTTCCTATACACACATCCCTATGATAATCTCTCATTTATGCTAGAGACACAGTAAGACATTAACCACAATGACTGAAAATAAATAGATCAATTGTAACAACATGCTGTAATAAAAGTTATGTGACTATGGTTTCTTTCTCAAAAGAGACACTACATATTGGTGAACGGATGGATGAACGACTGAAGACATGAACAGAGGACTGAAGGGGACGGTGAACAAACACTCTGGCCCCTTCTCAAGGATAATGGATCCCATCTGCATTCACCCAACTTACTCTTGGCCTTGGGAGGGGGAGTTTCTCCCCAACTCTGCTTCCCCAGCCTTGTGTAGTGCCCTTGGGGAGGCCCCGCCCCTCCTGGCAGCTGGGATGGGCACCCTAGTCTGGCCTGAGTCTGGGCAGACCCACTTTTCAGCCTCGCTGCCAGACTAGTCTTCAGGCAGCTGTCCTCAGCATTGGCCTCACTCGAGGTGGCCTCCTAGCTGGAAACACAGCTGTGCTTCCTGCCCAAGCCCAGGTCCATGTGAATGAGAACGAAGTGGGCCTTTGCTCATACTGCCCAGCTTCCTAACCGCATTCTCCAGTCTCAACTCTGCAGGCCTGGTGAGGAGACTCCCGGGAGGCTTAGAGCCAAAGCAACAGGAAGCAAGAAGCTCTAACACCAGGACCTCCCCGGTGGCGCAAGAGGTAAAGCACAGCACTGGGAAGCTGTCCGCAGCCTCTGCAGCATGAGTTCAATCACCTGGCCAGCCAGGGTGCTACCCAGATGGCACAGCAGACCTCTCCTGACTCGCCCGCTGCTCCCCTCAGCAGTGTATTTCAGTACATCTGCCTGTTCTAATCCCCACTCTGTCTCTGGTTAATCCTTTCACTACCACCACCACCACCTGCCGCAGCACCTCTGGCTTACACCCCAATTCTTGTATGCATAAATAAATAATCCTTTAAAAAAAGATAAACATTTGGGCCTACATCAAACTAAAAAGCTTCTGTATAGCAAAAGAGACAATAATAAAAATGAAGAGACACTCTATTGACTGGGAGAAAATATTCACTCCATATAACTGATAGTGGACTGATATCAAAGATCTACAAAAAGCTCACATGACTCATCAACAATAACAACAACAAAAAAAAAAAGTCAAAAAACAGGCAAAAAGAGCTAAATATATATGAAAAAATGCCCAGCATCACTTATAATCTGGGGAATGTAAGCCAAAACCACTACGAGATACCACCTCATACCAGTAAGGATGGCCACTTTGAAAAAACTGGCAACAACAAATGCTGATGAGGATGTGGAGAAAAAGGAACCTTCTTACCCTGCGGGTGGGAGTGCAAACTGGTCCAACCACTATGGAAAGCTGTGTGGAGGACCCTCAAACTGTTAGGGGGAAAAGGATGTCCCAAAGCAAATTCCATATAGGCTTTGTGGACTCCACCCCCACCCCAGGTCAAAGCCAAAGACACTGGGAAGTTTTTTTTTCTCTTCCACGCATGCGGCCGTTGTGGGTGTGGTTTTGACCCAAACACGGCCTCAACCATGAACTTCAGCAGTTTAATCTCTAACTTGAGTTCTTTCAGTTTTTTTCCGGCCTTGAATTTAAGTAGCCTTTTTCCATTAAATATTACCACCAGTTTGATAAGTGTAAATAATTGGATTAGACCTAGCTTATGGCACGTGATTTTAATTCTGTATACATATATGAATGGTTTACAAGCCATCCCTTTGCAGTCTGTGCTTCTAGGTGTTTTTTTGGTAATGTGCATAGGCGCCATGTGCTACATTTTTGTTTCTATGAGAAGTAGTGGTTGTACTTCACATACTGAGAATGTGCTGCAACAAATTCAAGCTCTTAACTTAGCGATGAAACAACAAAATCAGGCTTTTGAGTCAGCTTTTCAAAGCGTGCAGCATCAAGTGCAACGACAAAATCAGACTTTTGAGTCAGCTTTTCAAAGCATGCAGGATCAAGTGCAACGACAAAATCAGGCTTTTGAGTCAGCTTTTCAAAGCATGCAGGATCAAGTGCAACGACAAAATCAGTTTTTTGATTCAGCTATTGGCAGTGTGAGGGACGAAAATCGTAACGTTTTTGAGTCCGCCTTTAAAAGTGTGCAGGACCAGATACAGGCCGCCCTCCATGAATGGGATATGACGCAGAAAAAGGCTAGAATAATGGTGCAGAGAAGAGATAAATGTTCTCCTTCCCATGAGGACTGCAGTAGGGCAGACTTAGAAGAAGAGGAAGAGATTCATATGCTAAATACCTTAAACTCCTCCGGACAAAGGCCTTCTCCACGTGAAGTGGCCCCTCCCGCACAGAGTCCTGAGGCTTCAGGACAAGGGCCTTCGCCAAGTGACCAGGCCCCTCCTGAGGCCCCTCCCGCACAGATTCCTGAGGCTTCACAGCCTCCATTGCCCTCCGGGGAGGTAGTTATCATGGCGTCTCCTCCCCACACTAGGAGCGGCACCCATTTTGGCAGGAACGATCGCCCTGAGGCAGGACAGTTTCCTCTTCGCCAGCTGCCGATAGGTGGCGTGAATGAAGAGGGGAGACCTGCTGGGTACTTTTGGTCGCACCATCCTTTTAGCACCGGGGACCTCCTAACTTGGAGGAACTCTGTTCCCTCGTACCGGCAGGCTCCTAAGAGGATGGCGAACTTGTTTGCCTCCGTTTTTCTCTCCCACCGCCCTAACTGGGCAGATATACAGATGATGTTACATGTTTTACTAGGTCTAGATGAGCGGAGGATAGTAGTGAGGAAAGCCAGGGAAGAGGCTGCACGTCTCCACCAACAGGATAGCCAAAACCCGAAGCCAGAGATTGCTGTCCCAGAGGTAGATCCTCAATGGGACCCCAACAATGGAGGACTGGCGAAGTTGGATCTCTATAAAAAATGTTTATTGGCAGGACTGGAGCAGGGACTCCCCAAACAAAAAAATTTTAACAAAATATTGGAACTTACACAAGGGGCTAATGAGGATCCATCTGAATTCCTTGAGAGGATTATTCAGACGTATTCAGACCACACAGATTTAAATCCAGATGCCCCAGAAAATGCTCGTGTGCTCACTGTGGCGTTCATCACAAATAGTGCTCCAGACATAAGGAGAAAGTTAGCAAAGATAGACGGCGTCACAGAGATGAGTCCGTCCCAGGTAGTGGACTTAGCATTTAAGGTTTATAATAATAGAGAGAACAGGAGAGAGGACAGGAGACCGAAACCTGTGACTGTTTTTGTACAAAGAGAGCACAGGCCAGGGTTTCGGGATAACAGTAATGGACAGAGACGTGAACCCCTAGGAAGAGATCAGTGTGCTTTCTGTAGGGAAGAGGGACATTGGAAGGACAGTTGTCCCAGGTTACAGGACAGAGGCAGACGCAGTAATTCCAGCAGACAGGATAGAAGACCGAGGACACCACGACAGGATGATTCACGTAGGGGTTACAGGAGGGAATATAGGAGGAGTACACAGAACCAGGAACCAAGGAGAGAGGAAAGAGCACAGAGTAGAGGCTCAGATGAAGATAGGAGGGAATATAGACAGAGTAGAAGGAATCGAGAGCCCAGCACAGAGGACAGGAGACCAGTGATAGCACAGAGTAGGGTCTCAGGTGAAGATAGGAGGGAATATAGACAGAGTAGAAGGAATCGGGAGCCAAGTGTGGAGGAAAGGAGACAAATGATAGTTCATGGAGAAGGTTCAGATGAAGAATAGGGGTGCCCAGGGGTTCCACTAGATCTTAAACCCATCAAAATAACCCCCTCGGAGCCCCGGGTAACCCTCGCTGTGGGGGATCGCCTGATTGATTTCTTGGTGGACACTGGAGCAACATACTCAGTTTTGAATTCGAAATTAACTAAAATGAGCAAAAAGACTGCAGCAGTCATTGGAGTTACAGGAAAGTCACAACAGACACCCTTCCTGCAACCTTTGGAGTGCCGGCTAGGCACCACACAGCTCCAGCACAGCTTCCTGTACATGGAAGAGTGTCCAATCCCTCTCCTTGGTCGTGACCTTTTAAGTAAGCTCAATGCACGAATTATATTCTCACCCAAAAATCAGAGGCTTCACCTACAGGTTCCTCCAGAGCATGCTCTGCGGTTCCAGATGTTGCTTACTCAAGATGCTCCACCAAAAAGTGAAATTTTACCTCCAGAAATTGTTGAAAGAGTAAGTAAAAGGGTATGGGCTGATGGAACCCCAGGACGTGCGAAAAATGCGGAGCCTGTAAAGATAGAAGTGATAGAGGGGAGCAAAACCCCGAGAAGGAAACAATACCCCTTAAGGGAGGAGGCCTTGAGAGGAATTGAGCCAGTATTGAAAAGGTTCCTTCAATCTGGACTCATTCGGCCCTGTCGCTCACCGTACAATACTCCAATTCTGCCAGTGAAGAAACCCCATACAGGCGAGTACCGTTTTGTCCAAGATTTAAGGGCTATTAATGACATTGTTCAGGATTTACATCCCACTGTGCCTAATCCGTACACCCTATTAACTGCCATACCTGGTGACTATGGGTAGTTTTCAGTATTAGACCTGAAGGATGCCTTTTTCTGTATTCCAATTGATGTCCAGGATCAACTGCTTTTTGCCTTTGAGTGGCAGGACCCTAAGTCCAAGAGCACTCTCCAGTATTGCTGGACCGTGCTTCCACAGGGATTTAAGAACTCCCCAACTATTTTTGGGGAAATACTGGCCAGGGATCTCAGGAAGGTTCAACTAAACCAGGGTGTCTTATTGCAATATGTAGATGATTTATTGATTGCAAGTCCAGACTACGAATCTTGTCTGGAAAATACCATAGTGGTACTGAACCACCTGGCAAAATGTGGCTACAAGGTGTCACCTAACAAGGCACAGATATGCAAACAAACTGTGACGTATTTGGGGTTTGAAATCAAGAAAGGCAGACGGAGCCTGATGACGGAAAGAAAACAGGTAATTTCAGCCCTTAAAATCCCCAGTAACCGGCGACAGTTGCGCGGATTTTTGGGTATGGCTGGGTTTTGTAGGATTTGGATTCCTAATTTTGGACTAATAGCAAAACCTTTATATGATGCTCTCAAAGGCCTGGACTCTGAACCTTTGTCTTGGACTCCGGAATGTCAAAAGGCTTTTGATGAAATAAAAGTAAAGTTGATTTCAGCACCAGCATTAGGACTTCCGGATCTTAGGAAGCCATTCAGACTTTATGTACATGAGAGACAGGGGGTTGCCCTAGGAGTGCTGATCCAATTGTTGGGACCAGAAATGCAGCCCGTTGCATATCTGTCCAAACAGTTGGACCACACCACTAAGGGATGGCCTTCATGCTTGCGTGCTGTGGCTGCCACTTGTGACCTCCTACATGAGGCAAAGAAGTTTACATTGGGTCAGCCCATCACTGTGTGTGTGCCACATCAGGTCTTGACATTGCTGGAGCAGAAGGGTGGACTTTGGTTAACCACTGGGCGAATGGGAAAGTATCAAGCAGCTCTGTTGGACAATCCTAATGTGAAACTGCAGGTTTCTAATTCCCTGAATCCTGCCACACTGCTTCCAAGCAATGCAGATGGACTTGAGGATGACACTTTAATCCATAACTGTTTAGAAACCATAGACACAGTGTATGCCAGCCGACCAGATCTAACGGACCAGCCTCTGCCGGATCCAGAGTGGGAGCTATTTACAGATGGCAGCAGCTTTATGGATCAAGGCCGTCGATGTGCTGGATATGCAGTGGTGACGCTCCAGAACACCGTGGAAGCCAAGGCCCTTCCGACAGGTACATCAGCACAGAAAGCCGAATTAATAGCCCTGACCCGTGCCTTGGAACTCTCAAAAGGTAAAAGAGTCAATATATTTACCGACTCAAAATACTCTTTTATGATTCTCCACATGCATGGGGCCATTTGGAAGGAGCGGGGACTTCTTACGGCTAGCAACAAGGATGTCAAACACCCATTAGAAATCCTGGCCTTGTTAAAGGCAGTAGCTCTACCATCAGCTGTCGCGGTGATGCACTGTCCTGGCCACCAAAAGGGTGGGTCTGACTTGGCAAAGGGCAACAGGGCAGCTGATCGGGCAGCTAAGGCCGCTGCCCGTTCTGCCCTCCAGGGTGCACTCATCCCTCTTGTGGACCTGACTCAGTATGCTCCTGAATACACCGAGCGGGATGAGGAGAGAGCTCGTGCATGGGGATTTACTGAGTTTGACCCCAGCTCTACTTGGAGAGTAAACTCCCATGGGATGATACTCCTCCCGGAGGCCCTGGTATATCCGGTGCTAAAACATCTTCACGAAGGATCCCACTATGGGAGAGATGCCTTATTAGAAACTGTGCGCCCATATTTGAAGGGACCATATTTGCATAGAATAGCACAACGGATCACCCGAGGTTGTCAACTATGTGCCAGGAATAACCCCAAGACTGACTCCCACCCCAGAGCCGTTGGGGTTCAATATCGAGGCAAGTGCCCTTTTGAGGACTGGCAGGTGGACTTTACACAAATGCCTAGAACAACGGGCAACTTCAAATACCTGTTGGTTTTTGTGGATATGTTCTCGGGATGGGTGGAAGCATTTCCCACAAAGACGGAAAAAGCTTCTGAGGTTGCAAAACAGCTGCTAAAGGAGATAATTCCTCGCTTTGGGTTGCCGGATTCTATCCAGAGTGATAATGGGCCAGCATTTGTCTCTGATGTTACTCATGCAGTAAGCAGTGCGTTACAGATCAACTGGAAATTGCATGCTGCATGGAGACCACAGTCTTCTGGACAAACGGAGAAAATGAATCACACCTTAAAGAAAACCTTGGCGAAACTGTGCCAAGAAACACAGCTTCGTTGGGACCAGGTACTATCCCTTGCCCTCCTCCGCATAAGAGTGGCACCTAGAAGTGGGCTACAATTAAGCCCCTTTGAAATTGTGTTTGGAAGACCCTTCCAGGCCTCAGTTCTGAAAGCCAGTCCAGAAATAGCTCAAGATTGCCGGATCACACAATATGTGAAACACATCCAGGAGGTTCTGGCAGTAATTCATAACTTTGCAAACTCAAGGATCTCTATGCCTCCTGATCAACCATTGCATCCCTTCAAACCTGGAGATCAGGTCTTACTGAAGACCTGGCAGAGTGGGGATGCCCAAAACCAGTTGTCAGAAAAATGGACCGGTCCATATGACGTTTTGCTAAGCACACATACTTCTCTAAAACTTGCAGGTATAAAACCCTGGGTACATCATTCCAGAGTTAAGAAAGCGCCAGAAGGAAAGGACCCAGAGACGAAGTCCCATTGGTCTTGTGAACCCATTGAAGACTTGAGATATTTATTTAAGAAACAGAAAGAAACTTGAATGTTACTGACTTCTTTTCCAGTTATTGTTGCAGGATACCCAAGAACTCGTTTTTTTTTTTTGAAGAAACCCTGAGAAGAAAAAAACTACCATGCTCTAACCAATCTCTTCCTTTCAAAGTTTAGGAGATGTGAAATAATATCTAGGATCATGCATATGCTGACAGTATTTTTTTTTCATAGAAAGGTTTTTAATCTTGATTTTGTTATTTCCTATCAACTTTTGTTTTTTTTTTTTTACTTTGAAGTTTTTTTTTTCCTGCTTGTTTTTTTTTTATTGTTACTTTGGCCTATCAGACAAACTGCAGTTGTATGGGATATCCCACGCGTGATGAATGGTAACTAAAGAGCTCTTTGTGTCTATATGTTGTATGTCTGTATGTCCTTGTGTCTAACTGTCTTGACCTCCAGTGATCGACAAATTGGTATACATGGTGCCCATAGACATTGAAAAAAAAAAAGTCTCCAGTTATGATAAAAACAAAAAAGTTATGGTTTGATTGTCAACATTGTGCTACTGAACTAAGCCGGTGCCTTCATAGAGATTGAATATTGTTTCTGCTAATTTTCTGATATTTATGGCAAAGCTTCCCAGAAATCTAAATTCAAGTACAAATTTGGTGGCCTGTCATTTGACTGATGCAAGGAAATTTTGTGGAACCTCAGTAGAGCTCCTGAGACACTCCACGAAGTTTCTCCTTTTCCTCCTGGGAAAGCATTACATGAATTTGTTCTATTTGGCTTTTACCTAATGAAGTAAAACTGGAAGGGAAGCATTGCCACTTGGGAAAATGGTAAAACTTTGGTATGTACAATATGTTAACAGTAGTATCGGGTATGTATGTAAATTGTCAATGGTGATTGTCACCTTGTAATATTGTATAATTCAATTGTTTCACATCTACAGAAATTGTTTCTGGAAATATAGGGAGAAAAGGTCTCAACAGATTCCTATTGATGGAACTGTTGAGGGTAAAAAAACTTTCCTACAAAGGACTCAATAGACCTGGAAATACACCTGACATTTACTAAGGTTTCTTTGACATACTGGAACTTTTTTTATGCATTTCTGTCCTGACTCCACGAAGTTTTTTTTGTTTTGTTTTGTTTTGTTTTGAGTAACCAGGATCTGCAGAAAGGTTGTAATTTTTTTTCCAGCAAAACTAACTTGTCACATTTTCTCTCCCCTTGATACCAACACAGCATACAAATAGTGGTAGTAATTTTTGCTACTTATCTTAGAGTCTGTTTTTGCATAACTTCCATAGGGATTTTGTCTGTTTTAACAAAAAAATTGGACGCAAGTTTGATTGTGTGGCTTTGTGTGGAGTTCTTCCAAAAAGTTGAAACAGAGCTGAACCAAGAAGAGGAGAACCTGTTTGCCTTGTTTGTAGGGTTCCAGAAACCTCCAAAGAAGGTGAGGAAGCTTGCCTCCATTGGCAGGACTGGACAACCCGGCCAACGAAAATTCCCTGGTACCCTCGAGAAGAGGAAAGCCCAGGTGGAGTCTGATGAGACCAACTTTATACCTGAAACATACATCGACTGGATGCCACCGGTTCGCTCTGATCCTGTATGGAATATTTCAACAAAGCCAGCTAAAAAATTGCTGTTAGTTATTTCTACCCTGTGATTTTATGCAAAAATAGGAAAAATGGTTTAAAAGTAGATTTAGTTTGCAAACTTTTGCTTTGCTGTTAAAAGTTTGGGATCAAGGTTGAGAAAATTTGTGGTTTTTTTTTTACATCAGTTGAACCATTTTAAGATTTTTTTTCCTGTAATTTTTACATATCTGTTGTCTTGTTTTGGCCAACGTCTCCAGATTTTTTTTTGGCTTAAAGTGATGAACTATTTTTCCTGGAGTGGAGGATTTTTTTTGCTTTCCACAATGGACAAATACCTGGAGAGACTGGTTTTCTTTCACACTGGAACCTGACAAAATGTTCATCTGAGACTACATCCCAACCTCCATATAGTCGATCTTCATCACCATGGAAATGGTGGCAACAAGTGAAAGGGGGGAATTGTTAGGGGGAAAAGGATGTCCCAAAGCAAATTCCGTATAGGCTTTGTGGACTCCACCCCCACCCCAGGTCAAGGCCAAAGACACTGGGAACTCCAAATCCTATCACCACCAAAGGGAAGGTGGCTGGGACCTGAGGGTGGGGTTAAGCAGCCAGGTGGATACAAAAGGCAGACACGTGGGCTTTGGGCTCTCTCCATTTTGGGCTCTCGGCCAGCTTGCAGCGTCCGGTCAGCTCTGAGAGTGACTTTGGGTTTCCAGGTCGTCGGATCGGGTAGGACGCATTAAAGACTTTATTTCCCTATTTTCTCCCTGAGTTGTACCTTTTCCTTATTTTCTTTTTCTCTTGTAAATAAACCTTTTATTAACCCTTTTGTGTGTGTCTGTAGTAGAGTATTCATAAGTCTCTTTAAAGCGCGCGGGTGAGGACCCACAGCCAGGAATCCGTTTAATATCGGGGCTGCCCTATAACAAAACTACTAAAAATGGAACTACCATATGACCCAGCAATTTCACTCTTAAGAATCTACCTGAAGGACACAAAAACATTAATTCAAAAGGAAACCTGCACCCCTGTGTTTACTGCAGCACTATTTACAATAGGTAAGATATGGAAACAACTTAAATGCCCCAAAATATGAGTGGGTTAAGAAGATGTGGTCTATATACACAATGGAATACTACTCAGCAATCAAAAAAGATAAACTCATGCCACTTGCAGCAACATGAGTGGAGCTGGAAAGGATTATGCTCAGTGAAATAAGAAAGAAGGAAAAAGAAAAATATTAGATGATATCACTTATAAGAGGAATATAGGGGAACCAAACAAAGGGTCAGGTTAAAAAAAAAAACTAGCAGGCAAATTATAGATCCAAGAAACACAGCAGGGGAGGGGGAGGGAGAAGGGTCAAAACAGGGGAGGGAAGAGCATAAGGGACTATGGTGATGGTTCGCAGGGTGATGTGGTGGTGGAAGAATTATGGAGATTACACCTGAGAGGAAAAATCAAACAACAGTGTAAAAAAATCAAACAGCAGTGTAAAAAAACGTTTAAAAATTAAAAAATTAATTTAAATAAAAAGAAAATCCAGACCCTTCACCTGACTTTGCAATTGACTTCATTTTCTTTCCACATGTTCCACTGTCACATTTACATGAGCTTAATTAATATGAAGAAATGACCACTGAGAACTACTTAATCTATTTTATTTCCATGATTAATTTTCACAGTAAAACAACAACTTCAAATCTTCAGTTCTTATTAGGAAAAAATCTTGACACATGAGCTGTTGTTATGTATAAAGTGCCCATTTGGGCCTTGCCTGGTGGCGCAGGTGGCTGAGCACTGCGCTGTGAAGCTGTCCGCAGCCTCTGCAGCGCATGTTCGATCCCAGCTGGCCGGCGAGGGTCCCACATGGCACAGCAGACCTCTCCTGTCTTACTCAATGCTCCCCTCAGCAGTGTATTTCGTCAGTCTGCCTGTTCTGTTCCCTGCTCTGTCTCTGGTGAATCCTCTCACCCTCCCGGGCATCTGACTATACCCCGGTTCTTGTATAAATAAATGAATAAATTTTTAAAAAATGCATTTAAAAAAAAAAAGTGCCCATTTGTCCTAAAACTAAGTACAAGGACAGTCTTTGGGACTTTGCTTGCATCAGCAAACATAGTTTAAACTTTCTCATTTATAAATGTTTGGCTTCTGATAAGTCTGGGAAAGGTCTCGCTATCTTTAATCTTTTGGAGGTAAAAATTCTTGTGAGTTTGATGTACCCTGAGGCAGCTTTTCTCCTACCTAAGAATCCTCCTTTTGACAATTCTCATTCCCTCCATTCAGATTCAACCATCTTTTCATTCAACATGAGACCTGAAAATTCCCTCCTTTCCAAAATATTGCACAAAACAATGCAAGATATTTTTCCAAGTTCATTGCATAGATTCACATTGATACACTGATGGACTAAAGGAAATACATAATTGTTCATCCCAAAAGGAAATTCACATTTGAAATTACAAGTGAATCTTAGTATTATTCCAAGAGTCAAATGTTTACTGCATTATAGAAAAGTAACCTCTATATTGTCCAGAAACTGTCATTGATATAATTTCTTGAAAAGAATATCCACCTGATTCCTCAACCTGCTAAAGATAGAGCTTCCATATGATGCAGCAATTCCACTCCTAGGTATTTACCCTAAGGACACAGACAGGTTGATTCAAAAGGGCACCTGCATCCCTATGTTTATAGCAGCACTATTTACAATAGCTAAGCTATGGAAACAACCCAAATGCCCAAAAATAGATGACTGGATCAAGAAGATGTGGTACATGTACACAATGGAATATTACTCAGCAATCAAAAAAAGATAAACTCATGCAATTTGCAGCAACATGGATGGTGCTGGAAGAGATCAAGCTCAGAGAAATAAGCCAGAAAGAAAAGAAAAATACCAGATGGGCTCTCTCATAGCAAGAATTTAGAAAAACCTAAATAAGGGACCAGGAAAAAGACTAATTGTAATAAAGTAAAAATCAAAATCAACAAGCAACTAAAAAACCAGAGACACACTACAGTGGGAGGGGGGGAGTAGGATAAAAACAAGGGACGGTGGGAATTGTATGGGGACTAGAACCATGATGAAAATGCACACATTGTGCAAAACCGAAAAATGATGTGAAAAATACATAAAAAAATAAAATAAGGAAATAATTATCGACCTGAGTTGTTTGTCTTGAAATGTCATTCCATATTCTAATATAATAAAAATTGATGTTACTGAGTTATCCCCAGTCATTAGAATAATGTGTCAGCAGCTATAAACTCACTGAAAGCATTTTATTCTTCTAACTTCCTTTTTCTCGCTTGCTTCTTTTTTTCTATGATAAATTTTATCACAGAAAAATTTATCAGTGGTTCTTTTGCTTTACATCAGCCTTCCTGTGCCTCCCTGTCTAACGTCCTGATCTCCCTGCCCTCCTTTCAGCTCCTGCAGGCCAGTGGCCAGTGTGTCCAAAAGTGGCTACAATTTCTCTCAGACTTCATGTTTCCAAGGGTTCTTTTAAAAGGTTCACACTGTGGGGCCTCCCCTGGTGGCACAGGTAGTTCAGTGCAGCACCGTGAAGCTATCCTCAGCCTCTGCAGCGGTGCTTCGATCCCAGCCTGCCAGTGAGGGTCCCACATGGCGAGCAGACCTCTCCTGTAGCGCCCGCTTCTCCCCTCAGCACTGTATTTCATCAGTCTGCCTGTTCTGTTCCCCGCTCTGTCTCGGGTGAATCCTCTCACCCTCCCATGCGTCTGGCCTGTACCCCAGCTCTTGTATAAATAAATAAATCTAAAAAAAATTAAAAAGAAAAAAGGTTCACATTGTGACCAGTAGTCAAACAGTATTTTTAAGTTCTTCTGAAGTGTGTGTGGTGGTAGTGAGAGAATAAAGGAGAAGTGGAAATTTTCCTGAACACACATGCCTTCTGCAAAAGTATGCAAATAGGTCCACAGTTTGGCAGCAGGAGGAGAGCTTTTCTAAATCTGGTTTTTCTCGATTGCCTTCTACTCAGTAGAATTCTTAAGCTTATTCTTTAATGCTTTACTTCCTATTAATAGTTATACCCCAGCATCTATCAGCATGACTGGTGACCTTCCATGCTGGGAGTATCAGAGATACCTTGAGCTCTTATGTATCTTTCTCTGGGCCGAGGTAAGAGATCCGGCCATGCTTCTGACATCCAAAGCAACTCTCACTTCATTTCCCCTTCCTGGTGAGAGGGTGTCAGAAGATTTCAGTGTCAACAAACATTTAGTTTGGTGACTTTGTGGTCATCATTAATGCCACCTGAGATCAGGCTGATGACAGCATGGTGCTGTCTCAGGCAACTCAGGTCGGATAATTTAGGTGTGACAAGGATGTAGCTGTGTATCGATAAGGCCTATTTGATCACATCTGAATCCTAATGAGGTCTGTCAGCAATCCTGCCAGCAATGAATACATCATTTGAGATTTTAAATTATATCAAGATAACCAGCACTATCACAGTCTGGAATAAATCAACTTCTTTTCCAGTACTGAGACCTCCGTGAAAATTCATTCTTATGCTTCATCTACTCCCCACTTGAAGCCTCCCACTATAAACCATTGTAAATCTTCAATAACTCTTTACTTGGTTATCACTCATGTGGAATCACTAGGTTAGCAGGTATCAGCACTTAAGTTGTCCAGGACTATAACTAACATTATCTATCAGTGGCTAGCCCATTAGAGGTTGTGAGAGTCACTGCTACTTTGATGTTCTTGCTTTTTTATGCAGCTGATAGACAACTGCAGCTTTTCCTCCCCACACGTGACTTCAGATGGTCTCAAACAAAATGGGAGCACTAGGCCCTCCAGACCTCGACTGCTCAGAGGGGCCCTTTGCAAATCCAAGGTCTGGCCCACCGGAGAGGACTGGAGAGGATGATGGATGGTCAGTGCTATTATCTTGTTTTTTCCCAAGGAAGGCTGATCACCTATAGCACTTTTAGTTCTTGTACCCATTCATTCAGTATAGATTTATGAGTACTCACTGAGAGATCAACACAATTCTAGGTACAGGAAATAACAGTGAAAAAAAAGATGAAGTTTCTGACCTCGCAGGATTTTTATTGTATTCTCTATGATGAAGGCTAAATGAAGGAGACTATTCATTCCTTTCTTTACTCATCTGGTGGAGGCAGGAATAAAGGAGATGGCTGATAAACCTGGAAAAAAGGCCGGAGAGTTTCAGAGAATGAGGCCTTCGGGAAGGTGAAGATGTGGGAGCCGGTCGCCATGTTGTAAAAAGAGACAAGTCCGGCCTCACAGTCTAGAAAAACCCCCACAACCTGAGGCTGCTCACTCAGAGGAAGGGATATTGGTGGAGAGGTAAGGGCCATGTAGCCATTTGTTTTGCACATTCTGATGACCCAGCATCCAGAGTCAGGATTCAGCGTCATGAGAAGACCCCTTGGCGCATTTTGCAGGCAAACTCCAAAATCGCACCCAGATCCTTCTCCCACATCCACTTCAAAGTAATGTCTCCCTGAGGTGAAGCCCTCACAGCCCAGGACACAGTGGAAGGCACTGAATCTCCCAAAAGTGTTATGCTTCATCTGGGGGACTCCACAAGTCACTTGTCTCCGATTCTCAGACACAACAAGGTCTTTGTGAGCTGTGTCTGGATCCAGAGTCACGCTGACTGCAAAATAAAACAAACAAAAACCAAAAAAGATATTTTCATGCTGACAACAATTTACCTTAAATAAAACCAGCCTGTGATCAAATGCAAACTTTGTTCTCTACTAACTGTAAGAGTCCTTCTCTGAGTCTCAGTTTGTTAAAAATAAAGCAGAAATCACATCTGTCACAAAGAGTGGTAATGAGGATATTTGAGTGTATTAATATATGCTCAGTTCTTGGAATAGGATGACCAGTCAGTCATAATAAAAATAAATGTAATCATATCATCATCTTCATCACCATCACCATCTTCATCTCTCAGAGAAGCCAAGGACCAGAACTACCCAGAGTGGACAAAGACACTGTCTACCCCCAAAGCCCTTGCTCTCCCAGGCAGGACAGCGAGGAATCGTGGAGATTACAGCAGACAAGCCATTCCCATGTTCACTAACAACTACCCACACCAGGGATCAGAAAGCAAAATAACACAACTAATGTAATAGCTTGTTACTGAGGTCCCAGGATTTCCCCAGGTCTCAGGACATAGCTCTCGCCATGGCTGTAAGTGTGAGCTCTTCTGTCTTGCTTCAGATAATGTTCCCTAGGGACTAGCGTAAGGAAATCAACTGAATACCAATACACATGAAAATTATGGGACTAGAGTCAAAATAGAAGCCATGATAAACTTATAAGTGATAGTGTCTAGCAGTGCAATATTAAAAATGAATAGAGGTAACGAAATTCTAGCAACAGAGTTAACTACCCGCTGTGTTACTGGATCAAACACAGATCATCTGGACTGTAGCAGTAAGAGAAACCAAGTATGCAGGGACACTTCCTGCCCTGGGGGCTCTCTTTACCCCACTTAGATCATTCCCAACCTTGTCCCCCTACTCCGTTTCAAGGAAGGCTGACCCCTGTGGACACATTAACCAGGCTCCCTTCTCTCTGACTAGTTTGCTTCAGTCAATGGGAAAAAGTAGAGAAAGAGTTTGCTCCAGGGGTTAGGAATATACAACAATTAGGTTAGAAACCAGCAATAAAACAATTAAATATTAGGAAATAATAATGCTTCTATATCATAATATGAAGATATATACAACTGAACAATAATAAAAAGCTACATATAAAATTTATATAATGAAACTAAGGGTGAATTTCCAGGAAAATTTATGGCATTTGCATCTAAAAGCTACTACACTACCTATGAAACTGAAATTAGAAAAACAACAGAGAAACAAAAGGAAAATTTTCAATAAGGAAAAATAGAAACTAAACAATAATCAGTGAAATAAGAAAATACAACCAGAGAGGAACGAAAGTCACTACTTTGAAAAAATTTAAAGAAATAGACATACAACTCACAGGTTTCATCCAAGGAGTAAAAGAGAAACTGGAATGAATATAGATCTTTAAAAATTGCATCTTCACAGGGTCAAATTCAGAGATACTTTTTTGATAGTTAGGTTTATATTAACTTGGGGGAAACTCTATGTTCCACATCCTTTATCCGAACCCTGGAGCCAAATATTAAATTTCATACTATTTTTCACATCACAAAGACAGAATAATAATGCACTCTAAGTAATGTGCCCACCTTCAGCAGGGGCTACAGCAGCTTTGTCCCCAAATGCATCAACACTTCCTGTAGCAAGAAAGCTTAACAAAGATGCTAAATAGAGTCATATGAGGGGAATTTAGGTCTGGTCACAGTGGAAGAAGGACTTAAAAACAGCTTGCATGTTCTCTGCTGCCTCCTTTTCACAACGTTGTAAAATCCCTTCTATTTGACTGTCGGCATAACTTGAGAACTGCCTCTGATCAACCACCTCTGGCCACTGGCAAAAATAACGGAATGTGACCCCATGGTTATATTTCACTATGTGACTCCATCTTATTAGCTGCCTTACTCGAGAGACTCTCCTGAGCTCACTTGGAAGAAACAACTGGCCATGTTGGGAATCCCATGGGCAAAGTGATGAGTGGTGACTTCCAGAAGCTGAGTGCGCTTCCAGACAACAGCTGGTAAGAAGTCAGGGTCTAAATCCTGTAACCATGAAGAAATGAATTCTGCCAACAACTGGAAAATTATTCCGCAATTGAACCACCAGGTGAGCCCATAACTGTGTGACCCCACCTGAGCTGGGCCCAGATTTATGATAAATGATACTGAAAGATAAAATGTGGTTTTTGCTTTAGGCCACTAAATATTTTTGTATCAGTAGATAACCAAAAGTCACCAAATCATGTCCAATTAGATTTGATTTTGTGGACAAGTGAATTATGAAAAATATTTAATTGTCAAAGCATTTGAATTTTATAACTGTGAAAAAGAGGTGATGGAAATACAGCAAGCATTGATTAAGAGATCCAGGGAGATCTGCAATCGCAATTGCAATTTGCAATTGATAAAACATGGTTTTCCTTATGATTCTAACCTTCACCATGCTGGCTGGGTCTAGGCCCTAAATATATCTGCATCACAGTCGAGTATCCTCACCTACCTCTCTTGCATTGTTCTCAGACTTGACTGCAGTATTAGCAATAAACATTATATACCCAACACTGGTCTTCATCCTTAGTATTTAGGGGATCCCCATGCTTTCCATACCTTGGTAGCTCTTTAACATTTTCTTCACATTTAAGTAAAGCTCAGAAACATCGCATACAGTGTCAGGCTGCACAGAGATGACCCCTGGTAATATCAGCGTCACACCTGAACTCCTAGAATCAGCAGAGGACAGAGACTTAAGTGGACATTCCATGAAGCTTTACGTACTACCTCCTCCCCCCTACACTCATATAGCACTTACCTATTCAAGGTGTCTTTCACATCCTAGGGACAAACAAAGACAAAGATGAGCTTGGGCTTGGCACATGGGGCTAGCTTTATAAACACTCCTTCCAAAGACAAGAAGAGAGTGACCCAGGCTTAGACATCCCAGGTAAGATACCCATCCAGTGCCCTAGGATGGCCAGCATGGCATTAAGTTTATCACCCTGTGATTCTGTTAACTTTCTTGGTATTGCCTGTGATCACATCAGCCTGAGGACTGCTGGGAGAGGATGGCTAGGAACTTCCTATGTGCCTCTGGCAAGATCTGCTTTCAGAGATTAATTTCCTTCAGAGGAATCCATATTAGAGCTCACTTCTGGTCCTCACTGGAGCGTCCACGCAGAGCTGCTGCGATGAGACACTAAGGTGGTGGCAGCAGGAGCCCCATGTTGGCAGAGCAGGGCTGTGACATTCTCAGGCTCACAGTTTAACCACAGCTCCAAAGAGGAGCTAGAAAACTGCTCCAAGCACTTTCTTAATGGACTGGATCTCTCACACAGCTGAAAGAAGGTCAGGAAGATCTCCTGGATCACGTGATGTATAAGTAAACAAAGAAATTTAGCATATGTTTTTGCTGCTCCATTTTTACACCCACAGTCATCTGGAGTTTTTCGGGGGACAGTGTGAAAAGGTTCCATGCGCACTGGACAGGAGAGGGTAGCAAAATTATTCCATGGTTCCAATGGAAAGGATCCCGATATGCCAAATAGGAGCCTATTTTTGATTCACATAAAGGCACCCTATAGATTACTGGAAGCCACCAGCAGATACTGATGTGTATTGAAAAGAAATACTACTTGAAGTTCCCCACAGCAATGATCACCCTGCAGTGAACAGGTAGGCCTTCCCCATCTCCCTCAGGGTGCTGCCTCAGGGTGCTGCTCTCAGGGGCTCCGCAACAAACTCCTCCTGGACATCCACCTCTGCACAGCCTCACCTGCAGCAATTCCTGGGCTGATAGCTGACATTTATTCTCTATTTCCAGGATGCGATTCTTGATTTCAAGGCTCTGTTTTTCCAGACTGCCTTCATCATCCTGCAGACGCCTCAGAGTCTGTTCTTTTTTCTTCTCCAGTCTCCACAGAAAAGCCTTCTCCTCTTCACGGAGAAAGTTGTAGAGATTCTTGAAATCAGACTGGATTTTTTGTCTCTGAAGCTCCATCGTCTCCTAGAATCAAGAAAGTGTGCTCAGGGCCTCCCCGGTGGCGCAGCGGTTGGGCGCTGGGTTGCGAAGCTGCCTGCGGCCTCTGCGACCTCTGCGACGCCGGTTCGATCCCCGGCTGCTCCCCGGCCACCGGAGGAGGGTCCCACATGGTGTGCAGACCTCTCCTGCCGCCCGCTGCTCCCCTCAGCAGTGTACTTCGGTCCTTCTGCCTGTTCTGCATCCTGCTCTGGCTCTGGTGAATTCTCTCACCCTCCCGCGCTTCTGACTGTACCCAGTGCATGTATAAACCAAACAAACAAACAAATAATAAATAAATAAATAAGACATGCCTCTAGAAAATTAAAAAAAAAAAAAAAAGAAAGTGTGCTCAAAATCTGGAATTAAACCAAACATCATTTAAATGAAATGAGAACAGGACATGGTACATACATATCACAGAAAGCTATTGAACTCTGAGAAAGGTAGAAATTCTGATACATGCTACCATGTGGGTGATTCTTGAGGACATGATCAGTGAAGTCAGTCAGAAGCAAAAGGAGGACAATTTCATGATTATCCTTATAGAAAGAGCCTAATCAAAGTTAAACACAGAAAGAAGAATGATGGTTCCAGTTACAGGGAGTGGGCAGTGGGGAGTTATTGCTTAGTTGGGGGAGATTTCAAGCTGGAAGGAGCTTACAGCTCTGCAGAGGGAGAGTGGCCATGACTGGACAACAATGAGAAAGTAGTTAATGTAAAGTGTAAATTTTATGTTTATTTTAAAACACATACACATAAAAAATGAATTTACTTAGCTATTGTGATACTGTTTTCCCATGAGCACTTGTGGTGGGAAAATGTCCCACGTTCCTGCTCCGTCATACCTGGCACAGGTAGTAGTTGTGGGAGGGGCTGTCATCAAGCTCTAGTTGTGTGATTATTTTCCATCTTCTTGAGCCACAACACAAGAGAATGAAGTACAGAGTGCTAGACAATAGTCATTAAGAAACTACGGCCAAGGTCAGATGCTGAGTTGTCATTTGGAATATAAGAAAGAATATCTGTCCCTGAGCGATTTTTGTGAAGCAGAACTTGTAATGAACATAACCATGACTGGACATTATGACAACATGGCACTCAGCAGTGAGAGGTCAAGGTAGCAGGTTTCAGGGATAGACACCAGAAACATCCTTATGTGTAAGTCTGACAGGGACCAAGAGATCTCTCTTATGGGACCTACTTTTCACTTGGGAGACACAGAAGAGCAATTTCCTTTGGTGCTTTCTATATTCATGCAGTGTTTTATGTCTGTGATGTTGCGGGAAAAGGGTCATTGATTAGGATGAAATGGAAATTTTGTGAGGGACACCTCAAACTGTTACATTGATATGGTTTCTCTAAATGTTTGTAACAATGGAAGTTCCCCTCATTACCTGAGATCCAAGAAATGAGGTTTAACATCAAGAAATGAGGTTTACACTACCTCACACCATACACAAAAATCAACTCAAAATGGATTAACAAAAAGAAATATAAAAACCATATGATAATATCAATAGATGCTGAGAAAGCTTTAAACAAAGTGCAACACCCATTCATGATAAAAGCCCTTGAAATTCTTGGGATACAAGGAACATACCTCAACATCATAAAGGCCATATATGACAAGCCAACAGCCAGTATCATTCTCAATGGTGAAAAGCTGAAAGCATTTCCATTAAGATCTGGAACAAGACAAGGATGTCCACTCTCACCACTGCTTTTCAATATAATACTTGAAGTCCTGGCCAGAGCAATAAGACAAGAGAAAGACATACAAGGAATCCAATTAGGAAAAGAAGAAGTCAAACTATCACTATTTGCAGATGATATGATAATATACATAGAGAACCCCAAAAACTCCACAGAAAAACTAATTCAACTCATCAATCAGTTCAGTAAAGTGGCAGGATACAAAATCAACATGCAAAAGTCAGTAGACTTCCTATACACAAACAATAAATCTGAAGAAGAAGAAATAAAAAAAAAAATCCCTTTTATTATCGAAACAAAAAAAAATCAAATACTTGGGAATAAATCTAACAAAAGAAGTAAAGGACCTATATAAAGAAAACTATAAAACACTGTTAAAAGAAATAGAAGAAGACACAAAGATATGGAAAGACATCCCCTGCTCATGGATTAGAAAATAAACATTATTAAAATGGCCATCCTAAAAACTATGAACCAGAGACACTATGGGGGGTGGGGGGCGGGGAGGGGAGGGATAGGGTCAAAATAAGGGGATTGCAATTGTATGGGGAATATAAAAATAAAATTTATTTAAAAAAAATAAAAATAAAATGGCCATCATACCAAAAGATATATACAGATTCAATGCTAATCCAATAAAAATTTCAATGTCATTCTTCAAAGAAATAGAACAATTATTGATGAAATTCATATGGAATCACCAAAAACCCCAAATAGCCAAAGCTCTCCTGAAAAAAAAAGAAGGGAATGGAGGCATCATACTTCCAACTTCAAACTATACTACAAAGCACAATCATCAAAACTGCATGGTATTGGAACAAGAACAGACACACAGATCAATGGAATCAAATAGAAAATCCAGAAATAAACCCACAGATTTATGATCAACTAATCTTTGACAAAGGAGCAAAGAATATGCACTGGAGCAAAGAGCGTTTGTTCAATAAATGGTGCTGGGAAAACTGGGTTGCTACATGCAAAAGAATGAAGCTTGACTACTACCTCACACCATGCACAAAAACCAACTCAAAGTGGATTAAAGAACTAGACATAAGACCTGAAACCATAAAATACATAGAAGGAAATATAGGTGAAACACTACGGGATATGCACATCAAAGACATCTTTACAGACTCATCACCCAAAGCAGTGATAGTGAGGGCAAAGATCAACAGCTGGGACTACATCAAATTAAAGAGCCTCTGCACAGCAAAAGAGACAATAACCAAAACCAAGAGGAACCCCACCGAATGGGAGAACATTTTTGCACACTACACTAACGATAAAGGACTGATCACAAAAATCTGCAAAGAGCTGATGAGACTCAACAACAGCAAAGAAAATAATCCTGTCAAAAAATGGGCAGAAGAGCTAAAAAGAAACTTCTCTGAAGAGGAAATGCAAATGGCCAACAGGCATATCAAAAAATGTTCAACATCACTTGTAATCAGGGAAATGCAAATCAAAACTACCATGAGATACCATCTTACACCAGTGAGAATGGCACATATTAAAAAAACTAGCAACAACAAATGTTGGCGAGGATGTGGAGATAAAGGAACTCTCCTGCACTGTTGGTGGGAGTGCAAACTGGTCCAACCACTATGGAGAGCTGTGTGGAGATTTCTTGACCTACTAAACATAGAGCTGCCATATGATCCAGCAATTCCACTCCTAGGTATTTACCCAAAGGACACAGAAACATCAACTCCAAAGAGCACCTGCACCCCTATGTTTATAGCAGCACTGTTTACAATAGCGAAGCTTTGGAAACAACCCAAATGCCCAAAAATAGATGACTGGATCAAGAAGATGTGGTACGTATATACCATGGAATATTACTCAGCATTCAAAAAAGATAAACACATGCAATTTGCAGCAACATGGATGGCGCTGGAAGGGATCATACTCAGCGAAATAAGCCAGAAAGAAAAAGAAAAATACCAGATGGTCTCACTCATAGCAGGAATCTAGAAAACTTAAATAAGGGACCAGGAAAATGAATAACTATAAGACAGTGAAAATCAAAATCAACAAACAACTATGAACCAGAGACACTCTATGGGGGTTAGGGGGCGGGGAGGGGAGGGATTGGGGTCAAAATAAGGGGGTTGCAATTGTATGGGGAATATAAAAATAAAATTTATTAAAAAAAAAAAAAAGGAAATGAGGTTTAAATTAAGCTTAACATCCACACACAAAAGATCAGGACAGAGGCTAGAAAAGAGCCCGGGAGAGGCAGAATGACTCACTAGTCTGCAGGAGTAACTGTAAAGTGATGGATTCCATCAGTTTGTCCATGAAGGTGTGGGCTCTGATCCTGCTCAGGTATGGAAACAGACCTAGAGACCCACAGTCCGCAGTGGATCTGTGTATGTTCTTGCTGCAGCTCCATCCTCATCAACAGCCTCATGAGTTGAGTAGCATAATCTCACCCGGAGTGACCCTTTTTCAGTGCTCACAAAGGATGGTTTTGGAACTTGCAAATTTGAATGCCAGACCCTGCACTGTGCCAAGTGTGCCAATGTGATATGGTTAAGTGTTGTATACGATACGATAGTCCACCAGCAAGTTGTATAAAAAAGTAAACTTCAAGGTATTTACAACTTGAAACCCAGTCTAACATGGTACCATGGGGAAAAGATCAAAATTCTGCTTGTCTAGACTAATCTATGGGGCATTCTAGTCAATTACTATTCTCAGTTGAAAAAATTGAAGATAAATACACATAGACATAGACTCTAGGGAAAGAAAAACAAAGAGAGATTCTCTCTGGCATTTCCCCTCGTTTTCTGGTTTAGTGAGAATAAACCATTATTGTGATTTGCCCAACCATCCCCTCTGTCTAAGCTCTAGGATGGAAAATCGTATGAGATAAATCAACTCAAATTCTTACCTCCCACTTGCTTATTTGTGCTGTTATGGTCAACTTGCTATCCTGACATTGGGCTTCTAAAAATCGCAGGATTTTCACAGCTTTCTGGAGCTTTCCCTGATCAATTTTGGGTGAAAAAAAAATAGTCAACTTGAGAACTTTTTAATAGGCTCCTAAGTGGAATCCCCACCCTCCATCACTATTACAATAACATTAAACATTGTTGAATCCTTACACTTACAGAACACCCAGGGACTGTATGTGCAGTAACATACCTGATCCTGTGGTGAACCTGAGCAGTTGGAAGGATTTGTACCGTCATTTCTGTGCTGTAGAATCTGAGGCTTAGGAAGGGGATAAGTAACATGCACCAGCGGCCATCGCTGGTAGGTGACTGAGTTGTGATTCCCAGCTCAGCTGATGACTCAGAGTTCCCTGACCCAAAACCACAGTTCTGCCAGTGAAATACTACACAAGGAGCAAGACAATAACTATCCACATGAGAACTGTCTCCAAGCTTCCATGTATGGTAAGTTGTACATACTCTTCTAGATGCTTCCCCATATATCACTGAGCAACAACTGGGCCCTACTAACCACCCAAATCAAGGGGACTCCAGCATTCTTGTTTTGCTGATTTCTTTACCCTATTGACTGCAGGGTCCCTAAAGTGTGGTGTGTCTGTCCCTGTTTTCAGATTCTGTCATATGGTCCTGTACATTGTGGCTTCTCAAATTATACAAACATGTGACAATAAAACAGGCCGGTATGGATTGGGCACACTCTATTCTATAGGGGGTCATCACAGCAAGGGTAAATAAGGATAAGACTTTGATCATCCACTAAATGTCAGGACAGTTAGGATTTATTTCTTGAGGACTCATAGTAAGCCATTTGTCAGAAAAATGACCTGATGGGCCTCCCTGGTGGCGCAAGGGGTTAAGCACTGAACTATGAAGCAGTCCACAGCCTCTGCAACATGAGTCCGATCCCGGCTGGCCAGGGAGAAACCCACATGGCAAGGAAGACCTCTCCTGTCTCTCCCGCTGCTCCCCTCAACAGTGTATTTCAGTCAATCTGCCTGTTCTGTTCCCCACTGTCTCTGGTGGATCCTCTCACTCCCGCATCTCTGGCCTGTACCCCAGCAATTCTATGCATAAATAAATCAATCTTTTAAAAAATGACATGATGAAAGTCATATTTCAAGATCATAAACTCTTGTTTCAGACTAAAAAATCTGAAGTCTGAGAGTTCAACATGAGAGCAGGTACTTGCTCAAGACCTCAGCCCACCCACTCACCTTGTAGTCTGGGCCTGCCTCCTCCACAAGAGCCGTACTGTGTCCTCTGTGTTGGGGGGAGCGCTCACAGCACCAGCAGATCAGCCTCATATCATCCTCACAGAACAGGTGGAGCCGCTCCCCGTGTTCCTCACACAGCCTCTCACTGTCTATCTCCCTGATGGTCTGAATGAGGTTTTCCAGTTGCTTGATGGATCGGAAACTCTCCCTTTCAAATGGTGCCTGGCACAGGGGACACTGGGACCTCCTCTGGGCTGATGTCACTTGTGGGTTCTCAAGGATGCTTTCTATGCACCGGCGGCAGAAGCTGTGCCCACAGTTGATGCTCACGGGCTCTGTCATCAGCTCCAAGCAGATGGAACATGTGGCTTCCTCCCTCATCTTCTTGGTAGCTGTGGCTGAGGCCATGGCCCTTCTTGAAAGACTCCAATATCAGGTTAGAGGCAGAGATGAAGTAGGTAGAATTTTCCACAGTGAAGGACACAGAAGTAAGCTGGGCTTCTGTCCCTCCACAGGTCTGGAAATCTTCTGTCTAGAAAAGCAATGGATTGGCATTTGGAACATGATACCATGTCACTGGGATAACTATCACATATGGCCTCCAAAATTTAAATTAATGAAAATTGAAAGGAGTACGGAATTTCTCAGTCCCACTACCTGTGCCAATTGCTTAATATCTAGATATGCCTATGGCTACCTGGTGCACCCAGTCGAGAATATTCCATCACTGAAAGTCTTTCTGAACCAAGTATTAAGAGACAGAGAAGCAACACAGGTATAACTCACAAAAGTTGGATCAAGACAGAGAGAACTCAGTGAGGGAGAGAGAAATTCTTTCCATGTCTAATGAGGATCAGGAATGATCAGTGCCCACATTACTCTTTGTCAGTGTTAGTAACTCTCTGGATTGGGGGAATCCTTGAAGGATTCTACAGAGACAATCACATTTGACTCTACTCAACCCACATCCCACACTTTCTCTATACCCATTCCCACATCCAAAGAACAAAATACACCAGCTAATAAAATCTCATGGCGGTTCTACAGGGCAAAAACAGAAATCAACCATGCAACAGGAAGAATCAGTGTGTGCTGGCAGGCTCTCTGTGCTGAGGTAAAGAGATCTGGAAAGAACTTGAGGAAAAGGGGGTTTGGCCTGGAAGCTGACCCCCTAGAGATCCACCAAGGCCACTGTCTCTTCTTCAGGCCAGGACTTGTCTCCTGGGAGAAGGTTAGTGTGGATCTGGCATGTGGAGAGGGAGGGAAGAGACCAGAAGCAAAGACCCTCCCTTCTGGCCATGCTGCAGCAGCTTCTGCAAACTAGCCCTGACCCCTCCTCTCTCAATGCTGGTCTCTGTGGCCAGAGCCTGCATTTGGGAGAAACTCCAGTGACCTGTCCTTTCAGTCTCTGAATTAAGACCTGGGATTCAACTGAAGTTGGTGATTAGGTTGTTTCTCTCCAGTAATGAGAACAACTTTCTCCAGCCATAGAGCACTTCTCCTGGAGATTCTATTCCAAGGGAGGTGATTTCGCCCAAAGTATAAGGCTTCTCTCTCCCAGGGGTTTTGTGCTCTCGAAGAGAAGGGCCTCCCGCCTCTGGCACCCAGGGCACAGGACCTTCACTCACCTCACACCCTGGATCTTCTGAGATGTGGCATGGTATCTGTGAAAGAGAAAGCAGCCAGGGCAAGAGCTAAAAAGCAAAATCCTGACCATTTTCAGAGTTCCAGAGGCTCACCCACTGGCACCCTATCTCTCTCTCTCTCTTATACACACACACACACACACACACACACACACACACACACACATACAGACAAACCTTGGCTTGTCTTCGCTCACCACCGGGCCCACTCAGCACAGTCTCATACTCAGCGTCAGTCCCTCTGCAGTTGCCTCTTCCTGCAGCCACGACGGGGAAGTGAACTCTGACTGCTAAACTCAGAAATGAAACTAACACAGGGTCAGGGTCCTGGACATGGGAAGGAAACTGTAACATTACCCATGTTTCCCACTCAGCATGTTCCAGAAGGGGTGAGGGGGACAGTAGGTATAATGCCCTTGATTTAAGGCAGTAGAAAGAAGGGAGAGAGTGATAGCCTGAGACTCTGTCTTCAAAGAACAAAAAGAATGAATGAAGAGAAACAAAGCTTCAGAGACACGTGGGGCACCATCACATATACACGTTATGTATAATGGGACTCTCAGAAGACCAGAAGAAAGTGCAACTTAAACAGCATACTCCTAAATAATCAACGGATTGTATTTGAAATCAGAAAACAGTTTGAGATGAATGAAAATGAAAGCCAACACACCAAAACTCATGTGATGCAACAGCAGTGCCTAGGAGACTGACAGATGTAAATGCCACATTAATAAGGTAAAAAGATCCCAATTCAATAACTTAACCTTCTATCCTTTTTTTTAGATTTATTTATTTATTTATGCATACATAACTGGGGTCTAAGCTGGAGGTGTAGGGAGTGAGAAGATTCACCAGAGACAGAGTGGGGAACAGAACAGGCAGTCTACAGAAATACACTGCTGAGGGGAGCAGGGGCGGGTACAGAAGAGGTCTGCTGTGCCATGTGGTCAGTTCCCTGGATCAAACTCATGCTGCTGTAGCTGGAGACAGCTTGATAGTGCTGAGACTTTAACCCCTGTGCCACCAGGAGGCCTTAAGCTTCTATCTTACGAAACTAGAAAAAGAGCTAATTAAAACCAAAGCAAGTAGGAAGAAGTAAAGTAATGAACAATATAAAGAACAGGGCCTCCCTGGTGGTGCACAAGGAGCACCGCACTGTGACGCTGTCCACAGCCTCTGCAGTGCGGGTTCGATCCTGGCCAGCCAGTGAGAATCCCACATGGTGAGGCAGACCTCTCCTGTCTCTCCTGCTGCTCCCCTCAGCAGTGTATTTCAGACCTTCTGCCTGTTCTGCTCCCTGCTCTGTCTCCGGTGAATGCTCTCACCCTCCCACAATTCTGGCCTGTACCCCAGTTCTTGTATGAATACATAAATCTTTAAAAAAAAAAAAAAAAAAAAAAACTTTGGGCCTCCCCTGGTGGCGTAGCTGTTGAGCGCTAGGCTGCAAAGCTGCCCACTGCAGAGGCAGCCTCTGCTGCACCGGTTCGATCCCCGGCTGCCTGGGAGGGTCCCACATGGTGCTACAAACCTCTCCCGCCACGCCCGCTGCTCCCCTCAGCAGTGTGTTTCGTCAGTCTGCCTGTTCTGTTCCCACTCTGGCTCTGGTGAATCCTCTCACCCTCCTGTGCATCTGACTGTATCCAGTACTTGTATAAATAAATAAACAAATCTTTCAAAAAAAAAAAAAACTTGTACATAACAGTTCATAGTGGTACTATTCAAACTAGCCCCCAAGCGGAGACAACCCAAATGCCCATCCACTAATGAAAGGACAAATACAGTATAAAGCCCATGTAATGGTATATGAACAAAATACCATTCATGCACCCATATTAATGAAACTTGAAAACATCTACTAATTGAAAGAAGTCGGACACAAAAAGTCACTTCGTGTATGATACTTTTTTGTTAAACGTCTGAAATCGGTAAATACATAGAGAGAAGGTAGATAGTGTCCTTGCCGAAGACTGACAGTGTGTGTGTGTGGTGGGGGGGTGGTAAATGAAGAGTTACTGATTAATGATGTGAGACTTGTTTAGAGGAAACGAAAATGTTCTGAAATTTAAAGTGACATCTGTACAAATTTTTGAACACACTATGACCACTACAACCCTTACAAAAGGTGGATTTTATGACATGCAATGTGCCTTAATAAATATCCTTAATAAATAATCCTTAAAAATATCCTTAAAAATCCTTAATAAATGTGCCTTAAAAAATATCCACCTGTGCAAAGAAACCATTGACTCATGATGAATGAATGAATCATTCAAGCAAAATTTACCCTAGAAAGATGCAGAACTTGAGTAAAGAATACTAAGGCAGTTATTATTACTGCTTTCATATGTTCAGATGTTACACAGATACCTAAACAAAATTAAATTTCTAGAAATGGAGACTAGCGCATATTAAAGGTACAATAGAATGAATGACTGATGCAACCCTGCAAAACAAACTATTAGGAACTAGAAGGTCCAGCCACAGAAACTATATAAAATGAAACCAAGACAACAGAATCAGAATAAAAACAAACCAAAAAATGAACAGGTATCAGCGGCTGCGCAGCAGCTTCGTGTCTCCTACTATATATGCTCGTTCTGCTCCTGCAAGTGTGAGAAAGGGGAGGAAAGATCAGGGAAGGGGCAGAAAATATATATGAAGAACTGGTGGATGAATTTTTTTCCTAAATAGCAGAAACTGTCACCCTTCTCATCCACGCATTTCACCGAACCCATTTCAGAAGGAAGGCTGCCCCACGCGGTGAGGGGGACAACGAAGAATCCGAAGCAAAGGTGACCAGGCACTGACTTTAATAACTGGGGGTTGAGCAGCCGGTCTCCACTGTCGGGACCTTCCCCTAGAAATCCCCCCAGGGAAACGCGCCCGCGACACTCCCCAGGCGGGAGGGCGGGTCCTCCGGCTCCGCACCACACCGCCCCGAACCCCAGGCTTCCCGCCGCACCCCCTATTCCCGCCCGCTCCCCGCCCGCCCCCCGGGTGCTCCTGCGTGAGCCTCACCTCCTCTCCCCGCGCCGGCCCAGCCCTGTCGCCGTCATCTTACACCGACGCTTCCCCCGGAGTCTCCTCAGCCGCCGCTGTCAGGGGAAGGCGGGCCGCGCGGGGGAGACCGGCCCGAGACCCTCGGGCGCAGCCGCAGCCGCAGGCGAGGGGGGCGGGGGCGCCGGGGGAGAGGACCTGGGCCCGCGCCGAGGAGCCGCCGGTAGGAGGCGCCAGAAAACGACGCCTTAAGCAGCGCGCCCCGGGCGCCCGGAGGCTGAAGGGGGCGGGGCCCGCGGAGGCGGAGCTCCTGGGGGCGGGGCTCCTGGGGGGCCAGGAGTGGGGGCGGGGCTCGGAGCCGGGCTCCTGGGGCGGGGCCAGGATTGGGGCGTGGTTGGGGGGCGGGGCTCCTGGGGCGGGGTCAGGCCAGCCCGCGGGGCGCGGGGCGGGGCTCCCTGGAGCTCCCACCTCCCGCGCGGGCTGGGAGTCAGCCTGACCTGGTCTAGCTCCTCCGTGGCCTGTCCTGTCTGCGTGCATCTCATAAATAACCCATCATCTGATGTGAGAATCACCAAAGAGGTGACACGGATTATTCTTAGAGACTAAGGCAAAGATGAAAGTTATCTTTGTCAGAAATATGCCTATGACCTCACCTTCAGGTGGTCACCTCTTTCCAGAACTAGGCGCTGACAGTGGCGGAGAGACTGTAACTCCAGTGCCTCTGCATCCTCACAGAAAACAGTCCCGCCAGTGTGTGCGCGGACCTGGACTTTATCCTCTGACCAAGAGTCCCACGGATATAGACGGGAGGCTGAGGTCAAGGGCAGCCACACAATCCTGCAGCCCAGCCTGCTCCAGCCTGAGGACACACCCGTTTACAGGCACCTCCCACCACTGGGGCCCCAGAAGAGAGACCCCAGCAGGGGTAGCACCTTGAATGCCTGCAGGACCCACCACAGGAATGAAAGGGGTGCTCAGAGAGAGGGGTGTATGTGCTCTTCTGGAAGTTTGGCTGGACCTGGGTAAGGAGAAAGAAATGATCCCTGATCACCTCTGGTGGGAAAAGAGGCCCCTTCAGAGTCACTGCAGAACCACTACCAGGTGTCAGTCCTCTGAAGGGTGTCCGCCTTCCCCCCACCCCACCCCCACCCCTGGCCATATCCCATTTTAAAAATGTCTGCATCAACATTATATTTCGAACATTTCCAGGTGATCAGAATGAGCTGCAAGGGCTGACCACAAATTTGTCATTTCTAAAATAGGTTTCATATGTTTTGGAATTGGAGGCCCTAAGAAGGGAATAAATTACCCAGGATCTCACAAAGATTAAATGATCATGGGCCATGATTCCTCTTTAGCAAGTCATATCTCTGAAAGTGTTAGGGGGAAAAGGATGTCCTAAAGCTAATTCCATACAGGCTTTGTGGACTCCACCCCCACCCCAGGCCAAAGCCAAAGACACTGGGAACTCCAAATCCCATCACCACCAAAGGGAAGGTGGCTGGGACCTGAGGGTGGGGTTAAGCAGCCAGGTGGATATAAAAGGCAGACACGCGGGCTTTGGGGGATCCCCATTTTGGCTCTCCACCAGCTCGCAGCATCCGGCCAGCTCTGAGAGTGACTTTGGGTTTCCAGGTCGTCGGATCGGGTAGTACACATTAAAGACTTTATTTCCCTATTTTCTCCCTGAGTTGTATATTTTCCTTATTTCCTTTTCCCTTGTAAATAAACCTTTTATTAACCTTTTGTGTGTGCCTGTAGTGGAGTATTAATAAGTCCCTTTTAAGCGCACAGGTGAGGACCCACAGCCAGGAACCCATTCAATATCAGGGCTGCTCTATAACAAAAGTAGATTGCAATCTTGGTATAAATTAACCAAAAACAAAAGCTCATGTCTTGTTTCATATGTGCCTGAGCACATATCACAGCAATCTGGGAGTAGAGCCCCAATATTACACCTGAAGAAAATGAGGTCTAGACAGATGCTGTCACTTGTCTCTTTTTTAAAGGAAATCAGAAGTCAGACATAAATCAGGCTCTGCTTTGGATGGTAGCAAAACTTATTTTTATCTCCAACTAGTATCTTCATCAAACCCAGCGTGTCCATCTCACTAAACAGGTGCTCAGGAATGGCAGCAACATGTAAAAACAACCAACCCCACACTTTCCCACCATCCTCAGAGAGTTCAGGTTTGAGAGGACAGAGACAAAGGGAAAGGACAAGTCAGCAGGAGGGAGAAGTCAGTGGGAAAGAGCATTGCATGCAGATGGCTGAATCCCTTCCAGCATGTGCACCCCTTAATAGTTTGGGATCCCTGGGTAACCATCAGTACATGCTACGAAAACCGACATAAAGGACTTTTGGGCTAGTGAATTCATCCATATACCAGGAGGGTGGTGCACCCCATTCCATTGGGACAGAACCTCTAACAGCCAGGGAACACTGTGGAGCCCCTTTTATCAGGCTGTTCATTTCTAGCCTTTATCACATCCTTTATTCTAGAATAATCCAGGAACCAAAGTGTTTCCATGAGTTCTCTGAGCTGTCCTAGCAAAAGATCAGTCCCAAAGAGGGGGTCTGGGGACCTCAGATTTATGGTCCAGTAATTAATGGCCAGAAGCACAGATGAACCACATGTGACTGGTATCGAGGTGGGAACAGTCTTGGGGCACTGACTACTTACCTGTGCCGTCTGCTCTAACTTTAGTTATGTCCACTGAATTGAACTGCATGATACCCAGTTTGATGGGAAAAAACCTCCAAAATCTAGGCCAGACATGAAGTGTGTGTGTGTGGTGAGAGAGCAAAGGAGAGATGGAGTTTTTCCGAATCCCAGGTGCCTTCTGCATCCACATGGAGCTCTCAGAGTAAGCAACTCTGAGGGGCGGTTACAGCATGGGCTGCAAGAGAATCTTAACTAAATAATAATTTTTGTTATAGGTGACAAGCAAAGGAAAATTATTTCTAGGTGGGAAATAATGAGAAAGCAAATATAAGGAATGGAAGGATAGGAAGGGTTAGTTTCACCCACATTTGTTATGTGGATCCCTCTAGTGTGATCTCTGGGCTGATAAAGTTCTAGATAATGTGGTGCTAACTTCTGTCCTCCTAGTAGAGAGGAAATGAGACACATTATATAAATTTATTCCCACAATCTTTTTTTTTTAAAGCTTTATTTATTTATGCATACAAGAACTGGGGTACAAGCCAGAGGTGTGGGGGATAAGAGCATTCACCAGAGACAGAGTGGGGAACAGGACAGGCAGACTGACTGAAACACACTGCTGAGGGGAACAGCAAGTGAGACAGGAGAGATCTGCTGCGCCATGTGGGTAGCTCCCTGCAGGGGATCAAACTCCTGCTTCAGTGGCTACGGATCACTTCATAGGTTGCATCTCAATCCTTTGTGCCACCAGGGCGGCCCCTATGTCCACAATCTTGCAATAGGGAGAGATCAGAGAGTTTTCTTTATCTCAGTTTTCTCATTTACCTTCAGTTCAATGTAAGTTATATGCCAAAGTGGCATGTTCTGGGTGGTCTATTCCCCAACACTTTATTTTCAAGTCACAACCCATCCTCTATCAGCATGACTAGGAGACCTTGTGAAGCTGAGGTGGGTGGTGGATGATGGATAATCTGATCTCTTCCCTGTCTCCCTCTGGGTGGATGCATCCAACATCCCAAAAACACACTTAGAATTCATTGTCCTCCTTGTGAGAGGATGTCAGAACATTTCAACGTCAACACACATTGATTTTTATATCAACTACGTATCATGATATTTAGCAATTTGGCGACATTTTTGGGACATCACTAATGCAGCTTGAGATGTGGCTGAGTACACCATGGTGATGGCCTTAGCTTACTTAGGCCGGATAATTTAAGTATTGATAAGGATGTATCTGTGTATCGCTAAGGCCTATTAGAGCATATCTGATAAAACAGACTATCAAAATCCTACCAGTGAGAAATACTTTTTGAGATTTTAAAATATTTCAAGATAGGGCCTGCCTGGTGGCCTAGGGGTGAAGTCTCCACTATCACCACTACAACCCAGCCAGGGGTTGCCAAATATGGCACAGCACACCTCCCCTGTCTAGCCCACTGCTCTCCTCAGCAGTGTATTTCAGTAAATCTGCCTGTTCTGTTCCCCACTCTGTCTCTGCTGAATCCCCTCACCCTTCACACCTCTGACCTACACCCCAGTTCTTCTACACACACAAAAACAAATTAAATTTATTAAAATATTTAAAGATAGGTGGCACTAGCATAATCTGAAATAAATCAATTTCATTTCTAGACTGAAACCCTGTCAAAGTTCATTTTTACAATTAATCTCCTTCCTGTCTGAACCCTCTCACTGTAAACCACCATAGCTTTTCTCATACACGTCACCTGCTTATCACCTAAGTAGACTCACTAGGTCTGGAAGGTATCTATACTTACAATGACATCAAGGACAACAGCTCAGAGGTTAGAAGGGTCACCATTATTTTTTGATGTTCCTGATCTTCTATGCAGCTGACAGCAACAACTATAGTTTTCCCTCTTCCCCACACATGACTTCTGATGCTATCAAACAAACTGGGAGCACTCACCTCTCTGACCTCTGGCTACACTGATGCTCAGACCAGGAACTGGGAAATCAGAGATCTGAACCCTCTGAAGATGGGTGGAAAGGACAATGTATACCTGTGGCTGTTATCTTATATTCTCCACTCATTAAGATGAACAGCTACAGTATTTTTAGTCTTTATATACATTCACCCAGTGCAGATCTATTTAGTATCCACTCAGAATTGGGCACTGTTCCAGGTTAAGAAAAATGTAAGTGAAGGAAAGACCAGTTTCTTCCCTGATGGAACTTTTATTATATTCTCTAGGATGGTTACACCAAGAAGGAGGCTACAGAACCTATTCCTTTCTTTACTGTTATTGTGAATTTAGGAATAAAGTGCAACCTTGAGAAACACCAAAAAAGGGCCGGAGAGTATCAGAGAAAGAGGCCCTTGGGAAGGTGAAGATGTGGGAAACGGTACTTTTCATGTTGTAAAAGGACACACGTCCGGCCTCACAGTCCACAAAAACCCCCAAAACCCAGATTTGCTCCTTCACAGGAAGGGAAGTTGGGGGATTGGTAAGGGCTACATACTCTTTCCCTTTCCACAATCTGATGACCCAGAATCCAGACGTAGGTTGCAGACTCACGAGAGCACGTTTGGGTGCATTTTCCAGACAGACTCCTAAATCCCACCCAGAATCTTCTCCCACATCCACTTCAAAGTAATGTCTTCCTGAGGTGAAGCGCTCACAGCCAAGGACCCAGGGTAGGTCAAGATATCTTAGAGAATTTCGAAGGTTCAACTGGGGGCCTCCATAGGTCACTTGTCTTCGATTCTCAGAGATAATTGCATCAGTATGAGCTGTATCTGGATCCAGAGTCACACAGACTGCAAAATAAAACAAACAGAAAACAAAAAAGCACATGTTTTTGATGTCTTTAGTTTTCAATAAACTAGCCTGTGTTCAAATGCAAGCTTTGTTTTCTGCTGGGTGCATAAGTCATCCTCTATCTTTAAATATAAAGAGGAAATCCTACTGTCGCAGATAACAGTGCGGAAGATATTTGAATGAGGAAACATAAGCGTAAGGGCTGGTGAAATTCCTGGTATATGGGAAATGATCATTAATGGATAGTAAAAATAAATATCATCACCATCTCACCACTCAGAGAAGCTAAGGACCAGAACTACCCAGAGTGATAATGTTACTGTCCCCCCGCCCCCCAAAGTCCTTCATCTCCTATCTAGGACAAGAAGGAATCACAGAAGATTTGAGCAGAGCCAGCCCTTCCCATTTTAATAATAACCACCCACACCAAGAATAAGAAAGGAAAATAACAAAGCTAAGGACAGAGCTTATTACTGAAGGCCCAGAATTTTTCCCAGACCTCAGGAAACCTGCTCCACGCTTTTTAAAGTATAAGCTTTTCTGTCTTGTATCAGCTAATGGATTAGCTGTAATGGAAACCAATACACATAAAAAACATGTAACTATTGATAGGGTCAAGTAAAATAGAAATATATATGATAAATTTAAGTGAGACACTGAGCAGCTGAGCAGTATTAAAATGAACAGAAGTTGTAGCAACAGAGTTAAGCCCGCACTGTGAAACAGTGATTACTGGACTCCAACAGTAAAAGAAATCAAGTTGCAGAAACTCTTCCTGTCCTGGGGGCTCACTTTTCCCCCTCAAGATCACTCAAGGTGACTCCCCAACTTTCTCCACTCTGCTGTTCCCAGTAAAGCCACACATCTCTCAGGCTCCATTTTCTCTGGCTTCTACTTGCTTGAGCCAATGGGAAGCACAGAGGACATGATAGGACAAAGACAGACTGCCTCACTGGGCTGGGGGTGCAATACAAATAGCTTAGAAATCAATAGTAAAGACCCAAATACTTATAGAAAGATGAATAGAAAATATCTACATCATAATGTAATATATATACAATTGAACGTTTATAAAATACTTCATATAGAAAAGTGAACAGTGAACAGTCAGTGACAACTATTTTAAGCCTATCAGAAGATATGGGATATAACAGGCTTCCACAGATCACTAATGTCAAGAACCTAATAGAAACATTCTCAAATCAGAGTAAACCCTGGGTAATCAGAGAAGCCCAAAGGATCAATGGACTTAACAAAAAGAAACTGAACCTCTTCAGCGAAAAGAGAGAAATAAAATTAAGTCCACAAACAGATTCCAGATCAAATCCATGGGGTTGTCAAGTGTTCAATAGTGAGACAAGTCACACAGAAGTGTGCTACAGTGGGTGTCTCCTACTACGGGTTGGAAATAGTCATACAATTTTTTTTTTTTTAGTCATACAATTTTAAGATCTGCTTATGTTGTAAAATTAAAATGTGCATCCCTGTATAGTATTGATTCCATTCAAGGTACATCTGAGCCATTCAAGAAAAAAAGGAAGCATGAACCAAAATGTTCACCGAAATATTTTGTGCATAGCAATTAAAAATAAACAAGAAAATAACAAGTGACTTGAAGACTTCAGTTAAAAAAAACAAACACTGATTACCACACTGCAAAGTGACAAAGAGTTCTAGAGCTATCGACTGAGTTCCCAGTCCTCCACTGTGGGGACTTACAGCACTCATTTCACCTGCTGTGTCTCAGATTCCTCATCTGTATCAAAGCCCCGACAGGGAGGACTGTGAATAAAACAGGAGAGCACATGCAGAGTCTTCTCATCAGAAGACAAAATTCCTAAACAAACTAATCAGCCATAGAAAGCGCTCAGTTAGGTGAGTGGAACCTTGCAGGTGGCAGTGCCTGTTGCTTCACTAGGACAAGCTACCTGGTAACAGGCATCAGGATAACACATTCCAGCAACCCGGACCTTAGGAACATGCCGCACAGAAATGAAAGCTCTGGGATACAAGCCTGTGTGGACTAGAACATCACTGCAGAATTGCTGTCACCCCCAGTGCTGGAGAGCCTGAGGCCCCATCAGCAGGGATAAGGTTACATATAATTAGGATAGTCTCATGGAGTGGTAGTTTAAATGTCATAGGTGACATAGGAAGAGACTTCAATAAATTAGACTAAATGCTTGTACAGAAAAAGACCTAGATCTGGCTACCTTGAGAAGCAGACCTGGAAGTGGGGAGGGAAACTGAAATTTTCTTCATGCCTGTCATATTGTATTTTTCTGATTATAATTTATTTGTAAAATGATTTTAGAAAATTTAATAGTGAATTTAGTTACATTATTAATACTATTGCAATTATTATATTATTAATAATTATATGTAGTAATATATTATATAGCTTTATATTATATATTATACATTATTGTAAAATAAATGTTATATATAACACAATTTACTACATATTACTATAATTATTAATATATTATCATATATTATAGTAAAATGCTTTAATAATGGGGGTTTTAAAAAAGAAGGTAATATATTTTTTAATATTTTATTTTATATAATTCTTATATCATTTTTCATTTTTGCACAAAGTATGCATTTTCATCATGGTTATATTCCCCATACAATTGCACCTCCCCTTATTTTGACACTACTTGTTCCTCTCCCCGTCTCTCCCCCCCCCCGGTTTATAGTTGCTTGTTGATTTTGATTTTTACTTTGTATTAATTAGTCTTTTTCCTTGTCACTTATTTAGGTTTTCTAAATTCCTGCTATGAGTGAGACCATCCGGTATTTTTCTTTTTCTTTGTGATTTATTTCGCTGAGCATGATCCCTTCTAGCTCCATCCATGTTGCTATAAACTGCATGTGTTTATCTTTTTTGATTGCTGAGTAATATTCCATGGTGTATATGGACCACATCTTCTTGATCGAGTCATCTATTTTTGGGCATTTGGGTTGTTTCCATAGCTTAGCTATTGTAAATAGTGCTGCTATAAACATAGGGATGCAGGTGCCCTTTGGAATTAATGTTTCTGTGTCCTTTGGGTAAATACCTAGGAGTGGAATTGCTGGATCACATGGAAGCTCTATGTTTAGTAGGTCCAGAAATCTCCACACAGCTCTCCATAGTGGTTGGACTAGTTTGCACTCCCACCAGCAGTGCAGGAGAGTTCCTTTTTCTCCACAACCTCACCAACATTTGTTGTTGCTAGTTTTTTTAATATGTGCCATTCTCACTGGTGTAAGATGGTATCTCATTGTAGTTTTGATTTGCATTTCCCAGATTACAAGTGATGTTGAACATTTTTTCATATGCCTGTTGGCCATTTGCATTTCCTCTTTGGAGAAGTTTCTTTTTAGCTCTTTTGCCCATTTTTTGACTGGATTATTTTCTTTGTTTTTGTTGAGTCTCATTAGCTCTTTGCAGATTTTTGTGATCAGTCCTTTATTATTAGTGTTGTGTGCAAAAATGTTCTCCCAGTTGGTGGGGTTTCTCTTTGTTTTGGTTATTGTCTCTTTTGCTGTGCAGAAGCTCTTTAATTTGATGTAGTCCCAGCTGTTTATCTTTGCCCTCACTATCACTGCCTTGGGTGATGTGTCTGTAAAGATGTCTTTGAGGTGCATGTCATGTAGTGTTTCACCTATATTTCCTTCTATGTATTTTATGGTTTCAGGTCTTATGTCTAGTTCTTTAATTCATTTTGAGTTGGTTTTTGTGCATGGTGTGAGGTAATAGTCAAGCTTCATTCTTTTGCATGTAGTGACCCAGTTTTCCCAGCACCATTTATTGAACAAACTTTCTTTGCTCCAGTGTATATTCTTTGCTCCTTTGTCAAAGATTAGTTAATCATAAATCTGTGGATTTATTTCCGTATTTTCTATTCTGTTCCATTGGCCCGTGTGTCTGTTCTTATTCCAATACTATGCAGTTTTGATGATTATGGCTTTGTAGTGTAGTTTTAAGTCTGGGAGTGTGATGCCTCCATTCCAAGAAGGTAATGTATTTAATTAAGAGATAAGCCCATTTCTGAAACAGACTGACTTGAACCTCCTTGAAATGCCATGTGCGAAAATAAAAGAAGGCAAATCAGCTCATTGAAATCTGGACATGACCTTCATAAAGTTCTGATTTTTCCTTCCTTGAATCTTTGTCCAATCAAATTATGAGATACATTTTTTGGTGTCTGCTGTTGATATTAACTGGGGACCACATACAAATGCATGATCCCTTGCCTATAACCCTGGGCATAGGGGCAAATATAAAAATTCAGAATATTTTCATGTTATAAAGACACAAAATAATACACATACATGGTGTATATCCACCCCCAGCAAGTGGGATAAGTAAAGATCTCAAATAGTCTCCTATCAGTGTGATGTAGGATTGGCCACTGTGAAGGGCAGACCCAAGGTGGTGTGCATGATCCCTGCCTTCTCACTTTATTGTCTTATAAAACTTCTTTAACTATGGGTATAACCTAAGATTTGCCTCTGATAATTGCCTCAGACCACTGACAAAAATAATAGGATGTAATCCCATGATTATATTTCATTATATGACTCCATTTTAATTGCTGACTTACTCTGCTCAGAGACTGTCTCTCCTGAGCTTGTTTGCAAGAAATAACTGGCCAGGTTGGGAGGCCCATGTGCAAGTTGAGGAGTAGAAGTTTCCAGAAGCTGATGGCACAACAGCTGCTAAGAAGTCAGGGCCTAAATTCTATAAACATAAAGAAACAAATTCTGCCAACAACTGGAAGAAGACTGGAAGAGGATTAATGCCCAATTGATCCACCAGCTGAGCCCATAAATGCACTGTGTGACCCCACCTGAGCTGGGCCCAGATTTCTGACACACGATACTAAGAGATAAAATGTGTTGTTGTTTTTAAAATACTATTTTGCAGCCATACATAACTAAAGCAGTCACCAAATCATTTCCAGTTAGGTCTGATTTTGTGGACAAGTGAGTTATGGAAAATATTCAGTTGTCAAAGTATTTGAATTTTGGAATTATGGCTAAGAGGTAATGGAAATATAACAAGCACTGATTAAGAGAATCAAGAGACAGGATTATAATTGGTAAAATGTGGTTTTTCATTAGGATTCTAACATTTACCATGCTGTCTGGGTCAAGACGCTAAAGCCACTAACCCTCACAGTACATTATCCTCACCTACCTTCCTTGCATTGTTCTTAGACTGCACTGAGACATTAACAATAAACATTACATGTGAGACACTGTTGTAAATACTTCGTACAGATTGATGCATTTCATCTTAATGACAGCATAATGAAGTGAGAATTTGTTAGTATTTTTACTTTCCAGGTGGGAAAACCAAGACGGGTCATATGCTTGGCGTGACACCAGTAATAAACAGGAGAAGAGGAATTTGAAAAGCCTGCCCAGATCACCAGCATCCTGTGTCCCTGTCCAATCACTGAGGCATCCTAACAAGAGAGAGAGTGCGGCAGCCCTGTGAAAATAACTAAACAACCGATGTGGCTATGAGCCTGTCCAGAGGCAGGTAGTGAACTCGGTTAAAACTTAAGGTGCCTTTTGTCCACAGCACTTAAGAGCTTGTTAACTTCACAAACCTTGGTAGCTCTTTAACATTTTCTTCAAATCCAAGTAAAGCTCAGAAACATTGCACACAGTCTGAAGCTCCAAAGACACAGCCTCTGGTACATTCAGCTCCACAGCCGAACTCCTGGAACCAGCAGAGGACGGAGACATCTTCAGTGAACATTCCATGAAGCTCAATGTACTCCTATCCCTTCACCCCTGTACTCATACAGCACTTACCTACCCAAGGTGTCTCTCATGTCCTACAGAGAAACAAAGGCACAAGGTGAGTGTGGAGCAGCATATTTTATGGAGCTTGACATGTGGACTAAACTCTAACCATTCCCCTCAAAGAAGAGACGACCCAGCTACAGACAATGACAGCTACCAGGTAGAGTGATGCCCTCTGTCCCCTAGGATACCAGCATGGCATCTAGTTCTTCACACACTGAGTCTAATAACTTTCTTACTGCCACCCATGCCTCTAATCACATCAGCCTGTGGGCTGCTTGGGGAAGAAGGACAGAAGCTTCCTATGTCCCTCTGGAGATTTGCTTTCAGGGACCTAAAACCCTTCCAAGCAGCCCATGTTAGAGGCTTATCACAAATGTCCTCAGCGGTGAGCAGAGGCAGAGCCGCTGAAAGACCTACTCAGGTGGTGGCAGCAGGTGTCACCTGGTGACGGAGCTGTCACGCTACATCCTCACAGTGTGACATCCAGTTCTATGGAGGGAATGAGAAGAAACAGCTCTAGGATCTATGTGAAGGGGGTGGATCCTTCATGCAGCCTGAGCAAAGCCCCATAAGAGCTCCTGGAGCAAGGACTACAAACAAATCAGGGAGAGTGTCTCATACATTGTGGCTGACCCATTTCATCACCCACAAGTCAAATGGAGGAATCTTCCAGGAAAAAGTCTGCAGTCAGGGTGCTGTGCACATGGGACAGAGATAGATGGTAGCTCACGGAATCCGAGGGTACATATTGGCCAAGGAATCTAGCTCATGTATGCAAAGTGAATATATTTTATGACTCGCATAAAGGCACCCTATAGATTACAGGAGGCCATCCTACAAATAATGATGTGTATTTAAAAGAAACACTACATTAAATCCTTACAGTAATTCCCCACCTCCCAGTGTAAGTGGAAGACCTTGCCATCTTCCCCTGCTTCTCTCCACGGTCCCCTTAACACTCGAGCACAGACACCTCTTCTGCGTCCTCCCAGGGCACAGCCTCACCTGCAGCAAATCTTGGGCTGATTGCTGACATTTCTTCTCTAGTTCCTGGATGTAGCTTTTTAGTTCCTGGCTCTGCTTTTCCAGACTCGCCTCATGGTCCTTCAGACTCCTGAGAGTCTGCTCTTTTTTTTCTTCCAGTCTCCACAGAAACCACATCTCCTCTCCATGGAGGAAGTTGTAGAGTTTATCAAATTCAAACTGGATTTTCTTTCTCTCATGCACTATCTTCTCCTAGAATCAAGAAAGGACGCCCAAAAGGTGCAAACAAACCAAAACTCATTTATGCATGAAATGAGATACAAAATGAGGTACATAAGCACAATGGGAAACTCTTCCACCTTACAAATATGTGGAAGCTGATACAATGTGGATGAGCCTTGAAGACATTATGGCAAGAAACGTAAGTCAGAATGAAAGGACAACAATTTTATGATTGTTTTTCTATAGGCACATAGTCAATTTAAAAAGAAAGTAGAGGGCCTCCCCTGTGGCGCAGCGGTTGAGCGCTGGGTTGCGAAGCTGCCTGCGGCCTCTGCGGCGCCAGTTCGATCCCCGGCTGCTCCCCGGCCACCTGAGGAGGGTCCCACAGGGCGCGTAGACCTCTCCTGCGTGGGACCTCTCCTGCCGCCCTCTGCTCCCCTCAGCAGTGTACTTCGGTCCTTCTGCCTGCTCTGCTCCCCGCTCTGGCTCTGGTGAATTCCCTCACCCTCCCACGCTTCTGACTGTACCCAGTGCATGTATAAACAAAACAAACAAACAAATAAAATAAATAAAACATGCCTCTATAAAATAAAAATAAATAAATAAATAAATAAATAAATAAATAAATAAATAAATAAAAAGAAAGTAGAAGGCCAGGGACACGGTGGGAGAGGGAAAACAGGGACATTGTTTAGGGAGATAGAGATTCAGGTTGGAAGGATGAACTTGTTCTGCAGATGGAGAGTAGAGTTGAGGACACCCCAATATCAAGATGATGCCAATAATATGAACACAGAGGATGCTGAAAATGGTAAACTTGATATGTATATTTTTAAGATCACAGACACTTGTAGAAAGTAAATTTTTGAGATGCTGTGATATATTTTTGCCTCTATATGAGTTATCTGAGGAGGAGGAACGTGCATGTTCCTGCTGCAGAGTGAGGCCCAGGGGGCAGGACTCAGATGTGGGAGAGGCTGTCACAGTTCTCTATAGTCAACTCAGTAATTTCCTTCTTCAGCCAAAGCATAAGAAAAAGAAGTACAGGCAGCTCGATTAATTATGGAAGTAAAGCCAAACACTAGTAAATCCAGTTTATGTATTTGGATGTAAGAAGGTATATCTGTCTCTGATGGAACTTTGTGAAGCAAAAGTTTGTGATGAACATCACTGAGACTAGACATTAACAGCAAGTAGGGGAGTCCACGATTGTCAACAAGGGAGGTCTGGGTGGCAGAATTTGATCAGAGTTACCAGAAATACTAATTAGCCAAGTTGTGTCCCTTTAATTGTTTTGTCTAAGATGACAGAACCAAATAATTATTCATTTGCGAGATAAAGAATTGCAATTTCTGGGCCTCCCTGGTGGCGCAGTGGTTTGAGCACAGTGTTTTGAAGCTATCCGGAGGCTCTGCAGCAGGGGTTTGATTCCCAGTCCGCCAGGAAGATTTCCACATGGCGCAGCAGACCTCTCCTGTCACACCCACTGCTCCCCTCAGCAGTGTATTTCAATTGGTCTACCTGTTCTATTCCCTGCTCTGTCTCTGGTGAATCCTCTCATCCCCCACACCTCTGGCCTGTACCCCAGATCTTGTATAAAAATAAATAAATCTTTAAAAAAAAAAAGAATTGCAATTTCCACTGGTGATTTCTCAGTTCATTCATTGTTGTATGGCTGTGACATTGTGGTCAAGGATCATTGATTAGGATAAAGTGGAACTTTTGAGTAGAAGGCGAGGACAGCCGGACTCTGGCATTGGTGTGGTTTCCCTGTATGTTTCTAACAATGGAAGTTCTCCCTACTACCTAAGATCCCAGAAACAAAGGAAGTATGACTGTATTTGAGATTTCAAGCTTAACAGTCACATACAAAGGAACAGGAGGAAGGCTGGAAGAGACTCCAGAAACTGGCAGAATGACTAAATAGTACAATTAACTGTAAAGTGATGGTTTACATCAGTAAGTCCATAAAGGCGTGGGCTCTGATCCTGCCTAATCTATAGAAGCAGACTTAGCAACCCACAGTCTGCAGTGGTCTGTGTATGTTTCTGCTGCAGCTGCATCCTTAGCACGAGCCTCATGAAATGAGTAACCTGGAGTGACCCTATTCTCAGTGCTCACAAAGAATAACTTTTGAAACTAGAAAGTGGAATGTCAGACCCTGCACTGGGATAAGCGTGCCAAGGTGATATGGTTAAACTTCAAGCCAGGAAGTGATTTAGAATTTGAATTATTTAAACTTTGAGATATTTACAACTTGAAACCTAGTCTAGGACAGTTACATGTAAGAAAGCTCAAAATACTGCTTTTACAGATTGAGGTTTTGGACATCCTAGACAATCATGGTTGTAAGGGTAAAAATAGGTAGATAAATTCTCATAGACACTAGGGCCATAAAATAAAAGATGTTTCTTCTTGGGTTTTAGCTATTTGAACTGGTCTAGTGAGAGCAAACTAGAAGGACTTTGCCCAACCATCACTTTATCAATGAACTTGGATGCAAAATAGCTTGAAATGAATGAACTCAATTTCTTACCTTCCATTGCCTTATTTGCTCTTTTGTGGCTAACTTCAGACTCTGACATTGGTTTTCTTGTTCCCTCATGTCTGTCAGAACTATCTGGAGAATTTCCTGTTAAAAATAGCATGGAAAATTATAGTTAATTTTACAAACCTTCTTTAGGAACCTCAATGGATTCCTATCCTCCAGGACTATTAATAAGGAAGACTTTAAATACTGTTGACAGTCACACTTTCAGAGAAGTGCCATGAAGGAGGTCTGTGCAGTAACATATTTGATCCCCTAATAACCTTGAGAAGTTGGGAGGTTTTTTACCAACATTTCTGTGCTGTAGAATCTGAGGCTTAGGAAGGGGTTGAGTAACATGCAGCCGGGGACATCGCCATGATGCCAAGCTCATCTGCTGACCCAGAGTCAGCTGACCCAAAACCACAACACTGCCAGGGAAATGCTGCACGTGGCACATGATAATAACATACACAAGACTACTTTCTCTAAATTTCTGTATATGGTGAGTTGTGTGTCCTTGCAGACTCTCTTCCTACTGGCTGGGACCCTAGACTGGACCCAAGTCAAAGGCACTCCAGACACTCTTATTTTGCTGATTTGCTTACCCTTTTGACTGCAGGATCCCTGAAAGGTGGTGTGCTCTGTCCCTGTTTTCAGATTCTGTCAGAGGGCCCTGCACATTGTAGTATTTCAAATTATACACACAAGTGAAGATACGAGAGGCTGGTGTGGTTGAGCACACTGCAATCTACGGCAGGGGTCATCACAGCAAGGGTGAACAAGGATGAGACTCTGACAATCCACTGAATGTAAGGAGGACATTCAGGATTTTATTCAGTGGGGACCTGTCTTATACTGAAGAAAAATGTGATGAGTGTTTTAAGACCATAAAGTAGTATTTCAGGCAAAGTAATCTCAGATCTGAGAGTTCAATAAGAGAATGGGTACTGATGTAGGCCTCTCATCCACTACTCACCCTGAAACCTGGGGCTGCCTCCTCCACAAGTTCTATGCTGTGGCCTCTGTGCTGGGGGGAGTGCTCACAGCGCCAACAGATGAGCCTCCCATCGTCCTCACAGAACAGGCGGAGCTGCTCCCCGTGTTCTTCACACAGCCTCTCACGCTCCAGCTCCTTCATGCTTTCAATGAGGTTTTCCAGTTGTTTGTTGGGCCGGAGACTCTCTCTTTGGAATGGTTTTCGACACAGGGGACAGGTAAACTTTTCCTGGTATGATTCAATAGGATTTTTTTCCCTAAACGTGTCCTCTATGCACTGGCGGCAGAAACTGTGCCCACAGTCGATGCTCACGGCCTCTGTCATTAGCTGTAGGCAGATGGAGCACATGGCTTCCTCCATCATCTTCTTGGTAACAGGGGCTGAGGCCATGGCTTTTTCTGTAGAGCTCCAATATTGTGGCCAGAGGCAGATATGAAGTAGATGGAATTTCCTACAGTGATGGAAATAAAAGAATGTGGATCTTTATGCCTCCATAGTTCTTGAAATCTTCTGTCTAGAAAGGAAATGGATTGGAGTTTGGTTGCTGTTTGTGGTCACTAAAACAGAAAATGAAATTACAATTCAGTTTCATACCCACTAGCTGTGCTTCAGTGGCTTATTACCTGCCTGTGAATGTGGCTACTTTGCACCTTAGAGATAGAAAACATCCATCTTTATAGAAGACCTTCTTGCACCTGGTGTTAAGAAGAAGAAAAGCAACACAGGCTTCTCACAGAGGTCGCAACAAGAAGTGAAGCTATCCGCAGCCTCTGCAGCATGAGTTTGATCCCCGGCTGGCCATGGAGCAATCCACGTGGTGCAACAGACCTCTCCTATCTCGCCCACTGCTCTCCTCAGCAGTGTACTTCAGTCTATCTGCCTGTTCTGTTCCCTGATCTGTCTCTGGCGAATCCTCTCACCCCCCCATACCTCTGGCCTCTACCCCAGTTCTTGTATGCATAAATAAATCTTTAAAAACGATTTAGAAAACTCTGTGAGGGAGAGTGAAACACTTTCCCAACCTGTAAACATCAAGTATACTTAGTATCTGAATTTCTTTGTACCTGACAGTTAATACTTAGGAATTGGGTGGAAATCACATTTGACACAATTTATCCCACATTCCCAATTCTCCCAACCTTGATTCCCACCCCCAAGGAACAAAACCAGATAAACAGTGTCCATGGAGACCCTAGCAGGGTGATAGTGAAAATCAGCAACAGGGGCCTCCCTGGTGGCACAAGGTGTTAAGATGCAACCTATGAATCTGCAGCCACTGCAGCACGAGTTCAATCCCTGGCCAGGGAGCTACCCACATGACACAGCAGACCTCTCCTGTCTTGCCAGACGCTCCCCTCAGCAGTGTATTTCAGTCAATCTGCCTTTGCCATTCCCCACTCTGTTTCTGGTGAATCCTCTTGCCCGCCACACCTCTGGCCTGTACCCCAGTTCTTGTATGCATAAATAAATCTTTTTTAAAAATCAGCAACAAAACAGGAAGAAATAGGTATTCCTTCTGCCATCCTCTTTGACTTGAGAGACAGAGATTTGGAAAGAACTGGGAAGAGGAGTTGGTCCTGGAGCAGAGTCTGTGGAGAACCCCCCCCCACCCCAGACCACTGTCTATTCTCCTGGCCACGACTTGTCTCCCAGGAGATTTAGGGTGACTGGATCGAGGGATTTTTGTAGAACCCAGGAAGCAGTGGGTAAGGCCTGGCCCCCTAGGTCTGGGTGTTCACTCCCTAGCATCACAGTGAGCATCTGGCACCCAGAGACAGGAGGGGAGTGACCAGGAGCAAGAGTCAGTCCTTCCCACGAGGCCGCTTCTGGAACCAAGTCCTATTCTCCCTTTCCCATTCCTGGTGGCTGTGGCCAGAGGGGATCATTGGAAAGAACTTAAAGAACTTTCCTTTGAAGTGACAATTTTCTGAATTAAGAATTGGGATTCAACTAAAATTGATGATTCGATTATTTCTCTTCAATAATTAGGACAGGAGCCTCCCTGGTGGCACAGGTGTTAAAGAGAGCCCTATCAAGCTATCACTGGCTACTGCGGCACAAGTTCAATCCCCAGCCAGGAAGCAATCCACATGGCACAGCAGACCTCTCCTGTCTCTCCCACTGCTCCCCTCAGCAGTGTATTTCAGTAAATCTGCCTGTTCAACAGTTCACCACCACCCCTTCCCGCAACTCTGGGATTACACCCCAGTACTTGTATGCATAAATAAATACATCTTTAAAAAAATAATTAGGACAGGGCCTCCCTGGTGGTGCAGCAGTTGAGCGCTGGGTTGCGAAGCTGCCCTCAGCCTCTGCAGCACCAGTTCGTTCCCCGGCCGCCAGGCGAGGGTCCCACGTGGCGCACAGACCTCTCCTGCTGCCCGCTGCTCCCCTCAGCAGTGTACTTCGGTCCTTCTGCCTGCTCTGCTCCCCGCTCTGGCTCTGGTGAATTCTCTCACTCTCCCGAGCTTCTGACTATACCCAATGCTTGTATAAATAAATAATAAATAAATCTTCAAAAAAAAATAATTAGGACAAAGCTCTCCAATCACAGAGAATTAACTGGAGACATCTTTCCCTTCACAGCTTATTTCCCTCAAAGCATATTAGATCCATCTCTCCTAAGGGCTCCATGATCCCTGGAAGAAAGGCCCCCACCTCCTTATACCCAGTGTGAGGGTCCTGGGCCTTCACTTACCTCTCATGCACGATCGTCTGAGATAGGGCAAGAAGTTTGCGAACGAGAACTAGATGGGGAGAGAACTAGAGAGCTAGAGAACAAAGTCCTGACCAAAGTTCCTTCCCCACTGCCACTCCCACCCCACACACACCCAAGCACACACTGCACACACGTGCACACACTGACACTCAGTAGCACACACGCAGGCGCATCAGCTCTTCCCTGACAAACCTTGGCCTGGTGTTGTTCAACACCTACGCTACTTGGCACAGCCACACACTCAGGGTGGGGTCTTCGCCAGCTGCCACTCCGTGCAGCCACAAGGATGTGAGCTCTGATCTCAATCAGAGATGAAACTAACATGGGGGCAGACTCCTGGAGGAGGAAACTGTGACTCTGTCCACATGTCCTGAACAGGAGGGAGACACAGGAGAGGACACCCTTCATTTACAGCAACAGCAGAAGGGGTAGATGGTTGCCCAGGATGCTTCTGTCACCCCCACAGCCTCTGCAACGAGGATGTCCATTCCTAATATAGATTTATTGCCTAGTCACCGAGGCTCAGCACAGTTGAGTACAGAGAAATGGAAGTGACGAACACATGAAATTTCTGACTTCACAGGGTTTTCATTGTATTTGATCATATCATCATGTCATTATCAGGGTATCATTCTCTATGATCCCAAGAAAGAGGCAATTCCTGTTTACTCATCTGGTGGAGGCAGGAATAGAGGAGAACACGGATAAACCTGGAAAAAGGGTCGGAGAGTTTCAGAGAAGGAGGCCTTCGGGAAGGTGAAGATGTGGGAGCCAGTCGGCATGTTGTAAAAGGACACAAGTCCAGCCTCACAGTCCAGGAAAACCCCCACAACCAGGGGCCGCTCACTCAGAGAAAGGGAAGTTGGATTTGAGGTCAGGGCTGCATACTGGTTCCCTTTGCAGAGCCTGATGGCCCAGACTTCAGACTGAAACTTGAGATTCCTCGCAGATGCCCGGCACACATTTTCCAGACAAACTCCTACGTCCCACTGAGTTCCTTCTCCCACATCCACCTCAAAGTAATGCCTTCCAGAGGTGAAGCCCTCACAGCCCAGGACACAGGGTAATGCACAAAATCTCCTGGAACTGCTAAGCTTCATCTGGGCATCTCCACAAGCCACTTGTCTTCCATCCTTAGACACAGTTAGGCCAGCATGAGCTGTATCTGCATCCAGAGTCACGCTGACTAAAAAATAAAACAAACAAACAATCAAAACCCAAACAAGACATTTATTTTTAAATAAACCTAGGCTATGTTTGATTGCAAATTTTTTCTTACTACTAGCTGTGTGAGTCATTCTATAAATCTTGCTGAAGGTAAAGCAGAAATCATCATATTGTCACAAAGAATTGTGGGAAATATATTGGAATGAGCTAGTATAAGATTTGTGTTTGGTGAAATTCCTGGTAGAAACTAAGTGATAAATATGTGACAGTAAAAGTAAATGTTATCATTATTTTCATCATCCTCATCATCCCCATCTTAGTCACTCAGAGAAACCAAGGACCAGAACTCCCCAGGGTAGACATGGTTACAGTACTTCCCAAAGCCCTTCCTCTCCCAGGTGGGAATCATGGAGATAAGAGTAGACAAGTCCTTTCCTTTACTGATAACCACCCACTCCAAAGATCAGAAAAGAAAATGATAGTCATGTCATAGCTTGTAACTGAAGTCTCAGGATTCCCCAGGTGTCAGGACACACGCCAGCACCATGGCTTGTAAGTGAAGCTCTTCTGTCTTCCTTGAGAAAACGTTCCATAGGGATTAGTATAAGGAAAAAAACTCAACACTGATAGCACAAAAAGCATATAACTGGAATCAAGTTGAATAGAAAAATAGGTGATAAACTAAAGTTGATATTGGCCGATAGAGCATATTAAAATGAAGAGAGCCAAGGGGCTTCCCAGAGGGTGTAAGGGGTTAAGCATAGCACTATGAGGCTGTCCGCAGCCTCTACAGCACCAGTTCGATCCCCGGCCAGCCAGGAGCTACCCACATGGTGCAGCAGACCTCTCCTGTCTCGCCCACTGCTCCCCACAGCAGTGTATTTCAGTCAGTCTGCCTGTTCTACTCCACACTCTGTCTCTGGTGAATCCTTTCACCCCCCACACCTCTGGCCTGTACCCCAGTTCTTGTAAAATAAATAAATCTTTAAAAGAAACAAAAATGAAAAGCGCTAAGGAGGTTCCCGCATCAGTTACCATCCGCTGTAGCTGGGTGACACACCACAGCTGGTCACAATAAGAGAAACCAAGTGTGCAAAACACTTCCTGTATCGACCGCTCTCTTCCCTCTCCTCTGTATCACTCCCAGCTTCCTCCTCTCTGCTGCCACCAGGAAAGCTGGGCCCGTGGATACACCAACCAGGCTCCCTTTGTGCTGACTTCTCTTTCCTTCAGTCAATGGGAAGCACAAGAGGAGAAGATGTGGCAAAAGAGTTTGCCTCATGGGTCAGGAGCACAGTATATAAATAGGTTAAAAATTAACAATAAAGGTTCAAATATACACACACACACACACACGTGTACAGATACCTATTATTAAATAATAGGAATAGATATTATTCCATAAATATGACTATGTGTATAATGGAGCAATAATAAAATGCTACATATGAAAAATGACATATAATGAAACTTTCCAAAACATACATCCCTACACAGCACTTTCCACACAAGATACATCACTGTGAAAGCCATTCAAGGAAACAAGGAATTATGAACCAGAAATGTTCACAGAAGTATTTTGCGCAACAACAATTAAAAAAACAAGAAAATAACAAAAGAGAATTTAAAACTTCAATCAAAAAACATCATATTTATTACCACACTGCAGAGTGTTAAAGAGTTCTAGAGATATAGTCTGAGTTCCAAATCCTCCAGGGTGGGAACTTATAGCCCTCACTTCACCTCTTATATCTCAGTTTCCTCATATATAAACTGAAAAAGCTTCCTACAGAGAGGATGTGGGATAAAACAGGAGAACACAGTGAAACCCTTCTTGTTGGTCACAGAGTATGCTAAGTTAGGTGAGGGGAACCTTGCAGGTGGCAGTACCTGTTGCTCCACAGGAACAAGCTACCTGGTAACAGGCATCAAGATAACACCTTCCAGCAACCCCAGCCTTAGGAACATGCCTGATATAAGGGATATAGGGCTGTGTGGACTAGAAAGTCACTGCAGCATCGCTGTCACCCCTCAGTGCTAGAGAGCCTGAGGCCCGATCAGCAGGGTTATGGTTACATGTAGCTGTGAAACTCTCATGCAGAGGTAGCTTTACATGTAATTAATGAAATAGAAAAGATTGTCTATCCATTCACTGTCTGTACAGATAGAGAGAAAGTCCTAAGTATTGTCACCTGGAGAGAAGTAGGACTGGTGAGGGGTGGGAGAAACCTGGAACTTTTTCATGCCTATTGTGTTTGATTACAATTTATTTGCAATAATGAATGTAGCAAAAAAAACTTTAATAAAGAGGATTTTTAAAAGAAGGAGAATTATTTAGTGAAGATATAAGCTCATTTCAGATATGGGCTGGTGTGATTAACAATAAACAATAAACATTATATAAGAAACTGTTGTAAATATTTTATGTGTTGACGCTCTTTACTTTCATGATGAAACCAAAGAACTGAAAACTGTTAATATTCTCAGTGTTTAGGAAAAATAAGGAGAGAGCCGGGGTGACGCAGCTGTTGAATGGGAGAGGGGGAGTGTGAAGGGCCTGAACAGATCCCCAGCAGGCTGTGTCCCTGTAAGCACTGGAGCCTCCTGACACGAGGGAGGGGACAGCTCCACAAAAACTAAACAATCTCTCTGGCTGTGAGTCTCTCCAGGGGCAGGTGGTGAGCGGGGTTACCACGATGGTATCTTTCAAGTATAACATCTAAAGAGTTCTTGGCTTTCCATACCTTGGTAGCTCTTTAGCATTTTCTTCACATCCAAGTAAAGCTCAGGAACATTACACACAGTGTGAAGCTCCAGAGAGACGGCCTCTGGCACTTCCAGCTCCACAGCTGCACTTCTAGGATCAGCAGAGGACAGAGACATCTTCAGTGTGATGGATCATTCGGCCCTAAGGACCCTCACCCTGCCCCCCGGTGCTCCTACAGCACTTACCCACTCAAGGTGTCTTTCACATCCTACAGAGAAACAAGGACACAAGGGTAAGTGGGGGTACATCAGTATTTCATGGGGTGTGGCATGTGGGGCTAATCTCTACAAACATTCCTCCAAGAACAGAGTGACCCAGCTATAGACATGGCTAGAAATCAGGTAGACTGATACACTCCATGCCCTGGAATAGCAGCATGTATGTATACAGTGCATTACCCTCTGAGTCGGTAACTTCCTGTGACCTGTGCCTCTAGAATCACACCAGACTGGTGGCTACTTAGGGGAAAGGCCAGGAGCTTCCATACTCCCTTACAAGATTTGCATTAGTGACCTAAAATCCTTCAGAGGAGCTCATGTGAACATCACTCTTCACAGAGGGCCTTAGTGGTGACCACATGCAGAGCCCCAGAGATGGGGCACGTAGGTGGCAGCAGCAGGTGTCACATAATGTTGGAACTGCCATGCTACATCCTCACCCTCAGAGTGTGACCCCCAGTTCGACAGTGGAACACAGAATAACTAGAATAACTAGTTCCAGGCATTTATCATGGAGCTGAAAGAAGGTCCGGGAAGAGTTCTTTGGGTCACATGATATAGAAATAAATCAGGGAAAATGCTGACATTCATTTTGGCTATCCCCCTTTACACTCACAAGTCACCTAGAGAATCGTCCAGGAAACAGACTGGCACTCAAGGTTAGTGCACATGGAACAGACACAAACGGCAGCAAATGATACCCTACGGTTCATGGTGGACAATATGGAGCCAATTGGCCTATAAAAGCAGAAGGAGTATCTTTTTTGACTCACATGTAGTTACCGTATAGACTACTAGAGGCCACTGCTGGTGGGAGTGCAAACTGGTCCAACCACTATGGAAAGCTGTGTGGAGATTTCTTGACCTACTAAACATAGAGCTTCCATATGATCCAGCAATTCCACTCCTAGGTATTTACCCAAAGGACACAGAAACATCAATTCCAAAGAGCACCTGCACCCCTATGTTTATAGCAGCACTCTTTACAATAGCTAAGCTTTGGAAACAACCCAAATGCCCAAAAATAGATGACTGGATCAAGAAGATGTGGTACATATACACAATGGAATATTACTCAGCAATCAAAAAAGATAAACACATGCAATTTGCAAGCAACATGGATGGCGCTGGAAGGGATCATGCTCAGCGAAATAAACCAGAAAGAAAAGGAAAAATACCGGATGGTCTCACTCATAGCAGGAATCTAGAAAACTTAAATAAGGTACCAGGAAAAAGAATAACTATAAGAAAGAAAAAATCAACAAACAACTATGAACCAGAGACACTCTATGGGGGTTTGGGGGGCAGGGAAAGGAGGGCTTGGGGTCAAAATAAGGGGGTTGTAATTATATGGGGAATATAAAAAAATAAAATTTAAATTAAAAAAAAAGAAACGCTACTTTAAATCCCCAGAGTAATTCCCCACTTCCCAGAGAAGGTGGAAGACCTTGCCATCTTCCCTGCTTCTCTCCACGGTCCCCTTAACACTCGGGCACAGAAGCCTCTTCTGCGTCCTCCCAGGGCACAGCCTCACCTGCAGCAAATCCTGGGCTGGGCACTGACATTTTTTCTCTAGTTCCCGGATGTGGCTTTTGAGTTCCTGGCTCTGCTTTTCCAGACTCGCCTCACTGTCCTGCAGAATCTTCAGAGTCTGCTCTTTTTCTTTCTCCAGTCTCCACAGACAACACTTCTCCTCAACACGGAGGAAGGTGTGCAGATTCTCAAAGTCAGCCTGGATTTTCCTTCTCTGGAGTTCTATCTTCTCCTAGAATCAAGAAGATATGCTCAAACTTCATTTGTGGATGAAATGAGGAAAAAATGAGGTATATCCTAAAATGGGAAACTCTCATCCTTAAAATTGTATGGAGCTCTGTTACAATGTATGAGACTTGAAGATACATGGTCAGTGAAGTAAGTTAGAGCAAAGGACAACAATATAAGATTGTTTTTATAAAGGTACCTTGTTAAGTTTGAAAACAGAAAAGGAAATGTGGGTAGCAGGTGGGAGGAGGAACAATGGAGTTATTGTTCAGTGGGGATCACGTGTCATGCTGGAAAGATGATCAAGTTCTGCAACTGGAGAGTAGAGTTGGGGGCACCCCAATATGAAGATGATGCCGGCAAGGTGAACACAGAGGATGCTGAAAATGGTAAATTTCATGTTTATTTTAAAGAACACAGACACTTATAAAAAGGAAAGTGTTTGGGGATACTGTGATATTTTTTGCCATGAGTCATCTGAGGTGGAGGAACGTGCATGTTCCTGCTGCAGAGTGAGGCCCAGGGGGCAGGACTCAGATGTGGGAGAGGCTGCCCCAGTTCTCTACAGTCAACTCAGTAATTTCCTTCTTCAGCAGCCAAATCACAAGATAAGGAGGCACCAGCTGCTGGATGATGACATTAGGGTAGGAGGGCCCTGGTGAAACACTAGTAAACTACGAATGTATATTTGGAATGTATGAAAATGTCTCTATCCTAGGGAAATTTGTGAAGCAAAAGTTTGTGATAATCATCACCAAGACAAGTCATTAACCCAAGTAGGTGAGTCCATGATTATCAACACAGGGAGGTCTGAGGCTGAATTTGATCACAGATACCAGAAATATTCATCCACAAAGCTTGTGTCCACTTGAGCCTCCTTATGTATAAGACTGTCAGAAACCACATGATCTCTCTTGAGGGACTCACTTTTCTCTCTCTCTCTTTCTTTTTAAAAATATATTTATTTATTTATACAAGCACTGGGTACAGTCAGAAGCGTGGAAGGGTGAGAAGATTCACCAGAGCCAGAGCGGGGAACACAACAGGCAGAATGATGAAATACACTGCTGAGGGGAGCAGTGGGCAGGGCAGGAGAGGTCTGTGCGCCATGTGGGACCCTCCCTGGTGTCCAGGGATTGAACAGGTGCTGCAGAGGCTGCGGGCAGCTTCGCAGCCCGGTGGTCAACTGCTGTGCCACCAGGGGAGGCTGGGGACTCACTTTTCATTTGGGAGACACAGAGTTGCAATTTCCACTGGGGCTTCCTTAGTTCATGGGGTGCTTCAGTGACTGTGATGTTGTGGAGAAGGGAAACAGATAAGTGTAGGAGACACATACAGGACAGCTGGACACTGGCATTGACATGGTTTCTCTACATATTGGCAGCAATGGAAGTACTCACAACCTGAGATTCCAGAAAGGCAGGAAGTATGACTCTCCTTTGAGAGCTTAAATTTAACATCCACACACAAAGGAGCAGGACAATGGCTTCGAAGACACCAGAGGGAGATGTAATAACTAACCAGTCTGCAGGCTGAGTGCCCGTGAGGGATGACATCAGTATTTTTGTATGGCATAGGCCTCTGGTGCAGGAGACTGGTCAGACATGGAAAGCCTTAGCGAAACAGTGTGTGGTAAAAAAATTTGCTCTTACAGCAGCTCTATCCTCATTATAAGGCTCATAAAGTTGAGTAGTATAATGTCAAGTGTATACTGACTCTGTATACAGAGCTAACAAAGGTTTTTGAACCTCTAAGGGTGAGTGTGGACCCTGTATTGTGGTAAATGTGTCAAAGTGATGAGGTTGAATTCTTTTCACCATGAACTTATTTAAACTATGAGGAATTTCAGGTTTCAAATTTAGTCATGATGGTTCTAGGTAAGAAATGTCTAAATTCTGCTTCTCTGGACTGAAGTATCAGGAATCCCAGGGAATTACTATAGTAAGGTTGGAAAAGAGGAAGATAAAGTATCATACAGTGTTTCTTCTTTGGGTGTCATTTATTTAGTCTGGTGCAGTAAGAAGGAACCAGCAGGTGCTGTGTGAAAACATCCCCTCTGCCTGGGCTCTGGGATTCACAATATTTTGAAATCAATAAACTCAAGTTCTTACCTCCCATTTCCTTATTTGTTTCTGTGTGATCAACCTCAGACTCTGACATTGGTCATCTTGTTCCCTCATTTTTGTCACAGCTTTCTGGAGCTTTTCCTGATAATAATAGGGGGAAACAATTATAATCAATCTGACAAAACTTCTTCAAGCACTTGAGTCTAACCCTCTGGGATGGTTAGACTGACCTTAAGTGTTGTTCAATCCTTATACTTTCAGAGAAACACCCTGAGGAAGGTCTGTGCAGTAACCCCGGGAAGCTGTCAGGCCTTTTACCATAATTTCTGTGTTGTCAAAACCTAGGCTTAGGATGCAGTTAATAACATGCACCAGGGGCCATCGCTGGAGGATGGCTGAGCGGTGATTCCAAGCTCATCTGTTGACCCAAACTCAATTGACCCAAAACATCAGTTCTGCCAGGGAAATGCTGCATGTGGCACAAGATAAAATAATACACAAGACGACTTTCTCTAAGTTTCTGCATATGGTCACCTGTGTGTCCTTGCAGACTCTCTTCCCACTGGCTGGGACTCCAGTCACCACCTGAGCAAGGGCACTCCAGACACTCTTGCTTTGCTGATTTGTTTACCCTAATGACTGCAGGACCCCTAAAATGTGGTGTGTCTGTCCCTGTTTTCAGATTCTGTCACATGGCCCTGCATGTTCTTTCTCAAATGATACACACAAGTGAAGATAAAACAGGCCAGTGTGGACTGGGCACATTGTATTCTATGCAGGGGTCATCACAGCAAGAGTAAACAAGGACAAGACTTTCATCATCTGCTAAATATCAGGACAGTTAGGAATTTCTTTCTTGGGGACTCATAGTAAACCATTTGTCAGAAAAATGACATGATGAAAGTCATATTTGAAGATCATAATCTCTGGTTTCATGCTAAAAAATTTCAGGTCAGAGAGTTCAACATGAGAGCAGGTACTTGCTCAAGCCCTCAGTCCACCCACTCACCTTGTAGCCTGGACATACATCCTCAACAAGAGCTGTGATATGTCCTCTGTGCTGGGGGGAGCGCTCACAGCGCCAGCAGATGAGCTGCCCGTCATCCTCACAGAACAGGCAGAGCCGCTCTCCATGTTCCTCACACAGCCTCTCACTGTCTATCTCCTTGACAGTCTGAATGAGGTTTTCCAGTTGCTTGTTGGATCGGAGACTGTCCCTTTGAAATGGTGCCCGGCACAGGGGACATTGGGAATCCCTCAGGGATGAAGTCCCTTGTGGGTTCTCAAGGGTGCCCTCTATGCACTGGCGGCAGAAGCTGTGCCCACAGTTGATGCTCACGGGCCCTGTCATCAGCTCCAAGCAGATGGAGCACGTGGCTTCCTCCCTCATCTTCTTGGTAGCTGTGGCTGAGGCCATGGCCCTTCCTGAAAAGCTCCAATGTCAGATTAGAGGCAGAGATGAAATAGGTAGAATTTTCCGCAGTGAAGGACACAGAAGTAAGCTGGGCTTCTGTCCCTCCACAGGTCTGGAAATCTTCTGTCTAGAAAAGCAATGGATTGGCATTTGGAACATGATACCATGTCACTGGGATAACTATCACATATGGCCACCAAATTTTATTTATTTATTTATTTATTTATTTTTATTGTGTGCAAAAATTTTCTCCCAATCAGTAGGGTGTCTCTTTGTTTTGGTTAATGTCTCTTTTGCTGTAAGAAGCTTTTTAGTTTGATGTTATCCCAGCTGTTTATCTTTTCCCTCACTTTCTTTTTTTTTTTTATTTATTTTCATTTATTTTTTATTTGTATCATTTACATCATTGTGTGTTTTTTTAATATTAAATTTTATTTTTATATTCCCCAAATTTTAAATTAATGATAATTAAAAATACTATGAGTTTCTCAGTCCCACTACCTGTGCCAATTACTTAATATCTATATATGCCTGTGGCTACCTGGTGCCCCCAGTATAGAATATTCCAGCACTGAAAGTCCTCTTGAAACAAGTATTAAGAGAGAGAGAAGCAAGACAGGTTTAACTCACAAAAGTTGCAGCAAGACAGAGAAAACTCAATGAGGGAAAGCGAAATTCTTTCCATGCCTAATGAGGATCAAGAATAATCAGTGCTGTGCCTCCCCGGTGGCACAGAGGATTGAGCACAGCACTGTGGAGCTGTCCACAGCCTCTGCAGCACAGGTTCGATTCCCTGGCCGGCCATGGAGCAACCCACATGCTCAGCAGACCTCTTCTGTCTTGTCCGCTGCTCCCCTCAACAGTGTTTTTGGTCCATCTGCCTTTTCTGCTCCCCGCTCTGTCTCTGGTGAATCCTCTCATCCTTTCGCACCTCTGGCCTGTACCCCAGTTCTTGTAGAAATAAATATGTCATAAAAAAATAAGAATAATCAGTGCCCATGTTACTCTTTGTCAGTGGTAGTAACACTGCGGAATTGGCGGATCCTTGAAGGATTCTACTGAGACAATCACATCTGACTCTATTCACCCCCACACCCCACACTTTCTCTATACCCATTCCCACACTCAAAGAACAAAATACACCAGCTAATAAAATCTCATGGCGGTTCTACCAGGATGGTAACAGAAATCCACCAGGCAACAGGAAGAATCAGTGTGTGCTGTCAGGCTCTCTGTGCTGAGGTGAAGATTTGGAAAGAACTTGGGGAAAAGGGGGTGGCCTGGAAGCAGACCCCCTAGAGATCCACCAAGGCCACTGTCTCTTCTTCAGGCCAGGACTTGTCTCCCGGGAGGCTAGTGTGGATCTGTCAGGCAGAGAGGGAGGGGGAGAGACCAGAAGCAAAGATCCCGCCTTCTGGCCATGCTGCAGCTGCTTCTGCAAACTAGCCCTGACCCCACCCCTCTAACTGCTGGTCTGTGTAGCCAGAGCCTGCATTCCGGAGAAATTCCAAAGACCTGTCCTTTGCAGTGATAGTGCTCTGAATTAAGACCAGGGATTTAACTAAAGTTACTGGTTAGGCTGTTTCCCTCCAGTAATGAGAACAACTTTCTCCAGCCATAGAGAATTACTTCTGGAGACTGTATTCCAAGAGAGGTAATTTCTCCCAAAGGATAAGGCTCCTCTCTCCCAGGTGTTCTGTGCTCTCGAAGAGAAGGGCCTCCCGCCTCTGGAACCCAGGGCACAGGACCTTCACTCACCTCATAACCTGGACCTTTTGAGATGTGGCATGGAGTCTGTGAAAGAGAAAGCACCCAGGGCGAGAGAGCTAGAAAGCAAAATCCTGACTTTTGCCAGAGTTTCAGGGGCTCACCCACTGCCACCCCATCACACACACACACACACACACACACACAGGCAAAGGGTGGCCTGGCTTCATTCACCACATCCCCCCCTCAGCACAGTCTCATACTCAGTGTCGGTGCCTCTGAACTTGCCTCTTCTGCAGCCACAACCAGGAAGTGAACTCTGCGAAATTCAAAAATGAAACTAACACAGGGTAGATTCTTGGACACAGGAAGGAGACTCATGACGTGGCCCATGTTTCCGCTCAGCTTGTCGGAGAAGGTAGGGGGACAGTAGGAATAATGCCCTTGATTTAAGGCAGTAGAAAGAAGGGAGAGAGTGATAGCCTGAGACTCTGTCTTGAAAGAACAAAAAGAATGAATGAAGAGAAACAAAGCTTCAGAGACACGTGGGGCACCATCATATATACACGTTATGTATAATGGGACTCTCAGAAGACCAGAAGAAAGTGCAACTTAAACAGCATACTCCCAAATAATCAATAGATTGTATCAGAAATTAGAAAACAGTTTGAGATGAATGAAAATGAAAGCCAACCCACCAAAATTTATCTGATGCAACAGCAGTGCTTAGGAGACTGATAGATGTAAATGTTACATTAATGATGTAAAAAGATCCCAATTTAGTAACTTAACCTTCTTTTTTTTTTAGATTTATTTTATTTTTTTTTAAAGATTTATTTTATTTATTTATACAAGCACTGGGTACAGTCAGAAGCACGGGAGGGTGAGAGAATTCACCAAAGCCAGAGCGGGGAACAGAACAGGCAGACCAACGAAATACACTGCTGAGGGGAGCAGCATGTGGTAGGAGAGGTCTGTCGCGCCATGTGGGACCCTCGCCGGTGGCCGGGGATCAAACCGGCACTGCAGAGGCTGCAGGCAGCTTCGCAGCCCAGTGCTCAAACGCTGCGCCACCAGGAGAGGCCCTATTTTATTTATTTATGCATGTAAGAATGGGGGTCTAGGCCAGTGGTGCAGGCAGTGAGAGCATTCACCAGAGACAGAGTGGGGAGCAGAACAGGCAAATCTACTGAAATTGACTGCTGAGGGGAGCAGTGGGAGCAACAGGAGAGGTCTGCTGTGCCATGTGGGTCAGCCCCTGGCTTGAGATCAAACTCTAGCTGCAGTGGCTGGAGACAGCTTCATAGTGCTGAGACTTTAACCCCTGTGCCACCAGGGAGCCCTTAAGCTTCTATCTTATGAAACTAGGAAAAGAGCTAATTAAAACCAAAGTAAGTAGAAGGAAGTAACGTTATTAACAAAATAAAGAAGATAAAATCTTGTTCATTGACTAGACAAACCAAAATGAAAAAGCTTTCAGCTACACTAACCAAGCAAATAAGAGAAGACACAAATACTCAAATAAGGAATGAGAGTGGAGACAAATCTACCAAACTTAAGAAATAAAAGGAAAACAAAGGAGTATTATGAGTAATTGTATGCTAGCAAATTAGATAACCCAGATGAAACAGATAATCTAAATGACACCAACTACCAATATTTTCTAAGAAGAAATAGAAAATATGTCAAACTATGACAACTAAAAAGCATGAATTAGCAGTCTAATCCTTTCCACAAAGAAACTCCTCAGGGACAGAGGTTTTCACTGGTGAATTCTATCAAATGTTTATATTTTTTATTTTATATATTTTTACATCATTTTTCATTTTTGCACAATGTATGTATTTTCATCTTGGTTATAGTCTCCATAAAATTCCCACCACCCTTGTTTAGATCTTACTCCCTTCCCCACCCCACCCACCAGTGTATCTCTGGTTTGTAGTTGCCTGTTGATTTTGTCTATCAAATGTTTAAAAGAGAATTAACACTACTCTTTCACAAGCTTTTTGTAGAGTAGAAGAGGGATTACTTTCCAACTCATTCTACAAAGTCAGTATTACTCTGATAATTAAATATATCACAGAAAACTAGACAGTAATATCCTTGTTTAATACTGGCACTAAAATACCCAACAGAATATTAAAACTGAATGCATCAACACTATAAAATGGCTTCTAGACCATGAACAAGTGGAATTTATCTCAGGAATGCAAGAGAGGCTCAATATATGTAAATTCATCAATGAAATAAACTGTGTCAATAAAACCAAAACCAAATGATCATCGTAAGAGACAAAGAAAAAGCATTTCTCAAACCCAACATCTTTTCATCAGAAGACACAGGCAAAGTAGGAATATAAGGTCACTTTCTTCCACCTGATAAGAACATATACGCAAAGCTCATAAGTAACTTCAAACTTCATAGTAAAAGTTTAGTCAACACTGTATTGAAGAGTCTACATTCAGGGAGATTAAGGAAGGGAAAAGAAAATGAAAGACTTACAGATTTGAAAGAAATAGTAAAAACTGGTTTACAGATAACACAATTTTGCATATGAATCTTTTTATAAAAATTTTAAAATTTGATCCCAAAAAACTGATCTCAACATAGAGAAAAATTCTGTTTTGTCATAAGTGTAATAGATCTTGGTGTATATTCTGGACCTGAGATGCTTATAATAATCAAATCTGTGTACTTTGGAACATAAAATGCATTCCTGATATTCAGGGTGATTATCTAAAGCAGAAAAGGAAAATAGTAGGATTTTCTTTCTGTATTTAGCAGGAGTTCATGAAACCATCATCTCTCAGCAAATTAAAGTCTCGTATACCTCTTACTTTAAATATTAAGTTTGCAAAACTCATTTGTTACCATTAAGAATCAATATGATTTAATTTTTTCTTACTTTGAAGTCTTAAATATGATAACTAATGGAGAGAAAGCATCCATGCCAAACTGTTACTCTGCATTGTTTTTATTGTAACAACAACTATAAACATGCACAGCTAGCTTTAAAACTAATAGCTACAGCATTTCATTTAAAATGTTTTAGTGTGGGGCCTCCCCGTTGGTGCAGCGTTTGAGCGCTAGGTTGCGAAGGTGCCCGCAGCCTCTGCAGCGCAGGATCGATCCCTGATCCCCAGTCGCCAGGCAAGGGTCCCACATGGCGCGCAGACCTCCCCTGCTGCCCACTGCTCCCCTCAGCAGTGTACCTAGGTCGTTCTGCTCTGGGCTCGGGCTCGGGCTCGGGCCCTGGCTCTGGTGAATTCTCTCACCCTCCCACGCTTCTGACTGTATCCAGTGCTTGTATAAATAAATAAATAAATCTTTTTTTAAAAAAAATAAAAATAATAAAATGTTTTAGTGTAAAAAAATTAATGTTTTAGTGCAGAAATAGCAATAAAAAAGAGAAAATCAAATTATTCAAGGTAAAGGTAATTCAAAACATTTTTCTTAAATTTACACATACTTCACCGAAATACTGACAGTTCTAGAGGTTGTTTTTAATGGGAATACTATCAAATAAAGAAAAGACAACTTAATTTTTACCTGAACTTAGCAACATACACATTTTGTGTGTGGTAGTGTTAATAGGACAATAATATAGTCAGTGAAATACTCAGTGGAAATGACAGCCTTTGTATATGGGTACAAACGATCAGCTACAATTGTTATATTGCACAAAGGAAACCTGGACACCAGGGCTAACAAGAAGCAGGTTTAATGCATTGGTGCTGACTCAGCAGATTCCTATCCCAAGGCTGAGGCTCCTTTGTAAGAAGTTAGGGGCTTATATACACTTTAGTTTCTACAAGGTTCGGGGAGGTTTGCATTGGCAGCTGTACATGTTCAGATAGAACGTGGCTACATATCAAGAGGTGAGTTGTATAGTTGCATACCAAGGGGCAGTAAAGGGTCAGTAGTCATGGGACCCCTGAGGTCCTTTCTGGCTCATGGCGGTATATGGTCTAACATAAAGCAAGATTCATATCAGGGACTAAGCTGCACACCAGCAACTGAGGGAAAGGTTGTTACTAAGGACCCCAGGCTGCTTATCTCAGTTCACCATGCTTCATGATCAACGGCCCCTCACTTCCATATCTTTACTCAATATTGCTGTAGTTTTCGTATATTGGAAATCTTCAGAAATCCACATACCAAAAAACCTTAGCACTACTAAAGGAGTTCAACATGATTGCAGATTAGACCCATAAGCAAAATTCAATGAACACTGAGTAAAATTCACTGAACAAGCTGAAATAAAAAGAAGGAAATTATCATTTATAATAGCCTCAAAAATTATAAAAACTAGAGAATTAAACTAACGAAAGTAGTATAAGACTTGTATGTTGATCACTTACAATCAGGGAAATGCAAATCAAAACTACCATGAGATACCATCTCACACCAGTGAGAATGGCACATATTAAAAAAACTAGCAACAACAAATGTTGGCGAGGGTGTGGAGAAAAAGGAACTCTCCTGCACTGCTGGTGGGAGTGCAAACTGGTCCAACCACTATGGAGAGCTGTGTGGAGATTCCTCAACCTACTAAAGATAGAGCTTCCATATGATTCAGCAATTCCACGCCTATATGTTTACCCAAAGGACACAGAAACATTAATTCCAAAGAGCACCTGCACCCCTATGTTTATAGCAGCACTGTTTACAATAGCTAAGCTTTGGAAACAAGCCAAATGCCCAAAAATAGATGACTGGATCAAGAAGATGTAGTACATATACACAATGGAATATTACTCAGCATTCAAAAAAGATAAACTCATGCAATTTGCAGCAACATGGATGGAGCTGGAAGAGATCATGCTCAGCGAAATAAATCAGAAAGAAAAAGAAAAATACCAGATGGTCTCACCCATAGCAGGAATCTAGAAAACCTAAATAAGGGACCAGGAAAAAGAACAATTATAAGAAAGAAAAAATCAAAATCAACAAACAACTATGAACCAGAGACACACTATGGGAGGGGGGCAGGGAAAGGAGGGACTGGGGTCAAAATAAGGGGGTTGCAATTGTATGGGGAATATAAAAATAAAATTTAAAAAAGAAAGACTTGTGTGTTGAAATCTGCAGAACATCTCTGAAATAAATTAAGTTCATTTAAATATATGGAAAAGACATTCTATGTTCATATACTGTTAGATTTAATTTGCTAGCTGGCAATATTCCCCAAATTGTACAAATTCATCTGTTTTTGTTTTTGGTGTTTTCTTTTTCAAACATTGGTAACTCTATCCTAACATTCATCTGGAAATATAAGAGCTTGAGGGAAATGCAAGGGATCCACAATACCCAAAAACATCTTGAAAACAAAAGAAGATCAAAGTTGCTAGGATCACAATTTCCAATTTTAACATATACTATGTCACTATGATAATCAACAGTAGGAAGTACTAGCATAAGGATAGACATATACCAATGAAATTTCATAAAGTCCAAAAATAACCCCAGGAAGTTATGATTAATTAATTTGGCTAGAATGCCAAAACTTCAATGTGCATAGAAATATCATCTTGCCAGAAGATAGTAGGACAACTACATATTCATAAGCAAAAGAATGAATGTGGCTTCTTGCCTCATAGCATATACAGAACTTACAATGAATCAAAGATGTAAATTAAAGAATTGAAACAAAAATTCTTGGTGGATAGCAACAAAACTGAAGATTACTGAGCTTCATAAGACTCCATTAAGAATGTGAAGAGATGATCCAGGCAATTACAGAAAATTTTTGAAAATTGTATATCTGATAAGTGACTTATCTAGAATTGTAACTTACATAGAAAGAGTTCCTACATTCCAACAACAAAGACAAAGAACCCAACTTAAAATGGGGGAAGGATCTGAATAGACATGATTCCAAAAAAAAGACAAAACAGACATGAAAAAATGTGCAACACCATCATCAGTTTTGGAAAATGCAAAACAAAACCACAACGAGACACCATGTCGCATCCACCAAGGAAGCTGTAATTTAAAAATACTGACAATTAACAAGTGGTGAAAGTGGAGCCTCTAACATTGCTTATGTGGATATAAAATAGTACAACTTTTTGGAAAACAGTTGAACAGTTCTTAAAAAGTTGAACAAGGGCCTCCCCTGGTAACGCAGCAGTTGCGCGCTGGGCTGCGATGCTGCCCGCAGCCTCTGCTACGCCGGTTCGATCCCCGGCCGGGCGAGGGTCCCACATGGTGTGCAGATCTCTCCTGCCACGCCCGCTGCTCCCCTCAGCAGTGTATTTCATCAGTCTGCCTGTTCCATTCCCCGCTCTGGCTCTGGTGAATTCTCTCACCCTCCCGCGCTTCTGACTGTACCCAGTGCTTGTATAAATAAATAAATAAATATTTTAAAAAAAAAAAAGTTAAAGGCAAGAGTTACTACTCGTATGTATATACCCAAGAAAATGGAAAACACAATATTCAGATAAAAACTTGTACATAACAACTCACAGTGGTCCTATTCAAACTAGCCCCCAAGTGGAGACAACCCAAATGCACATCCACTGATGAAAGGACAAATACATATAAAAGCCATACAATGGCATATTATTCAAATATATATGAACAAAATACCATTCATGCACCCATATTAATGAACCTTAAAAATATCTACTAATTGAAAGAAGCCGGACACACAGTCACTTCGTGTATGATACTTTTTTGTTAAATGTCTAAAATAGGTGAATACATAGAGAGGTAGATTAGTGTCCTTGCCAAAGACTGACAGTTGGGGGGAATGATTGAGGACTTACTGATTAAGGATATGAGACTTGTTTTGAAGAAATGAAAATGTTCTAAAATTTAAACATCTCTACAAATTTTTGAACACACTATGACCACTCTAACACTTACAAAAGGTGGATTTTACGACATATGAAATGTACCTTAATAAAAGCATGCAATAGTTAGAAAAAATCCACTTATGCAAAGAAACAATTGACTCATGATAAATGAATGAATCAATCAATCAAAATCTACACAGGAAAGACGTTAGAACTAGAGGAAAAGGATATTAAGGCAGTTATTATTACTGCATTCATATGATGAGATGTTACACAGATACCTAAATCAAACTGAATTTCTAAAAATGGGGACCAGCACATATTAAAGGTATAATAGGATTAATGATTGATGCAACCCTGCAAAAGAAACAATTAGGAACTAGAAGGTCCAGCCATAGAAACTATATAAAATGAAACCAAGACAAAAGAAAAAAAAAAATGAACAGGGTATCAGCGGCCGCACAGGGTATCAGCAGCCGCGCGAGAGCTTCATGTCTCCTAATACACATGCATGTTCTGCTCCTGGAAGTGTGTAAAGGAGAGGAAAGATCAGGGAAGGGGCAGAAAGTATATATGAATTGCTGGATGAATTTTTTTTTCTGAACAGCAGAAACTATAACCCTTCTAATCCATGCATTTCAATGAACCCATTTCAGAAAGATGGCTGCACTAAGCAGTAAGGGAGATGATAAAGAATTTGAAACAAAGGTAATCAAATACTAACTTTTATAAATCTGGGGGGTTGAACATGCAGGTTTCCATTATATTACTGTTAGTGATTTTCCTTAGAAATCTTTCCCAGGAGAGCCTCCCTGGTGGCCCACGGGGTTAAGCACAGCACTATGAAGAAATCCACAGCCTCTGAAGCAAGAGTTCGATTCCCAGCCGTACGGGGAGCTACCCCCATGGCGCAGCAGACCTCTCCCGACTCGCCTGCTGCTCCCCTCAGCAGTGTGTTTCAGTCAGTCTGCCTGTTCTGTTCCCCACACTGTCTCTGGTGGATCCTCTCACTCCCCCCACAACCCCCCCACCCCCCGCTTCTCTGGCCTGTATGCCTGCTCTTGGATGCATAAATAAATAAATCTTTAAAAAAAAAAAAAAAAGAAAAGAAATCCTTCCCAGGGAAACACGCCTGCAGACACACCTCAGGCGGGAGGGGTACGTCCTCTGGAGCCGCATCATACTGGCCCCCGAAACCCAGGCTTCCCACCCACCCCACCCCACTATTCCCACCCGCTCCCCTCCCGGCCCACCCTGGGGTTCTCCTGCGTTAACCTCACCTCCTTTCCCCCCGCCGGCTCTGACCTGTAGCCGTCATCTTCACACCTGAAGCTTCCACTAGAATCTTCTCCTCAGTTACCGCTTTTAGTAGAAAGAGGGGCAGCACTGGGGGAGGGGAGACCGACTTGGGGGCGGGGCTCCTGGGGCGGGGCGGGGCCCGGACAGCCAGAGGTGCCCAGAGCAGTGCTTCCTGGAGCTCCTGCTTCTCACGTGGGCTGGGAGTCAGCCTGACCGTGTCTGCCTCCTCCGTAGCCCTGTTCTGTCTGCGTGCATCACATAACCCATCACATAACCCATCATCTGATATGAGAATCACCAGAGAGGAGATACGGATTATTCATAGGGACCAAGACAAAAATTAAAGTCATCTTTCTCAGAAATAAACCTGTGACCTTACCTTTCAGATGTTCACCTCTTTCCAGAAATAGGTCCCTGACAATGACGGAGAGAGACTGTAATTTCAATTCCTCTGCATCCTCACGGAAAACAGTCCCTGCCAGCACATCTGCAGACCCTGGACTTTATCCTCTGACCAAGGGTCCCAGGATATAGACAGGAGGCTGAGGTCAAGGGCAGCCACACAGTCTTGCAGCCCAGCCTGCTCCAGCCTGAGGACACACGTGGTACAGGCACCTCCCACCACCGGGGGTCCAGGAGAGAGACCCCAGCATGGGTGGCACCTTCAGTACCTGCAGGACCCACCACAGGAATGAAGGGGGTGCTCAGACAGAGAGATGTGTGTGCTCTTTGGGGGCATGGGGGTCTGGGTGGACCTGGGTAAGGACAAAGAAATGATCCCTGATCACCTCTGGTGGGAAAACATGCCCCTTAGAGTCACTGCAGAACCACCACCAGGTGTCAGTCCTCTGCCTGGGTGTCCTCCTTACCTGTCCCCCGCCCCCCTATATCCCTTTTAAAATGTCTGGAACAGGGTCTCCCCGGTGGCGCAGCGGTTGAGCGCTGGGTTGCGAAGCTGCCCGCGGCCTCTGCAGCGCCGGTTCGATCCCCGGCTGCTCCCCGGCCACCGAAGGACGGTCCCACATGGCGCGCAGACCTCTCCTGCCGCCCGCTGCTCCCCTCAGCAGTGTACTTTGGTCCTTCTGCCTGTTCTGCTCCCCGCTCTGGCTCTGGTGAATTCTCTCACCCTCCCGCACTTCTGACTGTACCCAGTGCATGTATAAACAAACAAACAAACAAATAAATAAAGCATGCCTCTATAAAAAAAAAAAAATGTCTGGAACAATTTAAGCATTAACATGATATTTAAAACATTTCCAGGTGATCAGAATGAGTTGCAAGGGCTGTCATTTCTAAAATAGGTTTCATATATTTCTGGAGAAATGGAGGCCCTAAGAAGGGAATAAATTACCCCGGATCCCACAAAGATTAAATAATCACGGGCCAAGATTCCTCTTTAGCAGGTCATATCTCTGAAAGTATGTTGCAATCTTGGTATAAATTAACCAAAAACAAAAGCCCATGTCCTGTTTCATATGCATTGGGCTTTGTGCCTGAGGACGTATCACAGCAATCTGGGAGCAGAATCCCACTATTACACTTGAAGAAACTGAGGCCTAGACAGATGCTGTCACTTGTCCCTTTTTAAAGAAAATCAGAAGTCAGACATAAATCAGACTCTGCATTGGATTGTAGCAAAACTTATTTTTATCTCCAACTAGTATATTCATCAAACCCAACATGTCCATCTCACTAAAATAGGTGCTCAGGAATGGCAGCAACATGTAAAAACAACCAACCCCACACATTCCCACCATCATCAGAGAGTTCAGGTCTGAGAGGACAGAGACAAAGGGAAAGGACAAGTCAGCAGGAGGGAGAAGTCAGTGGGAAGGAGCATTGCATGCAGATGGCTGAATCCCTTCCAGCATGTGCACCCCTTAATAGTTTGGGAATCCTGGGTACTACCCAGTACATGCTAAGAAAACCAATAAGGAGTGGTAGGTTGGTAAATTCATCCATATACCAGGAGGATGATGCACTCCATTCCATGGGGACAGAACCTCTATGTCAGGGAACACTGTGGAACCCATTATATCAGGCTGTTCATTCCTCGCCTTTATCACATCATTTATTCTAGAATAATCAGGAACCAAAGTGTTTCCCTGAGTTCTCTGAGCTCTTCTAGCAAATGATCAGTCCCAAAGAGGGGGTCTGGGAACCTCAGGTTTATGGTCCAGTAATTAATGGCATTCACCAGAGACAGAGTGGGGAACAGAAATACACTGCTGAGGGGAGCAGCAGGCGAGATAGGAGAGTCTGCTGCACCATGTGTGTAGCTCCCTGGCCGGGGATCCGCTCACGCTGCAGTGGCTGTGGATAGCTTCATAGGTTGCATCTTAACTCCTTGCACCACCAGGGAGGACCCTATGCCCACAATCTTGCAATAGGGAGAGAGCAGAGAGCTTTTCTTTATCTCAGTTTTCTCATTCGCCTTCAGTTCAATGTGATTCATATGCCAAAGTCACATATTTGGGGTGGTCTATTCCCCAACACTTTATTTTCGGTCACAACCCAGCCTCTATCGGCGTGACTAGGAGACCTTGTGAGGCTGAGGTGAGTGGTGGGTGATGGATAATCTGACCTCTCCCTGTCTCCCTCTGTGTGGATGCATCCAACATCCCAAAGCCAGAATTAGACGTCATTGTCTTCCTTGTGAGAGGATGTCAGAACATTTCAAAGTCAACACACATGGATTTTTATATCAACTATATATCATGACATTTAGCAATTTTGTGACTTTTTTTAAAGATTTATTTATTTATTTTATACAAGAACCGGGGTACAGGCCAGATGCATGAGAGGGTGAGAGGATTCACCAGAGACAGAGACGGAACAGGCAGACTGACAAAATACACTGCTGAGGGCAGCAGCGGTCGTGACAGGAGAGGTCTGCCATGCCATGTGGGACCCTCGCCAGCCAGCCAGGATTGAACCCGTGCTGCAGAGGCTGCGGACAGCTTCACAGTGCAGTGCTCAACCGCCTGCACCACTAGGGGAGGCTCAATTTAGTGACTTTTTTGGGACATCACTAACGCAGTTTGAAATGTGGCTGACTACACCATGGTGCTGGCCTTAGCTTACTTACATCGGATAATTTAAGTATGATAAGGATATATCTGTGTATGGCTAAGGCCTATTAGAGCATATCTGATAAAAAAAAGACTATCAAAATCCTACCAGTGAGAAATACTCTTTGAGATTTAAAAATATTTCAAGATAGCACCTCCCTTGTGGCCTAGGGGTAAAGTCTCAGTGCTATCACCACTACAACCAATCCAGGGTTAACCCACATATGGCACAGCACACCTCTCCTGTCTTGCCCACTGCTCCCCTCAGCAGTGTATTTCAGTAATTCCTCTGGTTCTGCTCCCAACTCCGTCTCACCCCACACACTTCTGGCCTACTCCCCAGTTCTTCTACACACACAAAAACAAATTAAATTAATAAAATATTAAAAGATAGGTGGCACTAGCATAATCTGGAATAAATCTATTTCATTTCTAGACTGAAACCCTGTCAAAGTTTATTTTTATACTTAATCTCCTCTCTGTCTGAACCCTCTCACTGTAAACCACTGTAGCTTTTCTCTTACACGTCACCTGCTCATCACCTAAGTAGACTCACTAGGTCTGGAATGTGAGCCTCTTGTGGGCTCTGAGACCAGGGATGCTGATCACAAAGGGCCCAACAGATGGGGTACTGCTGTCAACTACAAGCAGTAATTCTTTATTTTTCTAGCATGGTTATATAGGAATTGTGAACAAGGACATCTGTGTTTTATCATAAGTCAGAGAAAACAAAACAACCTTGCCTTGCATGACATGTACATGAGCCCAAGCACGCCATGTACCTTTGGGCTTATCCAGACATGCCTGTCCTTGTGGATAGATGCTGCACTAAGTTACGACCGAGGAGACTTCCAAGGACGGCACAAGTATGGGCGTCCCTCCCAGGCGGTTTGCCATCCTGGCACACGCGAGTCTGCTCAGCAATTCTGTCAGCCCCTTTTCCTTGCTGTCCTCAGGTCACCTCTCGATAATCCTTATGCAACACTGCAAGGTATCTGTACTTACGATGACATCCAGGACAACAGCTCAGTGGGTAGAAGGGTCACCATTATTTTGATGTTCCTGCTCTTCTCTGCAGCTGACAGCGACAACTACAGTTTCCCCTCCTCCCCACACATGACTTCTGATGCTATCAAACAAACTGGGAGCACTCACCCCTCTGACCTCTGGCTACCCTGGTAGTCAGACCAAGAACTGGGAAATCAGAGATCTGCCCTCTGAAGATGGGTGGAAAGGACAATGTATACCCGTGGCTGTTATCTTACATGCTCCACTCATTAAGATGAACAGCTACAGTATTTTTAGTCTTTGTATCTAATCACCAGATTTACTTAGTATCCGCTAAATAAATTTAGTGCAGATTTATTTACTGTCCATCCAGAATTGGGTACTGTTCCAGGTAAAGAAAAATGTAAGTGAAGGAAAGACTAAGTTTCTTCCCTGATGGAACTTTTATTATATTCTCTAGGATGGTTACACCAAGAAGGAGGCTACAGAAACCTATTCCTTTCTTTACTGTTATTGTGAATTTAGGAATAAAGTGCAACCTTGAGAAACACCAAAAAAGGGCCGGAGAGTATCAGAGAAAGAGGCCCTTGGGAAGGTGAAGATGTGGGAGACAGTACTTGTCATGTTGTAAAAAGACACACATCCAGCCTCACAGTCCACAAAAACCCCCAACACCCAGATTTGCTCCTTCAGAGGAAGGCAAGTTGGGGGATAGGTAAGGGCTACATACTCTTTCCCTTTCCACAATCTGATGACCCAGAATCCACACTTAGGTTGCAGACTCATGGGAGAACCTTTGGGTACATTTTCCAGACAGACTCCTAAATCCCACCCAGAATCTCCTCTCACATCCACTTCAAAGTAATGTCTTCCTGAGGTGAAGCGCTCACAGCCCAGGACCCAGGGTAGGTCAAGAAATCTTAGAGAAAATCCAAGGTTCAACTGCGGGCCTCCACAGGTGACTTGTCTTCGATCCTCAGAGACAATTAAGTGAGTATGAGCTGTATCTGGATCCAGGGTCACAGGGACTGCAAAATAAAACAAACAGAAAACAAACAAAACAAAAAAACCATGTTTTTAATGTGTTTGGTTTTCATAAACTAGCCTATGTTCAAATGTAAGCTCTATTTCTTGCTGGGTGCATGAGTCATCCTCTATCTGTTAAATATAAAGCAGAAATCCTATGTCACAGAGAATGGTGTCGAAGATGTTAAAATGAGCTAACATAAGCATAAGGGTTGGTGAAATTCCTGGTATATGGGAAATGATCATTAATGGATAGTAAAAATAAATATCATCATCACCATCTCACCACTCAGAGAAGCCGAGGACCAGAACTACCCAGATTGATAATGTTACTGTCCCCCCAAAGTCCTTCATCTCCTATCTAGGACAACTAGGAATCACAGAAGATTTGAGTAGAGCGAGCCCTTCCCATTTTAATAATAACCACCCACACCAAGAATAAGAAAGGAAAATAACAAAGCTAAGGACAGAGCTTATTACTGAAGGCCCAGAATTTTTCCCAGACCTCAGGAAACCTGCCCCATGCTTTTTAAAGTATAAGCTTTTCTGTCTTGTTTCAGCTAATGGATTAGCTGTAATGGAAACCAATACACATAAAAAACATGTAACTATTGATATGTCAAGTAAAATAGAAAAATATATGATAAACTTAAGTGTGACACTGAGCAGGTGAGCAGTATTAAAATGAACAGAAGTTGTAGCAACAGAGTTAAGTATACACTGTGTTGGGGTGAAACACTGATTACTGGACTCCAGCAGTAAGGGAAATCAAGTTGCAGAAACTCTTCCTGTCCTGGGGGCTCACTTTTCCCCCTCATGATCACTCCACACCTCTCTCCACTCTGCTGTTCCCAGTAAAGCTGACCCCTGCGTACACATCTCCCAGGCTCCATTTTCTCTGACTTCTACTTTCTTCAGCCAACGGAAGCAGAGAGGAGATGATAAGGCAAAGACAGACTGCCCCAGTGGGCTGGGGGTGCAATGCAAATAGCTTAGAAATCAATAGTAAAGGGCCAAATATAGATAAATATGAATAGAAAAACATCTACATCATAATATAATATATATACAATTGAACAATTAAAAATGCTTCATATAAAAAAGTCAACAGTGAAACAGTGAGTGACAACCGTTTTAAGCCTATCAGAAGATATGGGACATGACAGGCTTCCACAGATCAATAAAGTCAAGAACTTAACAGAAACATTCTCAAAACAGAGTAAACCCTGGGTAATCACAGAAGCCCACAGGGTCGATGGACTTGCAAGCAAAAAGAAACTGAACCTCTTTAGTGAAAAGAGAGAAATAAAATTAAATCCATAATCAGATACCAGATTAAATCTATCAGGTTGTCAAAAGTGTTCAATAGTGAGACAAGTCACACATGGAAGGTTCCTACTGTGGGTTGGAAACATTCATACAATTTTAAGATCTGCAGAGCTTATAAAAGTAAAACGTGCGTCCCTGTATAGTACCGATTCTATTCAAGGTACATCTGAGCAAACCATTCAAGAAAAGAAGGAAGCATGGGTCAGAAATGTTCACAGAAGTATTTTGTGCATAACAATTTAAAAAAAAAAAAGGAAATAACAAGTGACTTCAAGCCTTCCATTAAAAAAACATTCGGGCCTCCTCTGGTGGTGCAGCGGTTGAGCGCTGGGCTGCGAGGCTGCCCACAGCCTCTGCAGCGCCGGTTCATTCCCCAGGCGCCGGTGAGAGTCCCACAAAAAAAAAAAAATTAAATTAAATTTAAAAAAAAATCACATTCATTGATTACCACACTGCAAAGTGACAAAGAGTTCTAGAGCTATCGGCTGAGTTCCCAGACCTCCACTGTGGGGACTTACAGCACTCATTTCACCTGCTGTGTCTCAGATTCCTCATCTGTATCAAAGCCCCGACAGGGAGGACTGTGAATAAAACAGGAGAGCACATGCAGAGTCTTCTCATCAGAAAACAAAATTCCTAAACAAGCGAATCAGCCACAGAAAGAGAGCGCTTACTTAGGCAAGTGGAACCTTGCAGGTGGCAGTGCCTGTTGCTTCACTGGAACAAGCTACCTGGCAACAGGCATCAGGAAAACACCTTCCAGCAATCCCGGCCTTAGGAACATGCCGCACAGAAATGAAAGCTCCAGGATACAAGGCTTTTCGACTAGAACATCACTGCAGCATTGCTGTCACCCCCAGTGCTGGAGAGCCTGAGGCCCCATCAGCAGGGATAAGGTTACATATAATTAGGATAGTCTCATGGAGTGGTAGTTTTAAATGTCATAGGTGACATAGGAAGAGACTTCAATAAATTGTATTAAATGCTTGTACAAACATAGAAAGACCTAGATTTTGCTGCCTTGAGAAGTAGAACTGGAAATTGGGAGGGAAATGCGAGATTTTTCTTCATGCCTATTCTATTCTATTTAATTGATTACAATTTATTTGTAAAAATGATTTATAGAAAAAAACAGTAAATTTAGTTTTAGTATTACTAATAGTGTAATTATGTATATTATTAATAATATACATAATATGTGTAGTAATATATTATATAGTATTAAAATTATTAACATTTTTGCATTATAGTAAAATTAATATAATATATAGTACAGTGTATTATATATTACTATAGTTATCAATGTTATTATATTATAGTAAAAAATAGCAAAAGGCTTTAATAATGAGGGTTTTAAAAAGGTGATATATTTAATTAAGAGATAAGCCCATTTCAGAAACAGACTGCCTTAAACCTCCTTGAAATGCCATGTATGAAATATAAAAGAAGGCAAATCAGCTTACTGAACTCTGGACATGACTTTCATAAAGTTCTGATTTTTCTTTCCTTGCATCTTTATGAGTTCAAATTCTGAGATACTGTTTTTGGTGGCTACCGCTGACATTAATGTGACATTAACTGACATTTACATAAAAATCTATAATCCCTTGTTTACAAAAACTGGGTATAGGGGCAAATATTAAAATTCAGAATATTTTTGATGTTTTAAATACATAACAATAATACACACTACATGGTGTACCCACCCCCAGCAGGGGCTATGTCAGCCGCGTCCTCATAACCTTGCAGTAAGTGGGATAAGTAAAGGTCTCCAGTAGTCTCATATCAGTGTGACATAGGATTAGCCACTGAGGGAGGACAGACCCAAGGTGGTGTGCATGACCCCTGCCTCTTCATTTTACAGTCTTATAACACTTCTTCCATTTAACTGTGGGCATAACCTAAGATGCCTCTGATCGATTACCTCTAACCACTGGCAAAAATAATGGGATGTGACCCCTTGATTATATTTCACTATGTGATTCCATTTTAATAGCTGACTTACTCTGGAGATTATCTCTCCTGAGCTCGCTTGCAAGAAATAATTGGCCATGTTGGGCAGCCTATGTGCAAATTGATGAGTGGTGACTTTCAGAAGCTGGGGGTGCTTCCAGAGAACAGATGGTAAGAAGTCAGGACCTAAATGCTATAACCATAAAGAAATTAATTCTGCCAACAACTGGAAGAAGACTGGAAGAGGATTAACCCCCCATTGATCCACCAGATGAGCCTATAACTGCTCCGTGTGACCCCATCTTATCTGTCCCCAGATGTCTGACACATGATACTGAGAGATAAAATGTGTTGTTTTTTTAAACACTAAATATTTGCAGCTGTACATAACTAAAGCAGTCACCAAATCTTTCCAGTTAGGTCTCATTTTGTGGTAAATGAGTGATAGAAAATACTTAGTTGTCAAACCATTTGAATTTTGTAATTGTAGCTAAGAGGTGATGGAAATATAGCTGGCACTGATTAAGAGAATCAAGGGACAGGATTACAATTGGTAAAATGTGGTTTTTCGTGATTATTCTAACATTTACCATGTTGTCTGGGTCAAGGCCTTAAAACCATTAACTTTAAAGTCCATTATCCTCACCTACTTTCTCAGACATGACTGAGACATTAACAATAAACTTTACATACAAGACACTGTTCTAAATACTTCATACAGATTGATGCATTTCACCTTAATGACAAAACAGTGAAATGGGAATTGTTAGTATTTTTACTTTCCAGGTGGGAAAATCAAGGAGGTCATATGCTTGGAATGACACAGTTAATAAATGGAAGAAAAGGAGTTTGAAAAGCTTGCCCAGATCACCTGCATCCTGTGCCCCTGTCCAATCAATGAGGCATCCTAACAAGAGAGAGAGTGCGGCAGCCCTGTGAAAATAACTAAACAACCGATGTGGCTATGAGCCTGTCCAGGGGCAGGTAGTGAACTCGATTATAACTTAAGGTGCCTTTTGTCCACAGCACTTAAGAGCTTGTTAACTTCACAAACCTTGGTAGCTCTTTAACATTTTCTTCAAATCCAAGTAAAGCTCCGAAATATTACACACAGTCTGAAGCTCCAAAGACACAGCCTCTGGTACATTCAGCTTCACAGTCAAACTCCTGAAATCAGCAGAGGACAGAGACATCTTCAGTGAACATTCCATGAAGCTCAATGTACCCCTACCCCATCACCCCTGTACTCATACAGCACTTACCGGCCCAAGGTGTCTCTCATGTCTTAAAGAGAAACAAAGGCACAAGGTGATCGTGGAGCAGCATATCTTATGGAGCTTGACATGCAGGACTAACCTCTAATCATTTCTCCCAAAGAAGCGAAGAGACAAGCCAGCCACAGACAATGACAGCTACCAGGTAGAGTGATGCTCTCTGTCCCCTAGGGTACCAGCATGGCATCTAGTTCTTCACCCACTGAGTCTAGAAACTTCCTTACTGTGACCTGTGCCTCTAATCACATCAGCCTGTGGGCTGCTCGGGGAAGAAGGACAGAAGCTTCCTATGTCCCTCTGGAAATTTGCTTTCAGGGACCTAAAATCCTTCAAAGCAGCCCATGTTAGAGGCTTATCACAAATGTCCTCAGTGATGAGCAGAGGCAGAGCCCCTGAGAGGCCATCTCAGGTGGTGGCAGCAGGTATCACCTGGTGACGGAGCTGTCACACTACATGCTCACAGCATGACATCCAGTTCTATGTAGGGAATGAGAAGAAACAGCTCTAGGATGTATGTGAAGGGGGTGAATCCTTCATGCAGCCTGAGCAAAGCCCCATAAGAGCTCTTGGAGCAAGAACTACAAACAAAGCAGGGAGAGTGTCTCATACATTGTGGCTGACCCACTTTATCACCCACAAGTCAACTGGAGGAATCTTCTAGGAAAATGTCTGCAGTCAGGGTTCTGTACAGAGACAGATAGAAGCTCACAGACTCCTATGGTATGTATTGGCCAAGGATCTAGCCTATGTATGCAATGTGAATATATTTTATGATCCACATAAAGGCACCCTATAGATTACTGGGGGCCATATTCAAAAGAAACACTACTTCAAATTCCCTACAATGATTCCCCACCTCCCAGTGTAAGTGGAAGACCTTGCCATCTTCCCCTGCTTCTTTCCACGGTCCCCTTAACATTTGGGAACAGACATCTTTTCTGCGTCCTCCCAGGGCACAGCATCACCTGCAGCAAATCCTGGGCTGGGCCCTGACATTTCTTCTCTAGTTCCTGGATGTGGCTCTTGAGTTCCTGGATCTGCTTTTCCAGACTCGCCTCATTGTCCTGCAAACTCTTCAGAGTCTGCTCTTTTTCCCTCTCCAGTCTCCACAGATAACACTTCTCCTCAACACGGAGGAAGTTGTAGAGATTCTCAAAGTCAAAACGGATTTTACTTCTCGCATGCACTATATTCTCCTAGAATCAATAAAGGATGCTCAAAAGGTGCAAACAAACCAAAACTCATTTGGAGATGAAATGAGATACAAAATGAGGTGCATAAGCACAATGGGATATTGGTCTGCCTTAGAAATATGTGGAAGCTGATACATCGTGGATGAGCCTTAAAGAGATTATGGCAAGTAACATAAGTCAGAACAAAACGACAACAGTTTCATGATTGTTTTTCTATAGGTACATAGTCAAATTTAAAAAGAATGTAGACGGCCGGAGACAAGATAAGGGGATTAGAGATTCAGGTTGGAAGGATGAACAAGTTCTGCAGATGGAGAGTAGAGTTGGGGACACCCCAATATCAACATGATGGCCAATAATGTGAACACAGAGGATGCTGAAAATGGTAAATTTCATATGTTTATTTTAAAGATCACAGACATTTATAAAAAGAAAAGTTTTTGAGATACTGTGATACTTTTTGCCATGAGTCATCTGAGGTGGAGGAACGTGCATGTCCCTGCTACAGAATGAGGCGCAGGACGCAGAACTCAGATATGGGAGAGGCTGTCACAGTTCCCTATAGTCAACTGAGTTATTTCCTTCTTCTTCAGCTGATGAATTATGGAAGTAGGGCCAAGGTCAAACACTAGTAATCCCAGTTTATGTATTTGGATGTAAGAAGGTATATCTGTCTCTGATGGAACTTTGTGAAGCAACAGTTTGTGATGAACGTCACCAAGACTAGACATTAACACCAAGTAGGGGAGTCTATGATTATCAGGAAAGGGGCAGAATTTGATCAGAGTTACCAGAAATATTAATCAACTAAGCCTGTGTCCCGTACTATTTTTTCTAAGATGACAGAACCAAATAAACTTTCTTATGGGACTCACTTTTCATTTGGAAGATACAGAATTGCAATTTCCACTGCTGATTTCTCAGTTCATACAACATCATATGACTGTGACATTGTAGTCATGGATCATTAATTAGGATAAAGCAGAACTTTTGAGTAGGAGGCAAGGACAGCTGGACTCAGGCATTGATGTGGTTTCCCTATATGTTTGTAACAATGGAAATTCTCCCTTCACTACCCAAGATCCCGGAAATACATACAAAGGATCAGGACAAAGGCTGGAAGAGACTCCAAAAACAGGCAGAATGACTAAATAGTACAATTAACTGTAAAGCGATGGATTCCATCAGTGTGTTTATAGGGGTGTGGGCTCTGATCCTGTGTAAACTATAGAAACAGTTTAGAGACCCACAGTCTGCAGTGGTCTGTGTATGTACTTGCTGCAGCTCCATCCTCACCACCAGCCTCATGAGCTGAGTAACATAATCTCACCCAGAGTGACCCTGTTCTCAGTGCTCACAAAGGATGACTTCTGAACCTAGAAAGCGGAACGTTATACCCTGCACTGTGATAAGTGTGCCAAGGTGATATGGTTAAACCTTCAAAACAGGAAGTGATTTAGAATTTGAATTATTTAAATGCTGAGATCTTTACAACTTGAAACCTGGTCTAGGATGGTTACATGTAAGAAAGTTCAAAACTCTGCTTTTACAGATTGAGATTTTGAACATTCTAGACAATCATGGTTGTGAGGGTAAAAAGAGGTAGATAACTTCTCACAGATACTAGGGCCATAAAATAAAGGATGTTTGTTCTTAGATTTTATCTATTTTGTCTGGCCTAGTGAGAATAAAACATGAAGTATGTTGCCCAACCATCACTTTCTTAATGACATTGTATGCAAAATAGCTTGAAATTAATGAACTCAATTTCTTACCCTCCATTGCTTTATTTGCTCTTTTGTGGTCAACTTCAGGCTCTGACTTTGGTTTTCCTCTTCCCTCAGTTCAGTCAGAGCTTTCTGGAAAATTTCCTGATAAAAATAAGGTGGGACATTATAGTTAATTTGTCAAGCTTTCTCAAGGAAACTCAATGGATCCCCATCCTCCAGGGCTATTAATAATAAGGAGGACTTTAAATGTTACTGACTCTCACGATTTCAGAGAAGCGCCCTGAGGAAAGTCTGCGCAGTAACATATTTGATCCCCTTATAACCCTGAGAAGTTGGGAGGATTTTTACCATCATTACTGTGCTGTAGAATCTGAAGCTTAGGAAGGGGTTGAATGACATGCACCAGGGGCCATCACTGGTGGGCCGCTGAACTGTGATCCAAGCTCATCTGCTGACCAGAGACAGCTGACCCAAAACCACAATACTGCCAGGGAAGTGCTGCATGTGCACAAGATAATAACATACCCAAGACAACTTTCTCTAAATTTCTGTATATGATGAGATGTGCGTCCTTGCAGACTCTCTTCTAGAAGCTCCCCCATAAATCACACCCCATGGGCTGGGGAATACTAACCTCCGAAGTCAAGGGACTCCAGCATTCTTGTTTTGCTGATTTCCTTACCCTGTTGACTGCAGGATACCTAGAAGGTGGTGTGTCTCTGTCCCTGTTATCAGATTCACATGGCCTTGCACATTGTGGTTTTTCAAATTATACACACAAGTGAAGATAAAACAGGCCAGTGTGGATTGAGCACACTGAAGGCTACAGCAGGGATCATCACAGCAAGAGAGAATAAGGATGGGATGAGACACTGACCACCTGCTGAACATCAGGAGCACAGAAATTTATTCAGTGGAGACCCATCACATACCAAAAAAAAAACAAAAACAAAAACAAACAAACAAAAAAAATCCAAAAAAACCATGATGTGTGTTTTAAGATCATAAAATAGGATTTCAGGCAAAAATAATCTTAACTCTGAGAGTTCAACAAGAGAACAGGTACTGCTGCAGGCCTCTCATCCACTACTCACCCTGTAGCCTAGGGCTGCCTCCTCCACAAGTTCTGTGGTGTGTCCTCTGTGCTGGGGGGAGCGCTCACAGCGCCAGCAGATGAGCTGCCCGTCGTCCTCACAGAACAGGTGGAGCTGCTCCCCGTGTTCCTCACACAGCCTCTCACGCTCCAGCTCCTTGAGGCGCTCAATGAGGTTTTCCAGTTGCTTTATGGGCCGGAGATTGTCCTTCTTAAATGGTGCCCGACACAGGGGACAGTGGGACCTCTTTGGGGATGATGTCCCTTGTCGTTGATTAACAAGTAAATCTGTTATGCACCCGTGGCAGAAGCTGTGCCCACAGTCGATGCTCATGGGCTCCGTCATCAGCAGGAGGCAGGTGGAGCACATGGCTTCCTCCCTCATCTTCTTGGTAATGAGGGCTGAGGCCATGGCTTTCTGAAAAAATCCAATATTGTGGTTAGAGGAAGACAGAACTTTCCATAGTGATGGAAATACACATAACCTGGATTTTTGTGCCTCTACTAATCTTGAAATCCTGTGTCTAGAAAGGAAATGGATTGGAGTTTGGTTCCTGTTTATGGTCACTAAAACATACAATGAAATTTAAAAATTCAGTTTCCTATCCACTAACTGTGTTTCAGCGGCTTACTATCTACCTGCAAACGTGGCTACCTGACACCCCAGAGACAGAGAACATCCCATCTTTATAGAAGACCTTCTTGGACCTGCTGCTAAGAGGCTTAGCAACATAGGCTTAGCCAAAGTTGCAATAAGATATAGAAAACTCTGTGAGGGAGAGTGAAACACTTTCCCAACCAGTAAACATTAAGAATTCTTCGTACCTGTATAACTTCTTTGTACGTGGCTGTAATACTTGGGAATTGGGTGGACTGTGAAAAACTCCCAATCACATTTAACACTATTTACCCCATGCCCCCAATTCTCCCTAACCCAACTTCACCCCCAAGCAACAAAACCAGTAAACAGGCTCTGTGAAGACCCTTCCAGGGTCACAGTCAAAATCAGCAACAAAACAGGAAGAAGCAGGTATTGGGAAAGAGCTGGAAGAGAAGGAGTGGGTCCTGGAGCAGGGTCTCTGGAGACCTCCCTTGAGACCACTGTCTCCTCCTCAGGCCATGACTGTCTCTCAGCAGATTTAGGGTGACTGGATCGAGGGAGTGTGTAGAATAGAACCCAGAAAGCAGTGGGTAAGGCCTGGCCCCCTGGGCCTGGGTGTTCACCCCCTAGCATCACAGTGAGGATCTGACACCCAGAGACAGGAGGGGAGTGACCAGGAGCAAGAGTCAGTCCTTCCCACGAGATTGCTTCTGGAACCTAGTCCTTTTCTCCCTTTCCCATTCCTGGTGGCTTTTGCCAGAGAGTGTCATTGGGAAGAACTCAGAGAACTTTCCTTTGAAGTGACAATTCTCTGAATTAAGAATTGGGACTCAACTAAAGTTGATGATTAGATTATTTCCCCCCAAAAATAAGGATAAAGCTCTCCAGTCATAGGGAATTGGAGAATTCTTTTACTTCACAACTTATTTCCCTTAAAATATATTAGATTCTTTTCTCGTAAGGGCTCTGTGCTCCTGGAAAGACAGGCCTCCCCACTCCTTACACCCAGGGTACAGGTCCTGGGCCTTCACTTACCTCTCATGCATGATCTTCTGAGATGGGGCATGAAAGAGAAAGAGAAACATAAAGAGAAAGAAAATGGGAGAGAGGGCTAGAGAGCGAAGTCCTAACCAAAGTGCTTTTCCCAAGCTACCCCCACCACACACACACATGCACACACAGACACATTAGCTCTTCCCTGACAAACCTTGGACTGGCGTCATTTACCACCTGTGCCACTCAGCACAGCCGCACACTCAGGGTGGGGTCCCTCCAGCTGCCACTGCCTGCAGCTGCAAAAAAAGAAGTGAGCTCTGCTCTAAATCAGAAACGAAACTAACATGGGAGGGAGGCAGACTCCTGGACATGGGGAGGATTGTGACTCTTCCACATGTCCTGAACAGGAGGGGGACACAGGAGAGGACCCCTTCATTTACAGCAACAGCAGAAGGGATAAATGGTGGCCTAGGACTCTTCTGTCACCCCCACAGTCTCCGCAAATCAGCAACTTGCAGAGGTCACTTCACAGACTCTGACCTGAGCGCTCTCTACTTTTGCCGCCAGCCTTCTTGGGAATCCAAGACTCTCCTCAACCATATTATCCTTGCAATTTCCAGTGCCTATTGTTGCAAACTGCTCTGGAGGGTGTGGTGGGAAAAGGGGGTGACAGCAGCAGGGCTCATGGACACTGCAACACTTCCCCACATCATCCTCCCACTCTTGTCTTCTCTTGCTGCGTCTTGCTTTTCTCTTCAGTTTTGCTCGGCAGGACTCTGATGCGTAAGAACAGCCAAAGTCACCACCCAGGAGAGCACAGGAGGCCCCTGCAGTGAGTGGTCTGCACCACCTGGGAGCCGCATCACCAGTGGCCTGTGCTTGTAGAGGAGAGACTGGGAGTCAGGGGTCAAGTATTTAGTGCCTCAGCGCCAGCACCTCTAGTTCAATAAAGAACACTATATTGAGTTACAATTAATGGAAAAAAACAGGTTATCTTCACAAAACAAGGCTCTGCCATATTTATATCCTCAGGTGTAAAAGGCATTTATGATAAAAACATAATATTTTTGCTTAAGAACTAACTTCTGCAGTCTGAGGGGCTGGTTGGGAGAAGGGGGAGGCAGTCAGGAGAAGCGAACTGGAATTCTAGAGCTGGCTGGCTGCTCCCTGGGCCCCAGTGCTTGGCTTGGGGCTGAGAGCCATGTGGGGTCTGTTGGGCAGCTGACCTGCAGAGGAGCCGGGGTGCAGCCCAGTCATAGGCCTGCCGTCTAGCAGCTCAGGCCCGAGGCCCAGTTGTGACCCAGGTTCCTCTCTTCCCACCCAAGAGGAGTTTCTTCCAGTTCTGCACCCCCATTCTTGTGCCCAGAGCCTCTGCCCATTTCCACTCATGGACTCATCATGTCCTGGCACAGTCTTGGGAGGAGACACCACACAGGGACAGGAAACCCCTCTGAGGCATCCAGCTCATAGACAGAAGGGGTTCCTGATCTGATGGTGACTTCTCTTGTACCTCCTTGCACTGTCACTGTCCTGGATGAGACTCTGCACCAGGCACAGCTTATCCTGAGTTGTCTTATCAATGGACCAAGAAAGGAGATGAGGGACCCCACAGAGGATCAACCACCCCACACAGCAGCAGCAGACAAGAGCACAAGCTCATGACAGGGACTGTCCTGTGACCACTGCCCCCCTGGCACCTGCTGTGTGAATGAGTGGATCATGCAGCACTCAGGGCTGAGAGGGGTGGGGACACAGAAGAAGCCTCCAGAGACACGTCCCCAAAGTGGGGAGAGCCCAGTGCTTCATGCGATGTGTGTGATATGCTGAGACAGCCCCCCAGTGGGAGGCCCCCTGGGGATGCATCTCCTCCAGACAGTGGGGTGGTTTCTCCCTACGAGGCTGGGTGCAGGAAGTCAGGTGCCCAGTCTGGGGAGTGTTTCCCTGGAGTCCCTAAAATGGTTATGACCTGAGTGTTCCCTCTGTGAGAAACTGTCATGCACAGAAATCCTTAAGGAACTTTCCTCAAGTCCTTCAGCTGTCTCCCCTCAACCAGGATTACCGTGGCCTCCTGTGGGAAGGTGCACTTCTCCCTCAGTTGAAACTTGCTTAGGGTCTTTATTTTGTTCAGGGACTGTTTTGCTTCAGGCATTATTCACTGAACATTTACTTACCTGCTTATTTCCTGCTTCCTTCATGGGAATTCAGCTCCAAAGGGTAGAGATTTGTGTCAGTATCATCAACTGACGAATCCCAAGTGTCCAGAAGTTACAGCACAGTGTGATCTGTGAAACCAGAAAATGATATTCTGACATGCTCTCGACGCAGCCCCAAGGAAGTATGGGCACACACTGGCCAATGGAGCAGACATGCAAGGGGTGTAGTGGTCATGGGTTGAGTGGGGGACACAGGTGGTGGCGGGGGGCCATGTGACCGGTGTGGTGGTCATAGTAAGTGTTGCATGTGACACAGGCTTATGTGTATGTGTCAGATACTTCACGTGGTATGTACAGTGTGCAGTAAATATCTGTGTGTGTGTGTTATGTATATTCGGGGGGATGGGGTATTGCCATGTGCTGATACCTGGGGTTTAGTTTGTATGATGAATTGTCTGTGGTGTGTGTAGTGGCTGTGTTTATGTATATGCATTTAGTGGGTGGTAAGCACGGTAAACTCTGAGCAGTACTAGAAATTACCAGAATCCCTGAAAGCCACTGGTTTCTAAGACAGCTGTTTCCATTAATGGAAGAGAGATTTGGGACTCTGGAAGGAGCTTAAAAGAGATTCCATTTGCATGCAGTCATCTGGGGTTACATATCTAACTGTGCCATGGAGTTTGAGTGGGGGAGCTACTGGAAACTGAGGGTAACTTCATGAACCTATATGCACAGAAGACAGGTTCCTTTCTCTCTTGCTTCTCTATCTCCAACTTTCACCAAGGACTGGATGAGAAATGTGTAGAGGCCAGGGAGAGGTACTTGCAAAATATATGTGGGTGAGAGACACATGGAGAGGTTGTTCCTTATCCTTGGCAGACAGAGAGGCAGTCATAAAAGAAGGTGCAATATTTTGCATGTTCTCTCTCCTTCTGTCCTAGTTCTTTGGGAACTGCATCACCCTTCTCTTGTGCTTCCTTGCCAGAAGCTGTCAATACACCAGGCCCCACGACAGGCCAACCCTATTTGACTGGGCATTTGTATGGTGGCACCCTTTTTAGAATATGCACTCCTATTAGTTTAGGGCCCCAAAGGTGACCCTGTGTACAGAAAACTCCAGACTTAATACCTACATTAACTGTAGTTTCAAGCCTTCCCTCTGGGTGGACGCATCCAATATCAAAAAAAACACTTTTTTGCTCTTCTTTGTGAGAGGATGTCAGAACATTTCAAAGTCAACACACATTGATTTTTATATCAACTATACATCATTATAATATCTAGCAATAGGGTGGCTTTTGGGGGGTATCATTAATGCTGTTTGAGAGCAGGCTGACTACACCATGGTGCTGGTTTGGCCAACTCAGGTCAGATCATTTCAGTTTCTTATGGAAAGTACCTGTGTATCACTAAGATACACAGGTAGTTGATCAATCTACTTGATCAATCTGAATCATAATAAAAACTTTCAAAATCCTACCATTGTTAACTGATTTTTGACATTTTAAAATATTTCAAGATGGGTGACACTAGCAGTCTGGAATAAGTCAACTTCATTTCTAGATTTAGGTCCCATCAAAGTTCATTTTTATATAGATGCTCCTCCCAGTTTCAAGCCTGTCAATGTAAACTACTGTAACTCTTCACACCCTGTACTTGGTTATGACCCCACGTGAGTGGACTCACTAGGCTAGCAGATATCTGTATTTACTACACCATCCAGTACTACGCTCCTATCAGCCACGAAATGTCAGTGATTAGAAGAATCACTGCCATTTTGAGTTTTCTGCTCTTTTATGCAGCTGATAGAGATGCCTGAAGTTTCCTGTACATGCACACATGTTTTCACATGGCACCAAACACATGGAGAGCACTCAGCCCTCCAGACTCCCGGTCACCCTGTTGCTCAGACCAGGACTCCTGGAAATCAGGTCTCTGAACTCAGTGAAGAGGGATGTAGAGGACGATGGACTATCACTGCTATTTTCTTCTTTTTTCCCCAGTGAAGGTTGATCATCTACAACATTTTAGCCTTTATGTCCATTCATAATACAGATTTATTGCAGAGTCACTGAGAGCTCAGCAAGTTCTGAGTACAAGGAAAGGGAAGGAAGAACATAGGAAATTTCTGCCTTTACAGGGTTTTCATTGTATTTGATCATATCATCATGTTGTTATAATGGTATCATTCTCTATGATCCCAAAAAAGAGGCAATTCTGGTTTACTCATCTGGTAGAGGCAGAAACAGAGGAGAACATGGATAAACCTGGAAAAAGGGTCAGAGAGTTTCAGAGAAGGAGGCCTTCGGGAAGGTGAAGATGTGGGAGCCAGTCGGCATGTTGTAAAAGCACACAAGTCCAGCCTCACAGTCCAGGAAAACCCCCACAACCAGGGGCCGCTCACTCAGAGAAAGGGAAGTTGGATTTGAGGTCAGGGCTGCATACTGGTTCCCTTTGCAGAGCCTGATGGCCCAGACTTCAGACTGAAACTTGAGATTCCTCGCAGAGGCCTGGCACACATTTTCCAGACAAACTCCTATGTTCCACTGAGTTTTTTCTCCCACACCCACCTCAAAGTAATGCCTTCCCGAGGTGAAGCCTTCACAGCCCAGGACACAGGGTAATGCACAAAATCTCCCGGCAGTGCGAGGCTTCATCTGGGCATCTTCACAAGCCACCTGTCTTCCATCCTTAGGCACAGTTAGGCCAACATGAGCTGTATCTGCATCCAGAGTCACACTGACTAAAAAATAAACAAACAATCAAAACCAAAACAAGACATGGTTTTTTTTTTGTCTTATTTTTAAACAAACCTATGTTCAATTGCAAACTTTTTCTACTACTACCTGTGTGAGTCATTCTGTAAAACTTGCTAAATGTAAAGCAGAAATCATCATGTTGTCACAAAGAATCGTGGGAAAGATATTGGAATGAGCTAATACAAGATTTGTGTTTGGTGAAATTCCTGGTAGAAACTAAGTGATAAATATGTGATAGTAAAAGTAAATGTCATCATTATCTTCATCATCCTCATCATTACCATCTTAGTCACTCAGAGAAACCAAAGACCAGAACTCCCCAGAGTGGACATGGTTACTGTCCCACCAAAGCCCTTCCTCTTGCAGGTGGGAATCATGAAGATAACAGTAGTCAAGTCCTTCCCTTTACTAATAACCACCCACTCCAAAGATCAGAAAACACAATGGCAGAGCTCATGTCATAGCTTGTGACTGAAGTCCCAGGATTTCCCCAGGTATCAGGACACACCAGCCCCATGGCTTGTAAGTGAAGCTCTTTAGTATTGCTTGAGAAAATGTTCCATAGGGATTAGTATACGGAAATAAACTCAACACTGATAGCACAAAAAGCATATAACTAGAATCAGGTTGAACAGAAAAATAGGTGATAAAGCAAAGTTGATATTGGCCAGTAAAGCAGTATTAAAGTGAAAAGAGCTAAAATGAAAAGAGCTAAGGAGTTTCCCATATCAGTTACCACCCACTGTAACTGGGTCACACACAACAGCTGGTGCCCAATAAGAAAAACCAAGTGTGCAAAACACTTCCTGATTCAACTGCTCCCTCCCTCGCCTCTTCATCACTCCCCAGCTTCCTCCATTCTGTTGCCCCCAGGAAGGCTGAGCCTGTGGACACATCAACCAGTCTCCCTTCCCTCCGACTTCTCTTTCCTTCAGTCAATGTGAAGCACAACAGGAGAAGATGTGGCAAAAAGAGTTTGCCTCATGGGTTAGAAGTACAATGTAAGTACTTAAAAAACTAACAATAGTGCTTGCTTTGGCAGCAGCAAAATTGGAATGATACAGAGAAGATCAGCATGGCCCCTGTGCAAGGAGATCATGCAAATTCGTGAAGTGTTCCATATTTTTAGAAGTAGAACCATCACAAATGCAGACAATATGAAAATATACATAGAGAACCCTAAAAACTCCATAGAAAAACTAATCAAAATAATCAACCAGTTTAGTAAAGTAGCAGGATACAAAATCAACACACAAAAATTAGTAGCCTTCCTATACATAAACAATCAATCTGAAGAAGAAGAAATCAAGAAAACCATCCCATTTATAACTGAACCAAAAAAAAAAAAAATCAAATACTTGGGAATAAGCCTAACAAAAGAGGTGAAGGAACTATACAAAGAAAGTTATAAAACACTGGTAAAAGAAATAGAAGAAGATACAAAGAATTGGAAGGACATGCACTGTCATGGATTGGAAGAATTAACATTGATAAAATGACCATCCTACCAAAAGCCATTTACAGAATCAACACTATTCCAATAAAAATCTCAATGACATTCTTCCAACAAATAGAACAAATACTGATGAAATTCATATGGAACCACAAAAAACGGCAAATAGCCAAAGCCCTACTAACAAAAACAAAAGAGAATGGAGGTATCATTCTTCCAAACTTCATACTATACTACAAAATCATAACAAAACCAGACACACAGACCAATGGACCCGAATAGAAAGCCCAGAAATAAAGACACACATATATGAACAACTAATCTTTGACAAAGGAACAAAGAATATACAATGGAACAAGGACAGTTTGTTCGATAAATAGTGCTGGGAAAACTGGACCACCACATGCAAAAGAATGAAACTAGACTACTACCTGTAGCCATACACGAAAATCAACTCAAGATAGATAAAAGATCTGGACATAAGACCTGAAACCACAAAATACATAGAAGAAAATATAGGTAAAACACTACAAGACATACATCTTAGTAACACTTTCAAGACTCATCACCCAAAGCAAAGAAAGTCAGGGAAAAGATAAACACCTGGGATTACATCAAACGGAAAAGCTTCTGTACAGCAGAAGAGACATTAACCAAAACAGAGAGACCCCCCACTGATTGGGGAAAAATCTTTGTACTCTATACAACTGATAAGGGACTGATCAAAAAGATCTACAAAGAACTCACACAACTCAACAAGAACAAAGTAAACAATCCAGTCAAGAAATGGGCAGAAGAACTTAAAAGATATTTCTCCAAAGAGGAAATGCAAGTGGCCAACAGTCACATGAAAAAATGTTCAACATCCCTTATAAGCAGGGAAATGCAAAACAAAACCACAAAGAGATGCCACCTTACACCAGGAAGAATGGCACATATCAAAAAAACTAGCAACAACAAATGTTGGTGAGAATGTGGTGAAAAAGAAATTCTCCTCCGTTGCTGGTGGGAGCGCAAACTGGTCCAACCACTGTGGAAAGCTGTCTGGAGGTTCCTCAGTCTACTAAATATGTAGCTACCATATGTCCCAGCAATTCCATTCCTAGGAATCTACAAAAACATTGATTCAAAAAAATACCTGTACCCCTATGTTTATTGCAGCACTATTTATAATAGGTAAAACCTATTATAGGTTTTACCCAAATGCCCAAAAAACAACCCAAATGCCCACAAGCAGATGATTGGCTCAAGAAGATGTGGTACTTGGGCCTGCCTGCAGCCTCTGTAGCACCGGTTTGATGGCCGCGCAAGGGTCCCACATGGTGTGCAGACCTCTCCTGCCGCCCGCTGCTCCCCTCAGCAGCGTACTTCGTCGGTCTGCCTGTTCTGCTCCCCGCTCTGGCTCTGGTGAATTCTCTCACCCTCCCGCGCTTCTGACTGTACCCAGTGCTTGGATAAATAAATAAATAAATCTTTAAAAAAAAAAAAAGATGTGGTACATATACACAAAGGAATATTATTCAGCAATCAAAAAAGATAAGCTCATGCCATTCCCAGCAACAAGGATGGAGCTAGAAGGAATTATGCTCAGTGATATAAGTCATAAGGAAAAAGAAAAATATCAGATGGTTCCACTAATAGGAGGAATATAGGGGAACCAAATAAGACATCAGGGGGAAAAATCATAACAATGCAAAACAAAACAAAAACAGACAATTATAAACCAGAGACATCCTGCAGGGGAGGAAAACGAAGAGGGATCAGAGTGAGGGCGGGAGGAGCACAGGGGACTGTGGTGATGGGGCACAGGTGCATTAGTGAAGGAAATTCTATGGGGACTACACCTGAGGGGCAGGAGGGGGAAAAATAACAAACATTGTTTAAAAATGAAAACTGATGTAGAAAATATATTTAAAAAAAACTAAAAATAAAGGCTCAAATATATATGGATACATATGTCTCTATACACATGTGTATAGATATCTATTATTAAAAAATGGGAATAGAAATGATTGTATAAATGTGTACAATGGAACAATAATAAATTGCTACATATGAAAAATGAGATATAATGAAACTTTCCAGAATTTTCAGGAAAGCTATAGCCTTTATAGACCTGTTTTACTTAGAGAACAAAGATGAGAAACGCTACATTACATACCAAACATCAATATATTTATATTCACAGTACAAAAGACTAGGGTGGTTTCATTATCAACCAGAGAAACAGTTCAGAAGTCAAGTTAAGGAGCCAACACACAGTCGTCAGAGAGCTGCGCAGGCGGGTTATAGGAATGGAAAGGAGGGGCCTGCAGGAGACACTGAAAACACATGTCACACACTGTATTTAAGAGCTCTGATGCCTAAGTAGCCTCTCTGAAACTCTCCTGCCTGTCTTTTTCTGAGAATGCATCTATGGTTCAACATTAGAAAGCAAATTTTCACAATCACCACATTATCTGATAAGGGGAGAGAAACCTCATGATGTCACCAATTAATGCAAGTAGCTCATTGATAAATTCTGTACCCAGGGATGACTTAGCTCTTTGGACCTTGAGGAAAATGTGTCAACATGAACACTGAAACTTCACCTATCCAAAATGCAAGACCAAAGGGCTAACAGACTTACAAAAAGAGACTGAACACCATTAGTGAGAACAGAGAAATAAAATTAAGTCCATAATTAGGTACCTGGTTAAATTCAATGGGTTGTCAAAAGTGATAAGTTGTTCACCTGGGGGTCACATGGGGGTGTGCTACTTTGGGGAGTCCCCTACTGCAGGTTGGTACCATTCATGCAATTTTAAGATCTGCATATCTAGTAAAATCAAAACATGCAGCCCTACACAGCACCTTCCACACAAGGTATATCACTGAGAAAACCATTCAAGGAAACAAGGAATTATGAACCAGATATGTTCACAGTAGTATTTTGTGCAAAAACAAATTTAAAAAAAAAAACCAAGAAAATAACAACAGAGAATTTAATACTTCAATTAAAAAACATCATATGCATTTATTACCACACTGCAGAGTGACAAACTGTTCTCAAGATATGGTCTCAGTTCCCAATTCTCCACTGTGGGAACTTACAGCCCTCACTTCACCTCCTGTGTCTCAATTTCCTCTCCTATAAACTAAAAAGCTTCCTACAGGGGGCCCCCTGGTGGCGCAAGTGGGTAAGACACATCCTACGAAGCTGTCCGCAGTCTCTGCAACACAAGTTCAATCCCCAGCTGATCAGGGAGCAACCCACATGGCATAGCAGACCTCTCTTGACTGGTCCGCTGCTCCCCTCAGCAGTGTACTTTGGTCACTCCGCCTGTTCTGTTCCCCACTCTGTCTCTGGTGAATCCTCTCAGCCACACACACACACACACACCACTGGCCTGTATCCCTGCTCTTGTATGCATAAATAAATAAATCTTAAAAAAAAAAAAAAAGCTTCCTACAGTGAGGTCTGTGGGATAAAAGAGGAGAACACATGTGAAACCCTTCTTGTCGGCCACAGAAAGCACTCAGGTAGGCTAGTGGAACCTTACAGGTGGTAGTGCTTGTTGTTCCACTGGAACAAGCTACCTGGTTACAGGCATCAAGATAACGCCTTCCAGCAACCTGGGCCTTAAGAACATGCCTGACAGATTGAAAGCTCCGGGATATAAGGCTGTATGGACTAGAATGTCACTGCAGCATCGCTGTCACCCCCCAGTGCTGGAGAGCCTGAGGCCCCATCAGCAGGGATATGGTTACATGTAGTTGTAAAGCTCTCATGGAGAGGTAGCTTTACATGTAATCAATGAAATGGAAAAGAGAGTCTATGCATTCACTGTCTGTACCAATACAGTGAAAATCTTAAGTATTGTTACCTGGAAAAGTAGGACTGGCGAGGAGTGGGAGAAAACTTGAACTTCTTCATGCCTATTATTCTGTTTAACTGATTACAATTTATTGCAGTAATGAATGTAGCAAAAAAAACCAACTTTAATAAATGAGGATTTTTAAAAGAAGGAGAATTATTTAGTGAAGATAGAAGCTCATCTCAGATACAGGTTGATTTGAACCATGTTGTAAAGTTTGTTTAAAAGATAAGAGTAGACAAATCAATTCAGTGACATTTGGTCCTGGCTTGTATACGGTTGCTTTTCCCTTCTTTGCATCTTTTTTGGATCACATTAGTAGATATTTATTTTGGTATTTGGCACTGACATTAAGTTGGGGGAATCACATACAGGTCCATAATCCCTTATCTAAAACCCTGAGGCCAAATATTAAAATTCAGACTATTTTTCATTATACAAAGACAGACAATAAATACACTTGACATGATGTGTCCACTACCAGCAGGGTCTCGGCAGCCTTGTATCAAATGCATCAATATTCCTGCAGCAGGTGGGATAAGCCAGATTGCAAATAGACTCAACAATAAAAAGCCTTAATAATGGGGGTTTTAAAAAGAAGGTGATGTATTCAATTAAGAGACAAGCCCATGTCAGAAACAGGTTGACTTGAACCTCCTTTAAACCATGTGTGAAAAATAAAAGAAGGCAAATAAACGCACTGAAATCTAGACATGACTTTCAGATTTCAGAGATACTGTTTTTGGTGGTTGCTGCTGACATTAAACGGGAGGAGGGGACCACATACAAATCCATAATCCCTTGCCTGTAACCCCTGGGCATAGGATCAAATATTAAAATTCAGAATATTTTTCTTGTTATAAAGACACAACAATACGCATACATGGTGTACCCACCCCCAGCAGGGGATATGCCAGCCTCTTTCTCAAATGTATTAATAACCCTGTAGAAAGTGGGATAAGTAAAGATCTCAAATAGTCTCATATTGTAACAGGGTGGTCCCCAGGAAAGGGGGAGATTCCCTGCCCCCTTTCCTGGGGACCACCCTGTTACAATATCAGTGTGACATAGGATTGGCCACTTGGGAAGGGCAGACCCAAGGTGGCGTGCATGAACCCTGCCTCCTCATTTTACAGTCTTGTAACACTTTTTCCATTTAACTGTGGGCATAATCTAAGATGCCTCTCATCAATTACCTCTGACCACTGACAAAAATAATGGGATGTGACCCCTTGATTATATTTCATTACATCCTTCCAATTTAATAGCTGACTTACTCTAAAGAATCTCCTGAGCTCACTTGGAAGAAATAATTGGCCTTATTGGGAGACCCATGTGCAAATTGATGAGTGGTAGATTCCAGAAGCTGAGGGCACTTCCAGGCAACCGCTGCTAAGAAGTCAGGGTCTAAATCCTATAACCACAAAGAAATGAATTCTGCCAACAACTGGAAGATTAATCCCCAACTGATCCACCAGGTGAGCCCATAACTGCACTGTGTGACCCCACCTGAGCTGTGCCCAGATTTCTCACACATGATACTGATAGATAAAATGTGGTTTTTCCACTATGGAGAGCTGTGTGGAGATTTCTTGACCTACTAAACATAGAGCTTCCACATGATCCAGCAATTCCACTCCTAGGTATCTACCCAAATGACACAGAAACAGTAATTCCAAAGGGCTCCTGCATGCCTATGTTTATAGCAGCACTATTTACAATAGCTAAGATAGGGAAACAACCCAAATGCCCAAAAATAGATGACTGGATCCAGGTACATATATGGTACATATACACGATGGAATATTACTCAGCAACCAAAAAAGATAAACACATGCAGTTTGCAGCAACATGGATGGAGCTAGAAGGGATCATGCTCAGCGAAATAAGCCAGAAAGAAAAAGAAAAATACCAGAAGGTCTCACTCATAGCAGGGAATTTAGAAAACCTAAATAAGAGACCAGGAGAAAGACTAATCGATGCAAAGTAATAATCAAAATCAACAAGAAACCATAAACCAGAGACACACTGCAGGGGGTGGGGGGAAAGTGGGAGGGGGGGGAGAGGAAGAACTAGAGTCAAAATAAGGGGGGGTGTAATTGTATGGGGAATATAACCAAAATGAAAATGCATACATTGTACAAAGTTGAAAAATGATGTAAGAATTATATAAAATAAAATATTTTTTAAAAAATGTGGTTTTTGCTTTAAGCCACTAAATATATTTGCAGCAGTAGGTGACTAAAATAGTCACTAAATCGTTTTTTATTAGGTTTGATTTTGTACACAAGTAAGTTATAGAAAATATTTAGTTCTCAAAGCATTTGAATTTTATAACTGTAGATAACAGATGATGGAAATATAGCAAGCACTGATTAAGAGAATCCAGGGAGGAAATATCAGATTTGCAATTGATAAAAAATGGTTTTCCTTATGATTCTAACATTCACCATGTTGCCCGGATCAAGGCCATAAAAATATTTGCATCTTAGTCAAGTATCCTCACCTACATTTCTTGCATTGTTCTCAGATAGATTGAAAAATTAACAATAAACATTATATACTAGACACTGTTGTAAATACTTTATATGTGTTGATGCTCTTCACTTTCATGATGAAACCAAGAACTCAAAACTGTTAATATTCTCAGTGTTTAGGAAAAAATGAGCAGAGTGCCTGGGCTGACGCAGCCAATGAATGTGAGGGGGAGTGTGAAGGGCCTGCACAGATCCCCAGCAGGCTGTGTCCCATGTAAGCACTGGAGCCTCCTGACATGGGGGAGGGGACAGCTCCACAAACAACTCAACAATCTCTCTTCGGCTATGAGTCTCTCCAGGGGCAGGTGGTGAGCGGGATTACCACGACGGTATCTTTGAAGTATAACATCTAAAGAATTCTTGGCTTTTCATACCTTGGTAGCTCTTTAGCATTTTCTTCACATCCAAGTAAAGCTCAGGAACATTACACACAGTGTGGCGCTCCAGAGAGACGGCCTCTGGCACTTCCAGCTCCACAGCCGACTCCTAGGATCAGCAGAAGACAGAGACATCTTCAGTGCAATGGACCATTCAGCCCTAAGGACCCTCACCCTGCCCCCCGGTGGTCCTATGGCACTTACCCACTCAAGGTGTCTCTTACATCCTACAGGGAAACAAGGACACAAGGCTAAATGTGGGTCAATCAGTATTTTACAGGGTGAGGCACAGGGGGCTAATCTATAGAAATACTCCTCCAAGAACAAACTGAGTGACCCAGCCATAGACACTGCTAGAAATCAGGTAGACTGATACCCCTCTGTGTTCTAAGATAGCAGCATGTACATATACAGTGTATGACCCTCTGAGTTAGTAACTTCCTGTGACCTGTGCCTCTAATCACAGCAGCCTGTGGGCTTCTTAGAGAAAAAGGCCAGGAGCTTCCCATACTCCCTTACAAGATTTGCATCAGTGACCTAAAATCCTTCAGAGGAGCTCCTCTAGACATCACTCTTTCAGAGGGCCTTAGTAGTGAACACAGGCAGAGCCCCTGAGATGGGCCAGGTAGGTGGCGGCAGCAGGTGTCACATAATGTTGGAGCTGTCAAAATATATTTCTCACCCTCAGAATGTGACCCTTACTTCTATAGAACCTAGAAGAACTAGTTTCTGGCATTTGTTATGAAGTTGAGAGAAGGTCCAGGAAGAGTTCTTTGGGTCTTGTCATATACAAATAAATCAGGGAAAATGTTGTCATTCATGTTGGCTGTCCCCCTTTACATTCACAAGTCACCCAGAGAATCATCCAGGAAACAGACTGGCACTCAGGGTTAGCGCATATGGAACAGACATAAACGGCAGCAAATGATACCCTACAATTCATATTGGACAATATGGAACCAATTGGCCTATAAAAGCAGAAAGAGTATATTTTTTCATTCACATACAGTTACCTTATGGACTACTGGAGGCCACTCTTCAAATATTGATAAAGAAACGCCACTTTAAATCCCCACAGGAATTCCCCACTTCCCAGAGAAGCTGGAAGACCTTGCCGTCTTCCCCTGCTTCTCTCCACTGTCCCCATAACACTGGGGCACAGATGCCTCTTCTGTGTCCCCAAAGGGCACAGCCTCACCTGCAGCAAATCCTGGGCTGGGCCCTGACATCTCTTCTCTAGTTCCAGGATGTGACTCTTGAGTTCCTGGCTCTGCTTTTCCAGACTCGCCTCACTGTCCTGCAGAATCTTCAGAGACTGCTCTTTTTCTTTCTCCAGTCTCCACAGACAACACTTCTCCTCAACACAGGGGAAGGTATGCAGATTCTCAGTCAGACTGGATTTTCTTTCTCTGGAGCTCTATCTTCTCCTAGAATCAAGAAGATATGCTCAAACTTCATTTGTGGATGAAATGAGGAAAAAATGAGGTATATCCTAAAATGGGAAACTCTCATCCTTAAAATTGTATGGAGCTCTGTTACAATGTATGAGACTTGAAGATACATGGTCAGGGAAGTAAGTTAGAGCAAAGGACAACTATATAAGATTGCTTTTATAAAGGTACCTCATTAAGTTTGAAAACAGAAAAGGAAATGTGGGTACCAGGTGAGTGGAGGGACAATGGAATTATTGTTCAGTGGGGATCAAGTGTCATGTTGGAAGAATGAACGAGTTCTGCAACTGGAGAGTAGAGTTGGGGGCACCCCAATATGAAGATGATGCCGGCAAAGTGAACACAGAGGATGCTGAAAATGGTAAATTCATGTTTATTCTAAAGAACACAGACACTTATAAAAAGAAGTGTTTGGGACATTATTAAAATAGCCATCCTACCAAAAGCAATATATAGATTCAATGCTATTCCAATCAAAATTTCAATGTCATTCTTCAAAGAAATAGAACAATTATTGATGAAATTCATATGGAATCACAAAAAACCCTGAATAGCCAAAGCTCTACTGAAAAAAAAAGAAGGAAATGGAGGCATCACACTCCCAGACTTCAAACTATACTACAAAGCCATAATCATCAAAACTGCATGGTATTGGAACAAGAACAGACATACAGACCAATGGAATCGAATAGAAAATCCAGAAATAAACCCACAAATTTATGGTCAACTAATCTTTGCAAAGGAGCAAAGACTATGCATTGGAGCAAAGAAAGTTTGTTCAATAAATGGTGCTGGGAAAACTGGGTTGCTACATGCAAAAGAATGAAGCTTGACCACTACCTCACACCATACACAAAAATCAACTCAAAATGGATTAAAGAACTAGACATAAGACCTGAAACCATAAAATACATAGAAGGAAATATAGGCAAAACACTACGTGATTTGCATATCAAAGACATCTTTACAGACACATCACCCAAAGCAGTGATAGTGAAGGCAAAGATAAACAGCTGGGACTACATCGAATTAAAGAGCTTCTGCACAGCAAAAGAGACAATAACAAAAACAAAGAGAAACCCCACCAACTGGGAGAACATTTTTGCACACAACACTAATGATAAAGGACTGATCACAAAAATCTGCAAAGAGCTGATGAGACTCAGCAACAACAAAGAAAATAATCCTGTCAAAAAATGGGCAGAAGAGCTAAAAAGAAACTTCTCTGAAGAGGAAATGCAAATGGCCAACAGACATATGAAAAATGTTCAACATCACTTGCAATCAGGGAAATGCAAATCAAAACTACCATGAGATACCATCTCACACCAGTGAGAATGGCACATATTAAAAAAACTAGCAACAGCAAATGTTGGCGAGGTTGTAGAGAAAAAGGAACTCTTCTACACTGTTGATGGGAGTGCAAACTGGTCCAACCACTATGGAGAGCTGTGTGGAGATTTCTGGACCTACTAAACATAGAGCTTCCATATGATCCAGCAATTCCACTCCTAGGTATTTACCCAAAGGACACAGAAACATCAATTCCAAAGAACACCTGCACCCCTATGTTTATAGCAGCACTGTTTACAATAGCTAAGCTTTAGAAACAGCCCAAATGCCCAAAAATAGATGACTGGATCAAGAAGATATGGTACATATATACCATGGAATATTACTCAGCCTTCAAAAAAGATAAACACATGCAATTTGCAGCAACATGGATGGCGCTGGAAGAATCATGCTCAGCGAAATAAGCCAAAAAGAAAAAGAAAAATACCAGATGGTCTCACTCATAGCAGGAATCTAGAAAACTTAAATAAGGGACCAGGAAAATGAATAACTATAAGAAAGTGATAATCAAAATCAACAAAAAACTATGAACCAGAGATACTTTTTGGGGGGTGGGGGCTGGGAGGGGAGGGATTGGGGTCAGAATGGGGGGTTTGCAATTGTATGGGGGAATATAAAAATGAAATTTATTATTTAAAAAAAAAAAACAAAACTTAGAGGTATGATTCTCCTCAGAAATGACATTTGTACTTCAAACCTTATGAACATTCATAGATTCGCTTCCCATCATGATGGTCATATATTGTAATTTATCAAAATCCATTGAATTTAATAAATTTTTTTTTGCAAAAGAAAAAAAAAAGTAGTGTTTGGGGATACTGTGATATTTTTTGCCATGAGTCATCTGAGGTGGAGGAACATGCAAGTCCTTGCTGCAGAGTGAGGCCCAGGGGGCAGACTCAGATGTGGGAGAGGCTGCCCCAGTTCTCTACAGTCAACTCAGTAATTTCCTTCTTCAGCAGCCAAATCACAAGATAAGGAGGCACCGGCTGCTTGATGATGTCATTAGGGAAGGAGGGCCCTGGTGAAACGCTAGTAAACCAGGAATGTATATTTGGAATGTATGAAAATGTCCCTATCCTGGGGAATTTTGTGAAGCAAAAGTTTGTGATAATCATCACCAAGACTAGACATTAACCCAAGTCGGCGAATCCATGATTATCAACACAGGGAGGTCTGAGGCTGAATTTGATCATAGATTCCACAAATATTCTACCGCAAATATTCTTGTGTCCACTTGAGCCTCCTTATGTATAAGACTGTCAGAAACCACATGATCTCTCTTGTGGGACTCACTTTTCATTTGGGAGACACAGAGTTGTAATTTCCACTGGGGCTTCCTCAGTTCATGGTGCTTCAGTGACTGTGATGTTGTGGAGAAGGGAGACTGATTGTGTAGGAGACACATACAGGACAACTGGATTCTGGCACTGACATGGTCTCTACATATTTGCAGCAACGGAAGTTTTCATAACCTGAGATTCCAGAAAGGCAGGAAGTATGACTCTCCTTTGAGAGCTTAAATTTAACATCCACACACAAAGGGGCAGGACAATGGCTTCGAAGACACCATAGGGAGATGTAATAACTAACCAGTCTGCAGGCTGAGTGCCCGTGAGGGATCACGTCAGTATTTCTGTAAGGCATAGGTCTCTGGTATAGGAGACTGGTCAGACATGGAAAGTCTTAGCGAAATACAGTGTGAAGTAAAAAAATATTTGCTCTTACAGCAGCTCTATCCTTATCATCAGTCTCATAAAGTTGAGTAGTATAATGTCATCTGCATACTGACCCTGTATACAGAGCTCACAAAGGTTTTTGAACCTCTAAGGGTGAGTGTGAACTTATTTAAACCGTGAGGAATTTCCAATTTCCAATTTAGTCAAGGATGATGGCTCTAGGTAAGAAATGTCTAAACTCTGCTTCTCTGGACTGAAGTATCAGGAATCCCACAGAATTACTATAGAAAGGTTGAAAAAGAAAGGAGATAAAGTATCATAGAATGTTTCTTCTTTGGGTGTCATTTATTCAGTCTGGTGCAGTAAGAAGGTATCAGCATGTGCTGTGTGAAAACATCTCCTCTGCCTCGGCTCTAGGATTCACAATAGTTTGAAATCAGTAAACTCAAATTCTTACCTCCCATTTCCTTGTTTGTTTCTGTGTGATCAACTTCAGACTCTGACATTGGTCGTCTTGTTCCCTGGGAAGCTGTCAGGACTTTTACCATCATTTCATGTTATCACAACCGAGGCATAGAGTGGGGTTAATAACATGCACCAGGGGCCGTTGCTGGTGGGTGGCTGAGCGGTGATTTCAAGCTCATCTGCTGACCCAAAGTCAGCTGACCTAAAGTCAGCTGACCCAAAACCACAGTTCTGCCAGGGAATTGCTAACCAAGAAAATAAGAGAAGCCACAAATACTCAAATAAGGAATGAGAGGGGGGAACATATCTATCAATCTTAAGAAATAAAAGGAAAGCAAAGGAGTATTATGAGTATTATGCTAGCAAATTAGATAACCCTGATGAAATAGATAATATGACAACAACTATCAACATTTTCTAAGAAGAAATAGAAAATATGTCACACTGTGACAACTAAAAACTATGAATTACCAGTCTAATCCTTTCCACAAAGAAACTCCCCAGGGACAGATGTCTTCACTGGTGAATTCTATCAAATGTTTAAAAAAGAATTTACACTAATCTTTCACAAGCTTTTTTTTTTTTTTAAAGATATATTTATTTACTTATACAAGCACTGGGTACAGTCAGAAGCGCGGGAGGGCGAGAGAATTCACCAGAGTCAGAGCGGAGCAGAGCAGGCAGAAGGACCGAAGTACACTGCTGAGGGGAGCAGCGGGCAGCAGGAGAGGTCTGCGCGCCATGTGGGACCCTCCTCTGGTGGCCGGGCAGCAGCCGGGGATCAAACCGGCGCTGCAGAGGCTGCAGGCAGCTTTGCAACCCAGCGCTCAACCGCTGTGCCACCAGGGAGGCCCTCACAAGCTTTTTGTAGAGTAGAAGAGTGATTACTTTCCAACTCATTCTACAAAGTCAATATTACTCTGACAAATATATCACAGAAAATTAGACACCAATATCCCTGTTTAATAGTGGCACTAAATTACTCAACAAAATATTAAAACTGAATCCAGCAACCTTATAAAATGGCTTCTATACCGTGAACAAGTGGAATTTATCTTAGGAATGCCAGAGAGGCTCATTATATGTAAATCAATCAATGAAATAAACTGTGTCAATAAAACCAAAACCAAAACCAAATGATCATCTCAACAGACAAAGAAAAAGCATTCCTCAAAATCCAACATCTTTTCATCAGAATACACGGTAAAAGTAGGAATGCAAGGTCACTTTCTTCCACCTGATAAGAACATATATGAAGGGCCTCCCTGGTGGCGCAGCGGTTGGGCGCTGGGTTGCGAAGCTGCCCGCAGCCTCTGCAGCGCCGGTTTGATCCCCGGCTGCTCCCCGGCCACAGGAGGAGGGTCCCACATGGCGCGCAGACCTCTCCTGCCGCCCGCTGCTCCCCTCAGCAGTGTACTTCGGTCCTTCTGCCTGCTCTGCTCCCCGCTCTGGCTCTGGTGAATTCTCTCACCCTCCCGCGCTTCTGACTGTACCCAGTGCTTGTATAAATGAATGAATGAATGAATGAATGAATAAATAAATCTTAAAAAAAAACATATATGAAAAGTTCATAGGTAACTTGAAACATCATGGTAAAAGTTTAGTCAACACCGTACTGAAGATTCCACAGTCAGGGATAATTAGTAAGAGAAAGGGAAATGAAGGACTCACAGAGTTCAAAGAAATAGTAAAAACTGGTTTACAGATAACACAGTTTTGCATATGAATATCTTTTTAAAAAAAAATAAAATTTGATCCAAAAAAACTGATCTCAACATAAAGAAAAATTCTGTTTTGTCATAAGAGTAACAGGTCTTTGTGTATATTCCAGACCTGAGATGCTTATAATAATCGAATCTGCGCACTTTGGAACATAAAATGCATTCCTGATATTCAGGGTGATTATCTAAACCAGTAAAGGAAAATAATAGGATTTTCTTTCTGTATTTAGTAGGAGTTCATGAAACCATCATCTCTCAGCAAATCAAAAAAAGTCTCATATACCTCTCACTTTCAGTATTAACAGTTTGTAAAACTCATTTGTTACCATTAAGAATCAATTTGAGGGCCTCCCAGGTGGCGCAGCAGTTGAGCGCTGGGTTTCGAAGCTGCCCGCGGCTGCGGCCCTGCCGCCCGCTGCTCCCCTCAGCAGTGTACTTCGGTCCTTCTGCCTGCTCTGCTCCCCGCTCTGGCTCTGGTGAATTCTCTCACCCTCCCGCGCTTCTGACTGTACCCAGTGCATGTATAAACAAAACAAACAAACAAATAAACTAAATAAATAAAAAACATGCCTCTATTTAAAAAAAAAAGAATCAATTTTATTTAATTTTTTCTTACTTACCTTGAAGTCTTAAATATGATAACTAATGGAGAGAAAGCATCTACGCCAAAGCGTTAATTACTCTGCATTGTTTTTATTGTAACAACGACTAAAATATGCACAGCTGGCTTTAAAACTAATAGCTAAAGCAGTTCACTTAAAAGGTTTTACTGTAAAAAATAAAATGTTTTAGGGCCTCCCCAGTGGCGCAGCAGTTGAGCACTGGGCTGCGAAGCTGTCCACAGCCTCTGCAGCGCCAGTTCCATCCCAGGCCACCGGTGAGGGTCCCATAAAAAAATAAATAAATAAAATAAAATGTTTTAGTGCAGAAACATCAACAAAAAAAGAGAAATTCAAATTATTCAAAGTAAAAGTAATTCAGACCATATTTCTTAAATTTAGACATACGTTGGACCTCCCCAGTGGCGCAGCGGTTGAGCGCTGGGTTGCAAAGCTGCCCGCAGCCTCTGCAGCACCAGTTCTATCCCCAGCTGCTCCCCGGCCACCGGAGGAGGGTCCCACATGGCGCGCAGACCTCTCCTGCCGCCTGCTGCTCCCCTCAGCAGTGTACTTCAGTCCTTCTGCCTGCTGCCTGCTCTGCTCCCCGCTCTGGCTCTGGTGAATTCGCTCGCCCTCCCGCGCTTCTAACTGTACCCAGTGCTTGTATAAATAAAATAAAAATAAATCTTTAAAAAAAAAAAGACTTAACTTAAAAAAAAATTAGCCATACTTTACTGAAATAGTTCTAGAGGTTGTTTTTAATGGGAATACTATCAAATAAAGAAAAGACAACTTAATTTTTACCTGAACTTAGCAACATACACATTCTGTGTGTGGTAGTGTTAATAGGACAATAATACAGTCAGTGAAATACTCAATGGAAATGACATGGGTACAACTGATCAGCTATAATTGTTATATTGCACAAAGGAAACCTGGACACCAGGGCTAACAAGAAGCAGGTTTACTGCACCGGTTCTGACTCAGCAGATTCCTATCCCAAGGTTGAGCCCTTTGTAGGACCTCAGGGGCTTATAGACACTTTAGTTTCTGCAAAGTTCAGGGAGGTTTGCAATGGCAGCTGTATATGTTCAGATAGAATGTGGCTACATACAGAAAGGTGAGTTGTATGGTTGCATACCAAGGGGGAATAAAGGGCCAGTAGTTATGGGAACCCTCAGGTCCATTCTGGCTCATGGCAGTATATGGTCTAACATGAAGCAAGATTCATATCAGGGACTAAGTTGCACACCAGGAACTGAGCAAAAGGTTGTTACTAAGAACCCCAAGCTGCTTATTCCAGGTCACCTGCATCATAATCAATGGCCCCACACTTCCATGTCTGTACTCAATATTGCTGTAGTTTTGGTATATTGGAAATCTTAAGAAATCCACATACAAAAAAACCTCAGCACTAATAAAGGAGTTCAACGTAATTGCAGAATATTAGACCAATAAGTACAATTCAATGAACAATGAGTAATATTCAATGAACAAGCTGAAAATGAAAATGAAGGAAATTATCATTCATAACAGCATCAAAAACAATAAAATTCTAGAGAATTAAATTAACAAAAGGAGCATAAGACTTGCATGTTGAAATCTGCAGAACATCTCTGAAATAAATTAAGTTCATTTTAATATATGGAAAAGACATTCTATGTTCATATACTGTTAAATTTAATTTGCTAAATTGGCAATATTTCACAAATTGTTCAGACTCATCCATTTTTGTTTTTGTTCTGTGGTGTTTTGTTTCTTTTTGCAAAAAGAGTTACTTTTGGTAACTCTATCCTAAAATTGTATCTGGAAGTACAAGAGCTTGAGGGAAATGCAAGGGATCCACAATAGCCAAAGCCATCTTAAAAAAAGAGATCAAAGTTGCTGGGCTCACAATTTCCAATGTCAACATACACTATATCACTACAATAATCAAGACTACGAAATACTAGTATACGGATAAATATACAGACTAATGTAACATCATAAAGTCCATAAATAAACCCATATATCTATGGTTAATTAATTTTGACTAGTATGCCAACACTTCAGTGTGCATAGAAAAGTCGTCTTGCCAAAAGATAGTGGGACAACTACATATTCATAAGCAAAAGAATGCATTTGGATCCCTGCCTCACAGCATATATAGAACTTATAATGAATCAAAGATGTAAATTAAAGCACTGAAACAATTAAAAATTCTTGGTGGATAGCAACAAAACTGAAGATTATTAAGCTTCATAAGACTCCATCAAGAATGTGAAATGAGGGCCTCCCCGGTGGCGCAGCGGTTGAGCGCTGGGTTGCGAAGCTGCCCGCGGCCTCTGCGGCGCCGGTTCGATCCCCGGCTGCTCCCCGGCCACCGGAGGAGGGTCCCACATGGCGCGCAGACCTCTCCTGCCGCCTGCTGCTCCCCTCAGCAGTGTACTTCGGTCCTTCTGCCTGCTCTGCTCCCGCTCTGGCTCTGGTGAATTCTCTCGCCCTCCCGCACTTCTGACTGTACCCAGTGCATGTATAAACAAAAACAAAACAAAACAAACCAGCAAACAAATAAATAAAGCATGCCTCTATAAAAATAAATAAATAAATAAATATATTTCATTTAAAAAAAAAAAAAAGAATGTGAAATGATGACCCAGACAATGATAGAATATTTGTGAAAAATGTGTATCTGATAAGTGACATATCTAGAATTGTAATTTACATAGAAAGAGTTCCTATATCCCAACAACAAAGACAAAGAACCCCACTTAAAATGGGGGAAGAATCTGAACAGACATGATTCCAAAAAGAGACAATACACACATGAAAAAATGTGCAACATCACCAGTTTTAGAAAATGCAAAACAATACCACAATGAGACACCTTGTCGCATCCACCAAGGTAGCTGTAATTTAAAAATACTGAAAATAACAAGTGGCAAACGTGGAACCCAAACACTGCTTATGTTGATATAAAATGGTGCAATTTCTTTGGAAAACAGTTGAACAGTTCTTAAAAAGTTGAATGTAAGAGTTATCACATGAAATTCTACTACTATGTAAGTACCCAAGAAAAATGGAAAACATAATACTCAGACAAAATCTTGTACATAACAGTTCACAGTGGTTCTATTCAAACTAGCCCCAAATGGAGACAACCCAAATGCACATCCACTGATGAAAGGACAAATACAGTATATTAAAGGCCATATAATGGCAGATTATTCAAATACATATGAACAAAATACCATTCACGCACCCATATTAATGAACCTTGAAAACATCTACTAATTGAAAGAAGCCGGACACACAAAGTCACTTCCTGTATGATACTTTTTGTTAAAAGTCTAAAATAGGTGAATACATAGGTAGATTAGCGTCCTTGCCAAAGACTGACAGTTGGGGGAATGATTGAGGACTTATTGACTAAGGATATGAGACTTGTTTTGAAGAAATGAAAATGTTCGGAAATTTAAACAGTGGCAACATCGCTACAATTTTTTTTTTTAAGATTTATTTATTTATTCATACAGGCACTGGGTACAGTCAGAAGCACGGGAGGTTGAGAGAATTCACCAGAGCCAGAGCGGGAGCAGAGCAGGCAGAAGGACCGAAGTACACTGCTGAGGGGGGCAGCGGGCGGCAGGAGAGGTCTGCGCGCCATGTGGGACCCTCCTCCTGTGGCCGGGGAGCAGCCGGGGATCGAACTGGTGCTGCAAAGGCTGGGGGAAGCTGCGCAACCCAGCGCCCAACCGCTGCACCACCGGGGAGGCCCGTTACAAATTTTTGAACACACTATGACCACTATAACACTTACAAAAGGTGAATTTTATGACATGAAATGTGTCTTAATAAAAACATTCAATAGTTTAAAAAAATATCCACGTATGCAAAGAAACAGTTGACTCATGATGAAAGAATGAATCTATCAATCAAAATTTACACAGGAAAGACATTAGATCTATAGAAAAAGGATATTAAGGCAGTTATTATTACTGCACTCATATTGTAACAGGGTGGTCCCCAGGAAAGGGGGAGGTTCCCTGCCCCTCCCAAGGGAGGGTGGAGCTGAGCAGGAAGAGGAGAAGCTGCAGAAGAGACTGAGGAAGGAAGCAGGATGGAGCTAGGAGACCTGGAGGAGGCGCATGGAGCCTAGAGACACGTGAAGAAACTGCGCTTGTCTTTTGGTCCGTGGACTAGGTGACAAGATGTGGGTGAGACCCGTGGGGAGGTGACAATGGCAGCTTTTATCTTGATGTTGATTTTGCTCTTTTCCTTCCAGGCTTGTCTGATAGTTTCTGATCCTTTTCTGTGGGTCCCCACTGGAAGATGCTTTATTTTTTTTTTAAAGATTTATTTATTTGTTTATACAAGCACTGGGTACAGTCAGAAGCGCGGGAGGGTGAGAGAATTCACCAGAGCCAGAGCAGGGAGCAGAGCAGGCAGAAGGACCGAAGTACACTGCTGAGGGGAGCAGCGGGCGGCAGGAGAGGTCTGCGCGCCATGTAGGACCCTCCTCCGGTGGCCGGGGAGCAGCCAGGAATCGAACCAGCGCTGCAGAGGCTGCGGGCAGCTTCGCAACCCAGCGCTCAACCGCTGCGCCACCAGGGAAGCCCTGGAAGATGCTTTAGACTTGCAGCAGGCTTTGGGGCCTTGCTCTGGGCCGATCCCATTTGGATGGAGTTTTACTGTTTCCTAGTTTTATTAAAGTTCCTTCCCATTAAAGTCTCCTATGTTTTGTGTTGATGCGGCGGATGGCAGAACCCATTTAGAATAGGCAGGTTTGCGGGGTTTGGGCTGCCCCTCTCCCTGTCCTATAACAATATGTTCAGATGTTACACAGATACCTAAATCAAACTGAATTTCTAAAAATGGGGACGAGCACATATTCAAGGTATAATAGGATTAATGAATTTCTAGAAATGGAGACTAGGGCATAATAAAGGCACAATAGGATTAATGACTGATGAAACTCTGCAAAAGAAATAATGAGGAACTAGACGGTCCAGCCACAGAAACTATACAAAATAAAACCAAGACAACAGAATAAAAACAAATAAAACAAATGAACAGGATGTCAGCGAACTGCTCAGCAGCTTCACGTCTCCTAATATATAAGCACGTTCTGCTCCTGCAAGTGTGGAAAGGGAAGGGGCAGAAAGTATATATGAAGAATTAGTGGATGAATTTTTTTTCCTAAATAGCAGAAACTACCACCTTTTTAATCCATGAATTTCAATGAACCCATTTCAGAAAGAAGGCTGCACTACGCAGCAAGGGCGATGATAAAGAATCTGAAACAAAGGTAATCAAATACTAAGTGTTATGAGTCTAAGGGTTGAGAGCCTCCCCGGTGGCGCAAGGGGTTAAGACGCAATTTATGAAGCTGTCCCCAGGCTCTGCAGCACGAGTTCAATCCCTGGCCAGGGAGCTACCCACATGGCGCAGCAGACCTCTCCTGCTCCCCTCAGCAGTGTGCTTCTTCGATCTGCCTGTTCTGTTCCCCACTCTGTCTCTGGTGAATCCTCTCACTCACACCCCCACAAAAATCTGGCATGTATCCCTGCTCTTGTATGCATAAATAAAAAAATCTTCGAAAAGAAATAACTCTGGGGGTTGAACGAGCCAGTCTCCATTGTCGGGACCTTCCCCTAGAAATCCCCCCAGGGAAACGCGCCTGCGACACTCCCCAGGCGGGAGGGCGGGTCCTCCGGCTCCGCACCACACCGCCCCGAACCCCAGGCTTCCCGCCGCACCCCCTATTCCCGCCCGCTCCCCGCCCGCCCCCCGGGTGCTCCTGCGTGAGCCTCACCTCCTCTCCCCGCGCCGGCCCAGCCCTGTCGCCGTCATCTTACACCGACGCTTCCCCCGGAGTCGCCTCAGCCGCCGCTGTCAGGGGAAGGCGGGCCGCGCGGGGGAGACCGGCCCGAGACCCTCGGGCGCAGCCGCAGCCGCAGGCGAGGGGGGCGGGGGCGCCGGGGGAGAGGACCTGGGCCCGCGCCGAGGAGCCGCCGGTAGGAGGCGCCAGAAAACGACGCCTTAAGCAGCGCGCCCCGGGCGCCCGGAGGCTGAAGGGGGCGGAATGGGGGGGGGGGGGAGCTCCTGGGGGCGGGTGAATCCTCTCACCCCACGCACCTCTGGCCTACTCCCCAGTTCTTCTACACACACAAAAACAAATTAAAATTAATAAAATATTAAAAGATAGGTCTCACTCATAGCAGGAATCTAGAAAACTTAAATAAGGGACCAGGAAAATGAATAACTATAAGAAAGTGAAAATCAAAATCAACAAAAAACTATGAACCAGAGACACTTTTTGGGGGGTGGGGGGCGGGAGGGGAGGGATTGGGGTCAAAATGGGGGGGGTTGCAATTGTATGGGGAATATAAAAATAAAATTTAGAAAAAATAAATAAATAAATAATAAAAGATAGGTGGCACTAGCAGAATCTGGAATAAATCAATTTCATTTCTAGACTGAAACCCTGACAGAGTTTATTTTTACCCTTAATCTCCTCCCTGTTTGAACCCTCTCACTGTAAACCACTGCAGCTTTTCTCTTATATGTCACCTAAGTAGACTCACTAGGTCTGGAAGGCATATGTACTTACAGAACATCCAGGACAACAGCTCAGAGGTTAGACGGGTCACCATTATTTTAATGTTCCTGCTCTTCTATGCAGCTGACAGCAACAACTACAGTTTCCCCTCCTCCCCACACACCACTTCTGATGCTATCAAACAAAGTGGTAGCACTCACCCCTCTGACCTCTGGCCAACCCACTGGTCAGACCAGGAACTGGGAAATCAGAGATCTGAACCCTCTGAAGATGAATGGAAAGGACAGTGTATACCTGTGGCTGTTAACTTAAATTTTCCACTGATTAAGATGATCATCTACATATTTTTTGTCTTTATATCAATTCACTCAATGCAGATTTATATCCAATCGCTCAATGCAGTATCAACCCAGAGTTGGCATTGTTCCAGGTAAAGAAAAATGTAAGTGAAGGAAAAGACCAAGTTTCTTCCCTGAGGGAACTTTTATTAAATTCTCTAGGATGGTTACACCAAGAAGGAAGCTACAAAAACTTATTCCTTTCTTTACTATTATTGTGAATTAAGGAATAAAGTGGAACCTTGAGTAACCCCAAAAAAGGGCCGGAGAGTATCAGAGAAGGAGACCCTTGGGAAGGTGAAGATGTGGGAGCCGGTACTTGTCATGTCATAAAAGGACACACGTCCGGCCTCACAGTCCACAAAAACCCCCAAAACCCAGATTTGCTCCTTCAGAGGAAGGGAAGTAGGGGGATAGGTAAAGGCTACATACTCTTTCCCTTTGCATGATCTAATGACCCAGAATCCAGACTTAGGTTGCAGACACATGAGAGCACGTTTGGATACATTTTCCAGACAGACTCCTAAATCCCACCCAGAATCTTCTCTCACAGCCACTTCAAAGTAATGTCTTCCTGAGGTGAAGCGCTCACAGCCGAGAACCCAGGGTAGGTCAAGATATCTTAGAGAATTTCCAAGGATCAACTGGCGGCCTCCATAGGTCACTTGTCTTCGATCCTCAGAGACAATTACATGAGTGTGAGCTGTGTCTGGATCCAGGGTCACAGGGACTGCAAAATAAAACAAACAGAAAACAAAAAAGACATGTTTTTTCTGTCTTTAGTTTTCAATAAACTAGCCGGTGTTCAAATACGAGCTTTGTTTCCAGCAGGGTGCATGAGTCATCCTCTATCTGTTAAATATAAAGCGGAAATCCTATTGGCACAGATGAAGGAGTGGAAGATATTTGAATGAGCTAACATAAGCACAAGGGCTGGTGAAATTCCTGGTATATGGGAAATGATCAATAATGGATAGTAAAAATAAATATCATCATCACCATCTCATCACTCAGAGAAGCCAAGAACCAGAACTACCCAAAATGATAGTGTTACTGTCCCCCCAAAGTCCTTCATCTCCCATGCAGGACAAGTAGGAATCACAGATGATTTGAGCAGAACCACCTTTCCATTTTAATAATAACCACCCACACCAAAAATAAGAAAGGAAAATAACAAAGCTAAGGACACAGGTTATTATTGAAAACCCAGAATTTTACCCAGACCTCAGGAAACCTGCTCCACTCTTTTTAAAGTATAAGTTCTTCTGTCTTGTTTCAGCTAATGAATTAGCATAAGGAAATAAACTGGACACCAATATAAATAAAAAATATATATAACTATTAATAGGATCAAGCAAAATAGAAAATATATGATAAATTTAAGTGTGACACTGAGCAGTTGAGCAGTACTGAAATGAACAGAAGTTGTAGCAACAGAGTTAAGCATGCACTGTGTTACTGGGTTAAACACTGATTACTGGACTCCGTCACTAAAGGAAATGAAGTTGCAGAAATTCTTCCTGTCCTAGGGTCTAACTTTTCCCCATCAAGATTACTCCCCACCTTTCTCCACTCTGCTGTTCCCTGCGGACACATCTCCCAGGTTCCATTTTCTCTGACTTCTACTTGCTTCAGCCAAGGAAAACCGCAGAGAAGATGATAGAGCAAAGAGATGTTGCCCCAGTGGGACGGGGGCACAATACAAATAGGTTATAAATCAATACCAAAGGCCAATTATATGTAGACATATGAATAGAAAAACATCTACATCATAATATAATCTATACACAATTGAACGATTATAACATGCTTCATATAAAAAAGTCATCCAGTGAAACAATGAATGAGAACTGTTTTAAGCCTATCAAAAGATAAGGGATATAACAGGTTTCCACAGATCAATAAAGTCAAGAACCTAATAGAAACATTCTCCAATCAGAGTAAACCCTGGGTAATCACAGAAGCCCAAAGGGTCGATGGACTTGCAAAAAGAATCTGAACCTCACTTAATGAAAACAGAGAAATAAAATTAAGTCCACAAACAGATATCAGATTAAATCTATAGGGCTGTCAAAAGTGTTCAATAGAGAGACAAGTCACACGGGGGTGTGCTATAGGGGGAGTCTCCTACTGCGGGTTGAAAACAGTCATACAATTTTAAGATCTGCATATGTTGTAATATTAAAATGTGCATCCCTGTATAGTACCGATTCCATTCAAAGTATGTCTAAGGACACCATTCAAGAAAAGAAAGAAGCATGGACCAGAAATGGTCACAGAAGTATTTTGTGCATAACAATTAAAAAAAAAAACAAGGAAATAACAAGTGACTTCAAGCCTTCAATTAAAAATATCACATTCGGGCCTCCCCGGTGGCGCAGCGGTTGAGCGCTGGGTTGCGAAGCTGCCTGCAGCCTCTGCAGCCGGTTCGATCCCCGGCTGCTCCCCGGCCACCGGAGGAGGGTCCCACATGGTGAGCAGACCTCTCCTGCCGCCCGCTGCTCCCCTCAGCAGTGTACTTCGGTCCTTCTGCCTGCTCTGCTCCCCGCTCTGGCTCTGGTGAATTCTCTCACCCTCCCACGCTTCTGACTGTACCCAGTGCATGTATAAACCAAACAAACAAACAAATAATAAATAAATAAATAAATAAGACATGCCTCTAGAAAATTAAAAAAAAAAAATCACATTCATTTATTATCATACTGCAAAGTGACAAAGAGTTCTAGAGCTGTGGGCTGAGTTCCCAGATCTCCAATGTGGGAACTTACAGCACTCATTTCACCTCCTGTGTCTCAGATTCCTCATCTATATCAAAGCTTCCACAAGGAGGACTGTGACTAAAAAAGGAGACCAAATGTGGAGTCTTCTCACCAGAAGACAAAATTCCTAAACAAATGAATCAGCCACAGAAAGCACTCACTTAGGCAAGTGGAACCTTGCAAGTGGCAGAGCTTGTTGCTTCACTGAAACAAGCTACCTGGTAATAAGCACCAAGATAGCACCTTCCAGCAATCCCAGCCTTAGGAACATGCCGCACAGAAATGAAAGCTCAGGGATACAAGGCTGTTCAACTAGAACATCACTGTAACATTGCTGTCACCCCCAGTGCTGGAGAGCCTGAGGCCCCATCAGCGGGGATAAGGTTACATAAAATTAGGATAGTCTCATAGTGGTAGTTTTGAATGTCATAGGGACATAGGAAGAGATTTCAATAAATTAGATTAAATGCTTGTACAAACAGAGAAAGATCAAGATCTTGCTGCCTTGAGAAGCAGACCTGGAAATGGGGAGGGGAAATGCAAGATTTTTCTTCATGCCTGTCCTATTCTATTTAACTGGTTACAATTTATTTGTAAAAATGATTTATAGAAAATTTAACAGTAAATTTAGTTTTTATTATTACTAACAGTGTAATTATTATATTATTAATAATGTGCATAATATATGTGTGGTAATAGATTATATAGTATTAAAATTATTAATACTTTAGTGCCTCCCCGTGGCACAGTGGTTGAGCGCTGGGTTGCGAAGCTGCCCAGTTCGATCCCTGGCTGCTCCCCAGCCACCGAAGGAGGGTCCCACATGGCATGCAGACCTCTCCTGCTGCCCGCTGCTCCCCTCAGCAGTGTACCTCGGTCTTTCTGCCTGCTCTGCTCCCTGCTCTGGCTCTGGTGAGTTCTCTCACCCTCCCATGCTTCTGACTGTACCCAGTGCTTGTATAAATAAATAAATCTTTTTTTAAAAATTATTAATATTTTATAGTATAGTAAAATTAATATAATACATAATACAGTGTATTTTATATTACTATAATTATTAATATATTATTATAGTAAAAATAGCAAAAGTCTTTAATAATGAGAGTTTTAAAGAGAAGGTGATATATTTAATTAAGAGACAAGTCCATTTCACAAACAGGTTGACTTGAACCTCATTGAAATGCCATGTATGAAAAATAAAAGAAGGCAAATCAGCTCACTGAACTCTGGAAATGACTTTCAGAAAGTTCTGATTTTTCCTTCCTTGCATCTTTATGAGTTCAAATTCTGAGATAATGTTTTTGGTGGTTGTTGCTGATATTAATTTGAGGGGACCACATAAATTCCATAATCCCTTGTCTACAACCCCTGGGCATAGGAGCAAATGTTAAAATTCAGAATATTTTTGATGTTTTAAATACATAACAGTAATACACATTACATGGTCTACCCACCCCCAACAAGGGCTCTGGCAGTCCTGTCCTCAGTGCATCAATAATCCTGCAGTAAGTGGGATAAGTAAAGGTCTCCAGTAGTCTCAATCAGTATGATGTAGGATTGGCCACTGTGGAAGTGCAGACCCAAGGTGGTGTGCATGATCCCTGCCTCCTCATTTTACAGTCTTATAACACTTCTTCCATTTAACTGTGGACATAACCTAAGATGCCTCTGATCAATTACCTCTGACCACTGGCAAAAATAATGGGATGTGACCCCTTGATTATATTTCACTATGTGATTCTATTTTAATAGCTGACTACTCTAGAGAGCCTGTCTCCTGAGCTCACTTGCAAGAAATAATTGGCCATGTTGGGAGGCCCATGGGCAAAGTGATGAGTGGTGACTTCCAGAAGCTGAGGGCGCTTCCAGAAGCTGAGAGCGCTTCCAGAAAACATCTGGTAAGAAGTCAGGGCCTAAATCCTATAACCATGAAGAAATGAATTCTGCCAACAAGTAGAAGAAGATTCCCCAACTGATCCAGCAGGCGAGCCCATAACTGGACTGTGTGATCCTACCTGAGCTGGGCCCAGGTTTCTGACACACAATACTGAGAGATACAATGTGGTTTTTGCCTTAAGCCACTAAATATTTTTGCAGCAGTAGGTGACTAAGACAGTCACCAAACAATTTCCAATTAGGTTTGATTTTGTAGACAAGTGAGTTATGGAAAATATTTAGTTCTCAAAACATTTGAATTTTGAAATTGTAGATAAGATTGGATGGTAATACAGCAAGCACTGATTAAGAGACTCCAGGGAGGAAACATCAGATTTGACAAAACATGGTTTTCCTTAAGATTCTAACATTCACTGTACTGTCTGGGTCAAGGCTCTAAAATATTTGCATCACAGAAAATATCCTCACTTACCTTCCTTGCATTGTTGTCAGAGGTGACTAAAAAGTTAACAATAAACATTATATACAAGACATGGTTGTAAATACTTTATATGTGTTAATGCTCTTTACTTTCATGATGAAATTGAAGAACTCTGAAAACTTAATATTTTCAGTGTTTAGGAATAATGAGGAAGGTGCCTGGGCTGACGCAGCTGAAGAACGGGAGAGGGGGATATGAAGGGCCTGCACAGATCCCCAGCAGGCTGTGTCCCGTGTAAGCACTGGAGCTTCCTGACCTGGGGGAGGGGACAGCTCTATGAAAAACTAAACAATCTCTCTGGCTATAAGTGTCTCCAGGGGCAGGTGGTGAGCAGGTTTACCATGATGGTATCTTTGAAGTATAACATCTAAAGAATTCTTGGCTTTCCATACCTTGGTAGCGCTTTAGTATTTTCTTCACATTCAAGTAAAGCTCAGGAACATTACACACAGTGTGGAGCTCCAGGGAGACGGCCTCTGGCAATTCCAGCTCCACAGCCTCACTCCTAGGATCAGCAGAGGACAGAGACATCATCAGTGGGATGGTCCATTCGGGTCTAAGGACCCTACCCTGCCCCTTGGTTCTCCTACAGCACTTACCCACTCAAGATGTCTTTCACACCCTACAGAGAAACAAGGACACAAGGGTAAGTGTGGGTTAATCAGTATTTCATGGGGTGTGGCACGTGGGGCTAAATTCTAGAAACATTCCTCCAAGAACAGAGTGACCCAGCCATAGACATTGCTAGAAATCAGGTAGACTGATACCTTCTGTGCTCTAAGGTAGCAGCATGTATGTATACAGTGCATCACCCTCTGAGTTGGTAACTTCCTTCCTGTGACCTGTGCCTCTAATCACAGCATACTGTGGGCTACTTAGGGGAAAGGCCAGGAGCTTCCCATACTCCCTTATAAGATTTGCATCAGTGACCTAAAATCCTTCAGAGGAGCTCATTTAGATATCCCTATTTCAGAGGGACTTAGTGGTGACCACAGGCAGCACCCCTGGGATGGGCCACATAGGTGGCGGCAGCAGGTGTCACATATGTTGGAGCTGTCATGCTACATTCTCACCTTCAGAGTGTGACCCCTAGTTCTACAGTAAAACACAGATTAACTAGAATAACTAGTACAGGCATTTATCATGGAGCTGAAAGTTCCACGAAGAGTTCTTTGGGTCACGCGACATAACAATAGATCAGGGGAAAATGTTGTCATTCATGTTGCCTGTCCCACTTTACACTCACAAGTCACCTGCAGGAATCGTTCAGGAAACAGACTGGCACTAAGGGTTAGTACACAAGGAACAGACACAAATGGCAGCAAATGATAGCCTATGATTCATATTAGACAATATGGAACCAGTTCGCCTATAAAAGCAGGAGTATATTTTTTGATTCACATACAGGAGAGGGGGAGTGTGCAGAGTTACCCTATAGACTACTGGAGGCCACTCTTCAAATATTCATTTGTCTTTAGAAGAAACGCTACTTTAAATTCCCCTATAGTAATTCCCCACTTCCCAGAGGAGATGGAAGACCTCACCATCTTCCCCTGCTTCTCTCCACTGTCCCCTTAACACTCGGGCACAGACACCTCTTCTGCGTCCTCCCAGGGCACAGCCTCACCTGCAGCAAATCCTGGGCCGATTGCTGACGTTTCTCCTCTAGTTCCCTGATGCAGCTCTTGAGTTTCTGGCTCTGCTTTTCCAGGCTGCCTTCATCATCCTGCAGACTCTTCAGAGTCTGCTCTTTTTCTATCTCAGTCTCCACAGATAACACTTCTCCTCAACACGGAGGAAGGGGTGCAAATTCTCAAAGTCAGACTGGATTGTCTTTCTCTGGAGTTCTATCTTCTCCTAGAATGAAGAAGATAGGCTCAAAAGGTGTAAACAACCAAACTTCATTTGTGGAAGAAATGAGGAAAAAATGAGGTACATCTCTAAAATGGGAAACTCTCATCCTTAAAATTGTATGGAACTCTGATACAACATGGATGAGCCTTGAAGATACATGGTCAGTGGAGTAAGTGAGAGCAAAGGACAACAATTTTATGAATGCTTTTATAAAGGTACCTCATTACTTTTGAAAACAGAAAATAGTAATGTGAGTTCCAGGTGAGAGGAGGGACAATGGAGATACTACTGTTTAGTGGGATCGAGTTTCATGTTGGAATAATGAACTAGTTCTGCAACTGGAGAGTAGAGTTGGGTGCACCCAATTATGAAGATGATGCCAATAAAGTGAACACCGAGGATGCTGAAAATGGTAAATTCATGTTTATTCTAAAGAACAGAGACACTTACAAAAAGTAAAGTTTTTTTAAGATACTGTGATTCTTTTTGCCATGAGTCATCTGAGGTGGAGGAACATGCATGTTCCTGCTGCAGACTGAGGCCCAGGAGGCAGACTCAGATGTGGGAGAGGCTGTCCCAGTTCTCTACAGTCAACTCAGTAATTTCCTTCTTCAGCAGCCAAATCACAAAATAAGGAGGCACAAGCTGCTCAATGATATCATCAAGGAACGAGGGCCTGGTCAAACGCTAATAAACACAGTTTATATTTGGAATGTACGAATATGTCTCTATCCTAGGGAATTTCGTGATGCAAAAGTTTGTGACGAACATCACCAAGGCTAGACATTAACCCAAGTAGGTGAGTCCATGATTATGAACAGAGGGAGGTCTGAGGCTGAATTTGATCATAGATTCCAGAAATATTCATCCACAAAGCTTGTGTCCACTTGATCCTCCTTATGTATAAGACTGACAGAAACCACATGATCTCTCTTGTGGGGACTCATTTTTCATTTGGGAGACACAGAGTCGCAATTTCCACTGGGGCTTCCTCAGTTCATGGGGTGCTTCAGTGATTGTGATGTGGAGAAGGGAAACTGATTTGTGTAGGAGACACATACAGGACAGCTGGACCCTGGCACTGATACGGTTTCCCTATATATTTGCAACAATGGAAGTTCTCACAACCTGAGATTCTAGAAAGGCAGAAAATATTACTCTCCTTTGAGAGCTTAAATATAATATTTACACACAAAGGACCAGAACTATGGCTTTGAAGAGACCAGAGGGAGACCTAATAACTAACCAGACTGCACGCTGAGTGCCTGTGAGGGATCACATCGGTATTTCTGTAAGGCATAGGCCTCTGGTGGGGGAGACTGGTCAGACATGGAAAGTCTTAGCAAAATACAGTGTGAAGTAAAAAAATATTTGCTCTTACAGCAGCTCTATCCTCATCATCAGTCTCAAAAATTGAGTAGTATAACGTTACCTGGACTGCCAGTCTACACAGAGCTCACAAAGGTTTATGAACTTTGAGGGGTGAATGTGCACCATGTATTGTGGTAAATGTGCCAAAGTGATGAGGGTGAATTCTTTTCACCATGAACTTATTTAAACTATGAGGAATTTCCAATTTAGTCAAGGATGGTTCTGGGTAAGAAAGGTCTAAATTCTGCTTCTCTGGACTGAAGTATCAGGAATCCCAGGGAATTACTATAGTAAGGTTGGAAAAGAAAGGAGATAAAGTATCATAGAATGTTTCTTCTTTGGGTATCATTTATTCAGTCTGGTGCAGTAAGAAGGAACCAGCATGTGCTGTGTGAAAACATCCCCTGTGCGGGGGCTCTAGGATTCACAATAGTTTGAAGTCAATAAACTCGAATTCTTACCTGCCATTTCCTTATTTGTTTCTGTGTGATCAACTTCAGACTCTGACATTGGTCGTCTTGTTCCCTCAGTTTTGTCACAGCTTTCTGGAGCTTTTCCTGATAATAATAGGGGAAAACAATTATAATCAATCTGACAAAACTTCTTCAAGCACTTGAGTCTAACTCTCCGGGATGGTTAGACTGACCTTAAGTGTTGTTCAATCCTTACACTTTCATAGAAACACTCTGAGGAAGGCCTGCGTAGTAACCCCAGGAAGCCGATAGGATTTTTACCATAATTTCTGTGCTGTCAAAACCAAGACTTAGGAAAGGGTTAAGTGACATGAACCAGGGGCCATCGCTTGTTGGTGGCTGATCTGTGATTCCAAACTCATCTGCTGACCCAGAGTCAGCTGACCCCAAACCATAGTTCTGCCAGGGAAATGCGACATGTGACCAAAATAATAATATACACTAGAAGACTTTCTTTAAATTTCTGTATATGGTGAGTTGTGTGTCCTTGCAGATTGTCTTCCCACTGGCTGGGACCCTAGTCCACACTCAAGTCAAGGGCACTCCAGACACTCTTGTTTTGCTCTTTCTTTACCCTAATGACTACAGGATCCCTAAAAGGTGGTATATCTGTCCCTGTTTTCAGATTATGTCATATGGCCCTGCACATTGTAATTTTTCAAATTACACACATGTGAAGATAAAACAGGCCAACATGTGTCATCACAGCAGAGAGTGTATAGGAATGAGAATTTCACCATCCAGTGAAAGTCGGGATGGTCAGTTAGGATCTGATTGCATGGGGACCCAACTGAACTATTTTTCATAGCAACAAGATAATGATAGTTAATTTTATGATCCCAACCTCAGGTCACAGGCTAAATAATCTCAGATCTGAGAGTTCAACAGGACGGCAAGTACTGCTGCAGGCCTCTCTCCACTCACTCACCCCGTAACCTTGTCCTGCCTCCTCCACAAGTTCTGTGCTGTGTCCTCTGTGCTGGGGGGAGCGCTCACAGCGCCAGCAGATGAGCCTCCCATCATCCTCACAGAACAGGTGGAGCTGCTCCCCATGCTCTTCACACTGCCTCTCATGCTCCAGCCCCTTGATGTCCTCAATGAGGTTTTCCAGTTGCTTTATGGGCCGGAAATTTTCCTTCTTAAATGGTGCCCGACAGAGGGACAGTGGGACCTCCTCAGCCATGCTGCTCTTTGCTGATTTTCAAGTATGGCTGTTATGCACCTGCGGCAGAAGCTGTGCCCACAGTCAATGCTCACGGGCTCTGTCATAAGCTGCAGGCAGATGGGGCACGTGGCTTCCTCCCTCATCTTCTTGGTAGCAAGGGTTGAGGCCATGGCTTTCTGAAAACTCCAATATTGTGATTAGAAGCAGACAGAACTATCCACAATGATGGCAATACACAAAATCCCGAACTATATGCTTCCACATTTAGTTCTGTCTAGAAAGGAAATGGATTGGCGTTTGGTTGCTGTTTGTGCTCACTAAAACAGAAAATAAAATTTTATAATTCAGTTTCATATCCACTAACTATGTTTAAGCGGTTTGCTCTCTGCCTGGAATGTGGCAACCTGAAACCCCGGAGACAGAGAACATCACATTTTTATAGAAGACCTTCTTGGACGTGGTGTTAAGAAGGAGAGAAACAGGCCTCCCCTGTTGGCGCAGGCGGTTGAGCGCTGCACTGTGAAGCTGTCTGCAGCCTCTGCAGTGCCGGTTCGATCCTGGCCGGCTGGCCAGGGTCCCACATGACGCAGCAGACCTCTCCTGCCTCGCCCACTGCTCCCCTCAACAGTGTCTTCAGTCTGTCTGCCTGTTCTGTTCCCTGCTCTGTCTCTGGTGAATCCTCTCACCCTCCCGTACATCTGGCCTATACCCCGGTTCTTGTATAAAATAAATAAATAAATAACTCAAAAAAAAAAAAAAAAAAAGGAGAGAAGCAACACAGGCTTGCTTCACAAAAGTTGCAACAAGAAGTGCCTCCACCAGTGGCACAGGGGTTAAAGATAGTGCTATTAAGCTACAGGCAGCCACTGCAACATGAGTTTAATTCCAGGCTGGCGAGGGAGCTCTCCTCATGGTGCAGACCTCTCCTTCCTTGCCCCCTGCTCCCCTCAGCAGTGTATTTCAGTAGATGTGCCTATTCTGCTCCCCAGTCTCTCTGGTGAATCCTCTCATCCCCCGTACCTCTGGCTTATTCCCAGTCCCTGGATGCATAAATAAATAAATCTTAAGGGCCTCCCCGGTGGCACAGTGGGTTGAGTGCAGCACTGTGAAGCTGTCTGCAACCTCTGCAGCGATGGTTCGAGTCCTGGACGGCCGGGGAGAAACCCACATGGTGTGGCAGACCCCCTCCTGCCTTGCCCGCTGCTCCCCTCAGCAGTGTCTTTGGTCCATCTGCCTATTCTGTTACCGGCTCTGTCTCTGGTGAATCCTCTCACCCTTCTGCACATCTGGCCTGTACCCCAGTTTTTGTATAAATAAATAAATCTTAAAAAAAATAAATAAATCTTTTTAAAAAAGTTGCAACAAGAGATAGAAAACTTTGTGAGAGAGAGTGACTTTCCTAGTAAACATCAAGAATACTTCGTACCTAAATAACTTCTTCATACGTGGCAGTAACACTTAGGAACTGGGGGGACTGTGAAAAACTCCCAATCACATTTGACACTATTTACCCCACACCCCCAATTCTCGCTAACCCAACTTCACCCCCAAGCAACAAAACCAGTAAACAGGCTCTGTGAAGACCCTACCAGGGTCTTCAGCAACAAAACAGGAAGAAGCAGGTATTGGGAAAGATCTGGAAGAGGAGTTGGTCCTGGGAGCAGAGTCTCTGGAGACCCACTGAGACCATTGTCTCTTCTCCAGGCCCCGACTTTTCTCCCAGGAGATTTAGGGTGACTGGACCTAGGGAGTATGTAGAACCCAGGAAGCAGTGGGTAAGGCCTGGCCCCCTGGGGCTGAGGTTCACCCCCTAGCATCACAGTGAGTATCTGATACCCAGAGACAGTAGGGGAGTGAGCAGGAGCAAGAGTCAGTCCTTCCCATGAGGTTGCTTCTGGAACCTAGTCCTGTTCTCCCTTTCCCATTCCTGGTGGGTGTTGCCAGAGAGTGTCATTGGGAAGAACTTAGAGAACTTTCCCTTGAAGTGACAATTCTCTGAATTAAGAATTGGGACTCAACTAAAGTTGATTAGATTATTTCCCTCCAAAAATGACAAAGCTCTCCAGTCATAAGGAATTGGAGAATTCTTTTAATTCATAACTTATTTCCCTCAGAGCATATTAGATTCAGCTCTCCTAAAGGATCTGTGCTCCTGGAAAGAAAGGCCTCCCCCTCCTTACACTCAGGGTGCGGGTCCTGGGCCTTCACTTACCTCTCATGAACGATCTTCTGAGATGGGACATGAAAGAGAAAGAGATGGGGAGAGAGGACTAGAGAACAAAGTCCTAACCAAAGTGCTTTTCCCACTGCTACCCCCCCCAACACACACACACACAAACACATGCACACACAGACACATTAGCTCTTCCCTGACAAACCTTGGCCTGGCGTCGTTCACCACCTGCACCACTCAGCACAGCCGCACAACTCAGGGTGGGGTCTCTCTAGCTGCCACTCCCTGCAGCTACAAAAAGGAAGTGAGCCCTGATCTAAATCAGAAATGAAACACTTACATGGGGGCAGACTTCTGGACATGGGGAGGAAACTGTGACTCTGTCCACAAGTCCTGAATGGGAGGGGGAAACAGGAGAGGGCACCCTTCATTTGCAGCAACAGCAGAAGGGGTAGATGGTCGCCCTGGACGCTTCTGTCACCCCCACAGTCTCTCAATTAGCAACCCACAGAGGTCAGTTCACAGACTCTGACTTGAGCTCTCTCTACTTTTGCCACCAGGCTTCTTGGGAATCCAAGACTCTCCTCAACTATATTATCTTTGCAATTTCCGGCCCCTATTGTTGCAAACTACTCTGGAGGGTGTGGTGGGAAAGGGGTGACTGCAGCAGGGCTCATAGTACCTCTACATTTTCCACACACCATTCTCCCACTCTTCCCTTTCTGCTCGTTTCTCATTTTCCAGAGAAAGTTAACAGAAAGTTCCAGAATCCATGTGGCAACTGGTTACCAAGTGGTTTCTCTCATTACTATAAAATACAATCGATGAGCTGGGCTGCTGGGAAAGCAGCTTAGAGCAGACTGGAGACCAGCACACTACACACGTGATCTAGATGACCCATTTTAAAGATACTAAAGCAGGAGAGGAAACAAGACTGAGAGGTAGAAGAGAGCACACAGCAGGATAGATGGAGAAAAAATTGCCTTACAGCAGACTAACCTGAGCTATTCAGGATAGGGCATGACAAAGTGCTTCTCCAAAGGAAGTATTAGCATTTTTCGCAAGTATTTGCACGTCTCTCTTTCATGACATAGATGACCGTTTCCGTAGAGCCTGCTGGGAGGTGAGCTGAGGTTGACAAAGGGCAATATTCCTTGACTGGCCCTGGACTAGCTGGTAATAACACAAGTAATCATTTATGAAACACCAGCTCTGGGCCAGTCCCTAGGCCAAATGCCCAGTGCATTAATATAACCCTCCTGATAAAAACCTAGAGTTTGAAGTGTTAATATATGAAACAAAAATTTTACTAGCAGGGCTATAGATTATATATATTAAAGATACAGGGATGGCTATATATAATAAAAATTTTACTAGATAGGCTGAAAAGCAGCCTACAAAATATCAATGAACTCAAAGACAGGTCCATGTTGATGATCAGAAAGAACAATGAAGAGAAATGGAGTTTCAGAGATATGTGGGACATCATCAAATATACCACCATATGCATAAGGGCCCTCCCTCCCAGAAGAGGGTGAAACTCTTCAACTTGCACCCAGAAACTTGGAGCAGACACATGTGGGTGGGAGACTTGGGAGCCTCTTGTCTTCGGCAGGCACGTCAGGAACAGCAGTAATTATCTTATGGGCTATGTTTTGTATTTTCTCTCTCCCAGCTCTCTGGGAACTGCCTAACCACACACGTCTGGTGTAAGACAGTAACAGTGTGTGGTAGTGAGAGCAAAGGAGAGACAGAACTTTTCCTAAACACAGGTGCCTTCTGCATGCATGTGGAGTCCTGGGGCGAGCAAGTCCAAGGGGTGACACAGCACGGGCTGAGAGAGGATCTTAACTAACGAACAATAGTTTTTTTTTATAGCTGACAAGACAAAGGAAAATGATTTTGTAAGTGGGGAAATCTGGGAAGGCAAATACATGGGAATGGAATAGTAGGCAAGAGTTAGTTTCATTCCAGTTCTCATGTAGATCCCGAGTGTGGTCTCTGGGCTGAGAAGCATCTAGATTTCTCTGGTGAGGACTTCAGTCCTTGCTGGTAGAGAGATAGCTATATACTTTAGCAGTAGACAAGAGCAGACGGCTTTTCTTTACCTCACTTCTCAGTTGCCTCAGTTCAGTGTAATTCCTCTGCCAAAGTGTTGTAATCGGGTCCATTCTGCAACCCTTTATTTCTAGTAATGAAACCGGAAGTTCCCAAGTCTGCTGCTTGGAGGAGTTTGCTGCTGAGATTCTGCTGCTTGCTGGAGCGGAGTTGCTGGATATACTGCTTGTCCACAGCAGTAGCCACAGCTACCCTGACCCCCTTCCCAAACAATAAAGATTGCTTATGCTATGATGGATGGGGTGATAAGTTTTCTCATACAAACTATATAAAACCTTACCATTCCTGCAATTCAGGGCTCAGCCTTTTGGAAGCCATCCCACTGAGACCGCCAGTGTGACAATTAAATCTCTCTCCATCTCTTTGAGTGTGGTCTGATGTCTCTGGGAAATTGTCATAACAGTAACAATACAGCCTCATTAGCATAACTAGGAGATCTTCCCTTGCTGAGGATGCAGCTGATAGGTGGTTTTTTTGGGTAGTTGCACCTGGTATGTCCACTTCATTACCCCTCTTCCTGGTAAGATGAATCAGACTTCAATATCAACAGACATTGAATTTTATATCAATTATGCATTATCATAACATTTAGTAATTTGGTGGTATTTTTGGTCATCAAAAATGCTGTTTGACATCAGGCTGAAAACACCATGGCCCTCTCGTTCATCAACTCAGGTTGGATAATTCAGGGAGACGAAGACTGTAACTGTGTAGTCAAGACCTATTTGATTATATCTAAGTCCTGCCAGTAGTAACTATTTTTTTATATTTTAGAATAGTTTAAGAAAACGGGCATTAGCAATCTGTAATGTATCAACTTCCTTTCCAATACTGAGACCCCCCCCATTAAAATTCATTTTTATTCATCATCCCATTCCAATTTGAAGCCTCTTGCTGTAACCATCGTAAACCTTCTCTCACACTTTAACAGGTTATTGCCCGAAGGACTCGCTGGTCTGGTAGCTGTCCACCTAAAGATGCCATCCAGGACGAGAGGTCAAATTCATGCTCTGGTCTCTCTTCAGATCACATAAATCTTTCACCTTTCACAGATCAGATTAACATTAACATGTCAGTAGTGAGAAGATTCCAGCTCCTTTGATGTTTCTGCTTGTTCATGCAGCTGACACACAACCTCACGGCCACATGTGACTTCACATGGTATCAAAGAAACTGGGAACACTCGGCCCCAGAGAGATTCTATGTACACAAAGAATGGTGGGGGAGATACAGAATGAGCTAATGTACGCTCAGTGCTTGGTGAATTTGTGGTATATGAAGTGATCAATGTCATAAAGAAATAGCATCATCTTCATCATCACCATCTCCATCTCTGAGAAGCCAAGGACCAGAAATACTCAGAGTGGACAGAGACACTGCCCTTCCCAAAGCCCTTGCTTTCCCAGGTAGGACAACTCAGACAAAGACTCCTGAAAATCAGATCTCTGAACCCACTCAAGAGGCATGGACAGGATGATGGATGATTCTAGTGCAAGCAGGCACAGGGTGGGTTCACTGCAGCTTTGGTAAATGGTAAAGGGAGAGTCCTGGAGCCCTCAGTGGATTTTACAGGACTTTAATGCTCTCAGGGAACCAGGTACACCGGCACACCCGGTAGGAAGGCAGGCATGGGCCGGGCAGGGAGGCTGGGGGGGCAAGCCTCCAGCATGGCAAACCTTTGCGCTTTTTCTCTGGCCTCTTTCTATGGCATTCTCAGTTTTGGTCTCTCGTGGCCTCGCCTCAGAGTGGTCCTCCTGTAGCTGCAGTCCTGGTAGTACCACCGTTCTTACAGCTCTGGTCTCCCAGCACAGATACCCACACTGGCACATGCGTACTCCCTCACCCTGCGAGCCCAACTATCCACAATGACAGGTATGTGTGCCCTATGCCCAGATCTCTCTGCCCTGGGCCTTCACAATGGGCAGTGGGAGTGGAGGAAAGGGCCTGATTTTTCCTCATTTATCCTACAATGATCATTGCTATAATCTTGCTTTTTCCCCAGTGAAGGCTGACCATCTACAGCATTTTGAGTTTGTTGGGTTTTGTTTTTAAAGATTTATTTATTTTTATACAAGAACCGGGGTACAAGCCAGATGCGCGGGAGGGGGGAGAGGATTCACCAGAGTCAGAGCAGGAAACAGAACAGGAAGACTGACGAAATACACCGCTGAGGGGAGCAGCGTGCGAGACAGGAGAGGTCTGCTACGCCATGTGGGATCATCGCCGGCTGGCTGGAATTGACCCCGCGCTGCAGAGGCTGCGAACAGCTTCATAGAGTGGCGCTCAACCTCCTGCGCCACCAGGGAGGCCCACATTTTGAGTTTTTATATCTATTCATTCAATGCAGATTTATTGAGTACTCACTGAGTGCTCAGCACTGTTCTAGGTAAAGGGAAACAGAAGTGAAAAATAGAGGCCAACTTATGGTCTTCACAGCATTTTGATTATATTCTCTATGATGATGGTTCCACAAAGGAGGCTTTATTTGTGTCTTTTCTCATCTGGAGGAGGCAGGAATAAAGAAGAATTATGATCAACCCAGAAAAAGGGTCGGAGAGTTTTAGAAAAGGAGAGAGATGGCATGCGGAAGAAAGTGTGTAAGAGAGACCCAGGTGGCATGTTGTAAAAGGACACACGTCCAGCCTCATAGTCCAGAAAAACCCCCACAATCTGGGGCTTCTCAGGCAGATGAAGGGATTTTATATTATTAGTAAGGGCAGTGCAGCCATCTGCTCTCCTCCACCTGATCACCCAGAATCCAGATGCAGGCTTCAACTTCATGTCCCTGTCTCTGGGCACATCTTCCAGGCAAACTCCTAAGTTCCACCCGGTTCCCTGTCCCACGTCCACTTCAAAGTAATGTCGTCCTGAGGTGAAGCCCTCAGAGCCCAGGACACAGGGTAAGGCAAGAAATCTCTTAGAGTTGTGACGCTTCTTCTGGGTGTCTCCATGGGTCACTTTTCTCCCATCCTCAGACAGAATTAGATTACTGTGAGCTGTCTCTGGATCCAGAGTCACACAGACTGAAAAATTAAACAAACAAAAACCAACAGGGATTATGTTTTCACACTGACAACTGTTTGACTTAAATAAAGGCAGCCTGTGCGCAAATGCAAGCTTGTTTCCTACTATCTATGTGAGTCATTCTCTGAAATTCCAATTTAATATACAGTGAGATCACAAGAATGGCGGGGAAGATATTGAATGAGCTAATGTATGCTTCAGGCCTGGTGAAATTTCTAGTATAGTCAGTGATCAGTGTGATAAAAAAAAAATTCCAGATCATCATCTCCATCTCTATCACCATCACCATCTCTTAGAAAAGCCAAGGACCAGAACTACCTGCAGAGTAACTGTCCTCCCCAAAGCCCTTCTTCTCTCAGGTAGGACAACCAGGAATCATGGAGATTATAGCAGACGAGTCCTTCCCATGTTTATTAAAAATCTCCCACACCAAGGATCAGAGAGGAAAATAGCCCGGCTAATGTCATAGCTTGTGACTGAAGTCCCAGGATTTCCCCAGGTCTCAGGACACACGCCAGTCCCATGGCTTGTAAGGGTGAGCTCTTCAGATAATGTTCCACAGGGATTAGATTAAAGAAACAATCTCAACACCAACATAACACACCTAATAACTAGAGTCAAGTAAAATAGAAGCAAATGTGATAAACTCATAACGATAACATGAAGATGCAGAGGACTGAACAATAAAAAAGTGCAACATATAAAACAATATAAAATGGAAATTTTCCAGGCAGAATTTTCAGGAAAATCGAGTCTTTACATGTATGATTTAGAAAAAGAAAGAAAGTCAAAACCACTATACTCTGTAGCAAATTGAAACTAGAAAAGGCAAGAGAAATCCAAAGAGAATTGTTTAATAAGGAAAAATAGAAATTAAGCAATAACTGAGGTTAAAAAAAAGAAAGTAACAAAGAAGGAAAAGAAAAAGTGGTCTCTCAGCTATACCTATGGCAAGAAGGACCCAAGGAGAAAGAGAAGGCAACTGAGGAAGGATGTTTAAAAATTAAAGAAATTTATGACAATCTTTATGCTACTAATAAAACTGAATACAATCCAAAAAATGAATAAATGGGCCTCCCCGGTGGTGCAGCGGTTGAGTGCTGGGTTGCGAAGATGCCCGCCCACAGCCCCTGCAGCACCGGTTTGATCCCCAGCTACCGGGTGAGGGTACCACATGGCGCGCAGACCTCTCCTGCCGCCCACTGCTCCCCTCAGCAGTGGACTTCCTCAGTCTGCCTGCTCTGCTCTCCTCTCTGACTCTGGTGAATTCTCTCACCCTCCCATGCTTCTGTCTGTACCCAGTGCATGTATAAATAAATAAATAAATCTTTAAAAAAATCAATAACTTTATATAAAAATATTTCTCAGGGGTCTCCGTGGTGGCGCAAGGGGTTAAGATGCAACCTATGAAGCTGTCTGCAACTTCTGCAGCATGAGTTCAATCCCCCAGCTAGCCAGGGAGCAACCTACATGGCGCAGCAGACCTCTCCTGACTTACCCACTGCTCCCCTCAGCAGTGTACTTCAGTCAATATGTCTGTTCTGTTCCCTACTCTGTCTCTGGTGAATGCCCCCACTGCCCCACCACCAGCACCACTGGCCTGTACCCCAGATCTTATATGCATAAATAAATAAATCTTTAAAAAAAAATTTCTCATCCACGAGAAAGAAAGCATGAGTAAGCCATGAGAGAAATGATCACTGGTTTACACACAGAGATAATAAACAGGGATATGTATCAACCAAAATTTCCACTATTAATAACTTTCATCTGGGCCACCAACACGCCTTCCAGACTGACGAAGACCCCAAACTTCGGGCCACAAGAGCCAAGGCCAAGGCTGCACCTGAAAGCACTGGAAGCTCCCAGGAGGCATGGTAATGCTGGTGGATTTATCATACCAGGATCAACTTTGACAAATAGCATCAAGGTTACTTTGCGAAAGCTGGCTGAGGCACTTTGAGAGGCATCGGAGCTTCTGCTCCTCGGTCAACTTTGATAAACTGTGGCCCTTGGTCACTGAGCACTCAGACTCACATAAATGCTGCCCAAAACGGGACCTGAAGTGGCCCCCATCACTGAGATGGTACAATGGGGCTACGACAAAGTTCTGGGGAAGGGAAAGTGCCCAAGGCAGCCTGCCATCCTGAAAGCGAGATGATGCAGGAGAGGAGCTGAGGAGCAGATTAAGGGTGTCGGGGAGGGTGAGGGGGTTGTGTCCTGATAGCTGGAAGCCACATGGAGGATCATTAAATGCTACAAGTGCCAAAAAAAAATTTACTATTCAAGATACTGAAAATACCCACAGTGCTTCACAGAGTCCACTGAGCAACCTTTCCATTTAGTGTGGCTCAGAGGCAGGAGCCCCGTGGTGACACACCAGAAGTGGTCCTAGACCTCCAAAATACAAGCAATAATGTAAACCAATTTTGCCTCAGAGATATTAAAAAAGCAAGGGCAAAACACATCTCCCAAAGAAAAGAGAATTACATGACCCCCTTACCTAAGGACAGAAATACAAAATTCCTAAACAAAATCGTGTAAAAATAATACATTTTATGTATCTCGATATATATATTTTATATATGCATATATGTATAACATACATAATTTACCACACATGGTAACAATTTTTTTGTAACACATATAGATAAACAGTGAATCTGATATAAACATACCATATAGGTTACAATCAAAACATCTAGAGAGGGCCTACCCGGTGGCGCAGTAGGTTGTGCGCAGTGCTGTGAAGCTGTCCACAGCCTCTACACTGTGGGTTTGATTTCCGGCCAGCCAGGGAGAAACCCACATGGTGTGGTAGACCTCTCCGGTCTTGCCCGCTGCTTCCCTCAGCGGCGTCTTCCGTTCGTCTGCCTGTTCTGCTCCCCACTCTCTCTGGTGAATTCTCTCACCCTCCCGCACCTCTGATCTGTACCCCAGTTCTTGTAAAAATAAATATCTTTGAAAAAAAATACATATCAAGGCATATCTAATAATATTAAACGTGTTATATTTTATACATGTATGTGGTTTCTCTCCATGAATCTGATAGAGTGCATACACATTATCTAATCTGATAAAACATCTAGCCAGATATATAATATAAACATAAAATACATATATTAATACATAAAATATATTTTATGAGAATCCCTAAAGTATAACAAGAGTATATACATGCAAAATCTGTATGTATTATATGGAGTACACCTAATATATGAGGAATACATATAAAGCAGCTATATCGTGCATATTTATATAGTGTGCATATTTATTTATTTACTTATTTTTTAAAGATTTATTTATGTATGCATACAAGAGCTGGGGTATCACCAGAGGTGCGGGGGCGGGGGGCAGGGGGGGAGGGGCGGTGAGAGGATTCATCAGAGACACAGTGGGGAGCAGAACAGGCAGACTGACTGAAATACACTGCTGAGGGGAGCAGCGGGGAGACAGGAGAGGTCTGCTGTGCCATGTGGGTTGCTCCCCGGCTGGGGATTGAACTTATGCTGCAGTGGCTGCGGACACCTTCATAGGTTGCATCTTAACCCCTTGTGCCACCAGGGAGGCCCTATAGTGTGCATATTTATATAGTACACATAATAAAAAAAAAAAAACTAACCCTTGAAAGCTGACTACAGAAGTAAGCACCAGACGGGGAGGGAGAGGGCAGAGGAAACAAAGAGGAAAGGAAGCACAATGAACCACTGTGGTGGGCGATGGTGATGGTGCGGTGGGTGCACTGTGGGGATACCTGATGAGGGGACCTAAATATTACTTCCATTAACTATAAATAAACTTAAAAACATAAATAAGAGATTATAATACATACACATAAATTTTAAATAAACATGTAAATTTAATATAGAATTAAAAAAGAAAATGTCATCAGAGTCAAGGTCCTAGAACTAGTTGCATCTCAGTCCATCACACTCGTCTATCTTTCTTGCATTGTTCTGACTTTCCTGACATAGTATCAATGCACTTTATGTCCCAGACATTGTCCTAATCTAACACGGGTGGATGCATTTCCTTTCATGACAACCAGTAAATGGAAAATTGTTAGTATTTTCAGTTCTCTGATGAGGCACACAAGGAGGTGACCTGCTGGGCTGACACAGCTAAGAAACGGGAGAGCAGGAAACTGAGGAGGGCAGAGATCCCCAGTTAGCTGTGGGTCTGTGCAAGCACGGAGCACCGTAAGCGGAGAGTGTTGGGCTTCAGAGAAACAGCTACATGTCTGGCCCACAGACGGGTGGAGAAGGTGGTTAACACTAAAGTTAACTTTCACCCCCAGCACTGAATAATCCTTGACTTTCCATACCTTGGTAGATCTTTAACATGTCCCTCACATCGAAGTAGAGCTCAGAAACATTGCAGACAGTACAAGGTTCCAAAGACACGGCCTCTGGGACTTGCAGCTTCATAGCTGAACTCCTAGAATCAGCAGAGCACAGAGACTTCAGTGGACCTTCCATTGAATTCTCCGTGCCCCACCCCTGCCCCCATACTCATACAGCACGTACCTGTTCAGGGTGTCTTTCACGCCCTACAGACAAACAGGGATAAAAGGTGAGTTTAGAAATATCCACATTAAATGGGGCTTGGCATGTGGGTGTTCTCTATACACTCCATCCAAAGCAGAGTGAGCCCCACCTTGCTACTGAGGGATTCCCAGGTCAGATGAGTGCCATCCTGTCCCCTAGATCTAGAGCACGGCAGCCAAGCGGATCTACACGAGCCTTCTTGCTATGGACTGTGATCAAAGCAGCATGTGGGCTGCTTGAGGAGGGCTGGGAGATCCTCTGCTCCCTCTTCAAGACTTGCTTTCAGGGACTTAACTGCCTTCAGATGAGTTTACATCAGCGATCACTTATCACACAGGCCTTTCCTTAGTGAAGAATCCATGCAGAGCTGATGAGAATGGGAAACTGGGGTGACAAAGCCAGGTGTCAACCTTACAGTGTGGCCTCCAGTTCTTCAGTGGCAACTAAAATAAACAGCTCCAGCAATTAATGGTATTGGGGTGGATCCCTCATGCAGCTAGAGGAACGTACAATTAGAGCTCCCCGGGCAGGTGATTCACATGAAACCAGGAAAGACATTGTCATTCATCCTGGGGGCTCCGGTATGTTATCCGGTCATGTGGACAAGTCTTTAAGCAGACAAATACTCAGGCTCCTGTGCACATGGGACAGAGGCAACAGGAGGTAAAGGATAGCCCGTGGCTCCATCTGCCCAAGGGACACACCACATATATCGAGGCTGGCTGTGTTTTCTAAGATTCATATTAAAAACACCCTCTAGATGGGAAGGCCAACCTGCAGATACTGATATATATTTAAGAGAAACACCATGTTAAAGTATGACTCAGTGATGTCATGCTTTACAGTGAAACAGGGATTTGTCCCAAATTCCCTCACCACACTCCCTTAATGCCTCAGGACAGACAACTCTTCTCTACCCTTCCAGTGAGCAGCCTCACCTTCAGCAAATTCAGGGTTGATTCCTGATGTTTCTTCTGTAGTTCCAGGATGTGACTCTTCAGTTCACTGCTCTGCCTTTCCACACTGGCTTCACTGTCCTGCAGTTTTTTGAGAGTCTGCCATTTTTCCATTTCCAGTTCCTCCAAAAAATCCAACTCTTCTCCATGGAGCAAGTCGAGGAGACTCTGAAAGTCAGAAAGGATTTTTTCTCTCTGAAGATCCATCTTCTCCTAGAGAGAAAAAGCACACACAGAAGGCATACATAAACCAAAAGTCATTTATGGATGAAATGAGAAACAAAATGAGGTACAGATAGACAATGGAAAAGTGTTTAATATTATAAAATGTATGAAATTCTGTTATGGGTAAATCTTGAAGACACTACAGTAAGTGAAGTCACAGAGAAATGGCAACAATTTTATGACTGTACTTATAGAGGTACTCAGTCAATTTTAAAATCAAAGTAGAAGGCTGGAGACTAGGTGGCAGGAGGGACAGCAGGGACACTGTTGAGTGAGGTAGAGTTTCAGATTGGCTGGATGAACTAGCTCTGCAGATGGAGAGGCAAGATGGGGGCTCCACAGTGTGAAGATAATGCCTTGAACACATAGGATGCTGAAAATGGTAAATTTCTAGATACAGTTTGAAAGACACATACAGACTTGTAAACCTATAGTTTGCTGTGCAACTGTAACTTTTTTTTTTTCTGGTGGGACATCTGAGGAGAGTGTGCCAGTTCCTGCTGCAAAGCCACACCCAGGACTCAGGCACTCAGATGTGGCAGATGCTGTCCCAATTCTCTGTAGTCAACTGACTAATTATTTTCTTCTTCCATCAAGAATTACGAGACCTAGGTTCAAAATGCTATATAACTTCATTCTGGAACTACTGCCAAGACGAAACACTTACATGAACCTGTTTTTATTTGGATGTAAGAAGGTTTAACTGTTTCTAATGGAATGCTGGGAAGTAAAAGTTTGTGATGATTGTAACAAAGACTAGATACTAAGACAACCAGACTGGTAGGTGACTGACCCCAATGTACTCAGACAGGTATAGATGAGAGGTACCTGAACTATTCATCCACCAAGCCTATGCCCACTTGATCTTCCTTATATGTAAGACTGACAGAAACCAATAATCTCTCTTGTGGGACTCACTTTTCTTTTGGGAGACACAGAGTTACAATTTCCACTGGGGCTTCCTCAGTTCATGGGGTGCTTCAGTGACTGTGATGTTGTGGAGAGGGGAGACTGATTGTGTAGGAGACACATACAGGACAGCCGGATTCTGGCATTGACCTGGTTTCCCTATACACTTGCAACAATGGGAGTTCTCACAACATGAGATTCCAGAAATGAATCAGGAAATATGACTCTCCTTTGAGAGCTCAACTTTAGCATCCACACACAAAGGACCAGGACAATGGCTTGAAGAGACCCCTGAGGGAGGTGGAAATGATGAAGCGCTCTGCAGGCTGAGTGCCTGGGAGGGATCACATCAGTATTTCTGGAAGGCATAGGCCTCTGATGTAGGAGACTGGTCAGACATAGAAAAATCTTAGAGAAACGCAGTCTACAGTCAAAATAAAATTGTTCTTATAGCAGCTCTGCCTCATATCAGTCTCATAAAGCTGCGTAGTATAATGTCACCTGGACTGCCCGGTTTTCAGTGCTCACAATGGATGGGTCTTAAATCTGGAAGGATGAGTGTGGACCCTATACTGTGGTAAATGTGCCAAAGTGCTACAGTTGAGGTGTCCAAACAATTAAGTGATTTAAAACTTGAGGTATTTTAACTCTGAGATATTTACAATTTGATCTGCAGTCTAGGATGGTTCTGTGTAAGAAAGATCAACATTCTGCCTCTGCAAATGGAAATATGGGAATCCTAGCTGACTGCTATTGATGGCTAAAAAGAGGGAGATAAGTTCAGTCAGACACTAGGGGAATAAAAACAAAGTATATTTCTCTCTGGGTGTCATCTATTTGTTCTGGTCTAGTAGAATAAACCTTCAACTGTTTTGCCGAGCTGTTCCCTCTGGCTATGCTCTAGGGTGGAAAACAGCTTCAGAAAAATAACTTTAAATTCTTACCTCCCATTTAAGTATTTGTCTGCTTATGGTCACCTTTAAGCTATTACATTCATCTTCCTGCTGCCTCAGTTTTGCCACAGCATCCTGGGTCTTTCCCTGATAAAAGTTGGGTGAAGAAAGTGCAGTCAATTGGACAAATTCTTAAGGAGAATAAGTGGTTCCTGCTGTCCAAGATCATTAGAATAACATGAAATATTGTTGATTCCTTATCCTTTCAGAAGAAGAGCCCCATGGACTGGCTGTGCAGTAACAATATGATCCCCTTATACCCAGAACAGATGGTAGGATTTTTGCCACCATTTCTGTGCTGCAGAATCAGAGGCTTGGGAAGAGATTAAGGAATCTGGCCTAGTGCTTTATCTGGTAGGTACTGAGCTCAGAAGCCAGGCTCATCTGCTCCCTCACAGGTGAGCTCTATCTGTCTCTACAGCCTCAACCAGAAGATGATGCATATAGAACAAGGTAGTAACCATCCAAAGGACTTTCTCAAAATTTCTATATATGGTACATAGTATGTGTCCATCAGGACTCCCTCAGGAAGCTTCCCAGATACCAGTCACAATAGTAGGGAACGAACTACTGTAGGCATTCTCCTTTAGCTGATTTGTTTACTCAACCAGAATGTAGGCTAAATTACAAGTAGTGGGTCTCTGACCATATTTTCAGGTTCCATGACATGGCCTTGCACATTGTAGTTTCTCAAATTGTGCACACACGTGAAGATACAACAAGCCGCTGTGGGTCTGAACAACTGTATTCTACAGCAGGGGGGTCATAACAACAAGCGTGAATAGGGACAAGACTCTGAAAGTCAGAGGGCAGGTAGGATTTGATTTGGTGTGGACCCAGGATGAACTATTTTTCAGAGGAATGAGATGAAAAATAGGTGTGTTTCCTGATCACAAGCTCAGGATTCAGCCTAAAAACTCTTAGATCTGAGAGTTCAGCCCGAGAGTGGGTACTGCTGCTGCAGGAATCCCGGCGCTCACTCACCTTGTACTCCGGATATGCTTCACTGCCAAGAACATGGTTGTGTCCTTTGTGCTTTAGGGACCGCTCACAGCACCAGCAGATGAGCTGCCCAGTGTCCTCACAGAACAGGTGGAGTTGCTCCCCATGTTCATTACACAGCTTGTCACGCTCCATTTTCTTGACAGTTTCAATGAGGTTTTCCAGCTGTTTCATGGGCCGGAGATCCTTCGTCTCAAATGTTTCCCAACACAGGGGACAGTTGAACTCCTCCAGGTCTGAGTCCCACTGTTGTTGCTTCTTAATAATGTCCTCTATGCACTTGCGGCAGAAGCTGTGCTCACATTCGATGCTCACAGGCTTCGTCATCAGCTGCCGGCAGAGGGAGCACGTGGCTTCCTCCTTCATCTTTTTGATAGTGGTAACTAAGGCCATGGCTGCTCTTCAAAAGCTCTAATTTGGTTTGGAAGCAGAGATGAAGCTGTCAGAATTTTCCAGTGATGGAACTACACAGAAACTCGGTCATTCGGCCTCTGAAGGCCTTGAAATCTGTCTGGAGAAGAAATGGTTTGGATTTGGAAGAGGCAAACCCTATTGCTGGCTTGGAGAAACGGTGATCCCTATCACAACTGGCTACTAAAATTTAATTTATATAAATGAGAAGATTTAAATTTTCTAATTCTACTTCCCACTAGCTGTGTTTCAATTGCTTCCTATCTGCCTGTGGACTGGCTACATGGCACCCGGAGAGAGAGCATTCTATCACTGTAGAAGTGAAGAGAGATAGAAGCAAGGGAAGCTTCCCCACAAAAATTGCAGGCAGAGAGAGAACTAAGTCAGGGAGAATGAATCTCTTTCCCCATCTATTGAACATCAAGAATGATAATTAGGGCCTCCCTGGTTGTGCAAGGGGTTAAGACACAACCTATGAAGCTTGCACCAGCCTCTGAAGCACCAGTTGGCTCCCCAGCCAGGGAGCTACCCACATGCCCCAGCAGACCTCTCCTGACTTGGCCGCTGCTCACCTCAGCAGTGTATTTCAGTCAGTCCACCTGTTCTGTTCCCCACTCTGTCTCTGGTCAATTCTCACACCCCACCCCCGCCCCCACAGACATACCTCTGGCTTATATGCCAGTTCTTGTATGCATAAATAAATAAATCTTTAAAATAAATGAATGATAATTACTGCCCAAATCACTTCCTTGTAAGTAGTAAAACCTCTCAGGAACTGGGTGATCTATAAAGGATTCAAATGAGACAAACACACTTGACTCTACTTCCCCCGACCTCCCTCCCCTAATTGTCCCAACACCAACTCCCACACTTAAAACATAAAGGCAATAATTTAATAATGATTCAGTGGGAAATAGCAATAGGATCAAAACAAACCAAGGAAACCAGAACAGTGTCCCTTCTGTCATTCCTAGGTGACCTGAGAGAAAGAATCCGAAAGTGCTAGAAAGTAAGAGTTGGTACTGGGAGCAGAGCCGAGGACACCTGGGAAATAGCAGTCTTAGGAACTGTCTAGCAGGGGATGTCCTTGGTGGGAGAACCCAGGGAGTTTGCAGGATCCAGATGTGGGGAAGGAGGGGGACATGTGGGACACTGGGTACGAGACACCCCTAGTATCTAATAATGAGGATCTGAGAGCCAGACAGGGAGGAATGACAGGAACAAAGAGGCCGACCCCTTCCCCACAGCTAGGTGCTCAGAAAACCTAGTTCTGCCCCTCTTCCCACAGGGAGGCTGTGGGGAGAGAATGGAATCAGGGGAAATGTTAGTGACCCTTCCTTTGAAGTGACAGTGTTCAGAATGAAAAACTGGGATCAATAAGTTACAGGCTGGGTTATTTCCCTCTAATACAATAATCAGGACAACTCTCTCCAGACGTAGAGAATTACTGCTCTATTTGACTCCTTGGCATATTATTTCCACGAAGGGTGTAAGAGGCTTCTCTCTGCCAGGGTTGCAGTGCTCCTGGGGAGATGACCTCCCTCCTCTGACCCTCACTGCCCTCGGCCTTCAGTGAACCTGAGTGAAGATCACATGAGAGGGGACATGGAGTCTGTGAAAGAGGAAGAGACGGGGGAAAGTGACGGAAAGCAAGTCCTGACCATTTTCACATTCTAGGGCACCCTCTCTGCCACTGTCACTGCCACACACACACACAGACACACACACAGGCATGTTAGCACTACACCTGGGTGGGGGGAAAACAAACATCGTTTAAAAATGAACAATGATGTAAAATATATATAAATTTTAAAAAATGTTGGCCAGGATTTCGGCAGTACCTTTGCCACTCAGACAGTCCCATATTCACTGCGAGTCCCCCTACACTGTGACTTCTTGCAGTTACAATAAAGAAATTAACTAGGACTGTAAAACTCAGAAATAAAAAACATGGGGATCAGAGTCTAGACATTGGGAGGAATCTTGTGGCTTTGCTCATGTGTTTTGTGCTCAGCTTGTCTCAAAAGGAAGTGGGACAGAGTAGAAATAATACCCGTCATTTGTAGCAATAGAAAAAAGTGACAAAATACTGAGCAGGAATCTTCTGTCACAAAATGTAGAGATTTAAATGAACAATCCAGTCCACTGTAAACTGAACATCTTTCAAATAAATGAAATTGACCAAATATATGAGAAGACATTCAATGTTCATAAATGGCAGATTAATATTGTGAGGTTGACGATACTTCTCTAAGAATCATACAGATTCAAGCTATAAATACAAGCTGTAGTACTTTTTTGCTGTTACTTTGGTGTTTGTTTTCACTTTCATCTTTGTAACACTGGCCAGTTTACCCTAAAATTCATCTGAAAATCAAGGAATCCAGAATAGCCAAAACAATCTTGACAAAGATCAATATTGCAGGATTCATATCTTGCTACTTGAAATCTACATGACTACCATGGTCAAGAGTACGAAAAAGTACTGGCATGAAGACAAACATGTAAATCACTGAAATATAACAGTCCAGAAATAAACCCATACATTTATACTCAATAAATTTTGACAGGTGTCAAGACAATCCAATGTTCAAAGAATCCTCCTATGAAATGACTGTGGGGGAAGTACATACCCACAAGCAAAAGAATGAATTTGATGCCTGCCTCAAATCAGTACAAAACTTAATCAAGATATACAAAGATCTAAATGTAAAAACTGAAATTATTAAAACTTTGGACTAGATATTGGAAGACATCAAAGACCAAAAATGAAAAAAAGATGGGGAGGAAAACAGATACTTGAACTTACAGTACTCCGTCAGGAATGTGAAAACAACTCAGAGAATGACAAACAATTTTTGAAAATCATGTATCTGATAAGGGACTTACCCAGAATTATCACTAGTATCTAGTGAGTTCCTACAAACCAACAACAAAGACAAAGAACCCAACTTAAAAGAGGCCATGGATCTGAACAGACATTATCCCCCAAAAGATATAAAATGGACAACAGACACATGGAAAGAGGCTCACATCACCAATCATTAGAAAATGCAAAACACAACCACAATGGAAACCACTTCACATTCATTGGACCGGTAAGCTTAAAAATGCCCACAATGACAAGTGGAGATAAAATGGTGCAGCTCCTTTGGGAAACAGATAGACATTCCTTTAGAAGTTGAAGAGTTTCCACATGATTCAGCAACTCTTCTCTTAAGGATAGATTCCACACTTGACGTAAACCAAAAGACAGAGAAGCCATCTCTTAAGTATATATTCCAAAACTGAAACATACTCCACAAAACCTTGTACATAACTGTTCACAGGGGCATTATTCCAATTAGCCCCAAAGTGGAACCCAAATGTCCAACCATTGATGAATTGACACCTAAAATGTGTGAAATTCACACCGCGAAGACCAACCCTCAGGATCCACATCTTGCAATTTCAAATCTAGATGACTATATTCATGCATAAAAACATACAAAAATATCAATTCATGCTCCAGAATTGATGAATGTAGAGAACACTGTACTAATGGACAGAGGCCAGACACAGATGTCACGTGTTGTATGATTATTTTTGTTAACTGCCTAAAACAGGCAAATTTATAGAGAAGACAGGTGAGTCCCTGTGGGAGTATGAAAGTAGGGGGAGGAGAGTTACTGCTTAAGGATATGAGGTTTGTGTGTCAGATGAAAATGTATTGGAATTTAAATAGTGGTAGTTGTAGAAATTTGTGAATACACTATAACTTTATACTGGGACACTTTGTAGAAGTAGATTTTATATTCCACAAAATAGATCTTGTTAAAAAAATTCAATTCCTGGGCCTCCCTGGTGGCACAAGGGGTTAAGCCACAACCTATGAAGCTGTCCACTGCCTCTGCAGCACAAGTTGGATCCCATGCCAGCCAGGGAGCAATCCACATGCCCCAGCGGACCTCCCCTGAATCCCATGCTGCTTCCCTCAGCAGTGTTCTTCAGTCGGTCTGCTTGTTCTGCTCCCCACTCTGCCTTTTGTGAATCCTCTCAATCCCCACACCTCTGGCCTGTATCCCAGCTCTTGCATGCTTAAATAAATAAATCTTTTTTAAAAAGTCAATTCCTGGGAAAACGTGCCACATATGCAAAGAAACATGTAGATATGTTTGTGACCCATAAGAAAGAGAATAATCAATCAAAATTCATCAGGACTGATACAGTTGTTGTAAGAAGAAAACAGAAACTTTAGGTAGTTACTTTAACTGCATTTCATACGTTCCAAAGTCAGAGACACCTAAAAGTAATTTAAAAGACCCTAGAAAAGGAAACTCTGGCATATGATATAAACGTACAATGAGAGGAATTAATGATTGAATTTACGTTGGAGAAAAGCAATGAGGAAGCAGCAGGCACAGCCACAGAAACTCTGGACAATGAAACCGAAAGAGAACAAAACCAAGCAATGCCCAGGGAATCTGTGAGCTGCGCCACCGGCCGTGTGTAAAGTAGGAGGAACAGGGGAAGGAGCAGAAAGAACATGAGGAGAAATTATAGCTGGAAACATGTTAAAGCTTTCCCGGAAACGACCCAGGACGCCCCCAGGGGAAAGAGTGACCAGGGGGTGGGTCCGCCCCCGCCCAAAGAGGACAGAAAGAAGAAGGGAAAAGTTTTATTTACAAAAGTAGCTAGAGAAAGGAAGAGAGTCAGAGTGCATATGTGTGCGGTCACTGACCAACGCGTGATCAAATACCATCCATCCTGCTAACAGGTACCTGTCACACGCAGAAGCCGGATCGCCGCTGAACAAGAGCTCACTTAGTTCTGCAGCAAGCTTTGTCCCCAAAGTAGACCCTTCGTGGCATTCTGGGACTTGTAGTTCAAGGCATGCTGGGACTTGTAGTTCAAGGCATGCCTGGACTTGAAATATTTCAAGGCCAGCCTGGCCCCATAGCTCAAGGCATGCTGGGACTTGTAGTTCAAGGCTTGTGTGACTTGCGGTCCACCGCGCCCAGATTGAGGCGAGACCAAGGCGCCAGTTCTTGGTGTTGCGCGGCTCCTCCCTGCTATGGAAATACGTTGTGTATCAAAACCGCTAAGCCTACTAATCCTGAAAATCAGTGAACCCATTTCAAAAGTGAAAGGTTCGGCGCGGTAAAGAAAAGGGGAGCCAGGCTAAACTTTCTCAAAGAAAGGGAAAATGTACTGCGCCCCTGGGCGAACTTCGGGGACCCAAAGTGGGGGTCAGTGAAGTCCGCCCGTCGTCAGGGGAAGGGTGTTTCTTATAGGGTGAGGAGACGTTAGGTGGGAGAACTGGGTTGGGAGGGCTGGAAACAGGGGTAGGCGGAACAAAGTTGTTTTTCGTGGAGCCGAGTTGTTTTTCTCCTGCAAATTGTTTTTCCTCCTGTTTATGACTTCAGTTTCGGTTTGATGGTCTCAGTAGTCCTGGTGTCAGGGCCTCTTGTATTTTTTTCTATGTGGGCTTCCTCATTCCTGGCCTCTGCATCGACCTTACTTAAAGTAAGGCTGTACTAAGAGTTGGGAAGGGGTGTTCCTTCTTAAGTTTAACGTGTCCTCTTTGCTTTCTCTAAACGATCTGAAGGAAACAATGAAATGTTAGCATTTGCTTTAAATCTGACGTTAAGCATGCAGATTTGCATTATACTTCTTTATTTTTCCATTAGAATCACCACAGTCACTGCAGAGGAAGCTGCGGGGGGAGGGGGGGTTCTCTGGCTCAGCACCAGCCTGGCCCCCAGGACCCCGATTCTGTCTCCCCCTCCTCTGCTCCCCAGGCAGACCCGCCCCACCCCACAAGGACACCCTCATTCCCTTCTCTTCACTCCCCCAGTCAGACTCCGTTTCTCCCTTTTCCAGACCCGCCTCCTGGGATGCAGGGTGGGGGCTGGCGGGGGGGGGGGGGGCCAGCAGGGCGGGGCGGGGCCAGCACTGGGGCGGGGCTCACGGTGAGGGGGATTAGGCTTGGGAGGGGGGAGTTGGGAGGTGAGGGCAGTGCAGGGGGTAGGTGGGGAGGGAAGAGCCCCCAGTAGGCGCTCCCTGGAGCTTTCCTTTCCCATAGATTCTGGCAGTGCCCTTGCTTGTTCTCCTCCCTCTGCGCTTTGTGGGGACTGGAAAGCGCAGCCCCCCTTGTTTAAGCAGCCCCTGCCTCTGTGCTCTTGTTTCTCATCTGCGGGCGTCTCCTCAATAACTGACCATCCCGTGAGAGAATCACCCAAGAGCATGGTGGGTTGTTCTCAGACAAGGGCCAGTCATGACAAGCGTCTTTATCAGAGATCAACTGGCACCTCGGCCTTCATCACTTTAGTTTCCAGGACGATGTCGCTGACAATGCCAGGGACAGGCTGTCACTGAAATTCCTGCATCCTCACAGGCAGCCACCCTTGTCAGCTCATGGGCTGCATAGGATACACTTACAAATGACCAGTCTCTTAGACAGGCATTAACAAATTTGTCTTTCCACTGTTTTGTGACAGCTTTGTCTTTGATGGGCATTAACAAGATGAACAGTTTGTCTTTCCCCCATTGGTTGCAATTTCCCCCTCGTTTGACAGATTTATCTTTATGACCCAACCCCCAGATGAGCACTCCTGCATTTCAAGGAAGAGAAAGTTAAACATCAGCTATGGAAGAAAAACAAGCTGGCCCCCACAGGTCTCAGTGCTGACCCCTTCCCTCTCCCCTTTGCAGACCCTCGCCCAGCTCCACTTTTTTTTCCCTTGGTATAAACACCCCTGCCCTCTGCCAAAGAGCAGGACAGTTGTCTTTCAGACATGAGTCTGCTGCCCTCTTCATTTGTCCACAAATTAAACCACTTTCCTTTTCCTCAAACTCTGTTTCCTTTTATTGGCTGAGGGAAACTGAGGGCAGCGTTCAGTAACAATTTTGGCGAGCTAGCCAGGAAGTGGGTGCCAATTTGGCTCTCCGAACCTCAACACTGACTTGCAATGATGGAGCAGTTGGCCATGGCACCATGCCAGGGCTTACTTGTGTTGCATGAGGATGATGGAGAAGTGACCTGAGGACAGCAAGGGAAAGGCTGACCGAAACGCTGAGAAAACTCACCTGTGCCAGGGCAGAAAACTGCCTGGGAGGGATGCCCCGAACTTGCTTAGTCCTTGGAGGTCTCCTCCGTCGTGACTTAGCAACAGAGGCTCACAAGGACAGGCATGTCCGATAAGCCCAAAGGCTCACCTACGTGGTGTGTATGAACTCACGTACATGGCGTGTGAGGCAAGGTTGTTTTGCTTTCTCTGACTTATGATAAAACGCAGATGTCTTTGTTCATAATTCCTACATGACCATGCTGAGAAAAATAGGGAATCACTGCTTGTAACTGACAGCAGTCCCAGTCTGGTGGGTCCTTTGCAACCAGCGTCCCAGGTCTCAGAGCCCACTAGAGGGTCACAACCTGTCCATGCTGTCAGAGAGGGGCCTGGGCATCCTGGGTGGCATCCTGACCCGCCTGCTGAGAGGGAGCACCCTCTCTCCAGGACGATGGGGGAGAGTCCCAGCAGCTGCCCGAGAGTTTTTCCTCGGGGGAACTTCCCATATCTCCTCAGGAGAGGCACAGCTCTTCTCTGCACCATGCATTCACCTTTGAGGAGATGGAAACTGGATGGAAAACCACAGTCCCCTGGCATTTGGTGTAAGTTCCCCCGGCGTGCACGCTGAGACCTTGGCCTTCACACATTTGGGAGGAATTGGAGTCCCCTCAAGGGACTCAAGGAGAGAGTCCAGTTCCCCTCAGTTTGGGAGGGAGTCTATGAGTCTCCCTCAATTTGGGGCGCCTTTGTTGTGTTAGGCCCAGTTGAGTGGGAATTGGGAAACATTTGGTATTTTTACTTGATGCCTACTTGGTATCTGGTATTTGGATTTTCCTGTTTGTTTCTTTGTTTGTGGGCTTTTTTTTTTTTTTTTTTTTTGAAACCAGGGATTTGGTTAAAATTATGAGAGGCGCCATATTTATTTCATCTGATAGCCCCTGGGGCAAAAATATTAACAGAGTGGTCAACCTGTAGCTACAAGCCTATGTCTAAGAAGCAGCTCCCTTCACTGTTTCCCTGCAGGAGCCCAGGAAAAACTGATAGTGGGGAACAGACTGATGTTATTTTTTCTAACACAAAAGGCAGGCAATACGCGCTCCTTTTCCAAATTGGCTGGCTCATGCATGAGTTCCTTTTATCTATCCTCTTCTAAAATCTTACCCTGAAATCCAGTTCAGGTGCTTTGGCTATAGGCAACCAGGGATAACCCTGACTCTTCTAGGACATTGGCAGATGGCTGGAAGGGCTGGAATTGTTCCAATGAGAGCACTGGGCCTCGACCAGAGCTTCTACTTGATGTCGCTTTTGGATTTAGTGGGTTTAGAGTACGGGATCCTTGGTTTTGTTACAGAGCAGCCCCGATATAAAACGGGTTGCCTGGCTGTGGGTCCTCACCCGCGCACTTACAAGGGACTTATTAATACTCCACTACAGGCACACACAAAAAGTTAATAAAAGGTTTTATTTACAAGGGAAAAGGAAATGATGAAATGTACAACTCAGGGAGAAAATAGGGAAATAAAGTCTTTAATGCGTCCTACCGGATCCACCGACCTGGAAACCCAAAGGCACTCTCAAAGCTGGCCTAGTGCTGCGAGCTGGCGGAGAGCCAAAAAAGGAACCCTCCAAAGCCCACGTGTCTGGTTTTATGCCAAACCTGGCTGCTTAACCCCACCCTCAGGTCCCAGCAACCTTCCCTTTGGTGGTGATGGGATTTGCTTTCCCAATGTCCTGATGGCTTTGGTCTGGAGTGGGGGTGGGGTCCACAAAGCCTGTGTGGGATTAGATTTAGGACATCTCTTTCCCCCTAATATGTTCACTCTGGAACGGTTTCACCAGAGCTCCTGTTTTCAGCGACACACAGCAAATTTCCCAGGTGAGTTTCTCCACAAGACAGAGATGTTAGTTATATTTAAAGGGCAGGTTTATTAGGGAAAGGGGACAGGAAAGTAAAGGAGACACAAGTGGGCAGGAAGAGATGCCCCAGAAGGGACAAATTTACTAAGAGAGGCCTGCATGGTTGTAGGCGGGTGGCCTTGAAGAGAGTGGCTGAAAGGTTCGGCACGGTAAAGAAAAGGAGAGCCAGGCTAAATTTCTCAAAGGCAGGGAAAATTTATTGCACCCTGGGCAGACCTCACAGACCCAAGGTGGGGGTCAGTGAAGCCGCGCGTTGTCAGGGGGATGCAGGCTTTTATAGGGTGTGGAGAGGTCAGGTAGAAGACTGGGTTCCTAAGGTGGGAAAAAGTTTGTAGGGCGGGGGAAGGTTCATTGTCTGAATTCTCTAGGCAGGCTTCTGCATTCCTGTTCCCAGGTGGGCTACCTGGTGGGTTTTTGCATTCCGGCCTCCTGCATGGACCTTTCAGTGGCCTCCGCTGAGGGAGGTCAGTGAAGTGAAGCCCCAGAAGGTACAGTCACGGGCAGGCAGCGAGGCTGCTGTCCTGCAGAGAGAGGGTTGGTGAAAAGAGGAACCTGCTTAGGCACAGGTGGGCGGGGGAGAGCAGCCCCGAGCCTGTGCAGGGTCTGCACGGATATAGCTGTCTTCTGTTTGGGAGGGGCTCACTCCTTGTGAGCCTTCCAGTTAGTTGCTGATTTTGGGTAACTGTGTAGAATCTGGAAGGGATTGGGGATTCTATAATGGGCTCAATCTCCATATCTTTACCTTTGGGGTCTGTTGGGCTCAATCTCCATATCTTTATACATGGTTGGATGTTTTGCTTTGTAATCTAGGTATTGGAGACTGAAGATCTTGGTTTCCTTAGCTGTGTCAATGGCTATGTTAATCCCTTCTACCCCCACCTCCAGCTCTTGGCATTTTGTGAGCCAGGTTTTTGGTCTTGTGGGCACCTCCTTTTCAGTTTTTCTATTCTTGTCCTCCATCATACTTATCTTACCTTTTCCCCATTTTATGCAAATAGCTTTGTAAATCTGATCTTTGTGCCTGTGTAAGGAATTCAAGCAAATATCTAAAATCAGGTCTTAGATAATTTAAAAATTTGGTATTTTTCTGCTTTTTATGTGTTTAATCAGACACCTAATTCAGTATCTACCAGTCACTGTAAAAATTGGATGTAAAGCAAGCTGAAGAGAGTATCTCCACTTTACGGAGATGTTTTCTTCCTCTAAATTCACTGACCTCTTCTGATCACACTCAGATGCCAAGGACCAGCCTCCGGCAAAACGTCGTGTCAGGGGTTCCTGAAAGGATGAGACAGCGTCGGCAAAAACGAAAGATCTGAAACTTAGGGGCTGAGGGGAAGGGGATGAGGTAGAATGAGGAGACACTGACACTTGGTGAGGTGCTAGTATCTTCTGCCAAGAGACTCAGCAGGTCTTTATTCATTATTAGTAATAATAATAAGGAAATACATTATCATGTGTAAAGCATAAACAATTAGTATATTATGTTTCCCATAGACTACTGGCCCCTACAGGTCTCAGCTAGACAGCAGCTTTCAAGGTTAATAGATAATAAACCAGACCTAACATTAAAGCTACTTATTTTTTCATTTAGACAATTATTTAAAACAGTGAATAACCGCCAGTGCATCCCTATCAGCTAAAGCCTAAGCATCAAAGGACTATTCTATTCACATGGCCTTCAGCTGGAGACCGGCTGCTGCTTAGTTATCAGAACTTTTTCTACCTACAAACTTCTTAACACAGTTAACTTCATTTAAAAACTTTCCTAAGAAACTTCTAAATAAAAAGGAAACTTCTAAAAATCAAAACAAGGATATACTATAATTGTTATGCTGGATTGCTTGTCAGATATATACAATAAATTGTCTCCCATTGTTAATTGGGCCGAATTGTGTAGTAACTAATTTCTAAACAGGTAATTTTCTGTGCCAATTGCTTGCAGTCCGCTGATACATATAATTTATAGCCCAATGTACCTTTCTGATAAATTTTTCTCTCTCTATGACCAAGAACAAAAAGCAAAGGGATGCCAGATCTTCAACCCCACGGTGTGAGGCCTTTTCTCTTAGCTGCTTGTCAGTATCCTATCTGGCTGGAGCAACAAGGCCTCCTGCACTCAGACTTCTGGGATCAGGCTCAGTTGGTTTTTTTAGAATTACTTTGGACTTTCTAGTCAGCTATAAAGGAAGCTTGCTAGTTGGTTGGAAAATTTCAAAACTTCTTAGTGATCATTAAAAATTTCAGCTTCTTTAAAAATCTAAGTTTCTTATTTAAAATAATCAATTTAGTAATCAAAAACTACATAGTGGGTTTCTGTAAATAATATTCCCTATCAAATGTCTGATAAGAGTCTAAGGACAGACAAACTGCAAAGTAAGATCTTAATCTGCCTCTTCTCCTGTCCTTCTCATGGCCCGTGTATTTATCATGGCCCATCTTTTATCTTTCCTAGTGTTAGTGGGGAAAGGATGTCCTAAAGCTAATTCCATACAAGCTTTGTGGACTCCACCCCCACTTTCCCTTGTAAATAAACCTCTTATTAACCTTTATGTGTGTGCTTGTAGTGGAGTATAAATAAGTCCCTTTTAAGTGCGTGGGTGAGGACCCACAGCCAGACAACCAGTTTTTATATCAGGGCTGCTCCGTAACAGTTTGGCGCCCAATGTGGCTTCCAAGCTACACCCGTGGTTGGCCAGCCCAAAGTAATTTTCCTTGCGTTGGTCACCATAAGCGCACTAGGTCTGCAGGACTTGCAGTGAGAATCTTTGTTTCACATCTTGAAAAGTCTGCTTTTTTTTTCCCCATGCGTACGGCTCTGTGGGTGTGTTTTTGACCCAAATGTGGCCTCAACCATGAGCTTAAGCGGTTTTATCCCTAACTTGAGTTCTTTCAGTTTTTTTCCAGCCTTGAATTTAAGTAGCCTTTTTCTGTTAAATATCACCACCAGTTTTATAGGTGTAAATAATTGGATTAAACCTAGTGTATGGCACATGCTTTTATTTCTGTATACATATGTGGGTGGTTTACAAGCCATGCCTTTACAGTCTGTGCTTCTGGGTGTTTTTTTGTTAATGTGTGTATGTGCCATTTGCTACATTCTTGTTTCTATGAGAGGTAGATATTCTACTTCATATACTGAGAATGTGCTGCAACAAATTCAAGCTCTTAGCTATGCAACAACAAAATCAGGCTTTTGATTTAACTATTAAGAGTATGAGGGATGAAAACCGTAATGTTTTTGAGTCAGCCATTTCTTAACACACCTCACTTTATTTGCATTTAATTACAAGATTTTAGGTTTTAATTTTTAGATTATAGGACTGTAACAGGGTAGTCCCCAGGAAAGGGGGAGTTTCCAGGTTCCCTGCCCCACCCAAATGGAGGGTGGAACTAAGCAGGGAGAGGAGAAGCTGAAGAGGAGACTGAGGAAGGAAGCAGGATAGAGCCAGAAGGAGACCTTGTGGAGGTGCATGGATCCTAGAGACACGTGAAGAAACTGCGCTTGTCTTTTGGTCGTGGACTGGGTGACACAGATGTGGGTGAGAGACCAGTGGGGTGGTGACAATAACAGTTTTTATCTTGATTTTGATTTTGCTCTTTTCCCTCCAGACTTGTCTGGTTGTTTCTGATGCTTTTCTGTGGGTCCCCACTGGAAGGTGCTTTAGACTTGTGGCAGGTTTGGGGCCTTGCTCTGGGCCAATCCCATTTGGATGGACTTTTACCCATGAGGGGACAGGTAACTTTGGGTGCTTGATTTAGAAACTAGATTCTTTGCCTTTCCTGTCTTGTTTCCTAATTGTATTAAAGTTCTTTCCCATTAAAGTCTCATATGTTTTGTGTTGATGCGGTGGATGGCAGAACCCATTTAGAATAGGCAGGTTTGCGGGGTTTGGGCTGCCCCTCTCCCTGCCCTGTAACAAGACTACTATGGCAGAATTTCATCTTTATTCATGCCCACATGCCCAGAGGAGAACTTTTTCCAAAGTTTGAGGCACCCCCCTCCCAAGCAATTAGACAGCAGAGCAGCCATTGCCCCAAAAGGGGCACATTAGCAATGTAAAGTGAGCAGGAGACTCTCATCTGCTCATCTGTGGCACACAAGTCAGGCGCCTGGCCAGATAAAGTCCATCAGTTACTCCCTGAAACTTTTAGTCCACACTGAGGCCTTGTTCCAACCTAACTTCAGCTAATTAACAGGGTAATTACATTTTTCACTTCAAGACATCATAAGAGCGGTTATGCTATTATTCCTTTGTAATGGATAACTTATACATAAACATGTTTGTTTTATATATATATTTTTAGGCGATGACAATAAAGTTTAGTTTTCCTACAATAAGAAGCAACATTAAGCAGTCAACAAATTTTCATTATTAAACTTAGTATATCCTTAGTCTTATAGGAGAAATATACCACCATTTAAATAATGATAAAAAGAACAGATTTAAAATAGAGATACCATCTGTAGCTTTAGTTTTCCTTAGGACAGGAAATTCAAATTGTAGAGTTACAAATGAAACAGTTTCATTTAGCTGGGGTTTCTCTTAGCTAGGACAAGGGATGGAAAAATCAATTAAGATGCTCACCTGGGGAAGTCCAGGTATGAACAAAAGCGCATTTATCCACGTTTATCTCTGTTAACATAGACCAGGTCAATAACTCCTTTTTACTCCAAGCTCCTTTCTTTCCCAAATTAAACGCATTTAAACATACAATAAAGCTATTAACTTTTTAACATTATAAATTTAAGGCATATATGCTTTAATTAAACCATTACATTTTGAATTAGGTTTTGTTTACCAAAAATTTTAGATCACTATCTCAAAATTTGGGTTCATTTCTATTAGACTTTATATAGGCGCCATTTATAACAAATTTAACACAGCTACCCTCCAGAGACAAAAGACACAAAGGCAAAGACACAGACACAGAGATCTCTTTCATTTAGAATTTTGGCCATTTGCACTAATTTTTAGAGATAGTTATTTTACCAATATTTCTGACAATGCTGACAACAATTATTAATTTACTTTCAAATATTTCTTTTTAAACTAATTTTTTCAGATAAGTAATTATTTCCCAAGTTATATTTGTAAGAATGCCCCTTAGGTTCTAAAGAAAGTGGGGCAGAAAATTCCCTATCAGTTTCCTTGCTCTTTTTTTTTTTTTAAAGCACGGTCTTCAGGACCGTCTGTCTGCTCCCATTCCCTTCTATTGTATTTAATGTTACAGCAAGAGAAGGGAGAGCATGCAGATGCTTTTCTGGCATTCCGCTCTGAGATTTTGACAAATCCAGTCACCGATCAACCATATGACTTGTTGACAGAACCACAGGCAAAGCCCTATTTATCTCTGCAGCTGCAGCTGTGGAGATTTCATACACACACACCACTCTCTCACACATAAACACCCCGAAGGTTATAACCATACCATCCCTCCCTTTCTGGGAGTTCCAAGGTTCCCTACCAAAACCGAATGAGACCACTGAGTCTTCCCTGATTGGTGATCAGCCTCTCCTTCTGTAATAGGGTGGTCCCCAGGAAAGGGGGAGGTTCCAGGTAACCTGCCCCACCCAAATGGAGGGTGGAGCTGAGCCAAAGAGAGAAGAAGCTGCAGAGGAGACTGAGGAAGGAAGAAAGCAGGATGCAGAGCTAGAAGGAGCCCTGGAGGAGGCACATGGAGCCAAGAGACACATGAAGAAACTGTGCTTGCCTTTTGGTCGTGGACTGGGTGACACAGATGTGGGTGAGAGACCTGTGGGGAGGTGACAATGGCTGTTTTTATCTTGATTTTGGTTTTGCTCTTTTCCCTCCAGACTTGTCTGGTTGTTTCTGATGCTTTTCTGTGGGTCCCCACTGGAAGATGCTTTAGATTTGTGGCAGGCTTTGGGGCCTTGCACTGGGCCAATCCTGCTTGGGTGGACTTTTACCCACGAGGGAACGGGTAACATTGGGTGCTTGATTTAGAAACTATATTCTTTGCCTTTCCTGTATTGTTTCCTAATTGTATTAAAGTTCCTTCCCATTAAAGCCTCATATGTTTTGTGTTGATGCGGCGGATGGCAGGACCCATTTAGAATAGGCAGGTTTGCGGGATTTGGGCTGCCCCTATCCCTGCCCTGTAACACTTCTACCACTCTGGGTAGGCCAAATGGGAACTAGGATACCTTTACCTTATATGATCCGATGTCCACATCAAGTCCTGGCCTCACTCAGCCCTTTGGAAGTCTGGCCTGGAAGGCGACGTTGGGGCTGGGCAGGAGCAACCAATTAGAGACCGCCAAAAGTCCTCAGCGGAGCACCCATCCCCTTCCTTGGCTCTCTTTCCCATCCCTTACTTGGCGTCCTCCTGAGCCCGTTGCTCAAAGGGCCAATGCGCTTGTTGTTTCCCGGTCAGGGAACCAAAAAATGTTGCAGAAATAAATTCTAGACTTTTACCCAGGCAGGGGAAGAACAAGCGGTACTTCGGGAATGGTGAGGTCAGGAAAGCTTTATTACTCATGCATGAGGTCTCAGAGCTGGGTAGTCCCCTTAGGTCTGAACACTGGTCTAGAGACAAAGACTTTCTTTTATACACAACTACTTTACATTGATAAAGTTGCTTAGTTAGCATACAAATTCTTGACACAGGAAAAGGGGAAGGATACAGATCTTCCAGGAAGGCCTGGGAGATCAATCAGCCTAGCAGGCTGCCAGACCTTGTTTAGATATGCTTATTAAGGAAGCAAACTTACTATTTCCTTTTCATTTCCAGGTCTATGACCCTTTAACAGGGAAAGATTTCTTTTTCTTAGCAGTTCCCTTTCAGTTTCACCCTATTATTATCAGGAAAAGCTCCAGAAAGCTGTGACAAAACTGAGAGAACAAGAAGACCCATGTCAGAGTCGGAAGTTGATCACACAGAAACAAACAAGGAAATGGGAGGTAAGAATTTGAGTTTATTGTTTTCAAACTATTGTGAATCCTAGAGCCCAGGCAGAGGGGATGTTTTAACACAGCACATGCTGGTTCCTTCCTAATGCACCAGACTGAATAAATGACACTCAAGGAAAAAACATTCTATGATAATTATCTCCTTTCTTTTCCAACCTTACTATAGTAATTCCCTGGGATTCCTGATACTTCAGTCCAGAGAAGCAGAATTTAGATATTTCTTACCAAGAACCATCCTTGACTAAATTTGAAATTGGAAATTCCTCATAGTTTAAATAAGTTCATGGTAAAAAGAATTCAACTGCATCACTTTGGCACATTTACCACAACACAGGGTGCACATTCACCCTTTGAGGTTCAAAAACCTTTATGAGCTCTGTATACAGGGTCAGATACAGATGACATTATACTACTCAACTTTATGAAACTGATGATGAGGATAGAACTGCTGTAAGAGCAAATATTTTCTTAATGCTCACTGTATTTCGCTAAGACTTTCCATGTCCAAGCAGTCTCCTGTACCAGAGACCTATGCTTTACAGAAATACTGATATGATCCCTCACAGGCACTCAGCCTGCAAACTGGTTAGTTATTTATGTCTCCCTATGGTGTCTTTGAAGCCATTGTCCTGGTCCTTTGTGTGTGGATGTTAAATTTAAACTCTCAAAGGAGGGTCAAACTTCTTGCATTTCTGGAATCTCAGGTAATGAGAATTTCCATTGCTGCAAATATGTAAAGACCATGTCAGTGCCAGGGTCCAGCTGTCCTGTATGTGTCTCCTACACAAATCAGTCTCCCTTTTCCACAACATCACACTCACTGAAGCACCCATGAACTGAGGAAGCCCCAGTGGAAACTGCAACTCTGTGTCTCCCAAATGAAAAGTGAGTCCCACAAGGGAGATCATGTGGTTTCTGACAGTCTTATACACAAGGAGGCTCAAGTGGACACAAGCTTTGTGGATGAATATTTCTGGTATCTGTGATCAAATTCAGCCTCAGACCTCCCTCTATTGATAATCATGGACTCACCTACTTGGGTTAATGTCTAGTCTTGGTGATGATTATCACAAACTTTTGCTTCACAAAATTCTCTAGGATAGGGACATTTTCATACATTTGAAATATAAACTGGGTTTATTAGTGTTTGACCAGGGCCCTCCTTCCCTAATGACATCATCGAGCAGCCTGTGCCTCCTTGTGATTTGGCTGCTGAAGAAGGAAATTACTGAGTTGACTGTAGAGAACTGGGGCAGCCTCTCCCACATCTGAGTCCTGCCCCCTGGGCCTCACTCTGCAGCAAGGACTTGCATGTTCCTCCACCTCAGATGACGCATGGCAAAAATATCACAGTATCCCCAAACACTTTACTTTTTATAAGTGTCTGTGTTCTTTAAAATAAACATAAAATTTACCATTTCCAGCATCCTCTGTGTTCACTTTATTGGCATCATCTTCATATTGGGGTGTCCCCAACTCTACTCTGCAGTTGCAGAACTCATTTATTCTTCCAACATGGCACTCAATAACTGCATTGCCCCTCCTCCCACTTGGTACCCACATTTCCTTTTCTGTTTTCCAACTTAACGAAGTACCTTTTAAAAGCAATCTTACATTGTTGTCCTTTGCTTTAACTTACTCCACTGACCATGTATCTTCAAGGCTCATCCATGTTGTATCAGAGTTCCATACAATTTTAAGGATGAGAGTTTCCCATTTTAGAGATGTACCTCATTTTTTCCTCATTTCGTCCACAAATGAAGTTTGGTTTGTTTGCACCTTTGAGCATATCTTCTTTATTCTAGGAGAAGATAGAACTCCAGAGAAAGAAAATCCAGTCTGACTTTGAGAATCTGCACACCTTCCTCTGTGTTGAGGAGAAGTGTTGTCTGTGGAGACAGGAGAAAGAAAAAGAGCAGACTCTGAAGATTCTGCAGGACAGTGAGGAGAGTCTGCAAAAGCAGAGCCAGGAACTCAAGAGCTGCATCCGGGAACTAGAGGAGAAATGTCAGGGCCCAGCCCAGGCTTTGCTGCAGGTGAGGCTGTGCCCTGGGAGGACACAGAAGAGGTGTCTGTGCTTGAGTGTTAAGGGGACAGTGGAGAGAAGCAGGGGAAGATGGCAAGGTCTTCCAGATTCTCTGGGAAGTGGGAAATTACTGTGGGAATTTAAAGTAGTATTTCTTTATCAATAGTTGGAGAGTGGCCTCCAGTAGTCTATAAGGTAACTGTATGTGAATGAAAAAATATACTCCTTGTGCTTTCATAGGCCAATTGGTTCCAGTGTGTCCAATATAAACCGTAGGGTATCATTTGCTGCCATTTGTGTATGTTCCATGTATCATTTGCTGCCATTTGTGTCTGAACCCTGAGTGCCGGTCTGTTTCCTGGATGATTCTCCAGGTGACTTGTGAGTGTAAAGGGAGACAATCAACATGAATGACAACATTTTCCCTAATTTATTGGTATATCACGTGAGCCAATGAACTCTTCCTGGACCTTCTTTCAGCTCCATGATAAATGCCTGAAACTAGTTCTTCTAGATTCTATAGACTAGGGGTCACATTCTGAGGGTGAGAATGTATTTTGACAGTTCCAACATTATAAGACATCTGCTGCCGCCACCTACGTGGCCCATCTCAGGGGCTCTGCCTGTGTTCACTACTAAGGCCCTCTGAAAGAGTGATGTCTAGAGGAGCTCCTCTGAAGGATTTTAGGTCACTGATGCAAATCTCGTGAGGGAATATGGGAAGCTCCTGGCCTTTTTCCCTAAGAGCCCACAGGCTGCTATGATTAGAGACACAGGTCACAGAAAGTTACCAACTCAGAGGGTCATACACTGTAGACATACATGCTGCTATCTTAGAACACAGAGGGGTATCGGTCTACCTGATTTCTGACAGTGTCTATGACTGGGTTACTCTGTTCTTGGAGTAATATTTCTAGAGATTAGCCCCCTGTGCCTCACCCTGTGAAATACTGATTAACCCACATTTAGCCTTGTGTCCTTGTTTCTCTGTAGAGTGTAAAAGACACCTTGAGTGGGTAAGTGCCGTAGGAGCACCGGGGGGCAGGGTGAGGGTCTTTAGGGCAATGGTCCATCCCACTAAAGTTATCTCTGTCCTCTGCTGATCCTAGGAGTCAGCTGTGGAGCTGGAAGTGCCAGAGGCCATCTCTCTGGAGCTCCACACTGTGTGTAATGTTCCTGAGCTTTACTTGGATGTGAAGAAAATGTTAAAGAGCTACCAAGGTATGGAAAGCCAAGAATTCTTTAGATATTATACTTGAAAGATACCGTCGTGGTAATCCTGCTCACCACCTGCCCCTGGAGAGACTCATAGCCAGAGAGATTGTTGAGTTGTTGTGGAGGTGTCCCCTCTCCCTTGTCAGGATGATCCAGTGCTTACACAGGACATAGCCTTCTGGGGATCTGTGCAGGTCCTTCATACTCCCCCTCACATTCATAAACTGCAACAGCCCAGGTAGCCACTCTCCTCATTTTTCCTAAACACTGGGCTTGTCTCTTAATTGAATACATCACCTTCTTTTTAAAACCCCCATTATTAAGGCTTTTTATTGTTGAGTCTATTTACAATCTGGCTTATCCCACCTGCTGCAGGAATATTGATGCATTTGATACAAGGCTGCCGAGACCCTGCTGGTAGTGGACAGATCATGTCAAGTGTATTTATTGTCTGTCTTTGTATCATGAAAAATAGTCTGAATTTTAACATTTGGCCTCAGGGTTTTAGATAAGGGATTATGGACCTGTAAGTGATTCCCCCAACTTAATGTCAGTGCCAAATACCAAAATAAATATCTACGAATGTGATCCAAAAAAGATGCAAAGAAGGAAAAAGCAACCGTATACAAGCCAGGACCAAATGTCACTGAGTTGATTTGTCTACTCTTATCTTTTATACAAACTTTACAACATGGTTCAAATCAGCCTGTGTCTGAGATGAGCTTATATCTTCACTAAATAATTGTCCTTCTTTTAAAAATCCTCATTATTAAAGTTGGTATTTTTGCTACATTCATTATTGCAAATAAATTGTAATCAATTAAACAGAATAGGCATGAAGAAGTTCAAGGTTTCTCCCACTCTTCACCAGTCCTACTTTTCCAGGTAACAATACTTAAGATTTTCACTGTATTGGTACAGACAGTGAATGCATAGACTCTCTTTTCCATTTCGTTGATTACATGTAAAGCTCCCTCTCCATGAGAGCTTTACAACTACATGTAACCATATCCCTGCTGATGGGGCCTCAGGCTCTCCAGCACTGGGGGGTGACAGCGATGCTGCAGTGACATTCTAGTCCATACAGCCTTATATCCCGGAGCTTTCAATCTGTCAGGCATATTCATAAGGCCCAGGTTGCTAGAAGGTGTTATCTTGATGCCTGTAACCAGGTAGCTTGTTCCAGTGGAACAACAGGTACTGCCACCTGCAAGGTTCCTCTAGCCTACCTGAGTGCTTTCTGTGGCCGACAAGAAGGGTTTCACATGTGTTCTCCTGTTTTATCCCACAGTCCTCACTGTAGGAAGCCTTTTTTTAAAAGATTTATTTATGTATGCATACAAGAGCTGGGTGGGGTATAGGCCAAAGGTGTGGGGTTGGGGTGAGCGGATTCACCAGAGACAGAGTGGGGAACAGAACAGGCGGAGACACCAAAGTACACTGCTCAGGGGAACGGCGGGTGATACAGGAGAGGTCTGCTGTGCCATGTGGGTTGCTTCCTGACCATCGGGGATAGAACTCGTGTTGCAGAGACTGCAGACAGCTTCATAGGATGTGTCTTACCCCCTTGCGCCACCAGGAAGGCCCCTGTAGGAAGCTTCTTTAGTTTATACATGAGGAAACTGAGACACAGGAGGTGAAGTGAGTGTTGTAAGTTCCCACATGGAGAATTGGGGACTGAGACCGTATCTTGAGAACAGTTTGTCACTCTGCAGTATGGTAATAAATGAATATGATTTTTTTTAATTGAAGTTTTAAATTCTCTTGTTGTTATTTTCTTGTTTTTTTTAAGTGTTCTTGCACAAAATACTACTGTGAACATTTGTGGCTCATAATTCTTTGTTTCCTTGATTGGTTTTCTCAGTGATATACCTTGTGTGGAAGGTGCTGTGTAGGGATGCATGTTTTAATTTTACTAGATATGCAGATCTTAAAATTGCATGAATGGTACCAACCTGCAGTAGGGGACTCCCTACAGTAGCACAATCCCATGTGACTTGGTGAACAACCTATACTTTTGACAACCCAGTGGATTTAACCAGGTACCTAATTATGGATTTAATTTTATTTCTCTGTTCTCACTAATGGTGTTCAGTCTCTTTTTGTAAGTCTGTTAGCCCTTGGTCTTGCATTTGGATATGTGAAGTTTCAGTGTTTGTATTGACACATTTTCCTCAAGGTTAAAGAGCTAAGTCATCCCTGGGTACAAAATTTATCAATGAGCTATTTGCATTATTTGGTGACATCATGAGGTTTCTCTCCCTTTATCAGATAATGTGGTGATTGTGAAAATTTGCTTTCTAATGTTGAACCATAGATGCATTCTCAGAAAAAGACAGGTGGGAGAGTTTCAGAGAGGCTACTTAGGCATCAGAGCTCTTAAATACAGTGTGTGACATGTGTTTTCAGTGTCTCCTGCAGGCCCCTCCTTTCCATTCCTATAACCCACCTGTGCAGCTCTCTGACGACTGTGTGTTGGCTCCTTAACTTGACTTCTGAACTGTTTCTCTGGTTGATAATGAAACCACCCTAGTCTTTTGTACTGTGAATATAAATATATTGATGTTTGGTATGTAATGTAGCGTTTCTCATCTTTGTTCTCTAAGTAAAACAGGTCTATAAAGGCTATAGCTTTCCTGAAAATTCTGGAAAGTTTCATTATATCTCATTTTTCATATGTAGCAATTTATTATTGTTCCACTGTACACATTTATACAATCATTTCTATTCCCATTTTTTAATAATAGATAGCTATACACATGTGTATAGAGACATATGTATCCATATATATTTGAGCCTTTATTTTTAGTTTTTTTTTAAATATATTTTCTACATCAGTTTTCATTTTTAAACAATGTTTGTTATTTTTCCCCCTCCTGCCCCTCAGGTGTAGTCCCCATAGAATTTCCTTCACTAATGCACCTGTGCCCCATCACCACAGTCCCCTGTGCTCCTCCCTCCCTCACTCTGGTCCCTCTTCATTTTCCTCCCCTGAAGGATGTCTCTGGTTTATAATTGTCTGTTTTTGTTTTGTTTTGCATTGTTATGATTTTTCCCCCTGATGTCTTATTTGGTTCCCCTATATTCCTCCTATTAGTGAAACCATCTGATATTTTTCTTTTTCCTTCTGACTTACTTCACTGAGCATGATTCCTTCTAGCTCCATCCTTGTTGCTGGGAATGGCATGAGCTTATCTTTTTTGATTGCTGAATAGTATTCCATTGTGTATATATACCACATCTTCTTGACCCAGTCATCTGCTTTTGGGCATTTGTGTTGTATTTTTGGGCATTTGTAAAACCTATTATAGGTTTTACCCATTATAAATAGTGCTGCAATAAACATAGGAGTACAGGTATTCTTTTGAATCAATTTTTTTGTAGATCCCGAGGAGTGGAATTGCTGGGACATATGGTAGCTACATTTTTAGTAGACTGAGGAAACTCCAGACAGCTTTCCACAGTGGTTGGACCAGTTTGCGCTCCCACAGCAATGTAGAAGAGTTCCTTTTTCACCACATTCTCACCAACATTTGTTGTTGCTAGTTTTTTTGATATGTACCATTCTTCCTAGTGTAAGGTGGTATCTCCTTGTGGTTTTGATTTGCATTTCCCTGCTTATAAGGGATGTTGAACATTTTTTCATGTGACTGTTGGCCACTTGCATTTCCTCTTTGGAGAAATGTCTTTTAAGTTCTTCTGCCCATTTCTTGACTGGATTGTTTACTTTGTTCTTGTTGAGTTGTGTGAGTTCTCTGTAGATCTTTTTGATCAGTCCCTTATCAGTTGTCTAGAGTACAAAGATTTTTCCCCAATCAGTGGGGTGTCTCTTTGTTTTGGTTAATGTCTCTTTTGCTGTACAGAAGCTTTTCCTTTTGATGTAATCCCAGGTGTTTATCTTTTTCCTGTCTTTCTTTGCTTCAAGTGATGAGTCTTGAAAGTGTTACTGAGATGTATGTCTTGTAGTGTTTTACTATATTTTCTTCTATATTCTTTATGGTTTCAGGTCTTATGTCCAGATCTTTTATCTATCTTGAGGTGATTTTTGTGTATGGCAAGAGGTAGTGGTGTAGTTTCATTCTTTTGCCTGTGGTGGTCCAGCTTTCCCAGCACTATTTATTGAACAAACTGTCCTTGTTCCATTGTATATTCTTTGTTCCTTTGTCAAAGATTAGTTGTTCATATATGTGTGTCTTTATTTCTGGGCTTTCTATTCGGGTCCATTGGTCTGTGTGCCTGGTTCCAGGCCATATATACTATTTTAATTATTATGTTTGTAGTATAGTATGAAGTTTGGGAGTGTGATACCTCCATTCTCTTTTGTTTTTGTCAGTAGGTCTTTGGCTATTTGCCGTTTTTTGTGGTTCCATATGAATTTCATCAGTATTTGCTCTGTTTGTTGGAAGAATGTCATTGAGATTTTTATTGGAATAGTGTTGAATCTGTAAATGGCTTTTGGGAGGATAGCCATTTTCTCAATGTTAATTCTTCCAATCCATGAGCAGGGGATGTCTTTCCATTTCTTTGTGTCTTCTTCTAATTCTTTTTAACAGTGTTTTATAATTTTCTTATATAGTTCCTTCACCTCTTTTCTTAGGCTTATTCCCAAGTATTTGTTTTTTTATTGTTTCAATTATAAATGGGATGGTTTTCTTGATTTCTTCTTCTTCAGATTGATTGTTTATGTATAAGAAGGCTACTAATTTTTGTGTGTTGATTTTGTATCCTGCTACTTTACTAAACCGGTTGATTATTTTGATTAGTTTTTCTGTGGAGTTTTTAGGGTTCTCTATGTATATTTTCATATTGTCTGCATTCATGATAGTTCTACTTCTAAAAATATGGAACACTTCATGAGTTTGTATGACCTCCTTGCACAGGGGCCATGCTAAACTTCTCTGTATCATTCCAATTTTAGTATATGTGTTGCTGAAGCAAGCGCTATAACTAGTTTTTAACGTATTTATATTGTACTCCTAACCCATGAGTCAAACTCTTTTTGCCACATCTCCTGTTGTGTTTCACATTGACTGAAGGAAAGAGAAGTCAGAGGGAAGGGAGCCTGGTTGATATATCTACAGGGCTCAGCCTTCCTGGTGGCAGCAGAGAGGAGGAAGCTGGGGAGTGATACAGAGGAGAGGGAGGGAGCAGTCAATACAGGAAGTGTTTTGCACACTTGGTTTCTCTTATTGGGCACCAGCTGTTGTTGTAACCCAGTTACAGTGGGTGGTAACTGATACAGGAAACTCCTTAGCTCTCTTCGTTTTAATACTGCTCTACCGGCAAATATCAACTTTAGTTTATCACATATTTTTCTATTCAACCTGATTCTAGTTATATGCTTTTTGTGCTATCAGTTATATGCTTTTTGTGCTATCAGTTTATTTCCTTATACTAATCCCTATGGAACGTTTTCTCAAGCAAGTCAGAAGAGCTTCACTTACAAGCCATGGGGCTGGCGTGTGTCCTGATACCTGGGGAAATCCTGGAACTTCAGTCACAAGTTATGATATGAGCTCTGCCATTGTGTTTTCTGATCTTTGGAGTGGGTGGTTATTAGTAAAGGGAAGGACTTGACTACTGTTATCTTCATGATTCCTGCCTGCAAGAGGAAAGGCTTTGGGGAGGACAGTAACCATGTCCACCCTGGGGAGTTCTGGTCCTTGGTTTCTCTGAGTGACTAAGATGGTGATGATGAGGATGATGAAGATAATGATGACATTTACTTTTACTATCACATATTTATCACTTAGCTTCTACCAGGAATTTCACTAAACACTGATCTTGTATTAGCTCATTCCAATATCTTTCCCACGATTCTTTGTGCCAACATGATGATTTCTGCTAAATATAATTTAGCAATTTATAGAATGACTCACACAGCTAATAGTAAGAAAAAGTTTGCAATTGAACATAGCCGAGATTTATTTAAAAATAAGACATAAAAAACACGTCTTGTTTTGGTTTTGATTGTTTGTTTGTTTCATTTTCTTTAGTCAGCATGACTCTGGATGCAGATACAGCTCATGTTGGCCTAACTGTGTCTAAGGATGGAAGAGAAGTGGCTTGTGAAGATGCCAAGATGAAGCTTAGCACTTCCAGGAGATTTTGTGTGTTACCTTGCGTTACCTTTTGTGCATTACCAGTAACCAGTACCTGGGCTGTGAGAGCTTCACCTCTGGAAGGCATTACTTTGAGGTGGATGTGGGAGAAGGAACTCAGTGGGAATTAGGAGTTTGTCTGGAAACTGTGTGCTGGGCCTCTGCAAGGAATCTCAAGTTTCAGTCTGAAGTCTGGGCCTTCAGGCTCTGCAGAGGGCAACAGTATGCAGCCCTGACCTCACCTCCAACTTCCCTTTCTCTGAGCAAGCAGCCCCTGGTTGTGGGGGTTTTCCTGGACTGTGAGGCCGGACTTGTGTCCTTTTACAACATGCTGACTGGCTCCCACATCTTCACCCCTCTGAAGACCTCTTTCTCTGACACTGTCTGACCCAGGTTTATCCGTCTTCTCCTGTATTCCTGCCTCTACCGGATGAGTATCCAGGAATTGCCTCTTTTTTGGGATCATAGAAAATGATACCATTATAATGACATGATGATATGATTAAATACAATCAAAACCCTGTGAAGGTAGAAATTTCCTATGTTCTTCACTTCTTTTTCCTTATACTCAGAACTTGCTGAGCTCTCAGTGACTCTGCAATAAATCTGTATTATGAATGGACATAAAGGCTAAAATGTTGTAGATGATCAGCCTTCACTGGGGAAAAAAGAAGAAAATAGCAGTGATAGTCCATTGTCCTCTCCATCCCTCTTCACTGAGTTCAGAGACCTGATTTCCAGGAGTCCTGGTCTGAGCAGCAGGGTGACCGGGAGTCTAGAGGGCTGAGTGCTCTCCATGTGTTTGGTGCCATGTGAAGACATGTGTGCATGTACAGGAAACTGCAGGAGTCTCTATCAGCTGCATAAAAGAGCAGGAAACTCAAAATAGCAGAGATTCTTCTAATCACTGACATTTCATGGCTGGTGGGAGCGCAGTTCTGGATGGCATACTAAGTACAGATATCTACTAGCCTAGTGAGTCCACTTGCATGGGATCCTAACTCAGTAAAGGATGAAAAGAGTTACAGTAGTTTACACTGACAGGCTTGAAACTAGGAGGAGATTCTGTATAAAAATGAGCTATGATGGGGACTCAATCTAGAAATAAAGTTGACTTATTCCAGACTGCTAGTGTCACCCATCTTGAAATATTTTAAAATGTCAAAAATTAGTTATCAGTGTCAGGATTTTGAAAGTTTTTATTATGATTCAGATTGATCAAGTAGATTGATCAACTACCTGTGTATCTTAGTGATACACGGGTGCATTCCATGTGTGACTGAAATGATCTGACCTGAGTTGGCCAAGCCCAGCACCATGGTGTAGTCAGCCTGCTCTCAAACAGCATTAATGATACCCACAAAAAGCCACCCAATTGCTATATGTTATAATAATATATAGTTGCAATAAAAGTCAATGTGTGTTGACTTTGAAATGTTCTGACATGCTCTCACAAGGAAGAGCAAATAGTGTGGTTTTTATGATATTGGATGCGTCCACCCAGAGGGAAGGCTTGAAACTACAGTTAATGTAGGTATTAAGTCTGGAGTTTTCTGTACACGAGGGTCACCTTTGGGGCCCTAAACTATTAAAGGTACAGATTCTAAAAGGGGTGAAACCATACAAATGCCCAGTCAAATAGGGTTGGCCTGTCGTGGGGCCTGACTATTGACAGCTTCTGGTAAGGAAGCACCAGAGAAGGGTCACGCAGTTCCCAAAGAACTGGGTCAGAAGGAGAGACAACATGCAAAATATTGCACCTTCTTTTATGACAGCCATTGAGTCTGCCAAGGACAAGAAACAATCTCTCCACGTGTCTCACACCCACATATCTTTTGCCAGTACCTCTCCCTGGTCTCTACTCATTTCTCTTCCAAGTCTTCTGTTCAAGTTGAAGATAGAGGAGCAAGAGAGAAAGGAACCCACCAGTCTTCTGTGTATATAGGTTCATGAGGCTACCCTCAGTTTCCAGTAGCTTCCCTACTCAGAAACTCTATGGCACAGTTGGATATGTAACGCCAGATGGCTGCATGCAGGTGGAATCTCTTTTAAGCTCCTTCCAGAGTCCCAAATCTTCTCTTCCATTAATGGAAACAGCTCTCTTAGAATCCAGTGACTGTCAGGAATTCTGGAAATTTCTGGTACTGCTCAGAGGTTACCGTGCTTACCACCCACAAAATGCATGCACACATAAACACAGCCACTACACACACCACAGACAATTCATCATACTAACCCAAACCCCAGGTTTTGGCACGTGGCACATACCACATCCACCCAAATATATATAGCACGCACACACATATATTTACTACACACACCATACATACCACATGAAGTATCTGACACACACACACAAGCCTGTGTCACTCACATGCAACAGTCACTATGACCACCACACCCCTCACATGTCCCCCCATCACCCATTGTGTGCACGTACTTCCTCGGGGCTGCGTCAAGAGCATGTCAAAATACCACTTTCTGGTTTCACAGATCACACTGTGCTGTAACTTCTAGACACTCGGGATTCGTCAGTTGATGATACTGACTCAAATCTCTACCCTTCGGAGCTGAATTCCCATGAAGGAAGCAGGAAATAAGCAGGTAAGGAAATGTTCAGTGGTCAATGCCTGGAAGCATAACAGAGCCCCTGAACAAAATAAAGACCCTAAGCAAGTTTCAACTGAGGGAGAGGTGCATCTTCCCACAGGAGGCCACAGTAATCCTGGTTGAGGGGAGAGAGCTGAAGGACTTGAGGAAAGTTCCTTAAGGATTTCTGTGCCTGACAGATTTCCACAGACCACTCAGCTCAATCCAGGGGAACACTCCCCAGTCTGGGCATCTGACTTCCTGCACCCAGACTCTTAGGGAGAAACCTCCCCACTGTCTGGAGGAGATGCAGCTCCCAGGGGGGCTCCCTCTGGTCTCTCCTGAGCTGTCTCAGCACATGACACACATCACATGAAGCACTGGGCTCTCCCCACTTAGGGGACGTTTCTCTGAAGGCTCTTCTGCATCCCTCACCCCTCTCAGCCCTGAGCTCTACATGATCTCCTACTTCACACAGCAGGTGCCAGGGAGGCAGTGGTCACAGGACAGACCCTGTTGTGAGCTTGTGCTCTTGTCTGTTGCTGCTGCTGTGTGGGGGTGGTTGATCCTTCATGGGGTCCCTCATCTCCTTTCTTGGTCCATTGACAAGGCAACTTGGGATGACTGGTCCAGAGTCTCAACCACGACAGTGATGGTGCAAGTAGGTAGAAGAGAAGTCACCATAAGATCGGGGACCACCTCTTCCAGAGCTGAATGCCTCAGAGGGGTGTCCTGCCCCTGTGTGGTGTCTCCTCCCCAAGCTGTGCCAGGACATGATGAGTCCATGAGTAGAAATGGGCAGAGGCTCTGGGCACAAGAATGGGAGTGTAGACCTGGAAGAAACTTCTCTTGGGTGTGAAGAGAGGTACCTGGGTCACAACTGGGCCTCGGGCCTGAGCTACTGGACGGCAGGCCTGTGGCTGGGCAACATCCAGGTTCCTCTGCAGGTCAGCTGCCGAACAGACCCCAGATGGCTCTCAGGTCAGCACCAAGCCAAGCACTGGGGCCCAGGGAGCAGCCAGGCAGCTCTAGAATCCCAGTTCACTTCGCCTGACTGGCTCCCCCTTCTCCCGACCAGCCCCTCAGACTCTGCAGAAGTTAGTTCTTAAGCAAAAATATTATGTTGTTATCAAAAATGCCTTTTATACCAGAGGCTATAAATATGGCGGAACCTTGTTTTGTTTTTTCCATTAATTGTAAATCAATATAGTGTTCTTTATTGAACTAGAGGTGCTGGCGCTGAGGCACTAAATACTTGACCCCTGACCCCCAGCGGCACAGGCCACTGATGACGCAGCTCCCATGTGGTGCAGACCACTCACTGCAGGGGCCTCATGGCTCCTGTGCTCTCCTGTGTGTGACTCCGGCATACGCATCAGTCAGGCAGAGCAAAACTGAAGAGAAAAGCAAGACCAGCAAGAGAAGACAAGAGTGGGAGGATGATGTGGGGAAGTGTTGCAGTATCCATGAGCCCTGCTGCTGTCACCCCCTTTTCCCACCACACCCTCCAGAGCAGTTTGCAACAATAGGCACTGGAAATTGCAAGGATAATATGGTTGAGGAGAGTCTAGGATTCCCAAGCAGCCTGGTGGCAAAAGTAGACAGAGCTCAGGTCAGAGTCTGTGAAGTGACCTCTGCAAGTTGCTGATTTGCGGAGACTGTGGGGGTGACAGAAGCGTCCTAGGCCACCATTTATCCCTTCTGCTGTTGCTGTAAATGAAGGGGTCCTCTCCTGTGTCCCCCTCCCATTTGGGACATGTGTACAGAGTCACAGTTTCCTCCCCATGTCCAGGAGTCTGCCTTCCTACATGTTAGTTTCATTTCTGATTTAGATCAGAGCTCACTTCCTTTTTGTAGCTGCAGGGAGTGGCAGCTGGAGGGACCCCACCCTGAGTGTGCGGCTGTGCTGAGTGGCACAGGAGGTGAACGACGCCAGGTCAAGGTGTGTCAGGAAGAGCTAATGTGTCTGTGTGTGCATGTGTGTGCGTGGTGGGAGGGCAGCAGTGGCAAAAGCACTTTGGTTAGGCAAAAGCACTTTTGGTTTGGTTTGCTCTCTAGCCCTCTCTCACCATCTCTCTCTCTTTCTCTTTCACGCCCCATCTCAGAAGATCGTGCATGAGAGGTAAGTGAAGGCCCAGGACCCGCACCCTGGGTGTAAGGAGGGGGAGGCCTTTCTTTCCAGGAGCACAGAGCCCTTAGGTTAGATGAATCTACGGTCCCTTGAGGGAAATAAGGTGTGAAGGAAAAGAAGTCTCCATTTAATTCTCTATGACTGGAGAGCTTTGTCCTTATTGTTGGAGCAAAATAATCAAATCATCAACTTTAGTTGAATCCCAATTCTGAATTCAGAGAATTGCCATGTCAAAGGAAAGTAGTTCTCTATGTTCTTCCTGATGACACTCTCTGGCAAAAGCCACCCAGGAATGGGAAAAGCGGGATAACACTAGGTTCCAGAAGCAGCCTCATGTGGGAAGGACTGACTCTTGCCCCTAATCACTCCCCTCGTGTCTCTGGGTGTCAGATCCTCACTGTGATGCTAGGGGGTGAACACCCAGGTAAGGCCAGGCCTTACCCACTGCTTCCTGGGTTCTACACACTCCCTCCATCCAGTCACCCTAAATCTCCTGGGAGACAGTCATGGCTTGGAGAAGAGACAGTGCTCATAGGGGGTCTCCAGAGACCCTGCTCCAGGGCCCACTCCTCTTCCCAGCTCTTTCCCAATACCTGCTTCTTCCTGTTTTGTTGCTGATTTTGACTGTGACCCTGGTAGGGTCTCCACAGAGACTGTTTGCTGGTTTTGTTGCTTGGGGGTGAAGTTGGGTTAGGGAGAGTTGGGGGCGTGAGGTAAATAGTGTTAAATGTGATTGGGAGTTTTTCACATTCCCCCCAGTTCCTAAGTGTTACTGCCACCTACGAAGAAGTTTTCAGGTGCTAAGTATTCTTGTTTACTAGGAAAGTGTTTCACTCTCCTTCCCAGATTTCTAAATCTTGTTGAAACTTTGATGATAAGCCAGTGCTGCTTCTCTCCCTCTTAGCACCAGCTCCAAGAAGGTCTTCTATGAAGATGGGATGTTCTCTGTCTCTGGGGTGTCAAGTAGCCACATTCGCAGGCAGATAGTAAGCCGCTGCAACACAGCTAGTGGATAGGAAACTGAATTTTAAATTTCATTTTATGTTTTAGTGACCATAAATAACAACCAAACTTCAATCCACTTCCTTTCTAGACAGAAGATTTCAAGATTAGTAGAGGCACAAATATCCAGGTTATGTGTATTTCCATCACTGTGAAAAGTTCTGTCTGCCTCTAACCACAATATTGGAGTTTTCAGAGAGCCATGGCCTCAGCCCTCATTACCAAGAAGATGAGGGAGGAAGCCACGTGCCCCATCTGCCTGCAGCTGATGACAGAGCCCGTGAGCATCGACTGTGGGCACAGCTTCTGCCGCGGGTGCATAACAGATTTACTTGTTAATCAACGACAAGGGACATCATCCTTGAGGAGGTCCCACTGTCCCCTGTGTCGGGCACCATTTAAGAAGGACAATCTCCGGCCCATAAAGCAACTGGAAAACCTCATTGAGAGCATCAAGGAGCTGGAGCGTGAGAGGCTGTGTGAGGAACACGGGGAGCGGCTCCACCTGTTCTGTGAGGACGACGGGCAGCTCATCTGCTGGCGCTGTGAGCGCTCCCCCCAGCACAGAGGACACACCACAGAACTTGTGGAGGAGGCAGCCCTAGGCTACAGGGTGAGTAGTGGATGAGAGGCCTGCAGCAGTACCTGTTCTCTTGTTGAACTCTCAGAGTTAAGATTATTTTGGCCTGAAATCCTATTTTATGATCTTAAAACACTCATCATGGTTTGTTTTCTGTTTTTTGTTTTTTGGGTTTTTTTTGGTGTATGATGAGTCCCCACTGAATAAATTTCTAATTGTCCTCCTGACGTTCTTCAGGTGGTCTGTGTCTCATCCCATCTTATTCACTCTTGCTGGGATGATCCCTGCTATAGCCTTCAGTGTGCTCTATCAACACCGGCCTGTTTTATCTTCACTTGTGTGTATAATTTGAAAAACCACAATGTGCAGGGTCATGTGAATCTGAAAACAGGGGTAGAGACACACCACATTTTAGGAATCCTGAAGTCAATAGGGTAAGGAAATCAGCAACACAAGAATGCTGGAGTTCCTTGACTTCGGAGGTTAGTATTCCCCAGCCCATGGGAGTGATTTATGGGGGACCTTCTAGAAGAGAGCCTGCAAGGACGCGCATCTCATCATATACAGAAATTTAGAGAATGTCGTCTTGGGTATGTTATTATCTTGTGCACATGCAGCACTTCCCTGGCAGTATTGTGGTTTTGGGTCAGCTGCTCTGGTCAGCCGATGAGTTTGGATCACAGCTCAGCCGCCCACCAGTGATGGTGCATGTCATTCAGCCCCTTCCTAAGCTTCAGATTCTACAGCACAGTAATGATGGTAAAAATCCTCCCAACTTCTCAGGGTTATAAGGGGATCAAATATGTTACTGCACAGACTTTCCTGAGGGCGCTTCTCTGAAATCGTGAGAGTCAGTAACATTTAAAGTCTTCCTTATTATTAATAGTCCTGGAGATGGGGATCCATTCAGTCTCCTTGAGAAAGCTTGACAGATTAACTATAATGTCCCACCTTATTTTTATCAGGAAATTTTCCAGAAAGCTCTGACTGAACTGAGGGAAGAGGAAAACCAAAGTCAGAGCCTGAAGTTGACCACAAAAGAGCAAATAAGGCAATGGAGGGTAAGAGATTGAGTTCATTAATTTCAAGCTACTTTGCATGCAATATCATTGAGAAAGTGATGGTTGGGCAACGTACTTCATGTTTTATTCTCACTAGACCAGGCAAAATAGCTAAAATCTAAGAAGAAACATCCTTTATTTTATGGCCCCAGTGACTATGAGAAGTTATCTACCTATTTTTACCCTCGCAACCATGATTGTCTAGGATGCTCAAAATCTCAGTCTGTATAAGCAGAGTTTTGAACGTTCTTACATGTAACCATCCTAGACCAGGTTTCAAGTTGCAAAGATCTCAGCATTTAAATAATTCAAATTCTAAATCACTTCCTGTTTTGAAGGTTTAACCATATCACCTTGGCACGCTTATCCCAGTGCAGGGTATGAAGTTCTGCTTTCTGTGTTCAGAAGTCATCCTTTGTGAGCACTGAGAACAGGGTCACTCTGGGTGAGATTATGTTACTCGGTTCATGAGGCTGGTGATGAGGATGGAGCTGCAGCAGGTACATACACAGACCACTGCACACTGTGGGTCTCTAAGACTGTTTCTACAGTTTACACAGGATCAGAGCCCACACCCCTATAAACACACTGATGGAATCCATCGTTTTACAGTTAATTGTACTATTTAGTCATTCTGTCTGTTTCTGGAGTCTCTTCCAGCCTTTGTCCTGATCCTTTGTATGTGGATGTTAAGCTTGAACCCTCAAAGGACAGTCATACTTCCTTCATTTCTTGGATCTTGGGTAGTGAAGGGAGAACTTCCATTGTTACAAACATATAGGGAAACCACATCAATGCCTGAGTCCAGCTGTCCCTGCCTCCTACTCAAAAGTTCCACTTTTCCTAATAATGTCCATGACCACAATGTCACAGTCATACAGTGCTGCATGAACTGAGAAATCAGCAGTGGAAATTGCAATTCTGTATCTTCCAAATGAAAAGTGAGACCCACAAGAAATATTATTTGCTTCTGCCATCTTAGACAAAACAGTGAATGGGACACAGGCTTGGTTGATTAATATTTCTGGTAACTCTGGTCAAATTCTGCCCCTTTCCTGATAATCATAGACTCCCCTACTTGCTGTTAATGTCTAGTCTTGGTGACGTTCATCACAAACTGTTGCTTCACAAAGTTTCATCAGTGAGAGATATACCTTCTTACATCCAAATACATAAACTGGGATTACTAGTGTTTGACCTTGGCCCTACTTCCATAATTCATCAGCTGAAGAAGATGGAAATAACTTAGCTGACTGTAGAGAACTGTGACAGCCTCTCCCACATCTGAGTCCTGCCTCCTGGGCCTGAACTCTGCAGCAGGGACATGCACGTTCCTCCACCTCAGATGACTCATGGCAAAGTATCACAGTATCTCAAAAACTTTTTTTTTTTAAGATTTTATTTATTTATTTATACAAGCACTGGGTACAGTCAGAAGCGTGGGAGGGTGAGAGAATTCACCAGAGACTGAGCGGGAAGCAGAACAGGCAGAAGGATCAAAGTACACTGCTGAGGGGAGCAGCGGGTGGCAGGAGAGGTCTGCACGCCATGTGGGACCTTCGCCCGGCAGCCGGGGATCGAACTGGCGCTGCAGAGGCTGTGGGCAGCTTCGCAACCCAGCGCTCAACTGCTGCACCACCAGGGAGGCCCTCAAAAACTTTTTATAAATGTCTGTGACCTTTAAAATAAACAAATGAAGTTTACCATTTTCAGCATCCTCTGTGTTCACATTATTGGCCATCATGTTGATATTGGGGTGTCCCCAACTCTACTCTCCATCTGCAGAACTTGTTCATCCTTCCAACCTTAATCTCTATCCCCCTGAACAATGTCCCTGTTGTCCCTCCTCCCACCTTGTCCCCGCCTTCAACTAACTTTCTTTCTTTCTTTCTTTCTTTCTTTCTTTCTTTCTTTCTTTCTTTCTTTCTTTCTTTCTTTCTTTCTTTCTTTCTTTCTTTCTTTCTTTCTTTCTTTCTTTCTTTCTTTCTTTCTTTCTTTCTTTCTTTCTTTCTTTCTTTCTTTCTTTCTTTCTTTCTTTCTTTCTCTCTTTCTCTCTTTCTCTCTTTCTCTCTTTCTCTCTTTCTCTCTCTCTCTCTCTCTCTCTCTCTCTCTCTCTCTCTCTCTCTCTCTTTCTTTCTTTCTTTATTTCTTTCTTTCATTTTATACAACCACTGGGTACAGTCAGAAGCTCGGGAGGATGAGAGAATTCACCAGAGCCAGAGCGGGGAACAGAACAGGCAGACTGACGAAACACACTGCTGAGGGGAGCAGCGGGCACAGCAGGATTGGTCTGCACGCCCTGTGGGACCCTCGCTGGGGGGCCGGGAATCGAACTGGCACTGCAGAGACTGCAGGCAGCCTCGCAGTCCAGCACTTAACTGCTGAACCACCAGGGAAGGCCCCTTCTACTTTCTTTTAAAATTTGACTACGTACCTATAGAAAAACAATCATGAAATTGTTGTCATTTTTTTCTGACTTATGTTACTTGCCATTATGTCTTCAAGGCTCATCCATGAGCCTCCCCATATTTCTAAGGCAGAAGAGTTTCCCATAGTGCTTATGTACCTCATTTCGTATCTCATTTCATCTCCAAATGAGTTTTGGTTTGTTTGCACCTTTTGAGCATCCTTTCTTGATTCTAGGAGAAGATAGTGCTTGAGAAAAGTAAAATCCATTATGATTTTGAGAATCTCTACAACTTCCTCCGTGTTGAGGAGAAGTGTTGTCTGTGGAGACTGGAGAGGGAAAAAGAGCAGACTCTGAAGATTCTGCAGGACAATGAGGCGAGTCTGGAAAAGCAGAGCCAGGAACTCAAGAGCCACATGCAGGAGCTAGAGAAGAAATGTCAGGGCCCAGCCCAGGATTTGCTGCAGGTGAGGCTGTGCCCTGGGAGGACGCAGAAGAGGCGTCTGTGCCCAAGTGTTAAGGGGACAGTGGAGAGAAGCAGGGGAAGAAGGCAAGGTCTTCCAGTTTCTCTGGGAAGTGCGGAATCACTGTAGGGAATTTAAAGTAGCGTTTCTTTTAAATACACATCGTTATTTGAAAGGTGGCCGCCAGTAATCTATAGGTGCCTTTATGTGATTCACTTTGCATACCTAGGCTAGATTCCTTGGAAATAAGCACGCTATGATTCTCTGAGCTACCATGTGTCTTTGTCCCTCGTGCACAGCACCTTGACTGCAGACTTTCTCCTAGATTCCTCCAGTTGACTTGTGGGTGATAAAGTGGGGCAGCCACAATGAACAAGACACTCTCTCTGAATTGTTTGTAGTCCTTGCTTCAAGAGCTCTTTTGGGGCCTTGCTTAGGCAGCATGAAGGATCCAGCCCCTTCACATATATCCTAGAGCTGTTTCTTCTCATTCCCTCCATAGAACTGGAGATCACGCTGTGAGAATGTAGCGTGACAGCTCCGTTACCAGGTGACACCTGCTGCCACCACCTGAGTAGGTCTTTCAGCGGCTCTGCCTCTGCTCACCACTGTGGACATTTGTAATAAGCCTCTAATATGGCTGCTTGGAAGGATTTTAGGTCCCTGAAAGAAAATCTCTAGAGGGACTATGGGAAGCTCCTGTCCCTCTTCCCCAGGAAGCACACAGGCTGAGGTGATTAGAAGCACCAGGTCACAGTAAGGAAGTTACTAGACTCAGTGGGTGAAGAACTAGATGCCATGCTGGTTCTCTAGGGGATGGAGAGGTATCACTCTACCTGGTAGCTGTCAGTGTCTGTGACTGTGTCGTCTCTTCTTTGAGAGGAATGATTACAGTTTATTCCACATGTCCAGCTCCATAAAATATGCTGCTCCACACTCACCTTGTGCCTTTGTTTCTCTTTAGGACATGAGAGACACCTTGGTCAGGTAAGTGCTGTATGAGTACAGGGGTGAAGGAGTAGCGGTACATTGAGCTTCATGGAATGTTCACTGCAGATGTCTCTGTCCTCTGCTGATTCTAGGAGTTTGACTGTGACGCTGAATGTACCAGAGGCTGTGTCTTTGGACCTTCAGACTGTGTGCAATGTTTCTGAGCTTTACTTGGATTTGAAGAAAATGTTAAAGAGCTACCAAGGTTTGTGAAGTTAACAATTCCTTAAGGGCCTCCCTGGTGGTGTAACAGGTTGAGCACAGCGCCGTGAAGCTGTCCACAGCCTCTGCATCGCTGGTTCATTCCCGGCCAGCCAGGGAGATACCCACATGGCGTGGCAGACCTCTGCTGTTTCGCCCGCTGTTCCCCTCAGGAGTGCTTATGGTCTGTCTGCCTGTTCTGGTCCCCGCTCTGTCTCTGGTGAATCCACTCACCCTCCCGTGCCTCTGGCCTATACCACAGTTCTTGTATAAATAAATAAATCTTTTTTTAAATTTAAAAATTTTTTTTAGACAACAGCTGGGGTACGGGCCAGAGACATGGGAGGGTGAGAGGATTCACCAGAGACAAGCAGGCAGCAGAACAGGCAGACAGACTGAAAGCACTGCTGAGGGGAGCAGTGTGCAAGACAGGAGAGGTCTGCTGCGCCATATGGTAATCTCCCTGGCCGGCTGGGAATTGAACCCACACTGAAGAGGGTTTGGACAGCTTCACAGCGCTGCACTCAACCTGCTGCACCAACGGGGAGGCCCAAAATAAATAAATCTTTAAAAAATAAAACAAAAAAATTTCCTTAAGTGCTGTGGACAAAATGTACCTCATGTTATAACCGAGTTCACGAACTGCCCCTGGACAAGTTCATAGCCACATCTGTTGTTTAGTTATTTTCACAGGGCTGCCACACTCTCTCTTGTTAGGATGCCTCAGTGATTGGATAGGGACACAGGATACTGGTGATTTGGGCAGGCTTTTTTTTTTTTTTTTTTTTTTTTTTTAGTCAGTTTTTGCTTCATGTATTTTTTTTTTTTAAGATTTATTTATTCATTTATACAAGCACTGGGTACAGTCAGAAGCACAGGAGGGTGAGAGAATTCACCAGAGCCAGAGTGGGGAGCAGAGCAGGCAGAAGGACCAAAGTACACTGCTGAGGGGAGCAGCAGGCGGCAGGAGAGGTCTGCGCGCCATGTGGGACCCTCCTCTGGTGGCCGGGGAGCAGCCGGGGATCGAACCGGTGCTGCAGAGGCTGCGGGCAGCTTCGCAACCCAGCGCTCAACCGCTGCGCCACCGGGGAGGCCCTGGGCAGGCTTTTAAAATTCCTCTTCTCCCATTTATTACCTGTGTCATGCCAAGCATATGACCTCCTTGATTTTCCCACCGGAAAAGTAAAAATACTAACAATTCCCATTTCTTTGTGTTGTCTTTAAGATGAAATACATCGATCTGTATGAAGTATTTAGAACAGTGTCTCGTACATAATGTTTATTGTTAATGTCTCAGTCAAGTCTGAGAGAGTAGGTGAGGATAATGGACTTTAAGGTTAATGGTTTTAAGGCCTTGACCCAGACAACATGGTAAATGTTAGAATAATAACGAAAACCTCATTTCACCAATTGTAATCCTGTCTCTCGATTCTCTTAATCAGTGCTTGTTATATTTCCATCACCTCTTAGCCACAATTACAAAATTCAAATGCTCTGACAACTAAATATTTTCCATTACTCACTTACCACACAATGAGACCTAACTGGAAATGATTTGGTGACTGCTTTAGTTATGTATGGATGCAAAATATTTAGTGTTTTTAAAAAACAACATTTTATCTCTCAGTATCGTGTGTCAGAAATCTGGGCCTAGCTCAGGTGGGGTCACACAGAGCAGTTATGGGCTCATCTGGTGGATCAATTGGGGGGTTTTCCTCTTCCAATCTTCTTCCAGTTGTTGGCAGAATTCATTTCTTTATGGTTATAGGATTTAGGCCCTGACTTCTTACCAACTGTTGGCTGGAAGTGCCCTCAACTTCTGGAAGTCACCACTCATTATTTTGCCCATGGGCCTCCCAACATGGCCAATTATTTCTTGCAAGGGAGCTCAGGAGAAAAAAATCTCTAGAGTAAGTCAGCTACTAAAATGGAATCATATAATGAAATATAATCAAGGGTCACATCCCATTATTTTTGCCAGTGGTGAGAGGTAATTGATCAGAGGCATCTTAGTTTATGCCCACAGTTAAATGGAAGAAGTGCTACAAGACTATGAAAGGAGGAGGCAGGGGTCAGGCACACCACCTTGGGTCTGTCCTTCCTCAGTGGTTAATCCTATGTCACACTGATATGACACTATAGGAGACCTTTACTTGTCCCACTTGCTGCAGGGGTTATTGATGCGTTTGAGGATGTGCCTGACCTAGCCCCTGCCGGGGGTGGGTACACCATGTAGTGTGTATTATTGTTATGTATTTAAAACATCAAAAATATTCTGAATTTTAATATTTGCCCCATGCCTAGTTGTTGTAGACAAGGGATTATAGATTTTTATGTTAATGTCAATTAGTGTCAAGTTAATGTCAGCAGCAACCACCAAAAACAGTATCTCAGAATTTGAACTCACAGAGATGCAAGGAAGGAAAAATCAGAACTTTCTGAAAGTCATGTCCATAGTTCAGTGAGCTGACTTGCCTTTTTTTATTTTTCATACATGGTATTTCAAGAAGGTTCAAGGCAACCTGTTTGTGAAATGGACTTATCTCTTAATTAAATATATCACCTTCTTTTTAAAACCCTCATTATTAAAGCCTGTTAGTATTTTTACTATAATATAATATATTAATAATTACAGTAATATATATTATATTATATAAACATTTTCATACTCTATATTACTGCACATATATTTTGTTCATTATTAATATAATAATTACACTATTAGTAATAATAAAACTAAATTTACTGTTAAATTTTTTGAAGCATTTTTACTAATAAATTGTAATCAGTTAAATAGAATAGGACAGGCATGAAGAAAAATCTCACGTTTCCCTCCCCATTTCCAGGTCTGTATCTCAAGGTAGCAAGACTTAGGTCTTTCTCTGCTTGTACAAGCATTTAATCTAATTTACTGAAATCTTTTCCTGTGTCTCTTATTACATTTAGAACTACCACTCCATGAGAAAAAACAACAACAACGAAAAAGAAAACTTAAGACATCAACTGTGCAGTGTCACACTTAAGTGTTATATATTATATATTATATTATATATTTTCTATTTTACTTGACCCTGTCAATAGTTACATATTTTTATGTATATTGGTGCCCAGTTTGTTTCCTTATGCTAATCCATTAGCTGATACAAGACAAAGAGCTTATTCTTTAAAAAGCGTGGAGCAGGTTTCCTGAGACCTGGGTAAAATTCTAGGTTGTCAGTAATAAGCTGCCACGTTAGCTTTGTTATTTTCCTTTCTTATTTGGTGTGGATCATTATTAGTAAAGATGGGAAGGGTGGTTCCGCTCAAGCATCCTGTGATTCCTAGTTGTCCTAAATGGGAGATGAAGGACTTTGGGGAGGCAGTAACACTATCACTCTGGGTAGTTCTGGTCCTTGGCTTCTCTGAGTGAAGAGATGGTGATGATGATATTTATTTTTACTATCCATTATTGATCATTTCCCATATACTAAGAATATTACCAACCCTTATGCTTATGTTAGCTCATTCAAATATCTTCCACACCATTCTCTGTGCCAATAGGCTTTCTGCTTTATATTTAACAGAGTGTCAGAGGATGACACTAGTAGGGAACAAAGCTCACATGTGAACACAGGCAAGTTTATTGAAAACTAAAGAGGGGCCTTCCAGGTGGCACAAGGGGTTAAGTGTCAGCACTATGAAGCAATCCCCAGCCACTGCAGCCTGAGTTCAATCCCTAGTGAGGGAGCAGACCCAGATGGCGCAGCAGACCTTTCCTGTCTCATCTGTTGCTCCCCTCAGCAGTGCATTTCAGAGATCCACCTGTTCTGCTCCCATTCTGTCTCTGTTGAGTCATCTCACACCTCATACCTCTGGTCTGTACCCCAGTTCTTGTATACATAAGTTAATCTTTATTAAAAAAAAAAAAAAAAGAAAGAAACTTAAGACATCAAAAACATGTCTTTTTTTGTTTTCCGTTTGTTTTATTTTGCAGTCGGTGTGACCCTGGATCCAGATACAGCTCATACTGACACAATTGTCTCTGACGATCGAAGACAAGTGACCTATGGTGGGCCCCAGTTGAACCTTGGAAATTCTCTAAGATTTCTTGACCTACCCTGGGTTCTCGGCTGTGAGTGCTTCACCTCAGGAAGACATTACTTTGAAGTGAATGTGGAAGTAGATTCTGGGTGGGATTTAGGAGTCTGTCTGGAAAATGTACCCAAAGGTGCTCCCATGAGTCTGCAACCTAAGTCTGGATTCTGGGTCATTAGATCATGCGAAGGGAAAGATTACGTAGCCCTTACCTATCCCCCAACTTGCCTTCCTCTGAAGGAGCAAATCTGGGTTTTGGGGGTTTTTGTGGACTGTGAGGCCGGACGTGTGTCCTTTTACAACATGACAAGTACTGTCTCCCACATCTTCACCTTCCCAAGGGCCTCCTTCTCTGATACTCTCCGGCCCTTTTTTGGGGTTTCTCAAGGTTCCGCTTTATTCCTAAATTCACAATAATAGTAAAGAAAGGAATAGGTTTTCGTAGCCTCCTTCTTGGTGTAACCATCCTAGAGAATATAATAAAAGTTCCATCAGGGAAGAAACTTGGTCTTTCCTTCACTTACATTTTTCTGTACCTGGAACAGTGCCAACTCTGGGTGGATACTAGATAGATCTGCATTGGGTGAATGTATATACAGACTAAAAATATTTAATCAGTGGAGAATGTAAGATAACAGCCACAGTTATACATTGTCCTCTCCACCCATCTTCAGAGGGTTCAGATCTCTGATTTCCCAGTTCCTGGTCTGACAGCAGGGTGGCCAGAGGTCAGAGGGGTGAGCGCTCTCAGTTTGTTTGATAGCATCAGAAGTCAGGTGTGGGGAGGAGGGGAAATTGTAGTTGTCCCTGTCAACTGCAGAGAAGAGCAGGAACATCAACATAATGGTGACCCTTCTAACCACAGAGTTGATGTCCTGGGAGTCTACTTAGGTGACAAGCAGGTGACGTGTGAGAGAAAAGCTACAGTGGTTTACAGTGAGAGGGTTCAGACAGGGAGGAGATTCATTGTAAAAAAGAACTCTGACAAGGCTTCAGTCTAGAAATGAAATTGATTTATTCCAGATTGTGCTAGTGCCACCTATTTTTAAATATTTTATTAATTTTAATTTGTTTTTGTGTGTGTAGAAGAACTGAGGTATAGGCCAGAGATGGGAGGGGTGAGAGGATTTACCAGAGACAGAGTTGGGAACAGAACCGGTGGATTTACTGAAATACCCTGCTGAGGGGAGCAGTGGGTAAGACAGGAGAGGTGTGCTGTGCCATATGTGGGTTGACTCCCTGGCTGGGTAGTAGTGGTGATAGCACTGAGACTTCACCCCCAGGCTATCAGGGAGGCCCTATCTTGAAATATTTTAAAATCTGAAAAAGTATTTCTCGCTGGTAGTATTTTGGTAGCCTCTTTCACCAGATATGACATAATAGGCCTTGCAATACACAGATACATCCTTATCATACTTAAATTATCCGACCTAAGTAAGCCAAGGCTGGCACCATGGTGCAGTCAGCCATATCTCAAACTGCATTAGTGATGTCCCAAGAAAGTCACCAAATTGCTAAATGTCATGGTATGTAGTTAATATAAAAATCAATGTGTGGGCCTCCCCGGTGGCGCAGAGGTTGAGCGCTGGGTTGAGAAGCTGCCCGCAGCCTCTGCAGCACCAGTTTGATCCCCGGCCGCTGGTGAGGGTCCCACATGGCACGCAGACCTTTCCTGCTGCGCCCACTGCTCCCCTCAGCAGTGTACTTCGTCCGTCTGCCTGATCTGCTCCCTGCTCTGTCTCTGGTGAATTCTCTCACCCTCCCCGCACTTCTGACTGTACACAGTGCTTGTATAAATAAATCTTTAAAAAAAAAAATCAATGTGTGTTGACGTTGAAATGTTCTGACATCCTCTCACGAGGAGGACAATGACATCTAAGTGTGTTTTTGGAATGTTGGATGCGTCCACCCAGAGGGAAACAGGGAGAGGTCAGATTATCCATCACCCACCACCCACCTCAGCCTCACAAGGTCTCCTAGTCATGCTGATAGAGGCTGGGTTGTGACTTGAAAATACAGTGTTGCGGCCTCCCCGGTGGTGCAGCGGTTGAGCGCTGGGTTGCCAAGCTGCCTGCGGCCTCTGCGGCGCCTATTCGATCCCCGGCTGCTCCCCGGCCACGGGAGGAGGATCCCACATGGTGCGCAGACCTCTCCTGCCGCCCGCTGCTCCCCTCAGCAGTGTACTTCGGTCCTTCTGCCTGCTCTGCTCCCCGCTCTAGCTCTAGTGAATTCTCTCACCCTCCCGTGCTTCTGACTGTACCCAGCGCTTGTATAAATAAATAAATTAATTAAAAAAAAAAAAAAAGAAAATACAGTGTTGTGGAATGGAGCACCCCAAATATGCCACTTTGGCATATGACTTACATTGAAATTAAGGTGACTGAGAAAGCTGAGATAAAAAAAAGCTCTCTGCTCTCTCCCTATTGCAAAAGTGTGGGCCTGGGGGAGGGAAGGCGGGGCCGGGAAAGGAAGGACTAGAGTCAAAATAAGGGGGTGAGCGGGGAATTGTATGGGGAATATAACCAAAATGAAAAGCATACACTGTACAAAAATGAAAAAAGATGTAAGAAGCATATAAAATAAAATATTTAAATAAAAAAAAGTGTGGGCAAAAAATAGATGACTGGGTCAAGAAGATGTGGTACATATACACCATGGAATATTACTCAGCATTCAAAAAAGATAAACACATGCAATTTGCAGCAACATGGATGGCGCTGGAAGGGATCATGCTCAGCAAAATAAGCCAGAAAGAAAAAGAAAAATACCGGATGGTCTCACTCATAGCAGGAATCTAGCAAACTTAAATAAGGGACCAGGAAAATGAATAACTATAAGAAAGTGAAAATCAAAATCAACAAAAAACTATGAACCAGAGACACTTTTAGGGGGGTGGGGGGCAGGAGGGGAAGGATTGGGGTCAGAATGGGGCGTTTGCAATTGTATGGGGGAATATAAAAATAAAATTTATTATTTAAAAAAATAAAAAATAAAAAAAAACAACAGAAGACCTTATAATTTAAAAAGCGTGGAGCAGGTTTCCTCAGGTCAGGGTAAAATTCTGGGTTTTCAATAACCTGTGTCCTTAGCTTTGTTATTTTCCTTTCTTATTCTTGGTGTGGGTGGTATTATTAAAATGGGAAGGTGGTTCTGCTCCAATCATCTGTGATTCCTACTTGTCCTACAGGAGATGACTGACTTAGGGGGGACAGTAACACTATCATTTTGGGTGATTCTGGTCCTTGGCTTCTCTGAGTGATGAGATGGTGATGATGATGACATTTATTTTTACTATCCATTATTGATCATTTCCCATATACCAGGAATTTCACCAGCTCTTACGTTTATATTAGCTCATTCAAATATCTTCCATACCTTTATCTGTGTTAATAGGATTTCTGCTTTATATTTAACAGATAGAGGATGACTCATGCACCCAGCAGGAAACATATTTGAACACAGGCTAGTTTATTGAAAACTAAAGACATCAAAAACATGTCTTTTGTTGTTTTCTGTTTTATTTTGCAGTCCGTGTGACTCTGGATCCGGATACAGCTCATACTCACATAATTGTCTCTGAGGATTAAAGACAAGTGACCTATGAAGGCCCCCAGTTGATCCTTAGAAATTCTCTAAGATATCTTGACCGTACCCTGTGTCCTTGGCTGTGAGCACTTCAACTTAGGAAGACATTACTTTGAAGTGGATGTGAGAGAAGATTCTGGGTGGGATTTAGGAGTCTGTCTGGAAAATGTACCCAACCATGCTCTCTTGAGTCTGCAACCTACATGTGGATCCTGGGTCATTAGATCATGCAAAGGGAAAGCATATGTAGCCTTTACCAATCCCACAACTTCCCTTCCTCTGAAGGCGCAAATCTGGGTTTTGGGAATTTTTGTGGATTGTGAGGACAGATATGTGTTCTTTTACGATATGACAAGTACTGGCTCCCACATCTTCATCTTCCCAAGGGCCCCTTTCTCTGATACTCTCCACCCCTTTTTTAGGATTTCTCAAGGTTCCGCTTTATTCCTAAATTGACTAAAACAGTGGACTATAACTGTGTAGTCAAGGTCTATTTGATTATATCTGAGTCCTTCCAGTAGTAACTAATTTTTTATATTTTAGAATAGTTTAAGAAAATGGGCATTAGCAATCTGGAATGTATCAATTTCCTTTCCAATACTGAGACCGCCCCGCCATTAAAATTCATTTTTATTCATCATCCCATTCCAGTTTGAAGCCTCTTGCTGTAACCATCGTAAACCTTCTCTCACACTTTAACAGGTTATTGCCCGAAGGACTCACTGGTCCGGTAGCTGTCCACCTAAAGATGCCATCCAGGACGAGAGGTCAAATTCATGCTCTGGTCTCTCTTCAGATTAACATTAACATGTCAGTAGTGAGAAGATTCCAGCTCCTTTGATGTTTCTGCTTGTTCATGCAGCTGACACACAACCTCACGGCCACATGTGACTTCACATGGTATCAAAGAAACTGGGAACACTCAGCCCCAGAGATTCTATGTATCACAAAAAATGGTGGGGGAGATACACAATGAGCTAATGTATGCTCAGTGCTTGGTGAATTTGTGGTATATGAAGTGATAATGTGATAAAAAAAAAATAGCATACCATCATCTTCATCATAACCATCTCCATCTCTGAGAAGCCAAGACAGAGACAGAGTGGACAGAGAAACTGTCCTTCCCAAAGCCCTTGCTCTCCCAGGTAAGACATCTCAGACAAGGACTCCTGAAAATCAGATCTCTGAACCCACTCAAGAGGCAGGCATCGGCTGGGCAGGGAGGCTGGGGGGGTGGGGTGGGGGGGGCAAGCCTCCAGTATGGCAAACCTTTATGCTTTTTCTCTGGCCTCTTTTTATGGAGTTCTCAGTTTTGATCTCTCGTGGCCTCGCCCAGAGTGGTCCTCCTGTAGCTGCAGTCCTGATAGCGCCACCGCTCTTACAGCTCTGGTCTCCCAGCACAGATGCCCACAATGGCACATGTGTACTCCCTCACCCTGTGGGCCCAACTATCCACAATGACAGGCGTGTGTGCCCTATGCCCAGGTCTCTCTGCCCTGGGCCTCCACAATGGGCAGTGGGAGTGGAGGAAAGGGCCTGATTTTTCCTCATTTAACCTACAGTGATCATTGTTATAATCTTGCTTTTTCCCCAGCGAAGGCTGACCATCTACAGGATTTTGAGTTTGTTGTTTTGTTTTTAAAGATTTATTTATTTTTATACAAGAACTGGGGCACAGGCCAGATGCGACGGAGGGTGAGAGGATTCACCAGACACAGAGCAGGGAACAGAACAGGCAAACTGACAAAATACACTGCTGAGGGGAGCAGCGGGTGAGACAGGAGAGGTCTGCTTCACCACATGGGATCATTGCCGGCTGGCCGGAATTGAACCCGCGCTGCAGAGGCTGTGGACAGCTTCACAGAGCGGTGCTAAACCGACTGCACCACCAGGGAGGCCCACATTTTGAGTTTTTATATCCATTCATTCAATGCAGATTTACTGAGTACTCACTGAGTGCTCAGCACTGTTCTAGGTAAAGGGAAACAGAAGTGAATAATAGAGGCCAACTTGTGGTCTTCACAGCATTTTATTATATTCTCTATGATATGATGGTTCCACCAAGGAGGCTTTATTCATGTCTTTTCTCATCTGGAGGAGGTAGGAATAAGGAAGAATTGTGATCAACCCAGAAAAAGGGTCGGAGAGTTTTAGAAAAGGAGGCAGAAGGCAGGTAGAAGGTGTGTAAGAGGGAACCAGTGGGCATGTTGTAAAAGGACACACGTCCAGCCTCATAGTCAAGAAAAACCCCCACAATCTGGGGCTTCTCAGGCAGAGAAAGGGGTTTTATATAATCAGTAAGGGCAGTGCAGCCATCTGCTCTCCTCCACCTGATCACCCAGAATCCAGATGCAGGCTTCAACTTCATGTCCCTGTCTCTGGGCACATCTTCCAGGCAAACTCCTAAGTTCCAACCAGTTCCCCGTCCCACGTCCACTTCAAAGTAATGTCGTCCTGAGGTGAAGCCCTCAGAGCCCAGGACACAGGGTAAGGCACGAAATCTCTTAGAGTTGTAACGCTTTTTCTGGGTGTCTCCATGGGTCACTTTTCTCCCATCCTCAGACAGAATTAGATTACTGTGAGCTGTCTCTGGATCCAGAGTCACACTGACTGAAAAATTAAACAAACAAAAACCAACAGGGATTATGTTTTCACAATGACAACTGTTGACTTAAATAAAACCAGCCTGTGCACAAATGCAAGCTTGTTTCCTACTATCTATGTGAGTCATTCTCTGAAATTCTAATTCAATATACAGTGAGATCACAAGAATGGCGGGAAGATATTGAATGAGTTAATGTATGCTTCAGGCCTGGTGAAATTTCTAGCATAGGCAGTGATCAATGTGATAAAAAAAAATTCCAGATCATCATCTCCATCTCTATCACCATCACCATCTCTTAGAAAAGCCAAGGACCAGAACTACCTGTAGAGATACTGTCCTCCCCAAAGCCCTTCTCTCAGGTAGGACAACCAGGAATCATGGAGATTATAGCAGACGAGTCCTTCCCATGTTTATTAAAAATCTCCCACACCAAGGATCAGAGAGGAAAATAGCCCGGCTAATGTCATAGCTTGTGACTGAAGTCCCAGGATTTCCCCAGGTCTCAGGACACACGCCAGTCCCATGGCTTATAAGGGTGAGCTCTTCAGATAATGTTCCACAGGGATTAGATTAAAGAAATAATCTCAACACCAACATAACACACCTAATAACTAGAGTCAAGTAAAATAGAAGCAAATGTGATAAACTCATAACGAAAACATGAAGATGCAGAGGACTGAACAATAAAAAAGTGCAACATATAAAACAATATAAAATGGAAATTTTCCAGGCAGAATTTTCAGGAAAATCAAGTCTTTACATGTATGATTTAAAAAACGAAAGACGATCAAAACCACTATACTCTGTAGCAAACTGAAAATAGAAAAAAGCAAGAGAAATCCAAAGAGAATTGTTTAATAAGGAAAAATAGAAATTAAGCAATAACTGAGGTTAAAAAAAAGTAAAGAAAGTAACAGAGAGGGAAAAGAAAAGCGGTCCTCAGCTATACCTATGGCAAGAAGGACCCAAGGAGAAAGAGAAGGCAACCGAGGAAGGATGTTTAAAAATTAAAGAAATTTATGACAATCTTTATGCTACTAATAAAACTGAATACAAGCCAAAAGATGAAAAACTGGGGCTCCCCGGTGGCACAGCGGTTGAGCCTTGGGTTGCGAAGCTGCCCGCAGCCCTTGCAGCACCGGTTCGATCCCCAACAACCGGGTGAGAGTCCCACATGGCGCACAGACCTCTCCTGCTGCCCGCTGCTACTCAGCAGTGTACTTCGGTCCTTCTGCCTGCTCTGCTCCCCGCTCTGGCTCTGGTGAATTCTCTCACCCTTCCGCGCTATTGACACTACCCAGTGCTTGCATAAATAAATAAATTAATTAATTAATTAAAAAATAATAACTTTATATAAAAATATTTCTCAGGCGTCTCCCTGGTGGCGCAAGGGGTTAAGATGCAACCTGTGAAACTATCAGCAACCTCTGCAGCATGAGTCCAACCCCCTGCTGGCCAGGGAGCAACCCACATGGCACAGCAGACCTCTCCTGACTTACCCGCTGCTCCACTCAGCAGTGTACTTCAGTCAATCTGCCTGTTCTGTTCCCTACTCTGTCTCTGGTGAATCCTCCCACCAACCCACCCCGACTCCTCTGGCCTGTACCCCAGCTCTTATATGCATAAATAAACAAATCTTTAAAAAAAAAATTCTCATCCATGAGAAAGAAAGCATGAGTAAGCCATGAGAGAAATGATCACTGGTTTACACACAGATAATAAACAGGGATATGTATCAACCAAAACTTCCACTATTGATAACTTTCATCTGGGCCACCAACACGCCATCCAGACTGAGTAAAACCCCAAATTTCGGGCCGCAAGAGCCAAGGCCAAGGCTGCACCTGAAAGCACTGGAAGCTCCCAGGAGGCATGGTAATGCTGGTGGATTTATCATACCAGGATCAACTTTGACAAATAGCATCAAGGTTACTTTGCGAAAGCTGGCGGAGGCACTTGGAGAGGCATCGGAGCTTCTGCTCCTCGGTCAACTTTGATAAACTGTGGCCCTTGGTCACTGAGCACTCAGACTCATGTAAATGCTGCCCAAAACAGGACCTGAAGTGGCCCCCAACACTGAGATGGTACAATGGGGCTACGACAAAGTTCTGGGAAGGGAAAGTGCCCAAGGCAGCCTGCCATCCTGAAAGCGAGATGATGCAGGAGAGGAGCTGAGGAGCAGATTAAGGGTGCTGGGGAGAGTGAGGGGGTTGTGTCCTGACATCTGGAAGCTACAAGGAGGATCATTAAATGCTACATGTGCCAAAAAAAAATTTACTATTCAAGATAATGAAAATACCCACAGTGCTTCACAGAGTCCACTGAGCAACCTTTCCATTTAGTGTGGCTCAGAGGCAGGAGCCCCGTGGTGACACACCAGAAGTGGTCCTAGACCTCCAAAATACAAGCAATAATGTAAACCAATTTTGCCTCAGAGATATTAAAAAAGCAAGGGCAAAACACATCTCCCAAAGAAAAGAGAATTACATGACCCCCTTACCTAAGGACAGAAATACAAAATTCCTAAACAAAATCGTGTAAAAATAATACATTTTATGTATCTCCACATATATTTTATATATGCGTATATGTATAACATACATAATTTACCACACATGGTAACAATTTGTTTGCAACACATATAGATAAAAAGCGAATCTGATATATACATACCATATAGGTTACAATCAAAACATCTAGAGAGGGCCTCCCCGGTGACACAGTGGGTTGAGCACAGTGCTGTGAAGCTGTCCACAGCCTCTGCACCTTGGGTTCGATTTCCGGCCAGCCAGGGAGAAACCCACATGGCATGGTAGACCTCTCCGGTCTTGCCCGCTGCTTCCCTCAGCAGTGTCTTCGGTTCATCTGCCTGTTCTGCTCCCCACTCTCTCTGGTGAATTCTCTCACCCTCCCGCACCTCTGATCTGTACCCCAGTTCTTGTATAAATAAATATCTTTGGAAAAAAAATACATATCAAGGCATATCTAATAATATTAAACGTGTTATATTTTATACATGTATGTGGTTTCTCTCCATGAATTTGATAGAGTGCATACCCATTATCTAATCTGATAAAACATCTAGACAGATATATAATATGAACATAAAATACATATATTAATATATAAAATATATTTTATGAGAATCCCTAAAATATAACAGGAGTATATACATGCAAAATCTATATGTATTATATGGAGTACACCTAATATATGAGGTACATATAAAGCAGCTATATCATGCATATTATATAGTGTGCATATTTATTTATTTGTTTGTTTTTTAACGATTTATTCATGCATTCATACAAGAGATGGGGTACGACCAGAGGTGTGGGGGGAGGGAAGGAAGGGCGGTGAGAGGATTCGTGGGGAGCAGAACAGGCAGACTGACTGAAATACACTGCTGAGGGGAGCAGCGGGGAGACAGGAGAGGTCTGCTGTGCCATGTAGGTTGCTCCCTGGCTGGGGATTGAACTCATGCTGCAGTGGCTGCGGACAGCTTCATAGGTTGCGTCTTAAGCCATTGCGCCACCAGTGAGGCCCTATAGTGTGCATATTTATATAGTACACATAATAAAAAAAACTAACCTGTGAAAGCTGACTACAGAAGTAAACACCAGAGGGGGAGGGAGAGGGCAGAGGAAAGAACAAAGAGGAAAGGAAGTACAATGGACCACGCCGATGGGCGATGCAGATGGTGTGGTGGGTGCACTGTAGTGATAGGTATCACTAAATATTACTTCCATTAATGATAAATAAACTTAAAAACATAAATAAGAGATTATAATACATACATATAAATTTTAAGATAAATATGTAAATTTAATATAGAATTTAAAAAGAAAATGTCATCAGAGTCAAGGTCCTAGAACTAGTTGCATCTCAGTCCATCACACTCGTCTTTCTTGCATTGTTCTGACTTTCCTGACACAGTATCAATACCCTTTATGTCCCAGACATTGTCCTAATCTAACATGGGTGGATGCATTTCCTTTTATGACAACCAATAAATGGAAAATTGTTAGTATTTTCAGTTCTCTGATGAGGCACACAAGGTGACTTGCCTGGGCTGACACAGCTAAGAAATGGGAGAGCAGGAAACTGAGGAGGGCAGAGATCCCCAGTTAGCTGTGGGCCTGTACAAGCACGGAACACCCTAAAGCAGGAGAGTGGGGGGCTCCAGAGAAACAGCTATATGTCTGGCCCACAGATGGGTGGAGAACGTGGTTAACACTAAAGTTAACTTTCACCCCCAGCACTGAATAATTCTTGACTTTCCATACCTTGGTAGGTCTTTAACATGTCCCTCACATCGAAGTAGAGCTCAGAAACATTGCAGACAGTACAAGGTTCCAAAGACACGGCCTCTGGGACATGCAGCTTCATAGCTGAACTCCTACAATCAGCAGAGCACAGAGACTTCAGTGGACCTTCCATTGAATTCTCCGTGCCCCACCCCTGCCCCCATACTCATACAGCACGTACCTGTTCAGGGTGTCTTTCACGCCCTACAGACAAACAGGGATAAAAGGTGAGTTTAGAAATATCCACATTAAATGGGGCTTGGCATGTGGGTGTTCTCTATACACTCCATCCAAAGCAGAGTGAGCCCCACCTTGCTACTGAGGAATTCCCAGGTCAGATGTGTGACATCCGGCCCCATAGATCTAGAGCACGGCAGCCAAAGGGATCTATGTGAGCCCAGTAGCCTTCTTGCTATGGACTGTGATCACAGCAGAGTGTGGGCTGCTTGAGGAGGGCTGGGAGATCCTCTGCTCCCTCTTCAAAACTTGCTTTCAGGAACTTAACTACCTTCAGATGAGTCTACATTAGCAATCACTTATCACACAGGCCTTTCCTTAGTGAAGAATCCATGCAGAGCTGATGAGAATGGGAAACTGGGGTGACAAAGCCAGGTGTCAACCTTACAGTGTGGCCTCCAGTTCTTCAGTGGCAACTAAAATAAACAGCTCCAGCAATTAATGGTATTGGGGTGGATCCCTCAAGCAGCTAGAGGAACGTACAATTAGAGCTCCCCGGGCAGGTGATTCACATGAAACCAGGAAAAACATTGTCATTCATCCTGGGGGCCCCGGTGTATTATCCTACAATCATGTGGACAAGTCTTTAAACAGACAGATACTCAGGCTCCTGTGCACATGGGACAGAGGCAACAGGAGGTAAAGGATAGCCCGTGGCTCCATCTGCCCAAGGAACACACCACATATATCCAGGCTGGGTGTGTTTTCTCAGATTCATATAAAAAAACACCCTCTAGACTGGGAAGGCCAACCTGCAGATCCTGATATATATTTAAGAGAAACACCATGTTAAAGTATGACTCAGGAATGTCATGCTTTACAGTGAAACAGGGATTTGTCCCAAATTCCCAAACCACACTCCCTTTAATGCCTCAGGACAGACAACTCTTCTCTACCCTTCCAGTGAGCAGCCTCACCTTCAGCAAATTCAGGGTTGATTCCTGATATTTCTTCTGTAGTTCCAGGATGTGACTCTTCAGTTCACTGCTCTGCCTTTCCACACTGGCTTCACTGTCCTGCAGTTTTTTGAGAGTCTGCCATTTTTCCATTTCCAGTTCCTCCAGAAAATCCAACTCTTCTCCACGGAGTAAGTCGAGGAGACTCTGAAAGTCAGAAAGGATTTTTTCTCTCTGAAGATCCATCTTCTCCTACAAAGAAAAAGCACGAACAAAAGGCATACATAAACCAAAATTCTTTTATGGATGAAATGAGAAACAAAATGAGGTACAGATAGACAATGGAAAAGTGTTCAATATTATAAAATGTATGAAATTCTGTTATGGGTAAATCTTAAAGACACTACGGTAAGTGAAGTCACAGAGAAATGGCAACAATTTTATGATTGTACTATAGAGGTACTCAGTCAAATTTAAAATCAAAGTAGAAGGCTGGAGACTAGGTGGCAGGAGGGACAGCAGGGACAGTGTTGAGTGAGGTAGAGTTTCAGGTTGGCTGGATGAACTAGCTCTGCAGATGGAGAGGCAAGATGGGGGCTCCACAGTGTGAAGATAATGCCTTGGACACATAGGATGCTGAAAATGGTAAATTTCCAGATATAGTCTGAAAGACACATACAGACTTGTAAACCTAGAGTTTGCTGTGCGACTGTGACTTTTTTTTTTGATGGGACATCTGAGGACAGTGTGCCAGTTCCTGCTGCAAAGCCACGCCCAGGACTCAGGCACTCAGATGTGGAAGATGCTGTCACAGTTCTCTGTAGCCAACTAACTAATTTTCTTCTTCTTCCATGAAGAATTACGGGACCTAGGTTCAAAATGCTAGATAACTTCATTCTGGAACTACTGCCAAGACAAAATACTTACATGAGCCCATTTTTATTTGGATGTAAGAAGGTTTAACTGTTTCTAATGGAATGCTGGGAAGTAAAAGTTTGTGATGATTGAAACAAAGACTAGATACGAAGACAACCAGGCTGGTAGGTGACTGACCCCAATGTACTCAGACAGGTATAGATGAGAGGTACCTGAACTATTCATCCACCAAGCCTATGCCCACTTGATCCTCCTTATGTGTAAGACTGACAGAATCCAATAATCTCCCTTGTGGGACTCACTTTTCATTGGGAGACACAGAGTTTCAATTTCCACTGGGGCTTCCTCAGTTCATGGGGTGCTTCAGTAACCGTGATGTTGTGGAGAGGGGAGACTGATTGTGCAGGAGACACATACAGGACAGCCGGACTCTGGCATTGACCTGGTTTCCCTATACACTTGCAAAAGTGGGAGTTCTCACAACATGAGATTCCAGAAATGAATCAGGAAGTATGACTCTCCTTTGAGAGCTCAACTTTAGCATCCACACACAAAGGACCAGGACAGTGGCCTGAAGAGACCCCTGAGGGAGGTGGAAATGATGAAGCAGTGTGCAGGCTGAGTGCCAGGGAGGGATCACATCAGTATTTCTGGAAGGCATAGGCCTCTGATGTAGGAGACTGGTCAGACATGGAAAATCTTAGAGAAACGCAGTCTACAGTCAAAATAAAATTGTTCTTATAGCAGCTCCACCTCATATCAGTCTCATAAAGCTGCGTAGTATAATGTCACCTGGACTGCCCGGTTTTCAGTGCTCACAAAGGATGGGTCTTAAACCTGGAAGGAGGAGTGTGGACCCTATACTGTGGTAAATGTGCCAAAGTGCTACAGTTGAGGTGTCCAAACAATTAAGTGATTTAAAACTTGAGGTATTTTAACTCTGAGATATTTACAATTTGATCTGCAGTCTAGGTTGGTTCTGTGTAAGAAGGATCAACATTCTGCCTCTGCAAAAGGAAATGTGGGAATCCTAGCTGACTGCTACTGATGGCTAAAAAGAGGGAGATAAGTTCAGTCAGACAGTAGGGCAATAAAAACAAAAAATATTTCTCTTTGGATGTCATCTATTTGTTCTGGTCTAGTGAGAATAAACCTTCAACTGTTTTGCCGAGCTGTCCCCTCTGGCTATGCTCTAGGTGGAAAATAGCTTGAGAAAAATAACTTCAAATTCTTACCTCCCATTTAAGCATTTGTCTGCTTATGGTCACATTTAAGCTATTACACTCATCTTCCTGTTGCCTCAGTTTTGCCACAGCATCCTGGATCTTTCCCTGATAAAAGTTGGGTGAAGAAAGTGCAGTCAATCGGACAAATTCTTAAGGAGAATAAGTGGTTCCTGCCGTCCAAGATCATTAGAATAACATGAAATATTGTTGATTCCTTATCCTTTTAGAAGAAGCGCCCCATGGACTGGCTGTGCAGTAACAATATGATCCCCTTATACCCAGAACAGTTGGTAGGATTTTTACCATCATTTCTGTGCTGCAGAATCAGAGGCTTGGGAAGAGATTAAGGAACCTGGCCTGGTGCTTTATCTGGTAGGTACTGAGCTCAGAAGCCAGGCTCATCTGCTCCCTCACAGGTGAGCTCTATATGTCTCTAAAGCCTCAACCAGAAGATGATGCATATAGAACAAAGTAGTAACCATCCAAAGGACTTTCTCAAAATTTCTATATATGGTACATAGTATGTGTCCATCAGGACTCCCCCAGGAAGCTTCCCAGATATCAGTCACAATAGTAGGGACCAAACCACTGTAGGCATTCTCCTTTAGCTGATTTGTTTACTCAACCAGAATGTAGGCTAAATTACAAGTAGTGGGTCTCTGACAATATTTTCAGGTTCCATGACATGGCCTTACACATTGTGGTTTCTCAAATTGTGCACACACGTGAAGGTAAAACAGGCCGCTGTGGGTCTAAGCAACTGTATTAAACAGTAAGCGGTCATGACGGCAAGGATGAATAGGGACAAGACTCTGAAAGTCAGAGGGCAGGTAGGATTTGATTCGGTGTGGACCCAGGATGAACTATTTTTCAGAGGAATGAGATGAAAAATAGCTGTGTTTCCTGATCACGAGTTCAGGATTCAGTATAAAAACTCTTAGATCTGAGAGTTCAGCCCGAGAGCAGGTGCTGCTACAGGAGTCCGGGGCACTCACTCACCTTGTACTCGGGATATGCTTCATTGTCAAGAACATGGCTGTGTCCTTTGTGCTCTAGGGACCGCTCACAGCACCAGCAGATGAGCTGCCCAGTGTCCTCACAGAACAGGTGGAGTTGCTCCCCATGTTCCTCACACAGCTTCTCACGGTCCATTTTCTTGATAGTTTCAATGAGGTTTTCCAGCTGTTTCATGGGCCGGAGATCCTTCCTCTCAAATATTTTCCAACACAGGGGACAGTTGAACTCCTCCAGGTCTGAGTCCCACTGTTGTTGTTTCTTAATAATGTCCTCTATGCACTCACAGCAGAAGCTGTGCTCACATTCGATGTTCACAGGCTTCGTCATCAGCTGCTGGCAGAGGGAGCACGTGGCTTCCTCCTTCATCTTCTTGATAGTGGTAACTAAGGCCATGGCTGCTCTTCAAAAGCTCTAATTTGGTTTGGAAGCAGAGATGAAGCTGTCAGAATTTTCCAGTGATGGAACTACACAGAAACTCGGTCATTCGGCCTCTGAAGGCCTTGAAATCTGTCTGGAGAAGAAATGGTTTGGATTTGGAATAGGCAAACCCTATTGCTGGCTTGGAGAAACGGTGATCCCTATCACAACTGGCTACTAAAATTTAATTTACATAAAGGAGAAGATTTAAATTTTCTAATTCTACTTCCCACTAGCTGTGTTTCAATTGCTTCCTATCTGCCTGTGGACTGGCTACATGGCACCCCGGAGAGAGAGCATTCTATCACTGTAGAAGTGAAGAGAGATTGAAGCAAGGGAAGCTTCCCCACAAAAATTGCAGGCAGAGAGAGAACTAAGTCAGGGAGAATGAATCTCTTTCCCCATCTATTGAACATCAAGAATGATAATTAGGGCCTCCCTGGTTGTGCAAGGGGTTAAGACACAACCTCTGAAGCTTTCACCAGCCTCTGAAGCACCAGTTCAATCCCTGGCCAGGGAGCTACCCACATGCCGCAGCAGACCCCTCCTGACTTGCCCGCCGCTCCACTCAGCAGTGTATTTCAGTACATTTGCCTGTTCTATTCCCCCCTGTCTCTGGTGAATCCTCACACACACACCCCCCCCCCGCGCTCCCCACACACACCTCTGGCCTATATGCCAGTTCTTGCATGCATAAATAAATAAACCTTAAAAGAAAAATAAGTAATTACTGCCCAAATCACTTCCTTGTAAGTAGTAAAACCTCTCAGGAACTGGGTGATCTATGAAGGATTCAAATGAGGCAAACACACTTGACTCTACTTCCCCCAACCTCCCTCCCCTAACTGTCCCAACCCCAACTCCCAACTTAAAACATAAAAGGGCAATAATTTAATAAAGATTCAGTGGGAGATGGCAATAGGATAAAAATAAACCAAGGAAACCAGAACAGTGTCCCTTCTGTCACTTCTTGGTGACCTGAGAGAAAGAATCCGAAAGTGCTGGAAAGTAAGAGTTGGTACTGGGAGCAGAGCCAAAGACACCTGGGAAATAGCAGTCTTAGGAACTGTCTAGCAGGGGATGGAAGTTCTCTGTGGGAGAACCCAGGGAGTTTGCAGGATCCAGATATGGGGAAAGTGGGAAGCAGTGGGGAAGGTGGGGACATGTGGGACACGGGTACTAGACACCCCTAGTGTCCAACAGTGATGATCTGAGAGCCAGACAGGGAGGAAAGACAGGAGCAAAGAGGCCGACCCCTTCCCCACAGCTAGGTGCTCAGAGAACCTAGTCCTGCCCCCTTCCCACAGGGAGGCTGTGGGGAGAGAATGGAATCAGGGGAAATGTTAGTGACCCTTCCTTTGAAGTGACAGTGTTCAGAATGAAAAACTGGGATCGATTAAGTGACTGGCTGGGTTATTTCTCTCTAATGCAATAATCAGGACAAATCTCTTCAGACTTAGAGAATTACTGCTCTAATTTGACTCCTTGGTATATTATTTCCACGAAGGGTGTATAAGGCTTCGCTCTACCAGGGTTGCAATACTCCTGGGGAGATGACCGCCCTCCTCTGACCCTCACTGCCCTCGGCCTTCAGTGAACCTGAGTGAAGATCACATGAGCGGGGACATGGAGTCTGTGAAAGAGGAAGAGACGGGGGAAAGTGACGGAAAGCAAGTCCTGACCATTTTCACATTCTAGGGCACCCTCTCTGCCACTGTCACTGCCACACACACACACAGACACACACACAGGCATGTTAGCACTACACCTGGGTGGGGGGAAAACAAACATCGTTTAAAAATGAACAATGATGTAAAATATATATAAATTTTAAAAAATGTTGGCCAGGATTTCGGCAGTACCTTTGCCACTCAGACAGCCCCATATTCACTGCGAGTCCCTCTACACTGTGATTTCTTGTAGTTACAATAAAGAAATTAACTAGGACTGTAAAACTCAGAAATAAAAAACCTGGGGATCAGAGTCTGGACATTGGGAGGAATCTTGTGGCTTTGCTCATGTGTTTTGTGCTCAGCTTGTCTCAAAAGGAAGTGGGACAGAGTAGAAATAATACCCTTCATTTGTAGCAATAGAAAAAAGTGACAAAACACTGAGCAGGAATCTTCTGTCACAAAATGTAGAGATTTAAATGAACAATCCAGTGCCCTGTAAACTGAACATCTTTCAAATAAATGAAATTGACCAAATACATGAGAAGACATTCAATGTTCATAAATGGCAAATTAATATTGTGAGGGTGACGATACTTCTCTAAGAATCATATAGATTCAAGCTATAAATACAAGCTGTAGTACTTTTTTGCGTTACTTTGGTGCTTGTTTTTGCTTTCATCTTTATAACACTGGCCAGTTTACCCTAAAATTCATTTGAAAATCCAGGAATCCAGAATAGCCAAAACAATCTTGACAAAGATCAATATTGCAGGATTCACATCTTGCTACTTCAAATCTACATGACTACCATGGTCAAGAGTACGAAAAAGTGCTCTCAGGAAAACAAACATATAAATCACTGAAATATAACAGTCCAGAAATAAACCCATACATTTATACTCAATAAATTTTGACAAGTGTCAAGACAATCCAATGTTCAAAGAATCCTCTCATGAAATGACTGTGGGGAAGTACATACCCACAAGCAAAAGAATGAATTTGATGCCTGCCTCAAATCAGTACAAAACTTAATCAAAATATACAAAGATCTAAATGTAAAAACTGAAATTATTAAAACCTGTTGTAAGAAAACTTCAGGGACAAACAAGTGTTTGTTACCTTGGACTAGATATTGGAAGACATCAAAGACCAAAAATGAAAAAAAGATGGGGAGGATAACAGATACTTGAACTTACAGTACTCCGTCAGGAATGTGAAAACAACTCAGAGAATGACAATTTTTGAAAATCATGTATCTGATAAGGGACTTACCTAGAATTATCACTAGTATCTAGTGAGTTCCTACAAATCATCAACAAAGACAAAGAACCCAACTTAAAAGAGGCCATGGATCTGAACAGACACTATGCCCCAAAAGATAGAAAATGGACAACAGACACATGGAAAAAGGCTCACATCACCAGTAATTAGAAAAATGCAAAACAAAACCACAATGGAAACCACTTCACATTCATAGAACAGGTAAGCTTAAAAATGCCCACAATGACAAGTAGAGAAACCGGAAACTCATACATGGCTAGTGGAGATGTAAAATGGTGCAGCTTCTTTGGGAAACAGACATTCCTTTAGAAGTTGCAGAGTTTCCACATGATTCAGCAACTCTACTCTTAAGGATAGATTCCACACTTGACGTAAACCAAAAGACAGAGAAGCCATCTCTTGAGTATATATTCCAAAACTGAAACATACTCCACAAAACCTTGTATATAACTGTTCACAGGGGCATTATTCCAATTAGCCCCAAAGTGGAACCCAAATGTCCAACAATTGGTGCCTCCCCGGTGGTGCAGTGGTTGAGCTCAGGGTTGCGAAGCTGCCTGTAGCCTCTGCAGAGCCGGTTCTATCCCCGGCTGCTCCGGGGCCACCGGAGGAGTCCCAAATGGCGCACAGACCTCTCCTGCCTCCAGCTGCTCCCCTCAGCAGTGTACTTTGGTCCTTCTGCCTGCTCTGCTCCCTGCTCTGGCTCTGGTGAATTCTCTCACCCTCCCAGGCTTCTGACTGTGCTCAGTGCTTGTACAAATAAATAAATAAATGTATTAAAAAATAAAATAAATTAAAATGTGTGAAATTCACACCATGAAGACCAACCCTCAGGATCCACATCTTGCAAATTTCAAACCTAAATGACTATATTCATCCATAAAAACGTACAAAAATACCAATTCATGCTCCAGAATTGATGAATCTAAAGAACACTGTACTAATGGACAGACGCCAGACACAGAGGTCACGTGTTGTATGATTATTTTTGTTAACTGCCTAAAACAGGCAAATTTATAAAAAGAGAAGATAGGTGAGTCCCTGTGGGAGTATGAAAGTAGGGGGAGGAGAATTATTGCTTAAGGATATGTGGTTTGTGTGTTAGATGAAAATGTTTTGGAGTTTAAATAGCAGTAATTGTACAAATTTGTGAATACACTATAACTTTACGCTGGGACACTTTGTAGATTTTATGTTCCACAAAATAGATCTTTTTAAAAATTCAATTCCTAGTTGAGTAAAGTAGCACGATACAAAATCAACACTCAAAAGTCAGTAGCCTTCCTATACACAAACAATAAATCTGAAGAGGAAGAAATAAAAAAACCATCCCTTTTATTATCGAAACAAAAAAATCAAATATTTGGGAATAAATCTAACGAAAGAGGTGAAGGGCCTATACAAAGAAAACTATAAAACACTGTTAAAAGAAATAGAAGAAAACACAAAGAAATGGAAAGACATCCCCTGCTCATGGATTGGAAGAATGAACATTATTAAAATGGCCATCCCACCAAAAGCAATATACAGATTCAATGCTATTCCAATCAAAATTTCAATGTCATTCTTCAAAGAAATAGAACGATTATTGATGAAATTCATATGGAATCACCAAAAACCCCAAATAGCCAAAGCTCTCTTGAAAAAAAAAAAAAAAAAGGAATGGAGGCATCACACTCCCAGACTTCAAACTATACTACAAAGCCATAATCATCTAAACTGCATGGTACTGGAACAAGAACAGACACATAGACCAATGGAATCGAATAGAAAATCCAGAAATAAACCCACAGATTTATGGTCAACTAATCTTTGACAAAGAAGCAAAGACTATGCATTGGAGCAAAGGAAGTTTGTTCAATAAATGGTGCTGGGAAAACTGGGTCGCTACATGCAAAAGAATGACTCTTGACCACTACCTCACACCATACACAAAAATCAACTCAAAATGGATTAAAGAACTAGACATAAGACCTGAAATCATAAAATACATAGAAGGAAATATAGGCGAAACACTACGTGATATGCACATCAAAGACATCTTTACAGACACATCACCCAAAGCAGTGATAGTGAAGGCAAAGATCAATAGCTGGGACTACATCAAAATAAAGAGCTTCTGGACAGCAAAAGAGACAACAACAAAAACAAAGAGAAACCCCACCGAGTGGGAGAACATTTTTGTACATGACACTAATGATAAAGGACTAATTACAAAAATCTGCAGAGCTGATGAGACTCAACAACAAGAAAATAATCCTGTCAAAAAATGGGCAGAAGAGCTAAACAGAAACTTCTCTGAAGAGGAAATGCAAATGGCCAACAGGCATATGAGAAAATGTTCAACATCACTTGCAATCAGGGAAATGCAAATCAAAACTACCATGAGATACCATCTTACACAGTGAGAATGGCACATATTAAAAAAACTAGCAACAACAAATGTTGGTGAAGTTGTGGAGAAAAAGGAACCCTCCTGCCATTTCTGATGGGAGTGCAAACTGGTCCAACCACTATGGAGAGCTATGTGGAGATTTCTGGACCTACTAAACATAGAGCTTCCATATGATCCAGCAAATCCACTCCTAGGTATTTACCCAAAGGACACAGAAACATCAATTCCAAAGAGCACCCGCACCCCTATGTTTATAGCAGCATTATTTATAATAGCTAAGATTTGGAAACTACCCAAATGTCCAAAAATAGATGACTGGATCAAGAAGATGTGGTACATATACACCATGGAATATTACTCAGCATTCAAAAAAGATAAACACAGGGCCTCCCTGGTGGTGCAGCTTCTGCTGGGTTGTGAAGCTGCCCGCAGCCTCTGCAGCGCCAGTTAGATCCCCAGCTGCTCCCCGGCCACCGAAGGAGGGTCCCACATGGCGCCCAGACCTCTCCTGCCGCCCGCTGCTCCCCTCAGCAGTGTACTTTGGTCCTTCTGCCTGCTCTGCTCCCCGCTCTGGCTCTGGTGAATTCTTTCACCCTCCCGCGCTTCTGACAGTACCCAGTGCTTTGTAAACAAAAAACAAACAAACAAACAAAATAAAAAATAAATAAAAACATGCCTCTATAAAAAAAAAAAGATAAACATGCAATTTGCAGCAACATGGATGGTGCTGGAAGGGATCATGCTCAGCGAAATAAGCCAGAAAGAAAAAGAAAAATACCGGATGGTCTCACTCATAGCAGGAATCTAGAAAACTTAAATAAGGGACCAGGAAAATGAATAACTATAAGAAAGTGAAAATCAGAATCAACAAAAAAATATGAAACAGAGACACTGGGGGGGGGGATTCGGGGAGGGATTGGGGTCAAAATAAGAGGGTTGCAATTGTATGGGGAATATAAAAATAAAATTTATTTTAAAAAAATTAAAAAAAAGTCAATTCCTGGGCCTCCCTGGTGGCACAAGGGGTTAAGACACAACCTATGAAGCTGTCCACTGCCTCTGCAGCACAAGTTGGATCCCCCGCCAGCCAGGGAGCAACGCACGTGGTCCAGTGGACCTCCCCTGACTCCCCTGCAGCTCCCCTCAGCAGTGTATTCAGTCCATCTGCCTGTTCTGCTCCCCGCTCTGTCTCTGGTGAATCCTCTTACCCCCCACACCTCTGGCCTGTACCACAGCTCTTGCATGCTTAAATAAATAAATCTGTTTAAAGAAGTCAATTCCTGGAAAACGTGTCCACATATGCAAAGAAACATACGTAGAAATGTTTGTGACCCAAAATAGAGAGAATAATAATCAAAATTTATCAGGACTCATACAGTTGTTATAAGCAGAAAACAGAAACTTAAGATAGTTACTTTTACTGCATTTCATACGTTCCAAAGTTAGAGACTCCTAAAAGTAATTTAAAAGATCCTAGAAAAGGAAACTCTGGCATATGATATAAACGTACAATTGTTATAGAGCAGCCCCGATATAAAACGGGTTCCTGGCTGTGGGTCCTCACCCGCGCTTAAAAGGGACTTATGAATACTCCACTACAGGCAAACACACAAGGTTAATAAAAGGTTTATTTACAAGAGAAAGAGAATTAAGGAAATGTACAACTCAGGGAGAAAATAGGGAAATAAAGTCTTTAATGCGTCCTACCCGATCCGCCGACCTGGAAACCCAAAGTCACTCCCAGAGCTGGCCGGACGCTGAGCTGGTGAGGAGCCAAAATGGAGGATCTTCTCCAAAGCCCACGTGTCCGGTTTTACCAAACCTGGCTGCTTAACCCCACCTTCCCTTTGGTGGTGATGGGATTTGGAGTTCCCAGTGTCTTTGGCTTTGGCCTGGGGTGGGGGTGGAGTCCAAGAAGCCTGTACGGAATGAGCTTTAGGACATCCTTTTCCCCTAACAGGTTCTCTGGCTCAGCATCAGCCTGGCCCCCAGGACCCTTAATTCTGTCTCCCCCTCCTCTGCATCCTGGGCAGACCCGCCCCACCCCACAAGGACATCCTCATTCCCTTCTCTGCACTCCCACAGTCAGACTCAGTTTCTCCCTTTTCCAGACCCGCCTCGGGGGCGGGAGGGTGGGGCCAGCGGGGCGGGGCCGGGGCCGGGGCTACCACTGGGACGGGGCTCAAGGTGAGGGGGGATAGACTTGGGAAGGGCGGAGGAGGTGGGGAGGAAAGACTCCCCAGTAGGCGCTCCCTGGAGCTTTCCTTTCCCTTAGATGCTGGCGGGGCCCTTGCTTGTTCTCCTCCCTCTGCGTGTTGTGGGGACTGGAAAGCGCAGCACCCCCTGTTTAAGCAGCCCCTGCCTGTGTGCTCTTGTCTCTCATCTGCGGGCGTCTCCTCAATAACTGACCATCTGGTGAGAGAATCACCCAAGAGCATGGTGGGTTGTTCTCAGACAAGAGCCAGTCATGACAAATGTCTTTATCAGAGATCAACTTGCCCCACGGCCTTTCATCACTTTAGTTTCCAGGCCGATGTCCCTGCCAATGCCAGGGACAGGCTGTCACTGAAATTCCTGCATCTTCACAGGCAACAGCCCTTGTCAGACCATGGACTGCATAGGATACACTTACAAATGACCAGTCTCTTAGACAGGCATTAACAAATTTGTCTTTTCACTGTTTTGTGACACCTTTGTCTTTGATGGGCATTAACAAGATGGAAGTTTGTCTTTCCCCCATTGGTTGCAATTTCCCCCTCGTTTGACAGAGTTATCTTTATGACCCAGCCCCTGAGATGAGCACTCCTGCATTTCAAGGAAGAGAAAGTTAAACATCAGCTATGGAAGAAAAACAAGCTGGCGCCCAACCTTCCCAGTTGCTGACCCCTTCCCTCTCCCCTTTTGCAGACCCTCGCCCAGCTCCACTTTTTTCCCTTGGTATAAACACCCCTGCCCTCTGCCAAAGAGCAGGACGGTTGTCTTTCAGACATGAGTCTGCTGCCCTCCTCATTTGTCCACAAATTAAACCGCTTTCCTTTTCCTCAAACTTTTCCTTTTATTGGCTGAGGGAAACTGAGGCCAGTGTTCACTAACAATTTTGGCGAGACAGCCAGGAGGTGGATTCCACTTTGGCTCTCCGAACCCCAACTCTGACTTGCAATGATGGAGCAGTTGGCCGTGGCAGCATGCCAGGGCTTACCTGTGTTGCATGAGGATGATGGAGAGGTGACCTGAGGACAGGAAGGGAAGGGGTGACTGAAACGCTGAGAAAATTCACCTGTGCCAGGGCGGAAAACTGCCTGGGAGGGATGCCCCGAACTTGCTTAGTCCTTGGAGATCTCCTCTGTCGTGACTTAGCAACAGAGGCTCACAAGGACAGGCATGTCCGATAAGCCCAAGGGGTCACCTGCGTGGTGTGTATGAACTCACATACATGGCGTGCGAGGCAAGGTTGTTTTGCTTTCTCTGACTATGATAAAACGCAGATGTCTTTGTTCATAATTCCTACATAACCATGCTGAGAAAAATAGGGAATCACTGCTTGTAGCTGACAGCAGTCCCAGTCTGGTGGGTCCTTTACAACCAGCGTCCCAGGTCTCAGAGCCCACTAGAGGGTCACAGCCTGTCTACACTGTCAGAGAGGGGCCTGGGCATATTGGGTGGCATCCTGACCCGCCAGCTGAGAGGGAGCACCCTCTCTCCAGGAGGATGAGGGAGAGTCCCAGCAGCTGCCCGGGAGTTTTCCCCCCAGGGAACTTCCCAAGTCCTACTCCGGAGAGGCACAGCTCTTCTCTGCACCATGCATTCACCTTTGAGGACATGGAAACTGGATGGAAAACCATGGTCCCCTGGCATTTGGTGTAAGTTCCCCTGGCGTGCACGCTGAGACCTTTGCCTTCACACATTTGGGAGGAATTGGAGTCCCCCTCAGGGAGGGAGTCCAGTTCCCCTCAGTTTGGGAGGGAGTCTATGAGTCTCCCTCAATTTGGGGCGCCTTTGTTGTGTTAGGCCCAGTTGAGTGGGAATTGGGAAACATTTGGTATTTTTACTTGATGCCTACTTGGTATCTGGTATTTGGAGTTTCCTGTTTGTTTGTTTATGTAGTTTATTTTTTTTTTTGGAAGCCAGGGATTTTGTTAAAATTATGAGAGGCTCCGTATTTGTTTCATATGAAAGCCCCTGGGGGAAAATAATAACTGAGTGGTCCACCTGTAGCTGTAACAGAGTGGTTCCCAGGAAAGGGGAAGGTTCCAGGTTCCCTGCCCCACCCAAGGGAGGGTGGAGCTGAGCAGGGAGCAAAGAAGCTGCAGAGAAGACTAAGGAAGGAAGGAAGCATGATGGAGCCAGGAGAGCTGGAGGAGGCAATTGGAGCCGAGAGATACGTGAAGAAACTGCGCTTGCCTTCTGGTAGTGGCCTGCGTGACACAGATGTGGGTGAGAGACCCGTGGGGAGTTGACAATGCCGGTTTTTGTCTTGATTTTGATTTTGCTCTTTCCCCTCCAGACTTGTCTGGTTGTTTCTGATCCGTTTCTGTGGGTCCCACTTGGAAGACCTGTGGCAGGCTTTGGGGCCTCGCTCTGGGCCAATCCTGCTTGGGTGGACTTTTACCCACGAGGGGACGGATAACTTTGGGTGCTTGATTTAGAAACTAGATTCTTTGCCTTTCCTGTTGAGACAGGGCAAGCTAGGGTTATTAGGCAGTTTTAGGGATAGTGCAGGAGGGGACCTCTGAAAAATTTAGGGAGGCTTCAGAGATAAGGACAAGCAAGGGAAAGTAACCCATTCCATTAGGAAAAACAAACATGCCAGGACCAAGGACAACATTGTTAACGCTGGTCCTGGTTTCCTTCAGGTGGTAAAGGGAGGCGGAGATTGGAGAAATGGAGAGTGGTTTAATTTATGGTCACATTAGAAGGGCAGCTGTTTAACTTCAATGCAGGGATGCCCATCCAGAGGACTGGGCCATAAATTTAAAGATGCAACAAATGGGGGGAAAAAAAGCTGTTAGATAAGGAATGTGAAGATCCCGCACTCAGTAACAAATTAAGTAAGACAGCCGAAAACTAACCAATCACAAAGAGACTGGTGAAGTTTTAGAATAATGAGGGAAAAAAGGTCCTATATTCCCTAAGACACGACTCTACTTTGGCTTCCTTGCCCCTCCCAGGCCTGGTTTCCTGGCCTGGGAGTCCCACTTTATTTCTGCTCTTTTCCTCCTCAATAAACTTTTTCTTTCTATTAACGAACCTGCCTCTTCTCGCTTGCTTGCCTGAGCGTCTGCAAAGTTCCTGCTGCGGCTTCGTGAGATACCAACCCTGGGGGTCTAGTGGCTGGGACTCAGCGCTGCCCTGCAGCCCGGGATCCGTTCCTGGCTGGGAGACTAGGCCTGACAATTCCGGTATCACTGTATTGTTTTCTAATTGTATTAAATTTCCTTCCCATTAAAGTCTCATTTGTTTTGTGTTGATGTGGTGGATGGCAGTACCCATTTAGAGCAGGCAGTTTTGTGGGGTCTGGGCTGCCCCTCTCCCTGCCCTGTAACATAGCTACAAACCTATTGTTATAGAGCAACCCCGGTATTAAAATGGGTTCCTGGCTGTGGGTCTTCACCCGCGCATTTTAAAGGGGCTTATGAATACTCTACTACAGACACACACAAAAGGTTAATAAAAGGTTTATTTACAAGAGAAAAGGAAATAAGGAAAATGTACAACTCAGGGAGAAAATAGGGAAATAAAGTCTTTAATGCGTCCTACCCGATCCGACGACCTGGAAACCCAAAGGCACTCTCAGAGCTGGCCGGCCACTGCGAGCTGGTGGAGAGCCAAAAATGGGGGATCCCCAAAGCCCACGTGTCTGCCTTTTGTATCCACCTGGCTGCTTAACCCCACCCTCAGGTCCCAGCCACCTTCCCTTTGGTGGTGATGGGATTTGGAGTTCCCAGTGTCTTTGGCTTTGACCTGGGGTGGGGGTGGAGTCCACAAAGCCTATATGGAATTAGCTTTGGGACATCCTTTTTCCCCTAACACTATGTCTAAGATGCAGCTCGCATCACTGTTTCCCTGCAGGAGCCCAGGAAAAACTGATAGTGGGGAACAGACTGATGTTATTTTTTCTAACACAAAAGGCAGGCAATACGCGCTCCTTTTCCAAATTGGCTGGCTCATGCATGAGTTCCTTTTATCTATCCTCTTCTAAAATCTTACCCTGAAATCCAGTTTCAGGTGCTTTGGCTTTAGGCAACCAGGGATAACCCTGACTCTTCTAGGACATTGGCAGATGGCTGGAAGGGCTGGAATTGTTCCAATGAGAGTATTGGACCTGGACCAGAGCTTCTACTTGATGTCGTTTTTGGAGTTGGTGGGTGTAGAGTACGGGATCCTTGGGTTCACTCTGGAAAGGTATCGCTAGAGCTCCTGTTTTCAGCAACACACAGCAAGTTTCCCAGGCAAGTTTCTCCACAAGACAGAGATGTCAGTTATATTTAAAGGGCAGGTTTATTAGGGAAAGGGGTACTGGGAGCCAGGCTACTCATGTTGTCTGAGGGGGTCCGGGCATGGGGCAGATTCATGAATAGTCAGGAATCTCGTTAGCTGACTCCTGCTAGATTCTCCTCATTTGTTTATGACTAGTTTCTACCATTGTTAAAATACACATTTAAAAGTAAAACTGCAAATGCTGTTTGATCAATTACTGAATAACCAATTGGATGGCAAATGGTACTGCAAATACAAATATTACATTTTTTAATAATTAATAATTCTCTGCCAAAAGCAGTAATTCAACATCGGGCCTTACATTAACAAGTGAAAAAACTCCTGGGAACAAAAGGCTGTAAACATCCCTTGGCCAAGTCTTTAATTGGAGATGTGGTCTTTTGAGGCAAGGACTAATTGGAGAAGGAAATTCTCTTTAAAGTTAAAGATAGCAGTTGGGTGGCAGAGGCAAGCATGCTCCAAGTGTAAGAAAATTCCTAATAAGCCAGGAGGCACCATAGCCTGCTCCTGCTAAACTCTTCCTGTTTGTTTAGGATTGTCTCCCCTGAATGTGACAATTGGTATGGTAGCTGTTACCTACAGAGAAAGGAATTTTCCCTTGATCTTAAGTTAGATAAGGAAACTAGGCTGACAAAGGAGTAATAGGAGTAATAGCAGAGGAGTAATAGGAAGAAAATTCTTTTGTTAAATTAGAATTCCTCCCTTAATAAGTCAACAGCAATTTTGTGACTGGTTGAGCTGATAACCATGGCTGCACAAATAATGCACTTGGAAATAGTCAATGTTACAAGTACTGACACGTCACATATTAACCATTTTGAGAAGCAAAAGCTATAACCACCTCCGGCCCTGCCTCTGATGAAATATTTGTAGTTCCTTAAAACAATAATCAGCAATCCTACAGAGAAAGGAATTTTCCCTTGATCTTAAAGTTAGATATGGAAACTAGGCTGACCGAGGAGTAATAGGAGTAACAGCAGAGGAGTAATAGGAAGAAAATTATTTTGTTAGATTAGAATTCCTCCCTTAATTGAGAGCTGGGGCAAGGGAAGAGTCAGTGCGGCTTGCCTGGCATTAACGCCTTCCAGACCCTTGGTTCCTTAATAGCGAATCAATATTAAAACAATATGCTATAGATAATGATTTCTATATAAAAGCCTTCTGTTTTTTACTTTAATCATTTGGTTATACGTTAGTCTAAACTTTATAGGTTAGTTAGAAAAAATCCCTTTGTCTCCCGTCCCCCAGGTAACTTCCTGCCCTTTGTTTCCCCAGCCCTTAGTTAATCATTCACTATGGCAAACATAGAACTGTTAGTTGCAGTCACATAAGCTTTTTGCTAGTAATAAAATGACTGTTTAAGGTAAATGACTACTCTAAGAACACTTTTGTTTAGCAACTGTGCCTTCTTCAAAACAAAGAATAATAAACATCACGACCTCTGCAGGAGGGCAAATAGCCCCTTGGCAGTTCTAGAGGAAGATGTGATGATTGTTATCTTCCTGCCTTAATGCATATGCTTATGCACTCTCCCGGATTGCTTGAAATGTATAAGTAAAGGGCTGCTGAGACCCTCTGCAGGATGATGGCTGCACCTAGTGTCTGTGTTCTCCTCAAATTCCCCTCCCCCTCATTCTCTACAATTGATCTGATGCCGTCCCATCAGAGAGAGAGGGTTGGTGAAAAGAGGAACCTGCTTAGGCACAGGTGGGCAGATGGAGTGCAGCCCCGAGCCTGTGAAGGGATATAGCTGTCTTTTGTGTGGGAGGTGCTCACCCCTTGTGAGCCTTCCGGTTAGTTGCTGATTTTGGATAACTATGGAGAATCTGGAAGGGATCCGGGATTCTACAATGGGCTCAATCTCCATATCTTTACCTTTGGGGTCCGTTGGGCTCAATCTCCATATCTTTATACATGCTTGGATGTTTTGCTTTGTAATCTAGGCATTGGAACCTGAAGATCTTAGTTTCCATAGCTGTGTCAATGGCTATGCTAATCCCTTCTACCCCCACCTCCAGCTCTTGGCATTTTGTGAGCCAGGTTTTTGGTCTTGTGGGCACCTCCTTTTCAGTTTTTCTATTCTTGTCCTCCATCATACTTACCTTACCTTTCCCCCATTTTATGCAAATAGCTTTCTAAATCTGATCTTTATGCTGTGTAAGGAATTCAAGCAAATATCTAAAATCAGGTCTTAGATAATTTAAAAAATTGGTATTTTTCTGCTTTTTATGTGTTTAGTCAGATGCCTAATTCAGTATCTACCAGTTACTGTAAAAATTGGATGTAAAGCAAGCTGAAGAGAGTATCTCCACTTTAAGGAGGTGTTTTCTTCCTCTAAATTCACTGACCACTTCTGATCACACTCTCAGACTTCTGGGATTGTTACAGGGCAGGGAGAGGGGCAGCCCAAACCCCGCAAACCTGCCTATTCTAAATAGGTTCTGCCATCTGCCGCATCAACACAAAACATATGAGACTTTAATGGGAAGGAACTTTAATACAATTAGGAAACAATACAGCAAAGGCAAAGATTCTAATTTCTAAATCAAGCACCCAAAGTTACCCACCCCCTCGTGGGTAAAACTCCATCCAAATGGGATCAGGCCAGAGCAAGGCCCCAAAACCTGCCACAAGTACAAGGCATCTTCCAGTGGGGACCCACAGAAAAGGGTCGAATATAACCAGACAAGTCCAGAAGGAAAAGAGCAAAATCAAAATCAAGATAAAAGCTGCCATTGTCACCACCCCACAGGTCACACCCACATCTGCGTCACCCAGTCCATGACCAAAAGGCAAGTGCAGTTTCTTCACGTGTCTCTTGGCTCCATCTTCTGTCTGAAGGCAGTGATTCAGAATTTGGGTTTATTATAACAAGTGATATGTCACACCTAAAAACCTCTGTGAAATAAAGGCTGTAAACATTTCCCACAGTCTTTGATGTAGAGATTTGTGGTCTTGTAAGGCAGAGACCATCTGGAGAGGAGTTTTAAAGTTATAGATAGCAGTTCAAGGTAGAGACAGCAGTTGAGTGGCCATGCTCCCAGTATGGGGAAATTCCTGATAAGCCAGGAGGCTCCATAACCGACTCCTGCTGGATCCTTCCTGTTTGTTTATGGCTGATTCACCTGGATGTGACAATTGTCATGGCAGTTGTTAAAGAATGCATTCAAGAGGGCCTCCCCGGTGGCGCAGCGGTTGAGCGCTGGGTTGCGAAACTGCGCGCGGCCTCTGCGGCGCCGGTTCGATCCCCGGCTGCTCCCCGGCCACCAGAGGAGGGTCCCACATGGCGTGCAGACCTCTCCTGCCGCCCGCTGCTCCCCTCAGCAGTGTACTTCGGTCCTTCTGCCTGCTCTGCTCCCCGCTCTGGCTCTGGTGAATTCTCTCACCCTCCCGCGCTTCTGACTTACCCAGTGCATGTATAAACAAAACAAACAAACAAACCAGCAAACAAATAAATAAAGCATGCCTCTATAAAAAAAAAAAAAAAAAAAGAATGCATTCAAGAATAAGTCAACAACAATTTTGTGACTGATTGAGCTGATAACCATGGTAGCACCAACAGTGCACTTGGAAACAGTCAATGTTACAACAGCTGATAAGTCACGTATTAACTATTCTGGGAACCAAAAGCTATAACCATCTCCAGCCCTGCCTCAGATGAAATATTTGTAGTTCCTTGAAACAGCAATCTTATAGAAAAAGGAATTTTCCCTTGATCGTAAAGTTAGATACGGAAACTAGGCTGGCGAGATAAGTATGGGAGTAATAGGCAGAAAAACTCTTTTGTTAGGTTAGGAGAATTCCTCCCTTAATTGAGAACTTGGGTTTAGGGAAAAGTCAGTGCAGCTTGCCCAGCATTGACGCCCTCCTGGCCCTTGGTTCCTTAATATTGAATCAATATTTTATTAAAACAATATATTATTAGATGATGATTTCTATATGAAAGACTTCTGTTTTTGCTTTGATCATATGGTTATATATAGTCTTAAATTTATAGGTTAGTTAGAAAAAATCCCTTTGTCTTCCTTCCCCCAGATAACTTCCCGTCCTTTGATTCCCCCAGCCCTTAGTTAATCGCTCACTATGGAAAACATCGAGATATTAGTTTCAGTTACATAAGTTTCTTTTATTAGTAATAAGATGATTGTTTGGTTGTTTAAGATAAATGACTATTCTAAGAACACTTTTGTTTAGCAATTGTGCCTTCTTCAAAACAAAGAATGATAAATGTCATGACCTCTGCAGGAGGGCAAATAGACCCCTGGCTGTTCTTGAGAAAGATGTGAGGATTGATATCTTCCTGCTTTAATGCATATGCTTATGTACTCTCAGGGTTTGCTTGTAATGTATAAATAAAGAGCTGCTGAGACACTCTGCAGGAGATACTTGCACCCTGATCAAGTGTCTGTGTCTCCTCATTCCCTTTCCCCTCATCCCTCCATTTTCCCTGACACCTTCTTTTCCTGCAGGGACCCTGACATGACAGTTTGCAGGAGCTGGCTTCCGGCAGTTTGTCATTCCCCTATTTGTTGCAATTTCCCACTCATTTGATAGATTTATGTTTATGACCCAGTCTCCCAGATGAGCACTCCTGCATTTCAAGGAAGAGAAAGGTAAACATCAGTGATGGAAGAAAAACAAGCTGGCACCCACCCATCTCAGTGCCCACCGCTTTCCCTTCCCTTTTGCAGACCGTCGCCCATCTCCACTTTTTCCCTTTGTATAAATACCCCTGCCCTCTGCCAAAGAGGAAGACGGTTGCCTTTCAGACATGAGTCTGCTGCCCTCCTCATTTTATCGTCAAATTAAACCACTTTCCTTTTCCTCAAACTCTGTTTCCTTTTATTGGCTGAGGGAAACTGGGCCGGCTTTCGTTAAAACGTAGAGGCTGGATTTCATCCTCTGCACAGGTTCCCTGTAGATGCAAGTGGGCGCTGAGGTTGGAGACAGCCCCAGGCAGGTGCCCTGCCACCATCCTGCTCACCTGTGGCACAGGAATGTCTCCACCTCAGGCGGCCCAGGGTAAAGACCCTAGTCAGGTGTTACCTTGAATGTCTGCAGCACCCACAACATGTACACAGGGGTGCTCTGTGAGAGGGTTTGTGTTCAAATAATTCATGCCACTCCCTGGGAGCCTCACGTGGACCTGAGTAAGGAGAAAGAAGTGACCATGGGCACCACTTCTGGGAAGAGAGACCCTCAGTGTCCCTGTGGAAGCTCCACTACATGGCAGCCCTCTGCCTGGGGCCTCTTCATGGCCTTTTGAATATGTGTGGCACAGGCTGAGGGTCACTGTGTTATCAGGCAGCTTCCCAGATGACCAGGATACACAGCAAGGGACAAGGACTTCTAATCTGGGCTAAATCCTAACCAGGAAGGAATCTTTCCTCTGTCATTTCTAAATGAAGTACCATCTTTTCTGGAAAAATGGATCCCAAAGAAGGGAGAAAATTACCCAGGAATCCACAAAGATTAAATAATGGTGGCCCAAGATTTTTTTCCAAAGATTTTACTTATCTACTTTTGCGTAGAAGAACTGATGTATAGGCCAGAGGTGAGGAGGGGTGAAAAGATTCACCAAAGACAGAGTGGGGGACAGAACAGGAGGACTGACTGGATCACACTGCTGAGGAGAGCAGTGGGCAAGACAGGAGAGGTCTGCTGCACCACGTGTGTAGCTACTTTACTGGCCAAGGATCGAACTCCTTACAGTGGCTGCAGATATCAATAGCTTCACAGTGCTGTGCTTAACCCCAATACATTTTTTTATGGCTGTCACAACAAAGGAAAATGACTCTGTAGGTGTGTGATTATGCGACGCAAGTATTAGGGACGGTGGTAGACAAGGGTTACTTTCAGTAGATTTGTTATGTGGATCCCCTAGTGTGGTCTCTGGGCTGATGAGGATCAAGAGTTCCCTCCTGATAATGTCTCTCTTCAGGTGGAGAGGAGATGATGGATAGTATATCGGTGGATATCCAGTTTGGCAGTAGGAAGAGAGCACAGATCATTTTTTTATCTGACTTTTCTCAATAGGCTTCAGCTCACCACTATTCTGTGTCAAAGATGCACGCTGGAGGGGCCCATTCAGCCTTTGTCACTTCCAGGCACAACCCCGCATCTAGGAGCAGGATGGGAGACCTGCTGCTGCTGGGGAGGCAGGACACAGTAGCATCGATGCTATGCTCTGGGAGGATGCGCCTGACATCTAGGCTACATCCTCAGTCTGTGTGTGTGTGCCTGTGTGTATTTTCACACAATTGCTCTTTGACTTCACTACTCCTGTCCTGGACAGATCATTCAGAAGACTTCAGTGTCAACAAACATTGATGTTTCTATCAAAAAACCATTAAGGTCGATCCTTTTCCGGTTCATCAGCATGATGATTGGGTGTTCACGCGGCTGTGTGAGATGTGCCTCCCTTAAACCTTGTTACGACGTCGGCACATTACCCTTCTGACGTGAAAAAAAAAAGAAAACAAAAAACGATTAAGGTAGTGTTTGGCAACTTTTTATTTCATCATCATTGATGCTGTGTGACCAGGCTGACTACACCATGGTGCTGCCTTTGCCAAATCAGGTCAGGAAATAAAGATGTGACAGAGTGTACCTGTGTGTAGTGAAGGTCTATGTAGTGAATATATCTGAATCATAAAAAGACTATCAACAATTTGGCAACTGATAAATATTTTTTGAGGTTTCCTAATATTTGAAGAAACTGGCACCAGCACAGTCTGGCACGTATCTTTTTTCAGGTACTGAGACCCCAGGAAATTTCATTTTTATACGTAAGCTCCTCCCAAGTGGGAGCTTCTCACTAGACCTTGGTAAATCACTGCTACGTCACTCCATTCTCCCGCAAGTAGACTCACTAAGTCTGGTCATTGTCTGCACTTGGGAGTCACCCAGGACTACAGTTCATATTAACCATCCACATGGCAGTGGTTAAAGAAGCTAGCCCACATGCTTATCCTCTAGTTTTTGCAGTTGACAGAGGTGACTACAACTTCACCTCCTCCCCACAGGAGGCTTTTAATGGCATCAAACACACTGGAGCACTCAGCTCTCCAAGCCGCTGGCCACAATGCTGCTCAAAGACCCTTGGAAATGAGGCCTCTGACCCCACTGCAGAGGGATGGAGAAGATGACGTGAGATCACAGCTTGTATCTTGCTCCCCCCAGCACAGGCTGGTCATCTACAGCATCTTGAGTCTCCATATCCATTCGTTTCATGCAGATTTATTATTGATTATTCACTGACAGCTCAGCACTGTTCCCAGGATGGGGAAATCAAGGTAAAGAAAACAAATGAAATTTCTGCCCCAAAGTGTTTCTATTATATTTCTATGAGGGTTAAGCCAACGGGAGAATTTACTCTTTTCCTGGGGCATCTGGCGGAGGCAGAAATACAGAAGAAGGATTAACCCCGAGAAAGGGCCAGAGAGTGTCATGGAGGGAGGCCTTTGGAAAGTTTCAATATGGGAGCCATCTGTCAGGTATAAAAGGACACATGTCCAGCCTCACAGTCCAGAAAGACTGCCAAATCTGGGATGGCTCCCAAGGAACAAGTGAAGTTGTGGGACCATCAGGTGAATGTGGTAATTGTTTGAGCACTTGATGGCCCAGAAAGCAGACTGAGGCTCCAGTATCCCCTCTACGTCCCTGGGTACATCCTCCAGACAAACACCCAAATCCCACTCAGCTCCTTCTCTCACATCCACTACAAAGTACTGTCTCCCTGAGGTGAAGCCCTCATAGCCCAGGACACAGGGCCACACATTAAACTTCCTAGAAGTGTGATGTTTCTTCTCAAGGATGTGTCCATAAGTCACTCTTCTCCAGTTCTCAGACAGAATTAGGTTATCATGAGCTGTGTTTGGGTCCACAGTCATGCTAACTGCAAAAGTGAACAAACATAAAAAAAGCCATGTTTATCATCTAACAACAGTTCACCATGAATAAAAGCAGCCTGTGGGCCTCCCTCAGTGGCGCAGTGGTTGAGCGCTGGGCTGGGAAGCTGCCTGCAGCCTCTGCAGCGCTGGTTCGATCCCAGGCTGGCAATGGTCCCACATGGCGTGACAGACCTCTTCTGCCGCACCCACTGCTCCCCTCAGCAGTGTATTTCGTCAGTCTGCCTGTTCTGTTCCCCACTCTGGCTCTGGTGAGTTCTCTCACCCTCCTGCGCTTCTGACTACCCAGTGAGTGCTTGTATAAATAAATAAATTAATTTAAAAAAAAAAGGTAAAAGCAGCCTGTGATCAGTGTAAGCTATCGTCTTCTTGAGCCTCATCTGCTGACCCTTAGGTGGAACTATAGGGATCTCTACAGCCTCACCAGGAAATGCTGCACACAGAACAAGACAGTAACCAGGAAAAGAAGCCTTTCTCCACCTCCTATATATGGAAGGTTGTCTGTGTCCATCAGGACTCTTTTTTGGGAGGTTCCCCGGATTCAACTCCTAACTTAGGGGGGCCCAAACCCACCACCCACATCAAGGTCTCCAGGAAATCTTTTGCTGACTGATTTGCCCTAGCACACTGCAGGAGAAATAAAATCTGGCAGTCTCTATGCCTGTTTTGGGAATCTGTCACACGACCTTGCACATTGTGGTTTCTCAAATTTTACACTAAACATGTGAACATAAAATAAGCTGGTGTACATTTGGACCACCATATTCTACAGCAGGGGCATCACATCCCATCTTATCAAAGTCCATATGGTCATGGGATTATATTTTGGGGAACTAACATAATTTTCAGAAGAATGAGATGATGAAAATTTTATTTCCGGGTCACAATCTCAGGTTTCAGCCTAAATGTCCATATATCCGAGTTCAACTTTGGAGGTGCTGCTTCAAGAGTCGGGGGCACTCACTCAAATTGAAGCCTGGACACGTATCTTTTTATTTTTTTAAGATTTATTTATTGATACATACAAGTGCTGGGGTACAAGCCAGAGGTGCGGGGAGTAAGAGGATTCACCAGAGAGTGTAGGGAGCAGAACAAGCAGATTTACCAAATGAAATACTGCTGAGGGGAACAGAGGGCGAGACAGGAGAGGTCTGCTGCACCATGTGGGTAGCTCCCTGGCCTGCTGGGGATCAAACTGGTGCTGTAGTGGCTGGCAATAGCTTGATAGCGTTGTGTTTAACCCCCGCGCCAACAGGAATTCCCTGGACACGTAACTTTGATAAGATGGTCGTGGCCGTTGTGCTGGGGGGACCGTGCACAGCTCTTGCAGATGAGCCCCCAGGTCGCCTCACAGAACAGCTGGAGCAGCTCCCCGTGTTCCTCACACGGTACCTTGCGCTCCAGCAACTCCTCGGCTTCAGAGAGAGCTAGATTTCTAAGCCAGTCTCTCTCCATCTTTAAATCTGCCCGACATGAAGGACAGTAAAAACTCCACGATGATACTTCAACGCTTCCCTCTCCGCACCCGCGGCAGCAGCTGTGCCTACAGTAGAAGCTCACAGGATCTATCATCAGCTGCTGGCAGACAGGGCAGGTGGCTTCCTCCCTCATCCCATTGTTAGTCAGGGCTGAGGCCATGGCTCTTCCTGAAAAGCTCCAAGTCCAGGTTAGAGGCAGAGATGAAGTAGACACAATTCTTCACAGTGAAGGTCACGCAGGTGACCTGGGCCTTTGTGCCTCCATAAGTCTGGATATCTGTCTGGAAAAGAAAACTGGGGATTTGGAAGATGCTCACCATGTGCATGTGTTGTACAAAACACTGATCCCCATTACATTTGGCAACTAAAATAGAAGTTATTGAAAAGCAATAGCATTTAAATTTCAGCTCCTCAGCCCCATGAGCTGTGTTTCAATGGTTTCATGTCAGCCTGGGGACGTGGCTACATCACACCCAGACACACCATGTCCCCTCACTGCAGAAACTCTTCCTGGAGAGAGGCTAAGAGAGACAGAGAAGAGAGGAGACTCCTCACAAAAGTTGCAGCTGGAGAGAGATCTCAGCGAGGGGGAGTGAGACTCTTTCCTACTGGATTGAATGTCCAGAGAATCAGTGGCCGGAACCGCTTCTCTGTGAGCAGTAGGGCCACTTAGGACGGGGGTCTGTGCGGGATTCCAGGGAGACAAAATATATCTGACCCTACTGACCTCCAACTCCCGGGTCTCCTGCCCCAACTCACACACCCAGAGAACAAAATAAACAGTTTCGCGAAGTGGATAATAATAAACTTGATACCGGAATTGTCAGGCCTAGTCTCTCAGCCAGGAACGGATCCCAGGCTGCAGGGCAGCGCTGAGCCCCAGCCGCTAGACCCCCACGGGTTGGTGTCTCACGAAGCCGCAGCAGGAACTTCGCAGACGCTCAGGCAAGCAAGCGAGAAGAGGCAGGTTTGTTTAGAAGAAAAAGTTTATTGAGGAGAAAAAGAGCAGAAATAAAGTGGGACTCCCAGGCCAGGGAACCAGGCCTGGGAGGGGCAAGGAAGCCAAAGTAGAGTCGTGTCTTAGGGAATATATACCATTTTTTCCCTCATTATTCTAAAACTTCACCAGTCTCTTTGTGATTGGTTAGTTCTCGCCTGTCTCACTTAATTTGCTACTGAGTGGGGATCTTCACATTCCTTATCTAACAGCTTTTTTTCCCCCCATTTGTTGCATCTTTAAATTTATGGCCCAGTCCTCTGGATGGGCATCCCTGCATTGAAGTTAAACAGCTGCCCTTCTAATGTGACCATAAATTAAACCACTCTCCATTTCTCCAATCTCCGCCTCCCTTTACCACCTGAAGGAAACCAGGACCAGCGTTAACAATGTTGTCCTTGGTCCTGGCATGTTTGTTTTTCCTAATGGAATGGGTTACTTTCCCTTGCTTGTCCTTATCTCTGAAGCCTCCCTAAATTCTTCAGAGGTCCCCTCCTGCACTATCCCTAAAACTGCCTAATAACCCTAGCTTGCCCTGTCTCAAACTCAACAAGACAGTGAGAAGCTTTTTGTCCTTTTGTTGTTTTTAACAACAGGAGAGAAAGAGAACTGGAGAGAGCTGGAAGACCAGGTGATCCTGGAAGCCGAGCTCCAGTACACCCCAGGAGACACCTGTCCCTTCTGAACCATGAGCTGTCCCCAGAGCAAGTCCCCAAGGAGGGGAATTCAGGGTTGGCACCACCCAAGCGTGGGGAGGTGGGGAGCAGTGGGGGAGGCAGGTCTTGTTGGGACACTAGGGACTGGACCCCTAGATTCTCACAATCCTCATCTGAGAGCCAGACAGGGGAGGAAGAACAGGAGCCAAGGGACTTCCTCATCCAGCCCCTGCTCAGGGAACCTAGTATGCCACCTTCCCTGCTGTGGGCTGTGGGAAGACAGTGGAAATGGATGAAACTTTAGTATGGTTTTCTTTGAAGTGGCAGTGCTCCGAATTAAAATCTGGAATTCAATTAAACTACTGATCAGGCTACGCCCCTTAAAAATCAGGATGACCCTCTGCCTCCACTGAGATTTTCTCCTAGAGACTTTGCTCCTTGGCGGGTTATCCTTTGACCCCAGCCCCAGGATGTGTTGGCCTTTCTGCTGCAAAAGGGCACTGCACTACTGCACAGAAGCTCTATCTTCTGACCCGGGGTTGAGGTAATGGCCCTCACTCACCTTATGACCTGGATCTTCTGAAGTGGGGCCTGTGGTCTGCGAAAGAGACAAGGGGAAGCCATTACAAGCAAGTTTTGACTGCTTTCAGATTCCATGGCCACCCTCACTGCCTCCCATAAAACACACACACACACACACACACACACACAGGCAGGTTAGCACTACCTTTAAAAAAATGCTGGCCTGGATTTGGCCACTACCTTTGCCACTCAGCACAGCCCCATATTCACTTAGAGTCCCTCTACACTGAGATATCTTGCAGTTACAATAAAGAAGTTAACTTGGAGTGTAGATTTTATGTTGCACAAAATAGAACTTGATAAAAATTTAGCCTCTCGGAAAAAGTATCCACATATGCAGAGAAAGAAGAGACTGACCCATAATAAAGAGAAGAATCAATCAATTAAAATTGATCAGGTCAACAAGGTTGTTATAAACATAAAAAAGAACCTTCAGGGGGTCATTTTAACTGCATTTCATAAGCTCCAAAGTCAGAGACACCTAAAAGTAATTTCAAAGGCCCCAGAAAAGGAAACTCTGGCATATGATATAAACGTACAATGAGAGGAATTAATGATTGAATTGACGCTGGAGAAAAGCAATGAGGAAGCAGCAGGCACAGCGACAGGAACTCCGGACAATGAAAGCGCAAGACAACAAACCGAGCAGCGCCCAGGGCGTCTGTGAGCTGCGCCATTGTAAAGCTTTCCCGGAAACGACCCGGGGCGCCCCGGGGGGAAAGAGTGACCAGGGGGAGGGTCCTCCCCCACCCCCCACCGCCAGAAGCGGACTCAAGGACAGAATGAAGGGGGGACAGTTTTATTCACAAAAGTAGCCCGGGAAGGGGAGAGCAGGAGGGGGAGGGGAGGGGAGCCCGGAGGGGGAGAGGGCACGGGGGATGCTGGGGGTGTGGGGAGAGAGGGGGCGACCAGGAGGGGGAGTTCCTTGGGGAACCAGAGGCAGCAGGAGCGAGAGCGCGAGCGAGGAGACCTTGCGGACCGCAGCGGGGGACACCCTGCACCCCCGCCCTCACCTGCCCGGCAGCGGCGGGACCCCCGGGCCGGGAGCGCGTCACCCCGCGGACGTCGTCCCTTCCCGGCCGGCGGCGACTCTCACTCCCCGCTGACGCCGCCGCTCCCGGCGGGCTCGAGGCTCACGCCCCGGGGTGGGCGGGGGGTGTGTGTGTGGGGGGGGACGAGACTTGGGGCCCGCAGAGCCCGGAGTGGGGCGGGGCCTTGTCGCCAGCTCCTGCGCTGCCGGCCCCGCCCGTGTCCCGAGACTCGTCCCGAGACCCTCCCGGCCCGATCAGCCCCTCCCGGAGCAGGGCTGTGCTGGAGGCGAGGGCGCCCCGAGTTCACCTCCTCCCCCTCTTCTCAAACCACCTGAGGGAGCGGGAAATGTTGACTTTCTTTTTAATTGACGGGGGAACACGCAGGTTGGCATCACGCTACTTTTTCATCTTCCACCAGCATCACCACAGTCACTGCAGAGGAAGCTGCGGGGGGAGGGGGGTTCTCTGGCTCAGCACCAGCCTGGCCCCCAGGACCCCTGATTCTCTCTCCCCCTCCTCTGCTCCCCGGGCAGACCCGCCTCACCCCACAAGGACACCCCCATTCCCTTCTCTTCACTCCCCCAGTCAGACTCGGTTTCTCCCTTTCCAGACCCGCCCCCACCCCACCAAGGAATACTTCCCTTCTCTTTACTCCCCCCAGTCAGACTAGCTGTCTTCCTTTTCCAGACCTGCTTCCCGGGGCTGCAACTTGGGGTTCGTGGGGGCGGGGTCAGCACTGGGGCGGGGCTCCCGGAGGGGGGGAAGGGGAGGAGGGTCCACAGGAAGGAGCCCCCAGTAGGCGCTCCCTGGAGCTTTCCTTGCCCATAGATGCTGGCGGGGCCCTTGCTTGTTCTCCTCCCTCTGCGTGTTGTGGGGACTGGAGAGTGCAGCCCCCCCTGTTTAAGCAGCCCCTGCCTCTGTGCTCTTGTTTCTCATCTGCGGGCGTCTCCTCAATAACTGACCATCCCGTGAGAGAATCACCCGAGAGCATGGTGGGTTGTTCTCAGACAAGGGCCAGTCATGACAAGCATCTTTATCAGAGATCAGCTTGCCCCACGGCCTTTCATCACTTTAGTTTCCAGGACGATGTCGCTGCCAATGCCAGGGACAGGCTGTCACTGAAATTCCTGCATCCTCCCAGGCAACAGCCCTTGTCAGACCATGGGCTGTGCAGAGGCTGGATTTCATCCTTTGCCACGGTTCCCTGTAGATGGAAGTGGGCACTGAGGTCAAAGACAGCCCCAGGCGCTGCCCTGCCTCCATCCTGCTCACCTGTGGCTCAGGAATGTCCCCACCTCAGGGGGCCCAGGGTAGAGGCCCTAGCCTGGGTGTTACCTTGAATGTCTGCAGCACCCACAACATGTGCACAGCGGGTGCTGTGTTGGGGGTGGGGGTTGTGCTCAAATCATTCAAGCCTCTCTCTGGGAGCCTCCCGTGGACCTGAGTAAGGAGAAAGAAGTGACCATGGGCACCACTTCTGGGAAAGAGACCCTCCGTGTCCCTGTGGAAGCTCCACTACATAGCAGTCCTCTGCCTGGGGCCTCTTTACGGACTTTTGAATGTTGCCCAGGCTGAGGGTCACTGTGTTATCAGGCAGCTTCCCAGGTGACCGGATACACAGCAAGGGACAAGGACTTCTAATCTGGCTAAGTCCAACCCAGGAAAGAATCCTTTCCTCTGTCATTTCTAGCTGAAGTTCTATTTTTTTCTGGAGAAATGGATCCCAAAGAAGGGAGAAAATTCCACAAAGATGAAATGATGGTGGTCCAAGAATCCCAATTAGCAAATCACACATGTGAAAATGCTTTGCAGTCTTCATATGAATTAACACCCCCAAAACCCTTTTTTGTGCTCTATGCCTCAGGCTTTGCGCCTGAGCACTTGTCACAACAACCTGCGAGTAGAGCCCCAGTATTACACTGAGGAAACTGGGACTGGATGGATGGTGTCACTTGTCAAATTCTTTTTTTTAAGATTTGTTTATTTATGGATACAAGATCTGGGGTACAGGCCAGAGGTGTGAAGAGTGAGAGGATTCACCATACACAAGGGAGGAAAAGGAACAGGAGGGTTGACTGAAATATACTGCTGAAGGGAGATGCAGGCGAGTCAAGAGAGGTTGGCTGCACCATGTAAGTAGCTCTCTGGCCAGGGATCGAGCTCATGCTGCAATTGCTGCGGACAGCTTCAGAGGTTGTGTCATAGCTGTTATAGAGCAGCCCCGATATTAAACGGGTTCCTGGCTGTGGGTCCTCACCCGCGCATTTTAAAGGGACTTATGAATACTCTACTACAGACACACACACAAGGGTTAATAAAAGGTTTATTTACAAGGGAAAAGGAAATAAGGAAAATGTACAACTCAGGGAGAAAATAGAGAAATAAAGTCTTTAATGTGTCCTACCCAATCCGACGACCTGGAAACCCAAAGGCACTCTCAGAGCTGGCCACGCTGCGAGCTGGCGGAGAGCCAAAATGGGGGATCCCCAAAGCCCACGTGTCTGCCTTTTGTATCCACCTGGCTGCTTAACCCCACCCTCAGGTCCCAGCCACCTTCCCTTTGGTGGTGATGGGATTTGGAGTTCCCAGTGTCTTTGGCTTTGACCTGGGGTGGGGGTGGAGTCCACAAAGCCTATATGGAATTAGCTTTGGGACATCCTTTCCCCCCTAACATAACCACTTGTGCAACCAGGGGGGCCCCAGTTGCCCAGTTTTAAAGAAAATCCAATCAGACATAAATCAGACTCTGCATTGGAAGATGGAAAAACATATTTTTATCTCCATCTAGTATCTTCATCAGATCCAGCGTGTCCATCTCACTAAAACCAGTGCTCAGAAGTGGTAGCATCATGTAAAAACAACCAACCCCACACATTTCCACCAGAGAAGTAGGAGAATGTGGCTGAAATACAAGGTCTGCAGGTAGGCGCAATCTGAAAACTGAAGTCCCTGCCTGTGGACAGGAGTGAATCATAATAAAGAGAAGGATGAGTTAATGAAAATTTACCAGGACTGACACACCTGCTAGAATAAGTATAAAGGATTTTTTTGGCAATTTTTTAACTGCATTCCATGTTTACAAGACACACACACACCCCTAAGAGGATTTTTTTTCAAAGATGTTATCTTTTTTTTTTTTGAGTAGAAGAACTGGGGTGTAAGCAAAAGGTGTGTGGGGTGAGAGGATTCACCAGAGACACAGTGGGGAGCAGAAGAGGCGGGTTACTGAAATATGCTACTGAGGGGAGCAGCAGGCAAGACAGGAGAGCTCTGCTGCACCATCTGTGCTCTAGGGGTAGAACTCAGAATATCAAGGAGGAGCATCACTGTCATAGTGCTAAGACTTAACCCTTAGGCCGCCAAGCACCTCTTAGGAGGTGCTAAGAGGATTTTAAAAGACCCAAAGTAAACTTCTACAAAAGGAAACTAGGATATAGACAGAAAGGCACATGATGGGATCAACTGATTAGACACTGCAAAAGAAACAATTAGGAACTGGAAGGCACAGGACTAAAAACTATAGAAAATGAAACCCAGACACAGAAGGAAAACACAATGAGCAGGCATCAGTGAGCTGTGCCCCTGGCCTTGGGAAAGCAGAAGAAGCTTGGGCAGGGAGCAGAAAGGACTTTTGAAGAAGTAACAGCTGAACATGTTTTAAGTTGAGTGAAAACTAGAAACCTACAAATCCCTGCATATCAGTGAAACCATGTCAGAGCATGGCTGCACTGAGGGGCTGTGGCTCATTCTCCCTTCAGTTTCTTCATCCCCTAGTCCATCTGAGAACAGTCTGATCCAATATAGTGACAGGGGTAGTGGGTTCTCTGGTTCTGCATCAGGCTGGCCCCCAGTTGGGAGAATTTGCTGCCCTCTACCATTCCCAAAGCACCGTGAGGGGCACTCACCTCTCTTCTCTCTCAGGTAGTCACACCTGCAGTCCCCATTGATCTCCTGCAGTTTCCTTTAGAGTCAGCCATTTTCTCAGAGCTTTCATTTTACAAAGGAGCAGAAAGCCTCCCTGGAGACACTCAAGACATCCTCGGGAGCTGCCTCCAGCCCCTCTAGGTGAGGGCGGTGAGTGGCCTACCAGGTACAGGGACACTGGGTCTGTGCAAGGGAGCTGGCCTGTCACAGGCACCAGAACACAAGGACAGACTCCCTGGGTGTCTGGAGGCTGTAGGGGACATTTGGAAGGACATTTAATATATTGTGTACATTCCCTTCCTAGAGTAAAAGCACCAAACTTTGCAGGTAGATCAATATCACCTCTTCCCAGCACCAAGCCTTTCCAAAGCCAATCACTTTCCAACTCCTGTTACCTTATTGAATTGGACTCTGCACCTTTATGAATGCAGCATGTATTAACGTTTTCTTCCCCTTCTTGAGTCAGTTACGTCAGTCTTTTCAGAAGCACTTAACCATAGATTTCATTTAATTTGCAGTTTGTTCTTCAAGTTACTCTCAAAATTAAAATTTCCAGATGGCGCTGGAAGGGATCATGCTCAGCGAAATAAGCCAAAAAGAAAAAGAAAAATACCGGATGGTCTCACTCATAGCAGGAATCTAGAGAACTTAAATAAGGGACCAGGAAAATGAATATAAGAAAGTGAAAATCAAAATCAACAGAAAACTATGAACCAGAGACAGTTTTTTTTTGGGGGGGGGGGCGGGAGGGGAAGGATTGGGGTCAGAATGGGGCATTTGCAATTGTATGGGGGAATATAAAAATAAAATTTATTATTTAAAAAAAAAATAAAATATATCTTAAAATTAGAAAAAAAAATTAAAATTTCCAGTATATGCTCTTGCATGCTTCTGTTTTACCGAGTGCTCCTTGTTAAAAAAATGTGGGTGGCCAGTGATTTATCTATAATGAGAGCGTTCTCGCCTAAAAGACCAATAGGGCCTATTTTCTTTCTATAATTTGCCTGCAACAAATAATGTCTAATTTTCCCTTTACTATATTTTTTGTTACAGTTTTCCAAGAATTGTTTTTATTTTCCTTGTCTGAATGATTTCTTTACCATAATTTTTGTTGTTGTTGTTCAGAATCCAAATGTTGAAGGAACATAATTTCCCGAGGACAGTAATTTGAACCTGGCCTGCCCAGAGGAGGGAGCCGCCCCTGGCTGGGAAGGCCACACTGGGCCACACAGGACCCAGGACACCAGGAGGGAAGGGGGGACTCAGAGAGTGTCTAGAGCTGGGAGGTGGGGCCTCTCACTTCAGTTGTGTCCATTGAGTTGACCTCCAAGACACACAAATGTCCCCACATCCTGTGTCAGCCAGGAAGTGTGTGTGGTCATGGGAGCACAAAGGAGAAAGTGGGGACTTTTCCCCAACACAGGTGCCTCCTGCACGGACACGGGCCCTTAGAGGAAAAGCTCCATCGGGTGGTTACAGTTTGGGCTGAGAGGGAATTTTCAGTAAAGCCTGTAATTTTTTTTTATACACTGACAAGACAAATAAATTTCTTTGTAGGTGGCAAGTTACAGGAAGGCTTCTCTACGAGGTGATGGCAGACAAGGGTCAGGGTCAGCAGGTGTGTTCTGTGGCTGCCCCCTGGTTTGGTCTCTGGGCTGAGGAGGGTCAGGAGGTCTCTGGTGATAACTTCTGTCTTCTGATAAGAAGAGATGATGACATCATACAAATGTATTTCCACAACATGGCAGCAAGAAGAGAGCAGAGAACTTTTCTTCATCTGATTTTTCTCAATAGGCTGCAGCTCACCATTATTCTGTGTCGAAAATGCATATTGGAGGGGTCCGTTCTGTAATCTGTCACTTCCAAGTCACAAGTTGACCCTAGGAACGCGGCTGGGGACCTTATAATGCTGGGGATGCAGGTGATAGCAGCATCGATGCAATGTCTGGTGACTGCACCTGACATCCAGGGTACAAGGTGGGCTCTGAGTGTGTGTATGTGTTTACTTACTTTTTTAAACTTATTTGTTACATCATTGTTCATTTTTAAACAATATTTGCTTCCCCCACTCCCTTAGGTGTAGTCCCCATAGAATTTCCTTCACCAATGCACCCGTGCACCATCACCTCAGCCCCCTGTGCTCCTCCTTTCCTCCCTTGATCCCTCTCCCTCCTCCCCTCCTTCTAGATGTCTTTGGTTTATAATTGTCAGTTTTTGTTTACGTTATTTTTTTTTTTACAGATTTTTCTGCTTGACTTCACTACTCCTTTCTTGGACCGATGATTCAGAAGATTGCAATGTCAACAAAATGGATCTTTTTATATCAAAAACCATTACAGTAATGTTTGGCAACTCAGTGACTTTTTTTTAATTTTTTTTTTAAAGATTTATTTACTTATTTATTTATACAAGCACTGGGTACAGTCAGAAGGGCAAGAGGTGAGAGAATTCACCAGAGCCAGAGTGGGGAGCAGAGCAGGCGGAAGGACCGAAGTACACTGCTGAGGGGAGCAGCGGGCGGCAGGAGAGGTCTGCGCGCCAGGTGGGACCCTCCTCCGGTGGCCGGGGAGCAGCCGGGGATTGAACCGGCGCTGCAGAGGCTGCGGGTAGCTTTGCAACCCAGCGCTCAACCACTGCACCACCGGGGAGGCCCACTCAGTGACTTTTTATTCTGTCATCATTGATGCTTTGTGACCAGGCTGACTACACCACTGTGCTGCTGTCCTTTCCCAAATCAGGTCAGGAAATTTAGGTGTGACAAAGGCCTATATGATCATATCTTTATCATGAAAAGACTATGAACAATGTCACGAATGTATGTGTGAGATTTTCTAATAATTCAAGATAACTGGCACTAGCAGAGTCTGGCATAGAGCAACTTTTTTCCTACTGAGACTTCAACAGACTTCCTATTCACTCATAATCTCCCCCTCACCGAGACCCTCGCACTAATCTCTGTAAATCTCTCTCACGTCACTCCATTGTTGCCCAATAGACTCGCTAAGTCTGGTCGTCCCTCTGAGGGTTAAAGGAAGGTTAAACCAAGAGTAAACCAAAGATTTTACTCTTTTCCTATGTTTCTGGTGGAGGCAGGAATAAAGAAGAATGACTAACCCTGTAAAAGGCTTGGAGAGTATCACGGAAGGAGGCCTATGCAAAAGTTTCCATGTGGGAGCCAGCTGTTATGTCCAGCCTCACAGTCCAGAAAGACCCCCAAATCTGGCATGGGTTCCGAGGAAGAAGAGAGGGTGCAGGACCAGTCAGGTGAATGTGGTCATTGTTTGTGCATTTGATGGCCCAGAAAGCAGACTGAGGCTCCAGCATCCCGTCTACATCCCTGGGCAAATTCTCCAGACAAACTCCCAAATCACACTCAGCTCCTTCTCCCATGTCCACCGCAAAGTAACGTCTCCCTGAGGTGAAGCCCTCACAGCTCAGGACACAGGGTCACACCCTAAACGTCCTGGAAGTGTGAAGCTTCTTCTTAAGGGTCTGTCCATAAGTCACTTCTCTCTGGTTCTCAGACAGAGTTATGTTATCATGAGCTGTATCTTCATCCAGAGTCACGCTGACTGCAAAAGAGAAGAAACATAAACCAACAATGACATGTTTATCAGATAACAAAAGTGCACCTTAAATAAAACCAGTGTATGTTTAATATAAGCTATCGGTTTCTTGAGCCTCATCTGCTAAAGCTCTTATGGAACTACAGGCACCTCTACAGGCTCGTGAGGAAACACTGCACACAGAACAAGACAGTAACCATCTAAAAGAAGCCTTTATCCAACTCCTCTATGTGGAAAGTTGTCTGTGTCCATCAGGACTCTCCTCCAGAAAGTTCCCCAGATTCCACTCCCAACTTAGTGGGGCCTAAACCTACCACCCACATCAAGGTCTCCTGGCAGTCTTCTTTCGCTGACTGCTTTGCCCTAGCACACTGCAGGAAAAATAAAATCTGGTGGTGTCTGTGACCATTTTGGGAATCTGTCACATGACCTTGCACATCGTGGTTTAATTTCACACACATGTGGACATAAAATAGGCTGGCACATGATGGGACAACTGTATTCTAAAGCAGGGGGCCATCACAGCGAGAGTGAATGGGGATGAGACTCCCCCCATCCTCTGAAAGTCTATATGGACTGTGGGATTGTATTTTTTTTTTTAATTTTATAGAGGCATGTTTATTTATTTATTTATTTGTTTGTTTGTTTGTTTTGTTTATACATGCACTGGGTACAGTCAGAAGCGCGGGAGGGTGAGAGAATTCACCAGAGCCAGAGCGGGGAGCAGAGCAGGCAGAAGGACCGAGGTACACTGCTGAGGGGAGCAGCGGGTGGCAGGAGAGGTCTGCGTGCCATGTGGGACCCTCCTCCGGTGGCTGGGGAGCAGCCAGGGATCGAACTGGCGCCGCAGAGGCTGCGGGCAGGTTCGCAACCCAGCGTTCAACCGCTGCGCCACCGGGGAGGCCCTGTGGGATTGTATTTTAGGGAAACAACATGATCTAATTTTTAGAAGAATAAGAGGATGAAACTTTCATTTCCACATCACAATCTTAGGTATAGACCTAAATAACCACAGATGTGAGCATGGACCTTAGAGCAGGTGCTGCTACAGGAGTCTGGGGTGCTCACTCACCTCGTAGCTCGGACACACATCTTTGGCAAGGACATGGTTGTGTCCGCTGTGCTGGGGAGACTGTGCACAGCTCCTGCAATGGGGCTGCCCAGTGTCCTCACACAACAGGCAGCTTTCATCCGCTACCTCCCTGGGGGCCCCCCTCTCGACTTATAATGGGCTTCCATTTCAAGCTGGAGCTTCCATATTATTTGCTACCTCACACGAAGAATAGCTGAAGGGTGGCCTCCAACACCATAGTCATCTCCTCCTTGGTGCTCCCTGTTGTTCCTGCTTCCTACCTTGTTTTCCCTGATTCCTCCTCTGATTTCCCTGGTTCCTCCTCTGATGTCCCTGGTTCCTCGTCTGGTATCCCTGGTTCCTCGTCTGACGTCCCTGGCTCCTCGTCTGATGTCCCTAGCTCCTCATCTGATGTCCCTGGCTCCACATCTGACATCAATGAATCATCGTCTGACATCCATGAATCCTCGTCTGACATCCATGAATCCTCGTCTGATATCCATGAATCCTCGTCTGATATCCATGAGTCCTCGTCTGACGTCCCTAGATCCTCCTCTGATGTCTCTGGTTGTTCCCCTGAAATGGTTCAAATCATGGTTAGAGGCAGAGAAGAAATAGACACAATATACTCCAGAGTGAGGGACATGCAGGTGACCTGGGCCTTTGTGCCCCCACAAATACCAGTTAGTTGATTACAATTTATTGGTAAAAATTATGTAGTAAGAAATGTTTTAATAATGAGGGTTTTTAAAAGAGAACTCTTTAGGGGTGACACCAGCTCATTTCAGAAATACACTGAACCATAACACAAAGTCTTGTGTAAAAGATAACAGCAGATAAATCAACTCAGTGAAATGTGAACATGAGTTCTATTAATTCCTGCTTCTCCCTTCCATGTGTCTTTGTTGGATCAAATCAGAGAGATACTCTATTTTAAATTGCTTGTGGAATTCACTTGTCAGGACAGGGAAGAGGAATCACTAATTGGGACAGGGAGAGGAATCACTTACAGCTTCATATTCCCTTATCTGAAGCCCTTGGGGTCAAATATATAAATTCACAATATCTTTGAGGTTATAATGGCCTAATATACAGAACCTCTAAATTATGTGCCCACCCCCAGCAGGGTCTGCCAGAGCCATGAATCCATACATCGATAGTCCTGCACCAAATAGGACAAATAAAGACGTTGAGTGGAGTCAGATGAGTGCAATTCAGGGGGGACCATGATAGAGGATGACTCCAGGGTGTTTGCACGATGCCTGCCTCCTCATTTTCCCAGCCTTGTAAAACTCCTTCCATGTTGAATGTGGGCATAACCTGATAATTGCCGCCAAGCAATGGTAAAAATGATGGGATGTGCCACTATGGTCTTATTCCCTTACATAAGACCCCATGTTACACTGACTTAAAGACTATCTCTCAGCTCAGCTCACTTTAAAAAAGTAACAGGCCATGTGGAAGGCCCATATGCCATGTGATGAGTGGTGGCTTCCAGAAGCTGAGGGAGCTCTCAGCTGACAAGAATCGGAGCCTAAGTCCTACATCCAAAAAAAAAAAAAAAAGGAATTCTACCAATAACTGAAGAAGATGGGGAGAGGATTATTTCCCACATGAGTCACCAGATGACACATAGTCCAGCAAACACCATAACTGTTCTTTGTGACCCCAGCTGAGCTGTGCCCAAATTTCCCACACATGATTCCTTGAGAAAATGTGTGTCTTCAGGTTTAAGCCAATAAAGTGTTTCACAGCAACATATAACTGAATAAGCCAGCAAATATATTCTGGTTAGGGTAAATTTAGCAGAGATATGAGCTGGGGGAACTCATTGAGATTTTTGAGCCTGACAACTCTGTAATTGTGGATGATGGATTTGAAAATGTCATTTGGGTCAAGGTCCTAAAACTATTTGCATCATCTACCTTTCTTGTTTTGTTCTCAGACATCCTGATATATTAACAGTAAACTTTATGGCCCAGTTACTGTACTTAGCTCCTTACAAAATTTGAGGCACTCAATTTTTATAAGAACCAGAAAAAGGGACACTGGAATGAAGGATTTGATTCACTTGGGGACACAGTTAATCAATGGGCGAGCAGGCATGTCAGGGATCTCCAGAGGTCCCCAGTATCTTGTGTCCCTGAGGAAGCTCTGGGGGATCCTCAAATCTCCACTGTGAACATGGTTAACACTGAAGAATTCTTGACTTTCCATACCTTTGTCAGTCTTTAACTTTTTGCTCTCATCACAGTGGAGCTCAGAATCGTTGCAGTCAGTGTGAGGCTCCGAAGACGCGGACTCTGGGACTGAACTCCTAGACTCAGAAGAGGACGGATTTCTTCAGCGGGACATCCCGTGAGCTCTACGTACTCAGACCCTTCCCTTCAAATAAGGACAACGCTTACCTGGTCAAGGTGTCTTTCATGTCCTGCAGAGACACAAGGACAAAAGGAGAGTTAGGGAATACCCATATCATGGGGCTTGGCGTGAGGGGTGTTCTCTGTAAACCCTCCATCCAACAAGACTGTGATCACAGCAGCATGTGGGCGGCTCAAAGAGGAGGCCGGGAGACCCTGTGCTCCCCCCAGCAAGACATTCTTTCAGGGACCTGCCTGCCTTCAGATGAGTCTCCATTAAATCACTTATCACACAGGCCTTTCCTTAGTGAAGAATCCACACATGGCTCATGAGAATGGGCCACTGTGATGGTGGCAGGTGGCCTGTGCAGGTGGAGTAAGTCAGATGACATGAAACACTGTCCTTGGGACTGAGTGGCAAATAAAATAAACAGCCCCCATAATTAATGTTTCTGGGGTCGATCCCTCATGCCTCAGAAAAAGGTCCAGAAAGGTCTCTTGGAGCAAGTGAGCTGTCCACAAACAAGGGAGGAAGGTCTCATACACATGGTTACCCAACAACTGTGGTTGCACCAGTCATATCGAGGCGTCTCTCAGGAGAGAGTTTGACAATCAGGGTTCTGTGCATACGGGACTGACAAGAATCCTCATTGTAAAAAAAGAAAACTGTTCTCTTTTAAAACATGTGTTTCCATTTAAGTCATGTATTTCAAAGAGATAATAGTATCATGCCTATTGCAATGTCTTACTAAAAACAGAGGATGTCATAACCCTAAATGAAAGTAAAGTGAGATGTGCATTTAAAAGAAAAAAAATGTATTAAACATGGATATTTTGAAGGTCTGAAATAGGGATCTTAGAAAAAGTAAGAAGGTAAAAGCAAATGTTAAACATCTTAAAGAGAGTGAGAGTGTTTTAAGAAAGCAAAAGCAAGTGTTGAAGGTCTGAGAGGGAGGAAAAGAAATTTTAAGAAAGTGTTTAAAAGGTCAAAGCAATAAGAGATGAAAAGACAAAAATAAGTAGGTTTGAGAAAGAAATTTTTTTTTAATTTAAATTTTATTTTTATATTCCCCATACAATTACAACCCCCTTATTTTGACCCCAAGCCCTCCTTTCCCCGCCCCCCACCTCCCATAGAGTGTCTCTGGTTCATAGTTGTTTGTTGATTTTGATTTTTTCTTTCTTATAGTTATTCATTTTCCTGGTCCCTTATTTAAGTTTTCTAGATTCCTGCTATGAGTGAGACCATCTGGTATTTTTCTTATTTGAGAAAGAAAATTTTTAAGAAAGCAAAAAAGTAAGTGTTAAAAAGTAGCATAAGAAAAGAAGAAAAAGTGAAAAAAGGCAAAAGCAAGTGTTAAAGAAAAGTAGAAAGTGTTTAGTTGTGAGAGAGGGATCTTAGGGAAAACAAATGTGTATGTGCTGCAACGACACACTACAACTGTAAAAGGACAAGTGATTCTAGCAAAGTTTCTTTCATTAGCTCCAGAGACTGACCATGGTCTTGAAGATCGAAGACTGACACTGACAAGGAGGAGACCAGTCAGGCTGAGGAAAAACAGAGAAAAATGAGGGAGACAGACAAGAGAAGGGCCCAGTATATGGCAGTTGGCACTGCCAGCCCCCCCCCCGCCTCCTCTGACTCGCCCCAGGCCCCATCGTCCCAGGCATTCGGGACCTCACCCCGTTCGTGGGCTGCCAGCCTGCTTCTACTGCCAGCAGCCGGGACACCTCAGCCACCAGTGTCTGAAGAAGCAACCCCCATGCTATGTCCTCAGTGTCATTGCTCAGGTCACTGCAAGAGGGGCTGTTCCTCTCTCTGAGAGAGACGGGGGGGGCAGCCCAAACCACAGGCCACGATGGGAGGACAGAATTGACGGTCAGTTGCTTCTGACTATGAAGAACCAGGCACAGGAGAAGACGTTTTCTAAAGAAGCCCAGAGATGAGAGAAACCTTGGATGACCCTAAAAATGGCAGTCAAAAATAAATCACCATCTTGGTGAATTAGAGGCCACTTACTCTGCCTTGCTCTATTTTCCTTAAATTGGCATACTGATGACTAGTCTGAGCTAGGACACTTTCACAATTCTAGGAGAAAAAAGTAAACCTAAACTTATTAAAAAATATCTATAGAATAGATGGCCTTATAGGTGGGATAAGGACCTAGTAGGCTAAAATCAATCTTGGCCTCTTTTGGAGCCTTGACTGCTTGCCCGCGTCACCCATTTTCAGCAGGAAGCAGCAACTGGTCAGATTGATGCCCTTGTCCTAAGAACAGTGAGGGACTCCATCTGTAGAAGGGGACTGAATCCCAGGGCAAGTTACAGTTAAGTAGGCAGTTTCAGGGACAGTGCAGGCAGGGACTTCAAGAGAGTTAAAGAGGCTTCTGAGGCAAAGACAGCAAATTCTAAGTGTTAACCAACATACACCAGAGGGGAGGTCAGAAAGTCCGGGAGGATGAAACAAAAACAGTACACTGGGCAGTGACTGACTAGTTTCATTTACACACACTGAAATTCTAAAAAAAAAAAAACCATGTTCAAAGGCTGCACCCTGAGATCTGAGCACCATAGAAATGACGGAATAAAATTTAAAAAGGGGGAAATGTAGTGGAAAATGTCAGGCTGACCTGTTGGTTAGCTGAAGTTGGGACAGAGACCATAGACTGGGAATTTTAGGGAACAACGGATAAGTGATCTCAAGGTCACAGGCACCCTGAGTCATGCATCCCCAGCTGAGTGTATTCCTTTTTAGTCAATGAATACTCTGTACCCTGGTTGTGGGGGCTCAGATTTTGGAGAGAGATCTCCTCCGGCCTTGCTGGTAAAGCCCGCCAGCGCAAATAAAGAACTTCCCTCCTCCTCTCTGAGTGTTCCCTGCTTCCCTAAAGAAAATCTCCCATAACAGCTCAACCTGAAAGAAACAGGAAACTCTGCTGTGTTACAACATACATGAGCCAGGAAGAAACTATGGTCACAGAATAAAAGACAATATATATCCTAGTCAGATGTAAAAACAGAACATGGTATGGTGGACCAGGTGACAGCAGGGACAGAGGGACACTGTTAACTGGGGAGAGTTCCAGGTTGGGAGGATGAACCTGTTGTGCAGATGGGGAGTGGAGATGGGGCTCCACAGTGTGATGCTGATGCAATAAAGACAAGGTATAAGATGGGGAGCATGTGAATTTTTTGATTTATTTATTTGAACACTCTCCACTATGCCCCCATCACACACACACAGGAAAGTCTGTTCAGCTACAAAGATACTCTCCACATAAGTCCTTGGAAGTGGACAAATGTCTGAAGTTTACTGCTGCTGAATCACCTGGGAGGCTGTCATAATTCTCATCGGCATCATCTTCACATTGTGGAGCCCCATCTCCACTCTCCATCTGCACAACTAGTTAATCCTTTCCACACGAAACCCACCCACTAAACACCATCACCTTTGTTCTTTCTCCCACTGTTACCCACCAGGTACAGGATGTGTAAATCTCCATTCCTGAGGGAGTGTGTGAAGGGAAGGCTTTTGATGAACATCACCAAGCAAGGGTGGGCATCCTAAACAATCACGATATTTTTTTGGATTTCTTTATTTTTTTGTGTGAGCATTTTTATTTTATTTTACATATTTTTTCATCATTTTTCATTTTTTGAACAATGTATGCATTTTCATCTTGGTTATATTCCCCATACAATTCCCAAATTCCCACCCCACCCCGTTTTGATCCTACTCGCTTCTCCCCCCCACCACCCTGTAGTGTGTCTCTGGTTTATAGCTGCTTGTTGATTTTGATTTTTACTTTATTATAATTAGTCTTTTTCCTGATCCCTTATTTAGTTTTTTTTTTTTAATAGAGGCATGTTTTTATTTATTTATTTATTTGTTTGTTTTGTTTATACATGCACTGGGTACAGTCAGAAGCACGGGGGGGTGAGAGAATTCACCAGAGTCAGAGCGGGGAGCAGAGCAGGCAGAAGGACCGAAGTACACTGCTGAGGGGAGCAGCGGGCGGCAGGAGAGGTATGCGCGCCATGTGGGACCCTCCTCTGGTGGCCGGGAAGCAGCTGGGGATCGAACCGGCGCCGCAGAGGCCGCGGGCAGCTTCGCAACCCAGCGCTCAACCGCTGTGCTACCAGGGAGGCCCCCCCTTATTTAGTTTTTCTAAATTCCTGCTATGAGTGAGAACATCCAGTATTTTCCTTTTTCTGGCTAAAAGGACACCTGCACCCCCTGTTTACAGCAGCACTACTTATAATAGCTAAGCTATAGAAACAATCCAAATGCCCAAAAGTAGATGACTGGATCGAGAAGATTTGGTACATATACGCAATGGAATATTACTCAGCAATCAAAAAAGGTGAACTCATGCAATTTGCAGCAACATGGATGGAACTGGAAGGGATCATGCTCAGCGAAATAACAATCACAATTTTAATGCTGAAAAGATTACAGAAAAATTCTCATACACACTAGGAACATACAAATAGAGCATGTTGCTTCTTTGGCTGTCATCTATTTCTCATGGCTGTTGACTTTAAGGCATCAAGTTCATGCTCTGCCCAACCACGCCCTCTGTGTATGCTCTAGGATGGAAAAGACTCAACTCCTTACCTCCAATTCCTTTGTTTGCTCTCCTGTGCTCAACTTCAGACTGTCACATTGGTCTCCCTGTTCCCCCGGTTTTGTAACAGCCTCCTGGAGTTTTTCCTGATTAAAATTGGGTGAAGAAACACAGTACAGTTAAGAACAGATTCATCAGGAATCCCTGCCTTCCAAGAGACCAGAATGATGTGAAATAGTGTTGAGTCCTTACACTTTCAGTATAAGTGCCCCGAGGACTGTGTGCAGTGATACACAGTGGCAGGATAGCTGCCATCATGTCTGCTGGAGAATCAGAGGCTGGGGAAAGGGTAACTAACCTGCCTGAGGGCTATGACTATTGGCTTCTTGACTCTCATGTGCTAACCCTCAGGCGGAGCTATACAGGTCTCTACAGCTTTGCCAGAAACACTGAACCCAGAACAAGACAGTAACCATCTAAAAGAAGCTTTTTTCCAGCTCCTATATGTGGAAAGTTGTCTGTGTCCATTAGGACTCTTTTCCAAAATTCCCCGGATTCACTCCCAAATGGGTGGGAACTAAGCCTACATGAAAGAACTCCAGGGAATTTTCTTTTGGGGATTTGCTGAACCTCACAGACTGCAGTAGAAATAAATTCTGGTGATCTCTGTGCCTGTTTATTGATCCGTCGCATGACCTTCACAATGCAATTTCTTTAACTTACATGCATATGAAGAGAAAACAGGGCAGCGTGTGTTTGGACAACCGTTTTCTACAGCAGGGGGCGTCAGAGCATAGGGAATAGGGATGAGACTTACCACCCTATGAAAGTCCATATGGACCATGGGATGTGTTCTGGGGAACTAACATGAACTAATTTTCATAAGGATGAGATGATGAAAGTTATATTTCCAGATCAACATCTTGCGTTTCAGCCTAAATAACCTTAGATCTGGGAGTTCTGCCTCAGATCACGTGCCATTGCAGGATCGGGGCCCTTACTCACCTTGGAGCGCAGACAGGCATTTTTGGCGCGAACATGTTTGTGTCCTCTGTGCTTGCGGAACCGGGCACAGAACTTGCAGATGAGCTGCCCGGTGTCCTCACAGAACAGGCGGAGCCGCACTGCGTGTATCTCACACAGCTTCTCACCCTCTACGTCCTTGGGGGCTGCACTGATGGCTTCATCTAAACGCTGCAAAAACTCCCTAATAACTGATTGCTGAATCGAAGGATGGTAGAAGGGACATCTCCTACTTGCTGATTGCTCCCCTGACATCCCTGGCTGCTCCTCTGATATTCCTGATTGTTCTCCTGATGTCTTGGCTGCAGGGGCTGAGGCCGTGGCTCCTCCTGAAAAGCTCCAAATCGTGGTTAGAGGCAGAGATGAAGGAGACACAATTCTTCACAGTGAAGGACACGCAGGGGACCTGGGCCTTTGTGCCTCCACAAATACCATTTAATTGATTATAGTTTATTTGTAACAATTATGTAGCAAGAGATGTTTTAAAAATGAGGGCTTTTAAAAGAAAAAGAATCCTTTATGTGCGGCAGAAGCTGATTTCAGAAATACACTGAACCATAATGTAACGTCTTGTATAAAAGATAACAGGAGATAAATCCACTCAGTGAAATATGAACACCAGTTACATCAATTCCTGCTTCTCCCTTCCATGTGTCTTTATTGGATCAAAATCAGAGATACTCTAATTTAAATGGCTGGAGGTATTCACTTGTCAGGACAGGAGAGAGGAATCACTAACAGGTTCATAATCACATATCTGAAAACCTTTGGTCAAATACAAAATTCAGAATATTTTTGAGGTTATAATGACATAACATACAGATCCTCTAAATTATGTGCCCACCCTCAGCAGGTTCTGCGGTAGCCTTGAATTAATACATTGAAGAGTCCTGCAGCAGGTAGGACTAATAAAGATGTTAAGTAGAGTCGGATGAGCGCAGGTCAGGGGTGGCACAATAGAGGGCCACTCCAAGGTGTTTGCATGATTCCTGCCTCCTCATTTTCCCAGCCTTGTAAAACTCCTTCCATCTGAGTGTGGACATAACCTGAGAATTGCCTCTGAGCAATGGCAAACATGATGGGATGCACCACTATGGTCATGTTTCCTTAGGAAGGACCCCACATTACAGTTGACTTAATTTAAAGACTATCTCCTCAGCTCAGCTCACTTTAAAGAAATGTGGCCATGTGGAAGGCGCATTTGCCATGTGATGAGTGGTAGCTAGCAGAAGCTGAGGCAGCTCTCAGGTGACAAGAATCAGGGCTTATTGCTATACCCACAAAAAAGGAATTCTGCCAACAATTAGAGGAAAATGGGGAGAGGATTATTCCCCACATGAGTCACCAGATGACATGCAGCCCAGCCAGCACCATAACTGCTCTTTGTGACCCCACCTGAGCTGTACCCAGATTTCCCAAACATGATTCTTTGAGAAAATGTGTTTATTCAGCTTTAAGCCACTAAAGTGCTTTCTAGCAGCATATAACTGAATAAGCCAGCAAATAATCTGGTTAGGACTAATTTAACAGAGAAATGAGTTAGGAGGAAATATTGAGCTTTTTAGAGCCTTACAACTCTGTAATTGTGGATGAGGGATTTGAAAATGTCATTTGGGTCAAGGTCCTGAAACTATTTGCATCATCTGCCTTTCTTGCATTGTTCTCAGACTTCCTGAAATATTAACAGTAAATTTTATGGCCCCGTTACTGTACTAAGCAACTTACAAGGGTACTAAGCACTAAATTTTTATGATGGCCAGTGAAAGGGAAACTGGAATGAAGGAATTGATTCACCTGTGGGACACAGTTAATCAATGCGCGAGCAGCATTTGAAGAGTCCCTAGAGGTCCCCAGTATCCTGTGTCCCTGAGGAAGCTCTGGGGCATCCTGAAATCTCCACTGGAACAACTACATAGCCTGTCTGTCTGTCGACTGTCTATAGGTAGGTTGTGAACGTGGTTAAAACTGAAGAATTCTTGACTTTCCATACCTTCGTCGGTCTTTAACCTTTTCCTCTCCTCACAGTGGAGCTCAGAATCGTTGCAGTCAGTGTGAGGCTCCGAAGACACGGACTCTGGGACTGAACTCCTAGACCTAGAAGAGGATGGATTTCTTTAGTGGGACATCCCATGAGCTCTATGTACTCAGACCCCTTCCCTCCAAATAAAGATAACCACTTACCTTTTCAAGGTGTCTTTCACGTCCTGCAGAGATACAAGGACAAAAGGAGAGTTAGGGAATACCCATGTCATGGGGCTTGGCATGAGGGGTGTCTCTGTAAACCCTCCATCCAACAAAGAAAGCAGCGAGTCCCACCTGGATACTGATGGACGCCCCGGTGATGAGTCCCATCCCCAACCCTGAGGGCTCAGAGCAAGTTGATCCTCCCAGAGCCCAGTAACCTGCTCGCTGTGACTGTGGTCACAGCAGTGTGTGGGGGGCTTGAGGAGGAGGCCGGGAGACCCTGTGCTCCCCCTGCAAGATGTTCTTTCAGGGACCTGCCTGCCTTCAGATGAGTCTACATTAAATCACTTATCACACAGGCCTTTCCTTATTTGGGAATCCACACACAGCTCATGAGAATGGGCCACTGTGGTGGTGGCAGGTGGCCTGTGCAGGTGGCGCAAGTCAGGTGACATTGAACCTTTTAGTGAGACTGAGTGGCAACTAAAAGAAACAGCTCCCACAATCAATGTTTCTGGTGTCTATCCCTCATGCCTCGGAAAAAGGTCCAGGAAGGCCCCTTGGAACAAGTGAGCTATCCACAAACAAGGGAGGACGTTCTCAAACACGTGGCTGCCCAACAACTGGTGTTTGCAGCAGTCATCTCAAGGCCTCTCTCAGGAGAGTTTGACAGTCAGGTTTCTGTGCACATGGGACTGAGATGAATCCTTATTATATAAAAAGAAAACTATTCTCTTTTAAAACATGTGTTTCTGTCTAAAGCATCTATTTCAAGAAGATAACAGTATCATGGCTATTGCAATGTCTTACTAAAAACAGAGGATGTCATAAACCTAAATGAAAGTAAAGTGAGATGTGTGTTTAAAGGGAAAAACAGGTATTAAACATGGATATTTTCAAGGTCTGAAAGCAGGATCTTAGAAAAAGGAAGAAGGTAAAAGCAAGTGTTAAATGTCTTAAAGAGAGTGAGAGTGTTTGAAGAAAGCCAAAGCAAGTGTTGAAGGTCTGAGCGAGAGGGAGGAAAAGAAATTTTAAGAAAGTGTTTAAAAGGTCAAAGCAAGAAGAAATGAAAAGACAAAAGCAAGTATGTCTGAGAAAGGAAGGAAATTTTTAAGAAAGCAAAAGAATGTGTTATAAAGTAGTGTTGCAAGAAAGGAAGAAAAAGTAAGGAAAGCAAAAGCACGTGTTAAAGAAAAGTAAGAAAGCAAAGAAAATGTTTCGGTTTGAGAGAGGGATCTTAGGGAAAACAAATGTGTATGTGCTGCAGTGCCTCACTACAAACTGTAAAAGGGCCAGTGATTCTAAGTTTTTTTCATTAGCTCCAGAGATTGAACATGGCCTGAAGACCTACATTGACAGGGAGGAGACCAACAAGGCTGAGGAAAAGAGATACAAAAAAGGGAGAAGGACAAGAGAAGGGCCCAGTATATGGCAGTTGGCTCTTCCAGCCCCCTGCCACCTCAGATTCGCCCTAGTCCCAGCCTGCTTCTACTGCCAGCAGCCAGGAAACCTCAGCCAAGAGTGTCTGAAAAAGGCACCCCTACGCCATATCCCCAGTGCCACTGCACAGGGCACTGCAAGAGGAGCTGTCACACCCTGAGAGAGACAGGGGGGCAGCCCATATCACTGGCCAAGATGGGAGGACATGGTTGACCATCAGCTGCCTCTGCCGTTTAAGGACCTGGTACAGGAGAAGAAGAAATTTTCTAACGAAGCCCAGAGGTGAGACAAACCTCGGGTGACCTAAAAGTGGCAGGCAAAATATTAGTCACCATCTTGGTGAATCAGGGTCCACTTACTCTGCTTTTCTCCATTTTCCTTACAGTGGCCTAGTGATGATTAGGCTGAGCCAGGACACTTTAACACTTCTAGTGAGATGAAAGAAAACCTGAAGTTGGGGCCTCCCTGTGGCACAAGGGATTAAGCACCACACTATGAAGCAATCTGCAGCCTCTGCAGCATGAGTTCAATCCCCGGTCAGCCAGGGAGCAACCCACGTGGCACAACAGACCTCTTCTTACTCACCCGCTGCTTCCCTCAGCAGTATATTTCAGTCAGTCTGCCTGTTTTGTTCCCCGCTCTATCTCTGGTAAATCCTCTCATCCCCTGCATCTCTGGGCTGTACCCCAGCTCTTGTATGCATAAATAAATAAATCTTTTTTTAAAAAAAAGAAAACTTAAAAGTTACTAAAAAAATCTATGTATAGATGGCCTTATACGGGGGACCAGGGTCAAGTTGGCTACAACTTCTGTCTTGGTTACTCCTCTTTACGATTTTATTTGGGCCTTGCATTCTCAACACCCTTGTCAGAATCATCACCTGTTACCGCAAAGCCAGCAGACTCAGATCATCCTTCAAACTGAGCCTTTTTAGGATGCCTCCACTGTCCTTCCTCCCAGGGCCCTTACATCGCAGCCCTGCAGTGGAGCCCTGACTGCTCACCCCGCGTCACCCATTTTCAGCAGGAAGCAGTGACTGTTCAGATCGATGCCCACTGTCCTAACAGCAGTGAGGGGCTCCATCCGTACATGGGGTACTGTGTCCCAGGGCAAGTTAGGGTTAAGTAGGCAGCTTCAGGGGCAGTGCGGGCAGGGGCTTCAGGAGAAGCTTCTGAGACAAGGACAGTAAATTCTAAGTGCTAACCAACACATATACCAGAGGGGAGGTCAGAAAGTCCAGGAGGACTGAACAAAAGCAGTAAACTGGACAGTGCTTGGTGACTGACTGTAGTTTCTCTTACACACACTGGAACCCTAAAAAAAACTGTCTTTGAAGGCTGCACCCAGACTTCTGGAGAATGGAGATGGGGGCACCACAGTGTGAAGTTGATGCCAGTACAGATGATGTATAAGATGGGGAGCAGGTACCTTTGTGATTTGTTTTTTTTTTACCACTCTCCACTACGACCCCATCACACACACACAGGAAAGTCTATTCAGCTACGAAGACAGTCTTCACATGAGTCCTTTGAGGTGGAAATGTTAGGGGGAAAGGATGTCCTGAGCAAACTCCATACAGGCTTTGTGGACTCCACCCCCACTCAATCAAGACATTGGGAATTACAAACCCCGTGACTACCAAAGGGAGAGTTGCAAGGACCTGAGGGTGGAGTTAAGCAGCCATGCTCTCTGTCTGGATATTTAACCAGGCAGGTGAGCGGGCGTCGGGCTCTGTGCCTCATGGCGTGTGGTTTTTAGCCAGCTCTCGGTGGGTCATTTGGGATTCCAGGTCAGTGAAATGGGTAGGAGGCATTTACAAATTTATTTCCTTCTTTTTATCCCTGAGTTGTTGATTTTCTCATTTCCCTTTCCTTGTAAAAAAACATTTTCATTAACCTTTTGTGTGTGCCTGCAGCTTAAGCCCCCTATAAGGGCACGGGTGAGGACCCACAATCAGTCAACCCATTTTATGCCGGGATTGCTCTGTAACAGAAGAATATCCAAAGTTTACTGCTGCTGAATCAAGCGGGAGGCAGGCACTTATATATGGGAGAGGCTGTCATAATTCTCTATGGTCACCAGTGTAATTTCCTTCATCATCAGTCAAGATACAAGAGAACAAAGTGCAGATGATAGAAATTTCATTGTGTAACTACTGCCAAGGTCAAACACTAGGTAAACCCAGGTTTTCTCTGAGATGCAGTCTCAAAAGATTACCATTCCCCCATCTACGCGTTCTCTTTATTGGCATCATCTTCTCATTGTGGTGCCGCTACCTCCACTCTCCATCTGCACAAAGAGTTCATCCTTCCAAAATGAAACCCACCCACTAAACAACATCACCTTTGTTCCTCCAGCCACCTGGTATCTACCAGGCAGAGGAATATGTGAATCTCCATTCCTGAGGGAGTTTGTAAAGGAAAGACTTTTGAGGAACATCACCAAGCAAGGCTGGTTGATGACTCCCAGCAGTAGTGTTCCCTCAGCCTGATTCCATTTATCATCTGTGAGTTTAGACCAGCAGAAGAGAAACCACACATCTGGTGGGATTCGCTTTAAATTGGCAGATACAAAACTGCAGTTTCCATTTCTATACTATCAGTTCACACAGTGTGGCAGTGACTGGGATATTTTGGTCATGGGTCACTAAGCACGATGAATTGGAACGTTTGTGGAGGCGGAGAGCAGAGCTCAAACTCTGGCATTAACGTGGTTTCCCTTCATGTTTGTAACAATGGACGTTCTCCCCCGACCAAAGAACCTATAATGGGGGACATGTGACTGTCCTTTGAGTGTTAACTTTAACATCTACACACAAGGGATAAGTGCAGAGGCTGCCCTGAGAGTGGCAGGATGACTAAAGTGTCTGGAGCCAACTGAAGGATATCCTCAATTTTTCACTAAAGGTTGGATTCTCATCCCAGGAGAGGGGGAGCTATGGAAAGTCTCAGAGACCCCCAGTGCACATGAGCTGCAGCAGCTCTGTCCTCATCACCAGCCTCATGAGCAGCATGAACATGAGCTCACCTGGAGGGACCCTGTTCTCACTGCTCACAAAGAATGGTTTGTAGAACATGGGGGAGGCAGTGTGGAGGGCAAATGCAAACCCTGTACGGTGGTGAATGTGTCAAAGTGATATGTTTGAGGTCTTCAAGTCCTGAAGTTATTTAACATTTCAGTTCTTGAAACTGAGCTAATTATAATGTGAAACCCAGTCTAGGATGTTCTGTGCAAGAAAGATCAAAATTCTGTCTCTACGGCCTAGGGGCTGGGCATCCTAACCAAGCACTATAATAAGGCAGAAAAGATACAGAGAAATTCTCATAGACACTAGGAACATAAAAATAAAGCAATGTTCCTTTGGCTGTCATCTATTTCTCATGGGCTGGTGAGAGTAAACCATCAAGTTTATACTCTGCCCAACCACGTCCTCTTTGCATACTCTAGGATGGAAAGGACACAAATTCTTACCTCCTGTTCTCTTGTTTGTTCTCTTGACTTCACTTTCTGACTCAACCACTGGTCTAACCGTTCTTTCACTTTTGTCCTAGTCTCCAGGAGTTTTTCCTGATCAACATTGGGTGAAGAAAGAAACTGTAGTTAAGATGACAGATTTATCACATTCCTGAGAGGAATTCCTCCCTTCCAAGAGAAAGAATGACAAGCAATATCATCAAATCCTTACACTTTCAGTATAAGCGCCCCAAACCGTGTGTAGTGATACAGGTGACCCCTTACTCCCAGAATACGTGGCAGGATGGCTGCCATCATGTTTGCTGTAGAATCAGAGGCTGGGGAAGGGATAACTAATCTGCCCAAGGGCTATGACCTTTGGCTTCTTGACACTCATGTTTTGACCCTCAGGCAGAGCTATATGGACCTCTACAGCCTCGCCAGGAAACATTGAACATAGGACAAGACAGTAACCATCTAAAAGAAGCCCTTCTTTACCTCCTATATATGGAAAGTTGTCTGTGTCCATCAGGACTCTCTTCCAGAAAGCTCCCTGGATTCACTCCCAAATTGGTGGGGCCCAAACCCACATGAAGGAACTCCAGGCACTCTTCTTTTGCTGATTGATTTAGCCTAGCCTACTGCAGGAATAATAAATTCTGGTGGTCTGTTCCTGTTTTCGGAATCTGTCCCACCTTACAGGCAGGACAAGGACCTAATAGGCAACAATCAATCTTGGCCTCTATAGGAAACCAACTTCTGTCCTGGTTGCTCCTCTTTCTGGATCCCAAAATAGTCTGAAGCACTAACTGCCAACTGAGGGATGACCTCAATCTTTCACAAAAGGATGGGTTCTCTTCCCAGGAGAATGGCAGCTATGGAAATTCTTAGACAGCCCCACAGTGCATGAGCTGCAGCACCTCTGTCCTCATCTCCAGCCTTATGAGCAGCAGGAACATAAGCTCACCTAGAGGGACCCTGTTCTCACTACTCGCAAACAACGGTTTGTGGAACATGGGGGAGGCAGTCTGGGGGGCAAATGCAAACCCTGTACGTTGGTGAACGTGTCAAAGTGATATGGTTGAGGTTTTCAAGTCATGAAGTTATTTAACATTTCAGTTCTTGAAACTGAGGAATCTATAATGTGAAACCCAATCTAGGATTTTTATGCATGAAAGAACAAAATTCTGTCTCTACGGCCTGAGCACTGGGTATTGTAACCAATGACTATTATAAGGTTGGAAAGATACAGAGAAATTCTCATGGACACCAGGAACATAAAAATAAAGCAAGTGTCATGTAATGAAATGGTACTGGGAAAACTGGACCACTGCATGCAAAAAAAAAAAAAAAAAAGAAACTAGACAACTACCTCTCAACGTGCACAAAAATCAACTCAAAATGGGTAAGAGAACTGGACATAAGACCTGAAACCACAAAATATATGAAAGAAAATATAGGTAAAAAACAAGACACTTTCAGTGACACAACATCTTTAAAGACACAACATCTTTAAAGACTCATCACCCAAAGTAAAGATAGTCAAGGAAAAGATGAACACCTGGGATTACATCAAACTGAAAAGCTTCTGTACAGCAAAAGAGACACTAATCAAATAAGACATCAGTGTAAAAAAAAAAAACAACAATAAAAAACACAACAAAGCAGAAACAGACAATTATAAATCAGAGACATTCTGCAGGGGAGGAGGCAGGAAAGGGATTAGAGGGAGGGAGGGAGGTAGGAGCACAGGGGACTGAGGTGATGGTGCATGGGTGCATTGGTGAAGGAAACTCTGGGGACTACACCTGAGGGGGTGGGGGAAGCAAATATTGTTTAAAAATGAACAATGATGTAAAAAAATAAAAAAAATGGAAAAAAAATAAAGCATGTACCTTTGGCTGTCATCTATATCTCATAGGCTGGTAACAATAAACCATTAAGTTTATGCTCTACCCAACCATGGCCTCCTTGTATGTTCTAGGGTGGAAAACTCAATTTCTTACCTCTTGTTCAAATGACTTCAAATTCTCACTCAGATTCATGTCTAACAGTTCTCTCAGTCTTCTCGTAGAATCCTGGTGTTTTTCCTGATCAATATTGGGTGAAGAAAGAAAGCATAATTGAGAAGACAGAGTCCTCAGGTCCCTGAGAGGAATCCCTGCCATCCAAGAGACTAGAATGACATGAAATATCATCGAATCCTTACACTTTCAGTGTAAGCACCCCGAGGACTGTGTGCAGTGGGAATAAGGTAACCCCCTTATTCCCAGAGTATGTGGCAGGATGGCTGCCATCATGTCTGCTGGAGAATCGGAGGCTGGGAAATGGTAACTAATCTACCCAAGGGCTATGACTACTGGCATCTTGAACCTCATGTGCTGACCCTCAGGCAGAGCTATATCTAAAAGAAGCCTTCCTCTAACTCCTAAATATGGAAAGTTGTCTGTGTCCATCAGGACTCTTTTCCAGGAAGCTCTCTGGATCCATTCCCAATTGAGTGGGTCCCAAACCCACATGAAGGAACTTCAGGGAGTTTTCTTTTGCTGATTGGTTTAGCTTCACAGACTGCAGGAGAAATAAATTCTGGCGGTGTTTGTGCCTATTTTGGGAATCTGTCACATGGCCTTACACATCATGGTTTCTCTAATATTACACACATGTGAAGATAAAAAAGGCTGGATGGGCCTCCCCTGGTGGCGCAGGCAGTTGAGCGCCTAGCTGTGAAGCTGTCTGCAGCCTCTGCAGTGCCGATTTGATCCCGGCAGGCCAGTGAGGGTCCCACATGATGCAGCAGACTTCTGTCTCACCCACTGCTCCCCTCAGCAGTGTATTTCGTCAGTCTACCTGTTCTGTTCCCCGCTCTGTCTCTGGTGAATACTCTAACCCTCCCGCAGATCTGGTCTGTACACCAGTTCCTGTATAAATAAATATATAAAACTTTAAAAAATAAAAATAAAAAAGGCTGGCGCATTTTTTTTTAAGAGAGGTTTTATTTATTTAAGATTTATTTATTTATTTATATAAGCACTGGGTACAGTCAGAAGTGCGGGAGGGTGAGAGAATTCAGCAGAGCCAGAGCGGAGAGCAGAGCAGGGCAGAAGGACCGAAGTACACTGCTGAGGGGAGCAGCGGGTGGCGGGAGAGGTCTGTGCACCATGTGGGACCCTTCTCCGTTGGCCGGGGAGCAGCCGGGGATCGAACCGGCGCTGCAGAGGCTGTGGGCAGCTTCGCAACCCAGCGCTCAACCGCTGCTGGCGCATTTTTGACCACTGTATTCTACAGCAAGGGGGCATGATGGCAAGAATGAATAGGGATAAGACTCTCACCATATTATAAAGTTCATACAGACCAGGGGTTTGTATTCTGGGGAAACGTGCAAGAGACAGGCCAAACCACAGGCCAAGATGGAGACAGGCTTGACTGTCAGCTGCCTCTGACTATGAAACCAGCTACAGGAGAAGAAGACATTTTCTAAAGTAGCCCAGAGGTGAGACAAGCCTTGGGTGACCCTAGAGTAGCAGACAAAAAAAAAAAAAAAAAAAAAAAAAAAAAAAAATCACCCTCTTGGTGAATCAGCGGACACTTACTCTGCCTTGCTCCATTTTCTTTATACTGGTCTTCTGATGACTAGCCTGAGCCAGGACACTTTAACACTTCAAGTGAGATAAAAGAAAACCTAAAGTTATTTAAAAAAATATATGTATTAAAGATGGCCATGGGCCTTCCTGGTGTCGCAGGTGGTTGGTTGAGGGCCGAGCTGTGAAGCTGTCCACAGCCTCTGCAGCACCAGTTCGATCCAGGCCAGCCGGCGAGAATCCCACATGGTGCAGCAGACCTCTCCTGTCTCGCCTGCTGCTCCCCTCAGCAATGTATTTCGTCAGTCTGCCTTTTCTGTTCCCCACTCTGTCTCTGGTGAGTCCTCTCACCCCTCTGCACCTCTGGCCTGTACCCTGGTTCTTGTATAAATAAATAAAATCTTAAAAAAAAAAAAAAAAAGATGCCCTTACAGGCAAGACAAGGTCCTAGTTGGCTACAAACAATCTTGGCCGCTAAGGAAACCCAACCTCTGTCCTCATTGCTCCTCTTGGTGCTTCCCTCACTAATTGTCATTATTATTTTCTTGTTTGGGCCTTGCATCCTCAACACCCTCATCAGAATCATCTCCTGTCGCCGCAAAGCCAGCAGACGTCACATGGTCCTTCAGACGGAGCCTGATAGGAAGCCTCCAGCGAACTTCCTCCCAGAGCCCTTACATCGCCACCTGCAGTGGAGCCCTGACTGCTCGACAGCGTAACCATTTTCAGCAGGAAGCAGTGGCTGGTCAGATGTCGACACCCACTGTCCTAACAGCAGTGAGGGCCTCTGTCTGTACAAGGGGTACAGAGTCCCAGGGCAAATCAGGGTTAAGTAGGCAGCTTCAGGGACAGTGCAGGCAGGGACTTCAGGAGAGGTAAAGAGGCTTCTGAGAAAAGGACAGTAAATTCTAAGTGCTAACCAATACATACACCAGAGGGAAGGTCAGAAAGTCCAGGAGGACAGAACAAAAATAGTACACTGGGCAGTGCCTGGTGACTGACTGTGGTTTGTCTTACACAAACTAGAACCCTAAAATAAACTGTCTTCAAAGTTGCAAAGGCTGAAAAGATACAGAGAAATTCTCATAGACACGAGGGACATAAAAATAAAGCATGTTTCTTTGGGTGTCATCTATTTCTCATGGGCTGGTGAGAATAAACCATCAAGTTTATGCTCTGCCCAAACACGCCCTCCATGTATGCTGTAGGATGGAAAAGACTCAACACTTACCTCCCATTCACATATTTGTTTTCCGGACTTTAACTTCTGATTCTTAGACTGGACTAACAGGTCTCTCAGTTTCATCATAGCATCCTGGAGATTTTCCTGATCAAAATTGGATGAAGAATGAAAACGTAGTTGAGATGACAGAATCATCAGGTCCCTGAGAGGAATCCCTGCCTTCCAGAGACTAGAATGACATGAAATAGTGTTGAATCCTTACACTTTTAGTATAAGTGCCCCGAGGACTGTGTGCAGTGATACAGGTGACCCCTTATTTGCTGGGAGCCAGGCTATTCATGTCGTCTGACAAGGGTCCAGGCATGGGGCAGATTCCTGAAAAGTCAGGAATCTCGTTAGCTGACTCCTGCTAGATTCTCATTTGTTTATGGCTAGTTTCTACCGTATATGGCAAATGTCAAAATACACATTTAAAAGTAAAACTGCAAATGCTGTTTGATCAATTACTGAATAACCAATTTGATGGCAAATGGCACCGCGTGATTCATTGATAACATTGGCTAGTTAGCATACAAATTCTTGACACAGGAAAAGGGGAAGGATACAGATTTTTGAGAATGGTTGGGGAGAGCAACCAGTCTAGCAGGCTGCTAGGCCTTGTTTAGATATGCTTATTAAGGAAGCAAACTTGTCTTTTTCTTACATTTCCATGTCTATGGCTCTTTAACAGGGAAAGATTTCCTTTCCTTAACAGTTCCCTTTAAGTGACAATGGGTATGGTAGCTGTTAGAGTGTGCTTTCAAGAATAAGTCAACAGCAATTTTGTGACTGGTTGAGCCAATAACCATGGCAGCACAAATAATGCACTTGGAAATAGTCAATGTTACAACTACTGATATGTCAGGTATTAACCATCCTGGGAACCAAAAGCTATAACTATCTCCGGCCCCACCTCTGATGAAATGTTTGTAGTTCCTTAAAACAACAATCAGCAATCTTACAGAAAAAGGAATTTTCCCTTGATCTTAAAGTTAGATATGGAAATATCTAAATGAGTACAGGAGTAATAGATAGAAAAACTCTTTTGTTAGATTAGAAAAATTCCTCCCTTAATTAAGAGCTTGGGGCTAGGGAAGAGTCAGTGAGGCTTGTCTGGCAATGACACCCTCGAGGCCCTTCGTTCCTTAACATTGAATCAATATCTTATTAAAACAATATACTATTAGATGATGATTTCTATATAAAAGCCTTCTGTTTTTTGCTTTAATTGTTTGGTTATATGTTAGTGTAAACTTTATAGGTTAGTTAGAAATAATCCCTTTGTTTCCCCTCCCCCAGGTAACTTCCTGCCCTTTGTTTCCCCAGCCCTTAGTTAATCCTTCACCATAGTAAACTTGGAAATGTTAGTTTCAGTCACATAAGTTTTTGCTAGTAATAAAATTATTGTTTAATATAAATGACTATTCTAAGAACACTTTTGTTTAGCAACTGTGCCTTCTTTAAAACAAAGAATAATAAATGTTACAACCTCTGCTGGAGGACAAGTAGACCCTTGGCTGTTCTAGAGGAAGATGTGATGATTGTTATCTTCCTGCTCTAATACATATGCTTATGCACTCTCCTGGTTTGCTTGTAATGTATAAATAAAGGGCTGCTGAGACCCTCAGCAGGATGTCATCTACACCCTGATCAAGTGTTTGCATCTCCTAACTCCCCCTCCCCCAATCCCTCAGATTGGTCCACCCCATCTCATGCTTAGGGGAACCCCTGACGGGACAATTTGCCTGAGCTGGCTTCCAGCACTTATTCCCAGAGCACGTGGCAGGATGGCTGCCATCATGTCTGCAGTAGAATCGGAGGCTGGGGAAGGGGTAACTAACATACCTGAGGGCTCTGACTATTGGCTTCTTGAACCACATGTGCTGACCCTCAGGCAGAGCTATATGGACCTCTACAGCCTCGCCAAGAAACGCTGCACCCAGCACAAGACAGTAACCATCTAAAAGAAGACTTTTTCCTCTTTCTACATATGGAAAGTTGTCTGTGTCCATCAGGACTCTCTTCCAGGAAATTCCACGGATTCACTCCCATATTGGTTGGACCCACACCCACATGAAGGAACTCCAGGGCATTTTCTTTTGCTGATTTGTGTAGCCTGGCAGACTGCAGGAGAAATAAAATCTGGTGGTCTCTGTGCCTATTTTGGGAATCTGTTACAAGACCTTTACATCATGGTTTCTCTAATGTTATATACATGTGAAGATAAAAAAGATGGTACATATTTCAACAACTGTATATACAACAGGGTGTCATCAAGGCAAGAGTAAATAAGGCCCAGATGTTCACCATCCTATGAAAGTCCATATGGACCATGGGATTGTATTTTGGGGAAACACCTGAGACAGGGGTCAGCCCTAACCACAGGTCAAGATGAGAGGACAGGCTTGCCCGTCAGCTGCCTCTGACTATGAAACCAGCTACAGATTAAGAAGATGTTTTATCAAGAAGCCCAGAGGTGAGACAAACCTCAGATGACCCTAAAAGTGGCAAACAAAAAATATCATCTTCTTGGTGAGTAAGGGACCACTTACTCTGCCTTAAGCCACTTTCCTTAGACTGGTCTGCTGAGCTAAACTGAGCCAGGACACTTTAACACTTGAAGTGAGACGAAAGAAAAACTAAAGTTATTAAAAAATATCTGTATTACATGCGGTCTTACAGATGGGACAAGGGCCTAGTAGGGTAAACGAATCCTGGCCTCTATAGAAAACCATCTTCTGTCCTGGTTGCTTGTCTTGCTGGTTCCCTCACTAATTTTCATTTTTATTTTCTTGTTTGGGCCTTGCATCCTCAGCACCCTCTTCAGAATCATCTCCTGTTGCCTCAAAGAAAGAGCATGATAGGATGCCTCCACCATCCTTCCTCCCAGGGCCCTTAGATCGCCGCCCTGCAGTGGAGCCCTGACTGCTCACCCGCGTCACCCATTTTCAGCAGGAAGCAGTTACTGGTCAAATGGACGCCCCTTGTACTAACAGCAGTGAGGGCTACATGCGTAGAAGGGTTAGTGACTTCCAGGTCAAGTCAGGGTTAAGTAGGCAGCTTCAGGGACAGTGTAGGCAGAGACTTCGGGAGAGTTAAAGAGGCTTCTGAGACAAGGACAGTAAATTCTAAGTGCTAACCCACACATACACCAGAGGGGAGGTCAAAGAGTCCAGGAGGACGAAACTAAAACAGTACACTGGGCAGTGCCCAGTGCCTGACTGTAGTTTCTCTTACACACATTGAAACCCTAAAAATACCACTATCATCAAAGGCTGCACCCTGAGGTCTGTGCACCATAGATATGACAGAACAAAAATTAAAAAGAGGGAAATGAAGTAGAAAATGTCAGGCTGACTGTGGATGAGCTGAAGTCAGGACAGAGCCTGTAGACTGAGAATTTCAGGGAATAACAGATAAGTGTCCTCAGGTCACAGGCACCCTGAGCCATGATGGCTGTGTAGCTGGATTTACTCAATAAATACTTTGTAACCTAGTTGCTGGGGCTCAGTTTTTGGAGAGATCTCCTCCCAGCTGCGGGTGTGAAGCCGCCAACATAAAGACAGAGCTTCCCTCCTCCTCTGAGTGCTCCTGCTCCCTCATGACAATCTGCCAGAACAGTCACCCTTAAAGACAGGAAACTCTGCTGTGTTACAGCATGGATGAGCCGGGGAGATACCTCGGTCAGAGACAAAAGGACAGTATTTTCAGCAGTGTTTTAACCTAGTTAGATTTAAGTACGGATGTAGAATGATGAGACAAGGTGACAGGAGGGACAACATGGACACTGTTTTCAGGTTGGGAGGAGGAACCCGTTGTGCAGATGGAGAGTGGAGATGGGGCTCCACAGTGTGACGCTGATGCCAGGAATGGCATGTGTAAGACGGGGAGCAGGTACATTTGTGATTTGTTTATTTTTACCACTCTCCTCTACGCCACCATCACATACACACAGAAAAGTCTGTTTAGGTATGAAGACACTCTTCATATGACCCCTCTGAGGTGGAGGAATCCGAAGTCAACTGCTGCTGGATCAACTGGGAGGCAGGCACTTAGATGTGGGAGAGGCCGTCATAATTCTCTATGGCCACCAGAGTAATTTCCCTTTTCTTCAGAGCAGGTACAAGAGAACAAAGGACAGATCTTAGACAATTTCATTGTGTAACTAGGGCCAAGGTCAAACACTGGGTAAACCCAGGTTTTCTCTGAGATGCAGCCTCAAAAGTTTAGCATTCTCTCCTCTACTCATTCTCCCTTTTGGCTTCATTTCATGTTGTGGTGCCCCCATCTCCACTCTCCATCGGCACAAATAGTTCATCCTTCAATGTGAAACCCAACCCACTAAACACCATCACCTTTGTTCCTCCAACCACCTGCTCCCCACCAGGCACAGGGATGTGTAAATGTCAATTTCTGAGGGAGTGTGTGAAGGGAAGGCTTTTGAGGAACAAGCAAGGCTGGTGATGTATTGAGAGGAGAGGTCTGGGTCGGACAATTTGATCATATTAGTCATCTAAAATTCTAAAATTAAAATTTTATCAGCATTAGTCATCCCCTAGCCAGTCCATTTATCATCCATGAGTTTAGACCAGGAGAAACGAAAGCACCCATCTGGTGGGACTCACTTTAATTGGGCAGATACAGAACTGTAGTTTCCATGGCTATACTATCAGCTCACGCAGTGTGGCAATGACTGAGATATTGTGGTCAAGGTCAGTGACCAGGATGAACTGGAACCTTTGTGGAGGAGGAGAGAACAGCTCCAACTCTGTCATTAACGTGGTTTCCCTTCATGTTTTTTTTTTTAAAGATTTATTTATTTTTTGCTTATAAATACTAGGGTGCAGGCCAGAAGTATGGGTGAGAGGATTCACCAGAGACAGAGCAAGGAACAGAACAGGCAGACTGACTGAAATACACTGCTGAGGGGAACAGCTGGTGCAACAGGACAGGTCTGCCGTACCATGTGGGTCACCTCCCTGACTGGAGATCCAACTCATGTTGTAGTAGCTGTGGATAGCTTTGAAATGCTGAGTCCTAACAACTTGTGCCATCAGGGAGGACCCCCCTTCATGTCCTTAACAATGGAAGTTCTTCCCGCTCCCCAAGACCCTAATATAAGGGATGTGTGACTGTCCTGTGAGTGTGAACTTTAACACCCACACACAAGGGATTAGGGCAGAGGCTGGAAGACACTCCTGAGACAGGAGGATGACTAAATAGTCTGGAGCACTAACTGCAAACTGAGGGATGACCTCAATCTTTCACTCAAGGCTGGGTTCTCTTCCCAGGAGAGGGGCAGCTATAGAAAGTCTTAGACACCCCAAGTGCACATGAGCTGTAGCAGCTCTGTCCTCATCGCCAGCCTCATGAGCTACAGGGACATGAGCTCACCTGGAGGGACCCTGTTCTCATTGCTTGCAAACTATGGTTTGTGGAACATGGGGGAAACAGTGGGGGGGGGGGGAAGCAAATGCTAACCCTGTATGGTGAATGTGTCAAAGTCATATGTTTGAAGTCTTCAAGTCATGAAGTTATTTAACATTTCAGTTCTTGAAACAGAGGGATCTATAATGTGAAACCCAGTCGAGGATGTTCTATGCAAGAAAGATTAAAATTCTGTCTCTATGGGCTGAGATGCTGGGCATCCTAACCAATCACTATTATAAGGGTGAAAAGACACAGACAAATTCTCAGAGACACTAGGGACATAAAAATAAAGCATGTTTCTTTGGCTGTCAACTATTTCTCATGGGCTGGTGAGAATAAACCATTAAGTTTATGCTCTGCCCAACCAGGCTATTTGTGATGTTCTAGGATGGAAAAGACTCAACTTCTTACCTCCCATTCTCTTCTTTGTTCTCTATACTTCAACTTCAGACTCAACCACTGGTCTACCAGGTCTCTCAGTTTTGTCACACCCTCCTGGAGTTTTTCCTGATCAAAATTGGGTGAAGAAAGTGTAGTTAAGATCACAGATTCATCACGTTGCTGAGAGAAATCCTTTCCTTCAAGAGACTAGAATGACATGAAATATCGTTGAATCCTTACACTTTCAGTATAAGTGCCCCAAGGACTGTGTGCAGTGATACAGGTGCCCCCTTTTTCCCAGAGCACTTGGCAGGATGGCTGCCATCATGTCTGTTGTAGAATTGGAGGCTGGGGTGGGGGTATAAATAAAGCATGTTGTTTCTTTGGCTGTCCTCTATTTCTCATGGGCTGCTGAGAATAAACCATCAAGTTTATGCTCTCCCCAACCACGCCATCTTTGTATGTTCTACAATGGAAAAGACTTAACTTCTTACCTCCTGTTCTCTTCTTTGTTCTTTTGACTTCAACTTCTGACCTTTAGACTGGTCTAACAATTCTCTCAGTTTTGTCTTAGCCTCCTGGATTTTTTCCTGATCAAAATTGGGTGAAGACAGAAAGCATAGTTAAGATGACACATCAGGGCCTCCCAGGCGGCGCAGTGGGTTGAGCGCCACACTGTGAAGCTGTCCACAGCCTCTGCAGAGCGGGTTAGATGCCAGCCGGTGAGAATCCCACAAGGTGTGGCAGACCTCTCCTGGATGCGCCAGCTGCTCCCCTCAGCAGTGTATTTCTGTCATCTGCCTGTTCTGCTCCCTGCTCTGTCTTTGGTGAATCCTTTCACCCTCCCACGCCTCTGACCCGTACCCCAGCTCTTGTATAAAAATAAATAAATCTTTAAAAAAAAAAAGATGACAGATCAATCTCGTTCTTGAGCGGAATCCCTGCCAAGAGACTACATTGTCATGAAATATCGTTGAATCCTTACACTTTCAGTATAAATGCCCCGAGGTCTGTTTGCAGTGAGATAGCTGGCCCATATTCCCAGAGCAGGGGACAGGTTTGCTGCCATCATGTCTGCTATAGAATCTGAGGCAGGGGAAGGGGTAACTAACCTACCCAATGACTATGACTCATCTTCTTGAATTTCATGGGCTGACCCTCAGAGAACGCTTACAGACCTCTACAGCCTCAACAGGAAACACCACACAAGAACAAGACAGTCACCCTCTAAAAGAAGCCTTTCTCCACCTCCTATATGTGGAAAGTTCCCTGGTTCACTCCCAAATTAGTGGGAACTAAGCCCACGTGTAGGAACTCCAGGCACTCTTCTTTGCTGATTGGTTTAGCCTCCCACACTGCAGGAGAAATAAAATCTGGTGCCTGATTTGGGGATCTGTCACATGACCTTGCACATCACGGTCTCTCTAATGTTACACATGTGAAGACAAAAAACACTGGTGCCTATTTCGACAAGTATATTCTACAACAGAGGGACAACATGGCAATAGTGAATAGGGCTGAGACTCTCACCATCCTATGAAAGTCCATATGGATCATGGGATTGTATTTTGGGGAAACGTCCAAGCGATGGGGGTCAGCCAAAACCACAGGCCAAGATGGTAGAGCAGGCTTGACCCTCAGCTGCCTCTGACTATGAAGAACCTGCTACAGGTTAAGAAGACGCTGTCTAAAGAAGCCCAGAGGTGAGACATGCCTCAGGTGACCCTAAAAGTGGAAGACAAAAAAAAAAAAAACCCTCTTGGGAATCAGGGGCCACTTACATACTCTGGGCTTACTTACTCTGCATTTGTTTATTTTCTTTAGACTGGCCTGCTGATGACTAGCCTGAGTCAGGACACTTTAACATTTCTAGTGAGATGAAAGAAAACCTAAACTGGGCCTCCCGAGTGGCGCAGCAGTTGAGCGCTGGGTTGCAAAGCTGCCCGCAGCTGGTTTGATCCCTGGCCACCGGCAAGGGTCCCACATGGCTCACAGACCTCTCCTGCCATGTCTGCTGCTCCCCTCAGCAGTGTACTTTGACAGTCTGCCTCTTCTGCTCTCCACTCTGGCTCTGCTGAATTCTCTCACCCTCCCGCACTTCTGAGTGTACCCAGTGCTTGTATAAATAAATAAAAATAAATCTTTAAAAAAAAAAAGAAAGAAAACCTAAACTTACTGAAAAACATCGGTATTACAGATGGTCTTACAGGCGCAGGGCCTAGTATACTACTATCAATCTTGGCCTCTATAAAAAGCCAACTTCTGTCCTGGTTGCTCCTCATTCTGGTTCCTTCAATAATTTTTATTATTATTTTCTTGTTTTAGGCCTTGTATCCTCAACACCCTCTTTAGAATCAGCTCCTTTCACCTCAAAGCTGGCACACGTCAGATGGTCCTTCAGACGGAGCCTGACAGGATGCCTCCTCCGACCTTCCTCCAAGGAACCTTAGATAGACACTCTGCAGTGGAGCCCTGGCTGCTCGCCTGTGTCACCCATTTTCAGCAGGAAGCAGTTACTGGTCAGATCAACCCCCTCTGTCCTAACAGCAGTGAGGGGCTCCTCTGTAGAAGGGGTAATGAGTACCAGAACAAGTTAGTGTTAAATAGGCAGCTTCAGGGACAGTGCAGGCAGGGACTTCAGGAGAGTTAAAGAGGCTTCTGAGATAAGGACAGTGAATTCTAAGTGCTAACCCACACATACACCAGAGGGGAGGTCAAAAAGGCCAGGAGACGAACAAAAGCAGTACACTGGGCCGTGCCTGGTGACTGACTGTAGTTTCTCTCACACACACTGGAACCCTAAAAAAAAAACTGTCTTCGAAGGCTGCACTCAGATATCTGAGCATCAGAGACATGATGGAATAAAATTGAAAGGGGGGAAATGAAGTGGAAAATGTCAGGCTGACTGTGGATGAGCTGAAGTCGGGACAGAGCCTGTAGACTGAGAATTTCAGGGAACAACGGATAAGTGCCCTCAAGGCCACACACAATCTGAGTCACGCATCCCCAGCTGCTGTGTCCCTTGCTTCACTCAATAAATACCCTGTAACCTAGATTCTCGGGGCTCAGATTGTGGAGAGAGATCTCATCCGGGCTGCGGGTGTGAAGCCTCCAGCGTAAACAAAGAGCTTCCCTCCTCCTCTCTGAGTGCTCCTGCTCCCTCATGACAATCTGCCACAACAGTAACCCTTAAAAAACCAGTAAACTCTGCTGTGTTACAATACAGATGAGCCGGGAAGACACTATCGTCAGACACCAAGGGACAATATGTTCATGACTGTGTTTCACCTAGTCAGCTTTAAAAACCAAACGTGGAACGGGGGGACCAGGTGGCAGGAGGGACGTGAGGACACTGTTTACTGGGGTAGAGCTTCAGGTTGGAGGGATGAACCCATTGTGCAGATGGAGAGTGGGGATGGGGGCTCCACCATGTGACGGTGATGCCAGGAGTGGCAATTTGTAAGATGGGGAGCAGGTATATTTGTGATTTACTTTAACACTCTGCCTATGCCCTCATCACACATAAAGAAGAAAAATCTGTTCAGCTGTGAAGACACTCTTTACATGAGTACCCTGAGGTGGAGGAATGGCCGACGTTTACTGCTCCTGGATAAACTGAGAGGCAGGCACTTAGATGTGGAAGAGGTTGTCATAATTCTCTTCATTAGCATCATCTTCATATTGTAGTGCCCCCATCTCCACTCTCCATCTGCACAAATAGTTCATCCTTCCAACACGAAATTGAACCCAACGAACAACATCAGCTTTGTTCCTTCTCCCAGCTGGTACCCCCAGGCACAGGAATATGTAAATTTCCAGTCCTGAGGGAAGGGAAGGCTCTAGAGGAATACCACCAACAAGGCTGGTAGGTGACTCCCATGTATTCAGAGGGGAGGTCTGGGTCGCAGAATTTGATCATAGTTAACAGCAATAAGCATCCACAAAACCAGAGCGATTTAGCATCTGTAGTTTACGACCTGCTGAAACCAAGTGCCCATCTAGTGGGACAGCATTCAATATGGTAAATACAGAACTGCAATTTCCATTGCTACACTGTCAGTTCACTCAGTGTGGCAGTGACTGAGATATTGTGGTCAAGGTGACTGATTAGGATGAATTGGGACATTGTGCAGGACAAGGAGAGCAGCTAGAACTCTGGCATTGATGTGGTTTCCCTTCATGTTTGTAACAATGGAGGTTCTTCCCAATAGCCAAACCCTAAAATGAGGAACAGGTGACTGTCCTTTGAGTGTGAACTTTAACACCCACACACAAGGGATTAGTGCAGAGGCTGGAAGACAGCCCTGAGAGAGGCAGGATGACTGAATAGTCTGGAGCACTAACTGCCAACTGAGGGATGACCTCAATCTTCGCTCAAGGCTGGGTTCTCTTGCCAGGAGAGGGGCAGCTATGGAAAGTCTCAGAGACCCCCAGTGCGCATGAGCTGCAGCAACTCTGTCCTCATCGCCAGCCTCATGAGCTGCAGAAACATGAGCTCACCTGGAGGGACCCTGTTCTCACTGATCGCAAAGAATGGTTTGTGGAACATAGGGGAGGCAGTGTGGGGGGCAAAAATGCAAACCTTGTATGATGGCGAATGTGTTAAAGTGGTATGTTTGAGGTCTTCAAGTCCTAAAGTTATTTAACATTTCATTTCTCTAATCTGCGCTATTTATAATGTGAAACCCAGTCTAGGATGTTCTATGCAAGAAAGATCAAAATTCTGTCTCTAAGGGCTGGAGTGGGGCATCCTAACCAATCACTATTATAAGACTGAAAAGATACAGAGAAATTCTCATAGACACGAGAGACATAAAAATAAAGCATGTTTCTTTGGCTGTCATCTATTTTTCATGGGCTGCTAAGAATAAACAATCAAGTTTATGTTGTGCCCAACCACGCCCTCCGTGTTTGCTCCAGGATGGAAAAGACTCGGCTTCTTACCTCCAATTCTCTTGTTTGTTCGCTTGACACCAACTTCTCAATCTTAGACGGATCTAACAGTTCTAACAGTTTTGTCTCAGCCTCCCGGCGATTTTCCTGATTAAAATTGTGTAAAGAAAGAAAGTGTAGTTAAGATGACAGATTCATCAGATTCCTGAGAGGAATCCCTACTTCTCAAGAGAGTAGAAGAAAATGAAATACTGTTGAATCCTCACACTTTCTTTATAAATGCCCCGAGGACCATGTGCAGTGGTACAAGAGACCCCTTATTCCCAGAGCACATGGCAGGATGGCTGCCATCATGTCTGCTGGAGAATTGGAGGATGGGGAAGGGGTAACTAATCTACTCAAGGGTATGATTATCGGCTTCTTGAGCCTCATGTGCTGACACTCATGTGGAACTATACGGATCTCTACAGCCTCGCTGGAAATGCTGCACCCAGAACTAGAGAGTCACCATCTAAAAGAAGCCTTTCTCCACCTCCTCTATGTGGAAAGTTGTCTGTGTCCATCAGGACTCTCTTCTAGGGAGCTCCCTGGATTCACTCCCAAATTAGTGGGGCCCAAGCCCACATGAAGGAACTCCAGGAAATTTTCTTTTGCTGATTGATTTAGCCTAGCTGATGTAGGAGAAATAAAATCTGGTGGTCTCTTTGCCTGTTTTGGGAATTTGTCACATGACCTTCACATCATGTTATCTCTAATTTTACATACAAGTGAATAGAAAATAGTCCAGGTGTGCTGTATTCTACAGCAGGGGGCATCACAGCAAGAGTGAATAGGGACAAGACTGTTCCACGCTCTGAAAGTCCATATGGACCAGGGAATATGTTTTGAGGAACAAACATGTACTAATTTTTGCAGGAATGAGATGATGAAACTTTTATTTCCAGGTCACAATCTCGGGTTTCAGCTGAAATAACCATAAATCTGAGAGCACAGCTTAGAGGGGGAGCTGCTGCAAGACTCAGGGGTGCACTCACCTCGGAGCCTGGACCCGTAGCTTTGACAAGATGGTTGTGTCCGCTGTACTGGGGGGACCACGCAGAGCCCCTGCACATGAGCTGCCCAGTGTCCTCACTGAACTGGTGGGGCTGGTTCCCGTGACCCTCCCATGGCCTCTCATGCTCCAGCTCCAGTTCCACTTCAATGCGATCTAGTGTTCTAAGCAGGTCTCTGTCCATCTCCAAGTCTGCCTGACACGAAGGACAGTCCAAGCTCCACAATGATTCCTCTTGTTGCTCCTTAACACTGCCCACAATGTGCCCGTGGCAGCAGCTGTGCCCAAAGGAGAAGCTCACAGGATCCGTCGTTAGCTCATGGCAGATGGGGCACATGGCTTCCATCCTTATCCTCTTGGCAGCAGGAACTGAGGCCCAAGCTCCTCCTGGAAAGCTCCAAGTGGTGGTTAGAGGCAGAGATGAAGTAGACACAATTCTTCACAGTGAAGGACACGCAGGGGACCTGGGCCTTTGTGCCTCCAAAAATACCATTTAATTGATTGCAGTTTATTTGTAACAATGATGGAGTAAGAAATGTTTTAATAATGAGGGCTTTTAAAAGAAAAAGAATCCTTTATGGGCGACAGAAGCTGGTTTCAGAAATACACTGAACCATAATGTAATATCTTATGTGAAAGGTAGCAGTAGATAAATCAACTCAGTGAAACCTGAACATGAGTTACATCAATTCCCACTTTTCCCTTCCATGTGTCTTTATTGGATCAAAATCAGAGATACTCTAGTTTAAACTGCTTGTGGAATTCACTTGTCAGGACAGGGAAGAGGAATCACTAACAGGTTCCCCTTGGGGCTAAATATAAAAATTCGGAATATTTTTGAGATTATACTGACAATGTACAGGTCCTCTAAATTATGTGCCCACCACAGCAGGGTCTGCCATAGCCTTCAATCCATACATTGACAGTTCTGCACCAAGTAGGACTACTAAAGATGTAAGTACAGTCAGATGAATGCAGCTCAAGGGGAACCACAATGGAGGGTGACTCCAGGGTACTGGCAGGATCCCTACCTCCTCAATGTCCCAGCCTTGTATAACTCCTTCCATGTGAGCATGGGCATAACCTGAGAATTACCTCTGAGCAATGGCAAAAATGATAGGATGTGCCACCATGGTAATGTTGTTTTATATCAGACCCCATATTACAGCTGATTAATTTAAAGACTATCTGCTCAGCTCAGCTCACTTTAAAAACATTGGTGGCCATGTGGAAGGCCTATTGGCCATTTGATGTGGGGGCTTCCAGAAGCTGAGGCAGCTCTCAGGTGACATGAATCAGGGCATGTCCTTTATCCACAAAGAAACAATTTCTTCCAACAACTGGAAGAAGATGGGGAGAGGATAATTCCCCACAGGAATCAGCAGATGACATGCAGCCCAGCCAGCACCATAACTGCTTTTTGTGACCCCAGCTGAGCTGTGCCCAGATTTCCCACACACAATTCTCTCAGAAAATGTGTGTAGTTAGCTCCAAGCCACTGAAGTGTTCTACAGCAACATGTAACTGAATAAGCCAGCAAATAATTTCTGGTTCGGGCTACTTTAGCAGAGAAATGAGTTAGGGGGAAACACTGAACTTTTTAGAGCCTTATAACTCTGTAACTGTGGATGAGGGATTTGAAAATGTCATTTGCATCAAGGTCCTAAAATTATTTGTATCATCTACCTTTAGGTATTGTTCTCAGACTTACTGAAATAATAAGTGTAAACTTTATGCCCCAGTTACTGTACTAAGCTCCTTACAACGGTTGATCCACTTATTTTTATGACAACCGGTAAAAGGGAAACTGGAATCAAGGAATCGATTCACTTGGGAGACACAGTTAATATATAGGCGAGTAGGCATCTGAAGAGTCCCTAAAGGTCCCCAGTACTTAGTGTCCCTGAGGAAGCACTGGGGCATCCTCAAATCTCCACTGGAATAACTACACAGCCTGTATATATCTGCCAGCCTGTCCGGGGTAGGTTGTAAACCTGGTTAACACTGAAGAAATCTTGACTTTTCATACCTTCGTCAGTCTTTAATTTTTTGCTCTCATCACAGTGGAGCCCAGAATCCTTGCGGTCAGTGTGAGGCTCCGAAGACGCGGACTCTGGGACTGAACTCCTAGACTCAGAAGAGGATGGATTTCTTCAGCGGGACATCTCTATGTACTCATACCCCTTCCCTCCAAATAAGGATAGTGCTCACCTAGTCACGTTGTCTTTCATGTCCTGCAGAGACATAAGGACAAAAGGAGAGTTAGGGAATCCCCATGTCATGGGGCTTGGCATGAGGGGTGTCTCTGTAAACCCTCCATCCAACAAGGAAAGCAGTGAGTCCCACCTGGATGCTGAAGGACGCCCAGGTCTGATGAGTCCCATCCCCACGCCCGAGGGCCCAGAGCATGGCAGCAAGTTGATCCTCCCAGAGCCCAGTAACCTGCTCGCTGTGACTGTGATCACAGCCACGTGTGGGTGGCTGAGGTGGAGGCCATGAGACCCTGTGCTCCCCCCGCAAGACGTTCTTTCAGGGACCTGCCTGCCTTCAGATGAGTCTACATTAAAACACTCATCACACAGGTCTTTCCTTAGTGAAGAATCCACACACAGCTCATGAGACGAGGTCACTGCATGGTGGCAGGTTGCCAGTGCAGGTGGAACAAGTAAGGTAACTTTGAAACCTTTCACTGGGACTGAATGCCAACTAAAATAAACAGCTCCCACAAGTAATGCTCCGGAGGTCAATCCCTCATGCCTCAGAAAAAGGTCCTGGAAGGCCTCTTGGAGCAAGTGAGCTATCCACAAACAAGGGAGCAAGGTCTCACACACGTGGCTGCCCAACAACTGTGGTTGCACCAGTCATCTCAAGGCGTCTCTAGGAGAGAGTCTGACAATCAGCGTTCTATGCATATGAGACTGAAATGAATTCTAATTGTAAAAAAAGAAAACTGTTCTCTTTAAAAACATGTGTTTCCATCTAAGTCATCTAATTCAAAGAGATATTAATATCATGGCTATTGCAATGTCTTACTAAACACAGTGGATGTCATAATCATAAATGAAATAAAGTGACATGTGCACTTAAAAGAAAAAATATTTAATATAGACATGTTCAAGGTATGAAAGAGGGATATTAGAAAAAGTAAGAAGGTAAAAGCAAGTGTTAAAAGTCTAAAAGATAGTGAGAGTGTTTAAAGAAAGCAAAAGCAAGTGTTGAAGGTCTGAGATTGAGCGAGGAAAAGAACTTTTAACAAAGTGTTAAAAGGACAAAGCAAGAAGAAGTGAAAAGACAAAAGCAAGTAGGTCTGAGAAAGGCAGGAAATTTTTAAGAAAGCAAAAGAAACTGTTAAAAAGTAGTATTGTAAGAAAGGAAGAAAAAATTCTTTGTCAAATGAGCAAATAATATGCATTGGCACAAAGAAAGTTTGTTCAATAAATGGTGCTGGGAAAACTGGGTCACTACATGCAAAAGAATGAAGCCTGACCACTACCTCACACCAAGTACAAAAACCAACTCAAAATGGATTAAAGACCTAGACATAAGACCTGAAACCCCCACGTCGTGTCCTCAGTGCCACTGCACAGGGCACTGCAAGAGGGACTGTTCCTCTCTCTGAGAGAGACGGGGGGGGGGGGGGTGGGGGGCAGCCCAAACCACAGGCCAAGATGGGAGGGCAGGCTTGACCATCAGCCACCTCTGACTACGAAACCAGCTACAGGGGAAGACATTTCCTAAAGAAGCCCAGAGGTGAGACAAGCATCAGATGACCTAAAAGTGGCAGACAAAAAAAAAAAAAAGAAACCCAAAACCTACTTGGTAAATCAGGGGCCTTGTACTCTTCCTTGTTGCATTCTACTTAGACTGGCCTAGAAATGACTAGCCTGAGCCAGGACACTTTAACACTTGCAGTGAGATAAAAGAAAACCTAAAGTTATTAAAAAATATCTGTATTACAGATGGCATCACAGGCAGGACAAGGGCCTAGTAGGCTACAATCAATCTTGGCCTCTATTGGAAACCAGTTTCTGCTCTGGTTGCTATTCTTGCTGGATCCCTCACTAATTTTTGTTTATATTTTTTGTTTGGACCTTGCATCCTCAACACCCTCATCAGAATCATCTCCTGTCACCTCAAAGCCAGCAGACGTCAGATGGTCCTTCAGATGGAGGCTGAAAGGATGCCTCCACCATCCTTCCTCCCAGGGCCCTTAGATCGCCGCCCTGCAGTGGAGCCCTGACTGCTCGACAGCGTAACCATTTTCAGCAGGAGGCGAGTACTGGTCAGATCAACGTACTCTGTCGCAGTGAGGGGCTCCATCTGTACAAGGGGTAGTGAGCCCCAGGATAAGTCAGGGTTAAGTGGGCAGCTTCAGGGACAGTGGGGGCAGGGACTTCAGGAGACTTAAAGAGGCTTCTGAGACAAGGACAGTAAATTCTAAGTGTTAACCGATGCATACACCAGAGGGGAGGTCAGAAAGTCCAGGAGGACGAAACAAAACGGTACACTGGGCAGTGCCCAGTGACTGACTGTAGTTTCTTTCACACACACTGGAACCCTAAAAAAAAACTGTCTTCGAAGGCAGCACCCTGAGATCTATGCACCAAAGATATGATGGAATAAAAATTAAAAAGGGGGAAATGAAGTGGACAATGTCAGGCTGACTGTGGATGAGCTGAAGTCGGGACAGAGCCTGTAGACTGAGAATTTCAGGGAACAACGGATAAGCACCCTCAAGGCCACATGCGCCCTGAGTCATGCATCCCCAGCTGCTGTGTCCCTTGCTTCACTCAATAAATACTCTGTAACCTAGTTGCTGAGGCTCAGATTGTGGAGAGAGATCTCCTCCAGGCTGCCGGTGTGAAGCCGTCAGTGTAAATAAAGAACTTCCTTCCTCCTCTCTGAGTGCTCCTGCTCCCTCATGACAAGCTGCCAGAATAGTCACCCTTAAAGACAGGAAACTGCCGTGTTACAACATGGATAAGCCGGGAGACACCTCAGTCAGAGAGAAAAGGACAATATTTTCATGAGCTAGTAGGATTTAAAAACAGAATGTGGAATGGGGGACCAGGTGACAGAAGGGACACGGGGACACTGTTTACTGCGGAGAGTTTTAGGTTGGGAAGAGCAACCCGTTGTACAGATGGAGAGTGGGGATGGGGGCTCCACAGTGTGATTTTGATGCCAGTAAGTAGAATATGTTAGATGGGGAACATGGGGAATTTTATGATTTGTTTAACACTCTCCCTATGCCCCCATCACACACACACACACACACACACACACACACACACACAGAAATCTGTTCAGCTACATTGACATTATTCACATGAGTCCTTGGAGGTAGAGGAGGCTCCAAAGCCATGTTCTGCTGAATCAACAGGGAGGCTGTCATAATTCTCTTTATTGTCATCAGCTTCACACTGTGGTGCCACCATCTCCACTCTCCATCGGCACAAGTACTTCATCCTTCCCACATGAAACCCACCGACTAAACACCATCACCTTTGTTCCTCTCACACCTGTTCTCCACCAGGTTCAGGGATGTGTAAATCTCCATTTCTGAGGGAGTGTGTGAAGGGAAGGCTTTGGATGAATATCACCAAGCAAGGCTGGTAGGTGACTTCCCTGTACTTTGAGGGGAGGTTTGGGGCGCAGAATGTGATCATAGTTACCAGCAATAAGCATCCCCTAGCCAGAGTCCTTTTACGATCCATGACTTTACGACCACTGGAAAGCAAACCACCCATCAGGTGGGACTCACTCTAATTGGGCAAATACAGAACTGCAGTTTCCATGGCTATACTATCAGCTCAAGCAGTGTGGCAGTGACTGAGATATCGTGATCAAGGCCACCGATCAGGAAGAACTGGACAAGGAGACAGCACTTTGAACTCTGGCACTGACGTGGTTTCCCTTCATGTCTGTAACAATGGAGGTTCTCCCCGCTACCCAAAACCCTAAAATGAGGGATGTGTGACTGTCCCTTGAGTATGAACTTTAACACCCACACAAAGGGATTAGAACACAGGCTGGAAGACACCCCTGAGGGAGGAGAATGACTAAATAGACTGGAGCACTAACTGCCAACTGAGGGATGACCTCAAACTTTCGCTAAAGGCTGGGTTCTCTTCCCAGGAGAGGGGCAGCTATGGAAAGTCTCAGAGACACCCAGTGCGCAGAAGCTGCAGCAGCTCTGTCCTCATGGCCAGCCTCATGAGCTGCAGGAACATGAGCTCACCTGGAGGGACCCTGTTCTCACTGCTCACAAAGAATGGTTGGAGGAACATGGGGGAGGCTATCGGGGGGGCAAATCAAACCCTGTATGTGATGAATGTGCCAAAGTGATATGTTTGAGGTCTTTGAGTCATGAAGTTATTTAACATTTCATTTCTTTAATCTAAGGTATTTTTGCCATGAAACCCAGTCTAGGATGTTCTATGCAAGAAAGATCAAAATTCTGTCTCTACAGGCTGAGGCACTGGGCATCCTAACCAATCACTGTTATAAGGCTGAAAAATACAGAGAAATTCACATAGACACTAGGGACATAAAAATAAAGCATGTTCTTTGGCTGTCAACTATTTCTCATGGGCTGGTGAGAATAAATCATCAAGTTTATGCTTTGTCCAACCACGCCTTCTGTGTATGTTCTAGGATAGAAAAGCCTCAAATTCTTACCTGCCATTCCCTTGTTTGTTCTCTTGTGCTCAACTTCATACTCCTAGACTGGTGTAACAGTTCTCTCAGTTTTGTCACAGCTTCCTGGAGTTTTTTCTGATCAAAAGTGGGTGAAGAACAAAACATAGTTAAGATGATAGATTGATTTTGTTCCTGAGAGGAATCCCTGCCTTCCAAGACACTAGAATGACATGAAATATCACTGAATCCTTACACTTTCAGTATAAGTGCCCCGAGGACCATGTGCAGTGATACAGGTGACCCCTTATTCCCCTTATTCCTTATACAGGTGACATCCTGCTCATGGCAGGATGGCTGCCATCATAACTGCTGTAGAATCGGAGTCTGGGGAAGGGGTAACTAACCTGCCCAAGGGCTGTGACTACCGGCATCTTGAACCTCATGTGCTGACCCTCAGGTGGAGCTATATGGACCTCAACAGCCTCACCAGCAAACGCTGCACCCAGAACAAGACCATAACCATCTAAAAGAAGCCTTTCTCCACCTCCTATATGTGGAAAGTTGTCTGTGTCCATCAAGACTCTCATCTAGGAAGCTCCCTGGATTCACTCTCAAATGGTGGGGTCCAAACCCACAGGAAGGAACTCCAGGGAGTTTTCTTTTGCTGATTGGTTTAGCCTCACAGACTGCAGGAGAAATAAAATCTAGTGGTCTCTGTGCTTGTTTTCTGAATTTGTCACACGTCCTTGCACATTGTGGTTACTCTAACTTACACACATGTGAAGATAAAACATACCAGTGTGTGTTTGGACAACTGTATTCTTCAGCAGGGGGCATCACAGCAAAAGAGAACATGGAGGAGACTCTCCCCAACCTATGAAAGTCCATATGGACCATAGGAATGTGTTTTGGGAACTAACATGAACTAATTTCCAAAGAATGAGATGATGAAAGTTTCATTCCGGATCAAATTCTTGAGTTTCAGCCTAAATAACCTTAGATCTGGGAGTTCAGCCTCAGATCACGTGCCGTTGCAGGATCGGGGCCCTCACTCACCTTGGAGCGCAGACACAAATCTTCAGCAAGGACATGGTTGTGTCCACTGTGCTCGGGGCACTGTGCACAGCCACTGCAGATGAGCTGCCCGGTGTCCTCACAGTACAGGCAGAGCTTCTCTCCATGTTCCTCACACAGCCTCTCACCCTCTAACTCCTTGCCAGCTGCATTGATGTATTCATCTAAATGCCCGATAACTTCCTCACGCATTGAAGCCCGAAGCAAACGATAGTCAGAGGCCCATCTCTTCCACCTTGGTCTCTTCCGCCCCGGTTGCACCCCTGATGTCCCTGGTTGTTCCCCTGATGTCTCTTGTTGCTCTTCAATGCTGCCCTCTATGCACTGGTGGCAGAAGCTGTGCCCACAGTCGAAGCTCATAGGCTCTGTCATGGGCTGCTGGCAGATGGAGCATGTTGCTTCCTCTCTCTTCCTCTTGTTAGTCGGGGCTGAGGCCATGGGTCTTCCTGAAAAGCTCCAAGTTGCGGTGAGAGGCAGAGATAAAGTAGACACAATTCTTCACAGTGAAGGACATGCAGGTGACCTGGGTCTTTGTGTCTCCCAAGCCTGGAAATCCAGCTGGAAAAGAAAACTTTGAGGATTTGGAAGATGCTCGCCCGGTGGATGCCTTGTACAAACACTGATCCCCATCACATCTGACCACTAAAATAGAAGTTATTGAAAAGTGAAGTGATAGTATTTAAATTTCAGCTCCTCAGCCCCATGAGCTGTGTGTCACTGGCTTCATGTCAGCCCAGGGGTAAGGCTCCATCACCCCCAGACACACCTTGTCCTCTCACAGCAGAGACTCTCCTTGGGGAGGAGCTGAGAAAGACAGAGAAGAGAGGAGATGTCTCACAAACGTTGCAGCCGGAGAGACATCTCAGCGAGGGGGAGTGAGACTCTCCTACTGGACTGAACGTCCAGAGAATCAGTGGCTGGAACTGCTACTCTGTGAGCAGTAGGGCCACTCAGGACGGGGGTCTGTGAGGGATTCCAGTGAGACAAAATACATCTGACCCTACTGACCTCTGCACTCCCAGGTCTCCTACCCCAACTCACATTCCCACAGGACAAAATAAACAGTTTTGTGAAGTGGATGATAATAAACTCAACAAGACAATGTGAAGCTTCTTGTCCTTCTGTCGTTTGTAGCAAGGGGAGAGAAACAGAACTGGAAACAGTGGGAAGACGAGGTGGTGCTGGGGCCGAGCTCCAGGACACCCCGGGAGACACCTGTCCCTTCTGAACCATGACTCATCCCCAGAGCAAGTCCCCGGGGAGGGGAATCCAGGGTTGGCACCACCAAGGCGTGGGGAGTTAGGAAGCAGTGTGGGGGACAGGTCTGGTTGGGACACTAGGGACTGGACCCCCTAGATTCTCACAACCCGCATCTGAGAGCCAGACAGGGGAGCAGGAACAGGAGCTAAGGGGCCTCCTCCCCTAGCCCCTGCTCAGGGAACCTAGTGTGCCCCCTCCCTGCTGTGGGCTGTGGGGAGACAGTGGAAATGGGGAAACTTCAGCAAGCTGTTCCGTGAAGTGACAGTGCTCTGAATGAAAAACTAGAATTCAACTAAATTACTGAGCAGGCTTCACCCCTCAAAGATCAGGACGACCCTCTGCCTCCACAGAGAATTTCTCCTAGAGACTTTGATCCTTGATGGGTTAATCCCCAGTCCCTCGCCCCAAGATGTATCAGCCTTCTCTCGGTGCCAAGGGGCACTGCATTACTGCACAGAAGCTCTGTCCAATGACCCCGGGCTGAGGTGGTGGCCTCCACTCACCTTATGACCTGAATCTTCCGAGGTGGGGCCTGTGATCTGTGAAAGAGACAGAGAGAGACAAGGGGAAGCCCTTAAAAGCAAGTTCTGACCACTTTTAGATTCCATGGCCACCCTCACTGCCTCCCATAAAACACACACACACACACACACACACACACACACACAGGCATGTTAGCAGTTTTTTTTGAAAATGTTGGCCTGGATTTGGTCACTCCCTTCACCACAAAGCACAGTCCCAAATTCACTGCAAGCCCCTCTACACTGTGATTTCTGGTGGTTACAATGAAGAAGTTAATTTGGACTGTAAAACTCAGAAATGAAAAAACATCAGGGTCAGAGTCTGCACATGAGGAGGAATCTTGTCGCTCTGCCTGTGTGTTTGGTACTCAGCTTGTCAAGAGGAAGTGGGGCACAGTAGAAATAATGCCCTTCATTCGTAGCAATAGAAAAATGTGACTACATAGTGAGCAAGAATCTTCTGTGACAAAACAGAGATTTAAATGAACATCCAGTGGACTGAAAACTGAACATCTTTCAAATAAATGAAATTGATCAAATACGTGAGGAGACATTCCATGTCCACACACTGCAGGTCCATACTGTGAAGCTGACCATGCTTCCCTAAGGATCACACAGTTTCAGGGCACTCCCTATATATACAAGCTGTGGTTCTTTTTTGCTGTTGTTGTTACTTTGCTGTTTTATTTTGTTTTTGTCTTTGTAACATCAGCTAATTCATCCTAAAATTCATTGAAAAATCCAGGAATCCAGGATAGTCAGAATAATCTTGACAGAGATCAACCTTGCAAGAGTCACAGGTGCAATTTCAAAGGTATATGGCTACAATGGTCAAGACTATTTTAAAAGTGTTAGCATAAAGATATACATGTAGATCACTGAAATACAATAGCCTAGAAATAAACCCATACATCTTCTCACACCCCCCACTTCTGGCCTGTACCCCAGTTCTTGTATACATAAATCAATATATCTTTAAAATAAATAAAAGACCATAGAAAAGGTAAGTCTGGCATCGGATGTAAAGGTAAATGAGTGTGACTAATAATTGATTTTATTTTTGGAAAACAAATTAAGAAGCGGAAGGCAGGCCTCCCTGGTGGCGCAAGAATAAGTTAAGAAGCAACCTAAGAAGCTGTCCCCAGCCTGTGCAGCAAGACTTCGATCCCCAGCCAGGGAGCTACCCACCTGGTGCAGCAAACCTCTTCTGTCTCCTTGGCCACTGCCCCCAGAAGTGTATTTCAGTCAGTCTGCCTGTTTTGTTCCCCACTGTCTCTGGTGAATCCTCTCACCTCCCCCTCCACCTCTAGCCTGTACCCCAGTTCTTGTATGCATAAATAAACAAATGTTTAAAAATATGAAAAAAAAAACCAACAAAAAACAAAAATGAAGAAGAAGGCACAGCAACAAAACTCTAGAAAATGAAACCGAAAGAAAATAAAACCAAGAAATGACCAGGGTATCTGTGAGCTGCACCACCCGCCCTGTGTACAGGACAGAAAGAACATGAGGAGAAATAACAGCTGGAAACATATTAAAGCTTTCCCAGAAATGACCCAGGGCTCCCCCAGGGGAAAGAGTGACAGGGTGGGGGGGGGGCTCCCCCACCCAAAGCAGACTCACTGGAGAGAATGAGGAGGGGTGGGGGGGAGTTTTATTTACAAAAGTAGCTAGGGAAGGCAAGGGGGGTGAGTAGAGGGGGGAGGGAAGAGAGTTCGGGAGGGGGAGGGGAAGAGCTAGGGGGAGGGGTTGGGATACCAGAAGTGGAGGGGGCAGGAGGGAGAGCAGATGGCAGAGGGGGGGAAGGGAGACAGGGGAGAGATTGGAAGGGGCCTGGGAGAGGGGGAGCAAGAGGGAAGGGTGGAGAAGAGACAGCAGAGGGGGAAGGGGGGGAATGGGGGGTATGAGGGAGGGGAGGGAGGGAGAGCAGAAGGTAGGAGAGGGAGAGGGAGGCCAACACAGGGAGCTGGAGAGGCAAGGGGGAGGGGGAGGGGACAAGTGAGGGGGAGGGGGAAGGAGGAAGGGGGAAGGTGAGTGGGAGAGGGAGAGGGAGGGAGGGGGAAGGCAGGAGAAGGGGAGGGAGCGGGCTCTGCCAACACCTGGGCACACACTCTCCCTTCAGCCCACCTGTACCTGGCACCTGCAGAAGCAGCATCTCCAGGGCTGGAGCCCACAGTCCTCTAGAGCTCAGGGCCACCCGGAAGTCCCCGCAGGGCCTGCTGGGAGCGGTGACTCAGGCCGGAAGTGGGGGGGCTGGGGGGACATAGAGGGGAGGTGCGGGGGAGGAAGAGATTTGTGGTCCAACTGCACCCCGCCTGAGGGGGAACCACATCTCCACTTCCTGGCGCTGCCGGCCCCGCCCCGTGTCCGGAGATTCCCCTGAAAGACACCTGTGACCCTCCCGGGCCTGATCAGGCCCCTCCCAGGGCAGGGCTGTGCTGGAGGCCAGGGGCTTCCCGAGTTCACCTTCTCCTCCTCGTTCTCAAACCATCTGAGGGAGCAGGGAAATGTTGACTTTATCACGCTACTTTTTCATCTTCCACCAGCATCACCACAGTCACTGCAGAGGAAGCTGCAGGGGGAGGGAGGGTTCTCTGGCTCAGCACCAGCCTGGCCCGCCCCCTCCACCCCGATTCTGTCTCCCCCTCCTCTGCTCCCCAGGCAGATCCTCTCCCACCCCAGCAAGGACACCCTCATTCCCTGCTCTTCACTCCCTCCAGTCAGACTAGCTGTCTTCCTTTTCCAGACCCACTTCTGGGGGCTGCAACTTGGGGGGCGCGTGGGGGCGGGGTCAGCACTGGGGCGGGGCTCCCAGAGGGCGGGGGCAGGGGGAGGGGGGTCCACAGGAAAGAGCCCCCAGTAGGCTCTCCCTGGAGCTTTCCTTGACCATAGATGCTGGCAGTGCTCTCTGCGAGTTGTGGGGACTGGAAAGCGCCGCCCCCCCTGATTAAGCAGCCCCCGCCTCTGTGCTCTTGTTTCTCATCTGCGGGCGTCTCCTCAACAACTGACCATCAGTGAGAGAATCACCCGAGAGCATGGTGGGTTGTTCTCAGACAAGAGCCAGTCATGACAAATGTCTTTACCAGAGAGAAACTTGCCCCACGGCCTTTCATCACTTTAGCTTCCTGGACGATGTCTCTGCCAATGCCAGGGACAGGCTGTCACTGAAATTCCTGCATCCTCACAGGCAACACCCTTGTCAGCTCATGGGCTGTGCAGAGCTGGATTTCATCTTCTGCCATGGGTTCCTTGTAGATGGAAGTGGGCACTGAGGTCAAAGACAGCCCCAGGCGCTGCCCTGCCACCATCCTGCTCACCTGTGGCTCAGGAATGTCCCCACCTCTAGGCCCAGGTAAAAGGCCCTATCCTGGGTGTTAGCTTGAATGTCTGCAGCACCCACAACATGTACACAGGAGGTGCTCTGTTGTGGGTGTGTGTGCTCAAATCTTTCACCTTACTCCCTGGGAGGTTCACATGGACCTGTGTAAGGAGAAAGAAGTGACCATGGGCACCACTTCTGGGAAAAGAGACCCTCCGTGTCCCTGTGGAAGCTCCACTACATGGCAGCCCTCTCCCTGGTGCCTCTTCACAGCCTTTTTAATATGTGAGGCCCAGGCTGAGGGTCACTGTGTTATCAGGCAGCTTCCCAGGTGACTGGATACACAGAAAGGGACAAGGACCTCTAATCTGGGCTAAGTCCAACCCAGGAAGGAATCCTTTCCTCTGTCTGTTCTAACTAAAGTTCCCTCTTTTCTGGAGAAATGGATCCCAAAGAAGGGAGAAAATTCCCCGGGAATCCACAAAGATGAAATGATGGTGCCCAAGGATCCCTCATTAGCAGGTCACACATGTGAAAGTGCTTTGCATCTTTATATGCATTAACACCCCCAAAACCCTTTTCTGTGCTCTATGCCTCAGGGTTTGTGCCTCAGCACTTCTCACAACCACCTGGGAGTAGAGCCCCAGTATCATATGGAAGAAACCGAGGCATGGATGGATGGTGTCACTTGTCCAGTTTTTTTTTTTTTTAAAGGTTTGTTTATTTTGGATACAAGATCTGGGGTAGAGGCCAGAGGTGTGAGGGGTGAGAGGATTCACCAGAGACAGAGTGGGGAGCAGAACAGGCAGACTGACTGAAATAGACTGCTGAGGGGAGCAGCGGGAGAGTGAAGACAGGTCTGCTGCACCATATGGGTAGCTTCTGGGCTGGGGATCGAACTCATGCTGCAGAGGCTGCAGATAGTTTCATAGGTTGTGTCTTAACCCTTTGGGCCACCATGGAGGCCCCACTTGTCCAGTTTTAAAGAAAATCAAAGCAGACATAAACCAGGCTCTGCATTGGAAGATGGAAAAACTTATTTTTATCTCCATCTAATATCTTCATCAGACCCAGCATGTCTATCTCACTAAAACCAGCGCTCAGGAGTGGTAGCATCATGTAAAAACAACCAATCCCACACATTCCCACCATCTCTGAGAGTTCAGGGCTGGAAGAACAGAGATGTAGGAGAAGGAAGGCTGAAATACAAGGTCTGCAGGATGGAGCAGTCTGAGAACTGACGTCCCTGCCTGTGAATAGGAATGGGTCATTATAAAGAGAGGGAGGAATTAATCAAAATTTACCAGGACTCACATGCACCTGCTAGAATGAGTAGAAAAGGACTTTTAGGCAATTTTATAACTGCATTCCATGTTTATAAGTCACACACACACCTAAGAGGAATTTTTTTAACAGATTTTATTCATTTTTTTGAGTAGAAGAACTGGGGTATAGGTGAAAGGTGTGTGGGGGGGTGAGAGGATTCACCAGAGACACAGTGGGGAGCAGAAGAAGCAGGTTACTGAACTACACCGCTGAGGGGAGCACCAGGCAAGACAGGAGAGGTCTGCTGCGCCATGTGCGCCCTAGGGATAGAACTCAAAATATCAACAGGGAACACACACTGTCTTAGTGCTAAGACTTAACCCTTAGGCCACCAAGGAGGTGCTAAGAGGATTTTAAAAGACCCAAAGTAAACTTCTACGAAAGGAAACCATGGCATATGACAGAAAGGTACAAGATGGGATCAGTGACTGATTAGACACTGCAAAAGAAACAATGAGGAACTGGAAGGCACAGGACAAAAAAAATATAGAAAATGAAACCCAGACACAGAAAGAGAACACAACAATGATCAGTGTCAGAGAGCTGTGCTCCTGGCCTTGGGGATGCAGAGGAAGCTTGGGCAAGGAGCAGAAAGGATGTTTGAAGAAATAACAGCTGAACATGTTTAAATTGGGTGGAAACTCGAAACCTACTAATCCCTGCATATCAGTGAATTCATGTCAGAGCATGGCTGCACGGAGGGGGTGAGGCTCATTCTTCCTTCAGTTTCATTGTCCCCTATAACTTTTGAGAACAGTCTGATCCAATATAGTGACATGTTAACTGTTTTCCATCTAAGAGTGTATCTGCAGGTTTGCATGACATGAGCGTTTGCAGTTCCCATTAGAAATCTGTCAGAGGAGAGCCAGTGACTGCGGACCACAGCCACAGGCGGGAAGGGTAGGGGGTTCTCTGGCTCAGCATCAGGCTGGCCCCCAGTTGGGAGACTTCCTGCCCTCTACCACTCCCCACAGCACTATGGGGGTCACTCACCTCTCTTCTCTCCCATGTAGTCACACCTGCAGTCCCCATTGATCACCTGCAGTTTCCTTTAGATTCAGCCATTTTCTCAGAGCTTTCATTTTACAAAGGGGCAGAAAAGCCTCCCTGGAGACACTCAGGACATCCTCGGGGAACTACCTCCAGCCCCTCTAGGTGAGGGCGGTGAGCGGCCTACCAGGTGCAGGGATGCTGGGTCTGTGCAAGGGAACTGGCCTGTCACAGGCACCAGAACACAAGGACAGACACCCTGGGAGTCTGGAGGCTGTAGGGGGCATTTGGAAGGACATTTAATATATTGTGTACATTCCCTTCCTAGAGTAAAAGCACCAAACTTTGCAGGTAGATCAATATCACCTCTTCCCAGCACCAAGCCTTTCCAAAGCCAATCACTTTCCAACTCCTGTTGCCATTATTGAATTGGACTCTGCACCTTTATGCATGCAGCACGTGTTAGTTGTCAATGTTTTCTTCCCCTCTTTCAGTCAGTTATGTCAATCTTTTCAGAAGCACTTAACCATGGGTTTCAATTTAATTTGCAGTTTGTTCTTCAGGTTACTCTCAAAATTGTAATTTCCAGTATATGCTCTTGTATGCTTCTGGTTTTCCCTGTGCACTCCTTGTTTAAAAAATCTGTGGGTAGCCAGGGATTTATCTATAATGAGAGAGTTCTCCCGTAAAAGACCAATAGGGCCTGTTTTTCTTTCTATAATTTGCCTGCAACAAATAATGTCTAATTTTCCCTTTACTGTATTTTTTGGTATGGTTTTAAAGAATGGTTTCTATTTTCCTTGTCTGAATGATTTCTTTACCATAAATTTATTTTGTTGTTCAGAATCTAAATGTTGATGGGAACAGAATTTCCCCTGCAGACAGTAATTTGCATTGGCCTGCCCAGAGGAGGGAGCCGCCCCTGGCTGGGGAGGCCACATTTGGCTGAGACAGGACCCAGGACACCAGGAGGGGAAGGAGACTCAGAGAGTTTCTAGAGCTGGGAGGTGGGGCCTCTCAGCTGTGTCCATTTGACCTCCAAGACACCCAAACGGGTGGGGAAAAAGCCCCCACCTGTGGTGTCAGCCATGAAGTGTATGTGGTCGTGGGAGCGCAAAGGAGAAAGTGGGGACTTTTCCCCAACACAGGTGCCTCCTGCACGGACACGAGCCCTTAGAGGAAAAGCTCTATGGGTTGGTTATAGCTTTAGCTGAGAGGGAATTTTCAGTAAAGAATGTAATTCTTTATTTATACACTGACAAGACAAATGACTTTCTTTGTAGATGGGGCATTACGGGAAGGTGCCTCTGTGGGGAGGACGGCAGACAAGGGTCAGGGTCAGCAGGTGTGTTCTGTGGCTGCCCCTGGTGTGGTCTCTGGGCTGAGGAGGGTCAGGAGGTGTCTGGTGATAACTTCTGTCCTTCTGGTAAGAAGATATGATGACATCATACAAATGTATTTCCACAATTCAGCAGCAGGAAGAGAGCAGAGAACGTTTCTTTATCTGACTTTTCTCAATAGGCTTCATTCAGCCCAGCGATTATTCTGTGTCGAAAATGCATATTGGAGGGGTCCGTTCTGCAATCCGTCACTTCCAAGTCACAAGCTGACCCTAGGAACATGGCTGGGGACCTTCTAATGCTGGGGATGCAGGTGATAGCAGCATCGATGCAATGTCTGGTGACTGCACCTGACATCTGGGGTAGAAGGTAGGCTCTGTGTGTGTGTGTGTGTGTGTGTGTGTGTTACTTAATTACTTATTTTTCAAATTTATATGTTACATCATTGTTCATTTTTAAACAATATTTGCTTCCCCCACTCCCTTAGGTGTAGTCCCCATAGAATTTCCTTCACCAATGTACCCGTGCACCATCACCTCAGTCCCCTGTGCTCCTACCTCCCTCCCTCTAATACCTCTTCCTCCTCCTCCCCTGCAGGATGTCTCTGGTTTATAATTGTCTGTTTCTGTTTACATGTTGTGTTATCATTTTTTTACAGATTTTTTTCTTTGACTTCACTACCCCTTTCCTGGACTGATGATTCAGAAGACTTCAATATCAAAAACCATTATAGTAACATTTGGCAATTCAGTTTTTATTCTGTCATCACTGATGCTGTGTGATCAGGCTGACTACACCACTGTGCTGCTGTCCTTTGCCAAATCAGGTCAGGAAATTTAGGTGTGACAAAGGCCTATATGATCATATCTTTATCATTAAAAGACTGTGAAAAATGCCACAGATGTGTGTTTGAGGTTTTCTAATAATTCAAGATAACTGGCACTAGCAAAGTCTGGCATAGAGCGACTACTTTTCTCATACTGAGACCTCAACAAACTTCATTATTTACCCATAATCTCCCCCTCATCAAGACCCTCAAGCTAAACTCTGTAAATCTCTTCCATGTCACTCCATTGTTGCCCAATAGACTTGCTTAGTCTGGTCGTTGTCTGCACTTGGGAGTTACCCAGGACTGCAGTTCAGATTAACCATCTACATGGCAGTAGTTAAAAGAATCACCACCACAGGCTTATCCTGTTTTTTTGTGGTTGATGGAGGCAGTTACCACTTCACTTCCTCCCACGCATCTTTTTTTTTTTTTTTAAGAGTTATTTATTTATTTGTATGAGCACTGGGTATAGTCAGAAGCACGGGAGGGTGAGAGAATTCACCAGAACCACTACAGGGAGCAGAGCAGACAGACTGACGAAGTACACTGCTGAGGGGAGCAGCGGGCAGCAGGAGAGGTCTGCGTGCCATGTGGACCCTCGCCAGTGACTGGGGATCGAATGCGCACTGCAGAGACTGTGGGCAGCTTTGCAGCCCAGCACTCAACTGCTGTGCCACCGGGGAGGCCCCCAACCCCACATCTTTTATTTATTTATTTATTTATTTATTTATTTCCATTACATAAATATAACATCTTTATTTTTTTTGACATTTTATTTATTTTATTTTTTTTAAATAATAAATTTTATTTTTATATTCCCCATACAATTGCAACCCCCCCTTTCTGATCCCAATCCCTCCCCTCCCATCCCCCACCCCCCCAAAAGTGTCTGTTTCATATTTTTTTGTTGATTCTGATTTTCACTTTCTTATAGTTATTCATTTTCCTGGTCCCTTATTTAAGTTTTCTAGATTCCTGCTATGAGTGAGACCATCCGGTATTTTCCTTTTTCTTTTTGGCTTATTTCGCTGAGCATGATCCCTTCCAGCGCCATCCATGTTGCTGCAAATTGCATGTGTTTATCTTTTTTGAATGCTGAGTAATATTCCATGGTGTATATGTACCATATCTTCTTGATCCAGTCATCTATTTTTGGTCATTTGGGTTGTTTCCAAAGCTTAGCTATTGTACACAGTGCTGCTATAAACATAGGCCAACCCCACAACTTTTAATGGCATCAAACACCATGGGAACACTTAGCCCTCCAGGCCGCTGGCTACCCTGTTGTTCAGAGAAGGACCCTTGGAAATGAGGCCTCTGACCCCACTGAAGAGGGACGGAGAGGACGACGTGTGATCACGGCTTGTATCTTGCTCCCCCCAGCACAGGCTTATTTTCTACAGCATTTTGAGTCTTCACACCCATTTGTCCATGCAGATTTATTTTTTTATTTTTTAAAGATTTATTTATTAATACAAGAGCTGGGGTACAGACGAGAAGCACGGGAGGGTGAGAGAATTCACCAGAGACCGAGCAGGGAGCAGAAAAGGCAGAAAGTTGAAAACACAGCTGAGGGGAGCAGTGGGCGAGTCAGGAGAGGTCTGCTGCGCCATGTGGGTATCTCCCTGGCTGGCCATGAATCAAACCCGCGCTGCAGCGGGTGCGGACAGCTTCACAGTGCTGTGCTCAATTCGCTGTGCCACGTGAGAGGCCCTCCATGCAGATTCATTATTGATTAGTCGCTGACAGCTCAGCACTGTCCCAGGTATAGGGAAATCAAGGAAAGAAAGCAAATGAAATTTCTGCCCTCAAGCGGGTCTATTATATTCCCAATGAGGGGTAAGGCAAGGTTCAACAAAGAGAAAACCAAAGATTTTACTCTTTTCCTGATGTTTTTGGTGGAGGCAGGAATAAAGAAGAATGACTAACCCTGTAAAAGGCTTGGAGAGTATCATGGAAGGAGGCCTACGCAAAAGTTTCGATGTGGGCCCCAGATGTCATGTCCAGCCTCACAGTCCAGAAAGACCCCCAAATCTGGCATGGCTCTCAAGCAAGAAGAGAGGGTGCAGGACCAGTCAGGTGAATGTGGTCATTGTTTGTGTTCTTGATGGCCCAGAAAGCAGACTGAGGCTCAGCATCCCCTCTATGTCCCTGGGCACATCCTCTAGACAAACTCCCAAATCACACTCGGCTCCTTCTCCCATGTCCACTGCAAAATACTGTCTCTTTGAGGTGAAGCCCTCACAGCCCAGGACACAGGTTCACATGATAAGCCTCCCAGAAGTGTGAAGCTTCTTGAAGGGTGTGTCCGTAAGTCTCTTCTGTCCAGTTCTCAGAGAGAGTTAGGTTATCATGAGCTGTGTCTTCATCCAGAGGCACACTGACTGCAAAAGTGAACAAACATAAACCAACAATGACATGTTTATCAGCTAACAATAGTTCACCTTAAATAAAACCAGCGTATGTTTAATGTAAGCTATCAGCTTCTTGAGCCTCATCTCCTGATGCTCAGGCGTAACTACAGGGATCTCTACAGCCTCACCAGGAAACGCTGCACACAGAACAAGACAGTAACTGTCTAAATGAAGCCTTTCTCCACCTCCTATATGTAGAAAGTTGTCTGTGTCCACCAGGACTCTCTTCCAGAAAGCTCCCAGGATTCACTCCCAAATTAGTGGGGCACAAACCCACCACCCGCATCAAGGTCACCAGGCAGCCTTCTTTTGCTGACTGCTTTGCACTAGCACACTGCAGGAAAAATATAATCTGGTGGTCTCTGTGCCAGTTTTGGGAATCTGTCACATGACCTGCACATCGTGGTTTCTCTAATTTTACACACATGTGGACTTAAAATAGGCTGGCACATGATGGGACAACTGTATTTACAGCAGGGGCCATTACAGCAAGAGTGAATAGGGATGAGATTCTCCCTGAAAGTGTATATGGACCGTGGGATTGTATTTTAGGGAAACAATATGATCTAATTTTTAGAAGAACGAGAGGATGAAACTTTTATTTCCGGGTCACAATCTTGGGTATCAACCTAAATAACCATAGATGTGAGCGTTGACCTGAGAGCAGGTGCTGCTACAGGAGTCTGGGACGCTCACTCACCTCAGAGCCCGGACACACATCTTTGGCAAGGACATGGTTGTGTCCACTGTGCTGGGGGGACTGTGCACAGCTCCTGCCGATGGGCTGCCCAGTGTCCTCACACAACAGGGGGAGCTGCTCACATAGCTTCTCACCCTCTACCTCCCTGGGGGCTCCCCTCTCAGCATCTAATGGGGTTTCCATTTCAAGCTGGAGCTTCCATATGATTTGCTACCTCACACCAAGTATAGTTGAAGGGCGGCCTCCTCCACCATAGTCACCTCCTCCTTGGTCTCCCCGTTGTCCCTGGTTCCTACCCTGTTTTCCCTGATTCCTCCTCTGACGTCCCTGATTCCTCTTCTGATGCCCCTGATTCCTCCTCTGACGTCCATAAATCCTCGTCTGACGTCCATGATTCCTCCTCCGACGTCCACGAATCCTCGTCTGACATCCCTGGTTGTTCCCCTGAAATGCTCCAAATCATGGTTAGAGGCAGAGAAGAAAGAGATACAATACTTCACAGTGAAGGACAGGCAGGTGACCTGGGCCTTTGTGCCTCCACAAATACTGTTTAATTGATTACACTTTATTGGAAACAATTATGTAGAAGGAAATGTTTTAATAATGAGGGTTTTTAAAAGAGTAAGAATTTTTTAGGGGCAACACGAGCTCATTTCAGAAATACACTGAATCATAATGTAATGTGTGTGAAAGATAACAGTGAATAAATCAATGATAAATCAGCTCAGTGAAATCTGAATAGAGTTACATCAGTTCCCACTTTTCACATCCATGTGTCTTTGTTGGATCAACTCAGAGATACTCTATTTTAAAATGGTGGTGGTATTCACATATGGGACAGGGAAGAGGAATCACTGACAGGTTCATAATCCCTTATCTGAAACCCTTGGGGCCAAATATAAAAATTCACAATATTTTTGAGATTATAATGCATAATGCACAGAACCTCTAAATTATGTGCCCACCCACACTAGGGTCTGCCAGAGCCATGAATCGATACATCAATAGTCCTGCACCAAGTAGGATTAATAAAGATGTTAAGTGGAGTCAGATGAGTGCAATTCAGGGGGAACCACAATGGAGGAGGACTCCAGGGTGTTTGCATGATCCCTGCCTCTTCATTTTCCCAGCCTTGTAAAACTCCTTCCATTTGGGCATGGGCATAAGCTGATACTTGCCTCTGAGCAATGGCAAAAATGATGGGATGTGCCACTATGGTCATATTCCCTTACCTAGGACCTCAAGTAACAGTTGACTTAAAGACTATCTCCTCAGCTCAGCTCACTTTAAAGAAATAACAGGCCGTGTGGAAGGCCCATGTGCCATGTGATGAGTGGTGGCTTCCTGAAGCTGAGGCAGCTCTCAGGTGACAAGAGTCAGAGCCTAAATGCTGTACCCATACACACAAAAAGAAATCTGCAAACAATTGGTAGAAACTGGGGAGAGGATTATTCCCCACATGAGTCACCAGATGACACGTGGCCCAGCCAGCACCATAACCGCTCTTTGTGACCCCACCTGAGCTGTGCCCAGATTTTCCACACGTGATTCCTTGAGAAAATGTGTGTCTTCAACTTAAAGCCCATGAAGTGTTTTACAGCAACATATAACTGAATAAGAAAGCAAATATATTCTGGTTAGGGTGAATTTAGCATATGAGTCAGGGGGAAACACTGAGATTTTTGAGCCTTACAACTCCGTAATTGTGGTTGAGGGATTTGAAAATGTCATTTGGGTCAAGGTCCTAAAACTATTTGCATCATCTACCTTTCTTGCATTGTTCTCAGACTTACTGAAATATGAACAGTAAACTTTATGGCCCAGTTACTGCACTAAGATCCTTACAAAGGGTGATGCACTTAATTTTTATAAAAACCGGTACAAGGGAAACTGGAATCAAGGACTTGATTCACTTGGGGACACAGTTAATCAATGGGCGAGCAAGCATCTCAAGGATCCCCAGAGGTCCCCAGTGTCCTGTGTCCCTGAGGAAGCTCTGGAGCATCCTGATATCTCCACTGTGAACGTGGTTAACACTGAAGAATTCTTGACTTTCCATACCTTCGTTGGTCTTTAACTTCTTGCTCTCATCACTGTGGAGCTCAGAATCATTGCAGTCAGTGTGAGGTTCCGAAGATATGGACTCTGGAACTGAACTCCTAGACTCAGAAGAGGACGGATTTCTTCAGTGGGACATCCCGTGAGCTCTATGTACTCAGACCCCTGTCCTCCAAATAAGGATAGCGCTTACCTGGTCAAGGTGTTTTTCATGTCCTACAGAGACACAAAGACAAAAGGAGAGTTAGGGATCCCCATGTTTCACGGGGCTTGTATGAAGCATGTTTTCTGTAAACCCTCTATCCAAAAAGGAAAGGGGTGAGTCCCATCTGGATACTGATGGATGCCCCGGTGATGAGTCAAATCCCCATCCCCGAGGGCCCGGAGCACGGCAGCAAGTTGATCCTCCCAGAGCCCAGTAACCTGCTCACTGTGATTGTGATCACAGCAGTGTGTGGGCTGCCTGAGGAGGAGGCCGGGAGACCCTGTGCTCCCCCTGCAAGATGTTCTTTTAGGGACCTGCCTGCCTTCAGAAGAGTCTCCATTAAATCACTCATCACACAGGCCTTTCCTTAGTGAAGAATCCACACACGGCTCATGGAATGGGCCACTGCGGTGGTGACAGGTGGCCTGTGCAGGTGGAGCAAGTCAGGAGACATTGAAACCTTTCCTTGGGACTGAGTGGCAACTAAAAGAAACAGCGCCTGCAATTAATGTTTCTGGATTCGATCCCTCATGCCTTGGAGAAAGGTACAGGAAGGCCTTTGGAGCAAGAGAGTTGTCCACAAACAAGGGAGGAAGTTCTCATACATGAGGCTGCTCAACAACTGCAGTTGCACCAGCCATCACCAGGAATCTCTCAGGAGAGAGTCTGACAATCAGGGCTCTGTGCATATGGGACTGAGATGTATCCTTAGGGTAAAAAAAGAAAACTGTTCTGTTTGAAAACATGTGTTTCCATCTAAGTCATCTAGTTCAAAGAGATCATTGTGTCCTGGTGTAAGGTAAATGGTGTTCAGGCTTTTCTGCCCTCCCACCATTACGATTGCCCTGCCTGATGGGGCACCTGCAGTCATTACATTGTTGTAAGCTGTGTTGTTTAATTCTGTGGGCCATGGCTCAGTACTGAGATATTCTGGAGAGAACTAGAGGCAGGAGAGAGAAGAGAGATGCCCAGAGTGAAGATGCTGGCCCCCTGGCCCCCGGCACCCCTGCCTGCCATTTACCTGGTTGCTGTACTATATGTAAAAGCTCAGCATAGGAAACAGAGACAAGACTCTCCCCATCCTATGAAAGTCCATATGGACCATGGGATGTGTTTTGGGGAACTAACACGAACTAATTTTCAGAAGGATGAATTGATGAAAGTTGTATTTCTGGATCATACTCTTGCGTTTTAGCCTGAATAACCTTAGATCTGGGAGTTCTGCCTCAGATCATGTGCCGTTGCAGGATCGGGCCCCTCACTCACCTTTGAGTGCAGACACGCATCTGTGGCGCGGACATGTTTGTGTCCTCTGTGCTTGCGGAACCGGGCACAGAACTTGCAGATGAGCTGCCCGGTGTCCTCACAGAACAGGCGGAGCCGCACTGCGTGTATCTCACAAAGTTTCTGACCCTCTAAGTCCCTGGGGGCTGCTTTGATGGCTTCATCTAAATGCTGCATAGCCACCCTAAGAACTGATTGCTGAATCGAAGGATGGTAAAAGGGACATCTCCTCTTCGCTGATTGCTCCCCTGACATCCCTGTCTGCTCCTCTGATGTCTCTGGTTGTTCCCCTGACGTCTTGGCTGTGGGGTTTGAGGCCGTGGCTCCTCCTGAAAAGCTCCAAATCGTGGTTAGAGGCAGAGATGAAGTAGACACAATTCTTCACAGTGAAGGACACGCAGAGGACCTGGGCCTCTGTGCCTCCACAAATACCGTTTAATTGATTATAGTTTATTTGCAACAACTACATAGTAAGAAATGTTTTAATAATGAGGGCTTTTAAAAGAAAAAGAATCCTTTATGTTCAACAGAAGCTGATTTCAAAAATACACTGAACCATAATGTAACGTCTTATGTAAAAGATAACAGGAGATAAATCAACTCAGTGAAATCTGAACACAAGTTACAGCAATTCCTTCTTTTCCCTTCCATGTGTCTTTATTGGATCTGATCAACATCAGAGATACTCTATTTTAAATTTCTGGCGGTATTTACTTGTCAGGACAGGGGAGAGAAATCACTAACAGGTTCATAATCACATATCTGAAAACCATTTGGCCAAATACAAAATTCAGAATATTTTTGAGGTTATAGTGGTACAATGTACAGATCCTCCAAACTATGCGCCCAACTCCAGCAGGGCCTGCCATAGCTTTGAATCAGCACATCGACAGTCCTGCACCAATTAAGACTAATAAAGATGTTAAGTAGAGTCAGATGAGCACAGTTCAGTGGTGACCACAATGGAGGGCAACTCCAGGGTGTTGGCATGATTCCTGCCTCCTCATTTTCCCAGCCTTGTAAAACTCCTTCCATCTGAGAGTGGGCATAACCTGAGAATTGCCTCTGAGCAATGGCAAACATGATGGGATGTGCCACTATGTTCATATTTCCTTATGTAGGACCCCATATTATGGTTGACTTAATTTAAAGACTATCTCCTCAGCTCAGCTCACTTTCAATAAATAACTGGCCATGTGGAAGGCCCATGTGCCATGTGATGAGTGGGGGCTTCCAGAAGCTGAGGCAGCTTTCAGGTGACAAGCATCAGGGCCTAAGTCCTACACCCACAAAGAAATGATTTTCCAACAACTGGAAAAGATGGGAGAGGATTTTTTTCCCCACAATGAGTCACCGCATGACATGTGGCCCAGCCAGCACCATAACTGTTCTCTGTGACCCCACCTGAGCTGTGTCCAAGTTTCCCACACACATTCTCTCAGAAAATGTGTGTCTTTAACTTTCAGCTACTGAAGTGTTCTGCAGGAACATATAACTGAATAAGCCAGCAAATAATTTCTGGTTAGGGATAATTTTAACAGAGAAATGAGTTAGGAGGAAACATTGAGCTTTTTAGAGCCATTGAACTCTATAACTGTGGATGAGGGATTTGAAAATGTCATTTGGGTCAAGGTCCTAAAACTATTTGCATCATCTACTTTTCTTGCATTATTCTCAGACTTGCTGAAATATTAACAGTAAACTTTATGGCCCAGTTACTGTACTTAGCTCCTTACAAAATTTGAGGCACTCAATTTTTATGACAACTGGTGAAAGTGAAACTGGAATCAAGGAATTGATTCATTTGGGGGACACAGGTAATCAATGGGCAAGTAGGCATCTGAAAAGTCCCTAGTATCCTGTGTCCCTGTGGAAGCTCTGGGGCATCTTCCACTGGATGCCTAAACAACCTGTACTGCCTAAGCAACCCTCCACTGGAACTAAACTACCTGTACTGTCTGTCTGTCACCCTGTCCCGGGGTAGGTTGTGAACGTAGTTAACACTGAAGTTAACTTCCATTCCCAACACCAACAATTCTTGACTTTCCATACCTTGTTTGGTCTTAAATTTTTCCTTCTCATCACAGTGGAGCTCAGAATCGGTGCAGTCAGTGAGAGGCATTGAAGACATGGACTCTGGGACTGAACTCCTAGACTCAGAAGAGGATGGATTTCCTCAGTGGGACATCCGATGAGCTCTATGTACTCAGACCCCTTCCCTCCAAATAAAGATAGCGCTTACCTGGTCAAGGTGTCTTTCACGTCCTGCAGAGACACAAGGACAAAAGGAGAGTTAGGGAATCCCCATGTCATGGGTTTGGCATGAGGTATGTCTCTGTAAACTCTCCACCCAAGAAGGAAAGCAGTGAGTCCCACCTGGATAGTGATGGACGCCCAGGTTTCTTGAGTCCCATCCCCACCCCTGAGGGCCTGATCATGGCAGCAAGTTGATCCTCCCAGAGCCCAGTAACTGCTTGCTGTGACTGTGATCACAGCAGCGTGTGGGCTGCCTGCGGAGGAGGCCGGGAGACCCTGTGCCCCCACTGCAAGACGTTCTTTCAGGGACCTGCCTGCCTTCAGACGAGTCTACATTAAATCACTTATCACACAGGCTTTTCCTTAGTGAAGAATCCACACACACCTCATGAGAATGAGCCACTGCCGTGGTGGCAGGTAGCCCATGCAGGTGGAACAAATCAGGAGACATTGAAACCTTTCAGTGGAACTGAGTGGCAACTAAATTAAACAGCACCTGCAATTAATGTTTCTGGGGTTGATCCCTCATGCCTCAGAAAAAGGTCGAGGAAGGCCTCTTGGAACAAGTGAGCTATCCACAAACAAGGGAGCAAGGTCTCATACACGTGGCTGCCCAACAACTGATGGTTGCTGCAGACATCTCTAGGACTCTCTCAGAAGAGAGTTTGACCATCAGGGTCTATGCACATGGAGCTGAGATTAATGGTAGCAAAATTTTGCTCATGGTTCCCTTTGGCCTATGAGCCATCCACATGCACCCACACTCACTGGAGTGTATTTACTCAGATCCACATGAAGACAGTAACCATCTAAAAGAAGTCTTTCTCCACCTTCTATATGTGGAAAGTTGTCTGTGTCCATCTGGACTCGCTTCCAGGACGCTTCCCGGATTCACTCCCAAATTAGGAGTCTTCTTTTGCTGACCTATTGCCCTGGCAGACTGCAGGGGAAATAAAATCTGGTTTCTCTCTGCCTGTTTTGAGAATCTGTCCCATGTCTTTAAACTCATGGTTTCTACACTTTTGCATACATGTGAAGATAAAACAGGCTGCATGTGTTTGGATAACAGGGAGTGATCACAGCAAGAGTGAAGAGGGATGGGCCTCTCCTGGTGGCGCAGGTGGTTGAGCGCCTTGCCGGGAAGCTGTCCACAGGCTCTGCAGCGCCTGTTCAATCCCGGCCGTCCAGCGAGGCTCCCACATGGCGTGGCAGACCTCTCCTGTCTCGCCCGCTGCTCCCCTCAGCAGTGTATTTCATCAGTCTGCCTGTTCTGTTCCCCGCTCTGTGTCTGGTGAATCCTCTCACCCTCCTGTGCATCTGGCCTATACCCTGGTTCTTGTATAAATAAATAAATCTTTAAAAAAAAAAAAGAGTGAACAGGGATAAGATTCTCCCCATCCTGTGAGAGTCCATATGACCTTAGGAACGTGTTTTGGGGAACTACCATGAACTAATTGTCAGTGAATAAGATATTGAAAATTTTATTTCCTGATCACAATCTTGGGTTTTAACCTAAAACACCTTAGATCTGGGAGTTCAGCATGAGAGAAGGTGCTGCTGCAGGAGTCTGGGGCCCTCACTCACCTTGGAGCCCTGACATGCATCTGTGACAGGGACGGGGTTGTATTCGCTGTGCTGGGTGGACAATGCACAGTGCTGGCCGATGTCCTCACTGAATACGCAGAGCTGATCTCCTTGTATCTCACACAGCCTCTCACCCTCTGAACCCCAGTGGGGTGCCTTGCTGACTTCGTCTACATGCTGTGGAGTGTTCAAAGGCAATAATGTCTGAAAAAAATGATAGATGGAGGTCCATATACTCAGCCATTTTGTCCTCCTCACTGATTGCTCCCCTGACAGCCCTGGTTGCTCCCTTGATGTCCCTGGTTGCTCCTCTGATGTCCCTGGTCGTTCCCCCGACGTCTCTTGTTGGTCCTCAATGCTGTGCTCTCTGTACCAGTTGTGCCCGCAGTCGGAGCTCACAGGCTCCGTTATGGGCTGCTGGCAGTTGGAGCATGTGGCTTCCTCCCTTTTCCTCTTCTTAGTCGGGGCTGAGGCCATGGCTATTCCTGAAAAGCTCCAAGTCGAGGTGAGAGGCAGAGATGAAGTAGACACAATTCTTCACAAGGAAGGACACGCAGGTGACCTGGGCCTTTGTGCCTCACAAGTCCGGAAATCTGTTTGGAAAAAAAAACTTGGGGATTTGGAAGATGCTCATCCTGTGGATGCGTTGTACAAACACTGATCCCCATCAATTCTGGCTACTAAAATAGAAGTTATTGAAAAGTCATAGCATTTAAATTTCAGGCCCGCAGCCCCATGAACTGTGTCGCTGGCATCATGTCAGCCCTGGGACCAGGCTATATCACACCCAGACACACCACGTCCCATCACTGCAGAGACGCTTCTTGGGGAGGAGCTGAGAGAGACAGAGAATAGAGGAGACTCCTCACAAATGTTGCAGGCAGAGACAGATCTCAGCGAGGAGGGGGTGAGACTCTCTCCTACTGGACTGAACGTCCAAAGAATCAGTGGTCGGAACCGCTTCTCTGTGAGCAGTAGGGCCATTTAGGACGGGGGTCTGTGAGGGATTCCAGTAAGACAAAATATATGTGACCCTACTGACCTCTGCACTCCTGGGTCTCCTGCCCCAACTCACACACCCAGAGGACAAAATAAACAGTTTCATGAAGTGGATAATAACAAACTCAACAAGACAATGAGAAGCTTTTTTTCCTTCTGTGGTTTATAGCAACGGGAGAGAAACCAAATTGGAAGGAGCTGGAAGTCGAGGTGGTGCTGGGGCTTGAGCTCCAGGACACCCCGGAAGACACCTGTCCCTTCTGAACCATGACTCATCCCCAGAGCAAGTCCCCGGGGAGGGGAATCCAGGGTTGGCACCACCCAGGCATGGAGAGGTGGCATGCAGTGGGGTGGGGGGGACAGCTCTTATGGGGACACTAGGGACTGGACCCCCTAGATTCTCACAACCCGTATCTGAGAGCCAGACAGGGGAGGAGGAACAGGAGCCAAGGGGCCTCCTCCCCCAGCCCCTGCTCAGGGAACCTAGTGTGCCCCCCTTCCCTGCTGTGGGCTGTGGGGAGACAGTGGAAATGGGGAAACTTCAGCAAGCTGTTCTGTGAAGTGACAGTGCTCTGAATGAAACACTGGAATTCAACTAAATTACTGATCAGGCTTCGCCCCTCAAAGATCAGGACGACCCTCTGTCTCCACAGAGAATTTCTCCTAGAGACTTTGATCCTTGGCGGGGTTATCCTCTGTCCCTCACCCCAGGATATGTCGACCTTCTTTCTCGCTGCCCAGGGGCCCTGCACTACTGCACAGAAGTTCTGTCCAGTGACCCCGGGCTGAGGTGGTGGCCCCCACTCACTTTATGACCTGGATCTTCCGAGGTGGGGCCTGTGATCTGTGAAAGAGACAGAGAGAAGGGAAAGCCATTAAAAGCAAGTCCTGTCTACTTTCAGATCCATGGCCACCCTCACTGCCTCCCATAAAACACACACACACACACACACAGAGGCATGTTAGCAGTTCTTTTGAAAATGTTGGCCTGGATTTGGTCACTCCCTTCGCCACTCAGCACAGTCTCAAATTCACTGCAAGCCCCTCTACACTGCGATTTCTGGTGGTTACAATGAAGAAGTTAATTTGGACTGTAAAACTCAGGAAAAAAAAAAAAAACATCAGGGTCAGTCTCTGCACATTAGGAGGAATTTTGTCGCTTTGCCTGTGTGTTGGGTACTCAGCTTGTCAAGAGGAAGTGGGGCACAGTAGAAATAATGCCCTTCATTTGTAGCAATCGAAAAATGTGACTACATAGTGAGCAAGAATCTTCTGTCACAAAACGTAGAGATTTAAATGAAGAGTTTAGTGGACTGTAAACTAAACATCTTTGGAATAAATGAAATTGATCAAATACGTGAGGAGACATTCCATGTCCATAAACTGTGGGTTTAGACTGTGAGGCTGACCATGCTTCCCTAAGAGTCACACAGATTCAGGGCACTCCCTATACAAACAAGCTGTGGTTCTTTTTTGCTGTTGTTATTCCTTTGGTGTTTCATTTTGTTTTTGTCTTTGTAACATCAGCCAATTCATTTTAAAATTCATTGGAAAATCCAGGAATCCAAGACAGCCAGAATAATCTTGACAAAGTTCAACCTTGCAGGAGTCATGTCTTGCCATTTCAAAGGTATATGGCTACAATGGTCAAGATTATTTAAAAGTGTTAGCGTAATGATATACATGTAGATCAATGAAATACAATAGCCTAGAAATAAACCCATACATCTTCTCACACCCCCCTCCTCTGGCCTGTACCCCAGTTCTTGTATACATAAATCAATAAATCTTTAAAATAAATAAAAGACCCTAGAAAAGGTAAGTCTGGCAATATGACATAAAGGCATAAGGGGTAAGGGGAGAGGGGGAGGGGGAGGGGGAGAGTGTGGGGGAGGGAATATGAGAAGGGGAGGGAGGGGAGGGAGGGGGAGGGAGGGGGAGGGAGGGGAGGGAGGGGGAGGGAGCAGGCTCTGGCCAACACCTGGGCACACACTCTCCCTCCCGCCCACATGTACCTGGCAGGGGCAGAAGCTGCATCTCCGGGGCTGGAAACCACATTACTCTAGAGCACACGTGGCCACCCGGGAAGTCCCTGCAGGGCCTGCTGGGAGAGGTGACTCAAGCCGGAAGGGGGGCGGGGCAGGGGGAAGGACAAGACTTGGGGTGCAACTGCACCCCATTGGGGCAGAAGCACATCTACACCTCCTGGCGCTGGCACTGCCGGCCCCGCTCCGTGTCCAGAGACTCATCTGTATGACACCCATGACCCTCCAGGTCCTGATCAGGCTCCTCCCAGGGCAGGGCTGTGCTGGAGGGCAAGGACATCCCGAGTTCACCTTCTCCTCCTCGTTCTCAAACCACCTGAGGGAGCAGGGAAAAGTTCACTTTCTTTTTTTAATTGACGGGTGAACATGCAGGTTTGCATCACGCTACTTTTTCATCTTCCATCAGCATCACCACAGTCACTGCAGAGGAAGCTGCAGGGGGAGGGGGGTTTCTCTGGCTCAGCACCAGCCTGGCCCCAGGACCCCCATTCTGTCTCCCCCTCCTCTGCTCCCCGGGCAGACCCGCCCCACCCCACAAGGACACCCTCATTCCCTTCTCTTCACCCCCCCCAGTCACACTCGGTTTCTTCCTTTTCCAGACCTGCCTGGTGGGGAAGGGGGGGGCGGTAAAAGACAGCCCCAGGCACTGCCCTGCCTCCATCCTGCTCACCTGTGACACAGGAATGTCCCCACCTCAGGGGGCTCCATACAATTGCAACCCCCTTATTTTGACCCCAATCCCTCCTTTCCCCGCCCCTCTCTGGTTCATAGTTGTTTGTTGATTTTGATTTTTTCTTTCTTATAGTTATTCATTTTCCTGGTCCCTTATTTAAGTTTTCTAGATTCCTGCTATGAGTGAGACCATCCAGTATTTTTCTTTTTCTTTCTGGCTTATTTCGCTGAGCATGATCCCTTCCAGCACCATCCATGTTGCTGCAAATTGCATGTGTTTATCTTTTTTGAATGCTGAGTAATATTCCATGGTGTATATGTACCACATCTTCTTGATCCAGTCATCTATTTTTGGGCATTTGGGTTGTTTCCAAAGCTTAGCTATTGTAAAAGTGCTGCTATAAACATAGGGGTGCAGGTGCTCTTTGGAGTTGATGTTTTTTTTTTAAAACCCTGCTTTTTTTTTTTTTTTTATAGAGGCATGCTTTTATTTATTTATTTATTATATTTGTTTGTTTGTTTTGTTTATACATGCACTGGGTACAGTCAGAAGCGCGGGAGGGTGAGAGAATTCACCAGAGCCAGAGTGGGGAGCAGAGCAGGCAGAAGGACTGAAGTACACTGCTGAGGGGAGCAGCGGGCGGCAGGAGAGGTCTGCGCACCATGTGGGATCCTCCGCCGGTGGCCGGGGAGCAGCCGGGGATCGAACCGGCGCCGCAGAGGCCGCGGGCAGCTTCGCAACCCAGCGCTCAACCGCTGCGCCACCGGGGAGGCCCTGGAGTTGATGTTTCTGTGACCTTTGGGTAAATACCTAGGAGTGGAATTGCTGGATCCTATGGAAGCTCTATGTTTAGTAGGTCCAGAAATCTCCACACAGCTCTCCATAGTGGTTGGACCAGTTTGCACTCCCACCAACAGTGCAGGAGAGTTCCTTTTTATCCACAACCTCGCCAACATTTGTTGTTGCTAGTTTTTTTTAATATGTGCCATTCTCACTGGTGTAAGATGGTATCTTATGGTAGTTTTGATTTACATTTCCCTGATTGCAAGTGATGTTGAACATTTTTTCATATGCCTGTTGGCCATTTGCATTTCCTCTTCAGAGAAGTTTCTTTTTAGTTCTTCTGCCCATTTTTTGGACTGGATTATTTTCTTTATTTTTGTTGAGTCTCATCAGCTTTTTGTAGATTTTTGTGATCAGTCCTTTATCATTAGTGTTGTGAAATGTTCTCCCAGTCGGTGGGGTTTCTCTTTGTTTCTCTTTGTTTTGGTTATTGTCTCTTTTGCTGTGCAGAAGCTCTTTAATTTGATGTAGTCCCATCTTTGCCTTCGTTATCACTGCTTTCTTCACAGCCTTTTTAATATGTCTGGCCCAGGCTGAGTGTCACTGTGCTATCAGGCAGCTTCCCAGGTGACTGGGATACACAGCAAGGGAGAAGGACCTCTAATCTGGGCTAAGTCCAACCCAGGAAGGAATCCTTTCCTCTTTCATTTCTAACTGAAGTTCTATTTTTTCTGGAGAAATGGATCCCAAAGAAGGGAGAAAATTACCCAGGAATCCACAAAGATGAAATGATGGTACCCAAGGATCCCTCATTAGCAGGTCACACATGTGAAAGTGCTTTGCAGTCTTTATAGAATCAACACTACCAAAACCTTTTTTTTGTGCTCTATGCCTCAGGCTTTGTGCCTGAGCACTTCTCACAACAACCTGGGAGCAGAGCCCCATTATTAGATGGAGGAAATTAAGGTCTAGATGGATGGTGTCACTTGTCCATTTTTTTTAAGGATTTGTTTATTTATGGATACAAGATATGGGGTACAGGCCAGAGGTGTGAGAGGTGAGAGGATTCACCAGAGACAGAGTGGGGAACAGAACAGGAGGACTGACTGAAATTTGTTGCTGAGAGGAGCAGTGGGCGAATGAAGTGAGATCTGCTGCGCCATGTGGGTAGCTCCCTAGCTGGGGATCGAACTCGTGCTGCAGAGGCTGTGGCTAGTTTCATAGGTTGTGTCTTAACCCCTTGCGCCACCAGGGAGGCACCATTGATCCAATTTTAAAGAAAATCCAGTAAGACATAAACCAGGCTCTGCATTGAAAGGTGGAAAACTTATTTTTGTCTCCATCTAGTATCTTCCTCAGACCCAGTGTGTCCATTTCACTAAAGCAGGCGCTCAGAAGTGGTAGCATCATGTAAAGCCAACCAACCCCACACATTCCCACCATCTTCAGAGAGTTCAGGGCTGGCAGAACAGAGAAGTTGGAGAAGGGAGGCTGAAATACATGGTCTGCAGGAAGGAGCAATCTGAAAACAGAAGTCCCTACCTGTAGACAGGAATCATAATAGAGAGGGAGAAATTAATCAAAATTTACCAGGACTGATGCACCTGTTAGAATGAGTAGAAAAACTTTTAGGCAGTTTTATAACTGCATTCCATGTTTACATGGCACACACACACCTAAGAGGATTTTTTCCCACAGATTTTTATTCATTTTTTTTTTTTTTGAGTAGAAGAACTGGATGTAAACAAAAGGTGTTGTGGATGAGAGGATTCAACAGAGACACAGTGGGGAGCAGAAGAGGTGGGTTTACTGAACTACACTGCTGAGGGGAGCAGCGGGTGAGACAGCAGAGGTCTGCTGTGCCATGTGCGCCCTGGAAATAGAACTCAGAATATCAAGGGGGAACATCACTGTGGTGGCGTGCTAAGACTTAACCCCTGGGTCACCAAGGAGGCGCTAAAAGGATTTTAAGACTCAAAGTAAACTTCCACAAAGGGAAACCATGGCATATGACAGAAAGGTACATGACAGGATCAATGACTGAGTAGACACTGCAAAAATACACAATTAGGAACTGGAAGGCACAGGACTAAAAACTATAGAAAATGAAACCCAGACACAGAAGGAAAACTCAACAAAGAGCAGGCGTCAGTGAGCTGTGCCCCTGGCCTTGGGGAAGCAGAGGAAGCTTGGGCAAGGAGCAGAAAGGACGTTTGAAGAAGTAACACCTGAACATGTTTTAAATTGAGTGAAAACTAAAAACCTACAAATTCCTTCACATCAGTGAAACCATGTCAGAGCATGGCCGCACTGAGGGGCTGTGGCTCATTCCCTCTTCAGTTTCATCATCCCCTATTCCTTCCGAGAACAGTCTGATCCAATATAGTGACATGTTAAATGTTTTCCATCAAAAAGTGTATCTGTAGGTTTGCACGACATGAGTGTTTGCAGTTCCCATTAGAAATCTGTCAGAAGAGAGCCAGTGACTGCAGACCAAGGCCACAGGGGGAAGAGTAGGGGGTTCTCTGGCTCAGCATCAGCCTGGCCCCCAGTTGAGAGAATTCCTACCATCCCCCACTCCCCACAGCACCATGGGGGTCACTCACCTCTCCTCTCTCCCATGTAGTCATAACTGCAGTCCCCGAATGATCACCTGCAGTTTCCTTTAGATTCAGCCATTTTCTCAGAGCTTTCATTTTACAAAGGAGCAGAAAAGTCTCCCTGGAGACACTCAGGACATCCTCGGGGAGCTGCCTCCAGCAACTTTAGGTGAGGGCGGTGAGTGGCCTGCCAGGTGCAGGGACGCTGGGTCTGTGCAAGGGAGCTGGCCTGTCACAGGCACCAGAACACAAGGACAGACACCCTGGGTGTCTGGAGGCTGTAGGGGGCATTTGGAAGGACATTTAATATATTGTGTACATTCCCTTCCTAGAGTAAAAGCACCAAACTTTGCAGGTAGATCAATATCACCTCTTCCCAGCACCAAGCCTTTCCGAAGCCAATCACTTTTCAACTCCTGTTGCCATTATTGAATTGGACACTGCACCTTTATTCATGCAGCACATGTTAGTTGTCAACGTTTTCTTTCCCTTCTTGAGTCAGTTACGTCAATCTTTTCAGAAGCACTTTACCATGGGTTTCATTGAATTTGCGGTTTGTTCTTCAAGTTACTCTCAAAATTAAAATTTCCAGTATATGCTCTTGCCTGCGCGCTCCTTGTTAAAAAAATCTGTGGGTAGCCAGTGATTTATCTATAATGAGAGAGTTCTCCCCTAAAAGACCAATAGGGCCTATTTTCTTTCTATAATTTGCCTGCAACAAATAATGTCTAATTTTCCCTTTACTATATTTTTTGTTATAGTTTTCAAGGAATTGTTTTTATTTTCTTTGTCTGAATGATTTCTTTACCATCAATTTTTTTTGATGTTGTTCAGAATCTAAATGTTGAAGGGAACATAATTGTCCCTGTGGACAGTAATCTGAACTTGGCCTGCCCAGAGGAGGGAGCCACCCCTGGCTGGGGAGGCCACATTTGGCTGAGATAGGACTTCAGGACACCAGGAGGGGAGGGGAGATTCAGAGAGTTCCTAGAGCTGGGAGGTGGGGCCTCTCACTTCAGTTGTGTCCATTGAGTTGACCTCCAAGACACCCAAATGGATGGTGGAAATGTCCCCACATCCGGTGTCAGCCATGAAGTGTGTGTGGTTGTGGGAGCACAAAGGAGAAAGTGGTGCCTCCTGCATAGACATGGAGCCCTGGAGGAAAAGCTCTATGGGGTGGTTACAGCTTGGGCTCAGAGGGCATTTTCAGTAAAGAATAGAATTTTGTTTTTATGCATTGACAAGACAAACCACTTTCTTTGTAAGTGGGAGCTACGGGAAGGCGCCTTTGTGGTGAGGACGGCAGACAAGAGTCAGGGTCAGCAGGTGTGTTCTGTGTCTGCTCCTGGTGTGGTCTCTGGGCTGAGGAGGGTCAGGAGGTCTCTAGTGATAAATTTTGTCCTTCTGATAAAAAGAGATGATGACATCATACAAATGTATTTCCACAATTCAGCAGTAGGAAGAGAGCAGAGTACTTCTTCATCTGACTTTTCTCAATAGGCTTTAGCACATCAATTATTCTGAATGGAAAATGCATATTGGAGGAGTCCATTTTGCAATCCTTTACTTCCAAGTCACAAGCTGACCCTAGGAACATGGCTGGGGACCTTCTAATGCGGGGGATGCAAGTGACAGCAGCCTCGATGGAATGTGTGGTGACTACCTGACATCCTGATTATACGTGGGCTCTGTGTGTTAGTGTGTTTACTTAATTACTTATTTTTCAAATTTATATGTTACATCATTGTTCATTTTTAAACAATATTTGCTTTCCCCACCCCCTCAGGTGTAGTGCCCGTAGAATTTCCTTCCCCAAGGCACCGGAGCACCATCACCTCAGTCCCCTGTGCTCCTCCCTCCCTCTGATCCCTCTCCCTCCTCCTCCCCTGCAGGATGTCTCTGGTTTATAATTGTCTGTTTTTGTTTTGTTGTGTTTTGTATTGTTATTATTTTTTCACATTGATTTTTCTCCTTGACTTCACTACCCCTTTCCTGGACTAATGATTCAGAAGACTTCAATATCAAAAAACATTATATTAATGTTTGGCAACTCAGTTTTTATTCGTCATCATTGATGCTGTATGATCAGGCTGATTATACCGTGGTGCTCCTGTCCTTTGCCAAATCAGGTCAGGAAATTTAGGTGAGACGAAGGCCTATCTGATCATATCTTCATCATTAAAAGACTATGAACAATGCCACAGATGTATGTTTGAGATTTTCTATAATTCAAGATAACTGGCACTAGCACAGTCTGGCATAGAGCAACTTCTTTTCCCATACTGAGACCTAAAGAGACTTCATATTTACACATAATCTCCCCCTTATCCAGACCCTTGCACTAACCTCTGTAAATCTCTCCCACGTCACTCCATTGTTGCCCAATAGACTCCCTAAGTCTGGTCGTTGTCTGCACTTGGGAGTCACTGAGGACTACAGTGCAGATTAACCATCCACAGGGCAGTGGTTAAAAGAATCACTGCTACAGGCTTATCCTGTTTTATATGGTTGACAGAGGCAGTTACCTCTTCACCTCCCCCCACACATCTTTTAATGGCATCAAATACCCCGGAAGCACTCAGCCCTCCAGGCCGCTGGCCACCCTGCTGCTCAAAGGAGGACCCTTGGAAATGAGGCCTCTGACCCCACTGACCAGGGATGGAGAGGACGACGTGTGATCCTTTTATCTTCCTCTCCCCTTGCACAGGCTGGTCCTCTGCAGCATTTTGAGTCCTCACACCCATTCGTCCATGCAGATGTATTTTTTTATTTTTTAAAGATTTATTTATTTATATAAGAGCTGGGGTATAGACGAGAAGCACCCGAGGGTGAGAGAATTCACCAGAGACAGAGCAGGGAGCAGAAAAGGCGGACGCCTGAAAACAATGTTGAGGGGATAAGTGGACAAATCAAGAGAGGTCTGCTGTGCCATGTGGGTATCTCCCTGGCTAGCCAGGAATCAAACCCGCGCCACAGAGGGTGCAGACAGCTTCACAGTGCTGCGCTCAACCCGCTGTGCCACCTGGGAGGCCCTCCATGCAGATTCATTATTGATCAGTCACTGACAGCTCAGCACTGTTCCAGGTATAGGGAAATCTAGTAAAGAAAGCAAATGAAATTTCTGCCTTCAAGTGGTTCTATTATATTCTCTACGAGGGTTAAAGGAAAGTTAAACCAAGAGCAAACCAAAGATTTTACTCTTTTCCTATGTTTCTGGTGGAGGCAGGAATAAAGAAGAATGACTAACCCTGTAAAAGGCTCAGAAAGTATCACGGAAGGAGGCCTATGCAAAAGTTTCTATGTGGGCAAAAGCTGTCATGTCCAGCCTCACAGTCCAGAAAGACCCCCAAATCTGGCATGGGTCCCGAGGAAGAAGAGAGGGTGCAGGACCAGTCAGGTGAATGTGGTCATTGTTTGTGCATTTGATGGCCCAGAAAGCAGACTGAGGCTCAGCATCCTCTCTACATCCCTGGGCACATTCTCCAGACAAATTCCCAAATCACACTCAGCTCCTTCTCCCATGTCCACTGCAAAGTAATGTCTCCCTGAGGTGAAGCCCTCATAGCCCAGGACACGGGTCACTTGCTGAACCTCCTAGAAGTGTGAAGCTTCTCAATGGTGTGTCCGTGCTGGAGACCTGCTCCAGCAGAATGTTGTGTCAGGAGTCCCTGAAGGGAGAGGATGGTGTCGGCAAAAACTGAGGGCTGATGGGAATAGGGATGAGGAGACACAGACACTCTTATATTGGTGCAAGTATCTCCTGCTGAGGGTCTCAGCGGGTCTTTATTTTTACAGCAAGGTGAGGGTGAGATTACATCAGCATAAGCATTGAACCCAAACAAAGACAATCATTACATATTTTCTCATGAACATATAGAGACCCTTTTCATCTCATACCAAAAAGGCACTTCTTTGAGCAACTTAAAAAAACCATCAGGGATAACTGGTTTTCTTGGTGTAACTCATTTCCTATCATGATCAATTGTCTAAGACAGCACAATATTTGGTAACAATTAATCAACTTATTAAGCTTTCCTAATTTCAGAGTGGGCGTGAAAGTCCTATCCTATATTCTGTTACTAAAATCAACCTATCTCCCTAGCACACAAATAATCTAACTAATTTATCAATTACTTCAAAGTGGCCTAAAGTAACTCATCAAATCTATTTTAATCCTACAGAAGTCTAACTCTTAACTAGAAATACCTAACCTCCACACAGTCTGCAAACTATCGACTTTCTGCATACACCAGGAAATGTATTGCTGCCACAAACACGTACCCCCTGGGTTAGGTTATGGTTTCCAAGTGCAGCTGGTTCACGGCAGTTTGTTCTCTATAGTTCTCAGGGCCAAAACATTTCTTTCCTGGCTACACCTTTAGAAATTTTACTTTCTTTAGTAATGATTCAAGTGTAAGAACAATAGGCCAATTAATGCCTAGGTCCAATTAGGTTTTTCACCAGTCAATTTATAACTAACTTACTTATGCATTAACCAAGAACAAACACGAGAGCATTAGCAGGCATTGCCATGGAGACTCCCTTATTCTCTCCTTCTGTGAAGTGCAGGACTCCCCTGTTCTAGGGAGTTTCCCCCAAAGCTCGGCCTTTGTCAAGAGACAGCATGGGTAGCGCCACCTACCACATGTCTGTAAGTCACTTCTGTCTGGTCCTCAGACAGAGTTATGTTATCATGAGCTGTGTCTTCATCCAGAGGCACGCTCACTGCAAAAGTGAACAAACATAAACCAACAATGACATGTTTATCAGTTAACAACAGTTCACCTTAAATAAAACCAGCATATGTTTAATGCAAGCTATTGGCTTCTTGTGCCTCATCTGCTGATGCTCAGGCGTCACTACAGGGATCTCTACACCCTCACCAGGAAATGTTGCACACAGAACAGACAGTAACCAGGAAAAGAAGCCTTTCTGCACCTCCTTTATGTGGAAAGTTGTCTGTGTCTATCAGGACTCTCTTCCAGGAAGCTCCTGGATTCACTCCCCAATTAATGAGGCCCAAACCCACCATCCACATCAAAGGCTTCCAGGCATCCTTCTTTTGCTGACTGCTTTGCCCTAGCACACTGCAGGAGAAATAAAAGCTGGTAGTCTCTGTGCCTGTTTTGGGAATCTGTCACATGAGCTTGCACATCGTGGTTTCTCTAAGTTTACACACATGTGAACATAATATTGGCTGGCACGTGATGGGACAACTGTATTCTAAAGCAGGGGGCATCACAGCAAGAGTGAATAGGGACGAGACTCCCCCCATTCTATCTAAGTCTATATGGACGGTGGGATTGTATTTTAGGGAAACAACATGAACTAATTTTTAGAAGAACGAGAGGATAAAACTTTCATTTCCAGGTCACAATCTCGGGTATCAACCTAAATAACCATAGATGTGAGCGCTGACCTGAGAGCAGGTGCTGCTACAGGAGTCTGGGGCACTCACTCACCTCATAGCCTGGACACACATCTTTGGCAAGGACATGGTTGTGTCTGCTGTGCTGGGGGGACTGTGCACAGCTCCTGCCAATGGGCGGTCCAGTGTCCTTACACTTCAGGGGGTGCTGCTCACACAGCTTCTCACCCTCTACCTCCCTGGGGGCTCCCCTCTTGGCTTCCAGTGGGGCTTCCATTTCAGGCTGGAGCTTCCATATGATTTGCTACCTCACATGTAGAATATCTGAAGGATGGCCTCCTCCACCATAGTCACCTCCTCCTTGATTGCTCCCCGTTGTCCTTGGTTCCTACCCTGGTTTCCATGATTCCTCCTCTGACATCCATAAATCCTCGTCTGACATCCATGACTCCTCGTCTGACATCCATGACTCCTCATCTGACATCCATGAATCCTCGTCTGACATCCATGAATCCTCGTCTGACATCCATGAATCCTCGTCTGACATGCATGAATCCTCATCTGACATCCCTTGATCCTCCCCTGATGTCCCTGGTTGTTCCCCTGAAAAACTCCAAATCGTGGTTAGAGGCAGAGAAGAAATAGACAGAATACTCCACAGTGGAGGACATGCAGGTGACCTGGGCCTTTGTGCCTCCACTAATACCATTTAATTGATTACAGTTTATTGGTAACAATTATTTAGTAAGAAACGTTTTAATAATGAGGGCTTGTAAAAGAGTAAGAATTCTTCAGGGGCGACACAAGCTCATTTCAGACATACACTGAACCATAACGCAAAATCTTGTGTAAAAGATAACAGCAGATAAATCAGCTCAGTGAAATGTGAACGTGAATTCTATCAATTCCTGCTTCTCCCTTCCATGTGTCTTTGTTGGATCAAACTCAGAGATACTCTATTTTAAAATGGTGGTGGTATTCACATATCAGGACAGGGGAGAACAATCACATGTTCATGATCTCTTATCTGAAACCCTTGGGGCCAAATATAAAAATTCACAATATTTTTGAGGTTATAATGGCATAATGTACAGAACCTCTAAATTATGTGTCCACCCCCAGCAGGATCTGCCAGAGCCATGAATCGATACATCGATAGTCCTGCACCAAGCAGGATTAATAAAGATGTTAAGTAGAGTCAGATGAGTGCAATTCAGGGGGGACCACAGTGGAGGGCAACTCCAGAGTGTTTGCATGATTGCTGCCTCCTCATTTTCCTAGCCATCCATTTGAGCATGGGCATAAGCTAATAATAGCCCGAGCAATGGCAAGAACGATGGGATGTGCCACTATGGTCTTATTCCCTTACTTAGGACCCCATGTTACAGTTGACTTAATTTACAGACTATCTCCTCAGCCCAGCTCACTTTAAAGAAATAACAGGCCATGTGGAAGGCCCATATACCATGTGATGAGTGGTGGCTTCCAGAAGCTGAGGCAGCTCTCAGGTGACAAGAATTTGGGCCTAAGTCCTACAGCCATTAAAAAAAAGGAATCCTACCAACAACTGAAGATGATGGGAGAGGATTATTCCTCACATGAGTCACCAGATAACATGTAGTCCAGCAAACATAACTGCTCTGTGTGACCCCACCTCACCTGAGCTGTGCCCAGATTTCCCACACACGTGATTCCTTGAGAAAATGTGTGTCTTCAGCTTTAAGCCACGGAAGTGTTTTACAGCACATACAACTGAATAATCCAGCAAATAAATTCTGGTTAGGGTAAATTCAGCAGAGATATGAGTCAGGAGGAAACATTGACATTTTTTGAGCCTTACAACTCTGTAATTGTGGATGAGTGATTTGAAAATGTCATTTGGGTCAAGGTCCTAAAACTATTTGCATCATCTACCTTTTTGTATTGTTCTCAGACTTACTGAAATACGAACAGTAAATTTTATGGCCCAGTTACTGTACTAAGCACCGTCCAATGGTTGATGCACTTAATTTTTATAAGAACCGGTAAAAGGGAAACTGGAATCAGGGAATCGATTCACTTGGGGACACAGTTAATCAATGGGTGAGCAGGCATCTCAGGGATCCCCAGAGGTCCCCAGTATCCTGTGTCCCTGAGGAAGCACTGGAGCATCCTGACATCTCCACTGTGAATGTGGTTAACACTGAAGAATTCTTGACTTTCCATACCTTCATCAGTCTTTAAGTTTTTGCTCTCATCACTGTGGAGCTCAGATTCATTGTGGTCAGTGTGAGGCTCCAAAGACACAGACTCCGGGACTGAACTCCTAGACTCAGAAGAGGACAGATTTCTTCAGTGGGACATCCCGTGAGCTCTACGTACTCATACCCCTTCCCCCCCAAATAAGGATAGTGCTTACCTGGTCAAGGTGTCTTTCACATCCTGCAGAGACACAAGGACAAAAGGAGAGTTAGGGAATCCCCATGTTTCGTGGGGCTTGTATGAAGCCTGTTTTCTGTAAACCCTCTATCCAAAGGAAAGGAGTGAGTCCCATCCGGACACTGATGGACGCCCCGGTGATGAGTCAAATCCCCATCCCCGAGGGACCAAAGCACGGCAGCAAGTTGATCTTTCCAGAGCCCAGTAACCTGCTCACTGTGACTGTGATCACAGCAGAATGTGGAGAGCCTTAGGAGGAGGCCAGGGACCCTGTGCTCCCCCTGCAAGACGTTCTTTCAGGGACCTGCCTGCCTTCAGACGAGTCTGCATTAAATCACTCATCACACAGGCCTATCCTTAGTGATGAATCCACACACACCTCATGAGAATGGGCCACGTGGTAGGTGGTCGTGCAGGTGGAGCAAATCAGGTGACATTGAAATCTTTCAGTGAGAATGAATGGCAAATAAAATGAACAGCTCCCACAATGAATGTTTCAGGGTCGATCCCTCATGCCTCAGAAAAAGGTCCGGGAAGGCCTCTTGGGGCAACTGAACTGTTCATCAACAAGGGAGGTATTTCTCATACATGTGGCTGCACAACAACTGGTGTTTGCACCAGTCATCTCAAGGCCTCTCTCAGGAGAGAGTTTGAAAGTCAGGGTTTGGTACATACAGGACTGAAATGAATCCTTATTGTAAAAAAAGAAAATTATTCTCTTTTAAAACATGTGTTTCCATGTAAGTCATCTAGTTCAAAGAGATAATAGTATCATGGCTATTGCAATGTCTTACTAAACACAGAGGATGTCATAATCCTAAATGAAAGTAATGTGACGTGCATTTAAAAGAAAAAAAATGTATTTAATATGATGTTTTCAAGGTCTAAAAGGGGGATATTAGAAAAAGTAAGAAGGTAAAAGCAAGTGTTAAAAGTCTAAAAGAGAGTGAGAGTGTTTAAAGAAAGCAATAGCAAGTGTTGAAGTTCTGAGAGAGAGGGAGGAAAAGAATTTTTAAGAAAGTGTTTAAAAGGCCAAATCAAGAAGTAAAAAGACAAAAGCAAGCAGGTCTGAGAAAGGAAGGAAATTTTTAAGAAAACAAAAGTGTTAAAAAGTAGTGTTGTAAGAAAGGAAGAAAAAGTAAAGCAAGCAAAAGCACGTGTTAAAGGAAAGTAAGAAAGCAAAGAAAGTGTTCAGGCTTGGGAGGCGGCTCGTTGGGAAAACAAATGTGCATGTGCTGCAGAGAGTCGGTACAAACTGTAAAAAAGGACAAGGGATTCCAGCAGTTTATTTCATTAGCTCCAGAGACTGAACATGGCCTTGACGCCCTACATCGACAGCAAGGAGACCATCAAGGCTGAGGAAAAAGAGACCCCCCCCCCAAAAAAAAAAGGGAGAAAGAGAAGAGAAGGGCCCAGTATGTGGCAGTTGGCGCTGCCAGCCCCCTGCCACCTCAGACTCGCCCGAAGGCTTATTGTCCCAGGCATTCGGGATCTCACCCCATTCGTGGGCTGCCAGCCTGCTTCGACTGCCAGCAGCCGGGACACCTCAGCCACGAATGTCTGAAGAAACCACCTCCACGCTGTGCCCTCAGTGCCACTCACAGGGCACTGCAATAGGTTCTGTTCCACTGTGATGAGAGAGACAGGGAGCAGCCCAAACCACAGGGCAAGATGGGAGGACAGTCTTAACCGTCTACTGTCTTTGACTAGAAGTAGCAGCTACAGGTTAAGAAGACATTTTCTAAAGAAGCCCAGAAGTGAGACAAGCGTCTGGTGACCCTAAAAGTGGCAGACAAAAAAAAACAAAACAAAAACAAACTCACACTCTGGTGAATCAGGAGCCACTTACTCTGCCTTTTTCCACCTTCCTTAGACTGGCCTACTGATGATTTGCCTGAGGCAGGACACCTTCATCCTTCTAGTCATATGAAAAAAAAAAAAACCTAAAGTTATTTAAAAAATCTGTATTACAGATGGCCTTATAGGCAGGACAAGGGTGAAGTTGGCTACTATCAATCTTGCCTCTAGAGCAGACCAACTTCTGTCCTACTTGCGCCTCTTTATGATTTTCTTGTTTGGGCCTTGCTTCCTCAACACCCTCGTCAGAATCATCTCCTGTCACCTCAAAGCCAGCAGACGTCAGATGGTCCTTCAGACGGAGCCTGATAGGACGCCTCCCCCGTCCTTCCTCCCAGGGCCCTTAGATCGCCGCCCTACAGTGGAGCCCTGACTGCTCGCCCCGGTCACCATTTTCAGCAGGAAGCAGTGACTGTTCAGATCGACGCCCTCTGTCCTAACAGCAGTGAGAGGCTCTGTCTGTAGAAGGGGTATTGAGCCCCAGGACAAGTTAGGGTTAAGCAGGCAGCTGGAGGGCAGTGCAGGCCAGGACTTTAGGAGAGTTAAAGAGGCTTCTGAGACAAGGACAGTAAATTCTAAGTGCTAACCCACACATACACCAGAGGGGAGGTCAGTAAGGCCAAGAGGATGAAACAAAAACAGTACACTGGGCAGTGCCTGGTGACTGAAAGTAGTTTCTCTTACACACACGGGAACCCTAAAAATACTTGTCTTTGAAGGCTGCAACCTGACATCTGAGGACCCTAGATACAATGGATTAAAATTAAAAAGGGTGGAAATTAAGTGGAAAATGTCAGGCTGACCTGTGGATGAGCTCGTTGGGACAGAGCCCGCAGACTAAAAATTTTAGGTGCGTGTGCTCTGAAGGCCACACGCACCCTGATTCATGCATTCCCGGCTGACTGTATCCCTACATTTTGTTAATAAATACTCTGTAATCCAGCTGCTCGGGCTCAGATTTTGGAGAGAGATCTCCTCTGGGCTTGCTTGTGTGAAGCCTCCAGAGTAAATAAAGAGCTTCCCTCCTTCTCACTGAGTGTTGCCCGATTCCCTAATGAAAATGTGCCAGAACAGTTCATCCTTAAAAAAACAGGAAACTCTATGTGTTACAACGTGGATGATTCTGGGAGACACTACAGTCAGAGACAAAAGGACAATATTCTCATGACTATTTCAACCTAGTCAAATGCAAAAACAGAACGTGGGATGTGGGGACCAGGTGACAGGAGGGTCCTGGGGACGCTGTTTACTGGGGAGACTTTCAGGTTGGGGGGAGGAACCCGTTGTGCAGATGGAGAGTGGAGATGGGGCCTCCACAGTGTGACGCTGATGCCAGTAAAGACAATGTGTAAGATGGAGAGCAGGTACATTTGTGATTTGTGTATTTTACCACTCTCCCCTATGCCCTCATCACACACACAGAGATATGTCTGTTCAGCAACGAAAACACTCTTCACATGAGTCCTTTGAGGTGGAAGTGTTAGGGGGAAAGGATGTCCTGAGCAAACTCTATACAGGCTTTGTGGACTCTACTCCCACTCCATGAAGACACTGGGAACTACGAATCCCATGACTACCAAAGAGAGAGTTGCGAGGACCTGATGGCCGAATTAAGCAGCATGTTCTCCGTTTGGATATTTAACCAGTCAAGTGAGCAGGTGTAGGATTCTGAGCCTCATGGCCTGTGGGGTTTTAGCCAGCTCTCAGCAGGTCATTTGGGATTCCAGGTCAGTGGCATTTATGAATTTATCTCCCTCTTTTTTACCGAGTTGTTCATTCCTCATTTCCTCTTTCCTTGTAAATAAACTTTTTATTAACCTTTTGTGTGTGCCTGCAGTTTAAGTCCCCTTTAAAGGCATGGGTGAGGAACCACAGTGAGGTAACCCATTTTATATTGGGTTGCTCTGTAACAGAAGAATATCCAAAGTTTACAGCTCCTAAACCAACTGGGAGGCCCGACTTATATGTGGTAGAGGCTGTCATAATTCTTGAGGGTCACCAGAGATATTTCCTTCTTTTTCAGTCCAGATACAAAAGGACAAAGGACAGATGCTAGGCAATTTCATTGTGTAACTATCGCCATGGTCTAACACGAGATAAACCCAGGTTTTCTCTGAGATTCAGTCTCAAAAGATTACCATTCCCCTCATCTACTCGTTCTCTTTATTGGCATCATCTTCTCACTGTGTTGCCCCAGTCTCACTCTCCATCTACACAAATGGTTCATTCTTCTGGCATGAAACCAACCCACTAAACACAATCACTTGGTTCCTCTGCCCAACGTTATATAAATCTCCATTCCTGAGGGAGTGTGTGAAGGAAAGGCTTTGAGGCACATCACCAAGCAAGGCTGGTTGGTGACTCCCATGTACTGTTAGGGGAGGTCTGGGGGCAGAATTTGATCACAGTTACCAGCAATAGTCATCTTACAGCCAGAGTCCACTTATCATCCATGAGTTTAGACCAGCAGAAACAAAACCACCCACCTGGTGGGACTGGCTTTAATTTGGCAGATACAGAACTGATACACTATCAGCTAATGCACTGTGACAGTGACTGGATATTGTGGTCATGGGTCATTGATGATGAAGTTTGGAATCTTTGAGGAGAAGGAGAAAACAGCTTGAACTCTGGTATTATTGTGGTTTACGTTCATGTTTATAACAATGGAAGTTCTCCAGCTACCCAAGACCTTATAGTGAGGGATGTGTGACTGTCCTTTGAGTGTGAACTTTAACATCAACACACAAGGGATTAGTGCAGAGGCTGGAAGACACCCCTGAGAGAGGAGGATGACTAAATAGTCTGGAGCACTGACTGCCAACTGAGGGATGACCTCAATCTTTCCCTAAAGGCTGGCCTCTCTTCCAAGGAGATGGGCAGCTATGAAAGCGTTAGACACCCCCAGTGCGCATGAGCTGCAGCCAACAGTCCTCATCGGCACCTTATGAGTGGCAGGAACATGAACTCACCTGGAGGGACCCTGTTCTCACTGCTCACAAAGAACAGTGTGTGGAACATGGGGGAGGCAGTGTGGAGGGCAAATGCAAACCCTGTACCATAGTGAATGTGTCAAAGTGCCACGTTTGCGGTCTTCAAGTCATGAAGTTACTTAACATTTCAGTTTTTTAAACTGAGGTATTTATAATGTGAAACCCATTGTGGGATGTTCTATGAAAGAAAGAACATAACTGTCTCTACAGCCTGAGCTGCTGGGCATCCTAACCAATCAATATTATAAGGCAGAAAAGAGAGAGAGAAATTCACATAGACACTAGGGATACAAAAAAAAAAAGCATGTTCCTTTGGCTGTCATCTATTTCTCATGGGCTGGTGACACTAAACCATTAAGTTTATGCTCTGCCCAACCAAACCCTCTGTGTGTGTTCTGGGATGGAAAAGACTCAACTTCTTACCTCCTGTTCTCTTGTTTGTTCTCTTGACTTCACCTTCTGATTCAACCACTGGTCTAAACGTTCTCTCACTATTGTCCTAGTCTTCAGGAGTTTTTCCTGATCAAAATTGGGTGAAAAAGAAAGCGTTAAGGCGACAGTATCATCAGGTTCCTGAGAGGAATCCCTGCCTTCCAAGACACTAGAATGACATGAAATATCATTGAATCCTTACACTTCCAGTATAAGCGCCCTGAGGACCATGTTCAGAGATATAGGTGACCCTGTATTCCCAGAGCACGTGGCAGGATGGCTGCCATCATGTCTGCTGTAGAACTGGAGGCTGGGGAAGGGGTAACTAACCGACCCAAGGGCTATGAATACCAGCATCTTGAACCACATTTCTTGACCCACTGGTAGAGCTATATGGACCTCTACAGCCTTGCCAGGAAACGCTGCACATAGCACATGACAGTAACCATCTAAAAGAAGCCTTTCTCCACCTCCTATATGTGGAAAGTTGTCTGTGTCCATCAGGATCTCTTCCAGGAAGCTCCCCGGTTTCACTACCAAATTGGTGAGAACTGAACCCACATGAAGGAACTCCAGGGAGTTTTCTTTTGGTGATGGGTTGAGCCTCCCAGACTTCAGAAGAAATAAATTCCGGTCGTCTCTGTGCCTGTTTTGGGAATCTGTCACATGACCTTGTACATTGTGGTTTTGCTAATATTACACACATGTAAAGATAAAAAAAAGGCTGGTGTGTATTTTGACGACTGTATTCTACAGCAGAGGGTGATCACAGAAGAATGAATAGGGATGAGACTCTCACCATCCAATGAAAGTCCATATAGACCACTGGATTGTATTTTGGGCAAATGTCCAAAAGCCAAGGGGTCAGCCCAAACCACAGGTCAAGATGGGACGACAGGCTTGACCATCAGCTGCCTCTGACTATGAAGAACCAGCTACAAGTTAAGAAGACATTTTCTGAACAAGCCCAGAATAAGACAAGCCTTGGGTGACCATAAAGGTGGCACACACACCCTGTTGGGAATCAGGGGACACTTACTCTGCCTTTCTCCGTTTTCCTTAGACTGGCCTGTTGATGACTAGCTTAAGCCAAGACACTTTAACCTTCTAGTGAGATGAAAGAAAACCTAAAGTTATTTAAAAATATCTGTATTATAGATGGCCTTACAGGCTGGTCAAGGGCCTAGTAGGCTACAATCAATGTTGTCCTCTATAGGAAACCAATTTCTGTACTTGTTGGTATTCTTGCTGCTTCCCTCACTAATTTTATGATTTTCTTGTTTGGGCCTTGCATCCTCAACACCCTCATCAGAATCACCTCCTGTTGCCTCAAAGCCAGCAGATGTCACATGGTTCTTCAGATGGAGCCTGATAGGATGCCTCCACCTTGCATCCTCCCAAGTTCCTTAGATCGCTGCCCTGAAGTGGTACCCTGGCTACTCGACCATGTCACCATTTTCAGCAGGAAGCAGTTACTAGTCAGATTGATGCCTTTTGTCCTAAGAGTAGTGAGGGGCTCCATCCGTAGAGCCCCAGAGCTGTAAAGGATAAGTAGGCAGCTTCAAGAACAGTGCAGGCCAGGACTTCAGGAGAGTTAGAGAGGCTTCTGAGACAAGGACAGTAAATTCTAAGTGCTAACCTACACATAGAGGGGGGGTCAGAAAGTCCAGGAGGATGAAGCAGAAACAGTACACTGGGCAGAGCCTGGTGACTGACTGTAGTTTCTCTCTCACACAATGAACCCCTAAAAAAACTGTCTTCAAAGGCTGCACACAGAGATTTGAGCAACATAGATATGATGGAATAAAATGAAAAAGGGGGAAATGAAGTTGAAAATGTCAGGCTGACTGTGGATGAGCTGAAGTCGGGACAGAGCCTGTAGACTGAGAATTTTAGGGACCAGCAGATAAGCGCCCTCAAGGCCACATGCACATTGAGTCATGCATTCCCAGCTGGCTGTGTCCCTTGCTTTAGTCAATAAATACTCTGTAACCTAGTTGGTTGGGCTCAGATTTCGGAGAGAGATCTCCTCTGAGCTGCTGGTGTGAAGCTGCCCGGGTAAATAAAGGTGTCCCCCCTCCTCTCCGAGCGCCGCTTGCTTCCCTCATGACAATCTGCCAGAACAGTCAACCTTAAAAAAAACAGGAAACTCTGCTGTGTTACAACATGGATGAGCCGGGGGGAAAAACTACAGTCCGAGACAAAAGGACAGAATTTTCCTGACTGCTTTAACATAGTCAGATGTAAAACAGAATGTGGGATGGGGGGACCAGGTGACCGGAGGGACAAGGAGGATACTGTTTACTGGGGAGAGTTCCAGTTTGGGAGGATGAACTGGTTGTGCAGATGGAGAGTGGAGATGGGGCTCCACAGTGTGACGCTGATGCCAGTAAAGACAATGTGTAAGACGGAGAGCAGGTACATTTGTGATTTGTGTATTTTACCACTCTCACCTATGCACTCATCACACACACTGAGAAAATTCTGTTCAGCCACAAAGACACTCTTCACATGAGTCCTTTGAGGTGGAAGAATATCTGAAGTTTACTGCTGCTGAATAAACTGGGAGGCAGGCACTTAAACGTAGGAAAGGCTGTCATAATTCTCTATAGTCACGAGAGTAATTTCCCTCGTCTTCATTCAAGATACAAGAGGACAAAGGACAGATGCTAGATAATTTCATTGTGTAATTAGGGCCAAGGTCTAATACTAGGTAAACCCAGGTTTTCTCTGAGATGCAGTCTTAAAAGTTTACCATTCTCCCATCTACTCGTTCTCTTTATTGGCATCATCTTCTCATTGTGCTACCGCCACCTCCACTCTACATCTGCACAAATAGTTCATCCTTCAGACATGAAACCAACCCACTAAAAACAATCACTTGGTTCCTCTGCCCAACTGGTATCCACCAGACAGAGGGTTATATAAATCTCCATTTCTGAGGGAGTTTGGGAAGGGAAGGCTTTTGATAAACATCACCAAGCAAGGCTGGTAGGTGACTCCCTTGTACTCAGGGGAGATCTGGGGGGCAGAAGCTGATCACAGTTACCAGCAATAGTCATCCCCATCCAGAGTTCACTTATGATCTGTGAGTTTAGACCAATAGAAATGAAACCACCCATCTGGTGGGACTTGCTTTAATTTGGTAGATACAGAACTACAGTTTCCATGGCTACACTATCAGCTCATGCAGTGTGACAGTGACTGATAGTGTGGCCATGGGTCACTGATGGTGAAAATTGGAACCTTTGTTAAGGAGGAGAGAACAGCTCAAATCCTGCATTAACATGGTTTTCCTTCATGTTTGTAACAATGAAGGTTCTGCCCGCTACCCAAGACCCTAAAATGAGGGACCTGTGACTGTCCTTTGAGTGTGAACTTTAACACCCACACACAAGGGGTAGTGCAGAGGCTGGAAGATACCCCTGAGAGAGGAGGATGACTAAATAGTCTGGAGCACTAACTGCCAACTGAGGGATGACCTTAATCTTTCAGTCAAGTCTGGGTTTTCTTCCCTGGAGAGGCGTGGCTATGGAAAATCTTAGACAATCCCAGTGTGCTTGAGCTGCAGCAGCTCTCTCCTCATGCCCAGCATTATGAGCCGCAGGAACATAAGCTCATCTGGTGGAACCCTGTTCTCACAGATCACAAAGAATGGTTTGTGGAACATCATGGAGGCAGTGTGGGGAGCAAATGCATACCCTGTACTGTGGTGAATGTGTAAAAGTGGCATGTTTGAGGTTTTCAAGTCAAGAAGTTATTTAACATTTCAGTCCTTTAATCTGAGGTATTTATAATGTGAAACCCATTGTGGCAAGTTCTATGCAAGAAAGATCAAAATTCTTTCCCTACAGGCTGAGCTGCTGGGCATCCTAACCAATCACTATTACTGAAAGGGAACCGCTAATCAAATGAAATCTTTCCTGTTACCTGGTAAAAGAGTCACAGGTCTGGTGCAGTAAATAATGCAAAGTAAATGTAAACAACAAGTTTTGCTTCTCTGAAGTCAATCTACATGAGATTAGTTAAGGCCTTGTAACATTTTAACAAGGCCAGACAGCTGCCAGGCTGATTGATCTCCCAGGGCATCCTTGAATACCTGTCTTTTGTCACAAATTTTTGTGCTTACTGACTGATGTTATCAAGGTAAGATGGTTATGTATAAAAGAAACCCTTTGTCCCTAGATTGGTGTTCAGACCTTATGGGACTACCCAGTTCTGGGACCTCATGCGTGAGTAATAAAGCTTCTCCTGACCTCACCATTCCTGAAGTACCACTTGTTCTTCTCCTGCCTGGATAAAGGCTAGAATTTATTTCTGCAACATTATAAGGCAGAAAAGATAGAGAGGAATTCACATAGACACTAGGGGTATAAAAATTGAGCATGTTCCTTTGGCTGTCATCTATTTCTTATGGGCTGGTGACAATAAACCATCAAGTTTATTCTCTATCCAACCATGCCCTCCGTGTATGTTCTAGGATGGAAAAGACTCAAATTCTTACCTCTTGTTCTCTTATCTTCAACTCCAGATTCAACCACTGGTCTAACACTCTCCGTTTTATCCTTAAATCCTGGAGTTTTTCCTGATCAAAATTGGGTGAAGAAAGAAAGCATAGTTGAGATGACAGACTAATCCTGTTTTTGAGAGGAATCCCTGCCTTCCAAGACTAGAATGACATGAAATATCGTTGAATCCTTACACTTTCAGTATATGTGACCCAAGGACTGTTTGCAGTGATACAGGTGACCCCTTATTCCCAGAGCACGTGGCAGGATGGCTGCCATCATGTCTTCTGTAAAACGGGAGGCTGGGGAAGGGGTAACTAACCTGCCCAAGGGCTATGACTACCGGCTTCTTGAGCCTCATGTGCTGACCCTCAGGCGGAGCTATATGGACCTCTACAGCCTGGCCAGGAAACGCTGCACACAGAACAAGACAGTCACCATCAAAAAAAGAAGCCTTTCTCCACCTCTTATATGTGGAAAGTTGTCTGTGTCCATCAGGACTCTCTTCCAGGAAGCCACCTGAATTCACCCCCAAATTGGTGGGGCCCAAACACACATGAAGGATCCCCAGGGAATTTTCTTTTGCTGCTTGGTTTAACCTAGCAGACTGCAGGAGAATTAAATCTGTTGGTCTCTGTGCCTGTTTTGGGAATCTGTCACATGACCTCACACATCGTGGTTTCTCTAATGTTACAAACATTTGAAGATAAAAAAGGCTGGCACATATTTTGACAACTGCATTTATAGTAGAATCATTAGGAACAAGACTGTCACTATCCTATGAAAGTTCATACAGACCATGGGACTGTATTTTGGGGAAACGTCTGAGAGACAGGGGGACCAACCAAGATGGGAGGACAGGCTTGACCGTCAGCTTCCTCTGACTATGAAGAACCAGCTACAGGTTAAGAAGACTTTTTCTAATGAATCCAGTTGCTGACACAAGCCTCAGGTGACCTTAAAAGTTGCAGACAAAAAAAAAATCACCCTTTGGTGAGTCAGGGGCCACTTATAGTGCCTTGCTCCACTTTCTTTAAACTGGCCTACTCATGACTACTGTGTGACGGGACACCTTAACACTTCTAGTGAGATAAAAGAAAACATGAAGTTATTAAAAAAAACCTGCTTTACAGATGGCCTTACAGGTGGTAAAAAGGCCTAGTAGGTTACAAACAATATTAACCTCTATAGAAATCTATCTTCTGTCCTGGTTGCTCCTCTTTCTGGTTCCCTCACTAATTTTCATTATTATTTCCTTGTTGAGGACTTGCATCCTCAACACCCTTGTCTCCTCAAAGCCGGTGGACATCAGATGGTCCTTCAGATGGAGCCTGATAGGATGCCTCCCCCGTCCTTCCTCCCAGGGTCCTGAGATCACTGCCCTGCAGTGGAGCCCTGACTGCTCGCCCACGTCACCCATTTTAAACAGGAAGCAGTGACTGGTCAGATCGATGCCCTTTATCCTAACGACAGTGAGGGGCTAGAGCCGTAGGATGGGTACCGAGTCCCAGGGCAAGTCAGGGTTAAGTAGGCAGCTTGAGGGCAGTGCAGGCAGGGACTTGAGGAGAGTTAAAGAGGCTTCTAAGACAAGGACAGTAAATTCTAAGTGCTAACCCACACATACACCAGAGGGGAGGTCAGAAACTCCAGGAGGACGAAACAAAAATAGTACACTGGGCAGTGCCTGGTGAGACTGTAGTTTCTCTCACACACACTGGAACCCTAAAAAAACCTCTTTGAAGTCTGCACAGAGATTTGAGCACCATAGATAGGATGGAATAAAAATGAAAAAGGGGGAAATGAAGTGGAACATGTCAGGCTGACTGTGGATGAGCTGAAGTCGGGACAGAGCCTGTAGACTGAGAATTTCAGGGACAACTGATAAGCGCCCTCAAGGCCACATGCGCCCGGAGTCACGTATCCCCAGCTGCTGTGTCCCTTGCTTTACTCCATAAATACTCTGTACCCTAGTTGCTGGGGCTCAGATTGTGGAGAGAGATCTCCTCTGGGCTGCTGGTGTGAAGCCGCCAGTGTAAATAAGGTGCATCCCTCCTCCTCTCTGAGTACTGCCTGCTCCCCTCATGACAGTCTGCCAGAACAATCAACCTGAAACATGTAACTCTGATACGTGTTACAACATGGATGATCGTTCAGAGAGAAAAGGACTGTATTTTCGTGACTGTTTTTAACTTAGATGTAAAAACAGAACATGGAATGGGGGGACCAGGTGATAGGAGGGACCCGGGGACACTGTTTACTGGGGAGAGTTTCAGGTTGGGAGGAGGAACCCGTTGTGCAGATGGAGAGTGGAGATGGGGCTCCACAGGGTGATGCTGATGCCAGGAATGACAATGTGTGAGATGGGGAGCACAGGGAACTTTGTGATGTTTCTTTTAACATCTCTCCCCTACGTACCCATCACACAAACACACGGAAAAGTCTGTTCAGGTATGAAGATGCTCTTCACATGAGCCCTTTGAGGTGTTGAGTGTCTGACATTTACTGCTGCTGAATCAACTGGGAGGCAGGCACTTAGATGTGGGAGAGACCATTATAATTCTCTGTGGTCACCAGAGTAATTTCCTTCTTCTTCATTCAAGATATAAGAGGACAATGGACAGATGCTAGATAATTTCATTGTGTGGTGAATGTTTCAAAGTCCGTGTTTGAGGTCTTCAAGTCAAGAGGTTATTTAACATTTCAATCTTTAATCTGAAGTTCTTATAATGTGAAACCCAGTCTAGGATTTTCTATGCGAGAAAGATCAAAATTCTGTCTCTATGGGCTGAGGTGCTGGGCATCCTAACCGATCACCATTATAAGGGTGAGAAGATACAGAGAAATTCTCATAGACACCAGGGGCATAAAAATAAAGCACGTCATTTCTTTGGCTATCATCTACTTCTCATGGGCTGGTGACAATAAACCATCAAGTTTATGCTCTCACCAACCACGCACACTCTGTATGCTCTAGGAGGGAAAAGATTCAATTTCTTACCTCACATTCACATGTTTGTTCTCTTGACTTCAACTTCAGACTCAACCACTGGTCTATCAGGTCTCTCAGTTTTGTCACAACCTCCTGCAATTTCTCCTGATCAAAATCGGATGAAGACAGAAAGCACAGTTAAGATGAGGGATTCATCAGGTTCTGAGAGGAATCCCTGCCTTCCAAGACTGAGAAATTGTGGTCATGGGTCACTGACCACAATGAATTGGAGCCTTTGTGGAGGTGGAGAGAACAGAACGAACTCTGGCACTGATGTGGTTTCCCTTTACATTTGTAACAATGGAAGTTCTTCCCATACCCAAGACCCTAAAATGAGGGTCATGTGACTGTCCTTTGAGTGTGAACTTTAACAACTACACACAAGGGATTAGTGCAGAGACTGAAAGACACCTCTGAGAGAGGCATGATGACTAAATAGTCTGGAGCACTAACTGCCAACTGAGGGATGACCTCACTCTTTCACTAAAAGCTGGGTTCTCTTCCCAGGTGACGGGCAGCTATGGAAAGTCTCAGACACCCCCAGTGCGCATGAGCTGAAGCAGCTCTGTCTTTATCACCAGCTTCATGAGCTGCAGAAACATGCGCACATCTGGAGGGACCTGTTCTCAAAAGTATGGTTTGTGGATCATGGGGGAGGCAGTTTGGGAGCCAAATGCAAAACCTGAACAGTGGTGAATGTGTCAAAGTGATACGTTTGAGGTCTTCAAATTATGAAGTTATTAAACACTACAGTTCTTTAATCTGAGGTATTTATGACGTGAAACCAGTCTAGGATGTTCTCTGCAAGAAAGATCAAAATTCTGTCTCTACAGGCTGAGGTGCTGGGCATCCTAACTAATCACTTCTATAAGGCTGAAAACATACAGAGAAATTCTCATAGACTCAGGCACATAAAAATAAAGCATGTTTCTTTGGCTGTCATCTATTTCTCATGGGCTGGTGACAATAACCATCAAGTTTATGCTCTGCCCAACCAGCACTCCATGTATGTTCTAGGATGGAAAGGACTCAACTTCTTACCCTCTGTTCTCTTAGCTTCAACTTCAGACTCAACCACTGGTCTAACAGGTCTCTCAGTTTTGTCACACCCTCCTGGAGTTTTTCCTGATCAAAATTGGGTGAAAAAAAGAGAGCATAGTTAAGATGACAGATTCATCTATTCCTGAGAGGGGTCCCTGCCTTCAAGAGACTAGAATGACATGAAATATCGTTGAACCCTTACACTTTCAGTATAAGCGCCCCGAGGACTGTGTGCAGTGATACAGGTGACCCCTTATTCCCAGAGCACGTGGCAGGATGGCTGCCATCATGTCTGCTTTAGAACTGGAGGCTGGGGAAAGGGGTAACTAACCTACCCAAGGGCTATGACTACCGCCTTCTGAGCCAGGTGCTGACCCTCAGGTGGAGCTATAGGGACCTCTACAGCCTCGCCGGGAAACGCTGCATGCAGAACAAGACAGTAACCATAAAAGAAGCCTTTCTCCACCTCCTCTATTTGGAAAGTTGTCTGTATCCTTCAGGACTCTCTTCCAGGAAGCTCCCCGGATTCACTCCCAAACTGGTGGGGCCCAGGGCCTCCCTGGTGGCGCAGTGGTTGAGTGCTGGGCTGTGAAGCTGCCCGCAGCCTCTGCAGCGCTGGTTTGATCCCCGGCTGCTCCCCGGCCACTGGAGGAGGGTCCTGCATGGCGTGCAGACCTCTCCTGCCGCCCGCTGCTCCCCTCAGCAGTGTGCTTCGGTCCTTCTGCCTGCTCTGCTCCCCGCTCTGGCTCTGGTGAATTCTCTCACCCTCCCACGCTTCTGACTGTACCCAGTGCATGTATAAACAAAACAAACAAACAAACAAATAAATAAATAAATCTTAAAAAAAAAAAATTGGTGGGGCCCAAATCCACATGAAGAAACTCCAGGGAGTTTTCTTTTGGTGATTGGTTGAGCCTCCCAGACTTCAGAAGAAATAAAATCTGGTGGTCTCTGTTGCTTGTTTTGGGAATCTGTCACATGACCTTGCACATTATGGTTTCTCTAATGTTAATCACATGTGAAGATAAAAAAGGCTGGCGCGTATTTTGACAACTGTATTACATAGCAGGGCATCATCACGGCAAGAGTGATTGGGCCGAGATGCTCACCTTCCTATGAAAGTCGATATGGACTTTGTGATTGCAAAGAAAACAAACGAGAGACAGGGTATCAGCCCAAACCACAGGCCAAGATGGGAGGACAGGCTTGACATTCAGCCACCTCTGACTATTAAGAACCAGTTACTGGGCCTCCCCAGTGGCGCAGTGGTTGAGCGCTGGGCTGCGAAGCTGCCCACAGCCTCTGCAGAGCCGGTTCAATCCCCAGCTGCCGGCAAAGGTTCCACATGGCGCGTAGACTACCTCTCCTGCCATGCCCACTGCTCCCCTCAGCAGTATACTTCTGTCCTTCTGCCTGTTCTGCTCCCTACTCTGGCTCTGGTGAATTCTCTCATCCTCCCGCACTTCTGACTGTACCCAGTGCTTATATAAATAAATAAATAAATCTTAAAAAAAAAAAAAGAGAGCCAGTTACTGGTCAGATTGATACCCTTTGTCCTAACAGCAATGAGGGGCTCCATCTATAGAAGGGTAGTGAGTCCCCAGCTAGTCAGAGTTAAGTAGGCAGCTTCAGCGACAGTGCAGGCAGGAGAGGTACAGAGGTAAAGAGGAGAGGTAAGAGGCCTCTGAAACAGTAAATTCTAAGTGCTAACCAACACATACACCACAGCTGAGGTCACAATGTCTAGGAGGATGAAACAAAAGCAGTACACTGGGCAGTGCCTGGTGACTGACTGTAGTTTCTCTTACACACACTGGAACCCTAAATGAAACTGTCTTCAAAGGCTGTACCCAGAGATGTGTGCACCATAGATACGATGGAATAAAAATGAAAAAGGGGGAAATGAAGTGGAACATGTCAGGCTGACTGTGGATGAGCTGAAGTCTGGACAGAGCCTGTAGACTGAGAATTCCAGGGAACAATGGATAATCGCCCTCAAGGCCACATGTGCCCCGAGTCACGAATCCCCAGCTGCTGTGTCCCTTGCTTTTACTCAATAAATAATCTGTAACCTAGTTGCTTGGACTCAGATTGTGAAGAGTGATCTCCCCGGGGCTGTCTCGTGTAAAGCCCACCAGCTTAAATAAAATAAAGAGTGTCCCTCCTCCTCTCTGAGTGCGGTCTGCTTCCCTCATGAAAATCGCCAGAATAGTCACCCTTAAAAAAAACAGGAAACTACGATAAGTGCTATAGTATGGATGAGCCTGGGAGACACTATGGTTTGAAACAAAAGGACAGTATTTTCCTGACTGCTTTAATGTAGTCAGATGTAAAACAGAACGTGGGATGGGGGATCAGGTGACAGGAGGGACACGGGGACACTGTTTACTGGGGAGAGTTCCAGGTTGGGAGGAGGAACCTGTTGTGCAGATGGAGAGTGGAGATGAGGTGCCACAGTGTGACACTGATGCCAGTAAATACAACGTGTAAGATGGGGAACAGGGGGAATTTGTGATCTGTTTATTTTAACACTCTGCCTACTCCCCATCAAACACACCCACAGAAAAGTGTGTTCATCAAACACACCCACAGAAAAGTGTGTTCAGCTATGGATACTCTTCACATGACCCCTCTGAGGTGCAGGAATGTCCGATATTTACTGCTGCTGGATACACTGGGAGGCAGTGTATGGGAGAGACCATTATAATTCTCCTTAGTCACCAGAGTAATTTCCTTCTTCTTCAGGCCAGATACAAGAGAACAAAGGACAGGTGCTAGACAGGTTCATTGTGTGACTAGGGCCATGGTCTAACACTAGGTAAACCCAGGTTTTCTCTGAGATGTAGTCTCAAAAGTTTAGCATTCTCACATCTACATGTTCTCCTTATTGGCATCATCTTCATATTGTGGTGCTGCCATCTCCACTCTCCATCTGCACAAATAGTTCATCCTTCTAACATGAAACCCACCCACTAAACACCATCACCTTTGTTCCTCCTCCTACCTGCTCCCCACCAGGTACAGGGATATGTAAATCTCCAATTATTTTTAAAGATTTATTTATATATGCATGGAAGAACTGGGGTACAGGACTGAGATGCGGGGAGTGAGAGGATTCACCAGAGACAGAATGGGGAACAGAACAGGCAGGCTAACTGAAATACACTGCTGAGGGGAGCCGTGGGCAAGACAGGAGATGTCTGCTTTGCCATGTGGGTAGTTTCCTGGCCAGGGATCGAACTCGTGCTGCAGAGGCTTCAGATTGCATCACAGTGCGATGCTTAACCCCTTGCGCCACCAGGGAGGCCCCATAAATCTCCATTTCTGATGGAGATTTTGAAGGGAAGGCTTTTGATGAACATCACCAAGCAAGGATGGTAGTGACTCCCATGTACTCAGAGAGTAGGTGTGATCACAGTATTTGATCACAGTTGTCAACAATAAGCATCTACCTAGCCAGAGCAATTTAGCATCTGTGAGTTTATGACCAGTGGAAAGCAAACCACCCATCTGGTGGGACACCCTTTAATTTGGCAGATACAGAACTGCAGTTTCCATGTCTACACTATTGGTTCATGCAGTGTGGCAATGACTGAGATATCGTGGTCAAGGTCACCGTTCAGGATGAATTTTGATGTTTCTGGAGCACAAGGAGACAGCAGCTCGAACTCTGGCATTGAAGTGGCTTCCCTTCATGTCTGTAACAACGAAGGTTCTCCCCATTACCTAAGACCCTAAAATGAAGGACATGTGACTCTCCTTTGAGTGTGAACTTTTACACCCATACACAAGGGATTAGTGCAGAGGCTGGAAGACACCCCTGAGAGAGGAGGATGACTAAATAGTCTGGAGCACTAACTGCCAACTGAGGGATGACCTCAATCTTCCGCTGAAAGCAGGGTTCTCTTCCCAGGAGAGGGGCAGCTATGGAAAATCTCAGAGACTCCCAGTGTGCATGAGCTGCAGCACTCAGTCCTCTCACCAGCCTTGTGAGCTGCAGGGACATAAGCTCACCTGGAAGGACCCCATTCTCACTGCTTGTAAAACAATGATGTGTGGAATGTGGGGGAGGCAGTCTGAGGGGGGCAAATGCAAACCTTGTACCGTGGTGAATGTGTCATAGTGCCATGTTTGAGTTCTTCAAGTTATTTATCACTTGAGGTCTTCCTGAAGTTATTTATCATTTCAGTTCTTTAATCTGAGGTATTTATCATGTGAAACCCAGTCTAGGATGTTCTATGCAAGAAAGAACAAAATTCTGTCTCCAGGGGTTGAGCTGCTGGGCATCCTAACCAATCACTATTATAAGGGTGAAAAGATAACAGAGCAATTCTCAAGACACAAGGGACCAAAAAAAAAAAAAAAAAAAAAGCATGTTGCTTCCTTGGTTGTCTTCTATTTCTCATGGGCTGCTGAGAATGCACCATCAAGTTTATGCTCTCCCCAACCATGCCCTCCGTGTATGTTCTAGGATGGAAAAGACTCAATTTCTTACCTCCTGTTCTCTTGTTTGTTCTCTTGAATTCAATTTCTGACTCTTAGAATGGGCAAACAGTTCTTGCAGTTCTGTCCTAGCCTTCTGGAGTTTTTCCTGATAAAAATTGGGTGAAGAAATAAAGCATAGTTAAGATGATAGATTCATCAGGTCCCTGAGAGGAATCCCTGCCTCCCAAGAGGCTACAATGACATGAAATATCGCTGAATCCTTATACTTGCAGTGTAAGCACCCCGAGGACTGTGTGTAGTGATAAAGGTGACCCCTTATTCCCAGGGCATGTGGCAGGATGGCTGCCGTCACGTCTGCTGTAGAATTGGAGGCTGGGGAAGGAGTAACTAACCTGTCCAAGGGATATGACTATTGGCTTCTTGACCCTCATGTGCTGACCCTCAGGCAGAGGATCTTCAAGGGTCTATATGGACCTCTACAGCCTCACCAGGAAACGCTGCACACAGAACAAGACAGTAACCATCTAAAAGAAGTCTTTCTGTGTCCATCAGGACTCTCTTCTAGGAAGCTCCCTGGATTCACTCCCAAATTGGTGGGAACTAAAGTCACATGAGGGAACTCCAATAGACTTCTTTAGCTGATTGGTTTGTGCGGCTGCCTCTGCCACTGAACGCATGTGAACTTACTGGTAAGAGGGAGGCTTTTACTCAGACACATAGAAAGTCAGAGTAAATAAGACCCCCTTCCCCTGTGCGCTGGACTGGACAGTCAATGACGGGTAAGATTGGGGGCAGACTAAAGAAGGCACTGGCCAGCTGCATGTCTGCGACTCTTGACGACCTAAGACAGGCGCAGTCCCCGAGGGGATTCATCATGATAAACTTTGGCGTTCATATTAAATAAGACCTACATGCCTATAAGCCTAATCTAGGCACTAAACCCGCAGTAAAACCCCTCCTTGGCATAAGAAAATGGCTGCTGCAGATCAGTGCTTGAAAACAAGCTTGATGGAATTACCTACAAAGCAGTTTAACCATTAACCAGATAGTCATTGTTCCTGAATAAGAAGCAATTTAGCAACCTGTCTGTAATTATAGTATTTTTTCACCTACTTTACTTTTTCTGTGTGCAATCAGTTTCAGAAAATGCATGATAAAAAAAAATAGTGTGTGGTAATAGCGGTTCCAAAATAATCATAATATTTTACATGAGTCAATACCACAAAAAATCAAAATGCTTACATAGAAAAACATTGTTCGTGATCACTAAAAAGGAAAATGTAACAGTAAACAAAACAAGAAAAAACTAGCTTAAAGAATGCTGCATTGTGTAATCCAAAATAATTGTGTAGACTTAAATTCCTGTAATCAGCACCTTGAGATTGTTTATTGTACCATGCCATGGAACACTGATCACATGTACATAAATGATGAAGTAAATGTCCTGTGTATTACTAATCATCTCCTGCTGTGAAAAAACTATCTTGTATGAAATCATCCATTGTTAAAAAAGGTATAAAAGTGTATAATGATTTTAAGCACATTACATTCAGATTTTCACTCTTGAAGTGTGTCTGTCTGTCATTTCTGCACCGAATCCTTGACCACCCTGCTCAGTCTCCATCCCTGGGTCGGCCTTGCTAATCTAACGCTGCACCGGTCTGCGGCAGGTTTGGCTCTGCAGACCTCAGGAGAAATGAATTCTGGTGGTCTCAGTGCCTATTTTGGGAATCTGTCACATGACCTTACGCATTGTTGTTTCTCTAATGTTAAACACACGTGAAGATAAAAAGGCTGGTGCGCATTTCGAAAACTGTATTTGCAGCAGGGGGTCATCAAGGAAAGAATAGGGTTGAGATTCTCAGCATCCTATGAAAGTCCATACGGACCATGGGATTTTATTTTGGGGAAAAGTACGAGAGACAGGGGGTCAACCCAAACCACAGGCCAAGATGGGTAGACCAGTTTGACCGTCAGCCACCTCTGACTATGAAGAACCAGCAACAGGCTAAGAAGATATTTTCTAAAAAAGCCCAGAAGTGAGACAAGTTTGGGTGACCCTAAAAGCGGAAGACAAACAAACAAACAAACAAACAAAAAAACACTGTCGTGGGACTCAGGGGCCACTTACTCTGCCTTGCTGCATTTTCTTTATTTTTTTTTTTTAAACTTTTTTTTTTTTTAAATAGAGGCATGTTATTTATTTGTTTGTTTGTTTGTTTGTTCTGTTTATACATGCACTGGGTACAGTCAGAAGCGCGGGAGGGTGAGAGAATTCACCAGAGCCAGAGCAGGGAGCAGAGCAGGCAGAAGGACCGAAGTACACTGCTGAGGGGAGCAGCGGGCGGCAGGAGAGGTCTGCGCGCCATGTGGGACCCTCCTCCGGTGGCCGGGGAGCAGCCGGGGATCGAACCGGCGCCGCAGAGGCCGCAGTCAGCATCGCAACCCAGCGCTCAACCACTGCGCCACCGGGGAGGCCCTTGCTGCATTTTCTTTAAACTGGCCTACTACTGACTAGCCTGAGCCAGGACACTATAACACTTCTAATGAGATGAAAGGAAGCTAAAGCATTTAAAAATATCTGTATATCAGATGGTCTTACAGGTGGGACCTGGGCCTAGTAGGATACAACCAATCTTGGCCTCTATAGAAAACAGCTTCTGTCCCTGTTGCTCTTCTTTCTGGTCCCCTCACTAATTTTCATTATTATTTTCTTGTTTGGCCTTGACACACTCGTCAAGGCCCTCGTCAGAATCAACACCCTCGTCAGAATCATCTCCTGTAGCTGCAAAGCCAGCAGACGTCACATGGTCCTTCAGAAGGAGCCTGATAAGACGCCTCTACTCTCCTTCCTCCCAGGGCCCTTAGATCGGCGCCCTGACTGCTCGCTCATGTCACCCATTTTCAGCAGGAAGCAGTGACTGGTCAGATTGACGCCCTCTGTCCTAACAGCAGTGAGGGGCTCCATCCGTAGAAGGGGACTGTGTCCCCTTAGAAGGGCAAGTTACAGTTAAGTAGGCAGCTTCAGGGACAGTGCAGGCAGGGACTTCGGAGAGTAAAAGAGGCTTCTGAGGACAGTAAATTCTAAGTGCTAACCAATACATACACCAGAGGGGAGGTCAGAAAGTCCAGCAGGATGGAATAAAAAACAAAACAGTACACTTGCAGTGCCTGGTGACTGGCTGTAGTTTTACTTACACACACTGGAACCCTAAATTAAAACTGTCTTCGAGGCTGCAACCCGAGATCTGAGCACCCTAGATACAATGGATTAAAATTAAAAAGGGGAAAATCAAGTGGAAAATGTCAGGCTGACCTGTTGAATAGCTGAAGTCAGGACAGAGCCTGTAGACTGAGAATTTCAGGGAACACCTGTAAGCTCTCTCAAAACTACATGTACCCTGATTCGTGCATTCCAGCTGACTGTATCCCTTGCTTTGGTCAATAAATACTCTGTAAGCTGGTTGCCAGGTCTCAGATTTTGGAGACTTATCTCCTCCGGGCTGCTGGTGTGAAGACCTGCTGTGTAAATAAAGAGCGTTTCTCCTCCTCTCTGAGTGCTGTGTGAGTCGCTAATAAAATCTACCATAACAGTTCAGCCTTAAAAAAACAGGCATCTCTGACAGGTGTTACAACATGCCTGAGCCGGGAAGAGACTATGGTCCAAGACAAAAGGATGATATTTTCGTGACTATTTTTAACCTACTCAGCTTTAAAAACAGAATATGGAATGTTGGTACCAGTTGACAGGAGGGACACGGGGACACTGTTTACTGGGGAGAGTTTCGGGTTGGGAGGAGGAACTTATTGTGCAGATGGAGAGTGGAGATGGGGCCTCCACAGTGTGACGCTGATGCCAGTAAAGATAATGTGTAAGATGGGAAGCAGGTACATTTGTGATTTGTTTATTTTAATATTCGTCCCTATTCCCCATCACACACACACAGAAAAGTCTGTTCAGCTACGAAGACACTCTTCACATGAGTCCCCTGAGGTGGGGGAATGTCTGACGTTTACTGCTACTGGATACTCTGGGAGGGAGGCACTTAGATGTGGGAGAGGCCATCATAATTCTCTTCATTGGCATCATCTTCACACTGTGGTGCCGCCATCTCCACGCTTCATCTGCACAAATAGCTCATCCTTCCGACATGAAACCCACCCATTCAACACCATCACCTTTGTTCCTTCTGCCACCTGTGCCCCACCAGGTAGAACATATGTAAATGTCCATTTCTGAGGGAGTTTGTGAAGGGAAGGCTTTTGATGAGTATTACCAACAAAGCTGGTAGGTGACTCCCATGCACTTAGAGTGGAGGTGTGGAGGGAAGAATTTGATCATAGTTACCGGCCTTCAGTATCTACCCAACAAGAGATTTTCAGCATCTGTGAGTTATGACCAGCAGAAAGCAACCATCCATCTGGTGGGACAACCTTTAATTTGGCAGATACAGAACTGCAATTTTCATTGCTACTCTATCAGTTCATGCAGTGTGCCAGTGACTGAGATATTGTCAGGTCACTGATCAGGATGAATTGGGACGTTTGTGGAAGACGAGTAGACAGTAGCTCGAACTCTAGCACTGATGTCGTCTTCCAGTACGTTTGTAACAATGTAGATTGTTCCCACTACCTAATACCCTAAAATGATGAAAGTGTGAAGCAAGAGTCCTTTGAGTGTGAACTTACCCACACACAAGGGATTAGTGCAGAGGCTGTCAGACACCCCTGAGAGAGGAGGATGACTAAATAGTCTGGAGCACTAACTGCCAACTGAGGGATGACCTCAATCTTTCGCTCAAGGCTGGGTTCTCTTCCCAGGAGAGGGGCAGCTACAGAAAGTCTGAGAGACCCCCAGGGCACATGAGCTGCAGCAGCTCTGTCCTCATCGCCAGCCTCATGAGTGGCAGGAACACGAGCTCATTTGGAGGGACCTTGTTCTCACTGCTCACAAAGAATGGTGTGTGCAACATGGGGGAGGCAGTGTGGTGGGCAAATGCAAATCCTATACCGTAGTGAAAGTGTCAAAGTGCCATATTTGAGGTCTTCAAGTCATGAAGTTTTTTTAACATTTCAGTCTTGAATCTGAGGTATTTATAATGTGAAACCCAGTCTAGGATGTTCTATGCAAGAAAGAACAAAATTCTGTCACTATCGGCTGAGCTAATGGGCATCCTAACCAATCACTATTGTAAGGGTGAAACGATACAGAGCAATACTCAGAGACACTAGGGACAAAAAAATAAAGCATGTTGCTTTTTTGGGTGTCATCTATTTCTCATGGGCTGGTGACAAAAAACCACCAAGTTTATTATCTGCCCAACCATGCCCTCTGTGTATGTTCTAAGATGGAAAAGACTCAACTTCTTACCTCTTGTTCTCTTTCTTGTTCACTTGACTTAAACTTCCGACTCTTAGACTGGGCTGAGAGCTCTCCCAGTTTTGTCTGAGCCTCCTGGAGTTTTTCCTGATCAATATTGGGAGAAGACAGAAAGTGTAGTCAAGATGACAGATTCATTAGGTCCCTGAGAGGAATCCCTGCCTTCCAAGAGACTAGAATGACATGAAATATCGTTGAATCCTTACACTTTCAGTATAAGCATCCCAAGGACTGTGTGCAGTGATACAGGTGACCTTATTCCCAGAGCACTTTGCAGGATGGCTGCCATCATGTCTGTAGTAGAATCGGAGCTGGGGGAAGGGGTACTAACCAGCCCATGGGTTATGACTATCGGATTCTTGAATCTCATGTGCTCACCCTCAGGCGGAGCTATATGGACCTCTACAGCCTCCTAGGAAACACTGCACACAGAATAAGACAGTAACCATCTGAAAGAAGTCTTTCTTCATCTCCTATATGTGGAAAATTGTCTGTGTCCATTAGGACTCTCTTCCGGGAAGAACCCCAGATTAATCCCAAATTGGTGGGGTCCAAACCCACATGAAAGATCTCCAGGGAATTTTCTTTTGCTGCTTGGTTTAACCTAGTAGACTGCAGCAGAAATAAAATCTGGTGTTCTCTGTGCCTGTTTTGGGAATCTGTCATGTGACATTGCACATTGTGGTTTCTCTAATGTTACACACATGTGAAAATAAAAAGGCTGGTGCATATTTCAACAACTGTATTCTACAGCATGGGGTGATCATGACAGGAGTGAAGAGGGACGAGACTCTCAGCATCTTTGAAAGTTCTTATGGACCACAGCATAATATTCTGGGGAAACGCCCAAGAATAGGGGGTCAGCCCAAACCACAAGCCAAGATGGGAGACAGGCTTGACTGTCAGCTGCCTCTGACTAAGAAGAAGCAGGTACAAGAGAAGACATTTTCTAAAGAAACCCAGAGGTGAGACAAGGTTTGGGTGACCCTGAAAGTGGCAGACAAAAATAATTCACCATCTTTGTGAATAAGGGGCCATTACTCTGCCTTGCTCCACTTTCCTTAGACTGGCCTACTGAGGACTGGCCTGAGCGAGGACACTTTAACACTTCTAGTTAGACAAAAGAAAACTGAAAGTTATTTAAAATTATCTGTATACAGATGGCCTTACAGGCAGGACAAGGGCTTAGTAGGCTACAATAAATCTTGGCCTCAATAGAAAACGAGCTCTGTCCTGGTTGCCCCTTGTTCTACTCCCTCACTAATTTTCTTTATGATTTTTTTGTTGGGGCCTTGCATCTTCAACACCCTCGTCAGAATCATCTCCTGTCCCCGCAAAGCCAGCAGATGTCAGATGGTCCTTCAGGCGGAGCCTGATAGGACGCCTCCACCGTCCTTCCTCCCAGAGCCCTTAGATCGCCACCTGCAGTGGAGCCCTGACTGCTCAACCACGTCACCCATTTTCAGCAGGAAGAAGTCACTGGTCAGATCGGTGCCCTTTGTCCTAACAGAAGTTCAGCCTCCATCAATACAAAGAGAACTGAGTCCCAGGGAATGCTACGGTTAAGTAGGCAGCTTGTGGGACAGTGCAGGCAGGGACTTGAGGAGAGTTAAAGAGACTTCTGAGACAAGGACAGTAAATTCTTTTTTTTTTTTTTGGTTTTACTTTATTTTTTATTTATTTTATTTTATATACTTTTTAATTTTTGCACAATGTATGCATTTTCATCTTGGTTATAATCCCCATACAATTCCCACCCTCCTTATTATGACCATAATCCCTCCTACCGACCCCTACCCCCCATAGTGTGTCTGTGGTTTATAGTTGCTTGTTGATTTAGATTTTCACTTTATTGCAATTAGTCTTTTTCCTGGTCCCTTATTTAGGTTTTCTAAATTCCTGCTATGAGTGAAACCATCCGGTATTTTTCTTTTTCATTCTGGCTTATTTCGCTAAGCATAATCCCTTCCAGCTCCATCCATACTGCTGCAAATAGCATGAATTTATCTTTTTTGACTGCTGAGTAATATTCCATTCCATACCGGGTGGTCTCACTCATAGCAGGAATTTAGAAAACCTAAATAAGGGGCCAGGAAAAAGACTAATTGCAATAAAGTAAAAATGAAAATAAACAAGCAATATAGACCAGAAACACACCACAGTGGGTGGTGGGAAAAGGAGAAAGATTAGGGTCAGAACAAGGGGGGTACTAAATGCTGGGTTCTCTTCCCAGAAGAGGGGCAGCTATGGAAAGTCTCAGAGACCCCCAGTGCGCATGAGCTGTAGCAGCTCTCACCTTATCGCCAGCCTAATGAGCTGCAGGACATGAGCTCACCTGGAGGGACCCTGTTCTCACTGCTCACAAAGAATGGTTTGTGGAATGCAGGGGAACCAGTGTGGGGGGCAAATGCAAACCCTATCTGGTGTTAAATGTGTCAAAGTGATATAATTGAGGTCTTCAAGTCATGGAGATTTTTTAACATTTCAGTTCTTTGAGATATTTATGACAGGAAGCCAGTCTAGGATACTTAGGCTCAAAAGATCAAAATTCTGTCTCTAGGGGCTGAGGTGTTGAGCATCCTAAGCAGTCACTACTTTAAGGCTGAAAAGATACAGAGAAATTCTCATAGACACTAGGGACATAAAAATAAAGCATGTTACTTCTTTGGCTGTCATCTCTTTCTCATGGGCTGCTGAGATTAAACCATCAAGTTCATCCTCTGCCCATACACATGCCTCTGTGTATGCTCTAGGATGGAAAAGACTCAACTTCTTACCTCCAATTCCCTCGTTTGCTCTCCTGTGCTCAACTTCAGACTGTCACATTGTTCTGCCTGTACCCTCAGTTTTGTATCAGCCTCCTGGAGTTTTTCCTGATTAAAATTGGGTGAAGAAACATGGTAGAGTTAAGAACAGAGGTTCCTGAGAGGAATCCCTGCCTCCCAAGAGACTAGAATGACATGAAATATTGAATCCTTACACTTTCAATATAAGCGCCCCGAGGACTGTGTGCAGTGATACAGGTGACACCTTATTCCCAGGGCATGTGACAGGATGGTTGTCATCACATCTGCTGTAGAATTGGAGGCTGGGGAAGGGATAACTAACCAACCCAAGGGCTATGACTGCAGCTTCTTGAACCTCATCTGCTGACCCTTAGGAGGAGCTAGATGGACCTCTACAGCCTCGCCAGGAAACGCTGCACGCAGAACAAGACAGTAAACACCTAAAAGAAGCCTTTCTCCACCTCCTCTATATGGAAAGTTGTCTGTGTCCACCAGGACTCTCTTTGGGAAGCTCCCCAGATACACTCCCAAATTAGTGGGGACCAAACCCACAGGAAGTAAGTTCATGGAGTTTTCTTTTGCTGATTGGTATAGCCTTGCAGACTGCAGGAGAAATAAAATCTGGTGGTCTCTGTGCCTGTTTTGAGAATCTGTCACAGGTCCTTGCACATTGTGGTTTCTCTAATATTGTACACATGTGAAGGTAAAATAGCCCGGTATGTGTTTGGACATCTACATTCTACAGCAGGGGGCATCACGGCAGAGGGAACAGGGAAGAGACTCTCCCCATGCTATGAAAGTTCATATGGAACGTGGGATGTGTTTTGGGGAACTAACATGAACTAATTTTCAGAAGGATGAGACGATGGAAGTTATATTTCCAGATCAACATCTTGCGTTTCAGCCTAAATAACCTTAGATCTGGGAGTTCAGCCTCAGATCATGTGCCGTTGCAGGATAGGGGCCCTCACTCACCTTGGAGCGCAGACAGGCATTTTTGGCGCGGACATGTTTGTGTCCTCTGTGCTTGCGGAACCGTGCACAGAACTTGCAGATGAGCTGCCCGGTGTCCTCACAGAACAGGCTGAGCCGCATTGCGTGTATCTCACACAGCTTCTCACCCTCTAAGTCCCTCGGGGCTGCACTGATGGCTTCATCTAAACGCTGCATAGCCTCCCTAAGAACTGATTGCTGAATTGAAGGATGGTAGAAGGAACATCTCCTACTTGCTGATTGCTCCCCTGACGTCCCTGGCTGCTCCACTGATGTCCCTGGTTGTTTCCCTGACGTCTTGGCTGTGGGGTTTGAGGCCGTGGCTCCTCCTGAAAAGCTCCAAATCGTGGTTAGAGGCAGAGGTGAAGTAGACACAACTCTTCACAGTGACGGACACGCAGGTGACCTGGACCTTCGTGCCTCCACAAATACTGTTTATTTGATTACAGTTTATTTGCAACAACTACGTAGTAAGAAATGTTTTAATAATGAGGGTTTTTAAAAGAAAAAAGAATCCTTTATGTGCAACAGAAGCTGATTTCAGAAATACACTGAACCATAATGCAATGTGTTGTGTAAAAGGTAACAGTAGAGAAATCAACTCAGTGAAATCTGAACATGAATTACATCAATTCCTGCTTTTCTCTTCTATGTGTCTTTATTGTATCAAAACCAGAGATACTCTATTTTAAATTGCTGGTGGTATTTGCCTTCCAGGACAGGGGAGAGGAATCACTAACAGGTTCATAATCACATATCTGAAAGCCTTGGGGCCAAATATAAAATTCAGAATATTTTAGAGGTTATAATGACATTACATTCAGACCCTATAAATTATGTGCCCACCCCCAACAGGTTCTTCTATAGCCTTGAATCAATACATTGACAGTCCCGCAGCAGGTAGGACTAATAAAGATGTTAAGTAGAGTCAGATGAGTGGAGGTCAGGGGGGACCACAATGGAGGGTGACTCCAGGGTGTTGACATGATCCCTGCCTCCTCATTTCCCAGCCTTGTAAAACTCCTTTCATGTGAGTGTGGGCACAACCTGAGAATTGCCTCTGAGCAATGGCAAAAATGATGGGATGAGCCACTATGGTTTTGTTTCCTTAGGAAGGACCCCATATTATAGTTGACTTAATTTAAAGACTATCTCCTCAGCTCAGCTCACTTTAAAGAAATAACTGGCCATGTGGAAGGCCCATGTGCCATGTGATGAGTGGTGGCTTCCAGAAGCTGAGGTTGCTCTCAGGGAACAAGAATCAGGGCCTAATTGCTATACCCACAAAAAAGGAATTCTTCCAACAACTGCAAGAAAATGGGGAGAGCATTATTCCCCACTAGTCATTCACCAGATGACATGCAGCCCAGCTAGCACGATAACTGTTCTTTGTGACCCCCCTCTGAGCTGTGCCCAGATTTCCCAAACATGATTCCTTCAGAAAATGTGTTTCTTCAGCTTCAAGCCACTAAAGTGTTTTACAGCAACATGTAACCGAATAAGCCAGCAAATATTTTCTGGTTAGGGCTAATTTAACAGAGAAATGAGTTAGGAGGAAATATTGAGCTTTTTAGAGCTTTACAACTCTGTCATTGTGGATGAGGGATTTGAAAATGTCATTTGGGTGAAGGTCCTGAAACTATTTGTATTATCTGCCTTTCTTGCATTGTTCTCAGACTTACTGAAATCATAAGTGTAAATTACACTTACAGTACTAAGTTCCTTACAAGGGTTGAGGTACTTAATTTTTATGACAACCAGTGAAAGGGAAATTGAATTGAAGGAATTGATTCACCTGTGTGGGGAAGGGGGCACAGTTAATCAAAGAGCGAGCAGTATTTGAAGAGTCCCCAGAGGTCCCCAGTATCCTGTGTCCCTGAGGAAGCTCTGGGGGATCTGGAGGATCCTCCACTGGAACAACTACACAGTCTGTCTGTCTATCGGCCTGTCCGGAGGTAGGTTGTGTATATGGTTAAAACTGAAGGATTCCTGACTTTCCATACCTTCGTTGGTCTTTAACCTTTTCCTCTCCTCACAGTGGAGCTCAGAATCGTTGCTGCCAGTGTGAGGCTTCGAAGACACGGACTCTGGGACTGAACTCCTAGACTCCGAAGAGGACAGATTTCTTCAGTGGAACATCCCGTGAGCTCTATGTACTCAGACCCCTTCCCTCCAAATAAATACAGTGCTTACCTTTTCAAGGTGCCTTTCTTGTCCTACAGAGACACAAGGATAGAAGGAGAGTTAGGGAATCCCCATGTCATGGGGCTTGGCATGAGGGGTGTCTCTGTAAACCCTCCATCCAACAAGTAAAGCAGTTAGTCCCACCTGGATACTGATGGATGCCCCAGTCTGATAAGTCCCATCCCCACCCCCGAGGACCCAGAGCATGGCAGCAAATTGATCCTCTCAGTAACCTGCTTGCTGTGACTGTGATCATAGCCGCATGTGGGCAGCTTCAGGAGGAGGCTGGGAGACCCTGTGCTCCCCCGTTTGATGTTCTTTCAGGGACCAGCCTGCCTTCAGACGAGTCTACATTAAATCACTCATCACACAGGCCTTTCCTTAGTGACAAATCCACACACACCTCATGAGAATGGGCCACTGTGGTGGTGGTGGGGGGTCCGTGCAGGTGGAGCAAATCAGGTGACATTGAAACCTTTCAGTGAGTCCAAATGACAAATAAAATGAACAGCTCCCACAATGAATGTTTGGGGCCGATCCCTCATGCCTCAGAAGAAGGTCCAGGAAGGCCTCTTGGGGCAAGTGAACTGTCGACAAACAAGGGAGGAATTTCTCATACACGTGGCTGCCCAACAACTGGTGTTTGCACCAGTCATCTCAAGCTGTCTCTCAGGAGAGAGTCTGAAAATCAGGGTTTGGTACATAGGGGACTGAGATGAATCTTTATTGTAAAAAAAGAAAATTATTCTCTTTTAAAACGTGTTTCCATCTAAGCCATTTAGTTCAAAGAGATAATAGTATCATGGCTATTGGAATGTCTTACTAAACACAGAGGATGTCATAATCCTAAATGAAAGTAAAGTGACATATGCATTTAAAATAAAAAATGTATATAATACGATGTTTTCAGGGTCTGAAAGAAGGATATTAGAAAAAGTAAGAAGGTAAAAGCAAGTGTTAAAAGTCTAAAAGAGAGTGAGAGTGTTTAAAGAAAGCAAAAGCAAGTGCTGAAGTTCTGAGAGAGAGGGAGGAAAAGAAATTTTAACAAAGTGTCTAAAAGACCAAAGCAAGAAGTAAAAAGACAAAAGCAAGCAGGTCTGAGAAAGGAAGGAAATTTTTAAGAAAACAAAATAGTGTTAAAAGTAGTGTTGTAAGAAAGGAAGAAAAAGTAAAGCAAGCAAAAGCACGTGTTAAAGGAAAGTAAGAAAGCAAAGAAAGTGTTGAGGCTTGGGAGACGGCTTGTAGGGAAAACAAATGTGCATGTGCTGCAGTGAGTCAGTACAAACTGTAAAAAAGGACAAGGGATTCTGGCAGTTTATTTCATTAGCTCCAGAGATTGAACATGGCCTTGAAGCCCTACATTGACAGCAAGGAGACCATCAAGGCTGAGAAAAAAGAGACAAAAAAAAAAGGGAGACAGACAAGAGAAGGGCCCGTATGTGGCAGTTGGAGCTGCCAGCCCTCTGCCACCTCAGACTCGCCCAAGGGCCTATAGTCCCAGGCATTCGAGACCTCACCCCATTTGTGGGCTGCCAACCTGCTTCTACTGCCAGCAGCCGGGACCCCTCAGCCACGAATGTCTGAAGAAGCCACCTCCATGCCAGCCCTCAGTGCCACTGCACAGGGCACTGCAATAGGTTCTGTTCCACTCTGCGAGACAGGCGGGCTGCCCAAACCACAGGACAAGATGGGAGGACAGTCTTAACCGTCAACTGTCTTTGACTAGAAGAACCAGCTACAGGTTAAGAAGACATTTTCTAAAGAAGCCCAGAAGTGAGACAAGCCTTGGGTGACCCTAAAAGTGGCAGACAAAAAAAAAATCACACTCTGGTGAATCAGGAGCCACTTACTCTGCCTTTCTCCACTTTCCTTAGACTGGCCTACTGATGACTAGCTTGAGCCAGGACACCTTCATACGTCTAGTCAGATGAAAAAAAAAACAAACCTAAAGTTATTAAAAAAATCTGTATTACAGATGGCCTTATAGGCAGGACAAGGGCCAAGGTGGCTACAATCAATCTTGCCTCTATAGCAAACCAACTTTTGTCATGGTTGCTCTTCTTTATGATTTTCTTGTTTGGGCCTTGGATCCTCAACATCCTCGTCAGAATCATCTCCCGTCGCCTCAAAGCCAGCAGATGTCAGAGGGTCCTTCAGAAGGAGGCTGATAGGATGCCTCCACCCTCCTTCCTCCAAAGCCCCTTAGACCGCCGCCCTGCAATGGCGCCCTGAATGCTTGCCCACGGCACCCATTTTCAGCAGGAAGTAGTGCTTGGTAGATCGATGCCCTCTGTCCTAACAGCAGTGAGGGGCTCCATCTGTAGAAGGGGTACTGACTCCCAGGGCAAGTTAGGATTAAGTAGGCACCTTCAGGGACAGTGCAGGCAGGGACTTTCAGCAGAGTTAAAGAGGCTTCTGAAACAGGACAGTAAATTCTAAATGCTAACCAAAGCATACAGCACAGCTGAGGTCATAAAGACTAGAAGGACCAAACAAAAGCACTACATTGGACAGAGCCTAGTGACTGACTGTAGTTTCTTTTACACACACTGGAACCCTAAAAAAACCTGTCTTTGAAGGCTGCAACCCAATATATGAGCACCGTAAATACAATGTATTAAAATTAAAAAGGGCGAAACGAAGTGGAAAATGTCAGGCTGACTGTGGATTAGCTGAAGTTGGGACAGAGCCCATAGACTAAAAATTTTAGGGAACAACTGATAAACGTCCTGAAGGCCACACGCACCCTGATTCATGCATTCCCAGCTGACTGTATTCCTACCTTTAGTCATTAAATAATCTGTAATCTAGTTGGGCTCAGATTTTGGAGAGAGATTTCCTTCGGACTTGCTGGTGTGAAGTCTGCCAGCATAAATAAAGACCTTTCCTCCTTCTCACTGAGTGTTGCCTGATTCCCTAATGAAAATGTGCCATAACAGTTCAACCTTAAAAAAACAGGAAATTCTCCTATGTGTTACAACATGGATGAGCAGGGGAGACACTATGGTCAGAGACCAAAGGACAATATTTTCATGACCTAGTCGGCTTTAAAAACAGACCGTGGAATGGTGGGACCAGCTGACAGGGGTACACGGGGACACTGTTTACTGGGGAGAGTTCCAGGTTGGAAGGATGAACTCGTTGTGCAGATGGAGAGTGGAGATGGGGGCACCACAGTGTGACGCTGATGCCAGGAAAGACAATGTGTAAGATGCGGAGCAGGTACATTTGTGACTTGTGTATTTCACCACTCTCCCCTATACCCCCATCACACACACATTGTCTGTTCAGCAATGAAAACACTTTTCACATGAGTCCTTTGAGGTGGAAGTATTAGGGGAAAAGGATGTCCTGAGCAAACTCTATACAGGCTTTGTGGACTCCACCCCCGCTCCATGAAGACACTGGAACTACAAATCCCACGACTACCAAAGGGAGAGTTGCGAGGACCCGAGGGCAGAATTAAGCAGCCATGCTCTCTGTTTGGATATTTAACCAGCCAGGTGAACAGGTGTAGGGCTCTGGGCCTCATGGCCTATGGGGTTTTAACCAGCTCTCGGGGGTCATTTGGGATTCCAGGTCAGTAGAACAGGGAGAATGCATTTATGAATTTATCTCCCTCTTTTTTGCCCTGAGTTGTTCATTTCCTCATTTCCCCTTTCCATGCAATAAACTTTTTATTAACCTTTTGTGTGTTACTGCAGTTTAAGTTCCCTTTGAGTGCATGGGTGAGGAACCACAGGGGGGGTAACCCATTTTATATCAGGTTGCTCTTTAACAGGAGAAGATCCAAAGTTTACTGCTACTGAATCAACTGAGAAGCACGACTTATTTGTGGAAGAGGCTGTCATAATTCTCAAGAATCACCAGAGTTATTTCCTTCTTCATCAGTCAAGATACAAGAGGAAAAAGTACAGATGCTGGACAATTTCATTGTGTAACTATCGCCAAGGTCAAACACTAGGTAAACCCAGGTTTTCGCTGAGATGCAGACTTAAAAGTTAACCATTTCCCCATCTACTCATTCTCTTTATTGGCATCAACTTCTTACTGCGGTGCTGCCATCTCACTCTCCATCTGCACAAATAGTTCATTCTTCTGACATGAAACCCACCCACTAAACAACATCACCTTCATTCCTCCACCCACATGGTAGCCACCAGGCAGAGGGTGATGGAAATCTTCATTTCTGAGGGAGTTTGGGAAGGGAAGGATTTTGATGAACATCACCAAGCAAGGCTGGTTGGAAACTCCCATTTACTCAGAGGGGAGGTCTGGGTCACAGAATTTGATCATAGTTACCAGCAATAGTCATCTCACAGCCAGAGTCCATTTATCATCTGTGAGTTTAGACCAGCAGAAACAAAACCACCCACCTGGTGGGACTCACTTTAATTTGGCAGATACAGAACTGCTACACCAGCAGCTCATACACTGTGACAGTGACTGGATATTGTGGTCATGGGTCATTATGACGAAAATTGGAACCTTTGAGGAGGAGGAGAGAATAGCTCAATCTCTGGCAATGGCGTGGTTTCCCTTCATGTCTGTAACAATGGAGGTTCTCCCCGCTCCCCAAGACCCTAACATGAGGGACATGTGACTGCCCTTTGAGTGTGAACTTTAACATCCACACACAAGGGATTGGTGCAGAGGCTGGAAGTCACCCTTGAGAGAGGAGGAAGACTAAACAGTCTGGAGCACTAACTGCCAACTGAGGGATGACCTCAATCTTTGACTAAAGGCTGGGTTCTCTCCCAAGGAGAAGGGCAGCTATGGGAAGTGACAGATACCCCCCAGTGAGCATGAGCTGCAGTGACGGATCCTCATCACCACCTTATGAGTGGCAGGAACTTGAGCTCACCTGGAGGGACCCTGTTCTCGCTGCTCGCAAAGAATGGTTTGTGGAACATGGGGGAGGCAGTGTGGAGGGCAAATGCAAACGCTGGACTGTGGTGAATGTGTCAAAGTGCCATGTTTGAGGTCCCAAATCATGAACTTATTTAACATTTCAGTTCTTTAAACTGAGGTATTTATAATGTGAAACCCATTCTGGGATGTTCTATGCAAGAAAGAACAAAATTATGTCTCTACTGGCTGAGGCGCTGGGCATCCTAACCAATCACTATAGTAAGGCTGAAAACATACAGAGAAATTCACAGACACTAGGGATATAAAAACAAAGCATGTTCCTTTGGCTGTCATCTATTTCTCATGGGCTGGTGACAATAAATTATCAAGTTTATGCTCTGCCCAACCAAACCTTCCATGTAAGTTCTAGGACGGAAAACACTCAAATTCTTACCCTCCATTCTCTTAACTTCAACTCCAGACTCAACCATTGGTCTAACAGGTCTCTCAGTTTTGTCACACGCTCCAGGAGTTTTTCCTGATGAAAATTGGGTGAAGAAAGAGAGCGTAGTTAAGATGACAGATTCATCAAGTTCCTGAGATGGGTCCCTGCCTTCAAGAGATTAGAATGACATGAAATATCGTTGAACCCTTACACTTTCAGTATAAGCGCCCGAGGACTATGTGCAGTGATACAGCTGACCCCTAATTCCCAGACACATTGCAGAAGGGCTGCCTTGATGTCTGCTGTAGAACCAGAGGCTGGGGAAGAAGTAACTAACATGCCCAAGAGCTATGACTATCTGCATCTTGAACCGCATTTCCTGCCCCTCAGGCAGAGCTATATGGACCTCTACAGCCTGGCCAGGAAATGCTGCACACAGAACAAGACAGTAACCAGGAAAAGAAGCCTTTCCCCACCTCATATATGCGGAAAGTTGTCTGTGTCCATCAGGACTCTCTTCCAGGAAGCTCCTGGGTTCATTACCAAATTAATGGGAACTAAACCCACTTGAAAGAACTCCAGGCTCTTGTTTTTTCTGACTGGTTTAGCCTAGCTGACCATAGGAGAAATAAATCCCATTGGTTTCTGTGCCTGTTTTGGGAACCTGTCACATAACCTTGGACATCATGGTTTCTCTAATGTTGCATGCATGTGAAGATAAAAAAGGCTTGTGTGTATTTCGACGACTGTATTCTACAGCAGGGGGTAATTACAGAAGAATGAACAGGGATGAGAATCTGACCATCCTGTGAATGTCCATATAGACTGTTAAATTGTATTTTGGGGAAACCTCGGAAAGTCAGGGTGTCAGCTCAAACCACAAGCCAAGATGGGAGGACAGGCTTGACCATCAGCCCTCTCTGACTATGAATAACCAGCTACAAGTGAAGAAGACATTTTCTAAATAAGCCCAGAATGACACAAGCCTCTAGTGTCCATAAAGGTGGCACACACACCCTCTTGGTGAACCAGGGGATATTTACTCTGCCTTGCTCCATTTTCCTTACACTGGCCTACTGATGACTAGCCTGAGCCAAGACACTTGGGTTAGGGTTAGGGTTAGGGTTTCTAGTGAGATGAAATAAAAACTAAAGCTATTAAAAAATATCTTTATTATAGATGGCCTTACAGGTTGGTCAATGGCATAGTAGGCTACAATCAATGTTGTCCTACATAGGATACTAACTTCTTCCTGGTTGCTCCTCTTTCTGCTTCTCTCACAAATTTAATGATTTTCTTGTTTGGGCCTTGCATCCTCAACACCCTCCTCAGAATCACCTCCTGTTGCCTCAAAGCCAGCAGACAACAGATGGTCCTTAAGATGGAGGCTGACAGAACACCTCCACTGTCTTTCCTCTCAGGACCCTTAGAACGCACCCTGCAGTGGAGCCCTGACTGCTCGCCTGAATCACCATTTTCAGCAGGAAGCAGTTACTGATCAGATTGACGCCCTTTGTCCTAAGAGCAGTGAGGGGTTCCATCTGTAGAGCCCCAGGGCTGTTAAGGCTAAGTAGGCAGCTTCAGGGACAGTGTAGGCAGGGACTTCAGGAGAGTTAAAGAGGCTTCTGAGAGGACAGTAAATTCTAAGTATTAACCGATGCATACACCAGAGGGGAGGTCAGAAAGGCCAGGAGGAAGAAACAAAAACAGTACACTGGGCAGTGCCTGGTGACTGACTGTAGTTTCTCTCACACACACATGGGAACCCTAAAAAAAAATGTTATCAAAGGGTGCACCAGTGATGTGCACACCATAGATGTGATGGAATCAAATATAAAAAGGGGGAAATGAAGTGGAATGTGTGAGGCTGACTGTGAATGAGCTGAAGTCGGGACAGAGCCTGTAGACTGAGGATTTCAGGGAACAATGGATAAGCGCCCTCAAGGCCACACGCAATCTGAGTCACGCATCCCCAGCTGCTGTGTCCCTTGCTTTACTCAATAAATACTCTGTACCCTAGTTGCTCGGGCTGAGATTTTGGAGAGAGATCTCCTCCGGGCTGTGGTTGTGAAGCCACCAGCATAAAGAAAGAGCTTCCCTCCTCCTCTCTGAGTGCTCCTGCTCCCTCACGACAATCTGCCAGAACAGTTCAACCTAAAAAACCAGGAAACTCTGCTACATGTTACAACCTGAATAAGCCAGGGAGACACTATGGTCAGAGACAAAAGGACAGTATTTTCATGAGTATGTCAATGTAATTAGATTTAAAAACAGAACGTGGAATGGGGGGACCAGGTGGCAGGAGGGACATGGGGACACTTTACTGGGGAGAGATTCAGGTTGAGAGGAGGAACCCGTTGTGCAGTTGGAGAGTGGAGATGGGGGCGCCACAGTGTGATTCTGACGCCAGTAATGACAATGTGTAAGATGGGGAGCAGGTACATTTGCAATTTGTTTATTTGACCACTTTCCCCTACACCCCCATCGCATACACTGAGACAGTTCTGTTCAGCTACAAAGACACTCTTCACAGGAGTCCTTTGAGGTGGAAGAATATCCGAAGTTAACTGCTGCTGAATAAACTGGGAGGCAGGCACTTATATGTGGGAGAGGCCATCATAATTCTCTATAGTCAGGAGTAATTTCTTTCTTCTTCATTCAAGATACAAGAGAACAAAGGACAGATGCTAGATAATTTCATTGTGTAATTAGGGTCAAGGTCTAACACTACGTAAACCCAGGTTTTCTCTGAGATGCAGTTTCAAAAGTTAACCATTCCCCCATCTACTCGTTCTCTTTATTGGCATCATCTGCTCATTGTGGTGCCACCGTCTCCATTCTCAACCTGCACAAATAGTTCATCCTTCCAACATGATAACAATCCACTAAACACCATCACTAAGTTCCTCCACTCACATGGTATCCACCAGACAGAGGGTTATATAAATCTCCATTTCTGAGGGAGTGTGTGAAAGGAAGGTTTTTGAGGAACATCACCAAGCAAAGCTGGTTGGTGATTCCCCTGTACTGAGAGGGGAGGTTGGGGTTGCAGAATCTCATCAGTTACCAGCAATAAACATCCCCCAGTTAGAGTTAACTTATGATCCATAAGTTTAGACTAGCAGAAATGAAAGCACCCACCTGTTGGGACTCGCTTTGTCAGATACAGAACTTCAGTTTCCATGGCTACACTATCAGCTCATACACTGTGACAGTGACTGGATATTGTAGCCATGGGTCACTGACGACAAAAATTGAAACCTTTGCTAAGGAGGAGAAAACAGCTCAAACCTTACATTAACGCAGTTTCCCTTTATGTTTGTAACAATGGAGGTTCTCCCCACTACTCAAGACCCTAAAATGAGGGACGTGTGACTGTCCTTTGAGTGTGAACTTTAACACCCACACACAAGGGATTAGTGCAGAAGCTGGAAGACACCCCTGAGAGAGGAGGATGACTAAATAGTCTGGAGCACTAACTGCCAACTGAGGGGTGACCTCAATCTATTGCTCAAGGCTGGGTTCCCTTCCCAGGAGAGGGGCAGCTATGGAAAGTCTCAGAGAATCCCAGTGTGTTTGAGCTGCAGCAGCTCTGTCCTCATGCTCAGCACTTTGAGCTGCAGGAATATGAGCTCACCTGGAGGGACCCTGTTCTCACTGCTCACAAAGAATGGTTTGTGGAACATGGGAGAGGCAATGGAGGGGGGCAAATGCAAACCCTGTATGTGGTGAATGTATAAAAGGGCCACGTTTGAGGTCTTCAAGTCATGAACTTATTTAACATTTCAGTTCTTTAAACTGAGGTATTTATAATGCAAAACCCATTCTGGGATGTTCTATGCAAGAAAGAACAAAATTCTGTCTCTCTGTGGGCTGAGGTGCTGGGCATCCTAACCATCACCCCCCCCCCATTATAAGGCAGAAAACATACAGAGAAATTCACAGACACTAGGGATATAAAAACAAAGCATGTTCCATTGGCTGTCATCTATTTCGCATGGGTTGTGATAATAAACCATCAAGTTTATGCTCTGCCCAACCAAACCCTCCGTGTATGTTCTAGGATGGAAAAGACTCAAATTCTTACCTCTTGTTTTCTTAACTTGAACTCCACATTCAACCACTGGTCTAACAGGTCTCTGCGTTTTGTCCTAAAATCCTGGAGTTTTTCCTTATGAAAATTGGGTGAAGAAAGAAAGCGTAGTTGAGATGACAGATTAATCCTGTTTCTGAGAGAGGAATCCCTGCCTTCCGAGAGACTAGAATGACACAAAATATTGTTGAATCCTTACACTTTCAGTATAAGCACCCCAAGGACCATGTGCAGTGATACAGGTGACCCCTTATTCCCAGGGCACATGGCAGGATGGCTGCCATCATGTCTGCTGTAGAATCGGAGGCTGGGGAAAGGATAACTAACATACCCAAGGGCTATGACTACCGGCTTCTTGAACCTCATGTTCTAACCCTCAGGCAAAGAGCTACATGGACTTCTACAGCCTCGCCAGGAAACCCTGCACACAGAATAAGACCGCAACCATCTGAAAGAAGGCTTTCTCCACCTCCTCTATGTGGAAAGTTGTCTGTGTCCATCAGGACTCTCTTCCAGGAAGCCCCCAAGATTCAATCCAAAATTGGTGGGGCCCAAACCCACATGAAGGATCTCTAGGGAATTTTCTTTTGGTGCTTGGTTTAACCTAGCACACTGCAGGAGAAATAAAATCTGGTGGTCTCTGTGCCTGTTTTGGGAATCTGTCACATGACCTTCACATTGTGGTTTATTCTGATGTTACACACATGTGAAGATAAAAAAGGCTGGCATGATTTGACACCTGTATTCTTCAGCAGGGGGTGATCACAGTAGAATCAATAGGGACGAGACTCTCACCATGCTATGAAAGCATGTACAGACCATGGGATTGTATTTTGGGGAACTGTCCGAGAGACAGGGGGACAGACCCAGATGGGAGGACAGGCTTGACTGTCAGCTGCCTCTGAGTATGAAGAACCAGCTACAGGTTAAGAAGACTTTTTCTAATGAAGCCCAGAGCTGAGACAAGCCTCAGGTGACCCTAAAAGTGGCAGACAAAAAAAAAAAAAAAAATCACCCTTTGGCATGTCAGGGGCTACTAATTCTGCCTTGCTCTATTTTCTTTAAACTGGCCTACTCATGACTACCGTGTGCCAGGACCCCTTAATACTTCTAGTGAGATGAAAGAAAATGTGCAGTTTGAAAAAAAAAAAAATCTGCTTTACAGATGGCTTTACAGGCGGGACAAGGGCCTAGTATACTGCTACAAACAATCTTAACCTCTATAGAAATCCATCTTCTGTCCTGGTTGCTCCTCTTTCTGGTTCCCTCAGTAATTTGCATTATTATTTCCTTTTTGGGCTTTGCATCCTCAAGACCCTTGTAGCGCCAAAGCTGGCAGACTTCACATGGTCCTTCAGATGGAGCTTGATAGGATGCTCCACCATCCTTCCTGCCAGGTCCCTTAGATCGCTGCCCTGCAGGGAGCCATGACTGTTTGTCCGAATCCCCATTTTCAGCAGGAAGCAGTTACTAGTCAGATCGACGCCCTCTGTCCTAACAGTAGTGAGGGCCTCCATCTGTAGAAGGGGTACTGAGCTCCAGGGCAAGTTACGGGTAAGTAGGCAGCTTCAGGGACAGTGCAGGCAGGGACATCAAGAGAGTTAAAGAAGCTTCTGAGATAAGGACAGTAAAGTCTAAGTGCTAACCAACACATACACCAGAGCTGAGGTCAGATAGTCCAGGAGGATGAAACAAAAACAGTACACTGGGCAGTGCCTGGTGACTGACTGTAGTTTCTCTTACACACACTGGAACCCTATTAAAAAAACTGTCTTCAAAGGCTGCACCCTGAGACCTGTGTCCCATATATATGATGGAATAAAATTAAAAATGGGAAATGAAGTGGAAAATGTCAGGCTGACCGTGGATGAGGTGAAGTCGGGACAGAGCCTGCAGACTGAGAATTTCAGGGAACAACGGATAAGTGCCCTCAAGGCCACACATGCCCTGAGTCACGCATCCTAAACTGGCTGTTTCCCTTGCTTTACTCAATACCCTGTAGCCTAGATTCTTGGGGCTCAGATTGTGGAGAGAGATCTCCTCTGGGCTGCTGTGGGTGTGTAGCCTGCCAGTGTCAGCTTAAATAAAGAGCTTCCCTCCGCCTCTCTGAGTGCTGCTGCTCCACTCACTAACATTTGCCAGAACAGTCACCTGTGGGCCTCCCTGGTGGCGCAGCGGTTGAGCGCTGGGTTGCGAAGCTGCCCGCAGCCTCTGCAGCGCCGGTTCGATCCCCGGTTGCTCCCCGGCTGCTCCCCGGCCACCGGAGGAGGGTCCAACATGGCGCGCAGACCTCTCCTGCGGCCCGATGCTCCCCTCAGCAGTGTACTTCGGTCCTTCTGCCTGCTCTGCTCCCCGCTCTGGCTCTGGTGAATTCTCTCACCCTCCCATGCTTCTGACTGTACCCAGCGCTTGTATAAATAAATAAATAAATAAAAATAAATAAATCTTTAAAAAAACAAAACAAAACAGTCACCCTTAAAGGAACGGAAACTCCTATGCGTGTTACAACATGGATGAGCCAGAAAGACACTTTGGTGAGAGAGAAAAGGACCATATTTTCGTGACTATTTTTTACTTAGTCACATGTAAAAACAGGAATTGGAATGGGGGGACCAGGTGACAGGAGGGAAGAGGGGACGCTGTTTACCGGGGAGAGTTCCAGGTTGGGAGGAGGAACCCGTTGTGCAGATGGAGAGTGGAGATGGGGCGCCACAGTGTGACGCTGATGCCAGTAAAGACAATGTGTGAGATGGGGAGCAGGTACAGTTTTGATTTGTTTTTTGCCACTCTCCCCGATGCCCCCATGACACACACTGAGAAAAGTCTGTTCAGCTACGAAGACACTTTTCACATGACCCCTGTGAGGTGGAGGAATGTCTGACATTTACTGCTGCTGGATAAACTGGGGGGCAGGCACTTAGATGCGGGAGAGGCCGTCATAATTACCTATGACGAGAGTAATTTCCTTCTTCTACAGTCAAGATACAAGAGGACAAAGTACAGATACTAGATAGTTTCACTGTGTGGTGAATATGTAGAAGTGCCATGCTTCAGGTCTTCAAGTGATGAAGTTATTTAACATTTCAATCTTTAATCTGAAGTTCTTATAATGTGAAACCTAGTCTAGGATGTTCTATGCAAGAAAGATCAAAATCTTGTTTCTACGGGCTGAGGTGCTGGGCATCCTAACCAATCACTAGTTTAAGGCTGAAAACATACAGAGAAATCCTCATAGACACCAGGGACATAAAAATAAAGCATGTTTCTGCAATTTGCAGCAACATGGATGGTGCTGGAAGGGATCATGCTCAGCGAAATAAGCCAGAAAGAAAAAGAAAAATACCGGATGGTCTCACTCATAGCAGGAATCTAGAAAACTTAAATAAGGGACCAGGAAAAAGAATAACTACAAAAAAGAAAATATCAAAATCAACAAACAACTATGAACCAGAGACACTCTATGGGGGGTGGAGGGCGGGGAAAGGAGGGCTTGGGGTCAAAATAAGGGGGTTGTAATTGTATGGGGAATATAAAAATAAAATTTATATTAAAAAAATAAAAAAAATTTACACTCTAGTTTTCACAAATAAAACCTTTAGTTACTTTCTGTTCTTAAAAGCAAAAAAAAAAAAAAAGCACATTTCTTTGGCTGTCGTCTATTTCTCATGGGCTGGTAACAATAAACAATCAAGTTTATGCTCTCACCAACCATGCACACTCTGTATGCTCTAGGAGGGAAAAGACTCAATTTCTTACCTCACATTTACAAGTTTGTACTCTTGACTTCAACTTCAGACTCAACCACTGGTCCATCAGGTCTCTCAGTTTTGTCACAGCCTCCTGCAATTTCTCCTGATCAATATTGGGTGAAGACAGAAAGCACAGTTAAGATGAGGGATTCATCATGTTCTGAGAGGAATGCCTTCCAAGACTGAGATATTGTGGTCATGGGTCACTGACCACAATAAATTGGAACCTTTGTGGAGGTGGAGAAAACAGAATGAACTCTGGCATTGACATGTTTTTGTTTCATGTTTGTAACATTGAGGTTCTCCCCACACCCAAGACCCTAACATGAGGGACGTGTGAGTGTCCTTTGAGTGTGACCTTTAACACCCACACACAAGGGATTAGGGCAGAGGCTGGAAGACACCCCTGAGAGAGGAGGATGACTAAATAGTCTGGAGCACTAACTGCCAACTGAGGGGTGACCTCAATCTTTCACTCAAGGCTGGGTTCTCTTCCCAGGAGAGGGGCAGCTATGAAAGTCTCAGACACCCCCAGTGCGCATGAGCTGCAGCAGCTCTGTCCTCATGGCCAGCCTCATGAGCTGCAGGGACATAAGCTCACCTGGAGGGACCCTGTTTTCACTACTTGAAAGAATGGTTTGTGGAACGTGGGGGAGGCAGTCTGGGGGGCAAATGCAAACCATGTATGGTGATGAACGTGTCAAAGTGATATGTTTATTTATGTCATGAAATCAGTCTAGGATGTTCTATGCAAGAAAGATCAAAATTTTGTCTCTATGGGCTGAGGTGCTGGGCATCCTAACCAATCACTACTATAAGGCTGAAAACAGAGAAATTCTCATAGAATCAGCGACATAAAAATAAAGCATGTTTTTTGGTTGTCATCTATTTCTCATGGGCTGATGACAATAAACCATCAAATTTATGCTCTGCCCAACAAGCCCTCCATGTATATTCTAGCATGGAAAAGACTCAATTTCTTACCCTCTGTTCTCTTAACTTCAACTTCAGTCTCAACCACCGGTTTAACAGATCTCTCAGTTTTTTCTTATCCAAATGGAGTTTTTCCTGATGAAAATTGGGTGAAGAAAGAGAGTGTAGTTAAGATGACAGATTCATCAGGTTCCTGAGAGGGGTCCCTGCTTTCAAGAGACTGTGTGTAGTGATACAGATGACCCTTTACTCCCAGGGCACGTGGCAGGATGGCTGCCATCATGTCTGCTGTAGAATCGGAAGCTGAGGAAGGGGCAACTAACCTGCCCAAGGGCTATGACTACCAGCTTCTTGAGCCTCATGTGCTGACCCTCAGACGGAGGTATAAGGACCTCTACAGCCTCACCAGGAAATGCTGCATGCAGAACAAGACAGTAACCATCTAAAAGAAGCCTTTCTCCACCTCCTCTATGTGGAAAGTTGTCTGTGTCGGTCAGGACTCTCTTCTAGGAAACTTCTCAGATACACTTCCAAATTGGTGGGAACTAAACCCACATGAAGGAAATCCAGGGAGTTTTCTTTTGGTGATTGATTAAGCCTCCCACACTGCAGGAGAAATAAAATTTGCTGGTCTCTGTGCCTGTTTTGGCAATCTGTCACATGACCTTGCACATCGTGGTTTCTCTAATGTTACACACATGTGAAGATAAAAAAGGCTGGGGTATATTTCGACAACTGTATTATATAGCAGGGCGTCATAATGGCAAGAGCAAATAGGGCAGAGACACTCACCATCTTATGAAAGTCCATATGGACCCTGGGATTGTATTTTGGGAAAACGTCTGAGAGACAGTGGGTCAGCCCAAACCACAGGGCAAGATGGGAGCACAGGCTTGACTGTCAGCTGCCTCTGACTATGAAGAACCAGGTTCAGGAAAAGAAGACATTTTCTTTCTTTTTTTTAATTTAAATTTTATTTTTATATTCCCCATACATTTACAGCCCCCTTATTTTAACCACAAGCCCTCCTTAACCCGCCCCACACCCCCCATAGAGTGTCTCTGGTTCATAGTTGTTTGTTGATTTTGATTTTGTCTTTCTTATAGTTATTCTTTTCCCTGGTCCCTTATTTAAGTTTTCTAGATTCCTGCTATGAGTGAGACCATCCGGTATTTTTCTTTTTCTTTCTGGCTTATTTCGCTGAGCAAGATTCCTTCCAGTGCCATCCATGTTGCTGCAAATTGCATGTGTTTACCTTTTTTGAATGCTGAGTAATATTCCATGGTGTACATGTACCACATCTTCTTGATCCAGTCATCTGTTTTTGGGCATTTGGGTTGTTTCCAAAGCTTAGCTATTGTAAACAGTGCTGCTATAAACATAGGGGTGCAGGTGCTCTTTGGAATTGATGTTTCTGTATCCTTTGAGTGAATACCTAGGAGGGGAATTGCTGGATGATATGGAAGCTCTATGTTTAGTAGGTCCAGAAATCTCCACACAGCTCTCCATAGTGGTTGGACCAGTTTGCACTCCCACCAACAGTGCAGGAGAGTTCCTTTTTCTCCACAACCTCGCCAACATTTGTTGTTGCTAGTTTTTTTAATATGTGCCATTCTCACTGGTGTAAGATGGTATCTCATGGTAGTTTTGATTTGCATTTCCCTGATTACAAGTAATGTTGAACATTTTTTCATATGCCTGTTGGCCATTTGCATTTCCTCTTCAGAGAAGTTTCTTTTTAGCTCTTCTGCCCATTTTTTGACAGGATTATTTTCTTGTTGAGTCTCATCAGCTCTTTGCAGATTTTTGTGATCAGTCCTTTATCATTAGTGTTGTGTGCAAAAATGTTCTCCCAGTTGGTGGGGTTTCTCTTTGTTTTTGTTATTGTCTCTTTTGCTGTGCAGAAGCTCTTTAATTTGATGTAGTCCCAGCTGTTGATCTTTGCCTTCACTATCACTGCTTTGGGTGATGTGTCTGTAAAGATGTCTTTGATGTGCCTATCACGTATAGTGTTTCGCCTATATTTCCTTCTATGTATTTTATGGTTTCAGGTCTTATGTCTAGTTCTTTAATTCATTTTGAGTTGGTTTTTGTGTATGGTGTGAGGTAGTGGTCAAGCTTCATTCTTTTGCATGTAGCAACCCAGTTTTCCCAGCACCATTTATTGAACAAACTTTCTTTGCTCCAATGCATATTCTTTGCTCTTTTGTCAAAGATTAGTTGACCATAAATCTGTGGGTTTATTTCTGTATTTTCTATTCAATTCCATTGGTCTGTGTGTCTGTTCTTATTCCAATACCATGCAGTTTTGGGCTTTGTAGTATAGTTTGAAGTCTGGGAGTGTGATGCCTCCATTCCCTTCTTTTTTTTTTTTTTTTCAGGAGAGCTTTGGTTATTCGGGGTTTTTGGTGATTCCACATGAATTTCATCAACAATTGCTTTATTTCTTTGAAGAATGACATTGAAATTTTTATTGGAATAGCATTGACTCTGTATATTGCTTTTGGTAGGACGGCCATTTTAATAATGTTAATTCTTCCAATCCATGAGCAGGGGATGTCTTTCCATTTCTTTGTGTCTTCTTCTACTTCTTTTAACAGTGTTTTGTAGTTTTCTTTGTATAGGTCCTTTACCTCTTTTGTTAGATTTACTCCCAAGTACTTGATTTTTTTTGTTTTGATATTTAAAGGGATGGTTTTTTTGATTTCTTCTTCTTCAGATTTATTGTTTGTGTATGGAAGGCTACTGACTTTTGCGTGTTGATTTTGTATCCTGCCAATTTACTGAACTGACTGATTAGTTGAATTAGTTTTTCTGTGGAGTTTTTGGGGTTCTCTACGTATATTATCATATCATCTGCAAATAGTGATAGTTTGAATTCTTCTTTTCCTATTTGGACTCCTTGTATGTCTTTCTCTTGTCTTATTGCTCTGGCGAGGACTTCAAGTATTATATTGAAAAGCAGTGGTGAGAGTGGACATCCTTGTCTTGTTCCAGATCTTAATGGAAATGCTTTCAGCTTTTCGCCATTGAGAATGATACTGGCTGTTGGCTTGTCATATATGGCCTTTATGATGTTGAGGTATGTTCCTTGTATACCAAGAATTTCAAGGGCTTTTATCATGAATGGGTGTTGCACTTTGTTGAATGCTTTCTCAGCATCTATTGATATTATCATATGGTTTTTATATTTATTTTTGTTGATGTGTTGGATAACGTTGATTGATTTTTGGATGTTGAACCATCCTTGTGTCCCTGGAATGAATCCTACTTGGTTGTGGTGACTTATCTTATGGATACATTGTTGGATTCTGATAGCTAAAATTTTATTGAGTATTTTTGCATCGGTGTTCATTAGGGAGATTGGCCTGTTGTTTTCTTTTTTTGTGTTGTCCTTGTTCGGTTTTAGTATAAGTGTAATGTTGGCTTTATAGAACGTGTTTGGTATTATCCCTTCAGAAGAAGACGTTTTCTAAAGAAGCCCAGAAGTGAGACAAGGTTTGGGTGACCCTAAAAGTGGCAGCCAAAAAAAAAAACCTTCTGGGTGAATTAGGGGCCACTTATTCTACCTTTCTCCATTTTCCTTAGGCTGGCTTACTGATGATTAGCCTGAGCCAGGATACCATCATACTTCTGGTAAGATGAAAAAAAAAACTGAAGTTATTAAAAAATATCTGTTTTATAGATGGCCTTATAGGCAGGACAAGGGCTTAGTAGGCTACAATCAATCTTGGATTCGATAGCAAACCAAATTCTGTCTTGGTTGCTGCTCTTGCTGGCTCCCTCACTAATTTTATTTATGATTTTCTTGCTTGGACCTTGCATCCTCAACACCCTTGGCAGAATCATCTCCTGTGGCCTCAAAGCCAGCAGACGTCAGATGGTCCTTCACATGGAGCCTGATAGGACGCCTACACCATCCTTCCTCCCAGGGCCCTTAAAATGCCGCCCTGCAATGGCACCCTGACTGCTCACCTGCATCACCCATTTTCAGCAGGAAGCAGTGACTGGTCAGACTGACACCCTCTGTCCTAACAGCAATGAGAGGCTCCATCTATAGAAGGGTAGTGAGTATCCAGCTAGTTAGAGTCAAGTAGGCAGCTTCAGGGACAGCACAGGCAGGAGAGGTAAAGAGGAAAAGAGGCCTCTGAAAGTAAATTAAAAGTGCTAACACATACACCACAGCTGAGGTCATAAAGTCTAGGAGGACTAAACAAAAGCAGTACACTGGACAGTGCCTGGTGACTGACTGTAGTTTCTCTTACACACACTGGAACCCTAAAAAAAACTGTCTTCGAAGGCTGCACCCAGAGATCTGAGCACCATAGATATGATGGAATAAAAAGTAAAAAGGGGTAAATGAAGTGGAAAATGTCAGGCTGACTGTGGATGAGCTGAAGTTGGGACAGAACCTGTAGACTGAGAATTTCAGGGAACACCTATAAGCCCTCTGAAAAGTACATGTACCCTGATTCATGCATTCCAGATAATTGTATCCCTTGCTTTTGTCAATAAATACTCTGTAACCTAGTTGCTCAGGCTCAGATTTTGGAGAGAGGTCTCCTCCAGGCTTGCTCGTAGAAATCCCTGCTGCGTAAATAAAGAGAATTTCTCCTCTCTGAGTGCTGTATAATTCGCTAATGAAAATCTACCACAACAGTTCAGCCTTAAAAAACAGTCAACTCCAATACGTGTTACAACATGCATGAGCCAGGAAGACACTATGGTCCAAGACAAAAGGACAATATTTTCATGACTCTTTTTAACCTAGTCAGATGTAAAAACAGTATGTGGAATGGGGCAACCAGGTGACAGGAGGGACCCAGGGACACTGTTTACTGGGGAGAGTATCAGGTTGGGAGGATGAACCTGTTGTGCAGATGGAGAGTGGAGATGAGGGCTCTACTTGTGAGGCTGATGTCATAAAGTCAATTTTTAAGATGGGGAGCAGGTACATTTGTGATATGTTTTAACATTTTTTCCTACTCCCCCATCACACACACACAGAAAAGTCTGTTCAGCTACAAAGACACTCTTCACATAAGTCCTCTGAAGTGGGGGAGTGTGCAACGTTTACTGCTGCTGGATCAACTGGGAGGCTGTCATAATTCTCTTTATCGGCATCATCTTTACACTGTGGTGCCACAATCGTCATTCTTCATCTGCAAAAATGCTCATCCTTCCCACACAAAACCTTCTACCACCTGGTATCCACCAGGTAGAGCGTATGTAAATCTCCATTTCTGAGGGAGTTTGTGATAGAAGGCTTTTGCTGAGTATTACCAACAAAGCTGGTAGGTGACTCCCATGCACTTAGAGGGTAGGTATGGGGGACAGAATTTGATCATAGTTACTGGCCTTAAGTATCCACCCAACAAGAGATTTTTAGCATCGGTGTTATGACCAGCAGAAAGCAAGTGCCCATCTGGGTGGGACAACCTTTAATTTGGCAGATACAGAACTGCAGTTTCCATGGCTACACTATCAGCTCATGCAGTGTGGCAGTGACTGAGATACTGTGGTCAAGGTCACTGACCAGGATGAAATGGGATCAGGATGAAATGGAAGATGAGGAAGATGAGGAGACAGCAGCTCAAACTCTAGCATTGACGTGGTTTCCCTTCATGTCTGTAACAATGGAGGCTCTCCCTGCTACCCAACACCCTAAAATGAGGGACATGTGACTGAACTTTAACACCTATACACAAGGGATTAGTGCAGAGGCTGGAAGACACCCCTGAGAGAGAAGGATGACTAAATAGTCTGGAGCACTAACTGCCAACTGAGAGATGACCTCAATCTTTTGCTCAAAGCTGGGTTCTCTTCCCAAGAGAGGGGCAGCTATGGAAAGTCATAGAGACCCCCAGTGCACATGAGCTGCAGCAACTCTGTCCTCATCTCCAGCCTTATGAGCTGCAGGGATATGAGCTCACCTTTAAGGACCTTGTTCTTACTGCTCGCAAACAATGGTGTGTGGAACAGGGAGGAGGCAATGTGGAGGGCAAATGCAAACCCTGTGTGGTGGTGAATGTGTCAAAGTGCCATGTTTGAGGTGTTCAAGTCATGAAGATTTTTAACATTTCGTTTTTTTAATCTGAGGTATTTATAATGTGAAACCCAGTCTAGGATGTTCTATGCAAGAAAGAACAAAATTCTGTCCCTACAGGCTGAGCTGCTGGGCATCTGAACCAATCAATATTGTAAGGGTGAAAAGATACAGAACCATTCTCAGAGTCACCAGGGACAAAAAAAAAATAAAGCATGTTGCTTCTTTGGGTGTCATCTATTTCTCATGGGCTGCTGAGAATAAACCATCAAGTTTATGTTCTCCCCAACCACGCCCTCTGTGTATGTTCTAGGATGGAAAAGACTCAACTTCTTACCTCCCGTTCTCTTGCTTGTTCACTTGACTTAAAGTTCCGACTGTTAGACTGAGCTAATAGTTCTTGCAGTTTTGTCTGAGCCTCCTGGAGTTTTTCCTGATCAAAATTGGGAGAAGACAGAAAGTGTAGTTAAGATGACAGCTTCATCAGATTCCTGAGAGGAATCCCCGCCTTCCAAGAGACTAGAATGACATGAAATATCGTTGAATCCTTACACTTTCAGTATAAGAGCCCTGAGGACTGTGCAGTGATATAGTTGACCCTTATTCCTAGAGCACGTACCAGGATGGCTGGCATCATGTCTGCTGTAGAATCAGAGGCTGGGGAAGGGGTAACTAACCTACCCAACGGCTGTGTCTATCAGCTTTTTGAACATCACATGATGACCCTCAGGCACATCTACATGGACTCTACAGCCTCGCCAGGAAACACTGCACACAGAACAAGACAGTAATCACCTAAAAGAAGCCTTTTTCCACCTCCTATACGTGGAAAATTGTCTGTGTCTATCAGGACTCTCTTCTGGGAAGATCCGCAGATTCATCCCAAATAGGTGGGATCTAACCCACGTGAAGGAACTCCAAGCAGTCTTCTTTTGCTGCTTGGTTTAACTAGTAGATTTCAGGAGAAGTAAAATCTGGTGGTCTCTGTGCCAGTTTTGGGAATCTGTCACATGATCTTGCATAGCATTGTTTCTCTAATGTTACCCACATGTGAAGATAAAAAGTCTGGCTCATATTTCAACAACTGTATTCTACAGCATGGGTTGATCATGGCAGGGACAAGACTCTCACCATCCTTGAAAGTCCATGTGGACCATAGCATAATATTTTGGGGAAATGTCTGAGAGTACAGTGTCAGCCCAAACCACAAGCCAAGATGGGAGGACAGGCTTGACTGTCAGCTGCCTCTGACTATGAAGAAGCAGGTACAGGAGAAGAAGACATTTTCTTAAGAATCTAAGTGGTGAGACAAGACTTGGATGACCCTAGAAGTGGCAGACAAAAATAAATCACCATCTTGGTGAATAAGGGGCCACTTATACTGCCTTGATCCACTTTCCTTAGAGTGGCCTACTGATGACTAGCCTGAGCAGGACACTTTAACACTTCTAGTCAGATAAAAGAAAACCAAAAGTGAGACCATCTGGTATTTTTCTTTTTCTTTCTGGCTTATTTCTCATAGCAGGAATTTAGAAAACCTAAATAAGGGACCAGGAAAAAGACTAATGATAATAAAGTAAAAATCAAAATCAATAAGCAACTATAAACCACACACACTACCCTGTGCGGGGAGAGTGGGAAAGGATTAGGGAGGGTCAAAGTGAGGGGGGGGTGCAATTGTATGGGGAATATAACCAAAATGAAAATGCATACATTGTGCAAAAATGAAAAATGATGTAAGAAATATATAAAATATTAAAAAACCCCAAAAGTTATTTAAAAATATCTGTATTACAGATGGCCTTACAGGCAGGACAAGGGCTTAGTAGGCTACAACCAATCTTGGGCTCTATAGAAAACCAACTTCTGTCCTGGTTGCTCCTTATTCTGGCTCCCTAACTAATTTTCCTTTTGATTCTCTTGTTTGGGCCTTCATCTTCAACATCCTGGTCAGAATCATCTCTTATTGCCTGAAAGCCAGCAGACTTCACATGGTTCTTCATACAGAGCCTGATAGGACGCCTCCTCCATCCTTTCTCCCAGGTCCCTTAGATCACCGCCTTGCAGTGGCGCCGACTGTTGCCCGCGTCACCCATTTTCAGCAGGAAGCAGTGACTGGTCAGATTGATGTCCTTTGTCCTAACAGAAGTTCAGGCTCGATCAGTAGAAAGAACACTGAGTCCCAGGACAAGTTAGGGTTAAGTAGCCAGCTACAGGGACAAAGCAGGCAGGGACTTCAGAAGAGTTAGAGGCTTCTGAGACAAGGGCAGTAAATTTTTTTTCTTTTTTTTTTTCTTTTTAGTTTTATTTTATTTTTATTTATTTACTTATTTTATATATTTTTTACATCATTTTTCACTTTTGCACAATGCATGCATTTTCATCTTGGTTATAGTCCCCATACAATTCCCACCCCCTTTATTTTTACCCTGATCCCTCCTCCTCCCACCCCCCATAGTGTGTCTCTGGTTTATAGTTGTTTGTTCATTTTGATTTTTTCTTTATTATATTTAGTATTTTTCCTGGTCCCTTATTTAGGTTTTCTAAATTCTTGCTATGAGTGAGACCATCTGGTATTTTTCTTTTTCTTTCTGGCTTATTTTGCTGAGCATGATCCCTTTTAGCTCCATCTATGTTGCTGCAAATTGCAAGATTTTATCTTTTTTGATTGCTGAGTAATATTCCATTGTGTATATGTACCACATCTTGATCCAGTCATCTATTTTGGGTCATTTGGATTGTTTCCATAGCTTAGCTATTGTAAATACTGCTGCTATAAATACAGGGGTGCAGGTGCCCTTTTGAATTAATGTTTCTGCGTCCTTTGGGTAAATACCTAGGAGTGGAATTGCTGGATCATATCAAAGCTCCATCTTTAGCAAGTTGAGAAATCTCCAGAGAGCTTTCCACAGTGGTTGGACCAGTTTTCATTCCAACCAGCAGTGCAGGGGAGCTCCTTTTTCTCTACATCCTCACCAACATTTCTTGTTGCTAGTTTTTTTTAATATGTGCCATTCTCACTGGTGTGAGATGGTATCTCATTTTAGTTTTGATTTGCATTTCCCTGATTGCAAGTAATGCTGAACATTTTTTCATATGCCTGTTAGCCACTTGTATTTCCTCTCTGGAGAATTTCCTTTTTAGCTATTCTGCCCATTTTTTGATTATTGACTTTTTTTTTTTTTAAAGATTTATTTTTATTCATTTACACAAGAACCAGGGTACAGGCCAGATGTGCGGGAGGGTGAGAGGATTCACCAGAGACAGAGTGGGGAACAGAACAGGCAGACTGACGAAATATACTGAGGGGAGCAGTGGGCGCAACAGGAGAGGTCTGCGCGCCACGTGGGACCCTCGCTGGCTGGCCAGGATGGAACCGGCACTGCAGAGGCTGTGGACAGCTTCACAACACGGTGCTAAACCACCTGCACCACCAGGGAGGCCCTTGACTTTGTTTTTTTTTTTTGAGACTCTTCAGCTCTTTGTATTTTTGTGATAAGTCCTTTATCATTAGAGTTGTGTGCAAAAATTTTCCCCCAGTTGGAGGGTTGTCTGTTTTGGTTACTGAAGGACCGGAAATTCTAAGTGCTAACCAAAACATGCACCAGAGGTGAGGTCAGAAAGTCCAACAGGTACACTGGACAGTGCCTGGTGACTGACTGTAGTGTCACTTACACACACTGGACCCTAAAAAAAACTGTCTTTGAAGGCTGCACCCTAGATCTGTGTCCCATAGATATGAGGGAATAAAATGAAAAAGGGGGAAATGAAGTGGAAAATGTCAGGCTGACTGTGGATGAGCTGAAGTTTGGACAGAGCCTGTAGACTGAGAATTTCAGGGAACAATGGATAAGCATCTTCAAGGCCACACGCGCACTGACTCACGCATCCCCAGCTGCTGTGTCCCTTGCTTTACTCCATAAATACTCTGTAACCTGGTTGCTCAGGCTCAGATTGTGGAGAGAGATCTCCTCCAGGCTGCGGGTGTGAAGCCACCAGCGTAAATAAAGAGCTTCCCTTCTCTTCTCTGAGTGCCTCCTACTCCCTCATGACAATCTGCCAGAACAGTCACCCTTAAAGACAGGAAACTCTTCTGTGTGTTACCACATGGATGAGCTGGGAAGATACTATGGTCAGAGACAAAAGGGCGGTATTTTCATGAGCTAGTCAGACGTAAAAACAGAACATGGACTGGGGGGACCAGGTGACAGGAGTGACCCGGGGACACAGTTTACTGGGGGAGAGTTTCAGGTTGGGAGGAAGAACCCGTTGTGCAGATGGAGAGTGGAAATGGGGGCTCCACAGGCTGATGCCATAAAGACAATGTGTAAGAAGGGAAGCAGGTACATTTGTGATTTGTTTACCACTCTCCCCATGCCTCTATCAACACACACAGAAAAGCATGTTCAACTACGAAGACACTCTTCACATGAGTCCATGGAGGTGGAGGAACGTCCAACGTTTACTGCTCCTGAATCAACTGGGAGGCTGTCATAATTCTCTTTAATGGCATCATCTTCTCATTGTGGTGCCACCATCTCCACTCTCCATCTGCACAAATAGTTCATCCTTTCCACACAAAACCCACCCACTAAACACCATCACCTTTGTTTCTCTTCCCACCTGCTCTCTACCAGGCACAGGGATGTGTAAGTCTCCATTCCTGAGGGAGTGTGTGAGGGGAAGGATTTTGAGGAATATCACAAAGCAAGGCTGGTAGACAACTTCCCTGTACTCAAGAGGGGAGGTCTAGTGGGCAGACTGTGATCATAGTTACCAGCAATAAGCATCCACCCAGCCAGAGTCCATTTAATATCTGTGAGTTTAGACCAGCAGAAACAAAACCAACTATCCGAAGGGACTCACTTTAATTAGGCAGATACAGAACTGCAGTTTCCATGGCTACACTATCAGCTCACACAGTGTGGTAGTGACTGAGATATTGTGGTCAAGGTCACTGATTAGGATGAATCGGAACCTTTGTGGAGGAGGAGAGAACAGCTCCCACTCTGGCACTGATGTGGTTTCCCTTCATGTCTGTAACAATGGAGGTTCTCCCCACTACCCAAGACCCTAACATGAAGGATGTGTGACTGTCCTTTGAGTGTGAACTTTAACACCCATGCACAAGGGATTAGTGCAGAGGCTGGAAGACACCCCTGAGAGAAGGATGACTAAATAGTCTGGAGCACTAACTGCCAACTGAGGGATGACCTCAATCTTTTGCTCAAAGCTGGGTTCTCTTCCCAGGAGAGGGGCAGCTATGAAAGTCTTAGACACACCCGAGTGTGCGGAGCTGCAGCAGCTCTGTCCTCACTGCCAGCCTCATGAGCTACAGGGACATTAGCTCTTCTGGATGGACCCTGTTCTCTCTGCTTGCAAGAATGGTTTGTGGAACACGGGGCAGGCAATCTGGGGGGCAAATGCAAACCCTGTATGGTGGTGAACGTGTGAAAGTGATATGTTTAAGGTCTTCAGTCATGAAGTTATTTAAAATCTCAGTTCTTTAATCTGAGGGATCTATAATGTGATACCCATTCTACATGTTATATGCAAGAAAAATCAAAATTCTGTCTCTATAGGCTGAGGTGCTGGACAGCCTAACTAATCAGGATTTTAAGGCTGCAAAGATACAGACAATTCTCATAGACACTAGAGACATAGAAATAAAGCATGTTGCTTCCTTGGCTGTCACCTATTTCTCATGGGTTGGTGAGACTGAACCATCAAGTTTAGCTCTGCACAACCACACTCACTGTATATGCTCTAAGATGGAAAAGACTCAACTTCTTACCTCACATTCCCTTATTTGTTCTCCTGTGCTCAACTTCAGACTGTCACATTGTTCTTCCTGTTCCCTCGGTTTTGTCACAACCTCCTGGAGTTTTTCCTAACCAAAATTGGGTGAAGAAGTAAAGTGTAGTTAGGATGACAGATTCATCAAGTACCGGAGAGAAATCCCTACTTCTCAAGAGAATAGAAGAAAATGAAATATTGCAGAATCCTTACACTTTCAGTATAAGCACCCTGAGGACCGTGTGCAGTGATACAGGTGACCCCTTATTCCCAAAGCACGTGGCAGGATGGCTGCCATCATGTCTGCTGTAGAATCGGGGGCAGGGGAAGGGGCAACTAACCTGCCCAAGGGCTATGACTATCGGCGTCTTGAGCCTCATGTGCTGACCCTTAGGCAGAGCTATATGGACCTCTACAGCCTCGCCAGGAAAATGGTGCACCCAGAACAAGACAGTAATCATCTAAAAGAAGCCTTTCTCCACCTCCTCTATGTGGAAAGTTGTCTGTGTCTGTCAGGACTCTCTTCCAGGAAGCTCCCCGGATTCACTCCCAAATTAGTGGTGCCCAAACCCACAGGAAGGATCTCCAGGGAATTTTCTTTTGCTGCTTGGTTTAACCTAGCCGACTGCAGGAGAAATAAAATCTGGTGGTCTCTGTGCCTGTTTGGGAATCTGTCACATGAACTTGCATATCCTGGGTTCTCTAATGTTACACACATAAAGATAAAACAGGCTGGGTGTGTTTGCACAACTGTATTCTACAGCAGGGGACATCACAGCAAGAGTGAACAGGGATGAGACTCTCCCCATGCTATGAAAGTCCATACGGACCAAGGGAATATATTTTGGGGAACTAACGTGTACTAATTTTCAGAGGAATGAGATGATGAAACTTTATTTCTGGGTCACAATCTCGGGTTTCAGCTGAAATAACCATGGATCTGGGAGTTTAGCCTTAGAGAGGGGGCTGCTGCAGGACTCAGGGGCACTACTCACCTCAGAGCCTGGACACGTATCTTTGACAAGATGGTTGTGTCCTCTGTGCTGGGGGAACCACGCAGAACCCCTGCACATGAACTGCCCAGTGTCCTCACTGAGCTGGTGGGGCTGGTCCCCATGACCCTCACACGGCCTCTCATGCTCCAGCTCCAGTTTGGCTTCAATGCTGCCTAGTGTTCTAAGCAGGTCTCTGTACATTTCCACATCTACTGGACAGGAAGGACAGTCCAAGCTCCACGATTCCTCTGGTTGTTCCTCAATGCTGCCCCCGGCATACCTGCGGCAGCAGCTGTGCCCACAGGAGAAGCTCACAGGATCTGTCGTTAGCTCATGGCAGATGGGGCACGTGGCTTCCATCCTCATCCTCTTGGCTGCAGCGGCTGAGGCCCAAGCTCCTCCTGGAAAGCTCCAAGTTGTGGTTAGAGGCAGAGAAGAAATAGACACAATTCTTCACAGTGAAGGACACGCAGGTGACCTGGGCTTTTGTGCCTCCAAAAATACCGTTCAATTGATGACAGTTTATTTGTAACAATTACTGTAAGAAATGTCTTAATAATGAGGGCTTTTAAAAGAAAAAGAATCCGTTATGGGCGACAGAGCTGGTTTCAGAAATACACTGAACCATACTGTAATGTCTTGTGTAAATGGTAACAGCAGATATATCAACTCAGTGAAATCTGAACACAAGTTACATCAATTCCTGCTTTTCCCTTCCATGCATCTTTATTGGATCAAAACCAAAGATACTCTATTTAAAATTGCTGGCGGTATTCACTTGAGAAGACAGGGGAGAGGAACCACACACAGGTTCAAAATCCCTTATCTGAAATCCTTGAGGCAAAATATAAAAATTCAGAATATTTTGAGGTTATAATGACAATGTACAGATCCTCTAAACTATGTGCCCACCGCTAGCAGGGTCTGCCATAGCCTTGAATCAACACATCCACAGTCCTGCAGCAGGTAGGAGTAATAAAGATTTTAAGCACAGTTATATGAGTGCAGATCGGGGTGACCATAATGGAGGGCGACTCCAGGGTGCTTGCATGATCGCTGCCTCCTCATTGTCCCAGCCTTATAAAATTCCTTCCAGGTGAGTGTGTGCATAACCTGAGAATTACCTCTGAGCAATGGCAAACACGTATCTTTGACAAGATGGTTGCCATTATGGTCATGTTGCCTCACATCAGGCCCCATACTACAGTTGACTTAATTTAAAGACTATCTCCTCAGCTCAGATCACTTAAAAGAAATAACTGGCCATGTGGAAAGCCCATGTACCATTATTGTGGTAGCTTCCAGAAGCTGAGGCAGCTCTCAGGTGATAAGAATCAGGGCCAAGCCCTTTATCCACAAAGAAACAAATTCTTCCAACAACTGGAAGAATATTGGGAGAGGATTAGTCCCCACAGGAATTACCAGATGACACACAGTCCAGCACCATAACTGCTCTTTGTGACCCCACTTTAGGTGTACCCAGAATTCCCACACACAATTCTTTCAGAAAATGTGTGTATTTAGCTATAAGCCACTGAAGTGTTAACAGCAACATATAACTGAAAAAGACAGTAAATAATTTGTTTCAGGCTAATTTAGCAGAGATATGAGTCGGGGGAAACACTGAGCTTTTTCAAACATTAGAACTCTGTAATTGTGGATGAGGGATTTGAAAATGTCATTTGCGCAAGGTCCTAATATTATTGGCATCATCTACACGTAGGTATTGTTGTCAGACTTACTGAAATATGAATAGTAAACTTTATGGCCCAGTGACTATGCTAAACTCCTTAAAAAGGTTGAGGCACTTAATTTTTATGACAACTGGTAAAAGGAAAACTGGAATCAAGGAATTGATTCACTTGGGGGACACAGTTAATCAATGTGTAGGAATCTGAAGAGTCCCTAGAGGTCCACAGTATCCTGTGTCCAAAGGAAGCTCTGGGGCATCCTGAACCCTCCACTGCAACAACTAAAGAAACTGTCTGTCTGTCACCCTGCCCAGGGGTAGGTTGGTAACGTGGTTAACACTGAAGAATTCTTGACTTTCCATACCTTCGTCAGTTTTTAATTTTTTCTTCTCCTCACAGTGGAGCTCAGAATTGTTGCAGTCTGTGTGAGGTTCCGAAGACACGGACTCTGGGACTGAACTCCTAGACTCAGAAGAGGACAGATTTCCTCAGCAGGACATCCCGTGAGCTCTATGCACTCAGACCCCTTCCCTCCAAATAAGGATAGCACTTACGTGGCCAAGGAGTCTTTCATGTCCTACAAAGACACAAGGACAAAAGGTGAGTTAGGGAATACCCATGTCATGGGGCTTGGCATGAGGGGTGTCTCTGTAAATCCTCCATCCAACAAAAAAAGCAGTGAATTCCACCTGGATACTGATGGACGCCCAGGTCTGATGAATCCCATCCCTACCCACAGGGCCCAGAGCAGGAGAGCAAGTTGATCCTCCCAGAGCCCAGTGCAGGTGGAGCTAGTTAGGTGACACTGAAATATTTCAGTGAGACTGAGTGGTACCTAAAGTGAACAGCTCCCACAATTAATGTTTCTGAGGTTGATCCCTCATGCCCTGGAAAAAGGTCCAAAAAGGCCTCTTGGAGCAAATGAGCTATCCACAAACAAGGGAGTAAGTTCTCACACACGTGGCTGCCCAAAAACTCTGGTTGCACCAGTCATCACAAGGCGTCTCTCAGGAGAGTTTGACAATCAGGGTCTGTGCACATGGGACTGAGATGAATCCGTATTGTAAAAAAAGAAAACTGTTCTCTTTGAAAACGTGTTTCCATCTAAGTCATCTATTTCAAAGAGATCATAGTATCATGGCTATTGCAATGTCTTACTAAAAACAGAGGATGTAATAATCCTAAATGAAAGTAAAGTGAGATGTGCGTTTGAAAGAAAAAATTGTATTAAGTATGGATGTTTTCAAGGTCTGAAAGAGGGATCTCAGAAAAAGTAAGAAGGTAAAAGCAAGTGTTAAAAGTCTAAAAGATAGTGAGAGTGTTTAAAGAAAGCAAAAGCAAGAGTTGAAGGTCTGAGAGGGAGGAAAATTCTTTTTTTTTTTTTTTTTTGGTGGGACCCTCGCCAGTGGCCAGGGAACGAACCGGCGCTGCAGAGGCTGCAGGCAGCCTCGCAGCCCAGCGCTCAACCGCTGCGCCACCAGGGGAGGCCCAGGAAAAGAAATTTTGAGAAAATGTTAAAAAGGTTAAAGCAAGAAGTAGTAAAAACACAAAAGTAGGTAGGTCTGAGAAAGGAAGAAAATTTTTAAGAAAGCAATAGAAAGTGTTAAAAAGTAGTGTTGCAAGAAAGGAAGAAAAAATAAAGAAAGCAAAAGCAAGTGTTAAAGAAAAGTAAGAAAGCAAAGGAAATATTTAGGTGTGAGAGAGGGATCTTAGGGAAAACAAATGTGTATGTGCTGCAGTGACTCACTACAAACTAAAAGGACTAGCGATTCTAGTGGTTTATTTCATTAGCTGAAGATTAAACATTACCTTGAGGCCTACATTGACAGGGAGGAGACCAGTCAGACTGAGGAAAAACAGAAAAATAAAAGGAGAAGGACAAGAGAAGGGCCTAGTATATGGCAGCGGGCACAGCCAGCCCCCTGCCACCTCAGACTCGCTCTGGACCAATCGTCCAAGGCATTCGGGCCCTCACCCCGTTCATGGGTTGCCAGCCTGCTTCTACTGCCAGTAGCAGGACAGCTCAGCCATGAGTATCTGAAGAAGGCACCCTCCACGCCATGCCCTCAGTGCTATTGCACAGAGTACTGCAAGAGGGACTGTTCTACTATCCTGAGAGCCAGAGTGTCAGTCCAAACCACAGGCCAAGATGGGAGGACAGGCTTGACTGTCAGCTGTCTCTGACTATGAAATCAGCTACAGGAGTAGACGTTTTCTAAAGAAGTCCAGAGCTGAGAAAAATCTCAGGTGACCCCAAACATGTCAGGCAAAAAAAAAAAAAAAAAAAAAAAAAAATCACCCTCTTGATGAATTAGGGCCACTAAATCTTCCCTGCTCCATTCTCCTTAGACTGACCTAGAGATGACTAGCCTGAGCCAGACACATTAATGCTTAGAATGAGATAAAAGAAAAACCAAAGTTATTAAAAAGAAATCTGTATTACAAATGGCTTCACAGGTGGGACAAGGGTCTAGTAGGCTACAATCAATCTTGGCCCCTATAGGAAACCAACTTTTGTCCTGGTTGCTGTTCTTGCTGGTTCCCTCACTAATTTTCACTATCATTTTCTTGTTTGGGCCTTGCATCCTCAAACCCTCGTCAAAATCATCTCTTGTCGCCTCAAAGCCAACAGACTTCAGATGGTTTTTTTACAGAGCCTGATAGGATGCCTCCACAGTCCTTCCTGCCAGGCCTTTCGCCGCCCTGCAGTGGAGCCCTGATTGCTCACCCGCATCACCCATTTTCAGCAGGAAGCAGTGACTGGTCAGATCGTGGACCTTTGTCCTAACAGCAGTGAGGGGCTCCGTCCATACAATGGGTACTGAATCCCAGGGAATGTTACGGTTAAGAAGGCAGCTTCAGGGACAGTGCAGGCAGGGACATCAGGAGAGTTAAAGAGGCTTCTGAGACAAGGACAGAAAATTCTAAGTGCTAACCCACACATACACCAGAGGGGAGGTCAGAAAGTCCAGGAGGACGAAACAAAAACAGTACACTGGGCAGTGCCTGGTGACTGAGTGTAGTTTCTATTACACACACTGGAACCCTAAAAATAACTGTGTTCGAAGGCTGCACCCTGAGGTCTGTGCACCATAGATATGATGGAATAAAAATTAAAAAGGGGGAAATGAAGTGTAAAATGTTAGGCTGACTGTGGATTAGCTGACATTGGGACAGAGCCTGTAGATTTTGAATTTCAGGGAACATCGGTTAAGCGCCCTTAAGGCTACATGCATCCTGACAAGTGCATTCCTAGCTGACTACATATATCCCTTGCTTTAGTCAATAAATACTCTGGGGCCTCCCCGGTGGCGCAGCGGTTGAGCGCTGGGTTGCGAAGCTGCCCGCGGCCTCTGCTGCGCCGGTTCGATCCCCGGCTGTTCCCTGGCCACCAGAGGAGGGTCCCACATGGCACGCAGACCTCTCCTGCCGCCCGCTACTCCCCTCAGCAGTGTACTTCGGTCCTTCTGCCTGCTCTGCTCCCCGCTCTGGCTCTGGTGAATTCTCTCACCCTCCCGCGTTTCTGACTGTACCCAGTGCATGTATAAACAAAACAAACAAACAAACAAATAAATAAATAAACATGCCTCTATTAAAAAAAAAATTTAAAAAATAAATAAATAAATAAATACTCTGTAACATAGTTGCTCAGGATTCAGATATTGGAGAGAGATCTCCTCTGGGATTGCTGGTGTGAAGCCTGCCATTATGAATAAAGAGCTTCGTTTCTCCTCTATCAGTGCTGCCTGCTTCCCTAATGAAAATCATCTATAACACTTCTACCTTAAAAAAAAACAGGAAACGCTGCTGTATTACAACATGGATGAGCCAGGAAGATCCTATGGTCAGACACAAAGGACAATATTTTCATGATCTAGTAGGATTTAAAAACAGAATGTGGATTGTTTCCATAGCTTAGCTATTGTAAATAGTGCTGACATAAGCATAGGGGTGCAAGTGCCCTTTATAATCAATGTTTCTGTTCCTTTGGGTAAATACATAGGAGTGGAACTGCTGGAAACAACCCAAATGCCCAAAAATAGATGACTGGATCAAGAAGATGTGGTACATATACACAATGGGATATTACTCAGCATTCAAAAAAGATAAACTCATGCCATTTGCAGCAACATAGATGGAGCTGGAAGGGATCATGCTCAGCGAAATAAGCCAGAAAGAAGAAGAAAAATACCGGATGGTCTCACTCATAGCAGGAATTTAGAAAACCTAAATAAGGGACCAGGAAAAAGACTAATTATAATAAAGAAAAAATAAAAATCAACAAGCAACTATAAACCAGAAACACACTATGGGGGTGGGGGGAGGAGGAATCAGGGTAAAAATAAGGGGGGTGGGAATTGTACGGGGAATATAACCAAAATGAAAATGCATACATTGTGCAAAAATGAAAAATGATATAAGAATTATATAAAATAAAATGTATTAAAAACAAAAACAAAAAAACCAAAATGTGGAATTGAGACACCACCTTACACCAGTAAGAATGGCACATATCAAAAAAACAAGCAACAACAAATGTTGGCAAGGATGTGGTGAAAAAGGAACTCTCCTACATTGCTAATGGGAGTGCAAACTGGTCCAACCATTGTGGAAAGCTGTCTGGAGGTTCCTCAGTCTACTAAAAATGGAGCTACCGTATGACCCGCCAATTCCACTCCTAGGGATCTACCCAAAGGACACAAAAACATTGATTCAAAAGAACACCTGTACACCTATGTTTATTGCAGCACTATTTACAATAGGTAAAACCTGGAAACAACACAAACGCCCCAAAATAGATGACTGGATCAAGAAAATGTGGTACATACACACAATGGAATATTATTCAGCAATCGAAAAAGATAAACTCATGCCATTCGCAGCAACGTGGATGGAGCTGAAAGAGATCATGCTCAGCGAAATAAGCCAGAAGGAAAAAGAAAAATATTCCACTTATAGCAGGAATATAGGGGAACCAAATAAGACATGAGTGTAAAAAAACAATAACAGCACAAAACACAACAAAGCAAAACCAGATAATTATAAACCAGAGACAACCTGCAAGGGAGGAGGAGGGAGGAGCACAGGGGACTGAGGTGATGGTGCACAGGTGAATTGGTGAAGGAAACTCTATGCGGACTACACCTGAGGGGGTGGGGGGAAGCAAAAATTGTTTAAAAATGAACAATGATGTAAAAAAATTTAAAAATTAATAAAAAAATAAAAAACCCAAAAAAACCCAGAACATGGGATGGGGGGAATCAGGTGACAGGAGGGACACGGGGACACTGTTTACTGGGGAGAGTTTCAGGTTGGGAGGAGGAACCCGTTGTGCAGATGGAGAGTGGAGAGGGGGGCTCCACAGTGTGACGCTGATGCCAGGAATGACAATGGGTAAGTTGGGGAGCATGGGGAATTTTATGATTTGCTTATTTGAACACTCTCCCCTATGGCCCCAACAGACACACACACAGAAAAGCCTGTTCAGCTACAAAGACACTCTTCACATGAGCCCTAGGAGGTGGAGGAATGTCATAAGTTTGCTGCTGCTGAATCAACTGGGTGATGTCATAATATCCTTTATCGGCATCATCTTCACTCTGTGGTGCCGCCATCTCCACTCTCCATCTGCACAAATAGTTCCTTCCCACATGAAACCCACCCACTAAACACCATCACCTTTGTTCCTCCTTCCACCTGCTCCCCACCAGGCACAGGGATGTGTAAATCTCCATTCCTGAGGGAGTGTGTGAAGGGAAGGCTTTTGCTGAACATCACCAAGCAAGGCTGGTTGGTGATTCCCTGGTACTCAGAGGGGAGGTCTGGAGGGCAGAATGTGCTCATAGTTACCAGAAAGAAGCATCCACACAGCCAGAGGCCTTTTACCATCTGTGAGTTTACAACCACCAGAAAGCAAACCACCCATCTGGTGGGACTTGCTTTAATTGGGCAGATACAGAACTGCAGTTTCTACGGCTACACTATCAGCTCACGCAGTGTGGCAGTGACTGAGATATTGTGGTCAAGGTGCTGACCCAGATGAACTGGAACGTTGGTGGAGGAGGAGAGAACAGCTCCAACTCTGGCATTGATGTGGTTTCCCTTCATGTCTGTAACAATGGAGGTTCTCTCCACTACCCAACACCCTAACATGAGGGACGTGTGACTGTCCTTTGAGTGTGAACTTTAACACCCACACACAAGGGATCAGTGCAGAGGCTGGAAGACACCCCTGAGAGAGGAGGATGACTAAAGAGTCTGGAGCACTAACTGCCAACTGAGGGATGACCTCAATATTTGCTAAAGTCTGTGTTCTCTTCCCAAGAGAGGGGCAGCTATGGAAAGTCTCAGAGACCCCCAGTGCACAGGAGCTGCAGCAACTCTGTCCTCATCATCAGCCTCACGAGCGGCACGGACTTGAGCTCACCTGGAGGGACCCTGTTCTCACTGCTTGCAAAAATGGTTTGTGGAACATGGGGGAGGCAGTGTGGGAGGCAAATCAAACCCTGTACGGTGGTGAATGTGTCAAAATGATGTTTGAGGTCTTCAAGTCATGAAGTTATTGAACACTTCAGTTCTTTAATCTGAGGTATTTATAATGTGAAACCCAGTCTAGGATGTTGTATGCAAGAAAGATCAAAATTCTATCTCTATGGGCTTAGATACTGGGTATCCTAAACATTATTGAAAGGTTGAAAAGATACAGACAAATTCTCATAGACATTAGGGACATAAAAGAATGCATATTTCCTTGGCTGTCATCTATTTCTCATGGGCTGGTGACAACAAACCATCAAGTTTATTATCTGTCCAACCACACCCTCTGTCTACGTTCTAAGATGGAAAAGACTCAATTTCTTACCTCCCATTCTGTTGTTTGTTCTCTTGGCTTCAACTTCCAACTCAGGTCTCTCAGTTTTGTCTTAGCCTCCTGGAGTTTTTCCTGATCAAAATTGGGTGAAGACAGAATGTGTAGTTAAGACAACAGATTCATCAGGTTCCTGAGAGGAATCCCTGCCTCCCAAGATACTAGAATGACATGAAATATCACTGAATCCTTACACTTTCAGTATAAGTGCCCCAAGGACTGTATGCAGTGATACAGGTGACCCCTTATTTCCAGGGCACGTGGCAGGATGGCTGCCATCATGTCTGCTGTAGAATCGGAGGCTGGGGAAGGGGTAACTAACATACCCAAAGGCTCTGACTATCGGCTTTTTGAGCCTCATGTGCTGACCCTCAGAAACAGCTATATGGACCTCTTCAGCCTCGCCAGGAAATGCTGCACCCAGAACAAGACAGTAAACCATAAAAGAGGCTTTCTCCTCCTCCTGTATGTGGACAGTTGTCTGTGTCCATCAGGACTCTCTTCCAGGAAGCTCCCAGGATTCACACCGAAATTAGTGGGGTACAAAACCACGTGAAGGAACTCCAGGGAGTTTTCTTTTGCTGACTGCTTTAGCCTCGCAGAGTGCAGGAGAAATAAAATCTAATGGTCTCTGTGCCTGTTTTTTGAATCTGTCACATGACCTTCACATTGTGATTTCTCTAATTTACACACGTGAAGAGAAAACAGGCCGGTGTGTTTGGACAACTGTATTCTCCAGCAGGGGGCATCACAGCAGGAGAGAACAGGGACAAGACTCCCCATCCTATGAAAGTCCATATGGACTGCTGGGGAATTAACATGAAGTAATTTTTCGAAGAATGAGATGATTAAAGTTTTATTTCTGGATCACAATCTTGCGTTTCAGCATCAATAACCTTAGATCTTGGAGACCAGACTCAGATCACATTCTGTTGCAGGATTGGGGCCCTCACTCACCTTGGAGCGCAGAGGCAAATCTTTGGCAAGGACATGGTCATGTCCACTGTGCTGGGGAGACTGTGCACAGCCACTGCAGATGAGCTGCCCGGTGTCCTCACAGAACAGGCGGAGCTGCTCTCCATGTTCCTCACACAGCTTCTCACTCTCTAACTTCCTGTGGGCTGCACTGATGTATTCACCTAAACACTCCATATATTTCTCACCCATTGATGCCCGAAGCAAACGGTAGTCAGAGGCCCATCTCCACCTTGATCTCCTCCTCTCTGGTTGCTCCACTGATGACCCTGGTTGCTCCCCTGACTTCTCTTGTTGCTCCTCAATGCTGCCCTCTATGCACTGGTGGCAAAAGCTATGCCCACAGTCAAAGCTCACAGGCTCTGTCATCAGCTGCAGGCAGATGGAGCATGTTGCTTCCTCCCTCTTCCTCTTGTTAATCAGGGCCGGGGCCATTGCTCTTCCTGTAAAGCTCCAAGTCAATGTGAGAGGCAGAGATGAAGTAGACACAATTCTTCACAGGGAAGGACACGCAGGTGACCTGGGCCTCTGTGGCTCCACGAGTCTGGAAATCTGTCCGGAAAAGAAAACTTCGGGGATTTGGAGATGCTCGTCATGTGCATGTGTTGTACAAAACACTGATCTCCATCACATCTGGCCCTTTAAACAGAAGTTATTTAAAAGTGATAGCATTTAAATTTCAGCCCTTCAGCCCCATGAGCTGTGTTTCTCTGGCTTCATGTCAGCCCATGGATATGGCTACATCACACCCAGACATACCACATCCCCTCACTGCAGAGACTTTCCTTGGGGAAGAGCTAAGAGAGACAGAGAAGAGAGGAGACTCCTCACAAAAGTTGCAACAGGAGAAAATATATAGCAATACAGGCTCACATCAAGAAACAAGAAAGAACTCAAAGAAACAACCTAATCTCACATCTCAAAGAACTAGAAAAAGAACAACAACAACAAAAAACCCTAAAACAAGTAGAAGAAAGGAAATAATAAAAATCAAAGCAGAAATAAACAAAATAGAAACTAAAAATAAATCCAAAAGCTCAATGAAACTGAAAGCTGGTTCTTTGAAAAAATAAATAAAATAGACAAACCCCTAGCCAGGCTCACAAAGGAAAAACAGGAGAAAACACAGACAAAGAGCATCAAAAATGAAAGAGGAGAAATCACAACAGACACAGCAGAAATCAAAAGAATAATCAGAAACTACTATGAAGAGTTACATGCAAAAAAGTTCAACAATCTACAAGAGATGGGCAAATTCCTTCAACTTTATAATCACCCAAAGCTAGATAAAGAAGAAAAAGAACACCTAAACAGCCCAGTTACAAGCAGAGAAATTGAAATGGTAATCAAAGCCCTCCCCCAAAACAAAAGCCCAGGACCTGATGGATTTACAAATGAATTCTACCAAACATTCAGAAAGGAACTAGTGCCTGTCCTTCACAAACTCTTTCAAAAAATTGAGAAGGAAGGGATAATACCAAACATGTTCTATGAAGCCAACATTACACAAATACCAAAACCAAACAAGGACAACACACAGAAAGAAAATTATAACCCAATCTCTCTAATGAACACTGAAGCAAAAATCCTCAATAAAATTTTAGCTAACAGAATTCAACAATGTATCCATAAGATAATTCACCACAACCAAGTAGGATTTATTCCAGGGACACAAGGATGGTTCAACATCAGAAAATGACAGAGGCCCTTGAAATTCTTGGGATACAAGGAACATACTTCAACATCATAAAGGCCATATATGACAAGCCCTTACCTAATATCATTCTAAATGGTGAAAAGTTAAAAGCATTGGGTCTCCCTGGTGGCGCAAGGGGTTCTGCACTGCACTATGAAGCAATCCACAGCCTCAGCAGCACGAGTTCAATCCCCGGCCAGCCAGAGAGCAACACACATGGCGAAGCAGACCTCCCCTGTCCCACCCGCTGCTCCCCTCAGCAGCGTATTTCAGTAAGTTTGCCTGTTCTGTTCCCTGCTCTGCCTCTGGTGAATCCTCTCACCTCCCACATCTTTGGCCTGTACCCTACCTCTTGTATGCATACATAAATAAATCTTAAAAAAAAAAATAAAAATAAATAGAAGAACACTTTTTATTTTAAAGATTTATTTATTTTTACAAGAGCTGGGGTATAGGCCAGAGGCACAGGAGGGTGAGAGAATTCACCAGAGACAGAGCAGGGAGCAGAACAGGCAGACTGACAAAATACACTGCTGAGGGGAGCAGCGGGCAAGACAGGAGAGGTCTGCCACACCATGTGGGAATCTCCCTGGCCGCCAGGAATCGAACTGGCACTGCAGAGGCTGTGGACAGCTTCACAGTGCTGCGCTCAAACTGCTGTGCCACCAGGGAGGCCCAACAGAAGAACGCTTTTTTAAAAAAATTAATAACATTTCCATAAAGATCTGGAACAAGACAAGGAAGTCCACTCTCACTACTGCTTTTCAATATAATACTGGAAGTCCTAGCCAGAATAATAAAACAAGAGAAAGACGTACAAGGAATTCAAATAGGGTAGGAAGAAGTTAAAGTATCACTATTTGCAGATGATATGATAATATACATAGAGAACCCCAAAAATACCACAGAAAAACTAATCAAACTAATCAATCAATCAGTTTAGTAAAGTAGCAGGATACAAAATCAACACACTAAAATCAGTAGGCTTCCTATACACAAACAAATCTGAAGAAAAAACCAAGAAAACCATCCATTTTATTATTGAAACAAAAAAAAAATCAAACACTTGGGAATAAACCTAACAAAAGAGGTAAATAACCTATACAAACAAAACTATAAAATACTGTTAAAAGAAATAGAAGTCACAAAGAAATGGAAAGACATCCCCTGATCATGGATTGGAAGAATTAACATTATCAAAATGGCCATCCTACCAAAAACAATTTGCAGATTCAATGCTATTCCAATAAAAAATTTCAATGACGTTCTTCCAAGAAATAGAACAAATATTGATGAAATTTATATGGAGCCACCAAATAACCCGAATAGCCAAAGCTCTCCTGAAAAAAATAAAGGGGGGGGGGATGGAGGTATCACACTCCCAGACTTCACACTATACTACAAAGCCATAATAATCAAAACTGAAAGGTATTGGAACAAGAACAGACACACGAACCAATGAAACTGAATAGAAAATACAGAAATAAACCCACAGATTAACGGTCAACTAATCTTTGACAAAGGAGCAAAGAATATGCAATGGAGCAAAGAAATTTTATTCAATAAATGGTGCTGGGAAAACTGGGTCATTACATGCAAAAGAATGAAGCTTGACTACTACCACACACAAATGCACAAAAACCAACTCAAAATGGACTAAACAACTAGACATAAGACTTGAAACCATAAAATATATAGAATGAAATATAGGCGAAACACTACATGATATGCAATCAAAGACATCTTTACAGACACATCACCCAAAGCAGTGATAGTGAAGGCAAAGATAAACAGCTGGGACTACATCAAATTAAAGAGCTTCTGCACAGCAAAAGAGACAATAACAAAAACTAAGAGAAACCCCACCAACTGGGAGAACATTTTTGCACACAACACTAATGATAAAGGACTGATCACAAAAATCTACAGAGAACTGATGAGACACAACAAAAACAAAGTAAATAATCCAATCAAAAAATGGGCAGAAGAGATAAAAAGAAACTTCTCTAAAGAGGAAATGCAAATGGCCAACAAGCATATGAAAAAATGTTCAACATCACTTATAATCAGGGAAATACAAATCAAAACTACCATGAGATACCATCTTACACCAGTGAGAATGGCACATATTAAAAAAGCTAGCAACAACAAATGTTGGCGAGGTTGTGGAGAAAAAGGAACTCTCCTGCACTGTTGGTGGGAGTGCACACTGGTCCAATCACTACTACTAAAGATAGAGCTCAACCTACTAAAGATAGAGCTTCCATATGATCCAGCAATTCCACTCCTAGGTATTCACTCAAAGGACACAGAAACATTAATTCAAAAGGGCACCTGCACCCCTATGTTTATAGTGTTAGGGGGAAAGGATATTCTGAGCTAATCCCATACAGGCTTTGTGGACGCCACCCCTACTCCAGACCAAAGTCATCAGGACATTGGGAAAGACAAATCCCACGTCACCACCAAAGGGAAGGTTGCTGGGACCTGAGGGTGGAGTCAAGCAGCCAGGTTAGGTATAAAAACCAAACACATGGGCTTTGGGGTCTCTCGCTCTGTCGCTTGCCTCCTGGCTTCATGGCTCCTGGCTTGCGGCCAGCTCTCAGAGTGCCATTTGGGATCCCAGATTGGCGGATCAGGTAGGACGCATTTAAAACTTTGTCTCCCATTTTTCTCCCTGAGCTGTACATTTCCTCATTTGCCCTTCCCTTGTAAATAAACCTTTTATTAACCTTTCGTGTGTGCCTGCAGTAGACTATTGATAAGTCCTTTTAAGCACGTGGGTGAGGACCCACAGTCAGGCAACCCGTTTTGTATCAGGGCTGCCCTATAACAATAGCAGCACTATTTACAATAGGTAAGCTATGGAAACAATCCAAATGCCCCAAAATAGATGACTGGATCAAGATGTGGTACATATACACAATGGAATATTACTCAGCAATCAAAAAAGATAAACTCATGCCATTTGCAGCAACATGGATGGAGCCAGAAGGGATCATGCTCAGCAAAATAAGCCAGAAAGAAAAAGAAAAACACTGGATGGTCTCACTCATAGCAGGAAAACCTAAATAAGGGACCAGGAAAAAGACTAATTATAATAAAGTAGAAATCAAAATCAACAAGCAACTATAAACCAGAGACACAATGGGGGGAAGGGGGAATGTGGGAGTAGGGTGAAAACAAGGAGTGGTGGGAATTGTATGGGACTATAACCGTGACAAAATGCATACATTGTACAAAAATGAAAAATGATGTAAAAATATATAAAATTAAAAAAATAATATAAAATAATTAAAAAAAAATCAGGATGACCCACTGCCTCCATAGAGAATTTTTCCTAGAGACTTTGATCCTTGGCAGGTTAATCTCCAGCCCCAGGCCTCCTACCCCAGGATGTATTGGCCTTCTCTTGCTGCCAAGGAGCACTGCACTACTGCACAGAAGCTCCCTGTTGTTCTATGAAGCCGAAATTATACTAATACCAAAACCAAACAAGGACAACACAAAAAAAGAAAACTACAGGCCAATCTCTCTAATGAACACTGACGCAAAACTCCTCCATAAAATTTTAGCTAATAGAATCCAACAATGTATCCATAAGATAATTTACCACGACCAAGTAGCATTTATTCCAGGGACACAAGAATGGTTCAACATCAGAAAATCAAGGGTACAGTGGTGGGCCTTCACTCACCTTATGAATCTTCTGAGGTGGGGCATGTGGTCTGTGACAGCGAGAGCGAGAAGGGGAAACCATTAAAAGCAAGTTCTGACCACTTTCAGATCCATGGCCACTCTTACTGCCTCCCATAAAACACACATACACACACACACACACACACACAAACAGAGAGAGGCATGTTAGCAATTCTTTTAAAAATGTTGGCCTGGATTTGGTCACTCCCTTCACCACTCAGCACAGTCCCAAATTCATGGCAAACCCCTCTACACTGCGATTTCTGGTAGTTACAATGAAGAAGTTAACTTTGACTGTAAAACTCAGAAATAAAAATAACATGGGGGTCAGAGTCTGGACATTAAGAGGGATCTTGTGGCTTTGTCTGTGTGTTTGGTACTCAGCTTGTCCCAAGAGGATGTGGGACACAGTAGAAATAATGCCCTGCATTTGTAGCAATAGAAAAATGTGACTACATAGTGAGCAAGAATCTTCTATCACAAAATGTAGAGATTTAAATGAACATCCAGTGGGCTGTAAACTAAACATCTTTCAGATAAATGAAATTGACCAAATGCATGAGAAGACATTCCATGTTCATACACTGCGGATTCATACTATGAACCATGCTTCCCTGAGAGTCACACAGATTCAGGGCACTCCCTATAAATACAAGCTGTGGTTCTTTTTCGCTGTTGTTGTTACTTTGACGTTCCATTTTGTTTTCGTCTTTGTAACATCAGCCAATTCATCCTAAAATTCACTGGAAAATCAAGGAATCCAAGAGAGCCAGAATAATCTTAATAAAAATCAACCTTGCAGGAGTCACATCTTGCGATTGCAAATGTATATGACTACAATGTTCAAGACTATTAAGGCTCCCTGCTGAGCAAGGGGTTAGGATACAAACTCTGAAGCTGTTTGAAACCACTGCAGCAGGAGTTTGATCCCCGGCCAGGGAGCAACCCACATGGCACAGAAGACCTCTCTTGTCTCGCCCGCTGCTCCCCTCAGCAGTGTATTTCTTCAGGCTGTCTGTTCTGTTCCCCACTCTGTCTCTGATGAATCCTCTCAACCCCTGCACCTCTGGCCTATAAGCCCATTCTTGTATGCATAAATAAATCGTTAAAAAAAAGACTATTAAAAGTATTAGCATAATGATAGACATATAGATCAATGAAATACAATTGTCTAAAATTAAACCCATACATTTATCCTCAATTAATTTTGACAGTTGTCATGACAATCCAATGTGCAAGGAAGAATCATCCTATCAAATGATTGTGCGGAAAGTACATTCCCACAACAAAAGAATGCATTTGAACGCCTGCCTCAAATCACATACAAAACTTAATCAAAATGTATAAAGTTCTAAATGTAAAAACTGAAATGATTAAAACCTTTTGCAAGAAAACTTCAGGGACAAATGCGTGTTTCTTACCATGGACTAGTTAATGGATGACATCAAAGACCAACAACAACAACAAAAAAAAATGATAGATGGGGAGGACAGCAGATTCTTGAACTTACAGTACTCTGGCAGGAATGTGAAAAGAGCTCAGAGAATGACAGACAATTTTTGAAAATCATGTATCTGATAAGGGACACACCTAGAATTATCACTAGTATATAGTGAGTTCCTACAAACCAACAATAGACACAAATAACCCAACTTAAGATAGGCCATGGATCTGAATAGACATTATCCCCCAAAAGATATAAAATGGACAATAAATGTATGGAAAGAGGCTCACATCATCAGTGATTAGAAAAATGCAAACCAAAACCACAATGGGATAGCACTTTATAGTCATAGGACAGGTAAGCTTCAAAATACCCACAATGACAAGTAGAAAAATGGGAAACACATATGTGGCTAGTGGAGATATAAAACGGTGCAGCTTCTTTGGGAAACAGACAGTTCCTTTAGAAGTTAAAGAGTGACCACATGACACAGCAGTTCTACTCCTAAGTATATATTCCACACTTGATCTTCACCAAAATGCTGCGAAACGATCTCCTAAGTATAGATTCCAAAATGGAAACATACTCCACAAAACCTTGTACCTCACTGTTCACAGTGGCATTACTCAAATTAGCCCCAAAGTGGAAACCCAAATGTCCATCCAGTGATGAACTGGCACAGACAATGTGTGAAATTCACACAGCGAAGATGAACCGTGTAGGATTAACATATTGCAATTTCAAATCTATAGGACTATATTCATTCATAGAAGCCAACAAAATACCAATTAATGCACCAACATTGATGAGTCCTGAAAACACTGTATTAATGGACAGAAGCCAGACACATGTCACATGTTAACTGCCTAAAACAGGTAAATTCAGAAAGAGAGAAGATAGGTGAGTCCTGGTGGGAGTATGAAAGTAGGGGGAGGGGAGTTAAGATATGAGGCCTGTATGTGAGGAGATGTAAATGTTTTGAAATTTAAATGGTGGTAACTGTTGTACAGATTTGTGAATACACTATAACTTTACACTGGGACGCTTTGTAGACGTAGATTTTATGCTCCACAAAATATATCTTGACACAAAATTTAGGTCCTCGGACAAAGTATCCACATATGCAAAGAAACAAGAGACTGACTCATAATAAAAAGAAAAATCAATGAATCAATCAATCAAAATTTATCTGGATTTATACAGTTGTTATAAACAGAAAAAAGAACCTTTAGGTGTTATTTAACTGCATTTCACAATCCAAATTTACACAGACACCTAAAATTAATTTTAAAAACCCTAGAGGTACCCCTGGTGGCGCAAGGGGTTAAGACACAATCTATGAGGCTGTCCACAGACACTGTAGAAGGAGTTCGAGCCCCAGCTGGCCAGGGAGCTACCCACATGGCACAGCAGACCTCTCCTGACTCGCCCCCTGCTCCCCTCAGCAGTGAATTTCAGTTGATCTGCCTTTCCTGCTCCCCACTCTGTCTCTGGTGGATCCTCTCAATCACCACACCTCTGGCCCATACCCCAGTTCTTGTATGCATAAATAAATAAATCTTTAAAATAAATATAAAACCCTAGAAAAGGTAAGTCTGGCATATACTGTAAGGGTACAATGAGTGGGATTAATGATTGACTTTGCCTTTTGAGAAAACAAATTAAGAAGTAGAAGATGGGCCTGCCTGGTTAAGCACAGCACTATGAAGGGGTTAAGCACAGCACTATGAAGCTATCCATAGCCACTGCAGCGTGAGTTTGATCCCCAGGCTGGACAGGGAGATACCTACATGGCACAGCAGACTTCTCCTGTCTCTCCTGCTGCTCCCCTCAGCAGTGTATTTCAGCAGATCCGCCTGTTCTGTTCCCCGCTCTGTCTCTGGTGAATATTCTCACCACCCCCCCACCTCTAGTCAGTACCCCAGTTCTTGTATGCATAAAGAAAAGTTTAAATAATTTTTTTTTATAGAGGCATGTTTTATTTATTTATTTGTTTCTTTGTTTGTTTATACATGCACTGGGTACAGTCAGAAGTGCGGGAGGGTGAGAGAATTCACCAGAGCCAGAGCGGGGAGCAGAGCAGGCAGAGGGACCGAAGTACACTGCTGAGGGGAGCAGCGGGCAGCAGGAGAGGTCTGCGCGCCATGTGGGACCCTCCTCCGGTGGCCGGGGAGCAGCCGGGGATCGAACCGGCGCCACAGAGGCTGCGGGCATCTTCGCAACCCAGCGCTCAACCGCTGCGCCACCGGTGAGGCCCTTAAAAATTTTTTTTTTTAATCAAAAAACAAAAACGAAGTAGAAGGCACAACAGAAACTCTAGACAATGAAACCGAAAGAGAATAACAACAAAACAATGCCCAGGGTATCCGTGAGCTGCGCCACTGGGCCTTGTGTAAAGGGGGACGAACAGGGGAAAGAGCACAAAGAACACGAGGAGAAAGAACATAGGAGAAATAGCTGGAAACATTTTGAAGATTTCCCAGGGCGCCCCCAGGAGAAAGAGTGACCAGGGGGTGGGTCCGCCCCGCCCAAAGCTGAGTCACCTAGAGAATGAAGGGGCAGAAGTTTTATTTACAGAAGTAGTTAGAGAAGGGGGAGGGGGGGAGGGGGGAGGGGGGAGGGGGAGGGAAAGGGAGGGGAGAGCGAGGGGGAAGGGCAGGAGGGAGAGCAGATGGCAGAGGGGGAAGGGGGTGGGGGAGAGATCAGAGGGGGCCTGGGAGTGGGGGGAGAGGCAGGGAGAGGGAAGGGGGAAGGGGAGGGGTAAGAGGAGGGTAAGGGAGAGAGTGGGGGGGGAGAGAAGGGGAGGGGGAGAGGGAAGGCAGGAGAGGGAGGGGGAGGGAGGGCGAGGGAGCTGGCTCTGGCCAACACCTGGTCCAAAACTCTCCCTCCCGCCCACATGTAATGTACCTGGCATCCAAAGCGGCTTCTAGAGCACTGTGGCCACCCGGAAGTCCCCGCAGGGCCTGCTGGGAAAGGCGACTCAGGCCGGAAGGGGGGGCTGAGGGAGTATGGAGTGGGGTGGGCGGGGTGTGGCGAGGGTAGGGGAGGCGGGGGAGGCGGGGGGGGGGGCGGGGGGGGCGGGGGGGGGATGAGACTTGTGGTGCAAGTGCACCCAGATTGAGGCTGAACCACTTCCTGGTGTTGGCGGCCCCGCCCCGTGTCCGGAGACTCCCCTGCATCACACCCGTGACCCTTCCGGTCCTGATCAGGCCCTCCAGGAGCAGGGCTGTGCTGGAGGGCGAGAGGGCATCCTGAGTTCAACTTCTCGTTTCTCAGAACCATATGAGGGAACAGGGAAATGTTAACTTTTTTTGTTAATGTGAGGGTTGAACACGTGATTTGCATCACGCTACTTTTTCATCTTCCACCAGCATCACCACAGTCACTGCAGAGGAAGCTGCGGGGGGAGGGGGGTTCTCTGGCTCAGCACCAGCCTGGCCCCCAGGACCCCGATTCTGTCTCCCCCTCCTCTGCTCCCCGGGCAGACCCGCCCCCACCCCACAAGGACACCCTCATTCCCTTCTCTTCACTCCCCCAGTCAGACTCGGTTTCTCCCTTTTCCAGACCTGCCTCCAGGGGCTGCAGGGTGGGGGCTGGAAGAGCAGGCCCAAAAAGGCAGGGTCACTGTGGCAGGGTAGGGCATGGGGCCAGACAGCATGCAGATTGGTTGCAGGAGGGTGTCGGGAGGGTAAAGCACCCCTTAGGCACTCACGGGAGCTTTGTTTTCCCATAGATGCTGGCGGGGCCCTTGCTTGTTCTCCTCTCTCCACTCACCTCACCTCTTTTTTCTTCCAGGTAGTCACACCTGCAGTCCCCAAATGATCACCTGCAGTTTCCTTTAGAGTCAGCAATTTTCTGAGTTTTCACCTGTCAAAGGTGCAGAAAAGCCTCCCTGCAGACACTCAGGACATCATCGGGGAGCTGCCTCCAGCAACTCTAGGTGAGGGTGGTGAATGGCCTACCAGGTGCAGGGATCTGGGTCTGTGCAAGGGAGCTGGCCTGTCACAGGTCCCAGAACACAAGGGCTGTGTGGGAGCACACAGTGTGGCTGAAGGCTGTAGGGGGCAACTTTGAAGGGACAAGCTTTGAGGGACAATGTGTGTTTACTTTCCCTTAAAGTAAAAGCAACAAAATGTGCAGGGAGAGCCATCCCATTTCTAGTTATCCATATACTATATTTTTCATGATGGTTTTCAAAGACTTCTAATTGTTTTTAACCATCAATTGATGTTGTTCATAATCGAAGTGTAGAATGGCACAGAATTTCCTGTGAGCACAGTACTTCCTACTGATGTGCACAGAGGAGGGAGCCTGCCCTGGGCTGGGAAGGCCACACTGGGCTGAGACAGGCCTGCAGGACACCTAGAGGCAAACATGGGCTTGGGGGGACTCAGAGAGTTTCTAGAGCTGGGAGGTGGGGCCTCTCACTTCAGTTGTGTCCACTGACTTGCCTCCAAGACACCCAAACGGATGGGGAAAAAGCCCCCACATCTGGTGTCAGCCATGAAGTGTGTGTGGTCATGGGCGCGCAAAGGAGAAAGTGGGGACTTTTCCCAAACACAGGTGCCTCCTGCATGGACATGGAGACCTGGAGGAAAAGCTCAGAGGGGTGGTTACAGCTTGGACTGAGGGAATTTTCAGTAAAGAATAGAAATTTTTTTTAATGCACTGACAAGACAAAGGAAAATGACCTTCTTTGTAGGTGGGGAGCTACGGGAAGGCGCCTCTGTGGTGAGAACGGCAGACCAGGGTCAGGGTCAGCAGGTGTGTTCTGTGTCTGCCCCTGGTGTGGTCTCTGGGCTGAGGAGGGTCAGGAGGTCTCTGGTGATAACTTCTGTCCTTCTGATAAGAAGAGATGATGACATCATACAAATGTATTTCCACAATTCGGCAGCAGGAAGAGCGCAGAGAACTTTTCTTCATCTGACTTTTCTCAATAGGCTGCACTCACCATTAGTCTGTGTCAAAGATGCATATTGGAGGGGTCCGTTCTGCAATCCGTCACTTCAAGTCACAAGCTGACTCTAGGAGCCAGACTTGAGGCCCTCTGATGCTGGGGATGCAGGAGATAGGCGTATCCGTGCTATTCTTCCCAGAATTCACTCCTGTTCTCTATGTGCATTTTCCTAATAACTAGAAAAAGTTGTTCTGGCAGTAATGTATTCATTTGCATAAACAAAAACACAATTGCATGCTCTTTGCGTGTCCTTTGTCCATATCTTTAATAAAAGCTTGGGCTGGGAGAGTGAATGGCACAGTTGCTCCCCATGGCTCTCCCCAGCTGCAATTTCGTTTAGACTCTGAGTCATCATTCATAGCTGAGAACCTCTCATCAGTGGTCAGCAGGAGCTGACTACACCATGGTGCTGCCTTTGCCAAGTCAGGAAATGTAGGCGTGACAAAGAATGTACCTGTGAGCAAAGGTCTGTGTGATCATATCTCAATCATTAAAAGACTATCAACAATTCTGCCATGGATAAATATTTTTTGAGGTTTCCTAATATTTCAAGATAACTGGCACCAGCAGAGCCTGGCACATATCTTCTTTTCAGGTACTGAGACACCAGGAAATTTCATATTTACACTTAAGTTCCTCCCCATCGGGAGCCTCTCACTAGACCTCCTTAAGTCTTCTCTCACACGTCACTCCGTTATCACCCAAGTAGACTTGCTAAGTCTGGTCATTGTCTGCACTTGGGAGTCACCCAGGACTACAGTTCAGATTAACCATCCACATGGCAGTGGTTAAAAGAATCTAGGCCACACATGCTTATCCTTTCCTTTTTTCAGTTGACAGAGCCAACTACAGCTTCACCTCCTCCCCACACATGTCTTTTAATGGCATCAAACACACTGGAGCACTCAGCCCTCCAGGCCGCTGGCTACCCTGCTGCTCAGAGAAGGACCCTTGGAAATGAGGCCTCTGACCCCACTGAAGAGGGATGGAGAGGATGATGTGTGATCACGGCTTGTATCTTGCTCCCCCCAGCACAGGCTGATCATCTACAGCATTTTGAGTCTTCACACCCATTCGTTCCATGCAGGTTTCTTATTGATTATTCACTGACAGCTCAGCATACTCCAGGTATAGGGAAATCAAATAAAGAAAACAGATAAATTTTCTGCCCTCAAGTGTTTCTATTCTCTTCTGTACGAGGGTTAAACCAAAAATTTTACTCTTTTCCTGACGCATCTGCAGAGGCAGGAATAAAGAAGAATGATTACCCTGAAAAAGGGCTGGAGAGTATCAGAGAAGGAGGCCCATGTGAAGGTGAACATGTGGAGGCCAGCTGTCATGTTGTGAAAGGACACACGTCCAGACTCACAGTCCAGAAAGCTCCCACAATCTGGGATGGCTCCCGAGGAAGAAGACAAGTTGAAGGACCAATCAGGTGAATGTGGTCATTTTTTCTACACTTGATGAACCAGAAACCAGACTGAGGCTCCAGCATCCCCTCCACGTCCCTGGGTACATCCTCCAGACAAACTCCCAAATCACACTCACCTCCTTCTCCCATGTCCCCTGCAAAGTAACATCTCCCTGAGGTGAAGCCCTCACAGCCCAGGACACAGGGTCACATGCTAAACCTCCTAGAAGTGTGATGCTTCTTCTCAAGGATGTGTCCATAAGTCACCTTTCTCTGGTCCTCATAGAGAATTAGGTTACTCTGAGTTGTGTCTGGATCCAGAGGCACGCTGACTGAAAAAGTGAGCAAACATAAACCAAAAAAGACATGCAGACATGCTTATCACCTACTGACATTTTACCTCAAACAAAACCGGCTTGTGTTCAAATGCAAGCTTGGTTTCCCAGTAGCTGTGTGAGTCATTCTCTGCACCTCTGTTAAATATAAAGTAGACACTGCCCCCGGGCCACCAAGATGAAGGGGGAAGACAGGGGTTGAGCTAATGTGAGCTTGCTTGTGCTGTGGGAACTCATGGCATGTGGGAAATGAGCAATAGGAGGGAGCATTATCAGTATCATCATCACCATCTCAAACACTGAGGACCTGAACGACCCAGACTTGATGGAGACACTGTCCTTCCCAAAGCCCTTCCTCTCCCGTGAAGGACAAAGAGGCATCAAGGAGACTGGGAGAGAACAGGCCCTTCCCGTCTTTCCCAACAACCACCCACCCCAAGGATAAGAGAGGAAAATAACACGGCTCATGTCACAGTTTGTGACTGAGGCCCTAGGATTTCCCCAGGTCTCAGGACACACGCCAGCCCCACGGCTTGTTAGGGTGAGCTCTGTCCTGCCTCAGGTGATGTTCCTTTGGGATCAGCATCAGGAAATAACCTCCACACCAGTGTAGCAAAAACAAATACCTGGAAGTCAAGTAAAATGGCAGCAAGTGTGCTAGCTGACATGTGTTAGTGTCCTCTGGGGTGATGGGAAAATGAACAGTGATCAGGGCGTGTTAGCCACTGAGTTCAGCACTCACTCGCTGTGTTCCTGGATGAAACACTGACGGGCTGGGTTGGACGGGAGCAGTGAGGGAAACCAAGTGGCAGAAACACTTCCTGTCCTGGGGCGTGCTTTTTTTTTTTTCCCAGCCAGGTCACTCCCCACCTCTCTGGACTCTGCTGCCCCCAGAAAGGGTGACCCCTGTGCACACACCCACCAGACTCCATCCCCTCTTACTCCTGTTTGTTTCAGTCAGTAGGAAGCACTAGAGACCAGGGGCTAGAAGAGTTTGCTTCTTTGTTTGGGAGCACAGGACAGCTAGGGGAGAATCAGTAATTAAAGGTTGAATTATCAATGCAGACATAGAAAAATAATATCTATAAGTATATATGTATCCAGAGGAACTTTTTCTGTTAGGAAATCATAATGACTCTATGTCAGAACTTGAAGATATGGAGAACCTATCAATAATAAAATGAAACAGGGCCTCCCCGGTGGCGCAGCGGTTGAGCGCTGGGTTGCGAAGCTGCCCGCGGCCTCTGCGGCGCCGGTTCGATCCCCGGCTGCTCCCCGGCCACTGGAGGAGGGTCCCACATGGCGCGCAGACCTCTCCTGCCGCCCGCTGCTCCCCTCAGCAGTGTACTTCGGTCCTTCTGCCTGTTCTGCTCCCCGCTCTGGCTCTGGTGAATTCTCTCACCCTCCTGCGCTTCTGACTGTACCCAGTGCATGTATAAACAAAACAAACAAACAGACCAGCAAACAAATAAATAAAGCATGCCTCTATTAAAAAAAAAAAAAAAAAAAAAAAAAAAAAAAAAATAATAAAATGAAACAAAAAATAATACAATGAAAAATTTCCAGGCAGAATTTTCAGGAAAATCAGCCTTTACAAGCACATTTTAGAAAAAGAAGTTTACAACCACTGCATTCTGAAGCAAATTGAAATTAGAAAATGGAAAGATAAGCCCAAAGAGAATTGTCTAATAAGGAAAAATAGAAATTAAACAATAATGGTCAAAAAGTAAAGAAAGCTGCAGAGAAGTGAAAGAAAAAGTGGTCTCTCCTTGTCCCTGCGACAAGAGGGATCCCAGGAATAAGGAAGTTTGAAAATTAACAGAATTGACGATAATCTTTATGCTACTAGGAAATTGAGCACAACTGGCAAAATGAATCACTTTATGTAGAAACATTTCTTAGTAAAACTTACTCAAAAGTCAACATCGATGTGAGTAAACCAGTAGCAAAATGATCATTGATTTAACATCTATAAACAGATAAGAAATGGAAACATACATGACTCCACCCCCCACTCCAGACCAAAGCCAAAAGACACTGGGAACTCCAAATCCCATCACCACCAAAGGGAAGGTGGCTGGGACCTGAGGGTGGGGTTAAGCAGCCAGGTGTGGTATAAAGCCAGACTCGTGGGCTTTGGAGGGGATCCCCCATTTTGGCTCCCCACCAGCTCGCAGCGTCTGGCCAGCTCTGAGAGGGCCTTTGGGTTTCCAGGTCGGCATATCAGGTAGGACGCATTAAAGACTTTATTTCCCTATTTTCTCCCTGAGTTGTACATTTCCTTAATTCCCTTTCCCTTGTAAATAACCTTTTATTAACCTTGTGTGTGCCTGTAGTGGAGTATTAATAAGTCCCTTTTAAGCGCGCGGGTGAGGACCCACAGTCAGGCAACCCGTTTTATAATGGGGTTGCCCTAACCCATTTTATATCGGGGTTGCCCTATAACAAGATGAGTGCAACTCAGGGGGGACCACAATGGAGGGTGACTCCAGGGTGTTGGCATGATCCCTGCCTCCTCATTTTCCTAGCCTTGTATAACTCCTTCCACGTGAGTGTGGGCATAACCTGAGAATTGCCTCTGAGCAATAGCAAACATGATGGGATGCGCCACTATGGTCATATTTCCTTACATCAGACCCCATATTACAGTTGACTTAATTTGAAGACTATCTCCTCAGTTCAATTCACTTTAAAGAAATAACAGGCCATGTGGAAGGCCCATGTGCCATGTGATAAGTGGTGGCTTCCAGAAGCTGAGGCAGCTCTCAGGTGACAAGAGTCAGGGCCAAGTCCTTTATCCACAAAGAAACGAATTGTGTCAACAACTGGAAGTAGATGGGGAGAGGATTATTCCCCAAATTAGTCACCAGATGACACGCAGCCCAGCCAGCACCATAACTGCTCTTTGTGACCCCACCTGAGCTGTGCACAGATTTCCCATAAAGATTCTCTGAGAAAATGTGTGTGTTTAGTTGAAGCCACTAAAGCTTTTTCAGAAATGTATAAGTGAAAAAGCCAGCAAATAATACCCTTCATTTGTAGCAACAGAAAAAAGTGACAAAATACTGAGGAGAAATTTTCTTTCACAACAAGTAGAGATTTAAATGAACATCCAGTGAACTGTAATCTGAACATCTTTCAAATAAAAATGAAATTGACCAAATACATGAGAAGATGTTCAATGCTCACAATTTGCACGTTAATATAGTGAGGTTGACGATAGCTTCCCTAAGAGTCATGCAGATTCCGGGCATTCCCTATAAATACAAGCTGTGGTTCTTTTTGGCTGTTGCTGTTTTGCTTTTGTTTGCTGTGGTGTTTTGCTTTTGTTTTCATCTTTGTAACATCAGCCAATTTATTCTAAAATTCATCTGAAATTCAAGGAATCCAGAACAGCCAAAACAACTTGACAAAGATCAACACTGCAGGATTCACTATTTGCAACTTCAAATCTACATGACTACAATGGTCAAGACTACGAAAAAGTACTCGCATAAAGAAATATGTATACATCACTGAAATGTAACAGTCCAGGAAAAAACCCATACATTTATACTCAATATTTTTTTTGACCGGCATCAAGACAATCCAAAGTGCAAAGAAGAATGGTCTATCAAATGACTCTGGGGAGAGTACATACCTGCAACAGGGTGGTCCCCAGGAAAGGGAGAGGTTCCCTGCCCCACCCAAGGGAGGGTGGAGCTGAGCAGGGAGAGAAGAAGCTGCAGAAGAGACTGAGGAAGGAAGGATGCAGGATGGAGCCAGGAGACCTGGAGGAGGCGCATGGAGCCTAGAGACACATGAAGAAACTGCACTTGTCTTTTGGTCGTGGACTAGGTGACACAGATGTGGGTGAGACCCGTGGGGAGGTGACAATGGCAGCTTTTATCTTGATGTTGATTTTGCTCTTTTCCTTCCGGGCTTGTCCAGTTGTTTGTGACCCTTTTCTGTGGGTCCCCACTGGAAGATGCTTTAGACTTGTAGCAGGCTTTGGGGCCTTGTTCTGGGCCAATCCCATTTGGATGGACTTTTACCCACGAGGGGACGGGTAACTCTGGATGCTTCATTTAGAAACTAGACTCTTTGCCTTACCTGTATTGTTTCCTAGTTTTATTAAAGTTCCTTCCCATTAAAGTCTCCTATGTTTTGTGTTGATGCGGCGGATGGCAGAACCCATGTAGAATAGGCAGGTTTGCGGGGTTTGGGCTGCCCCTCTCCCTGTCCTATAACATACCCACAAGCAAAAGAATGAATTTGATGCCTGCCTCAAATCACATACAAAACTTAAATCAAAATGTACAAAGTTCAAAATGAAAAAACTGAAATAATTAAAACCTGTTCTAAGAAAACTTCAGGGACAAACGAGTGTGTGTTACCTTGGACTAGTTATTTGGATGACATCAAAGACCAACAATGAAAAAAAGATAGATGGGGAGACAGCAGATTCTTGTACTTATAGTACTCCATCAGGAATGTGAAAACAACTCAGAGAATGACAGACAATTCTGAAAATCATGTATCTGATAAGGGAGTTATCTAGAATTATAATTAAAATATAGTGAGTTCCTACAAATCAGCAAAGACAAAGAACCCAACTTAAAAGAGGCCTTGGATCTGAATAGACATTATGCCAAAAATGATACAAAATGGACAATAAACACATGGAAAGGTGCTGACATCACCAGTCATTAGAAAAATGCAAAACAAAACCACAACGGGAGAGCACTTAACAGTCATTAGGACAGGTAAGCTTCAAAATGCCCACAATGACAAGCAGAGAAACAGGAAACACATGCATGGCTAGTGGAGATGTAAAATGGCGGAGCTTCTTTGGGAAACAGTTTCTTTAGCAGTTCTACTCCTAAGTATATATCCCACACTTGATTTTAGCCAAAAGGCTGAGATTCAATCTCCTAAGTATATATTCCAAAATGGAAATTTTGGAAATTTCCCACAAAAACTTGCACCTAAGTGTTCACTGTAGCATTATTCAAATTAGCCCCTAACTGGAAACCCAAATGTCCATCCAGTGATGAACTGGCGCATACAATGTGTGAAATTCACATAGCGAAAATCAAGCTTGTAGGATTCACCTCTTGCAATTTCAAATCTAGATGACTATATTTATCCATAAATATGTACAAAATACCAATTCGTGCTCCAACATTGATATATTTTGGAACACTGTAGTAATGGACAGAAGCCAGACACAGATGTCACATATTGTATGGTCATTTTTGTTAACTGTCCCAAAGGCAGATTCAGAAAGAGAGAAGGCAGGTGAGTCCCTGTAGGAGTATGAAAGTAGGGGGAGGGAAGTTATTTGCTTTAGGATATGGGGCCTGTGTGTGAGGAGATGAAAATGTTTTGGAATTTCAATAATGTTAAGTGTTGTACAGATTTGTGACTACACTGTAACTTTACACTGGGACACTTTGTAGAAGTAGATTTTATGTTCCACAAAAATAGATCTCGATAAAAAATTTAATTCCTGGAAAAAATATCCACATATGCAAAGAAACAAGAGACTGTGACCCATAATAAAGAGAAGAATCAATCAAAATTTATCAGGACTGATACAGTTGTTATAAGCAGAAAATAGTCACTTTAGGTGGTTATTTTAACTGCATTTCATACGTTCCAAAGTTAGACACACACAAACACACCCCTAAGAGGATTTTATTTTTTTCCCCCAAAGTTTTATTTATTCTTGCGTAGAAGAACCAGGATACAGGACAGAGGTGCCAGGGGTGAGAGCGTTCACCAGAGACAGAGTCGGGAGAAGACCAGGCAGATTTACTGAACTACACTGTGGAGGGGAGTAGCAGGCAAGAGAGGAGAGGTCTTTGTGCCATGTGGGTTAACTCCCTGAGGATAGACCTCAAAACATCAAGGTGGATCTTCATGGTGGTCACATTAAGACTTAATCCCTAGGCCACCAGGCAGTGCTAAGAGGATTTTAAAGACCCAAAATCAACTTCTACAAAAGGAATCCATGGCATATGACAGAAAGGTACATGATGAGATCAGTGACTGATTAGACACTGCAGAAGAAACAATTAGGAACTGGAAGACACAGGACTAAAAACTATAGAAAATGAAACCCAGACACAGAAGGAAAACACAACAATGAGCAGGCATCAGTGAGCTGTGCCCCTGGCCTTGGGGAAGCAGAGGAAGCTTGGGCAAGGAGCAGTAAGGACTTTTGAAGAAATAACAGCTGGACATGTTTAAATTGAGTGAAAACTGGAAACCTGGACCACCACATGCAAAAAAAAATGAAACCAGATCACTACCTTTCACTGTGCACAAAAATCAACTCAAAATGGATAAAATAACTGGACATAAGACCTGAAACCATAAAATATATAGAGGAAAATATAGGTAAACACTACAAGACATACATGCAATAACGTCTTTAAAGACTCATCACCCAAAGGAAAGAAAGTCAAGAAAAAGATAAACACCTGGGATTACATCAAACTGAAAAGCTTCTGCACAGCAAAAGAGACATTAACCAAAACATCCTACTCTTTTATTTCTGAAAACAGTCTGATCCAATAATATGTTAACTGTTCCTAATCCGATGTGTATCTGCAGGTTTGAATGACATGACTGTTTACACGTTCCCATTAGAAATCTGTCACAGATCTGGTGACTGTAGACCACGGCCACAGGCTGGAGGGGTAGGGGGTTCTTGGCTCAGCATCAGCCTGGCACCCAATATGGAGACTTCCTACCATCCTCCACTCCCCACAGCACCATGGGGATCACTGCACTCACCTCACCTCTTTTCTCTCCCATGTAGTCACACCTGCAGTCCCCAAATGATCACCTGCAGTTTCCTTTAGAGTCAGCAATTTTCTCAGAGCTTTCACTTTTCAAAGGAGCAGAAAAGCCTCCCTGGAGACACACAGGACATCCTCAAGGAGCTGCCTCCAGCCCCTCTAGGTGAGGGCAGTGAGTGGCCTACTAGGTGCAGGGATGCTGGTCTGTGCAAGGGAGCTGACCTGTCACAGGCCACAGAACACAAGGCCTGTTGGGGAGCACCCAGGGTGGCTGGAGGCTGTAGGGGAAAGCTTTGAAGGGACAAGTAATATGTGTGTACATTCCCTTCTTAGAGAAAAAGCAACAAAGTTTGAAGGAGAGCCATCCCATTTCTAACTCTCCATATACTATATTTTTCATTATAGTTTTCTAAGACTTCTAATTATTTTTAATTTCCTTGGCTGAATGACGACTTAACTATCAATTCTTGTGGTTGCTGATAATCTTAAGTGCAGAAGGGCACAGAATTTCCTGTGAGCACAGTACTTCCTATTGACGCGCCCACAGGAGGGAGCCCCACCGGCTGGGAAGGCCACACTGGGCTGAGACAGGCCTGCAGGACACCTAGAGGCAAAGATGGGCTTGTGGAGACTCAGAGTTTCTAGAGCTGGGAGGTGGGGCCTCTCACTTCAGTTGTGTCCACTGAGTTGACCTCCAAGACACCCAAGGTGATGGGGAGAAAGCCCCCACATGGGGTGTCAGCCATGAGTGTGTGGTAGTGGGAGCGCAAAGGAGAAAGTGGGGACTTTTCCCAACACAGGTGCCTCCTTCATCCACATGGAGCCCTTGGAGCTCAAGGGGCAGTTACAGCTTCTGCTGTGAAATTTTTTTTTTAAAGATTTATTTATTTATTTATACAAGCACTGGGTACAGTCAGAAGCATGGGAGGGTAAGAGAACTCACCAGAACCAGAGTAGGGAGCAGAACAGGCAGACAGACGAAATACACTGCTGAGGGGAGCAGCGGGTGGCAGGAGAGGTGTGCGCGCCATGTGGGACCCTCGCCCGGCGGCCAGGATCGAAACTGCGCTGCGGAGGCTGCGGGCAGCTTCACAACCTAGAGTTCAACCGTTGCACCACTGGGGAGGCCCCTCTGCTGTGAATTTTAACTAATGAACAGATTCTTTTCTTTTAAGATTTATTTATTTATGCATTCAAGAACTGGGGTACAGGCCAGAGGTGCGGGGGGAGATAGGAGTCACCAGAGACAGCGGGAACAGAACAGGCAGACTGACTGAAATACACTGCTGTGGGGAACAGCAGCCGAGACAGGAGAGGTGTGCTGTGACATGTGTGTAGCTCCCTGGCTGCCCAGGGATGCAGAGGCTGTGGATAGCTTCACAGTGTTGTGCTTAACCGCTTGCGCCACCAGGGAGGCCCATCTATTATATTTCTATGAGGGTTAAACCAAGGGAAGAATTTACTTGTTTCCTGAAGCATCTGGCAGAGGCAGGAATACAGAAGAATGATTAACCCTGAGAAAGGGCTGGAAAGTGTGATGGAAGGAGGCCTTTGTGAAAGTTTCGATGTGGGAGCCAGCTGTCATGTTGTGAAAGGACACACATCCAGACTCACAGTCCAGAAAGACCCCAAATCTGGGATGGCTCCTGAGGAAGAAGAGAAGGTACAGGACAGTCAGGTGAATGTGGCCATTGTTTGTGCTCTTGATGGCCCAGAAAGCAGACTGAGGCTCCAGCATCCCCTCTACATCCCTGGGCACATTGTCCAGACAAACTCCCCAATCACACTCAGCTCCGTCTCCCACATCCACTGCAAAGTTATGTCTCCCTGAGGTGAAGCCCTCACAGCCCCGGACACAGGATCACACGCTAAACCTCCTAGAAGTGTGAAGCTTCTTCTCAAGGTGTGTCCACAAGTCACTCTTCTCCAGTCCTCAGACAGAATTAGGTCATCCTGAGCTGTGTCTTCATCCAGAGGCACGCTCACTGCAAAAGTGAACAAACATAAACCAACAATGACATCTTTATCAGCTAACAATAGTTCACCTTAAATAAAACCAGCATATATTTAATGTAAGTTATTGGCTTTTTGAGCCTTATCTGCTGACGCTTAGGCGGAACTATAGGGATTGCTACAGCCTCACCAGGAAATGCTGCACCCAGAACAACACAGTAACCAGGGAAAGAAGCCTTTTTCCACCTCCTATATATGAAAGTTGTCTGTGTCCATTAGGAATCTCTTCCAGGAAGCTCCCGGATTCACTCCCAACTTTGTGGGGTCCAAACCCACCACCCACATCAAGGTCTCTGGGCAGTCTTCTTTTGCTGACTGCTTTGTCCTAGCAGACTACAGGAGAAATAAAATCTGGTGGTCTCTGTGACTGTTTTGGGAATCTGTCACATGACCTTGCACATCGTGGTTTCTTGAATTTTACATACATGTGAAGACAAAACAGGCTGGCACGTGATGGGACAACCGTTTTCTACAGCAGGGGGAATCTTAGCAAGAGTGAATAGGGACGAGACTCTCCCCATCCTGTGAAAGTCTATATGGACCATGGGATTGTATTTTAGGGAAACAACATGAAATAATTTTTAGAAGAACGAGAGGATAAAACTTTCATTTCCAGGTCACAATCTCGGGTATCAACCTAAATAACCATAGATGTGAGCGCTGACCTGAGAGCAGGTGCTGCTACAGGAGTCTGGGGCGCTCACTCACCTCATAGCCTGGACATACATCTTTGGCAAGGACATGGTTGTGTCCGCTGTGCTGGGGGGACTGTGCACAGCTCCTGCAGATGGGCTGCCCAGTGTCCTCACACATCAGGGGGAGCTGCTCACACAGCTTCTCACTCTCTACCTCCTTGGGGGCTCCCCTCTCGGCTTCTAATGTGGCTTCCATTTCAGGCTGGAGCTTCCATATGATTTGCTCCCTCACATGAAGAATAGTTGAAGGACGGCCTCCTCCACCATCATCATCTCCTCCTTGGTGCTCCCCGTTGTCCCCGGTTCCTACCCTGTTTTCCATGATTCTTCATCTGACGTCCCTGGCTCCTCATCTGATGTCCATGGCTCCTCGTCTGATATCACTGGCTCCTCGTCTGACATCCTTGGCTCCTCCTCTGACATCCATGAATCCTCATCTGAAGTCCATGATTCCTCCTCCTCCGATGTCCCTGAATCCTCCTTTGGCGTCACTGGCTCCTCTGACGTCCATGAATACTCGTCTGAAGTCCATGATTCCTCCTCTGATGTCTCTGGATCCTCCTCAGACGTCCCTGTTTTTTCCCCTGAAATGGTCCAAATCATGGTTAGAGGCAGAGAAGAAATAGACATAATACTCCACAGTGAGGGACACGCAGGTGACCTGGGCCTTTGTGCCTCCACAAATACCGTTTAATTGATTACAGTTTATTGGTAACAATTTTGTAGTAAAAAATGTGTTAATAATGAGAGATTTTAAAAGAGTAAGAATTCTTTAGGGGCAAGACAAGCTTATTTCAGAAATACATTGAACCATAATGCAAAGTCTTGTGTAAAAGATAGCAGTAGATAAATCAGCTCAGTGAAATGTGAACATGAGTTCTATCAATTCCTGCTTCTCCCTTCCATGTGCCTTTGTTGGATTAAACTCAGAGATACTCTATTTTAAAATGGTGGCGGTATTCACATATCAGGACAGGGGAGAGGAATCACTTACAGGTTCATAATCCCTTATCTGAAACCCTTAGTGCCAAATATAAAAATTCACAATATTTTGAGGTTGTAATGGCCTAATGTATAGAACCTCTAAATTATGTGCCCACCCCAGCAGGGTCTGCCAAAGCCGTGAATCTGTACATTGATAGTCCGGCACCAAGTAGGAATAATAAAGATGTTAAGTAGAGTCAGATGAGTGCAATTCGGGGGGGGGGGACCACAATGGAGGGCGACTCCAGGGTGTTGGCATGACTCCTACCTCCTCATTTTTCCAGCTGTGTAAAACTCCTTCCATGTGAGTGTGGGCATAACCTGAGAATTGCCTCTGAGCAATGGCAAACATGATGGGATGAGCCACTATTGTCATGTTTCCGTACATAGGACCCTATATTACAGATGACTTAATTCAAAGACTATCTCCTCAGAACAGCTCACTTTCAAGAAATAGCTGGCCATGTGGAAGGCCCATGTGCCATGTGGTGAGTGGTGGCTTCCAGAAGCTGAGGTAGCTCTCAAGTGACAGAATCAGGGCCCGAGTCCTACACTCACAAAAATAGGAATTCTACCATCAACTGAAGAAGATGGGGAGAGGATTATTCCCCACATTAGTCACCAGATGACACGTGATCCAGCAAACACCATAATTGCTCTTTGTGACCCCAGCTGAGCTATGCCCAGATTTCCCACACACGATTCCTTGAGAAAATGTATGTCCAGCTTTAAGCCACTGAAGTGTTTTACAGCAACATAGAACTGATTAAGCCAGCAAATAAATTCTGGTTAGGGTAAATTTAGCAGAGATATGATTCAGGGGAAACATTGAGATTTTTGAGCCTTACAACTCTGTAATTGTGGATTAAGGATTTGACAATGTCATTTGGGTCAAGGTCCTAAAACTATTTACATCATCTACTTTTCTTGTATTGTTCTCAGACTTCCTGAAATATTAAGTATAAACTTTATGGCCAAGTTACTGTACTAAGCTCCTTACAAAGGTTGATGTACTTAATTTTTATGACAACTAGTAAAATGGAAACTGGAATCAAGGAATGGATTCACCTGAGGAGACACAGTTAATCAATGTGCGAGCAGGCATCTCAGGGATCCCCAGAGGTCCCCAGTATTCTGTGTCCCTGAGGAAGCTCTGAAAGCATCCTGAAATCTCCACTGTGAGCATGGTTAACACTGACGAGTTCTTGACTTTCCATACCTTTGATGGTCTTTAACTTTTTGCTCTCATCACAGTGGAGCTCAGAATCATTGCAGTCAGTGTGAGGCTCCGAAGACGCGGATTCTGGGACTGAACTCCTAGACTCAGAAGAGTATGGATTTCTTCAGTGGGACATCCCGTGAGCTCTATGTACTCAGACCCCTTCCCTCCAAATAAGGATAGCGCTTACCTGGTCAAGGTGTCTGGCTCATCCTACAGAGACACAAGGATAAAAGGTGAGTTAGGGAATCCCCATGTTTTATGGGCGTGGACATGAGGTGTGCTCTCTGTAAACCCTCTGTCCAACAAGGAAAGCAGCGAGTCCGTGGACATGAGGTGTGCTCTCTGTAAACCCTCTGTCCAACAAGGAAAGCAGCGAGTCCCACCAGGATAGTGATGGACGCCCAGGTCTGATGAGTCCCATCCCCACCCCCGAGGCCCAGAGCATGACAGCAAGTTGATCCTGCCAGAGCCCGGTAACCTGCCCCCTGTGACTGTGATCACAGCCCTGTGTGGGTGGCCTGAGGAGGAGGCCGAGAGACCCTGTGCTCCCCCTACAAGACATTCTTTCAGGGACCTGCCTGCCTTCAGATGAGTCTACGTTAAATCACTTATCACACAGGCCTTTCTTTAGTGAAAATCCACATACACCTCATGAGAATGGGCCACTGTGTTGGTGGTAGGTGGCCCGTGCAGGTGGCGCAAGTAGGTGACATTGAAACCTTTCAGTGGGACTGAGTGGCAACTAAAATGAACAGCTCCCACAGCTAATGTTTCTGGGGTCGATCCCTCATGCCTCGGAAAAAGATCCAGAAAGACCTCTTGGAGCAAGTGAGCTATTAAAAAACAAGGGAGGGCGTTCTCATACACCTGGCTGCCCAACAACTGTGGTTACACCAGTCATCTCCAGGAGTTCTCAGGAGAGAGTTTCTAATCAGGGTTCTGTACATTAGTGTATTGACAAGAATCCTTACTGTAAAAAAAGAAAACTATTCTCGGGCCTCCCCAGTGGCGCAGCAGTTGAGCGCTGGGTTGCGAAGCTGCCTGCAGCCTCTGCAGCGCCGGTTTGATCCCCGGCTGCTCCCCGGCCACCGGAGGAGGGTCCCACATGGCGCGCAGACCTCTCCTGCCGCCCGCTGCTCCCCTCAGCAGTGTACTTTGGTCCTTCTGCCTGCTCTGCTCCCCGCTCTGGCTCTGGTGAATTCTCTCACCCTCCTGCGCTTCTGACTGTACCCAGTGCTTGTATAAATAAATAAACAAATTAAAAAATAAATAAATAAAAAAAAAAAAAAAAAAGAAAACTATTCTCTTTAAAACATGTGTTTCCCACTACGTGATTTGCACATCAAAGACATCTTTACAGACACATCACCCAAAGCAGTGATAGTGAAGGCAAAGATAAACAGCTGGGACTACATCAAATTAAAGAGCTTTTGCACAGCAAAAGAGACAATAACAAAAACAAAGAGAAACCCCACCAACTGGGAGAACATTTTTGCACCCAACACTAGTGATAAAGGACTGATCACAAAAATCTGCAAAGAGCTGATGAGACTCAACAACAACAAAGAAAATAATCCAGTCAAAAAATGGGCAGAAGAGCTTAAAAGAAACTTCTCTGAAGAGGAAATGCAAATGGCTAACAGGCATATGAAAAAATGTTCAACATCACTTGTCATCAGGGAAATGCAAATCAAAACTACCATGAGATACCATCTTACACCAGTGAGAATGGCACATATTAAAAAAACTAGCAACAACAAATGTTGGCGAGGGTGTGGAGAAAAAGGAACTCTTCTGCACTGTTGGTGGGAGTGCAAACTGGTCCAACCACTGTGGAAAGCTGTGTGGAGATTTCTGGACCTACTAAACATAGAGCTTCCATATGATCCAGCAATTCCACTCCTAGGTATTTACCCAAAGGACACAGAAACATCAATTCCAAAGAACACCTGCACCCCTATGTTTATAGCAGCACTGTTTACAATAGCTAAGCTTTGGAAACAACCCAAATGCCCAAAAATAGATGACTGGATCAAGAAGATGTGGTACATATATACCATGGAATATTACTCAGCATTCAAAAAAGATAAACACATGCAATTTGCAGCAACATGGATGGCGCTGGAAGGGATCATGCTCAGCGAAATAAGCCAAAAAGAAAAAGAAAAATACCGGATGGTCTCACTCATAGCAGGAATCTAGAAAACTTAAATAAGGGACCAGGAAAATGAATAACTATAAGATAGTGAAAATCAAAATCAACAAAAAACTATGAACCAGAGACACTTTTAGGGGGGCGGGAGGGGAGGGATTGGGGTCAGAATGGGGGGGCTGCAATTGTATGGGGAATATAACAATAAAATTTATTTAAAAAAAAAAAAAAATAAAATGGGCAAAAGATCTGCAAAAAAAAAAAAAAAAAAAAAAAAAAAAAAAACATGTGTTTCCATCTAAGTCACGTATTTCAAAGAGTTAATAGTATCATGCCTATTGCAATGTCTTACTAAAAACAGAGGATGTCATAACCCTAAATGAAAGTAAAGTGAGATGTGCATTTAAAAGAAAAAAAAAGGTATTGAACATGGATATTTTAAAGGTCTGAAAGAGAGACCTTAGAAGAAGGGAAGAAGGTAAAAATAAATGTTAAACATCTTAAAGAGAGTGAGAGTACTTAACAAAGCAAAAGCAAGTGTTGAAGATCTGAGAGAGAGGGAAGAAAAGAAATTTTAAGAAAGTGCTAAAAAGGCCAAAGCAAGAAGAAGTGAAAAGACAAAAAAGCAAGCAGGTCTGAGAAAGGAAGGAAATTTTTAAGAAAGCAAAAGAAAGTGCTAAAAAGTAGTGTTGTAAGATAAATGGTGCTGGGAAAACTGGGTCGCTACATGCAAAAGAATGAAGCTTGACCACTACCTCACACCATACACAAAAATCAACTCAAAATGGATTAAAGAACTAGACATAAGACCTGAAACCATAAAATATATAGAAGGAAATATAGGCGAAACACTACGTGATTTGCACATCAAAGACATCTTTACAGACACATCACCCAAAGCAGTGATAGTGAAGGCAAAGATAAACAGCTGGGACTACATCAAATTAAAGAGCTTTTGCACAGCAAAAGAGACAATAACAAAAACAAAGAGAAACCCCACCAACTGGGAGAACATTTTTGCACACAACACTAATGATAAAGGACTGATCACAAAAATCTGCAAAGAGCTGATGAGACTCAACAACAACAAAGAAAATAATCCAGTCAAAAAATGGGCAGAAGAGCTAAAAAGAAACTTCTCTGAAGAGGAAATGCAAATGGCCAACAGGCATATGAAAAAATGTTCAACATCACTTGCCATCAGGGAAATGCAAATCAAAACTACCATGAGATACCATCTTACACCAGTGAGAATGGCACATATTAAAAAAACTAGCAACAACAAATGCTGGCGAGGGTGTGGAGAAAAAAGGGACTCTTCTGCACTGTTGGTGGGAGTGCAAACTGGTCCAACCACTGTGGAAAGCTGTGTGGAGATTTCTGGACCTACTAAACATAGAGCTTCCATATGATCCAGCAATTCCACTCCTAGGTATTTACCCAAAGGACACAGAAACATTAATTCAAAAGGGCATGTGCACCCCTGTGTTTATAGCAGCACTGTTTACAATAGCTAAGCTATGGAAACAACCCAAATGCCCAAAAATAGATGACTGGATCAAGAAGATGTGGTACATATACACCATGGAATATTACTCAGCATTCAAAAAAGATAAACACATGCAATTTGCAGCAACATGGATGGCGCTGGAAGGGATCATGCTCAGCGAAATAAGCCAAAAAGAAAAAGAAAAATACCGAATGGTCTCACTCATAGCAGGAATCTAGAAAACTTAAATAAGGGACCAGGAAAATGAATAACTATAAGAAAGTGAAAATCAAAATCAACAAAAAACTATGAACCAGAGACACTTTTAGGGGGGCGGGGGCGGTAGGGGAGGGATTGGGGTCAGAATGGGGGGGCTGCAATTGTATGGGGAATATAACAATAAAATTTATTATAAAAAAATAAAAAAAAATAAAAATAAATTTTGTATCACTTGTAATTATATAATTGCTAAGCGAACACACAATTTAAGGCCAGCCATTATCTCATGACAACATAAATACATAGACAATAAAATATAACAAAATTTATAAAAAAATAAAAAGTAGTGTTGTAAGGAAGAAGAAAAAGTAAAAAAAGGCAAAAGCAAGTATTAAAGAAAAGTAAGAAAGCAAAGAAAGTGTTTTGGTGTGAGAGAGGGATCTTAGGGGAAACAAATGACTACATAATGCAGTGACTTACTACAACTATAAAAGGACAAGCGATTCTAGCAGTTTCTTTCATTAGCTCCAAAGACTGGACATGGCCTTCAAGACCTACATTGACAGGGAGGAGACCAGTCAGGCTGAGGAAAAAGAGAAAAATGGGGCAGAAGGACAAGAGAAGGGCCCAGAATATGGCAGTTGGCACAGCAGCCCCCTGCCACCTCAGACTCACCCGAGGCCCCATCGTCAAAGACATTCGGGACCTCACCCTGGTCGTGGGCTTCAGCCTGCTTCTACTGCCAGCAGCCGGGACACCTCATCCACGAGTGTCTGAAGAAACCACCCCCATGCTGGCCCTCAGTGCCACTGCACAGGGCACTGCAAGAGGGACTGTTCCACTCTCTGAGAGAGACGGGGGGGGGGCAGCCCAAACCAAGGCCAAGATGGGAGGACAGGCTTGACTGTCACCTGCCTCAGACTATGAAGAACCAGCTACAGGAGAAGACAGCGTTTTCTAAAGAAGCCCAGAGGTGAGACAAGCCTCAGGTGACCCTAAAAGTGGCAGACAAAAATAAACCACCATCTCTGCCTTACTCCATTTTCCATACACTGGCCTACTGATGACTAGCCTGAGCCAGGACACTTTCACACTTCTAGTGAGATGAAAGTAAACCTAAACTTATTAAAAAATATCTTTAGTATAGATGGCTTTACAGGTGGGACAAAGGTCTATTAGGCTAAAATCAATCTTGGCCTCTACAGGAAACCAACTTCTGTCCTGGTTGCTATTCTTGCTGGTTCCCTCACTACTTTTTTTTATGATTTTCTTGTTTGGGTCTTGCATCCTCAACACCCTCCTCAGACTCATATCCTGTCACCTCAAAGCTAGCAGACGTCAGATGGTCCCTTAGATGGAGCCTGATAGGACGCCTCCTCCGTCCTTCCTTCCAGGGCCCTTCGATCACTGCTCTGCAGTGGAGCCCTGACTGCTCACCCAAGTCACCCATTTTCAGCAGGAAGCAGTGACTGGTCAGATCGACAATGTCCTAACAGCAGTGAGGGGCTCCATCCGTAGAAGGGGTACTGAGTCCCAGGGCAAGTCAGGGTTAAGTAGGCAGCTTCAGGGACAGTGCAGGCAGGGACTTCAGGAGAGTTAAAGAGGCTTCTGAGACAAGGACAGTGAATTCTAGGTGCTAACCCACACACACACCAGTGGGGAGGTCAGAAAGGCCAGGAGGATGAAACAAAAGTAGTACACTGGGCAGTGCCTGGTGACTGACTGTAGTTTCTCTCACACACACTGGAACACTAAAAAAAAAAAAATGTTTTCAAAGGGTTTACCGGTGATCTGAGCACAACAGATGTGATGGAATCAAATATAAAAAGGGGGAAATGAAGTTGAAAATGTCAGTCTGACTGTGGATGAGCTGAGTTGGGACAGAATTTCAGGGAACAACGGATAAGCGCTCTCAAGGCCACACGTGCCCTGAGTCACGCATCCCCAGCTGCTGTGTCCCTTTGCTTTACTCAGTAAATAACTGGTAAAATAGTTGCTTGGGGTTCAGATTTTGGAGAGAGATTCCCAACAGGCTGCTGGTGTAAAGCCCATCAGCGTAAATAAAGAGCTTCCCTCCTCCTCTCTGAGTGCTCCTGCTCCCTCATGACAATCTTCCATAACAGTTGAACGTTAAAAAAACTGGATACTGCTATGTGTTACAGCATGGCTGATCGGGAGACACTAAGATCAAAGAGAAAAACAGAGTATTTTCTTGAGTGTTGTAACCTAGTCAGATGCAAAAAGAGAAGGTGGGATGGGGGGACCAGTTGACAGGAGGGTCTGGGGACACTGTTTACTGGGGAGAGTACCAGGTTGGGAGGAGGAACCCGTTGTGCAGATGGAGAGTGGAGATGGGGCTCCACAGTGTGACCCTGATGCCAGTAAAGACAATGTGTGAGATGGGGAGCAGGGGGATTTGTTTATATGAACACTCGCCCCTATGCCCCCATTACACACACAAGAAAAGTCTGTTCAGCTATGAAGACACTCTTCACATGAGCCCTTTGAGGTGGAGGTGGAATGTCCGATGTTTACTGCTGCTGGATAAATGGGAGGCAGGCACTTATATGTGGGAGAGGCCGTCATAATTCTCTATGGCCACCTGAGTAATTTCCTTTTTCTTCAGTCCAGGTACAAGAGAACAAAGGACAGATCCTAGACAATTTCATTGGCAGCCACCAACAAGGTGAAACACTAGGTAAACCCAGGTTTTCCTGAGATGCAGTCTCAAAAGTTTACCATTCTCCCATCTACTCGTTCTCTTTATTGGCATCATCTTCCATTGTGGTGCCGCCATCTCTACTCTCCATCTGCACAAATAGTTCATCCTTCCAAAATGAAAGCCACCCACTAAACACCATCACCTTTGTTCGTCTCCCACCTGCTCCCCATCAGGTGCAGGGATGTGTAAATCTCTATTCTCTTGGGTGTGTGTGAAGGGAAGGCTTTGGATGAACATCACCAAGCAAGGCTGGTAGGTGACTCCCCTGTACTCAGAGGGGAGGTCTGGGGGGCAGAAGCTGATCATAGTTACCAGCAATAAGCATCCACCTAGCGTGAGTCCATTCATTTGATGAGTTTAGACCAGCAGAAACGAAACCACCCATCTGGTGGGACTCGCTTCAAACTGCAGATACAGAACTGCAGTTTCCATGGGTACACTATTAGCTCATGCAGTGTGGCCATGACTGAGATACTGTGGTCAAGGTCATTGATCAGGGTAATTGGCACTTTTGTGGAGGAGCAGAGAACAGCTCCAACTCTGGCACTGACGTGGTCTCCCTTCATGTCTATAACAATGGAGGTTCTTCCCACTACCCAAGACCCTAAAATGAGGGATGTGTGACTGTCCTTTGAGTGTGAACTTTAACACCCACACAGAAGGGATTAGTGCAGAGGCTGGAAGACACCCCTGAGAGAGGAGGATGAGCACTAACTGCCAACTGAGGGATGACTTCAATCTTTCCTTCAAGGCTGGGTTCTCTTCCCAAGAGAGGGGCAGCTATGCAAAGTCTTAGACACTCCCAGTGCGCATGAGCTGCAGCAGCTCTAGCCTCATCGCCAGCCTCATGAGCGGCAGGGACATGAGCTCACCTGGAGGACCCTGTTCTCACTGCTCACAAAGAATGGTTTGTGGAACATGGGGGAGGCAGTGCGGGGGGCAAATGCAAACCCTGTATGGTGGTGAATGTGTCAAAGTGCTATGTTTTAAGTGCTGAAGTTATTTAATATTTCAATTTTTGAAACAGAGGGATCTATAATGTAAAACCCAGTCTAGGATGTTCCATGCAAGAAAGATCAAAATTCTGTCTCTAAGGGCTGAGGTGCTGGGCATCCTAACCAATCACTATTATAAGGCTGAAAAGATGCAGAGAAATTCGCATAGACACCACAGACATAGATAGAAAGCATGTTTCTTTGGGTGTCATCTGTTTTCATGGCCTGTTTACAATAAAGCATCAAGTTTATGCTCAGCTTAACTAGGCCCTCAGTGTTTGTTCTAGGATTGAAAAGACTCAAATTCTTACCTCCTGTTCACTTATTTCTTCTGTTTCATTCAATCTCAAAAGTTCATCTAACAATTTTCTTAAAGAAGTCCGAGACTCCAGGAGTTTTTCCTGATTAAAATTGCATGAAAGAAGAAAGATTAGTTAAGATGACAGATTGATTTTGTTCCTGAGAGGAATCCCTGCCTTCCAAGAAACTAGAATGTCATAAAATATCATTGTATCCTCACATTTTCAGTATAAGCGCCTTGAGGACTGTGTGCAGTGATACAGGTGACCCCTTATTCCCAGAGCACGTGACAGGATGGCTGCCATCATGCCTGCTGTAGAATCGGAGGCTGGGGAAGGGGTAACCTACCTACCCTATCTATGTCTATCCTCATCTTGAACCTCATATGCTGGCCCTCAGGTGGAGCTATACAGACCTCTCCAGCCTCGCCAGGAAATGCTGCACCCAGAACAAGACAGTAACCACCTGAAAGAAGCCTTTTTTCACCTCCTATAGGTGGGAAGTTGTCTGTGTCTATCAGGAATCTCTTCCCAAATTGGTGGGAACTAAACCATTATGAAGGAACTGCAGGCACCATTCTTTTGCTAATAGGTTTATCCTCGCAGACTGCAGGAGAAATAAAATCTGGTGGTCTCTGTGCCTGTTTTGGGAATCTGTCACATGACCTTGCATACTGTAGTTTCTCTAATGTTGCACGCATGTAAGGATAAAAAAGGATGGAGCATATTTCGACCACTTTATTTTACAGCAGGGGGGCATCACGGCAGGAGTGAATAGGTACGAGACTCTCCCCATGCTGTGCACGTTCATACGGACCATAGGATAGTATTTTGGGGAAACATCCAAAAGACAGGGGTCGGCCCAAACCGCAGGCCAGATGGTAGACAAGCTTGACCATCAGCGTCCTCTGACTATGAAGAACCAGCTACAGGTTAAGAAGACATTTTCTAAAAAGTCCAAAGGTGAGACAAGAATTGGGTGACCTTAAAAATGGCAGACAAAAAAAAAAAAATCACCCTCTTGGTGAATCAGGGGGCACTTACTTTGCTTTTCTCTATTTTTCTTTATTTTTTATAGACTTCTCTATTTTTTATGTCCTGGCCTACTGATGATTAGCTAGGCCAGGACACTTCAACACTACTAGTGAGATGACAGAAAACCTAAAATCAATTAAGAATATCTGTATTACAGGGCCTCCCCGGTGGCGCAGCAGTTGAGCGCTGGGTTGCGAAGCTGCCCGCGGTCTCTGCAGCGCCGGTTTAATCCCCGGCTGCTCCCCGGCCACTGGAGGAGGGTCCCACATGTGCACAGACCTCTCCTGCCACCCGCTGCTCCCCTCAGCTGTGTACTTCTGTCCTTCTGCCTGCTCTGCTCCCCGCTCTGGCTCTGGTGAATTCTCTCACCCTCCCGCGCTTCTGACTGTACCCAGTGCATGTATAAACAAAACAAACAAACAAATAAATAAAACATGCCTCTATAAAAAAATACATATATATCTGTATTACAGATGGCCTTACAGGCAGGACAAGGGCCAAGTTGGCTACAATCAAGCTTGGCCTCTACAGGAAACCAACTTCTGTCCTGGTTGCTGTTCTTGCTGGTTCCCTCACTAATTTTCTTTATGATGTTCTTGTCTGGGCCTTGCATTCTCAACACCCTCCTCAGAATCATCTCCTGTCGCCGCAAAGCCAGCAGACGTCAGAAGGTGCTTCAGATGGAGCCTGATAGGATGCCTCCACCATCTTTCCTCCCAGGACCCTTAGATCACCACCCTGCAGCGGAGCCCTGACTGCTCGCCCAAGTCACCCATTTTCAGCAGGAAGCAGTGACTGGTTAGATCAAACCCCTTATCCAAAGAGCAGTGAGGGGCTCCATCCGTAGAAGGGGTACTGAGTCTCAGGGCAAGTTATACTTAAGTAGGCAGCTTCAGGGACAGTGCAGGCAGGGACTTCAGGAGAGAAAAAGAGGCTTCTGAGACAAAGACAGTAAATTCTAAGTGCTAACCAACACATACAACAGAGGTGTGGTCAGAAAGTCCAGGAGGACGAAACAAAAGCAGTACACTGGGCAGTGCCTGGTGACTGACTGTAGTTTCTCTCACACACACTGGAACCCTCAAAAAAAACCTGTTTTTGAAGGCTGCACCCAGCGATCTCTGCACCAGATATATGATGGAATAAAAATTAAAAAGGAGGAAATGAAGTGGAACATGTCAGGCTGACTGTGGATGAGCTGAAGTCGGGACAGAGCCTGTAGACTGAGAATTTCAGGGAACAGCAGATAAGTGCCCCCCAGGCCACACGCGCCCTGAGTCACGCATGCCCAGCTGCTGTCTCCCTTGCTTTACTCAATAAATACTCTGTACCCTAGTTGCTGGGGCTCAGATTGTGGAGAGAGATGTCCTCTGGGCTGCAGGTGTGAAGTCGAAAGGGTAAATAAAGAGCTTCCCTCCTCCTCTCTGAGTGCTGCCTCCTCCCTCATGACAATCTGCCAGAACAGCCACTCTTAAAGACAGGAAATTCTGCTGTGTTACAGCATGGATGAGCCGGGGAGACACTACGGTCAGAGATATAAGGACAATATTTTCATGCCCTCGTAGAATTTAAAAACAGAACGTGGGATGGGGGACCAGGTGACAGGAGGGACCCGGGGACACTGTTTACGGGGGAGAGTTCCAGGTTGGGAGGAGGAACCCGTTGTGAAGATGGGGTGTGGAGATGGGGGCTCCACACTGTGACGCTGATGCCAGTAATGACAATGTGTAAGATGGGGGCGGTACATTTGTGATTTGTTTATGTGAACACTCTCCCCTACGCCCCCATCACACACACACAGAAAAATATGCTCCACTGCCAAGGCAGTCTTCACATGACCTCTTTAAGGTGGAATAATTTCCAATACTCACTGCTGCTAAATCAACTGGAGACAGGCACTTTTATTGGAAGAGGCCGTCATAATTCTCTATAGTTACCAGAACAATTCCCTTCTCCATTAGACAAGATACAAGAGAACAAAGAAAAAATGCTTGACAATTTCATTGTGTAACTACAGCCAAGGTGAAACGCTACTTAAATCCAGGTTTTCCTGAGATGCAGCCTCAAAAGTTTACCATTCCCCACAACTACTTGTTCTCTTTATTGGCATCATCTCCTATTGTGGTGCCATCATCTCCACTCTGCATCTGCACAAATAGTTCACCCTGCTGACATGAAACCAAACTACTAAACAACATTTCCTTTGTTCTTCAGCCTGTCTGCTATACACCAGCCAGAGGGATGTGTAAATCTCCACTTCTGAGGCAGTGTGTGAAGGGAAGGCTTTTGATGAACATCACCAACCAAGGCTAGTAGGTGACTCCCCTGTACCCAGGGGGTATGTATAGGGGTCAGAATTTGATCATAGCTACCAGCAATAAGCATATGCTCAGCCAGAGTCCATTTATCACTGGTGAGTTTAGAGCAGCAGAAAGTAAACCACCCATCTGCTTGGACTTGCTTTAATTTGGCAGATAATGAAGTGCAGTTTCCATGGCTACACTCTCAGCTTACGCAGTGTGGCAGTGCCTGAGATACTGTGGTCTCAAGGTCACTGACCCGGATGCATTGGGATGTTTGTGCAAGACAAGGAGATAGCAGCTCGCACACTGGCTACCCAAGACCTTAAAATGAGGGACATGTGACTGTCCTTTGAGTGTGAACTTTAATTTCCACACACAAGGGATTAGTGCAGAGGCTGGAAGACACCCCTGAGAGAGGAGGAGGACTAAATAGTCTGGAGCACTAGCTGCCAACTGAGGGATGACCTCAATCTTTCACTCAAGGCTGGGTTCTCTTCCCAGGAGAGGGGCGGCTGTGGAAAGTCTCAGAGACCCCCAGAGCCATGAGCTGTAGCAGCTCTGTCCTCATCGCCAGCCTCATGAGCTACAGGGACATGAGCTCACCTGGAAGGACCCTGTTCACACTCTCGCAAACAATGGTTTTTAGAACATGGGGGAGTCAGTGTGGAGGGAAAAAGCAAACTCTGTAGGGTAGTGAATGTGTCAAAGTGCGATGTTTGATTGTCTTCAAGTCATGAAGTTACCTAGCATTTCAGTTCTTCAATCTGAGGTATTTATAATGTAAAACACAGTCCAGGATGTTCAATGCAAGAAAGATCAAAATTCTCTCTCTATGGGCTGAAGTGCTGGGCATCCTAACCAATAACCTAAATTAGAAGGCTGAAAAGATACAGAGAAAGTCACATAGACACTAGGGACATAAAAAGAAAGCATGGTGCTTTAGTTGTCATTATTTCTCATGGGCTGCTGAGAATAAATGGTTAGTTTATGCTCTGCCCAACTAGGCCCTCTGGGGTGTTGTAGGATAGAAAAGACTCAATTTCTTACCTCCCGTTCTCTTCTTTGTTCTCTTGACTTCAAGTTCAGACTCAACCACTGGTCTAACAGGTCTCTCACTTTTATCCTAGAATCCTGGTGTTTTTCCTGATCAAACTGGATGAAGAAAGAAAGCATAATTAAGATGACAGATTCATCAGGTTTCTGGACCCCTACAGCCTAGCCAGGAAACACTGCACACATAACAATACAGTGACCATCAAAAAGAAGCCTTTCTCCACCTCCTATATATGGAAAGTTGTTTGTGTCCATCCGGACTCTCTTCCAGGAAGCTCCCCAGATTCACTCCCAAATTGGTGGGAACTAAATCCACATGAAGGAACTCCAAGCAGTCTTCGTTGGCAGATTGCTTTATCCTCGCAGACTGCAGGAGAAATAAAATCTGGTGGTCTCTGTGCCTGTTTTGGGAATCTGTCTCATGACCTTGCACATCGTGGTTTCTCTAATTCTACACACGTGAAGATAAAAAAAGGTGGCGCGTATTTCTACAACTGTATTCCATAGCAAGGGGTGATCAAGGCAGGAGTGAATAGGGATGAGATTCTCATATCCTATGAAAGTCCATAAGGACCTGGATTATATTTTGGGGAAAAGTCTGAGAGACAGTGGTCAGCTAAAGCCACAGGCTAAGGTAGGAGGACAGGCCTGACCATCAGCTGCCTCTGACTACGAAGAACCAGCTACAGGTTAAGAAGACGTTTTCTAAAGAAGCCCAGAGGTGAGACAAGCCTTGGGTGACCCTGAAAGTAGCAGACAAAAAAAAAATAATCACACTCTTGGTGAATCAGGGGCCACTTACTCTGCCTTGCTCTGTTTTATTCACTGGGCTACTGATGACTAGCCTGAACCAGGATTCTTTAACACTTCTAGTGAGATAAAAGACAACCTAAAGTTATTGAAAAATATCTGTATTACAGATGGCCTGACAGGCGAGATAACGGCCTAGTAGGCTATAATCAATCTTGGCCTCTATAGGAAATCAATTTCTCTCCTGGTTGCTCCTCTTGCTGGTTCCTATGCTAATTGTCATTATTATTTTCTTCTTTGGGCCTTATATCCTCAACACCCTTGTTAGTATCATCTCCTGTTGCTGCAAAGCCAGCAGACGTCAGATGGTCCTTCAGATGGAGCCTGATAGGACGCCTCCACCATCCTTCCTCCCAGGGCCCTTAGATCGCCACCCTGCAGTGGAGGGTGCTGACTGCTGACTGCTCGCCTGCATCACCCATTTTCAGCAGGAAGCAGTTACTGATCAGATCGACACCCTCTGTCCTAACAGCAGTGAGGGGTTCCATCCATAGAAGGGGTACTGAGTCCCAGGGCAAGTTCTGGTTAAGTAGGCAGCTTCAGGGACAGTGCAGGCAGGGACTTCAGGAGAGTCAAATAAGCCTTTGAGAAAAGGACAGTAGATTCTAAGTATTTAAAAATATATACACATAGGGCCTTCCCGGTGGTGCAGCGGTTGAGTGCTGGGTTGTGAAGCTGCCCGCAGCCTCTAGCGCCAGTTCTATCCCTGGCCACCGGGCGAGGGTCCCACATGGCGAGCAGACCTCTCCTGCTGCCTGCTGCTCCCCTCAGCAGTGTACTTTGTTAGTCTGTCTGTTCTGCTCCCCGCTCTGGCTCTGGTGAATTCTCTCACCCTCCTGCGATTCTGACTGTACCCAGTGCTTGTATAAATAAAATAACTAAATCTTAAAAAAAAAAATATACACATAGAGGTGAGGTTAGAAAGTCTAGGAGGACTAAAGAAAAATAGTACACTGGACAGTGCCTGGTGACTGACTGTAGTTTCTCTTACACACACTGTAACTCCCTCCCCCCAAAAGATTGTTTTCTAAGGCTGCACCCAGTGATCTCCGCAACAGAGATATGATGGAATAAAAATTAAAAAGGGAGAAACAAAGTGGAAAATGTCAGGCTACTGTGGATGAGCTGAAGTCGGGACAGAGCCTGTAGATTGAGAATTCCAGGGAACAACAGATAAGTGCCCTCAAGGCCACACGCGCCCAGAGTCACGCATCCCCAGCTGCTGTGTCCCTTGCTTTACTCCATAAATACTTTGTATCCTAGTTGCTGGGGCTCAGATTGTGGAGAGTGATCTCCTCCGGGCAGCGGGTGTGAAGCCGCCAGTGTAAATAAAGAGCTTCCCTCCTCTCTAAGTGCTCCTGCTCCCTCATGATAATCTTCCAGAACAGTCAACCTTATAACAACAGAAAACTCTGCTGTGTTACAGCATGGATGAGCCAGGGAGACACTACGGTCAGAGACCAAAGGACAATATTTTCATGACTTAGTCAGCTTTAAAAACAGAATGTGGAATGGGGGGGACCAGCTGACAGGAGGGACCCGGGGACACTGTTTTCTGGGGAGAGTTCCAGGTTGGGAGGAGGAACCCGTTGTGCAGATGGAGAGTGGAGATGGGGCTCCACAGTGTGACGCTGATGCCAGTAAAGACAATGTGTGAGATGGAGAGCATGGGGAATATTGTGATTTTTTTTTTAACACTCTGCCTTATGCCCCCATCACACACAGAGAGAAAAGTCTGTTCAGCTTCGAAGACACTCTTCACATGACCCTCTGAGGTAGAGGAATGTCTGACATTTACTGCTGCTGAGTTAACGGGGAGGCAGGCACTTAGATGTGGGATAGGCCGTCATAATTCTCTATGGCCATTAGAGTAATTTCCTTTCTTCAGTCAAGATACAAAAGGAGAAAGGACAGATGCTAGATAATTTCATTGTGTAACTAGGGAAAAGGTCAAACACTAGGTAAACCCAGGTTTTCTCTGAGATGCAGTCTCAAAAGTTTATTATTCTCCCACCTATCTATTTCTTTATTGGCATCATCTATTCACTGTGGTGCTGCCATCTCCACTCTCCATCTGCACAAATAGTTCATCCTTCCAACATAAAACACAACCCACTGAACAACATCACTTTTTTTCCTCTCCTACCTGGTCTCCACCAGGCACAGGGATAAGTAATTCTCCACTTCTGAGGGAGTTTGTAAAGGGAAAGCTTTTGAGGAACTTCATCAAGCAAGGCTGGTAGGTGACTCCCATGACTCAGAGGGGAGCTCTGGGTCCCAAAATATGATCAGAGTTACCAGCAATAAGCATCCACCAACCAGAGCCCATTTATCATCTGTGAGTTTACAACCAGCAGAAATGAAAGCACCCATCTGGTGGGGCTCCCTTTAATTTGGCAGATACAGAACTGTAGTTTCCACGGCTACACTATCAGTTCATACAGTGTGGCAGTGGCCGAGATACTGTGGTCAAGGTCACTGATCAGGATGAATTGGTACATTTGTGGAGGGCGGGTTGAGAGCCTTCAAACTCTGGCCTTGATGTGGTTTCCCTTCATGTTTGTAACAATGGAGGTTCTTCCCACTACCCAAGACCCTAAAATGAGGGATGTGTGACTGCTTTGAGTCTGAACTTTAACATCCACACACGAGGGATTAGTGCAGAGGCTGGAAAACACCCCTGAGAGAGGAGGAGGACTAAATAGTCTGGAGCACTAGCTGCCAACTGAGGGATGACCTCAATCTTTCCTTCAAGGCTGGGTTCTCTTCCCTGGAGAGGGGCAGCTATGGAAAGTCAGAGACCCCCCGTGCGCATGAGCTGCAGCAGCTCTGTCCTCATCACCAGCCTCATGAGTGGCAGGAACATGAGCTCACCTGGAAGGACCCTGTTCACACTCTTGCAAACAATGGTTTTTAGAACATGGGGGAGTCAGTATGGCGGGAAAAAGCAAACTCTGTAGGGTAGTGAATGTGTCAAAGTGTGATGTTTGATTGTCTTCAAGTCATGAAGTTACCTAACATTTCAGTTCTTCAATCTGAGGTATTTATAATGTAAAACACAGTCCAGGATGTTCAATGCAAGAAAGATCAAAATTCTCTCTCTATGGGCTAAGGGCCTGGGCATCCTTACCAATCACTGTTAGAAGGCAGAAAAGATAAGAGAAAGTCTCATAGACGCTACGGACAAAAAATAAAGCAGGTTTCTTCTTTGGCTGTTATCTATTTCTCACGGGCTGCTGAGAATAAACCCATCAAGTTTATGCTCTGCCCAGCCATGCCCTCCGTGCATGCTCTAGGATGGAAAGGACAACTTCTTACCTCGCATTCACTTGTTTGTTCTCTTGACTTCAACTTCAGATGCAACCACTGGTCCAAGAGTTCTCTCAGTTTTGTTATAGCCTCCTGGAGTTTTTCCTGATCAAAGTTGGGTGAAGAAAGAAAGTATAGTCAAGATGACAGATTCAGGGCCACCCTGGTGGCGCAGGCGGTTGAGTACTGCACGGTGAAGCTGTCCGCAGCCTCTGCAGCCAGGGTTTGATCCCAGCCGGCCAGTGAGAATCCCACACAGTGCAGCAGACCTCAACTGTCTCGCCCGCTGCTCCCCTCAGCAGTGTATTTCTTCAGTCTGCCTGTTCTATTCCCCGCTCTGTCTCTGGTGAATCCTCTCACCCTCCCATGAATGTAGCCTGTACCTTGGTTCTTGTATAAAAATAAATTAGTCTTAAAAAAAAAAGATGACAGATTCATCAGTTTCCTAACAGGAATCCCTGCCTTCCAAGAGACTAGAATGACATGAAATATCGTTGAATCCTTACACTTTCAGTATAAGCACGCTGAGGACTGTGTGAAGTGATGTAGGTGACCCCTTATTCCCAGAGACATGGCAGGATGGCTGCCATCATGTCTGCTGGAGAATCGGAGGCTGGGGAGTGGGTAACTAACCTACCCAAGGGCTATGCCTATTGGCTTCTTGAACTTCATGAGCTGACCCTCAGGCAAGCTATATGAGCCTCTAGACCCTGGTCAGGAAACACCACACACAGAACAAAAGATTAACCATCTAAAATAAGCCTTTCTCCACCTCCTGGATGTGGAGAGTTTTCTGTGTCCATCAGGACTCTCTCCAGGAAGCTCCCCAGATACACTCCTAAATTGGTGGGAACTAAACCCACATGAAAGATCTCCAGGCAGTCTTCTTTTGCTGATTGCTTTAGCCTTGCAAATTGTAGAAGAAATAAAATCTGGTTGTCTCTGTGCTTGTTTTGGAAATGTGTCACAAGACCTTGCACATCATGGTTTCTCTAATGTTACACATTTGTGAAGATAAAAAAGGCTGGTGCATGTTTCGAAGACTGTATTTACAGCAGGTGTTCATGGCAAGAGGGAAGAGGGACGAGACTCTCACCATATTATGAAAGTCATATGGACCATGGGATTGTATTTTGGGGAAACGTTCAAGAGACAAGGGCCTCAGTAATAACCATAGGCCAAGACAGGAGGACAGTCTTGACCATCAGCTGCCTCTGACTATGAAGAACCAGCTGCAGGTTAAAAAGAGGTTTTCTCAATAATCCCAGAGGTGAGACGAGAATCGGGTGACCGTAAATGTGGCAGACAAAAAAAAAATCACCTTCTTTGTGAATCAGGGGCCACTTAATCTGCCTTGCTCCATTTTCCTTACACTGGCCTACTGATGACTAGCCTGGGCCAGGACACTTTCACACATCTAGTGAGATAAAAGACAACCTATAGTTATTAAAAAATATCTGTATTTCACATGGCCTTACAGGCGAATCTAGGGCCTATTAGACTACAACCAATCTTGACTTCTACAGGAAACCAACTTCTGTCCTGGTTGCTATTCTTGATGGTTCCCTCACTACTTTTATGATTTTCTTGTTTGGGTCTTGCATCCTCAACACCCTTGTCAGAATCAGCTCCTGTAGTCTCAAAGCCAGCAGCTTCCAGATGGATGGAGACTGATAGGACGCCTCCACTGTCCATCCTCCGAGGTGCCTTAGATTGCCGCCATTTTTCCTAAAAGCAGTTAGGAGATCTATCTGTAGAAGGGGTACTGAGTCCCAGGGCAATTTAAGGTTAAGTAGGCAGCTTCAGGGACAGCGCAGGCAGGGACCTCAGGAGAGTCAAAGATGTCTCTGAGACAAGGATGGTACATTCTAAATGCTAACCAACACATACTCCAGTGGGGAGGTCAGAAAGTCCAGGAGGACAGAACAAACAGTACACTGGGCAGTGACTGGTGACTGACTGTAGTTTCTCTTACACACACTGGAACCCTAAAAAAAAAATGTATTCAAAGGGTGCACCGGTGATCTGAGCACAATAGACGTGATGGAATAAATATAAAAAGGGGGAAATGAAGTGGAAATGTTCTGTAACCTAGTTGCTCAGGCTCAGATTTCAGAGAGATCTCCTCCGCGCTGTGGGTGTGAAGGCACCAACATAAATAAATAGCTTCCCTCCTCCTCCCTGAGTGCACATCAGCAGCAGCAGCTCTGGCCTCATTGCCAGCCTCATGAGTGGCAGGAACATGAGTTCATCTGCAGGTACGCTGTTCTCACTGCACCCAAAGAATGGTGTGTAGAACATAGGGGAATCAGTGTGGGGGGAAAATGCAAACCCTCTCTGGTGGTGAATGTGTCCAAGTGCCATGTTTGAGGTCTTCAAGTCATGAAGATAGTTAACATTTCAGTTCTTGAAACTGAGGGATCTATAATGTGAAACCCAGTCTAGCATTTTCCATGCAAGAAAGATCAAAATTCTCTCTCTACCAGCTCGGTGCTGGGCATCCTAACCAATCACTACTAGAAAGCTGAAAAGATACAAAGAAATTCATAGAGACAATGGGGACATAAATATAAAGCATGTATCTTTTGGTGTCATCTATTTCTCATGGGTTGGTGACAATAAACCACCAAGTTTATGCTCTGCCCATCCACATCCTCTGTCTATGTTGTAGGATGGTAAAGACGCAACTACTTACCTCCTGCTCTCTTGATTGTTCTCTTATCTTCAAGTTCAGACTCAACCACTGGTCTAACAGGTCTTTCTGTATTGTCATTGCCTCCTCGAATTTTTCCTGATCAAAATTTGGGGAAGAAAGAAAGCGTATTTAAGATGACAGATTCATCAGGTTCCTGAGAGGAATCCCTGCCTTCCAAGAAACTAGAATGACATGAAATATCATTGAATCCTTACACTTTCAGTATAAGCACCCCAGTACTGTGTGCAGTGATACAGGTGACCCCTTATTCCCAGAGCACTTGGCAGGATGGCTGCCATCATGTCTGCTGTAGAATCGGAGGCTGGGGAAGGGGTAACTAACCTACCAGGAAATTCTGCACACAGAACAAGAGAGCAACCATCAAAAAGAAATCTTTTTTCACCTCCTATATGTGGAAAGTTGTCTGTGTCCATCAGGACTCTCTTCCAGGAAGCTCCCCAGACACATTCCCAAATTGGTGGGGCCCAAACCCACATGAAGGAACTCCAAGCAGTCTTCGTTTGCTGATTGGTTTATCTGGCAGATTGCAGGAAAAATAAAATCTGGTGGTGTCTATGCCTGTTTTGGGAATCTGTCACATGACCTAGTACATTGTGGTTTCTCTTATGTTACACACATGGAAGATAAAAAATGTTGGTGCGTATTTCGACAACTGTATTCTACAGCAGGGGGTCATCATGGCAGGAGTGAAAGGGAGGAGAGTCTTACCATACTATCAAAGTCCATACGGACCATGAGATAGTATTTTGGGAAATGTCCAAGAGACAGGGGTCAGCCCAAACCACAGGCCAAGAAGGGATGGCTTGACCGTCAGCTGCCTCTGACTATGAAAAAACCAGCCACAGGTTAAGAACATAATTTCTAAAGAAGCCCAGAGGTGAGACAAGCCTTGGGTGACCCTAAAAGTGGCAGTCAAAAAAAAAAATTATCCTCTTGTTGAATCAGGGGCCACTTACTCTGCTTTGCTCTGTTTTCTTTAGACTGGCCTACTGATGATTAGGCTGAGCCAGGACACTTAAACACTTCTAGTAAGATGAAAAACAAGCTAAAGTTATTAAATGTATCTGTATTATAGATGGCCTTACAGGAGGGGCAAGGACTTCAATAAATCTACGCCTCTAAAGGAAACCAACTTTGTCCTGGTTGCTCTTCTTTCTGGTTTCCTCAATAATTTCTTTATGATTTTCTTGCTTGGGCCTTGCAGCCTCAAACCCTCCTCAGAATCACATACTTTCGCCTCAAAGCCAGCAGATGAAGATGGTCCAACAGATGGATCCTGATAGGACGCCTCCACCATCCTTCTTGCCAAGGCCCTTAGATCAACCCCCTGCAGTGGAGCCCAGACTGCTCGCCCACATCACCCATTTTCAGTAGGAAGCAGTAACTGGTCAGATCGACGCCCTTTATCCTAACAGCAGTGTGAGGCTCCACCCCTAGAAGGGGTAGAGAGTCCCAGGGCAGTTCAATTAAGTAGGCAGCTTCAGGGACAGTGCAGGCAGGGACTCTAGGAGAGTTAAAGAGGCTTCTGAGAGAAGGACAATAAATTCTTTTTTCTTTTTTTTTTTTTATCATTTTTTCACATTTTTTTAGACATTATTTGCTTCCCCCCATCCCCTGTGTTTGAGTCCCCATAGAATTTCCTTCCCCAAGGCACCCGTGTACCATCACCACAGAGTCCCCTGTGCTCCTCCCTCCCTCCCTTTCATCCCTCTCCCTCCTCCTCCCCTACAGGATGTTTCCGGTTTATAATTGTCTGTTTTTGCTTTGTTGGGTTTTGTACTGTCATTATTTTTTTTACGCTGATGTCTTATCTGATTCCTCTATATTCCTGTGATAAGTGAAACCATCCGATATTTTTCTTTTTCCTTCAGGCTTATTTCACTGAGCATAATTCTGGCTAGCTCCATCCACGTTGCTGCGAATGGTATGAGTTTATCTTTTTTGATTGCTGAATAGTATTCCATTGTGTGTATATACCACATCTTCTTGATCCAGTCATCAATTTTTGGGCATTTGGGTTGTTTCCAGGTTTTACCTATTGTAAATAGTGCTGCAATAAACATAGGTGTACAGGTGCTCTTTTGAATCACTGATTTTGTGTCCTTTGAGTAGATCCCTAGTATTGGAATTGCCAGATAGTATGGTAGCTCCATTTTTAGTAGACAGAGGAACCTCCAGACAGCTTTCCATAGTGGTTGGACCAGTTTGCTCTCCCACCAGCAATGTAGGCGAGTTCCCTTTTCACCACATCCTCACCAACATTTGTTGTTGCTTGTTTTTTTGATATGTGCCATTCTCACTGGTGTAAGGTGGTATCTCAGTATGGTTTTGATTTGCATTTCCCTGATTATAAGGAATGTTGAACATTTTTTTTCATGTGCCTGTTGGCCATTTGCATTTACTCTTTGGAGAAATGTCTTTTGAGTTCTTCTTCCCATCTCTTGACTGGATTGTTTATTTTGTTTTTGTTGAGCCGTGTGAGTTCTTTGTATATCATTGTGATCAGTCCCTTATCAGTTGGATGGAGTGCAAAGATTTTTTCCCAATCAGTGGAGTGTCTCTCTGTTTTGCCATCATGTCTGCTATAGAAATAGAACAAATACTGATGAAATTCATATGGAACCACAAAAATATCATGAATAGCCAAAGCCCTACTGATGAAAACAAAGGATAAAGGAGGTATCACACTTCCAAACTTCAAGCTGTACTACTAATGTCTCTTTGGATGTGCAGAAGCTTTTCAGTTTGATGTATCCCAGGTGTTTATCTTTGCCTTCACTATCACAGCTTTGGGTGATGAGTCTTTAAAGATGTTTCTGAGATGTATGTCTTGGAGTGTTTTACCTATATTTTCTTCTGTATATTTTATGGTTTCAGGTCTTGTGTCCAGTTCTTTTATCCATTTTGAGTTGATTTTTGTGCATGGTGAGAGGTAGTGGTCTAGTTTCATTTTTTTACATGTGGAGGTCCAGTTTTCCCAGCACCATTTATTGAACAAAGTGTCTGTGTTCCATTGCGTATTCTTTGCTCCTTTGTCAAAGATTAGTTGTTCATGTAAGTGCATCTCTATATCTGGGCTCTCTATTCAGTTCCATTGGTCTGTGTGTCTGTTTTTGTTCCATTACCAAACTGTTTTAATTATTATGGCTTTGTAGTATAACTTGAAGTTTGGAAGTGTGATACCTCCTTTATCCTTTGTTTTCATTAGTAGGGCTTTGGCTATTCATGGTATTTTTGTGGTTCCATATGAATTTCATCAGTATTTGTTCTATTTCTTTGAAGAATGTCATTGGATTTTTATTGGAATAGCATTGAATCTGTATATTGTTTTTGGGAGGGTGGTCATTTTAATAATGTTGATTCTTCCAATCCATGAGCAGGAGATGTCTTTCCATTTCTTTGTGTCTTCAATTTCTTTTAACAGTGTTTTATAATTTTCTTTGTATAGGTCTTTCACTTCTTTTGTTAGGTTTATTCCCAAGTATTTGACTTTTTTGGTTTCAATTATAAAAGGGATTGTTTTCTTGATTTCTTCTTCTTCAGATTGATTGTGTATAGGAAGGCTACTGATTTTTGTGTGTTGTTGATTTTATATCCTGCTACTCTACTGAACTGGCTGACTATTTTGAGTAGTTATTCTGTGGAGTTTTTAGGGTTCTCTATGTGTATTATCATATCATCTGCAAATAGTGATAGTTTTACTTCTTCTTTTGCCATCTGTATTCTTTGTATGTCCTTCTCTTGTCTTATTGCCCTGGCTAGGACCTCCAGTATTATATTGAAGCAGTGGTGAGAGACAACATCCTTGTCTTGTTCCTGATCTTAAAGGAAAGACCTTCAGCTTTTCAACATTGAGAATAATGTTGGCAGTGGGTTTGTCATATATGGCTTTTATCATATTAAGGCATTTTCCTTCTATCCCGAGAATTTCAAGGGCCTTCATCATAAATGGATGTTGGCCTTTGTCGAATGCTTTCTCAGCATCTATTGATATGATCATATGATTTTTCTTTTTCTTTTTGTTGATGTGTTGGATTACACTTATTGATTTTCATAAGTTGAACCATCCTTGTGCCTCAGGACGAATCCCACTTGATCGTGGTGTACTACCCCTTTGATGCATTGTTGGATTATGCTGGCAAGGACTTTGTTGAGGATTTTTGCCTCAGTGTTCATTAGGGAGATTGGCCTGTAATTTTCTTTTTTTGTGCAGTCTTTGTTTGATTTTGGTATCAATGTAATGTTGGTTTCGTAGAACGTATTTGGTAATATTCCTTCTTTTTCAATTTTTTGAAAGAGTTTGTGTAGGATAGACACTAATTCACTGCTGAACGTTTGGTAGAATTCATTTGAGAAGCTGTCTGGGCCTGGGCTTTTGTTTTTGGGGAGTGCTTTGATTACTGCCTTAATTTCACTGTTCTGTTGTTCTATTTCTTCTTTGTCCAGCTTTGGATGATTATATCATTCTAGGAATTTGTCCATCTCTTCTAGGTTGTTGAATTTGTTTGCATATAAGTGTTCATAGTAATCTCTGATGATTCTTTTGATTTCTACTGAGTCTGTTGTGATTTTTGCTCTTTCATTTGTAATCCTATTTATATGTGTTTTCTCCCATTTTTTTTCTTTGTGAGCCTGGCTAGAGGTTTGTCTATTTTGTTTATTTTTTCAAAGAACCAACTTTTGGTTTCATTGATCTTTTGGATTGTTTTTTTAAATTGCCAATTTGTTTATTTCTGCTTTGATTTTTATAATCTCCTTCTACTGGCTTTAGGGTTCCTTTGTTCTTTTTCTGCCTCTTTGAGATGCGAGATTAGGTTGTTTCTTTGAGTTCTTTCTTGTTTGTTGATGTGAGCCTGTGTTGCGATATATTTTCCTCTTATTACTGCTTTTGCTGCATCCCATACATTCTGGAAAGTGGTGTCCTCCTTGTTGTTCAACTCAAAGTATTTTTTAATTTCTTCTTTGACTCGAGGAGTGGGGATTTCAATCTCCATGAAGTGGGAGGGTTCCTTGTTTTTTTTCATGATTGATTTCTAGCTCAATGCCATTATGATCGGAGACAGTTGGAATGATTTTGATCTTCATGTATCTGTTGATGTTTGTCTTGTGGCCCAGTATGTGATCGATTCTGGAGAATGATCCATGGCACTTGAGAAAAATGTGTACTTGGATTTTTTTGGGTACAGTGTACTATAGATGTTTGTTAAGTCCTTGAGTTCTATGTCTTTATTTAGGGCTCTAGTATCTTTGTTTATTTTTGTCTCATTGATCTGTCCATTGGTGAGAGTGGGGTGTTGAAGTCTCTCTTCCACTATATATGTATTTTCTTTAATGTCTGTTTTCAGAGCTGATAATAATTGGAAGGACAATAAATTCTAAGTGCTAGCCAACACATACACCAGAGGGGAGGTCAAAAAGTCCAGGAGGATGAAACAAAAACAATACACTGGGAAGTGCCTGGTGACTGACTGTATTTTTTCTTACACACACTGGAACCCGAAAAAAAAAAAAAATGTCTTATAGGCCTGCATCTGACATCTGAGCACCATACATATGATGGAATAAAAATTAAGGGAGAAATGAAGTGCAAAGTGTTAGGCTGACTGTGGATGAGCTGAAGTCAGGACAGAGCCTGTATACTGAGAATTTCAGGGAAAACCAGACAAGTGCCCTCAACGCTACACGCACCCTGAGTCATGCATCCCCAGCTGGCTGTCCCTTGCTTTGCTCAATAAATACTCTGTAACCTAGTTGTTTGGGTTCAGATTATGGAGAGAGATCTCCTCCGGGCTGCTGGTGTGAGGCCACCAGCGTAAATAAAGAGCTTCCCTCCTCCTCCCTGAGTGCTCCTGCTCCCTCATGACCATCTGCCAGAACATTTCACCTTAAAGACAGGAAACTCCAATACGTGTTACAACCTGGATGAGCCAGGGAGATACTATGGTCTATGGTCAGAGACCAAAGGACTATATTTTCGTGACTGTTTTTAACCTAGTCAGATGTAAAAACAGAATGTGGAATGGGGGGACCAGGTGACAGGAGGGACACGGGGACACTGTTTACTGGGGAGAGTTCCAGGTTGGGAGGAGGAACCCGTTGTGCAGATGCAGAGTGGAGATGGGGGCTCCACAGTGTGACGCTGATGCCAGTAATGACAATGTGTAAGATGGGGAGCAGGTACATTTGTGATTTGTTTGTATTAACACTCACCCCTACGTCCCCACCAACACACACAGAAAAGTCTGTTCAGCTACGAAGACACTTTTCACATGACCCCTTTGAGGTGGAGGTGTGTCCAATTTTCACTGCTGCTGGAAAAACTGGTAGGCAGGCAGTTAGATGTGGGAGAGGCCATCATAATTCATAATTCTCTATGGTCAATAGAGTGATTTCCTTCTTTTTTTTTTTTTTTTGAAATTTTTTTTTTTTTATAGAGGCATGTTTTATTTATATATTTGTTTGTTTGTTTGTTTTGTTTATACATGCACTGGGTACAGTCAGAAGCGCGGGAGGGTGAGAGAATTCACCAGAGCCAGAGCGGGGAACAGAGCAGGCAGAAGGACCGAAGTACACTGCTGAGGGGAGCAGCGGGCGGCAGAAGAGGTCTGCGCGCCATGTGGGACCCTCCTCTGGTGGCCGGGGAGCAGCCGGGGATCAAACCGGCGCTGCAGAGGCTGCGTGCAGCTTCGCAACCCAGCGCTCAACCGCTGCGCCACCGGGGAGGCCCTCTTTTTTTTTTTTAAAGATTTAATTTATTTATTTATACAAGTACTGGGTACAGTCAGAAGTGTGGGTGAGAATTCACCAGAGCCAGAGTGGGGAGCAGAACAGGCAGACTGATGGAAGTACACTGCTGAGGGAAGCAGCGGGCGTGGCAGGAGAGGTCTGCGTGTCATGTGGGACCCTCGCCAGCGGCCGGAGATCGAACTGGCGCAGAGGCTGTGGGCAGCTTCACAGCCCAGCGCTCAACCTCTGCACCACTGGGGAGGCCCTAGAGTGATTTCCTTATTCTTCAGTCAAGATACAAGAGGACAAAGGACAGATGCTAGATAATTTGACTGTGTGACAGGGCAAAGGTCTAACACTAGGTAAAGCCAGGTTTTACAGCAGTCTCAAAAGGTTACCATTCTCCGATCTACTCATTCTCTTTTTTGGCATCGCTTCCCATTTGGGTGCCACCATCTCCACTCTCCATCTGCACAAATAGTTTGTCCTTCCAACATGAAACCCCCCCACTAAACACCATCACCTTTGTTCCTCTCCCACCTGCTCCCCACCAGGCAGAGGGATGTGTAAATATCCAGTTCTGAGGGAGTGTGTGAAGGTAAGGATTTTGATGGACATCAACTGCAAGGCTGGTAGGTGACTCCCATGTAGTAGAGGGGACATCTGGGTCCCAGAATGTGATCATAGTTACCAGAAATAAGCATCCACCCAGCCAGAGCCATTTACATCTTTGAGTTTACGATTAGGAGAAAGCAAACCATCTATACACTACACTGGGACTCTCTTTAATTTGGCAGATACAGAACTTCAGTTTCCATGGCTACACTATCAGCTCACACAGTATGGCCATGACTGGAGTACTGTGGTCAAGGTCACTGATCAGGATGAATTGGGACGTTTGTGCAGGACAAGGAGAGCAGCTCGAACTCTGGCATTAATGCAGTTTCCCCTCATGTTTGTAACAATGAAGGTTTTTCCCACTATCCAAGACTCTAGCATGAGGGACGTGTGACTGTCTTTTGAGTGTGAACTTTAACACCCACACACAAGGGATTAGGGCAGAGGCTGGAAGACACCCCTGAGAGAGGAGGATGACTAAATAGTCTGGAGCACTAACTGCCAACTGAGGGATGACCTCAATCTTTCGCTCAAGGCTGGGTTCTCTCCACAGGAGAGGGGCAGCTATGGAAAGTCTCAGAGACCCCCAGCGCACATGAGCTGCAGCAGCTCTGTCCTCATGGCCAGACTCACGAGCGGCAGGAACATGAGCTCACCCGAAGGGACCCTGTTCTCACTGCCTGCAAAGAATGGTTTGTGGAACATGGGGGAGGCAGTGTGGGGGGCAAATGTAAACCTTTTACAGGGGTGAATATGTCAAAGTGCCATGTCTGAGGTTTTTAAGTCATCAAGTTATTTAACATTTCAGTTCTTTAATCTGGGGTATTTATAATGTGAAGCCAAGTCTAGGATGTTAGTGCAAAAAGATAAAAACTCTGTCTCTATAGGCTGAGGTGCTGGGCATCCTAACCACTATTATAAGGGTGAAAAGATACAGAGAAATTCTCATAGACACTAGAGTAATAAAAATAAAGCATATTGTCTTTTTTGGCTGTCATCTATTTCTCATGGGTTGGTGACAATAGAGCATCAAGTTATGATCTCCCCAACCAGGCCCTCTCTGTATGCTCTACGATGGAAGAGACTCAACTTCTTACCTTCAGTTCTCTTCTTTGTTTTCTTGCCTTCCACTTCTCACTCTTAGATTGGTCTAACAGTTCTCTTACTTTTGTCACAGCCTCCTGGATTTTTTCCTGATCAAATTTTGGTGAAGAAAGAAAGTGTAGTTAAGATGACAGATTCATCAGGTACTTGAGAGGAATCCCTGCCTTCCAAGAGACTAGAATCACATGAAAAATATTTAAATCCTTACCCTTAGAGTATAAGCACCCCAAGTACTGTGTGCAGTAATATAGTTGACCCCATATTCCCAGAACACTTGGCAGGATGGCTGCCATCATGTCTGCTATAGACTCGGAGGCTGGGGAAGGGGTAACTAACCTCCCCGAGGGCTATTACTATTGGCTTCTTGAGCCTCATGTGCTGACCCTCAGGCGGATCTACACGGACCTCTACAGCCTTGCCAGGAAATGCTTCACAAAGAATAAGACAGTAACCATCTGTAAGGAGCCTTTCTCCACCTTGTATATGTGGAATGTTGTCTGTGTCCATCTGGACTCTTGTTCAGGAAACTCCCCAGAGTCAACCCAAATTGGTGGAAATAAACCCATATGAAGGAACTCCAGGCACTCTTCTTTTGCTGATTGATTTAGCCTCTCAGGCTGCAGGAGAAATAAAATCTGGTGGTGTCTCAGCCTGTTTTGGCAATCTGTCACATGCCCTTGCAAATCACCATTTCTCTAATGTTACACACATGTGAAGATAAAAGGAAGCTGGTGCATATTTCGACAACTGTTTTTACAGCAGAGGATCAAACACTAAGTAAACCCAGGTTTTACAGGTGATGCCAGTCACAAAAGGTTACCATTTAGTCCATCTACACGATCTCATTATTGGCATCATCTTCATATTGTGGTGCCGACATCTCCACTCTCTATATGCACAAATAGTTCATCCTTCTTACATGAAATTCAACCCATTGAACAATGTTATTTTGTTCCTTCTACCACCCGGACCCCACCAGGTACAGGGATATATAAATCTCCATTCCTGAGGGAGTTTGTGAAGGGAAGGCTTTTGATGAACATCACCAACAGGGTGGTAGGTGACTCCCATGACTCACAGGGGAGATGTGGGTCCCAGAATCTGAGCATAGTTACCAGCAATAAGCATCCACCAGGGCAGAGCGATTTACCATCTGTGAGGTTATGACCAGCAGAAAGGAAACCACCCATCTAGTGGGACACCCTTGAATTTGGCAGATCATAATTGCATTTTCCATGGCTACACTATCAGCTCACGCAGTGCAGCAGTGACTGAGATATTTTGGTCAAGGTCACTGACCCAGATAAATTTGACATTTGTGCAGGACAAGAAGAGAGCAGCAACTCTGGCATTGACTAGGTTTCTCTTCATGTTTGTAACAATAGATGTTCTCCCCGCTATACAACACACTGAAATGAGGGACGTGTGACTGTCCTTTGAGTGTGAACTTTAACACCCACACACAAGGGATTAGGGCAGAGGCTGGAAGACACTCCTGAGACAGGAGGATGACTAAATAGTCTGGAGCACTAACTGCCAACTGAGGGATGACCTCAATCTATTGCTCAAGGCTGGGTTCTCTTTCCAGGAGAGGGGCAGCTGTGGAAAGTCTCAGAGATCCCCAGTGCGCATGAGCTGCAGCAGCAGAAACACGAATTCACCTGGAAGAACCCTGTACTCACTGCTAGCAAAGAATGGTGTGTGGAACATGGGGGAGGCAGTGTAGAGGGCAAATGCAAACCCTGTATGGTGGTGAGTGTGTCAAAAGTGCCATGTTTGAGATCTTCAAGTCATAAAGTTAGTTAACACTTCAGTTCTTTAATCTGAGGTATTTATAATGTTAATCTCACTCTAGGAAGTTCTATGTAAAAAAGATAAAAATTCCGTCTCTACAGGCTGAGCTGTTGGGTATCCTAACCGAAAACTATTGTAAGGCTTAAAAGATACAGACATATACTCATAGACAGTAGGGACATAAAAATAATGCAAGTTTCTTTGGCAGTCATCTATTTCTCACAAGCTGGTGACAATAAACCATCAGGTTTATACTCTGCCCAGCCCCGCCCACTGCATTGTTCTAAGATGGGCAAAACAACTTCTTACCTCCTGTTCTTCTGTTTTTTCTCCTAACTTCAAATTCTGACTCTCCGTCAGGGGTAAGAGTTCTATCAGTTTCTTCACAGCGTTGTGGAATTTTCTCTGATCAAAATTAAGTGAAGACATAAAGCACAGTTAAGATGACAGATTCATCAGGATCATGAGAGGAATCCCTCCCTTCAAGAGACTATAATTACATGAAATATCATTGAATCCTCATATTTTCAATAAGCGGCCCGAGGACCATGTGCAGTGATACAGGTGACCCCTTATTCCCAGAGCACGTGGCAGGATGGCTGCCATCATGTCTGCTGTAGAATCAGAGGCTGGCGAAGGGGGTAACTAACCTGCCTGAGGGCTATGACTATCGGCTTCTTGAGCCTCATGTGCTGACCCTCAGGCAGAACTATATGGACCTCTACAGCCACAACAGGAAATGCTGCACACAGAATAAGACAGTAACCATCTAAAGGAAACCCTTTCCCCCTCCTATATATAGAAAGCTCTCTTGTCCTCAGGAATCTCCTCCAAGAAGCTCCTCAGTTTCACTCCCAAAATGTTGGGCTCCAAACACACATGAAGGAACTCCAGGGAATTTTCTTTTACTGATTTGTTTAGATTCCAGGACTGCAGGAGAAATGAAAAGTGGTGGTCTCTGTGCCTGTTTTGGGAATCTGTCACATGATGATACACATCGTGGTTTCTCTAATATTGCACACATGTGAAGAGATAATGGCTGGTGCGTATTTCGACAACTGTATTCTACAGCAAGGAGGCATCACAGCAGGAGTGAACTGGGACGAGATTCTCACGAACTATGAGTGCCCATATGGACCATGGGATAGTATGTTGGGGAAATGTCCGAGAGCCAGGGGTCAGCCCAAACAAAAGGCCAAGAATTGAGGACAGGCATGACCGTCAGCTGCCTATGACTATGAAGAACCAGGTATAGGAGAGAAAACATTTTTTTAAGGAGCACAGAGGTGAGACAAGCCTCAGGTGACCCGAAAAGTGGCAGACAATATAAATGACAACCTTGGTGAATGAGGGGCCAGTTATTCTGCCTTGCTCCATTTTCTTAGACTGGCCTACTGATGACTAGCCTGAGCCAGGACACTTTTACACTTCTAGTGAGATAAAAGAAAACCTAAAGTTAATAATAATAATAATAAAAAACCCTATTGCATAGATGACCTTACAAGTGGGACAAGGGCCTAGCTGGCCTATATAAGAAACTAACATCTGTGCCAGCTGCTCCTCTTTCTGGTTTCCGCACTATTTTCTCTATGATTTTCTTGTTTGGGCCTTGCATCCTCAACACCCTCATCAGAATCATCTCCTGTAGTCTCAAAGCCGGCAGACATTAGGTGGTCCTTCAGACAGAACTTGATAGGAAGCTCCACTATCCTTCCTCCCAGGGCCCTTAGATCGCAGTGGCGCCCTGGCTGCTTGTGCATGTCACCCATTTTCAGCAGGAATCAGTGACTGTTCAGATCAATGCCCTCTGTCCTAACAGCAGTAAGGGGCTCCTCTGTAGAAGAGGTACTGAGTCCCAGGGCAAGTTACAGTTACATAGGCAGCTTTAGGGACAGTGCAGGCAGGGACATCAGGAGAGTTAAAGATGCTTCTGAGACAAGGACAGTGAATTCTAAGTGCTAACCCACACATACACCAGAGGGGAGGTCAGAAAGGCCAGGAGACAAAACAAAAACAGTACACTGGGCAGTGCCTGGTGACTGATTGTAGTTTCTCTTACACACACTAGAACCCCAAAATAAACTGTCTTCGAATGCTGCACCCTAAGGTCTGTGCACCATAGATATGATGGAATAAAAATTAAAAAGGGGGGAAATGAAGGGAAAAATGTCAGGCTGACTGTGGATGAGCTGAAGTCAGTACAGATCCTGTAGACTGAGAATTTCAGGGAACAACGGATAAGCGCCCTCAAGGCCACACGCGCCCTGAGTCGCACATCCTCAGCTGCTGTGTCCCTTGCTTTACTCAATAAATACTCTGTAGCCTAGTTGCTGGGGCTCAGACTGTGGAGAGAGATCTCCTCTGGGCAGCGGGTGTGAAGCCGCTAGCCCAAATAAAGAGTTTCCCTCCTCCTGTCTGAGTGCTCCTGCTCCCTCTTGACAATCTGCCAGAACAGTCACCCTTAAAGACAGGAAACTCTCCTGTGTTGCAACATGGATGAGCCGGGGATACACTATGGTCAGAGACAAAAGGACAGTATTTCATGACTTTTTTTTTAACTTAGTCAGATGTAAAAAAAGGACGTGGAATGGGGGTCCTGGTGACAGGAGGGACCCGGGGACACTGTTTACTGGGAGAGTTTCAGGTTGGGAGGAGGAACCCGTTGTGCAGATGGAGAGCGGGGATGGGGGCGCCACAGTGTGACGCTGATGCTGGTAATGACAATGTGTGAGATGGGAAGTATGGGGGATTTTTGTGATTTGATTATTTTAATACTCACCTCTACACCCCCATCACACACACACACACACACACACACACACACACAGAGAAAAGTCTGTTCAGCTAAGAAGACACTCTTCACATGAGTCCTTTTACTTGGAGGAATGCCTGAAGCTTCCTGCTGCTAAATCAATGGGAGGCTGTCATAATTTTCTTTATTGGCATCATCTTCACACTGTGGTGCCACCATCTCTGCTCTCCATCTGCACAAATAGTTCATCCTTCCAGAATGAAACCCACCCACCAAACACCATCACCTTTGTTTCTTCTCCCGGCTGGTACCCAGAAAGCACATGGTTATGTAAATCTCCAATTCTCTGGGAATTTGTGAAGGGAAGAATTTTGATGGAATCACCAAGCAAGGCTGGTAGGTGACTCCCATATAGTCAGAGGGGAGGTCTGGGTCCCAGAATATGATCATAGTTATCAGCAATAAGCATCCACCCAGCCAGAGTCCATTTATCATCCATGAGTTTAGACCAGCAGAAAGAAACCACCCATCTGGTGGGATTCCCTTTAATTTGGCAGATATAGAACTGCAGTTTCCATGGCTACACTATCAGCTCACACAGTGTGGCCATGACTGGAATACTGTGGTCAAAGTCACTGATTCGGATGAATTGGGATGTTTGTGCAAGATGAGGAGACAGCAGCTCGAACTCTGCATTGACATGGTTTCCCTTCATGTTTGTAACAATGGAGGTTCTTCCCGCTACCCAGACCTGAATATCATGAAAGTGTGACTCTGCTTTCAGTGTTAACTTTAGTATGCACACAAAAGGGATTAGTACAAAGTCTGGAAGACACCGCTAGTAAGACAGATTGAAAATAGCCTGTAGCACTAACTGCCAACTGAGAATTGACCTCAATCTTTCATGAAAGGCTGGGTTCTCTTCCCAGAAGAGGGGAAGCTATGGAAAGTCTTAGACACTCCCAGTCTGTATGAGCTGAAGCAGCTCTGGCCTCATCACTAGCCTCATGAATGGCAGGGACATGACCTCAGCTGGAGGGACCCCATTCTCACCGCTTGCAAATAATGGTTTGTGGAACATCAGGGCAAATGCAAAGCCTTATGGTGGTGAACGTGTCAAAGTGTAATGTTTGAGGGTTCTTTTAATTTTTTAAAAATTCGTTTTAACATTTATCATTTTTACATTTTTAAAACAATATTTGCTCCCCCTCACCCCCTTAGATTGAGTCCCCACAGAATTTCCTTCCCCAAGGCACCCGTGCACCATCACCACAGTCCCCTGGGCTCCTCCCTCCCTCCCTCTGATCCCTCTCCCTCCTCCTCCCCTGCAGGATGTCTCTGGTTTATAATTGTCTGTTTTTGCTTTGTTGTGTTTTGTACTGTTATTATATATATATTTTTTATACTGATGTCTTATTTGGTTCGCCTATATTCCTGTTACAAGTGAAACCATATGCCTGCTAGCCATTTGTGGTTTTATTTTATTATTTTTTAAATTTTTATTTATTTATTTATACAAGCACTGGGTACAGTCAGAAGCACAGGAAGGTGAGAGAATTCACCAGAGCCAGAGAGGGGAGCAGAACAGGCAGACAGACGGAGGACGCAGCTGAGGGGAGCAGCAGGCATGACGGGAGAGGTCTGTGTGCCATGTGGGACCCTTGTGGCAGCCAGGGATCGAACTGGTGCTGCAGAGGCTGCGGGCAGCTTCGCAGCCCAGCGCTCAATCACTGCGCCACCGGGGAGGCCCCCATTTGAGGTTTTAAAGTCATCAAGGTAGTTAACATTTCAGTTATTGAAACTGAGATATTTATAATGTGAAACCCAGTCTCGGATTTTCTATGCAAGAAAGATCAAAATTCTGTGTCTACAGGCAGAGGTGCTGGGTATCCTAACCAATCACTATAATAAGGTTGAAAAGATACAGAGATATCCTCATAGACATTAGAGACATAAAAATGTAGTATGTTGGTTTTTACGCTGTCATCTATTTCTCACGGGCTGCTGAGAATAAAGCATTAAGATATGTTCTCCCCAATCACGCCTCTCTGTATGCTCTAGGATGGAAAAGAATCAACTTCTTACCCTCCGTTCTCGTCTTTGATCTCTTAACTTCAACTTCTGACTCTCAAACTGGTCTAACAGGTCTCTCACTTCTGTCACAGTTTCCTGGAGTTTTTCCTGATCAAAATTGGGTGAAGAAAGAAAGTGTAGTTAAGAAGACAAATTCATCAGGTTCCTGAGAGGAATCCCTGTCTTCCAAGACACTAGAATGTAATGAAAAATCTTCGAATCCTTACACTTTCAGTATAAGGGCCCCGAGAACTGTGTGCAGTGACACAGGTAACCCCTTATTCCCAGAGCACTTGCCCATTATGTTTGCTGTGGAATTGGAGGACAGTGTGCAGGGATACAGCTGACCCCTTATTCCCAGAGCACATGGCAGGATGGCGCCCATCATGTCTGCTGTAGACTCGGAGGCTGGGGAAGAGGTAACCAACCTGCCCAAGGGCTATGACTACCGGCTTCTTGAGCCTCATATGCTGTCCCTCAGGCATCGCTATATGGACCTCTACAGCCTCGACAGGAAACGCTGCACAGAGAACAATACAGTGACCATCTAAAGACTTTCTCTGCCTCCTATGTGTGGAAAGTTGTCTGTGTCCATCAGGACTCTCTTCCAGGAAGCTCCCCGGATTCACTCCCAAATTGGTAGGAACTAAACCCACATGAAGAATCTCTAAGCACTCTTCTTTTGCTGATTGGATTAGCCTCAGAAGCTGCAGGAGAAATAAAATCTGGTGGTGTCTGTGCCTGTTTTGGCAATCTGTTACATGGCCTTAGACATCACAGTTTCTCCAATGTCACACACACGTGAAGATAAAAGAAAGCTGGTGCATATTTCCACAACTGTATTTAGAGCAGAGGGTCAAACATTAGGTAAACCCAGGTGTTAATGGAGATGAAGTCAAACAAGGTTCTCATTTGCCCCATCTATTCATTCTCTTTATTGGCATCATATTCATATTGTGGTGCTGACATTACCACTCTCCATCTGCACAAACAGTTCATCCTTCCAACATATAATTCAACCCACTGAAGAAAGTCACTTCCTTCCTGCTCTCCACCAGTTAAACGGATATGTACATCTCCATTTCTGAGGGAGTATGTGAAGGGAATCCTTTTGACGACCATCACCAACAAGGCTGCTATGGGACTCTCCTGTACTCAGAGGGGAGGTCTAGGTCCCAGAATCTGATCTTAGTTACCTGTAATAAGCATACCCCTGGGCAGAGCACTTTAGCATCTGTGAGGTTATGACCAGCTGAGAGGAAACCACCCATCTGGTGGGACACCCTTTAATTTAGCAGATACATAATTGCATTTTCCATGACTACATTATCAGCTCATGCAGTGGAGCAGTGACTGAGATATTTTGGTCAAGGTCACTGACCCAGATAAATTTGACGTTTGTGAAGGACAAGAAGAGAGCAGCAACTCTGGCATTGACTAGGTTTCTCTTCATGTTTGTAACAACAGATGTTCTCCCCACTATACAACACGCTAAAATGAGGGACATGTGACTGTTCTTTGAGTGTGAACTTTAACATCCACACACAAGGGATTAGGGCAGAGGCTGGAAAACACCCCCAAGAAAGGAAGATGATTAAATAGTCTGGAGCACTAACTGCCAACTGAGGGATGACCTCAATTTTTCCCTCAAGGCTGGGTTCTCTTCCCAGGAGAGGGGCAGCTATGGAAAGTCTTAGATATCCCCAGTGCACATGAGCTGCTGCAGCTCTGTCCTCATCGCCAACATTAAGAGCGGCAGGAACATGAGCTCACCTGGAGGGACCCTGTTCTCACTGATTACAAAGAATGGTGTGTGGAACATGGCGGAGGAAGTGTAGAGGGCAAATGCATACCCTGTACACTGGTGAATGTGCCAAAGAGATATGTTTGAGATTTTCAAGTCATAAAGTTAGTCTGTATTTCAGTTCTTTAATCTTAGGTATTAATAATGTGAAACCCAGTCTAGGATGTTCTATGCAAGAAAGATCAAAACTCTGTATCTATGGGCTGAGGTGCTGGGCATCCTAACCTGTTGCGAGCCAGCCACAGCAGTCTGGGTGTCAGGGGTTCCTGAAGGGTGGGAAGGCATGGGCGCAATTGTAGAGAATGATAAGTGAGGGGAATGAGGAGACGCAAACACTCGGTCAGGGTGCAGACACAGTCGTATTGAGGGTCTCAGCAGTTCTTTATTTATACTAAGCAAATGGTGAGTGCGTAAGTGCTGCAGGGGGCCTTGTTGCTCCAGCCAGGTAAGACACTGGGAAGCAGCTAAGAAAAGGGCCTCACACCGTGGGGCCAAAGCTAAAGGGCCTCACACCGTGGGGCCAAAGCAACCTTGTGCCTCACACCATGGGGCTGAAGCCTTACCATCCCTTTGTTTTCTGTTCTTGGTCATAAAAAGAGATAAATTTACCAGAAAGTACATTAGGCAATAAATTAAATGTATTAGCATATTGTAAGTAAATGGCACGGAAAATTATCTGTTCAGAAATTAGTTATTAAACAATTTGGCCCACTTGACAATGGAAGACAATTTAGTGTACATGCCTGACAAGCAATCCAGCACAACTATTATAGTAAGTCCTTCTTTTGCTTTTTTAAAGAAGTTTCTTGGGAAAGTTTTCAAATGAAGTTATTTGAGTTAAGGAGTCTCTAGGTAGAAAAAGTTCTGATAGCTGAGTAGCAGCTGGTCTCTGGCTGAAGGCCATGTGAGTAAGAAAAATCTTTTCTTGCTTAGGCTTTAGCTGATAGGAATGTACTGGCGGCTATCAACTGTCTTAGGTTATTGTTTAGCTGAAACAATGAGTTTTAGTGTAAGGCTTAGTTTTTTTTTTTTTTTTTTTAAACTAATCTATTAACCTTAAAGACTGCCTTCTTGCTGAGAGCACGTAGCAGCCAAAAGTCCATGGAAAAGAATGCACTGAATGTTTCCACTCTGCTTCTATGTACATGATGATGTCATTTCTTTGCTTGCTAAAAAAGTATAAATAAAGACCTACTGAGCCGCTCCGTAGAAGATACTTGCACCTCACCGAGTGTCAGTGTCTCCTCATCTACCTCATCCCCTTCCCCTCAGCCCTTAACATTTCCCCGATGCTGTCTCATCCTTTCAGGATCCCCTGACACAACATTTTGCCGAAAGCTGGTCTGCGGCACATAAGCCTATGCATTAAGGTAGGAAGATAACAATTATCACGTGTTTTTTCAAGAGCAGCCAAAGGTCTGTTTGTCATCCTGCAGAGGTTATGACATTTATTATTCTTTGTCTTAAGGAAGGTACAGTTGCTAAACAAATGTTTTTTAGAATAGTTATTTACTTTAAGCAACCCAATAGTTATTACTAGCAAAAAGCCTCTGTGACTGCAACTTAACATTTCTAAGTTTGCCATGGTGAACGATTAAGTAAGGGCTGGGGGTAACAAAGGGCAGAGAGTAACCTGGGAGAAGGGAGATAAAGGGAGATTATTTAACTAACCTATAAAGTTTAGACTAACATATAACCAAACAAACAAAGCAAAGAACAGAAGGCTATTATATAGAAATCATCTTTTATAGTATATTGTTTTAATATTGATTCGATATTAAGGAACCAAGGGCCTGGAGGGCGTTAATGCCAAGGCAAGCCACACTGACTCTTCCCTAGGCCCCGGCTCTCAATTAAGGGAGGAATTCTCCTAATCTAACAAAAGAGTTTTCTACCTATTACTCTATTTATCTAGTCAGCCTAGTTTCCGTATCTAACTTTAAGATCAAGGGACAAATTCCTTTTCCATAAGATCGCTGGTTGTTGTTTTAAGGAACTACAAATATTTCATCAGGGGCAGGGCCGGAGGTGGTTATAGCTTTTGGTTCCCAGAATGATTAATACGGGGCATATCAGTAATTGCAACATTGACTATTTCCAAATGCATTATTTGTGCCACGGTTATTAGCTTAACCAGTAACAAAATTGTTGTTGACTTATTCTCCAATGCATACTCTAACAGCTACCATATCAATTGTTACATCCAGGGGAATTAGCCCTAAACAAACAGGAAAAATTTAGCAGGAGCCAGCTATGGGTCTCCTGGCTTAATAAGAATTTTCTTAAGGACTTTGGCCAAGAGATGTTTATAGCCTTTTGTTCCCAGAAGTTTTTTCACTTTGTTAATGTAAGGCCGAATGTTGAAGGCCGAATTACTGCCTTTTGGCAGAGAACTACTAATTTTATAAAAATGTAATATTTGTATCACGCAGTGCCAATTGCCATCAAATTGGCTATTCAGTAATTGATTAAACACTATTTGCAGTCTTACTTTTAAATGCGTATTTTAACAATGGTAGAAACTAGCCATAAACAAATGAGGAGAATCTAGGAGTCAGTTAATGAGATTCCTGATTTTTCAGAAATCTGCCCCATGCCCAGACTTTTGTCAGACTACATGAGTAGCGTGGCTCCCAGCACTAACCAATCACTATTTTAAGGCTGAAAAGATACAGAGAAATTCTCATAGACACTCGGACATAACAGTAAAGCAAGTTTCTTTGGCTGTCATCTATTTCTCATGGACTGGAGACAATAAAACATCAGGTTTATACTCTGCCCAGCCTGGGCCACTGCATTGTTCTAGAATGGGCAAGACTCAACTTCTTACCTCCTGTTCTCTTAGCTTCAACTTCTGACTCTTACTCGGGGCTAAGAGTTCTATCAGTTTCCTCACAGCGTCCCGGCATTTTTCCTGTTCAAAATTGAGTGAAGAAAGAAAGCATAGTTAAGATGACAGATTCATCAGGTTCCTGAGAGGAATCCCTGCCTTCAAGAGACTAGAGTGACATGAAATATCATTGAATCCTTACACTTTCAATATAAGCATCCTGAGGACTGTGTGCAGTGATACAGGTGACCCCTTATTCCCAGAGCACGTGGCAGGATGGCTGCCATCATGTTTGCTGTAGAATCAGAGGCCTGGGAAGGGGTAACTAACCTACCCAAGGGATAAGACTATCAGCCTCTTGAACCTCCTGTGCTGGCCCTCAGGCAGAGCTATATGGACCTCTACAGCCACAACAGGAAACACTGTATGCAGAAAAAGACAATAACCATCTAAAAGAAGGCTTTGTTCACCTCCTATATATCGAAAACTCTTCCATCAGGAATCTCTTTCAGGAAGCTCCTCAGTTTCACACCCAAACTGTTGGGCTCCAAACACACATTAACAAACTCCAGGGACTTTTCCTTTGCTGATTTGTTTAGCCTCCCAACTGCAGGAGAAATAAAATCTGGTGGTCTCTCTGCCTGTTTTGGGAATCTGTCACATGACCTTACATATCATGGTTTCTCTAATGTTGCGCACATGTGAAGATAAAAAAGTCTGGCGTGTATTTTGACAACTGTATTCTACAGGAGGGACATCATGGCAGGAGTGAATAGGGACGAGACTCTCCCGATCCTATGAGTGCCCATATGGACCATGGGATAGTAAGTTGGGGAAATGTCCTAGATCCAGGGGATCAGCCCAAACTAAAGGCCAAGATGGGAGGACAGGCATGGCCATCAGCGGCCTCTCACTATGAGGAACCAGGTACAGGAGAAGAAGACATTTTTAAAGAAGCACAGAAGTGAGACAAGTCTCAGGTCACCAGAAAAGTGGCAGGCAAAAATAAATGACAATCTTGGTGAATGAGGAGCCAGTTACTCTGCCTTGCTCCATTTTCCTTAGACTGGCCTACTGATGACTAGCCTGAGCCAGGACACTTTCACACTTCTAGTGAGATAAAAGAAAACTTAAAGTTATTTTAAAAAGCAAAAAACCTATAGCATAGATGGCCATACAAGTGGGACAAGGGCCTAGTTGTCTACAATCAATCTTGGCCTCTATAGCAAACCAAGTTCTGTCCTGGTTGCTCCTCTTTATGATTTTATTTGCACCTTGAATCCTCAGTACCCTCCTCAGAATTATCTCCTGTTGCCTGAAAGCCAGCAGACATCAGATGGTCCTTCAGACGGAGCCTGACAAGACTCTTCCACCATCCTTCCTCCCAGGGCCCTTGGATCACTGCCCTGCCGTGGAGGCCTGACTGCTCACCCATGTCACCCATTTCAGAAGGAAGCAGTTAGAGATCAATCAACATCCCTTGTCCTAACAGCAGTGAGGGGCTCCATCTGCAGAAACAGCACCAAGTCCTAGGCAAGTCAGGGTTAAGTAGGCAGCTTGAGGGCAGTGCACGCAGGGACTTCAGGAGACTTAAAGAGGCTTCTGAGACAAGGACAGTGAATTCTAAGTGCTAACTAACACATACACCAGAGGGGAGGTCAGAAATTCCAGGAGGATGAAACAAAAAACAGTACACTGGGCAGTGCCTGGTGACTGACTGTAGTTTCTCTTATACACACTGGAACCCTACAAAAAATCTGTCTTTGAGGGCTGCACCCAGAGATGTGAGCACCAGAGATATGAAAGAGTGATATCAAAAAGGGGGGAAATGAAGTGGAACATGTCAGGCTGACTGTGGATGTGCTGAAGTTGGGACAGAGCCTGTAGACTGAGAATTTCAGGCAACAGCGGATAAGTGCCCTCAAGGCCACACACAATCTGAGTCACGCATCCCCAGCTGGCTGTCCCTTGCTTCACTCAATAAATACTCTGTAACCTAGTTGCTGGGGCTCAGATTGTGGAGAGAGATCTCCTCTGGGCTGAGGGTGTGAAGCCGCCTGCGTAAATAAAGAGCTTCCCTCCTCCTCCCTGAGTGCTTCTGCTCCCTCATGACAATCTGCCAGAACAGTCACCCTTAATGACAGGAAACTGCTGTGTTACAGCATGGATGAGCCAGGGAGACACTACGGTTAGAGATAAAAGGACAGTATTTTCCTGACCTAGTCAGATGTAAAAACAGAACGTGGAATGGGGGGACCAGGTGACAGGAGGGACACAGGGACACTGTTTACTGGGGAGAGTTTCAGGTTGGGAGGAGGAACCCGATGTGCAGATGGGGAGTGGAGATGGGGCTCCACAGTGTGACACTGATGCCAGTAATGACAAGGTGTGAGATGGGGAGCATGGGGGATTTTTTAATTTGTTTATTTGAACATTCTCTCCTATGCCCCCATCACAGACACACGCAGAAAAGTCTGTTCAGCTAAGAAGAAACTCTTCACATGAGTCCTTGGAAGTGGAAGAATGTCCAAAGCTTACTGCTGCTGAATCAACAGGGAAGCTGTCATAATTCTCTTTATCGGCATCATCTTCATATTATGGTGCCCTCAACCACTTCAATCTGCACAAATAGTTCATCCTTCCAGTATGAAACCCACCTACTAAACACCATCACCTTTGTTCCTTCTCTCAGCTGGTACCAACCAAGCACAGGGATGTGTAAATCTGCATTCCTGAGGGAGTTTGTAAAGGGAAGGCTTTGGAGGAACATCACCAAGCAAGGCATTTAGTTAGATGACTCCCATTTAGTCAGAGGGGAGGTCTGGGGGGCAGAATGTGATCACAATTATCAGCAATAAGCATCCATCCAGCCAGAGTCCATTTATCATCTGTGAGGTTAGACCAGCAGAAAGCAAACCACCCATCTGGTGGGACTCCCTTTAATTTGGCAGATACAGAACTGCAGTTTCCATGGCTATACTATCAGCTCATGCAGTGTGGCCGTGACTGAGATATTGTGGTCAAGGTCACTGATCAGGATGAACTGGGACGTCTGTGTGGGATGAGGAGGAAATAGCTCCAACTCTGGCATTGATGTGTTTTCCCTTCATGTTTGTAATAATGGAGGTTCATCCCACTACCCAAAGACCTGAATATGAGGAAAGTGAGACTGTTTTCAGTGTTAACTTTAACATCCACACACAAGTGATTAGTGCAGAGGCTGGAAGATACCCTTGGTGAGGCAGACTGAAAATAGCCTGTAGCACTAATGGCCAACAGAGGCAAGACCTCAATCATTCATGAAAGGCTGGGCTCTCTTCCCAGGAGAGAGGCAGCTATGCAAAATCTTAGATACTCCCAGTGTGCATGAGCTGCAGCAGCTCTGTCCTCGTCGACAGCTTTATGAGTGACAGGGACATGAGCTGACCTGGAGGGACCCTGATCTCACTGCTCGCAAAGAATGGTGTGTGGAACATGGGGAGGCAGAGTGGGGAGCAAATTCAAACCCTTTTTAGTGGTGAATGTGTCAAAGTGCCATGTTTGAGGTTTTTAAGTAATTGAGTTAGTTAACACTTCAGTTCTGAGGAATTAATAATGTGAAACCCCATTTAGGATGTTCTAGGCAAGAAAGGTCAATATTCTGTCTCTATGGGCTGAGATGCTGGGCATCCTAACCAATCACTATAATAAGGTTGAAATGATACACAGAAATCCTCAGAGGCATTAGAGACATAAAATAAAGCATGTTGCTTCTTACGCTGTCATCTATTTCTCATGGATTGCTGAGAATAAAGCATCAAGTATATACTCTCCCAACCATGCTTCTCTGTATACTCTAGGATGGACAAGAATCAACTTCTTACCTCCTGTTCTTGTCTTCGTTGTCTTGACTTGAACTTCTGATTGGCCTCCTGCTCAAACAATTCATTCACTTTTTTCTGAGACTCCTTGTATTTTTCCTGATCAAAGAGCGAAGAAAGAGAGCATAGTTAAGATGACACGTTAATCAGATTCTTGAATGGAAATCCCTGCCTTCCAAGACACTAGCATGTAATGAAATATCTTGGAATCCTTACACTTTCAGTATAAGCACCCTGAGGACTGTGTGCAGTGATACAGGTGATCCCTTATTCCCAGAGCACATGGCAGGATGGCTGCCATCATGTCTGCTGTAAAATAGAGGCTAGGGAAGGAGTAACTAACCTGCCCAAGGGCTATGACTATTGGCTTCTTGACCCTCATGTTTTGACCCTCAGGCAGAGCTATATGGACCTCTACATGGAACAAGACAGTAACCATCTAAAAGAAGACTTTGTCCACCTTCTATATGTGGAAAGTTGTCTGTGTCCATCAGGGCTCTCTTCCAGGAAGCTCCCCAGATTCACTCCCAAATGGTGGGAACTAAACCCACAGGGAAGGAACTCCAGGCAGTGTTCTTTTGCTGATTGGATTAGCCTCAGAAACTGCAGGAGAAATAAAATCTGTCCTTTGAGTGTCCGTGCTTGTTTTGGCAATCTGTCACATGGCCTTGCACATCACAGTTTCTCCAATGTTACACACACGTGAAGATAAAAAAAAAAGACTGGTGCATATTTCTACAACTGTATTTACAGCAAAGGGTCAAACATTAGGTAAACCCAGGTGTTAAGGGAGATGAAGTCAAAAAAGTTTACCATTTGCCTCATCTACCCGTTCTCTTTATTGGCATCATCTTCATATATTGTTGCCGACATTTCCACTCTCCATCTGCACAAATAGTTCATCCTTCCAACATGAAATTCAACTCACTGAAGAAAATCACTTTCTTCCTTCTCCCACTTGGTCCCTACCAGGTACAGGGATATGTACATCTCCATTTCTGAGGGAGTTTGTAAAGGGAAGGCTTTTGATGAACATCACCAAGCAAGGCTGGTAGGTGACTGCCCTGTACTCAGAGGGGATGTCTGGGTCCCAGAATGTGCTCATAGTTACCACCAATAAGCATCCACCCAGGCTGAGGGATTTAGTATCTAGAGGTTATGACCAGCAGAAAGGAAACCATCCATCAGGTGGGACACCCTAAATTTGGAAGATACAGAATTGCATTTTCCATTGCTACACTATCAGTTCATGCATTGTGGCAGTGATCGAGTCATAGTGGTCAAGGTTACTGACCCGGGTGAATTGGGATGTTTGTGCACGACAAGAAGAGAGCAGCAGAACTCTGTCATTCACATGGTTTCCCTTCATGTTTGTAACAAAGAAAGTTCTCCCTGTTACCAAAGACCCTAAAATGAGGGACGTGTGACTGTCCTTTGAGTGTGAACTTTAACATCTACACACAAGGGATTAATGCAGAGGCTGGAAGACACCCCTGAGAAAGGAGGATGACTAAACAGTCTGGAGCACTAACTGCCAACTGAGGGATGACCTCAATCTTTCACTAAAGGCTGGGTTCTCTTCCCAGGAGAGGGGCAGCTATGGAAAATCTCAGAGACCCCCAGTGTGCATGAGCTGCAGCAGCTCTGTCCTTTCGCCAACCTCAAGAGCAGTAGGAACATGAATTCATCTGGAGGGACCCTGTTCTCACTGCTTGCAAAGAATGGTTTGTGGAACCTGGAGGAGGCAGTCTATGGGGCAAATGGAAACCTTGTAGGGTGGTGAATGTACCAAAGTAATATGCTTGAGGTCTTCATGTAATCCAGTTAGTTAACATTTCAGTTCTGTAATCTGAGGTATTTATAATGTGAAACTCAGTCTATGATGTTCTATATAAGAAAGATCAAAATTCTGTCTCTACGGGCAGAGCTGCTGGCCTCCTAACCAATCACCATTAGAAGGCTGAAAAGATACAGAGAAATTGACATAGACACTAAGGACATAAAAATAAAGCATTCTTTGGCTGTCATCTATTTCTTATGGGCTGGTGACAATAAACAATCAGGTTTATACTCAGCTCAGCCCTGCCCTCTGTGTATGCTCTAGGATGTGCAAGACTTAACTTCTTACCTCCGGTTCTCTTGTTTCTTCTCTTGACTTCACCTTCTGACTCTCAGATTGGACTAAGAGTTCTATCAATTTTGTCACAGCTTCCCACCGTTTTTCCTGATCAAAATTGAAGAAAGAAAACGAGTTAAGATGAAAGATTCATCAGGTTCCTGAGAGCAATCACTGCCTTTCAGGTGACTGGAATGAAATGAAATATCATTGAACCCTTACACTTTGAGTATAAGCGCCCCGAGGACTGTGTGCAGTGATACAGCTGAACCCTTATTCACAGAGCATGTGGCAGGATGGGTGCCATCATGTCTGTTGTAGAATCGGAGGCTGGGGAAGGGGCAACTAATCTACCCAAGGGCTATGACTATCAGCTTCTTGAGCCTCATATGCTGACCCTCACGCAGAGCTATATGGACCTCTACAGCCTCACCAGGAAATGCTGCACCCAGAAAAAGACAGTCACCATCTGAAAGAAGCATTTGTCCACCTTCTATATATCTAAAGCTCTCTTGTCCATCAAGAATCACTTCCAGGAAGCTCCTCAGTTTCACTTCCAAATTGCTGAGCTCCAAACCCACATTAAACAACTCCAAGAAATTTTCTTTTGCTGATTTGTTTAGTCCCAGACTGCAAGAGAAATAATATCGGGTGGTCTCTGTGCCTGTTTTGGGAATCTGTCACATGACAACGCACATGGTGGTATCTCAATGTTACACACATGTGAAGATAAAAAGGGCTGGTGTGTATTTTGACAACTGTATTCTACAGCAAGGGGGCATCACGACAGGAGTGAAGAGGGACAAGAATCTCCCCATCTTAATAAAGTCAATATGGACCATGGGATAGTATGCTGGGGAAATGTCTGAGAGCCAGGGGTCAGCCCAAACTAAGGCCAAGATGGGAGGACAGGCACGACTGTCAGCTGTCTCTGACTATGAAGTACCAGGTACAGCAGAAGAACACAATTTTAAAGAAGCAGAGAGGTGAGACAAGCCTCAGGTGAACTGAAAAGTGGCAGACAAAAGATCAACGAAACCAAGAGCTGGTTCTTCGAAAAAAATCAATAAAATAGACAAACCTCTAGCCAGGCTCACAAAGGAAAAAAGGGAGAAAGCACAAATAAACATGATCATAAATGAAAGAGGAGAAATCACAACAGACACAACAGAAATCAAAAGCATAATCAGTAACTACTATGAACAGTTATATGGAAACAAGTTCAACAATCTAGAGGAGATGGACAAATTCCTACAACTCTACAATCACCCAAAGCTAGATAAAGAAGAAATAGAACACCTAAACAGACCAATTACAAGCAGCGAAATTGAAATGGTAATCAAAAACCTCCCCAAAAACAAAAGCCCAGGACCTGATGGATTTACAAATGAATTCTACCAAACATTCAGAAACAAATTAATGCCTATCCTTCACAAACTCTTCCAAAAAATTGAGAAGGAAGAGACAATACCAAACACGTTCTATGAAGCCAACATTACACTAATACCAAAACCGAACAAGGACAACACAAAAAACGAAAACTACAGGCCAATCTCCCTAATGAACACTGATGCAAAAATCCTCAATAAAATTTTAGCTATCAGAATCCAACAATGTATCCATAAGATAATTCACCACGACCAAGTTGGATTCATTCCAGGGACACAAGGATGGTTCAACATCCAAAAATCAATCAACGTTATCCAACACATCAACAAAAGAAATATAAAAACCATATGATAATATCAGTAGATGCTGAGAAAGCTTTCGACAAAGTGCAACACCCATTCATGATAAAAGCCCTTGAAATTCTTGGGATACAAGGAACATACCTCAACATCATAAAGGCCATATATGACAACCCAACAGCCAGTATCATTCTCAATGGTGAAAAGCTGAAAGCATTTCCATTAAGATCTGGAACAAGACAAGGATGTCCACTCTCACCAGTGCTTTTCAATATAATATTGGAAGTCCTAGGCAGAGCAATAAGACAAGAAAAAGACATACAAGGAATCCAAATAGGAAAAGAAGTCAAACAATCACTATTTGCAGATGATATGATAATATACATAGAGAACCCCAAAAACTCCACAGAAAAACTAATTCAACTCATCAATCAGTTCAGTAAAGTGGCAGGATATAAAATCAACACGCAAAAGTCAGTAGCCTTCCTATACACAAACAATAAATCTGAAGAAGAAGATATCAAAAAAACCATCCCTTTTATTATCAAAACAAAAAAAATCAAATACTTGGGAATAAATCTAACAAAAGAGGTAAAGGACCTATACAAAGAAAACTATAAAACACTGTTAAAAGAAATAGAAGAAGACACAAAGAAATGGAAAGACATGCCCTGCTCATGGATTGGAAGAATAAACATTATTAAAATGGCCATCCTACCAAAAGCAATCTACAGATTCAATGCTATTCCAATCAAAATTTCAATGTCATTCTTCAAAGAAATAGAACAATTATTGATGAAATTCATATGTAATCACCAAAAACCCTGAAAAGCCAAAGCTCTCCTGAAAAAAAAAGAAGGGAATGGAGGCATCACACTCCCAGACTTCAGACTATACTACAAAGCCATAATCATCAAAACTGCATGGTATTGGAACAAGAACAGACACACTGACCAATGAAATTTAATAGAAAATCCAGAAATAAACCCACAGATTTATGGTCAACTAATCTTTGACAAAGGAGCAAAGAACATGCATTGGAGCAAAGAAAGTTTGTTCAATAAATGGTGCTGGGAAAACTGGGCCACTACATGCAAAAGAATGAAGCTTGACCACTACCTCACACCATACACAAAAATCAACTCACAATGGATTAAAGAACTAGACATAAGACCTGAAATCATAAAATACATAGAAGGAAATATAGGAGAAACACTACGTGATATGCACATCAAAGACATCTTTACAGACACATCACCCAAAGCAGTGATAGTGAAGGCAAAGATAAACAACTGGGACTACATCAAATTAAAGAGCTTCTGCACAGCAAAAGAGACAATAACAAAAACAAAGAGAAACCCCACTGACTAGGAGAACATTTTGCACACAACACTAATGATAAAGGACTGATCACAAAAATCTACAAAGAGCTGATGAGACTCAACAAAAACAAAGAAAATAATCCTGTCAAAAAATGGGCAGAAGAGCTAAAAAGAAACTTCTTTGAAGAGGAAATGCAAATGGCCAACAGGCATATGAAAAAATGTTCAACACCACTTGTAATCAGGGAAATGCAAATCAAAACTACCATGAGATACCATCTTACACCAGTGAGAATGGCACATATTAAAAAAACTAGCAACAACATATGTTGACAAGGTTGTGGAGAAAAGGAACTCTCCTGCACTATTGGTGGGAGTGCAAACTGGTCCAAGCACTATGGAGAGCTGTGTGGAGATTTCTGGACCTACTAAACATAGAGCTTGCATATGATCCAGCAATTCCACTCCTAGGTATTTACCCAAAGGACACAGAAACATTAACTCCAACGAGCACCTGCACCCCTATGTTTATAGCAGCACTCTTTACAATAGCTAAGCTTTGGAAACAACCCAAATGCCCCAAAATAGTTGACTAGATCAAGAAGATGTGGTACAGGGCCTCCCCGGTGGCGCAGCGGTTGAGCGCTGGGTTGCAAAGCTGCCCGCGGTCTCTGCGGGCGCCGGTTAGATCCCCAGCTGCTCCCCGGCCACCAGAGGAGGGTCCCACATGGCGCGCAGACCTCTCCTGCCGCCCGCTGCTCCCCTCAGCAGTGTGCTTCGGTCCTTCTGCCTGCTCTGCTCCCTGCTCTGGCTCTGGTGAATTCTCTCACCCTCCCGCGCTTCTGACTGTACCCAGTGCATGTATAAACAAAAAACAAACAAATAAATAAAAAACATGCCTCTATAAAAAAAAAAAAAGAAGAAGAAGATGTGGTACATATATACCATGGAATATTACTCAGCATTCAAAAAAGATAAACACATGCAATCTGCGGCAACGTGGATGGCGCTGGAAGGGATCATGCTCAGCGAAATAAGCCAGAAAGAAAAAGAAAAATACCGGATGGTCTCACTCATAGCAGGAATCTAGAAATCTTAAATAAGGGTCCAGGAAAATGAGTAAGAATAAGAAAGTGAAAATCAAAATCAACAAAAAAAATATGAACTAGAGACACTCTATGAGGAGTGGGAGTGGGGAGGGGAGGGATTGGGGTCAAAATAAGGGGGTTGCAATTGTATGGGGAATATAAAAATAAAATTTATTTAAAAAAAAAGAAGTGGCAGGCAAAAATGACAACCTTGGTGAATGAGGAGCCAGTTACTCTGCATTGCTCCATTTTCCTTACACTGGCCAGTGATGACTCGCCTGAGCCAGGACACTTTAACACTTCTAGTAAGATAAAAGAAAACTTAAAGTTATTTTTTTAATATTTATTAATTTATTTATACAAGCACTTGGTACAGTCAGAAGTGTGGGGGGCGGGGGTGAGAGAATTCACCAGAGACAGAGCGGGGAGGAGAACAGGCAGACTGATGAAATACACTGCTGAGGGGAGCAGCGGGCACGACAGGAGAGGTCTGCGCACCACGTGGGACCCTCGCCGAGGCCGGGGATCAAACCGGCGCTGCAGAGGCTGCGGGCAGCTTCACAGCCCAGCACTCAGCAGCTGCACCACAAGGGGAGGCCTGAAAATTTAAAGTTATTAAAAAAAAAAAACTATAGCATAGATGGCCTTACAAGTGGAACAAGGGCCTACTTGGCTACAGTCAATCAGCCGCTGTAAGAAACTAATTTCTGTTGTCATTCTAGGTGACACTAGAATGTAATGATATATGTTTGAATACTTACACTTTTAGTATAAGCGCCCCGAGGACCATGTGCAGTGACCCCTTATTCCCAGAGCACGTGGCAGGATGGCTGCCATCATGTCTGCTGTAGAATCGCAGGCTAGGGAAGGAGTAACTAACCTGCCCAAGGGATATGACTATTGGCTTTTTGATCCTCATGTTCTGACCCTTAGGTGAAGCTATATGGACCTCTGCAGTCTCACAAGGAAACACTGCAGTCAGAACAAGACAGCAACCATCTAAAAGAAGCTTTTGTCTACCTCCTATATATGGAAAGTTGTCCTTCAGGAGTCTCACACTCCTGTGTCCATGAGGAATCTCACCCAGGAAGCTACCCGGATTCACTCCCAAATGGTAGGAACTAAACCCACAGGAAGGAACTCCAGGCATTTTCTTTGATGACTAGATTAGCCTCAGAGATTGCAGGAGAAATAAAATCTGGTGGTATCTGTGCCTGTTTTGGGAATACGTCACATGGGCCTTGCACATCACAGTTTCTCCAATGTTACACACGTGTGAAGATAAAAAAAAAAAAAGGCTGACAATTGTATTAATAGCAGAGGGTCAAACATTAGGTAAACCCAGGTCACAAAAAGTTACCATTCACCCCATCTACTCATTCTCTTTATTGGCATCATCTTTATATTATGTTGCCTACAATTCCACTCTCCTTCTGCACAAATAGTTCATGCTTCCAACATGAAATTCAACCCACTGAAGAAAATCAGTGGGTTCAACCCACTGAAGAAAATCACTTTCTTCCTTCTCACACCTATCTCTGTGTGTCCCCACCAGTTACAGGGATATGCACATCTCCATTCCTGAGGAAGTGAGTGAAGGGAAGGCTTTTGAGGAACATCACCAGGCAAGGCTGGCTGGTGACTCCTATGTAGTCAGAGGGAAAGTCTGGGTCCCTGAATGCTATCATTGTTACCAGCAGTAATATCCAACCAGAGTCCATTTATCATCGGTGAGTTTAGACCAGCAGAAAGTAAGCCACCCATCTGGTGGGAAATATTGTGGTCAAGGTCACTGATCAGGATGAACTAGAACATTTGTGGGCGAGAAGAGAGCAGCTTGAACTCTGGCACTGACGTGGTTTCACTTCATGTTTGTAACAATGGAGGTTCTCTCGGCAACCCAACACCCTAAAATGAGGGACGTGTGACTGTCCTTTGAGTGTGAACTTTAACATCCACACACAAGGGATGAGTGCAGAGGCTGGAAGACACCCCTGAGAGCGGCAGGATGACTAAATAGTCTGGAGCACTAACTGCCAACTGACGGATGACCTCAATCTTTCACAAAAGGCTGGGTCCTCTTCCCAGGAGAGGGGCAGCTCTGGAAAGCCTCAGTGCGCATGAGCTGCAGCAGCTCTGTCCTCATCGCCAGCCTCATGAGCAGCAGGAACATGAGCTCACTGGAGGGACCCTGTTCTCACTCCTCTCAAAGAATGGTTTGTGGAACATGGGGGAGATGTTCTGGGGGGCAAATGTAAACCCTGTATCGTGGTGAACGTGTGAAAGTGCTATGTTTGAGGTCTTCAAGTATGAATTTATTTAACATTTCAATTCTTGAAACTGAGGTACTAATAACGTGAAACCCAGTCTACATGTTCTATACAAGAAAAATCAAAACTGTCTCTACGGGCTGAGGTGCTGGGCATCCTAACCAATCACTATTTTAAGGCTGAAAAGATACCGAGAAATTCTGATAGACGCTACGGACATAAAAATAAAACACGTTGTTTCTTTGGCTGTCATCTATTTCTCATGGGCTGGTGACAATAAACCATCAAGTTTATGCTCTGCCCAACCACGCCCTCCATGTATTTTCTCAGATGGAAAAGATTCAACTTCTTACCTCCCATTCCCTTGTTTGTTCTCTTGTGCTCAACTGCAGACTGTCACATTGTTCTGTCTCTGCCCTCAGTTTTGTCACAGCCTCCTGCAGTTTTTCCTGATGAAAATTGGGTGAGGAAAGAAAGTGTAGTTAAGACAGATTCATCAGGCTCCTGAGAGGAATCCCTGGCTTCCAGGAGACTACAATGACATGAAATATTATCGAATCCTTACACTCTCAGTATAAGCGCCCCGAGGACCGTGTGCAGTGATACAGGTGATCCCTTTTCTTTTTTTTTTTTTTTTTAAAGTTTTATTTATTTATTTATACATGCACTGGGTACAGTCAGAAGCGCGGGAGGGTGAGAGAATTCACCAGAGCCGGAGCGGGGAGCAGAACAGGCAGAAGGACCGAAGTACACTGCTGAGGGGAGCAGCGGGCGGCAGGAGAGGTCTGCGCACCATGTGGGACCCTCCTCCTGGCCGGGGAGCAGCCGGGGATCGAACTGGCGCTGCAGATGCTGCAGGCAGCTTCGCAACCCAGCGCTCAACTGCTGCGCCACCAGGGGAGGCCCGGTGATCCCTTTTCTCAGGGCACTTGGCCGGATGGCTGCCATCATGTCTGCTGTCGAATCGGAGACTGGGGAAGGAGTAACTAATCTGCCCAAGGGTTATGACTATCGGTTCTTGAGCCTCATGTGCTGACCCTCACAGAGCTACAAGAACCTTTACAGCCGTACCAGGAAACGCTGCATGCAGAACAAGACAGTAACCATCTAAAAGAAGCCTTTGTCTACCTCCTTTATGTGGAAAGTTGTGTGTGTCCATCACAACTATTCCAGTAATCTCCCCGGATTCACTCCTAAATTGGTGGCCCAAACCCACAAGAACAAACTCCAGGGCGTTTCTTTTGCTGATTGGTGTAGCTTCGCAGACTGCAGGAGAAATAAAATCTGGGGGTCTCTGTGCCTATTTTGGGAATCTGTCTCATGAACTTGCACATCCTCTTTTCTCTAATGTTACACACATGTGAAGATAAAACAGACCAGGTGTGTTTGGACAACTATTCTACAGCAGGGGGTGATCACGGCAGGAATGTACAGGGACGAGACTCTCCCCACCCTATAAAAGTCCATCTGGACCAAGGGACTATGTTTTGGGGAACTAACATGTCTCAATTTTCAGAGGCATGAGATGATGAAAGTTTTATTTCCAGTAACAATCTTGGGTTTTAGCTGAAATAACCATATATCTGGGAGTTCAGTTTTAAGTGCGGGCTGCTGCAGATCACGGGCGCTACTCACCTCGGAGTCTAGACATGTCTCTTTGACTAGATGGTTGTGTCCGCTGTGCTGGGGGGACCGCACAGAGAGCCTGCACGTGAGCTGCCCAGTGTCCTCAATGACATGGTGGGGCTGGTCCCCGTAACCCTCACACGGCCCCTCACGCTCCAGCTCCACTTTGGCTTCAATGAGACCTAGTACTGTAAGCAGGTCTCTGTCCATCTCCAAATCTGCCTGACACGAAGGATAGTCCAAGCTCCACGATGATTCCTCTGGTTGCCCCTCAACACTGCCTCCTAAGTACCCGCGGCAGCAGCTGTGCGCGCAGGAGAAGCTCACAGGATCCGTCATCAGCTCATGGCAGATGGGGCACGTGACTTCCATCCTCATCCTCTTGGGCGTGGGGTCTGAGGCTGTGGCTCCTCCTGGAAAGCTCCAAATGGTGGTTAGAGGCAGAGATGAAGTAGACACAATTCTTCAAAGTGAAGGACACACAGTATGTGGACCTTTGGGCCTCCAAAAATACCATTTAATTGATTACAGTTTATTTCTAATAATTACAGGTAAGAAATGTCTTAGTAATGAGGGTTTTTAAAAGAAAAAGAATTCTTTAGGGGCAAGACAAGATTTTTCAGAAACACACTGAACCATAATGTAATGTCTTGTGTAAAAGATAACAGTAGATAAATCAACTCAGTGAAATCTGAACGCGAGTTACAGCAATTGCTGCTTTTCCCTTCATTTGTCTTTGTTGGTTCAAAATCAGAGATACTCTAATTTAAATTGCTGACGGAATTCATTTGTCTGATGGGGAGAGGAATCATTAACAGGTTCATAATCCCTTATCTGAAACCCTTGTGGCAAAATATAAAAATTCAGAATATTTATGAGGTTATAATGGCAACATACAGATCTTCTAAATTATGTGTCCACCAGTACCAGTGTCTGCTATAGCCTTGAATCAATGCATCAACTGTCCTGCAGCAGATAGGACTAATAAAGATGTTAAGTAAAGTCAGATGAGTGCAGTTCAGGGGTAGAACAACAGAGGGTGACTTCAGGGAGTTTGCATGATCCCTGCCTCCTCATTTTCCCAGCCTTGTAAAATTCCTTCCATGTGAGTGTGGGCATAACCTGAGAATTGCCTCTGAGCAATGGCAAAAATAATGGGATGCACCACTATGGTCATGTTTCCTTACATCAGACCCCACATTACAGTTGATTATTTAAAGACCATCTCCTCAGCTCAGCTCACTTTCAAGAAATAACAAGCCATGTGGAAGGCCCATGTGCCATGTGATGAGTGGTGGCATCCAGAAGCTGAGGCAGCTCTCAGGTGACAGAATCAGGCCTAACACCTAGACCCACAAAAAAAGGAATTCTACCAACAACTGGAAGAAGATGGGGAGAGGATTAATACCCACAGGAATCAGCAAATGACATGTGGCCCAGCCAGCACCGTAACTGCCCTAAGTGACCCCACCTGAGTTGTGCCCAGAGTTTCAACACACGATTCTCTCAGAAAATGTTTGTATTTAGCTCCAAGCCACCAAAATGTTTTACAGCAACATATTACTGAATAAGCCAGCAACTAATTTCTGGACAGGACTAATTTAGCAGATAAATGAGTTAGGGTAAATCATTTAGCTTTTTAGAGCCTTTGAACTCTGTAATTGTGGATGAGGGATTGGAAAATGTCATTTGTGTCAAGGTCCTAGAACTATTTGCATCATATACCTTTAGGTATTGTTCCCAGACTTACTGAAATATTAAGTGTAAACTTTATGGCCCAGTTACTGTACTAAGCTCCTTACAAAGGTTGATGCACTTAATTCTTTCAACAACCTGTAAAACAGAAACTGGAATCAAGGAATTGATTCACTTGGGGGACACATCTAACCAATGGGCGAGCAGGCATCTGAAGAGTCTCCAGAGGTCCCCAGTATCCTGTGTCCCTGAGGAAGCTCTGGAGCATCCTGAAATCTCTACTAGAAGAACAACTACACACCCTGTCTGCCTGTCAGCCTGCCCAGGGTAGTTTATGAACTTTGTCACTAAAGACTTCTTGACGTTCCATACCTTCGTCGGTCTTTAATTTTTTCCTCCCATCACATTGTCGCTCAGAATTGTTGCAGTCAGTGTGAGGCTCCGAAGACATGGACTCTGGGACTGAACTCCTAGACTCAGAAGGGGACGGATTTCTTCAGTGGAACATTCCGTGAGCTTATGTACTCAGACCCCTTCCCTCCAAATAAAGAAAACACTTACCTGGTCAAGGTGTCTTTCATGTCCTGCAGAGACACAAGGAAAAATGGTGAGTTAGGGAATCTCCATGTTTTATGGGGCTTGGCATGAAGGGTGCTCTCTGTAAACCCTTGATCTAACAAGTAAAGCAGTGAGTCCCACCCGGATAATGATGGATGCCCAGGTCTGATGAGTCCCATCCCCACCCCCAAGGGCCCAGAGCATGGCAGCAAATTGCTCCTGCCAGAGCCCAATAACCTGCTCGCTGTGACTGTGATGACAGCAGCGTGTGGGCTGGTGGAGGAGGAGGTCGGAAGATCCTGTCCTGCATATGTTCTTTCAGTGGACCTGCCTGCCTTCAGATGAGTCTATGTTAAATCACTTACACACAGGACTTTCCTTAGTGACGAATCCACACACAGCTCATGAGAACGGGCCACTGAGTTGGTGGCCGGTTGCCCGTACAGGTGGAGCAAGCCAGGTGACACTGAAACTTTTCAGTGAGACTGAGTGGCTTTTAAAATAAACAGCTCCCAGAATTAATGTTTCTGGGGTAGATCCCTCATGCCTTGGAAAAAGGTCCAGGAAGGCCTCTGGAGCATGTGAGCTATCCACAAACAAGGGAGGAAGTTCTCAAACACATGGCTGCCCAACAACTGATGTTTGCACCAGTCACCTCGTGGAGTCTCTCAGGAGAGAGTCTGATAGTAGTCTTTGTGATTTATTTTAACACTCTCCCCTATGCCCCCATCACACACACACAGAAAATTCTGTTCAGCTACAAAGACACTCTTCACACGAATCCCTGGAAGTGGAGGAATGTCCAAACTTTACTGCTGCTGAATCGACGGGGAGGCTGTCATCATTCTCTTTATTGGCATCATCATCTTCATGTTGTGGTGCCGCCATCTCCACTCTTCATCTGCACAAATAGCTCATCCTTCTGACATGAAACCCACCCACTAAACACCATGACCTAGGTTCCTCCTCCCACCTGCTCCCCACCAGGCACAGGGATACATAAATCTCCATTCCTGAGGGAGTGTGTTTGAGGGAAGGCTTTTGAGGAACATGACCAAGCAAGGCTGGTAGATGACTCCCATGTCCTCAGAGGGGCGGTCTGGGGTGCAGACTGTGATCATAGTTACCAGCAATAAGCATCCACCCAGCCATAGCCCATTTACATCTGTGAGTTTAGACCAGCAGAACCGTAACCACCCATCTGGTGGGACTTGCTTTAATTTGGCAGACACAGTAATGCAGTTACCATGGCTACACTATCAGCTCACACAGGGTGGCAGTGACTGAGATACTGTGCTCAAAGTCACTGATCAGGATGAATTAGAACCTTTGTGAAGGAAGAGAGAACAGCTCCAATAGTGGCATTGACATGGTTTCCCTTCACGTCAGTAACAACGGAGGTTCTACCCACTATCCAAGACCCTAAAATGAGGGACGTGTGACTGTCCTTTGAGTGTGAACTTTAACACCCACACACAAGGGATTAGTGCAGAGGCTGGAAGACACCCCTGAGAGAGGAGGATGACTAAATAGTCTGGAGCACTAACTGCCAACTGAGGGATGACCTCAATTTTTCGCTCAAGGCTGGGTTCTCTTCCCAGGAGAGGGGCAGCTATGGAAAGTCTCAGAGACCCCCAGTGCGCATGAGCTGCAGCAGCTCTGTCCTCATGGCCAGCCTCCTGAGCAGCAGGAACATGTGCTCACCTGGAGGGACACTGTTCTCACTGCTCCCAAGAATGGTTTGTGGAACATGGGGGAGGGAATATGGGGGGCAAATGCAAACCCTGTATGTTGGTGAATGTGTCAAAGTGATATGATGAGGTCTTCAAGTCATGAAGTTATTGAACACTTCAGTTCTTTAATCTGAGGTATTCATGATGTGAAACCAGTCTAGGACTGTCTATATAAGAAAGATGTGCTGGGCATCCTAACTACTCACTATGATAAGGCTGAAAAGATACAGAAAAATTCTCATAGAAACTAGGGATGTAAAAATAAAACATCTTTCTTTGGCTCTCATCTATTTCTCATGGGCTGGTGAAAAGAAATCATCAAGTTTATGTTCTGCCCAACCATGCACTCCATGTATGCTCTAGGTGGAAAGACAACTTCTTACCTCCAATTCTCTTGTTTGTTCACTTGACACCAACTTCTGAATCTTAGACTGGTCTAACAGTTCTCTTAATTTTGTCCTGGACTCCAGGAGTTTTTCCTGATCAAAATTGGGTGAAGAAAGAAAGTGTAGTTAAGATGACAGATTCATCAGGCTCCTGACAGGAATCCCTGCCTCTAAGAGACTAGAATGACATGAAATATCATTGAATCCTTAAGCACCCTGAAGACAGTGTGCAGTGATACAGCTGACCCCTTATTCCCAGAGCACATGGCAAGATGGCTGCCATCATGTCTGCTGTAGAATCAGAGACTGGGGAAGGGGTAACTAACCTACACAAGGGCTCTGTCTATCAGCATCTTGAACCCCATGTGCAGAGCTATACAGACCTTTGGGCAGAGCTATATGGACCTCTACAGCTTCCCAGGAAAAGCTGCACACAACAAGACAGTCACCATAAGAGAAGCCTTTCTCTACCTCCTATAAAAGGAAAGTTGTTTGTGTCTATCAGGATCTAATCCTGGAAGCTCCCTGGATTCACTCCCAAATTAGTGGGGCCCAAACCCACAGGAAGGAGCTTCAGGAAGTTTTCTTTTTGCTGATTGGTTTAGCCTCGCAGACTGCAAGAGATATAAATTTTAGTGGTCTCTGTGCCTGTTTTGGGAATCTGTCACATGACCTTCACATCATGATTTCTCTAGCTTACACACACGTGAAGATAAATAGGCCACTGTGTTTTCAGAGAACTGTTTTCTAGAGGAGGGGGCATGACAGCAAGAGAGAACAGGGACAGAGTCTCCCCATCCTATGAAAGCCCATATAGACCGTGGGATGTGTTTTGTGGAACTAACATGAACTAATTTTCCAAAGAATGAGATGATGGAAGTTATATTTCCAGATCACCATCTTGGGTTTCAGCCTAAATAACCTTAGATCTGGGAGTTCAGCCTCAGATCACGTGACATTGCAGGATCGGGGCCCTCACTCACCTTGGAGCACAGACACGCATCTTTGGCAAAGACATGGTTGTGTCCGCTGTGCTCGGGGGACTGTGCACAGCCACTGCAGATGAGCTGCCCGGTGTCCTCACACAACAGGTGGAGCTGCTCTCCGTGTTCCTCACACAGCTTCTCACTCTCTAACTTCCTGTGGTCTGCACTGATGTATTCACCTAAATGCTTGATAACTTCCCTACGCATTGATACCCGAAGCAAATGATAATTGGAGGTCCATCTCCACCTTGGTCTGCTCTCCCCTGGTTGCTGCCCTGACATCCCTGGTTGCTTCGCTGACATCTCAGGTTGCTCTGATGTCCCTTGTCGCTCCTCAGTGCTGCCCTCTATGCACCGTTGGCAAAAGCTGTGCCCGCAGTCGAAGCTCACAGGCTCCATCATTAGTTGCTGGCAGATGGCACACGTGGCTTCCTCCCTCTTCCTCTTGTTAGTCGGGGCTGAGGCCATGGCTCTTCCTGAAAAACTTCAAGTCGAGTTGAGAGGCAGAGATGAAGTAGACACAATTCTTCACAGGGAAGGACACACAGGTGACCTGGGCTTTTGTGCCTCACAAGTCTGGAAATCTGTCTGGAAGAAAAAACTGGGGATTTGGAAGATGCTCGCCCTGTGCATGTGCTGTACAAACACTGATCCCCTGTCACATCTGGTCACTAAAATAGAAGTTATTGAAAAGTGAAGGCATTTAAATTTCAGCCCCTCAGCCCCATGAGCTGTGTTTCAATGGCTTCATGTCAGCCCGAACGCGGCTCCATCACACCCAGACACACCATATCCCACCACTGCAGAAACTCTCCTTGGGGAGGAGCTGAAAGAGACAGAGAAGAGAGGAGACTCCTCACAAAAGTTGTAGCTGGAGAGAGATCTCAGCGAGGGGGAGTGAGACTCTTTCCCACTGGATTGAACGTCCAGAGAATCAGCAGCTGGAACCGCTTCTCTGTGAGCAGTAGGGCCACTTAGGATGGGGTCTGTGTGGGACAAAATACATCTGACCCTACTGACCTACAACTCCCGGGTCTCCTGCCCCAACTCACACACCCAGAGGACAAAATAAACAGTTTCGAAGTGGATAATAATAAACTCAACAAGACAATGAGAAGCTGTTTGTCCTGTCGTTTTCAGTGACTGGAGAGAAAGAGAACTGGAAAGAGCTGGAAGACGAGGTGGTGCTGGGGACGAGCTCCAGGACACCCTGGGGGACACCTGTCCCTTCTGAACCATGACTCCTCCCCAGAGCAAGTCCCTGGGGAATGGAATCCAGGGTTGACTCCACCCAGGGGTGGGGAGGTGGGAAGCAGTGGGGGGGCAGGCCTGGTGGGGACACTAGGGACTGGACCCCCTAGATTCTTCATAACCCGCATCTGAGAGCCAGACAGGGGAGGAGGAACAGGAGCCAAGGGGCCTCCTCCCTCAGCCCCTGCTCAGGGAACTTAGTGTGCCCCCCTCCCTGCTGTGGGCTGGGGGGAGACAGTGGAAATGGATGAAACTTTAGTAAGATTTTCTTTGAATTGACAGTGCTCCGAATTAAAATCTGGAATTCAGCTAAATTACTGATCAGGCTACGCCCCTCAAAAATCAGGACAACCTTCTGCCTTCACTGAGAATTTCTCCTAGAGATTTTGATCCTTGGCAGGTTAATCCCCAGTCCCCCGCCCCAGGATGTGTTTGCCTTCCTGCTGCCAAAGGGCACTGCACTCCTGCACAGAAGCTCCCTCCTCTGACCCAGGGGCTGAGGTGGTGGCCCTCACTCACCTTATGACCTGGGTCTGCTGAGGTGGGGCCTGTGGTCTGTGAAAGAGAGAGATAAGGGGAAGCCATTAAAAACAAGTTCTAACCACTTTCAGATCCATGGCCACCCTCACTGCCTCCCATAAAACACACACACACATACACACACACAGGCATGTTAGCAGTTCTTTTGAAAATGTTGGCCTGAATTTGGTCACTACCTTCACCACTTGCCACAGTCTCAGGCCCCTCTACACCGCGATGTCTGATGGTTACAATGAAGAAGTTAACTTGGACTGTAAAACTCAGAAATAAAAATAACATAGGGGTCAAACTCTGGACATTAGGAAGAATCTTGTCGCTATGCCAGAGTGTTTGGTACTCAGCTTGTCCCAAGAGGAAGTGGACACAATATAAATGATACCCTTCATTTGTAGCAATGGAAAAATGTGACTATATAATGAGCAATAAACTTCTCTCACAAAATGAAGAGATAAGTGAACAGACCAGTGGACCGTAAACTAAACATCTTTCAAATAAATGAAATTGACCAAATACATGTTCATAAACTGCAGGTTCAAAAAGAAAAATCAATCAATCAATGAATCAATCAAAATTTATCTGGATTGATACAGTTGTTATAAATAGTAAAAAGAACCTTCAGGGGGTTATTTTAACTGCATTTCCTAAGTTCCAAAGTTACACAGACACCTAAAATTAATTTAAAAGACCCTAAGGGCCTCCCTGGTGGCACAAGGGGTTAAGACATAACCTATGAAACTATCCCCAGCCACTGCAGCACAAGTTCTATCTGCCCCACCCCAGCTACCCACATGGAGCAGCAAACCTCTCCTGACTCGATGCCCCCCTGACCTGCTGCACTCCTGACCCCCTGCACCCCTCAGCAATGTATTTCAGTCTGTCTGCCTGTTCTGCTCCCTATTCTGTCTCTGGTGAATTCAATCCTCTCACCCCCCACACCTCTAGCCAGTACCTCAGTTCTTGTATGCATAAACAAATCTTAAAAAAAAAAAAAAAAAACGAGAAACAAAAATGAAATAGAAGGCACAGCAAAAGAAACTCTAAAAAACAAAACCGAAAGAGAATAAAACCAAATAATGACCGAGGTACTTGTGAGCTCTGCACCTGCAACTGGCCTGTGTGTAAAGGGGGACCAAAAGGGGAGGAGCAGCAAGAACATGAAGAGAAATAACAGCTGGAAACATGTTAAAGCTTTCCGGAAACGACCCAGGCCGCCCCCAGGGGAGAGAGTGACCAGAGGGTGGGGCCTCCCCTGCCCAAAGAGACTCAAGAGACTCAGGGAGAGAATAAGGGGGGGTAGTTTTATTTTACAAAAGTAGAAAAGGGGAGACGGGGAGTGGGTGAGGGGTACAGAGGGAAGGGGGGAAAGCCAAGGGGGGGTAAAGAGGGGGGAGCAAGGGGGAGGGGGTGGGAGGGAGAGCAGATGACAGAGGTGGAGGGGAGAGGAGGGAGGGGGAGAGTTAGGAGGGGGCCTGGGAGAGGGAAAGTGAGGGGGAGGGGTGAAGGAGCAAGAGAAGGGGACAGGGGGAGGGAGGGGGAGGAAGGGGGAGGGAGGGGGAGGGAGGGGGAGGGAGGGGGAGGGAGAGCAGTAGGCAGGACAGGGAGAGGGAGCTGGAGGACAGGAGGGGGAGGAGCAGGAGGGGGAGGGCAGAGGAGGGAGAGGGAGGGAGAATGAGGGAGAGGGAGGGAAGGGGGAGGGAGGAACAGAGTGGGGAGAGAGGGAGGGAGAGGGAGGGAAGGGGAGGGGGAGGGGGAGGGAGGGAAGGGGAGGGGGAGGGAGGGGGAGGGTGCGGGCTCTGGCCAACACCTGGGCACACACCCTCCCTCCCGCCCACAGGTACCTGGCAGGGGCAGAAGAGGCATCTCCAGGGCTGGAGCCCACAGTCCTCCAGAGCTCAGGGCCACCCGGAAGTCCCCGCAGGGCCTGCTGGGAGCGGTGACTCAGGCCGGAAGAGGGGGGGCTGGGGGGGACATAGAGGGGAGGTGCGGGGGAGGAAGAGATTTGTGGTCCAACTGCACCCCGCTTGAGGGGGAACCACATCTCCACTTCCTGGCGCTGCCGGCCCCGCCCCGTGTCTGGAGACTCCCCTGAAAGACACCCGTGACCCTCCCGGGCCTGATCAGCCCCTCCCAGGGCAGGGCTGTGCTGGAGGCCGGGGGCGTCCTGAGTTCACCTTCTCGTTTCTCAGAACCACCTGAGGGAACAGGGAAATGTTAACGTTTTTGGTTAATGTGAGGGTTGAACACGTAGATTTGCATCACGCTACTTTTTCATCTTCCACCAGCATCACCACAGTCACTGCAGAGGAAGCTGCAGGGGGAGGGAAGGGTTCTCTGGCTCAGCACCAGCCTGGCCCCCAGAACCCCGATTCTGTCTCCCCCTCCTCTGCAACCCGGGCAGACCCGCCCCCACCCCACAAGGACACCCTCATTCCCTTCTCTTCACCCCCCCCAGTCAGACTCGGTTTCTCCCTTTTCCAGACAGGGTGGGGGGGAGGGGCCAGCGGGGCGGGGGCGGGGCCAGAACTGGGGCGGGGCTCCCGGAGGGCGGGGAGGGGGAGGGGGAGGGGGGAGGGGGAAGGAGGGTCCACAGGAAAGAGCCCCCAGTAGGCGCTCCCTGGAGCTTTCCTTTCCCATAGATGCTGGCGGGCCCTTTCTTGTTCTCCTCCCTCTGCGTGCTGTGGGGACTGGAAAGCGCAGCCCCCCGCTGTTTAAGCAGCCCCTGCCTCTGTGCTCTTGTTTCTCATCCGCGGGCGTCTCCTCAATAACTGACCATCCCGTGAGAGAATCACCCAAGAGCATGGCGGGTTGTTCTCAGACAAGGGCCAGTCATGACAAGCATCTTTATCAGAGATCAACTTGCCCCACGGCCTTCATCACTTCAGTTTCCAGGTCGATGTCGCTGCCAATGCCAGGGACAGGCTGTCACTGAAATTCCTGCATCCTCACAGGCAACAGCCCTTGTCAGCTCATGGGCTGTGCAGAGGCTGGATTTCATCCTCTGTCACAGGTCCGTGTAGATGGAAGTGGGCTCTGAGGTCAAAGACAGCCCCAGGCGCCGCCCTGCCTCCATCCTGCTCACCTGTGACTCAGGAATGTCCCCACCTCAGGGGGCCCAGGGTAGAGGCCCTAGTGGGGTGTTACCTTGAATGTCTACAGCGCCCACAACATGTGCACAGGGGGTGCTGTGTTGGGGAGGGTTGTACTCAAATCATTCACCCCACTCCCTGGGGGCCTCACGTGGACCTGAGTAAGGAGCAAGAAGTGACCATGGGCACCACTTCTGGGAAAAGAGACCCTCCGTGTCCCTGTGGACACTACATGGCAACCCTCTGCCTGGTGCCTCTAAAAGGCCTTTTAAATATGTGTGGCCCAGGCTAAGTGTCACTGCGTTATCAGGCAGCATCCCAGGTGACCGGGATACACAGCAAGGGACAAGGACCTCTAATCTGGGCTAAGTTCAACCCAGGAAGGAATCCTTTCCTCTGTCATTTCTGACTAAAGTTCCCTCTTTTCTGGGGAAATGGATCTCAAAGAAGGGAGGAAATTACCCAGGAATCCACAAAGATGAAATGATGGTGCCCAAGGATCCCTCATTAGCAGGTCACACATGTGAAAGTGCTTTGCAGGTTTTATATGAATTAACCCCCAAAACCCTGTTTTTGTGCTCCATGCCTCAGGCTTTGTGCCTGAGCACTTCTCACAACAACCTGGGAGTAGAGCTCCAGTATCACGTGGAGGAAACCGAGGCCTAGATGGATGGTGTCACTTGTCCAGTTTAACAGAAAATCAAATCAGACATAAACTAGGCTCTGCATTGGAAGGTAGAAAAACTTAATTTTATCTCCTTCTAGTATCTTCCTCTGATACAGCGTGTCCATCTCACTAAAACCAGCGCTCAGGAGTGGTAGCGTCATGTAAAAACAACCAACCCCACACATTCCCACCGTCCTCTGAGAGTTCAGGGCTAGAAGAACAGAGAAGTAGGAGAAGAGTGGCTAAAACAGGCAGGCCAAATTTACAGTGTTAAATTTTTTAGCAGGTATTTCTCATGTACCATGTGCTTATAATATTCTTAAACATAAACTTTGTTGCCCAATGTATTTTCTGAGAAGTTTTTTTTAATATGACCAAGAACAAAAAACAAAGGGATGTTAAATCTTCAGCCCCATGGTGTGGTGTGAGGCACAAGGAATCTTCAGCCCCACGGAGTGAGGCTATTTGAGCTTCGGCCCCACAGTGTGAAGCCCTTTTCTTAGCTGCTTGCCAGTGTCTTACCTGGCTGGGGCAGCAAGACCCTGGCAGCATAAAACCACACTTATATGGATAATTGATCTTTGACAAAAGAGCAAAGAATATGGAATGGAACACGGACAGTTTGTTCAATAAATGGTTCTGGGAAAACTGGCCCACCACATGCAAAAAAATGAAACTAGACCACTACTTTTCACATGCACAAAAATCTACCCAAAATGGATAAAAGAACTGGATGTAAGACCTGAAACCATAAAATATATAGAGGAAAACATAGGGAAAGAAAACATACATGCAACAAGATCTTTAAAGACTCATCACCCAAAGCAAAGAAAATCAAGGAAAAGATAAACACCTGGGATTACATCAAACTGAAATGCTTCTGTACAGCAAAAGACATTAACCAAAACAGAGAGACACCCCACCGATTGGGAAAAAATCTACCTTCATTTTCATCCTACTCTTTTATTTCTGAAAATAGTCTGATCCAATATAGTGACATGTTAACTGTTCCTAATCTGATGTGAATCTGCAGGTTTGAGTGACATGACTGTTTGCACGTTCCCATTAGAAATCTGTCACAGATCCAGTGACTGCAGACCATGGCCACAGGCCGGAGGGGTACAGGGTTCTCTGGCTCAGCATCAGCCTGCCCCCCAGTTTGGAGAACTCCTGCCATCCCCCACTCCCCACAGCACCATGGGGGTCACTCCACTCACCTCACCTCTTTTCTCTCCCATGTAGTCACACCTGCAGTCCCCAAATGATCACCTGCAGTTTCCTTTAGAGTCAGCAATTTTCTCAGAGATTTCACTTTTCAAAATGGAGAAGAGTCTCCCTGGAGACACACAGGACATCCTCGGGGAGCTGCCTCCAGCTCCTCTAGGTGAGGGCGGTGAGTGGTCTACCAGGTGCAGGGACTCTGGGTCTGTGCAAGGGAGCTGGCCTGTCAAAGGCACCAGAACACAAGGACAGACACCCTGGGTATCTAGAGGTTGTAGGGGCCTTTGGAAGGGACATGTAATATATTGTGTATATTCCCTTCCTAGAGCAAAAGCACAGACTTTACAGATAGATCAATATCACCACCTCCACACCAAGTCTTTCCAAAGCCAATCACTTAACAACTTCTGTTGCCATTGTTGAATTGGACTCTGCACCTTTACGAAAGTAGCATGTGTTAGTTGTTAACGTTTTCTTCCCTTTCTTGAGACAGTTAAGTCAGTCTTTTCAGAAGCACTTAGCCACGGGTTTTAATTTAATTTGCAATTTGTTCTTCAAGTTACTCTCAAAATTATAATTTCCAGTATATGCTCTTGCATGCTTCAGTTCGTCCCCATGTACTCCTTGTTAAAAAATCTCTGGGTAGCCAGTGGTTTATCTAAAAGAAGAGAGTTTTCCCCATAAAGACCAACAGGGCCTGTTTTTCTTTCTATTATTTGCCTGCAACTAATAATTTCTAATTTTCCCTTTACTATATTTTTGTTATGGTTTTCACAGAATTGTTTTATTTTCCTTGTCTGAATGATTTCTTTACCATCAATTTTTGTTGTTGTTGTTCAAAATCTAAATGTTAAAGGGAACATAATTTCCCATGAGCACAGTAATTTGCATTGGCCTGCCCAGAGGAGGGAGCCGCTCCTGGCTGAGACAGGACCCAGGACACCAGGAGGGGAGGGGAGACTCAGAGACTTTCTAGAGCTGGGAGGTGAGGTTGTTAACCTCACTTGTGTCCATTGAGTTGACCTCCAAGACACCCAAACTGATGGGGAAAAAGCCCCCACACATGGTGTCAGCCATGAAGTGTGTGTGGTCGTGGGAGCGCAAAGGAGAAAGTGGGGACTTTTCCCCAACACAGGTGCCTCCTGCACGGACATGGAGCCCTGCAGGAAAATCTCAGAGGGGTGGTTACAGCTTGGGCTGAGGGAATTTTCAGTAAAGAATAGAATTATTTTTATGCATTGAGAAGACAAAGGAAAATGACCTTCTTTGTAGGTGGGAGCTACGGGAAGGCGCTTCTGTGGTGAGGACGGCAGACAAGGGTCAGGGTCAGCAGGTGTGTTCTGTGGCTGCCCCTGGTGTGCTCTCTGGGCTGAGGAGGGTCAGGAGGTCTCTGATGATAACTTCTGTCTTCTGATAAGAATAGATGATGACATCATAGAAATGTATTTCCACAATTCGGCAGCAGGAAGAGAGCAGAGAACTTTTCTTCATCTGATTTTTTCTCAATAGGCTGCAGCTCAGCAATTATTCTGTGTCAAAAATGCATATTGGAGGAGTCCATTCTGCAATCCTTTACTTCCAAGTCACAAGCTGACTCCAGGAACATGGCTGGAGACCTTCTAATGCTGGGGATGCAGGTGATAGCATCGATGCAATGTCTGGTGACTGAACCTGACATCCATGGTATAACATGGGCTCGTGTGTATGTGTTTACTTAATTACATTTTTTATTTTTTCAATTTATTTGTTACACCATTGGTCATTTTTAAACAATATGTGATTTCCCCACCCCCTCAGGTGTAGTCCCCATAGTTTCCTTCACCAATGCACCTGTGCACCATCACCTCAGTCCCCTGTGGTCCGCCATCCCTCCCTCTGGTCCCTCTCCCTCCACTTCCCCTGCAAGATGTCTCTGTTTTATAATTCTCTGTATTTGTTTTGTTGTGTTTTGTATTGTTATTATTTTTTACTTTAATTTTTTTAAAGATTATTTATACAAGAACTGGGGTACAAGTCAGAGGCAAGGGAGGGTGAGAGAATTCACCAGAGTGGGGAGAAGAAAAAGCAGATGGAACGAAGACACTGCTGAGGGGAGCAGCAGGCGAGACAGGAGAGATCCGCCACATCATGTGGGTTTCTCCTTGGTCAGCCAGGAATCAAATGCACACTGCAGGGGCAGTGGACAGCTTCACAGTGTAGTGCTCAACCCACTGTGCCACCGGGGAGGCCCTATTATTTTATTTTTAGTACACACTAGGTATGAAAGCAGTATATGGCTGTATTTCAGCTAAATGGTGATTGGTTAGGATGCCCAGCACCTCACCCCAAAGGGACAGAATTTTTTTTTTTAAATTTTATTTTATGTAATTCTTACCTCATTTTTCATTTTTGCACAATGCATGCATTTTCATTTTGGTTATGTTGCCCATACAATTCCTACCCCCCCCCCCCATATTGACCCTAATCCCTCCTCTCCTCTCCCCTCCCCCATAGTGTGTCTCTGGTTATAGTTGCTTGTTGATTTTGATTTTTACTTTATTGCAATTAGTCTTTTTCTTGGTCCCTTATTTAGGTTTTTAAATTCCTGCTACGAGTGAGACCATCCACTATGGAGAGCTGCGTGGAGATTCTTCAACCTACTAAAGATGGAGCCTCCATATGATCCAGCAATTCCACTCCTAGGCATTTAACCAAAGGACACAGAAACGTTAATATTTTTTTACATTGATTTTTCTCTTTGACTTCACTACCCCTTTCCTGGGCCAATGATTCACAAGACTTCAATGTCAACAAAAACGGGTGTTTTTATATCAAAAATCATTATAGTAACGTTTGGCAACTCAGTTTTTATTCTGTCATCATTGATGCTGTGTCATCAGGCTGATTACACCAAGGTGCTGCTGTCCTTTCACAAATCAGGTCAGGAAATTTAGGTGCGACAAGGCCTATTTGATCATATCTTTATCATGAAAAGACTATGAACAACAGTATGGATGTATGTTTGAGATGTTCTAAAAATTCAAAATAACTGGCACTAGCACAGTCTGGTATAGAGCGACTTCTTTTCCAGTACTGAGACCCCAACAGACTTCATGTTTACACATAACTTCCCCTTCATCGAGACCCTCGCACTAACCTCTGTAAATCTCTCCATGTCACTCCATTGTTGCCCAATAGACTTGCTAAGCCTGGTCATTGTCTGTAATTGGGAGTCACCCAGGACTACAGTTCAGATTAACCATCCACATGGCAGTGGTTAAAAGAATCACCACAGGCTTATCCTGGTTTCTGCAGCTGATGGAGAACTTCACCTCCCCCCACACGCCTTTTAATAGCATCAAATACACTGGAGCACTCAGCCCTCCAGGCCGCTGGCTACCATGCTGCTCAGAGAAGGCCCACTGGAAATGAGGCCTCTAAGACGTGTGATCACAGCTTTTATCTTCCTTGCCCCCAGCACAGGCTGATCTTCTAGAGCATTTTGAATCTTCATACCCATTCATTCCATGCAGATTTATTTTTTTATTTTTTAAATATTTATTTATTAATACAAGAGCTGGGGTACAGGCCAGAGGAACAGGAGGGTGAGAGGATTCACCGGAGACAGAGTGGGGAGCAGAAAAGGCAGATGACTGAAAACAATGCTGAGGAGAGCAGCGGGTGAGTCAGGAGAGGTCTGCCATGCCATGTGGGTATCTCCCTGGCCAGCCAGGAATCAAACCTGCGCGGCAGAGGCTGCAGACAGATTCTGCTGCGCTCAACCGCTGTACCACCTGGGAGGCCCTCCATGCAGATTCATTACTGATCAGTCACTGACAGCTCAGCACTGTTCCAAGTATAGGGAAAATAAGTAAATAAAGCAAATGAAATTTCTGCCCTCAAGCGGGTCTATTATATTCCCTATGAAGGTTAAAGCAAGGTAAAACCAAGAGTAAACCAAAGATTTTACTCTTTTCTGATGTTTCTGGTAGAGGCAAGAATAAGGAAGAATGACTAACTTGTAAAAGGCTCGGAGAGTATCATGGAAGGAGGCCTAAGCAAAAGTTTCCATGTGGGAGCCAGCTGTCATGTCCAGCCTCACAGTCCAGAAAGACCCCCCCAAAAGTGGGATGGCTCCCGAAAAGAAGAGAAGTTGCGGGACCAGTCAAGTGAATGTGGTCATTGTGCATTTAATGGCCCAGAAAACAGACTGAGGCTCCAGCATCCCCTCTACATACATCCCTGGGCATATTCGCCAGACAAACTCCCAAATCACACTCAGCTCCTTCTCCACGTCCGCCGCAAAGTAATGTCTTCCTGAGGTGAAGCCCTCATAGCCCAGGCCACAGGGTCACACGTTAAACCACCTAGAAGTGTGAAGCTTCTTCTCAAGGGTGTGTCCATAAGTCACTTCTGTCTGGTTTTCAGACAGAATTAGATTATCCTGAGTTTTGTCTTCATTCAGAGGCACGCTGACTGCAAAAGTGAACAAACATAAACCAACAATGACATGTTTATCAGCTAACAATAGTTCACCTTAAATAAAACCAGCCTGTTTAATGTAAACTATCGGCTTCTTGATCCCCATCTGCTGAAGCTCTTATGGAACTAGAGGGACCTCTACAGGCTCGCCAGGAAACACTGCACACAGAACAAGTCAGTAACTAGGAAAAGAAGTCTTTCTCCACCTCCTCTATGTGGAAAGTTGTCTGTGTCCATAAAGACTCTATTCCAGGAAGCTCCCTGGATTCACTCCCAACTCAGTGGGAGCTAAACCCACCATCTACTTCAAGGTCCCCGGGCAGTCTTCTTTTGCTGACTGGTTTGCCCCAACACACTGCAGAAATAAAATCTGATGGTCTCTGTGCCCATTTTGAGAATCTGTCACATGACCTTGCACATCGTGGTTTGTCGAATTTTACACACATGTGAACATAAAACAGGCTGGCACGTGATGGGACAACTGTATTCCACAGTAGGGGACATCACAGCGAGAGTGAATAGGGACGAGCCTCTTCCCATCCTCTGAAAGTCCATATGGACTGTGAGATTGTATTTTAGGGAAACAACATGATCTAATTTTTAGAAGAACGAGAGGATGAAACTTTTATTTCCGGGTCACAATCTCAGGTATTGACCTAAATAACCATAGATGTGAGTGCTGACCTGAGAGCAGGTGCTGCTACACGAGTCTGGGGCGCTCACTCACCTCATAGCCTGGACACACATCTTTGGCAAGGACATGGTTGTGTCTGCTGTGCTGGGGGGACTGTGCACAGCTCCTGCAGATGGGCTGCCCAGTGTCCTCACACTACAGGGGGAGCTGCTCACACAGCTTCTCACCCTCTACCTCCCCGGGGGCTACTCTCTCGCCTTCCAATGGGACTTCCATTTCAATCTGGAGCTTCCATAGGATTTGCTCTCTCACAAGAAGAATATTTGAAGGGTGGCCTCCTCCACCATAGTCATCTCCTCCTTGGTGCTCCCTGTTGTCCCTGGTTCCTACCCTGTTTTCCCTGATTCCTCCTCTGACGTCCCTAGTTTCTCCTCTGATTTCCCTGGCTCTTCCTCTGACATCCATGAATCCTCCTCTGATGTCCATGAATCCTCATCTGATGTCCATGATTCCTCCTCTGATGTCCCTGGTTGTTCCCCTGAAATGATCCAAATTGTGGTTAGAGGCAGAGAAGAAATAGACACAATTCTTCACAGTTAAGGACACACAGGTGACCTTGCCCTTGTGCCTCCACAAACACCATTTAATTGATTATAGTTTATTGGTAACAATTATGTAGTAAGAAATGTTTTGATAATGAGGACTTTTGAAAGAAGAATTCTTTAGGGGCTACACAAGCTCATTTCAGAAATATACTGAACTATAACGCAAAGTCTTGTGTAAAAGATAACAGTAGATAAATCAGCTCAGTGAAATCTGAAAACAAGTTACATCAATTCTTGCTTTTCCTTTCCATGTGTCTTTGTTGGATCAAACTCAGAGATACTCTAATTTATTTTATTTTTTAAAGATTTATTTATTTATTTATACAAGAACTGGAGTACAGGCCATTGTGCAGGAGGGTGAGAGGATTCACAGAGAGTTAGTGGGAAACAGAACAGGCAGACTGACGAAATACACTGCTGAGGGGAGCAGCAGCATGACAGGAGAGGTCTGCCTCGCCATGTGGGACCCTCACCGGCTGGCTGGTATCAAACCAGCGCTGCAGAGGCTGCGGATAGCTTCACAGCATAGAGCTCAATTGCATGGACCACGAGGGGAGGCCCAATACTGTATTTTAAAATGATGGCAGTATTCATATAGTGGGACAGGGGAGAGGAATAACTTACAGGTTCATAATGCCCTATCTGAAACCCTTGGGGCCAAATATAAAAATTCACAATATTTTTTGAGGTTATAATGGTCTAATGTACAGAACCTCTAAATTACGTGCCCACCCCCAGCAGGGTCTGCCAAAGCCATGAATCAGTACATTGCCTGTCCTGCACCAAGTAGGAATAATAAAAAAGTTAAGTAGAGTCAGATGAGTGCAGTTCAAGGGGGACACAATGGAGGGTGAATCTAGGGTGTTGGCATGATCCCTGCCTCCTCATTTTCCCAGTCTTGTAAAATTCCTTCCATGTGAGTGTGGGCATAACCTGAGAATTGACTCTGAGTAATGGCAAACATGATGGGATGCACCACTGTGGTTGTATTCCCTTACTTAGGACCCCATATTACAGTTGACATAATTTAAAGAGTATCTCTTCAGCTCAGCTCACTTTAAAGAAATAACTGGCCACGTGGAAGCCCATGGGCCATGTGAGGAGTGGTGGCTTCCAGAAGCTGAAGCAGCTCTCAGGTGACAGAATCAGGGCCTCATTCCAACACCCACAATAAAACAAATTCCTCCAATAACTGGAAGAAGATGGGGAGAGGATTATTCCCCACATGAGTCACCAGATGACACACAGCCCAGCCAGCACCCTATCTGCTCTTTGTGACCCCACCTGAGCTGTGCCCAGATTTCCCATGCACGATTCTCTCAGAAAATGCATGTACTTAACTTTAAGCCACTAAAGAATTTTACTGTAACATATAACTGAATAAGCCAGCAAATACTTTCTGGTTAGGACTAATTCAGCACAGAAATGAGTTAGAGGGAAACACTGAGCTTTTTAGAGCCTTAGAACTCTGTAACTGTGGGTGAGGGATTGGAAAATGTCATTTGGGTCAATGTCCTAAAACTATTTGCATCATCTACCTTTCTTGTATGTTCTCAGACTTCCTGAAATATGAACAGTAACCTTTATGGCCCAGTTACTGCACTGAGATCCTTACAAAGTTGATGCACTTAATTTTTATAAGAACCTGAAAAAGGGAAACTGGAATCAAGGAATTGATTCACTTTGGGACACAGTTAATCAATGGGTGAGCAGGCATCTCAGGGATCCCCAGAGGTCCCCAGTATCTTGTGTCCCTGAGTAAGCACTGGAACATCCTGGAATCTCCACGGTGAACATGGTTAACACTGAAGAATTCTTAACTTCCCATACCTTTGTCGGTCTTTAATTTCTTGCTCTCGTCACAGCTGAGCTCAGAATTATTGCAGTCAGTGTGTGGCTCCGAAGACGCAGACTCTGGGACTGAACTCCTAAACTCAGAAGAGGATGGATTTCTTCAGTGGGACATCCCATGAGCTCTATGTACTCAGACTCCTTCCCTCCAAATAAGGATAGCGCTTACCTGTTTAAGGTGTCTGGCTCATCCTACAGAGACACAAGGACAAAAGGAGAGTTAGGGAATCCCCACGTCATGGGGCTTGGCATGAGGGGTGTCTCTGTAAACCCTCCATCCAACAAGGAAAGCAGTGAGCCCCACCTGGATGCTGATGGACACTCCGGTCTCTTGAGTCCCATCCCCACCCCCGAGGGCCCAGAGCACCGCAGCAAGTTGATCCTCCCAGAGATCACAGCAGCGTGTGGGTGGCCTGAGGACTTGGCTGGGAGACCCTATGCTCCCTCTGCAAGACATTCTTTCAGAGACCTGCCTGCCTTCAGATGAGTCTACATTAAATCACTTATCACACAGGCCTTTCCTTAGTGAAGATCCACACACGGCTCATGAGAATGGGCCATTGCAGTGGGACAGGTGGCCCGTGCAGGTGGAGCAAGTCAGGTGACATTGAAACCTTTCATTGGGACTGAGTGGCAAAAAAAATAAACAGCTCCCACAATTCATGTTTATGGGGTTAATCCCTTATGCCTCAGAAAAAGGTCCAGACTGGCCTCTTTAAGTGAGCGAGCTATTCACAAACAAGGGAGGAAGTTCTCATACACGTGGCTGTCCAACTGCTGGTGGCTGCACCAGTTAACTTGAGGAGTCTTTCGGGAGAGAATTTGACAATCAGAGTTCTGTGCATACGGGACTTACAAGAATCCTTACTGTAAAAAAAGAAAACTATTCTCTTTAAAACATGTGTTTCCATCTAAGTCATCTATTTCAAAGAGATAGTAGTATCATGGCCATTACAATGTCTTACTAAACACAGAGGATGTCATAACCCTAAATGAAAGTTAAGTGAGATGTGTATTTAAAAGGAAAAAAAAAAAAAGGTATTAAACATGGATATTTTGAAGGTCTGAAAGAGGGATCTTAGAAAAAGGAAGAAGGTAAAAGCAAGTGTTAAATGTCTTAAAGAGTGTGAGAGTGTTTGAAGAAAGCCAAAGCAAGTGTTGAAGGTCTGAGCGAGAGGGAGGAAAAGAAATTTTCAGAAAGTGTCAAAAAGGCGAAAGCAAGAAGATGTGAAAAGACAAAAGCAAGTAGGTCAGAGAAAGGAATTTTTTTTTTTTAAGATTTTATTTATTTATACAAGCAGTACAGGGCAGAGGTGTGGGAGGGTGAGAGAATTCACCAGAGAAAGCAGGGAGCAGAACTGGCAGATGGACTGAAGACACTGATGAGAGGAGCAGCGGGTGAGGCAGGAGAGGTCTGCCGCGCCATGTGGGTTTCTCACTGGCCGGCTGGGAATTGAACCTGCGCTGCAGAGGCTGTGGACAGTTCTACAGCATGGTGCTCAACGCACTGTGCCACCAGGGAGGCCCAAGAAAGGAAATTTTTAAGAAAGCAAAGTAGTGTTGTAAGAAAGGAAGAAAAAGTGAAAAAAGCCAAAAGCAAGTGTTAAAGAAAAGTAAGAAAGCAACGAAAGTGTTTAGGTGTGAGAGAGGGATCTTAGGGAAAACAAATGTCTACATGCTGCAATGACTCACTACAAATGGTAAAAGGACCAGTGATTCTAGCAGTTTCTTCATTAGCTCCAGAGGTTGAACATGGCCTTGAAGACCTACACTGACATGGAGGAGACCAGTCAGGCTGAGGAAAAACAGAGAAAAATGAGGGAGAAGACAAAAGAAGGCCCCAGTATATGGCAGTTGGCGCAGCGAGCCCCCACCACCTCAGACTCGCCCGAGGCCCCATCATCCCAGGCATTCAGGACGTCACCCTGTTCATGGGCTGCCAGCGTGCTTCTACTGCCAGCAGCCAGGACACCTCAGCCACGAGTGTTTGAAGAAGCCACCCCCATGCCTGCCCACAGTGCCACTGCACAGGCCACTGCAGGAGGGACTGTTCCACTCTGAGAGAGACAGGGGTCAGCCCAAACCACAGGCCAAGATGGGAGGACAGGCTTGACCATCAGCTACCTCTGACTATGTAGAACCAGGTAGAGGAGAAGAAGATGTTTTCTAAAGAAGCCCAGAGATTAGATAAACCTCGGGTGACCCTAAAAGTGGCAGACAAAAACAAATCACCCTCTTGGTGAGTAAGGGACCACTTACTCTACCTTGCTCCATTGTCCCTACACTGGCCTACTGATGACTAGCCTGAGCCAGGACACTTTCATACTTCTAGTGAGATAAAAGTAAACCTACTTGTTAAAAAAAAAAAAATCTATGTTATAGAAGGCCTTACAGGTGGGACAAGGGTCCTGTAGGCTAAAATCAATATTGGCTTCTATAGGAAAACAACTTCTGTCCTGGTTGCTCCTCTTTATTATTTTATTGTTTGGGCTGTGCATCCTCAGCACCCTCATCAGAATCATCTCCTGTCGCCGCAAAGCCAGCAGATGTCAGATGGTCCTTCAGATGGAGCCTGATAGGACGCCTCTACCGAACTTCCTCCGAAGCCCCTTAGATTGCTGCCCTGCAGTGGAGCCCTGACTGCTCGCCCACGTCACCCACTTTAAGCAGGAAGCAGTGACTGGTCAGATCTGTCCTAACAGCAGTGAGGGGCTCCATTCGTAGAAGGGCTACTGAGTCCCAGGGCAAGTTCGAGTTAAGTAGGCAGTTTCAGGGACAGTATAGGCAGGGACTTCAGGAGAGTTAAAGAGGCTTCTGAGTCAAGGACAGTAAATTCTAAGTGCTAACCCACACATACACCACAGGGGAGGTCAGAAAGTCCAGGAGGATGAAACAAGAATGGAATATTAGTCAGCAATCAAAAAAGATAAACTCATGCAATTGCAGCAACATGGATGGAGCTGGAAGGGATCATGCTCAGTGAATTAAGTCAGAAAGAAAAAGAAAAACACCAAATGGTGTCAGTCATAAGAGGAATTTAAAAATAAGGGACCAGGAAAAAGACTAACTATAATAAAGAAAAAGTCAAAATCAACAAGCAACTATAAACCAGAGACATATTATGGGGGGTGGGGGTGGGTAGAGGAAGGATTAAGGTCAAAATAAGGGGATGCAACTCTATTGGGAATATAACCAAAATGAAAATGCATACATTGTGCAAAAATGAAAAATGATGTAAGAATTATATAAAAAAAAATTAAAAAAAAATTCTGTCCCTAGGGAGTAAGGTACTGGGCATCCTAACCAATCAGTGTTATAAGGCTGACAGATACAGAGACATTCACATAGACACCACGGACATAGAAATAAAGTATTTTTCCTTGAGTATCATCTATTTCTCATGGCCTGGTGACAATAAACCATCAAGTTTATGCTTGGCCCAATCAGGCCCTCAGTGTTTGTTCTAGGATGGAAAAGACTCAAATTCTTACCTCCTGTTCACTTGTTTCTTCTGTTTCACTCAAGTTCAAACAGTCGTCTAACAATTCTTTCATTTCTCTCCTAAACTCCAGGACTTTTTCCTGATAAAAATTGGGTGAAGAAAGAAAGCATTGTTAAGATGACAGATTCATCAGGTTCCTGAGAGGAATCCCTGCATTCAAGAGACTAGAATGACATGAAATATCACTGAATCCTTACACTTTCAGTGTAAGTACCCCGAGGACTGTGCGCGGTGATACAGGTGACCCCTTATTCTCAGAGCACGTGGCAGGATGGCTGCCATCATGTCTGCTGTAGAATTGGAGGATGAGGAAGGGGTAACTAACCTACCCAAGGGCTATGACTATCTGCTTCCTGAACCTCATGTGCTGACCCTCAGGCAGAGCTATATGGACCTCTACAGCCTCGCCAGGAAACGCTGCACACAGAACAAGACAGTAACCATCTGAAAGAAGCCTTTCTCCACCTCTTATATGTGGAAAGTTGTCTGTGTCCATCAGGACTCCAAAATTGGTGGGCCTGACACCCACATGAAGAAACTCCAGGCACTCTTCTTTTGCTAATAGGTTTATCCTCACAGGCTGCAGAAGAAATAAAATCTGGTGGTCTCTGTGCCTGTTTTGGCAATCTGCCACATGACCTTGCACATTGTGGTTTCTCTAATGCTTCATACACGTAAGGATAAAAAAAGGCAGTGCGAATTTTGACTACTATATTCTACAGCAGGGGGTCATCATGACAGGAGTGAATAGATATGAGACTGTCATCATCCCATGAAAGTTCATAAGGAGCATGGGATAGTATATTGGGGAAATGTCCGAGAGACATGGGTCAGCCCAAACCACAGGCCAAGATGGGAGACAAGCTTGACCGTCAGCTGCCTGACTATGAAGAACCAGCTACAGGTTAAGAAGACGTTTTCTAAAAACACCCAAAAGTGAGACAAGAATCAGGTCACCTAAAAGTGGCAGACAAAAAAAAAAAAAAAAAAAAATCACATTCTTGGTGATTCAGGGGGCACATACATACTTTGCCTTTCTCTATTTTCTTTAGACTGGCCTGCTCATGACTAGTCTGAGCCAGGTCACTTCAACACTTCTAGTGAGAGCAAAGAAAACGCAGTCATTTAAAAATGTCTGTATTACAGATGGCCTTACAGGCAGGACAAGCACCAAGTTGGCTACAATCAATCTAGGCTCTACAGGAAACAAACTTCTGTCTTGGTTGCTCCTCATTCTGGTACCCTCACTAAATTTATTTATGACTTTCTTGTTTGGACCTTGCATCCTCAACACCCTCATCAGAATCATCTCCTGTTGCCTCAAAGCCAGCAGATGTCAGATGGTCCTTCAGATGGAGCCTCCATCCATAGCTTAGTTAAGATGGTCTCCTTAACTAATCTCCTCGGCCCTTACATCACCACCCTGCAGTGGAGCCCTGACTGCTCGCCCGCATCATCCATTTTCAGCAGGAAGCAGTGACTGGTCAGATCAACAGCATCTGTCCTAACAGCAGTGAGGGGCTCCGTCCGTACAAGGGGTACTGAGTCCCAGGGCAAGTCAGAGTTAAGTAGGAAGCTTCAGGGCCAGTGCAGGCAGGGACTTCAGGAGAGTTAAAGAGGCTTCTGAGACAAGGACAGTGAATTCTAAGTGCTAACCCACACATACACCATAGGGGAGGTCAGAAAGGCCAGGAGGACGAAACAAGAACAGTACACAGGGCAGTGCCTGGTGACTGACTGTAGCTTCTCCTACACACACTGGAACCCTGAAAAAAAAGAAATTGTCTTTGAAGGCTGCACCCTGAGATGGGAGCACCAGAGATATGAGGGAATAAAATAAAAAAGGGGGAAATGAAGTGAAACAGGTCAGGCTGACTGTGAGCTGAAGTCGGGACAGAGCCTGTAGACAGAATTTCAGGGAACAACGGAGAAGCGCCCTTAAGGCCATACACGCCCTGAGTCACGCATCCCCAGCTGCTGTGTCCTTTGCTTTACTCAATAAATACTCTGTACCCTAGTGGCTCTGGCTCAGATTTTGCAGAGATCTCCTCCGGGCTGCTGGTGTGAAGCCACCAGCGTAAATAAAGAGCTTCCCTCCTCCTCTCTGAGTGCTCCTGCTCCCTCAGGACAATCTGCCAGAACAGTCACCCTTAAAGACAGAAAACTCTGCTGTGTTACAGCATGGACGGGCTGGGGAGACACCTCTGTCAGAAAGAAAAGGACAATATTTTCATGAGCTAGTAGGATTTAAACAGAATGTGGGATGGGGGACCAGGTGACAGGAGGGAGAGGGACATGGGGACACTGTTTACTGGGGAGAGTTTCAGGCTGGGAGGAGGAACCTGTTGTGCAGATGGAGAGTGGAGATGGGGGCTCCACAGTGTGATGCTGATGCCTGTAATGACAATGTGTGAGATGGGGAGCAGGTACATTTGTGATTTTTTTATTTTAACAGTCTCCCCTACACCCCCATCACACACACAGAAAAGTCTGTTCAGCTACGAAGACACTCTTCACATGAGTCCTTTGAGGTGGAAGACCAGTAAACAGTGTCCCCGTGTCCCTCCTGCCACCTGGTTCCCCCATTCTACGTTCTGCTAAATCAACTGGGAGGCAGGCACATATAAGTGGGAGAGGCCGTCATAATTCTCTATATTCACCAGGGTAATTTCCTTCTTCTTCAGTGAAGATACAAGAGAACAAAGGACAAATGCTTGACAAATTAATTGTGTAACCACTGCCAAGGTGAAACATTAAGTAAACCCAGGTTTTCCTGAGATGCAGCCTTAAAAGGTTACCATTCCGTACAACTACTCAATCTCTTTATTGGCATCATCTCCCATTATGGTGCCACCATCTCCACTCTGCATCTGTACAAATAGCTCATTATTCCCATATGAAACGAAAACACTAAACAACATCTCCTTTGTTCCTAGCCCAGCTGCTATATACCAGCCAGAGGGATGTGTAAATCTCCATTTCTGAGGGAGTGTGTGAAGGGAAGGCTTTTGATGAATATCAACAAGCAAGGCTGGCAGGTGACTCCCATGCACTCACAGGGGAGGTCTGGGGGGCAGAATCTGACCATAGTTACCAGCACTAAGCATCTACCCAGCCAGAGACATTTATCATTGCTGAGTTTAGACTAGCAGAAAGTAAACCACCCATCTGGTGGGACTTGCTTTAATTTGGCAGATACAGAACTGCAGTTTCCATGGCTACACTATCAGCTCATGCAGTGTGGCCGTGACTGAGATATTGTGGTCAAGGTCACTCATCAGGCTGAATCAGAACCTTTGCGGAGGAGGAGAGAGCAGCTCCAACTCTGACACTAACGTGGTTTCCCTTCATGTCTATAACATTGGAGGTTCTCCCTGCTACCCAAGACCCTAAAATGAGGGACGTGTGACTGTCCTTTGAGTGTGAACATTAACACCCACACACAAGGGATTAGTGCAGAGGCTGGAAGACACTCCTGAGAGAGGAGGATGACTAAACAGTCTGGAGCACTAACTGCCAACTGAGGGATGACCTCAATCTTTCACTCAAGGCTGGGTTCTCTTCCCAGGAGAGGGGCAGCTATGGAAAGTCTCAGAGACCCCCAGTGCGCATGAGCTGCAGCAGCTCTGTCCTCATCGCCAGCCTCCTGAGCTGCAGGGACATGACCTCACCTGAGGGGACCTTGGTCTCACTGATCACAAAGAATGGTTTGTAGAACATGAGGGAGGCTGTGTGGAGGGAAAAAGTGAACCCTGTAGGGTGGTGAATATGTCAAAGTGCCATGTTTGAGGTCTTCAAATCATGAAGTTATTTAACATTTCAGTTCTTCAATCTGAGGTATTTATAATGTGAAACCCAGTCTAGGTTGTTCTATGCAAGAAAGAATAAAATTCTGTCTCTACGGGCTGAGGTGCTGGGCATCCTAACCAATCACTATTACAAGGCTGAAAAGATACAAAGAAATTCACATAGACACTAGGGACATAAAAATAAAGCAGGTTTCTTTGGCTGTCATCTATTTCTCATGGGCTAGTGATAATAAACCATCAAGTTGATGCTCTGCCCATGCATGCCCTCTGTGTATGTTCTAGGATAGAAAAGACTCAAGTTCTTACCTCCTGTTCTCTTGTTTGCTCTCTTGACTTCAACTTCAGACTCAACAACTGGTCTAACAGGTTTCTCACTTTTGTCCTAGAATCCTGGAGTTTTTCCTGATCAAATCGGGTGAATAAAGAAAGTGTAGTTAAGATGACAGAGTCATCATGTTCCTGAGAAGAATCTCTGCCTTCCAAGAGACTAGAATGACATGAAATATCATTGAATATTTACACTTTCAGTATAAGCACCCTGAGGACTGTATGCAGTGATACAGGTGACCCCTTAGACCCAGAGCACTTGGCAGGATGGCTGCCATCATGCTGCTGTAGAATTGGAGGCTGGGGAAGGGGTAACTAACCTGCCCTAGTGCTATGACTATCAGTTTCTGGAACCTCATGTGCTGACCTTCAGGCAGAGCTATATGGACCTCTACAGTCTCACCAGAGACTTGTTCTGCACACAGAACAAGAACGTAACCATCTAAAAGAAGCTTTTCTCCATATCCTATATATGGAAAGTTGTCTGTGTCCATCGGGACTCTCTTCCGGGAAGGTCCCCAGATTCACTCCAAGTTGGTGGCAACTAAACCCACATGAAGGAACTCCAAGCAGTCTTCGTTTGCTGATTGGTTTAACCTCACAGACTGCAGGAGAAATAAAATCTGGTGGTGTCCATGCCTGTTTTGGCAATCTGTCACATGACCTTGCACATTGTGGCTTCTCTAATGCTACACACATGTGAAGATAAAAATGGCTGGTGCGTATTTCAATAACTGTATTCTAGCGCAAGGGGTGATCATGACAGGAGTGAATAGGGATGAGATTCTCACATTCTATGAAAATCCATAAGGACCATGGCTTATAATTTGGGGAAACATCCAAGAAACTGTGTTCAGCCCAAATGAAAGTCAAGATGCCCATAATTTGGCAGATACAGAACTTCAATTTCCATGGACATGCTATCAGTTCACACAGTGTGGCAGTGACTGAGATACTGTGGTCAAGGTCACTCATCAGGATGAACTGGAACCTTTTTGGAGGATGAAGAGAGAGCAACTCGAACTCTGGCATTGACGTGTTTTCCCTTCATGTCTATAACGATGGAGGTTCTCCCAAGACCCTAAAATGAGGGACGTGTGACACTCCTTTGAGTGTGAACTTTAACACCCACACACAAGGGATTAGTGCAGAGGCTGGAAGACACCCCTGAGAGAGGCAGGTGACTAAATAGTCTGGAGCACTAACTGCCAACTGAGGGATGCCCTCAATCTTTCGCTCTAGGCTGGTTTCTCTTCATAGGAGAGGGGCAGCTATGGAAAGTCTCACAGACGCCCTGTGCACCTGAGCTGTAGCAGCTCTGTCCTCATCGTCAGCCTCATGAGCAGCAGGAACATGAGCTCACCTGGGAAGGACCCTCACTGCCTGCAAAGAATGGTTTGTGGAACATAGGGGAGGCAACGTGGAGGGAAAGAGCAAACCCTGTAGGGTGGTGAATATGTCAAAGTGGTATGTTTGAGGTCTTCAAGTCATGAAGTTATTTAACATTTTAGTTCTTCATTCTGAGATATTTATAATGTGAAACCCAGTCTACATGTTCTATACAAGAAAATCAAAACTCTTTCTCTACGGGCTAAGGTGCTGGGCATCCTATCCAATCACTATTATAAGGTTGAAAAGATACAGAGAAATTCTCATAGACACTACAGACATAAAAATAAAGCAGGTTTCTTCTTTGGCTGTCATCTATATCTCATGGGTTGCTGAGAATAAACCGTCAAGATTATGCTCTACCCAACCACACCCTCCGTGCATGCTCTAGGATGGAAAAGGACAACTTCTTACCTTGCATTCACTTGTTTGTTCTTTTGACTTCAATTTCAGATGCAACGACTGGTCTAAAACTTCCCTCAGTTTTGTTATAGCCTCCTGGAGTTTTTCCTGATCAAAATTGGGTGAAGAAAGAAAGCGTAGTTAAGACGACAGATTCATCAGGTTCCTGAGAGGAATCCCTGCCTTCCAAGAGACTGGAATGACATGAAATATCATTGAATCCTTACACTTTCAGTATAAGAGCCCTGCGGACTGTGTGCAGTGATACAGGTGACCCCTAATTCCCAGCGCATGTGGCTGGATGGCTGCCATCAAATCTGCTGTAGAATTGGAGGTGGGGAAAAGGCTAACTAACCTACCCAAGGACGATGACTATTGGTTTCTTGAACCTCATGTGCTGACCCTTAGGCAGAGCTATATGGACCTCTACAGCCTCGCCAGGAAACGCTGCACCCAAAACAAGAGAGTAACCATCTAAAAGAAGCCTTTCTCCACCTCCTATATGTGGAGAGTTGTCTGTGTCCAGGACTCTTTCTGGGAAGCTCCTCAGATACACTCCCAAATTGGTGGGAACTAAACCCATATGAAGCATCTCTAGGCAGTCTTCTTTGCTGTTTGGTTTAGCCTTGCAGATTGCAGGAGAAATAAAATCTGGTGGTCTCTGCTTATTTGAGAATTTGTCACAAGACCTTGCATATCATGGTTTCTCTGATTTTAAACACATGTTAAGATAAAAAAGGCTGGCGCATGTTTCGAAAACTGTATTTACAACAAGGGTTCATCATGGCAAGAGGGAAGAGGGAGGAGACTCTCACCATATTATGAAAGTCCATATGGACCATGGGATTGTATTATGTGGAAACGTTCAAGAGACAGGGGGTCAGCCCTAACCACAGGCCAAGATGGGGAGGACAGGCTTGACAGTCAGCTGCCTCTGACAATGAAAAACCAGCTGCAGGTTAAAAAACGATTTCTAAATAAGCCCAGATGTGAGACAAGAAGCAGGTGACCCTAAATGTGGCAGACCCAAAAAAAAAGACTTAGAGTGGCCTACTGATGACTAGCCTGAGACAGGACACTTTAACACTTCTAGTGAGATAAAAGAAGAACTAAAGTTATTTAAAATATCTGTATTACACATGGCCTTCCGCTAGGACAAGGACCTGTAGGCTACAACCAATCTTGGCCTCTACAGAAAAGCAACTTCTGTCCTGGTTGCTTCTCTTGCTGGTTCCTTCACAAATTTTCATTATTCTTTTCTTGTTTGGGCTTGCATCCTCAACACCACTCTCAGAATCATCTCCTGTCACCTCAAAGCCAGTAGACTTCAGATGGTCCTTCAGAAGGAGCCTGATAGGATTCCTCCTCTGTCTTTCCTCCTGGGTGCCTTAGATAGCCACCATTTTTCCTAACAGCAGTGAGGGGCACCATCTGTAGAAGGGGTACTGAGTTCCAGAGCAAGTCAGGGTTAAGTCGGCAGCTTCAGAGATAGTGCAGGCAGGGACTTCAGGAGAGTTAAAGAGGCTTCTGAGAAAAGGACAGTAAATTCTAGATGCTAACCAACACATACAGCAGAGGGGAGGTCAGAAAGTCCTGGAGGATGAAACAAAAACAGTACACTGGGCAGTGCCTGGTGACTGACTGCAGTTTCTCTCTCACACATAGGAACTATAAAAAAAAAAATGTGTTGAAATGGATGCATCAGTGATCTGAGCACAATAGATGTGATGGAATAAATATAAAAATGGGAAAATGAAGAGGAACATGTCAGGCTGACTGTGGATGAGCTGAAGTCGGGACAGAGCCTGTAGACTGAGAATTTCAGGGAACAACGAATAAGCGCCCTCAAGGCCACAGGAAACCTGACTCACGCATGCCCAGCTGCTGTGTCCCTTGCTTTACTCAATAAATACTCTGCACCCTAGTTGCTGGGGCTCAGATTGTGGAGAGAGATCTCCTCCGGGCTGCGGGTATGAAGTTGCCAGCGTAAATAAAGAGCTTCCCTCCTCCTTTCTGAGTGCTCCTGCTCCCTCAGGACAATCTGCCAGAACAGTCACCCTTAAAGACAGGAAACTCTGCTGTGTTACAGCATGGATGAGCCCAGGAGACACCTTGGTCAGAGACAAAAGGACCGTATTTTCATGACTTCTTTAACCTAGTCAGCTTTAAAAATTGAACATGGAATGGGGGGACCAGGTGGCAGGAGGGACCTGGGGACACTGTTTACTGGGGAGAGATTCAGGTTGGGAGGAGGAAACCGTTGTGCAGATGGAGAGTGGAGATGGGGCTCCACAGTGTGACGCTGATGCCAGTAAAGACACTGTGTAAGACGGGGAGCATGGGGAATTTGTGATTTGTTTTTTTGACACTGTTCCCTAAGCCCCATCACACACACTGAGAAAGGTCTGTTCAGCGACAAAGACAGACTTTACGAGTCCTTTGAGGTGGAGGAATGTCCAACATTTTCTGCTGAATCAACAGGGAAGCCGGCACTTATATGTGGAGACGGTGTCATAATTATCATAGTCACCAAAGTAATTTTTTTCTTCTTCAATCAAAATACAAGAGGACAAAGGACAGATGCTAGATAATTTCATTGTATAACTACCAGCAAAGTCGAAACTAGGTAAACCCAGGTTTTCTCTGAGATGCAGTCTCAAAAGATTACCATTCTTCCATCTACATGTTCTCGTTATTGGCATCATCTTCTCATTGTGGGCGGCCTTCTCCACTCTCCATCTGGACAAATAGTTCATCCTTCCGACATGAAACCTACCCATTAAAGAATATCACCTCTGTCCTCCTCCCACCTGGGAACCACCAGGTAGAGGGATATGGAAACATCCATTTCTGAAGGAGTGTGTGAAGAGAAGGCTTTTGATAAACATCAACAAGCAAGGCTGAGAGGTGACTCCCATAACTCAGAGGGGAGGTCTGGGTTGCAGTATTTGATCATAGTTACAAGCAGTAAGCATTCACCCAGCCAGAGTCCATTTATCATCCATGAGTTTAGACCAGCAGAAACAGAAACACCCATCTGGTGGGACTCCCTTTAATTTGGCAGATACAGGACTGCAGTTTCCATGGCTACATTATCAGCTCACGCAGTGTGGCCATGAGTGAGATACTGTGGTCAACTCACTGACCACGATAAATTGGAATATTTGAGGACAAGGAGAGAACAGTTTGAACTCTGGCATTACCATGGTTTCACTTCATGTTTGTAACAATGGAAGTTCTCTCTGCTACCTAAGACCCTAACATGAGGGATGTGTGACTGTTCTTTGAATGTGAACTTTAACATCCACACACAAGGGATTAGTGCAGAGGCTGGAAGACACCCCTGAGAGAGGAGGAGGACTAAATAGTCTGGAGCACTAACTGCCAACTGAGGGATGACTTCAATCTTTCCCTCAAGGCTGGGTCCTCTTCCCAGGAGAGGGGCAGCTACGGAAAGTCTCAGAGAACCCCAGTGCACATGAGCTGCAGCAGCTCTGTCCTCATCGCCAGCCTCATGAGCGGCAGGAACACGAGCTCACCTGGAGGGACCTTGTTCTCACTGTACCCAAGGAATGGTTTATGGAACATGGGGGAGGCAGTGTGGGGGCAAATGCAAACCTTCTTCGGTGATGAATGTGTCCAAGTGTCATGTTTGAGGTTTTCACATGAAGATATTTGAGGTTTTCACATGAAGATATTTAACACTTCAGCTCTTGAAACTGAGGGATCTATAATGTGAAACCCAGTGTAGCATTTTCTATGCAAGAAAGATCAAAATTCTCTCTCTACTGGCTGCAGTGCTGGGCATCCTAACTAATCACTATTATAAGGCTGAAAAGATACAAAGAAATTTACATAGACAGTAGGGACATAAATATAAAGGATGTTTCTTTGGCTGTCATCTATTTCTCATGGGCTGGTGACAATAAACCACCAAGTTCATTCTCTGCCCATCCACATCCTCTGTCTATGTTCTAGGATGGAAAAGATGCAACAACTTACCTCCTGCTCTCTTGATTGTTCTCTTATCTTCAAGTTCAGACTCAAACATTGTTCTAACATGTCTCTCTCTTTTGTCATCGCCTCCTGGATTTTTTCCTGATCAAAATTGGGTGAAGAAACAAAGTGTATTTAAGATGACAGATTCATCAAGTTCTTGAGGAGTCCCTGCCTTCCAAGAGACTAGAATGATATGAAATAGTGTTGAATCCTTACACTTTAAGTATACGTGCCCTGAGGACTCTGTGCAATTATAAAGCTGACCTCTTATTCCCAGGGCACTTGGTGGGATGGCTGCCATCATGTCTGCTGTAGAATCGGAGGCTGGGGAAGGGGTAATTAACCTGCCCAAGGGCTAAGACTATTGGCTTCTTGAGCCTCATGTGCTGACCCTCAGGCAGAGTCATATGGACCTCTACAGCCTCGCCAGGAAATGCTTCCTACTCAGAACAAGATAGCAACCATCTGAAAGAAAACTTTCTCCACCTCCTATATGTGGAAAGTTATCTGTGTCCATGAGGACTCTCTTCAGGGAGCTCCCCAGATTCACTCCCAAAATGGTGTGTCCCAAAACCACCTGAAGGAACTCCAAGCAGTCTTCATTTGCTGATTGATTTATCCTTGCAGACTGCAGGAAAAATTAAATCTGGTGGCGGCTATGCCTGTTTTGGGAATCTGTCACATGACCTTGCACATTGTGGTTTCTCTTATGTTACACACATGGAAGATAAAAAATGTGGGGCGTATTTCCACAACTGGATTCTACAGCAGGGGGTCATCACAGCAGGAGTGAAAAGGAGGAGACTCTTACCATACTATCTAAGTCCATATGGACCGTGAGATTGTATTTTGGGGAAACGTCTGAGAGATGTGGGGTCAGCCCAAACCACAGGCCAAGAAGGGATGGCATGACTGTCAGCTGCCTCTGACTATGAAAGGCCAGCAACAGATTAAGAACACAATTTCTAAAGAAGCCCAGAGGTGAGGCAAGCCTTGGGTGACCCTAAAAGTGGCAGTCAAAAAAAAAAAAATCCTCTTGTTGAATCAAGGGCCACTTACTCTGCTTTGCTCTGTTTTCTTTAGACTGGCCTACTGATGATTAGCCTGAGCCAGGACACTTTAACACTTCTAGTAAGATGAAAAACAAGCTAAAGTTATTAAATGTATCTGTATTACACATGGCCTTACAGGAGGGGCAAGGGCCTAGCTGGCTTCAATCAATCTATGCCTCTAAAGGAAACGAACTTCGTCCTGGTTGCTCTTCTTTCTGGTTTCCTCACTAATTTTCTTTATGATTTTCTTTTTTTTTTAAACGATTTATTTATTTATACAAGTACTGGGTACATTCAGAAGCGCAGGAGCGTGAGGGGAGCAGTGGGAGACAGGAGAGGTCTGTCGGGCCACGTGGGACCCTTGCCCGGCGGTCGGGGTTTGAACCAGTGCTGCAGAGGCTGCGGGCAGCTCCGCAACCCAGCGCTCAACCGCTGCACCACCAGGGAGGCCCATTTTATGATTTTCTTGTTTGGGCCTTGCATCCTCAACACCCTCGTCAGAATCATCTCCTGTCGCCTCAAAGCCGGGAGACAAAAGATGGTCCAACAGATGGAGCCTTGACAGGATGCTTCCACTGTCCTTACTACCAAGGCCCAGAGATCACCACCCTGCAGTGGAACCATGTCACCCATTTTCAGTAGGAAGCAGTTATTGGTTAGATCGATGACCTTTATCCTAACAGCAGTGAGGGGCTCCACCAGTAGAAGGGATAGAGAGTCCCAGGGCAAGTCAATTAATTAGGCAGCTTCAGGGACAGTGCAGGCAGGGACCTCAGGAGAGTTAAAGAGGCTTCTGAGATGAGGACAATAAATTCTAAGTGCTAACCCACACATACACCAGAGGGGAGATCAGAAAGTCCAGGAGGACAAAACAAAAACAGTACACTGGGCAGTGCCTGGTGACTGACTGCAGTTTCTCTCAGATACACTGGAACCCTAAAAAATACTGTCTTCGAAGGCTGCACCCTGAGATCTTAGTGCCACAGATACGATGGAATAAAAATTTAAAAAAGGGGAAATGAAGTGGACAATGTCAGGCTGATTGTGGATGAGCTGAAGTTGGGACAGAGTCTGTAGACTGAGAATTTCAGGGAACAAAAGATAAGCGCCCTCCAGGCCACACGCACCCTGAGTCACGCATCCCCAACTGCTGTGTCCCTTGCTTTACTCAATAAATACTCTGTACCCTAGTTGCTGGGGCTCAGATTGTGGAGAGAGATCTCCTCTGGGCTGCAGGTGTGAAGCCGCCAGCGTAAATAAAGAGCTTCCCTCCTCCTCTCTGAGTGCTCCTGCTCCCTCAGGACAATCTGTCAGAACAGTCACCCTTAAAGACAGGAAACTCTGCTGTGTTACAGCATGGATGAGCCGGGGAGAGACTATGGTCAGAGACCAAAAGACTATATTTTCTTGACAGGGGACCAGGTGACAGGAGGGACATGGGGACACTGTTTACTGGGGGAGAGTTTCAGGTTGGGAGGAGGAACCCGTTGTGCAGATGGAGAGTGGAGATGGGGGCTGCACAGTGTGATGCTGATGCAGTGCATAAGATGTGTAAGATGGTGCAATAACTGCCAACTGAGGGATGACCTCAATCTTTCATCAAGGCTGGGTTCTCTTCCCAGGAAAGGGGCAGCTATGGAAAGTCTCAGAGACCCCAGGTGCGCATGAGCTGTAGCAGCTCTAGCCTCATCGCCAGCCTAATGAGTGGCAGGGACATAAGCTCACCTGGAGGGCACCTGGTCTCACTGATGATAAAGAATGGTTTGTGTAACATGGGGGAGGCAGCTTGGGGGGCAAATGTAAACCCTTTACGGTGGTGGAAGTGTCAAAGTGCCATGTTTGAGGTTTTCAAATCATCAAGTTATTTAACATTTCAGTTCTTTAATCTGGGGTATTTATAATGTGAAACCAAGTCTAGGATGCTCAGAGCAAATAGATAAAAATTCTGCCTTTACGTTCTGAGCTGCTGGGCATCCTAACCAATCACTATTATAAGGGTGAAAAGATACAGAGAAATTCTCATAGACACTAGAGTAATAAAAATAAAGCATGTTGCTTTTTTGGTTGTCATCTATTTCTCATGTCCTGATGAGAATAAAGCATCACATTTATGATTTCCCCAACCAGGCCCTCTCTGTATGTTCTTGGATGGAAAAAACTCAACTTACATCCTGTTCTCTTCTTTGTTCTCTTGACTTCAACTTCTCACTCTTAGACTGCTCTGACAGTTCTCTCACTTTTGTCACAGCCTCCTGGATTTTTTCCTGATCAAATTTGGATGAAGAAAGAAAGTGTAGTTAAGATGACAGATTCATCAGGTTCTTGAGAGGAATCCCTGCCTTACAAGAGACTAGAATCACATGAAAAATATTTAAATCCTTACCCTTAGAGTATAAGCACCCCAGGACTATGTGTGGTGTTATAGTTGACCCCGTATTCCCAGAGCACTTGGCAGGATTACTGTCATCATGTCTGCTGTAGAACTGCAGGTTGCAGAAGGGTTAGCTAATCTACCCAAGGGTTATAACTATCAGCTTCTTGAACCTCATGTGCTGACCCTCAGGCAGAGCTATATGGGTCTCTACAGCCTCATCAGGAAATGCTGCACACAGAACAAGTAGTACCCACTAAAAGGAATCTTTCTCCACCTTGTATACGTGGAAAGTTGTCTGTGTCCATCCAGACTCTCTTTCAGGAAGCTCCCCAGATTCAATCCAAAATGGTGGAAATACCCACTAAAGGAACTCCAGGCAATCTTCTTTTGCTGATTGGTTTAGCCTCACAGACTAGAGGAGAAATAAAATCTGGTGGTCTCTGAGTCTGTTTTGGCAATCTGTCACATGGTGTTGCACATCGCGGATTCTCTAATGTTACACACATGTGAAGATAAAAGAAAGCTGGCGCATATTTCGACCACTGTATTTACATCAGAGGGTCAAACACTAGGTAAACCCAGGGTTTATTGGAGATGCAGTCGCAAAAGGTCACCATTAGCCCCATCTACTCATTCTCATTATCGGCATCATCTTCATATTGTGGTGCCGACTCTATATGCACATATAGTTCATCCTTCTGACACAAAGTTCAATCACTGAACAAAGTCACTTTGTTCCTTCTCCCACCTGGAACCCACCAGTCACAGGGATCCTTTCTGAGAGAGTGTGTAAAGGGAAGGATTTGGATGAACATCACCAACAGGCTGGTTGGTGTCTCCCCTGGACTCAGAGGGGAGGTCTGGGTCCCAGAATCTGATCATAGTTACCAGCAATAAGCATCACCCAGCCAGAGCATTTAGCATTTGTGAGTTTATGACCAGCAGAAAGCAAACCCATCTGGTGGGACACTCTTTAATTTGGAAGATACAGAATTGAATTTTCCATTGCTACCCTATCAGTTCACGGAATGTGGCAGTGACTGAGACACTGATGTCAAGGTCACTGACCTGGTTGAACTGGGATGTTTGTGCAGGACAAGAAGAGAGCAGCGGAACTCTAGCATTCATGTGGTTTCCCTTCATGTTTGTAACAATGGAGGTTCTCCCCGCTACCCAAGACCGTAACATGAGGGACATGTGACTGTCCTTTGAGTGTGAACTTAAACACGCACACACAAGAGATTACTGCAGAGGCTGGAGCATACCCCTGAGAGAGGCAGGATGACTAAATAGTCTGGAGCACTAACTGCCAACTGAGTGTGAACTTAAACACGCACACACAAGAGATTAGTGCAGAGGCTGGAACATACCCCTGAGAGAGGCAGGATGACTAAATAGTCTGGAGCACTAACTGCCAACTGGGTTCTCTTCCCAGGAGAGGGGCAACTATGGAAAATCTCAGATGCCCCCAGTGTGCATGAGCTGCAGCAGCTCTGTCTTCATCGCCAGCCTCATGAGTTGCAGAAACATGAGCTCACCTGGAGGGACTCTGTACTCACTGCTAGTAAGGAATAGTGTGTGGAACATGGGGTAGGCAGTATGGAGGGCAAATGCAAAGCCTGTATGGTGGTGAATGTGTCAAAAGTGCCATGTTTGAGGTCTTCTAGTCATAAAGTTAGTTAATACTTCAGATCTTTAACCTGAGGTATTTATAATGTGAAATCCAGTCTAGGAAGTTCTATGTAAGAAAGACCAAAATTCTGTCTCTACAGGCTGAGCTGGTGGGTATTCAAACCGAACACTATTAGGCAGAAAAGATACAGAGAAATTCTCATAGACACTAGGGACATACAAATAACACAAGTTTCTTTGGGTGTCATCTATTTCTCATGAGCTGGTGACAATAAACCATCAGGTTTATACTCTGCCCAGCCCCATCCACTGCATTGTTCTAGGATAGGCAAGACTCAACTTCTTACCTCCTGTTCTCCTGTTTTTTCTCTTGACTTCAAATTCTGACTCTCAGTCGGGTCCAAGAGTTCTATCAGTTTCTTCACAGCATCCTGGAATTTTTTCTGATCAAAATTGAGTGAAGAATAAAGCACAGTTAAGAGGACAGATTCATCAGGCTCCTGAGAGGAATCCCTGCTTTCAAGAGACTATAATCACACGAAATATCATTGAATCCTTAAACTTTCATATAAGCGGCCTGAGGACTGTGTGCAGTTGTACAGTTGCAGTTATACATTTATACAGGTTAATCCCAGAGCACTTGGCAGCATTGCTGCCATCACGTCTGCTGTAGAATATGAGGCTGGGGAAGGGGTAACTAAACTGCCCAAGGGCTATGACTACTGGCTTCTTGAGCCTCATGTGCTGACCCTCAGGCAGAGCTATACAGACTTTATAGCCTCGCCAGGAAACGCTGCACACAGAACTAGACAGTAACCATCTAAAAGAAGCCTTTGTATAGAAAGCTCTCCTGTCCATCAGGAATCTCTTCCAGGAAGCTCCTCAGTTTCACTCCCAAATTGTTGGGCTCGAAACCCACTGAGGAACTCTAGGGCATTTTCTTTTGCTGATTTGTTTAGCTTCCAGGACTGTAGCACAAATAAAATCTGGTGGTCTCTGTGCCTGTTTTGGGAATCTGTCACATGACAACGCACATGGCGGTTTCTCTAATGTTGCACAAATGTGAAGATAAAAAAGGCTGGCATGTAGGCCTCCCCGGTGGCGCAGTGGTTGAGCGCTGGGTTGCAAAGCTGCCCACGGCCTCTGTGGCGCCAGTTCGATCTCCGGCTGCTCCCCAGCCACCGGAGGAGGGTCCCGCATGGTGCGCAGACCTCTCCTGCCGCCCGCTGCTCCCCTCAGCAGTGTACTTTGGTCCTTCTGCCTGTTCTGCTCATTCCTTACTGGCTCTGGTGAATTCTCTCACCCTCCCGCGCTTCTGACTGTGCCCAGTGCTTGTATAAATAAATAAATAAATAAATCTTAAAAAAAAAAAAAAAAAGGCTGGCATGTATTTCAACAACTGTGTTCTATAGCAGGGGCCATCACAGTGGGAGTGAATAGGGACGAGACTCTCACCACCTTATGAGTGTCCATATGGACCATGGAATACTATGTTGGGGAAATGTCTGAGAGCCAGGGGTCAGCCCAAACTAGTGCCAAGATGGGAGGACAGGCATGGCCGTCAGCGGTCTCTGACTATGAAGAACAAGGTACAGGAGAAGAAGACATTTTTAAAGAAGCACAGAGGTGAGACAAGCCTCGGGTGACCTGATATTGGCAGACAAAAATAAATGACGATCTTGGTGAATGAGGAGCCAGTTACTCTGCCTTGCTCCATTTTCCTTAGACTGGCCTACTGATGACTAGCCTGAGCCAGGACACTTTAACACTTCTAGTGAGATAAAAAAAACTTAGAGTTATTAAAAAAAAAAAAAAACCAAAAACTATAGCATAGATGGCCTTACAAGCGGGAAAAGGGCCTAGTTGGCTATAATCAATCTTGGCCTGTATAAGAAGCTAACCTTTGTCCCAGTTGCTCTTCTTTCTGGTTCCCTCACTATTTTTTTATGATTTTCTAGTTTGGGCCTTGCATCCTCAACACCGTTGTCAGAATCATCTCCTATCCCCACAAAGCCAGCAGACGTCAGATGGTCCTTCAGATGGAGCCTGATAGGATGCCTCCACCGTCCTTCTTCCCAGGACCCTTAGATCGCAGCCCCACAGTGGAGCCCTGACTGCTCACCCACATCACCCATTTTCAGCAGGAAGCAGTGACTGGTCAGGTCTACACCCTCTGTTCTAACAGCAGTGAGGGGCTCCATCCGTAGAGGGGGTACCGAGTCCTAGGCAAGTTAGGGTTAAGTAGGCAGCTTCAGGGACAGTGCAGGCAGGGACTTCAGGAGAGTTAAAGCTTCTGAGACAAGGACAGTGAATTCTAAGTGCTAACCCACACATACACCAGAGGGGAGGTCAGAAAGGCCAGGAGGATGAAACAAAAAGCAGTACACTGGGAAGTGGCTGGTTACTGACTGTAGTTTGTCTCACACAAACCAGAACCCTAACATAAACTGTCTTCGAAGCTGCACCAGATATTTGAACACCATAGATATGATGGAATAAAAACTAAAAAGTGGGAAATGAATTGGAAAATGTCAGGCTGACTGCGGATGAGCTGAAATCGGGACAGAGCCTGTAGACTGAGAAGGCCACATGCGCCCTGACTCACGCATCCCCAGCTGCTGTGTCCCTTGCTTTACTCAATAAATACTCTGTAACCTAGTTGCTTGGGCTCAGATTGTGGAGAGAGATCTCCTCTGGGCTGCAGGTGTGAAGCCGCCAGCGCAAATAAAGAGCTTCCCTTTGCTCCTGCTCCCTCAGGACAATCTGCCAGAACAGTCACCCTTAAAGACAGGAAACTCTGCTGTGTTACAGCATGGATGAGCCAGGGAGACACTATGGTCAGAGACCAAAGAATAATATTTTCATAACCTAGTCAGCTTTAAAAACAGAACGTGGGATGGGGGACCAGGTGGCAGGAGGGACATGGGACACTGTTAACTGGGGAGAATTTCAGATTGGGAGGAGGAACCCGTTGTGCAGATGGAGAGTGGAGATGGGGGCTGCACAGTGTGACCCTGATGCCAGTAAAGACAATGTGTAAGTTGGGGAGCAGGTACATTTGTGATTTGTTTTTTTAACACTCTCCCTTGTGCCCCCATCACACACACAGAAAAGTCTGTTCAGTGACGAAGACACTCTTCACAGGAGTCCTTTGACTTGGAGGAATGTCTGAAGCTTCCTGCTGCTGAATCAATGGGGAGGCTGTCATCATTCTCTTTACTGGCATCATCTTCACACTGTGGTGCCGCCATCTCCACTCTCCATCTGCACAACTTGTTCATCCTTCCAGTATCAAACCCCACACACTAAACACCATCAACTTTGTTCCTTCTTCCGGCTGGTATCCAGAAAGCACAGGGTTATGTAAATCTCCAATCCTGAGGGAGTTTGTGAAGGAAATAATTTTGTTGGAATCACCAAGCAAGGCTGGCAGGTGAATCCCATGTAGTCAGAGGGGAGGTTTGGATCCAGGATGTGATCACAGTTACCAGCAATAATCTTCTACCCAGCCAGAGTCCATTTATCATCCGTGAGTTTAGACCAGCAGAAAGCAAACCACCCATTTGGTGGGACTCCCTTTCATTTGGCAGATACAGAACTGCAGTTTCCATTGCTAGACTATCAACTCACGCAGTATGGCCGTGACTGAGATATTGTGGTCAAAGTCACTGATCGAGTTGAATTGGGATGTTTGTGCAGGACGAGGAAAGAGCAGCTTTATCTCTGGCATTGATATGTTTTCCCTTCATGTTTGTAACAATGGAGGTTCTTCCCACTACCCAAGATCTGAATATGAGGAAAGAGTGACTCAGCTTTCAGTATCAACTTTAGCATCACACACCAGGGATTAGTGCAGAGGCTGGAAGACACCCCTGAGAGAGGAGGATGACTAGATAGTCTGGAGCACTAACTGCCAACTGAGGGGTGACCTCAATCTTTCCCTCAAGGCTGGGTACTATTCCCGGGACAGGGGCAGCTGTGGAACATCTTAGACACCCCCAGTCCGTATGAGCTGCAGCAGCTCTGGCCTCATCAACAGCCTTATAAGCAGCAGGGACATGAGCTGACCTGGAGGGATGCATTTCTCACTGCTGGCAAAGAATGATTTGCAGAACATGGGGCAAATGCAAACCCTTTATGGTGGTGAATATGTCAAAATGCCATGTTTTATGTTTTAAAGTCAAGTTAATTAACATTTCAGTTCTTGAAACTGAGGTATTTATAATGTGAAACCCAGTTTTGGATGCAAGAATGATCAAAATTCTGTGTCTACAGGCAGAGGTGCTGGGCATCCTAACCAATCACTATAATAAGGTTGAAAAGATTCAGAGATATCCTCATAGATATTAGAGACATAAAAATAAAGCATGTTGCTTCTTATGCTGTCATCTATTTCTGTATAAGTACCGCGCGCTAACCGATTGCGCCACTGGAGCATGCTAACTGTCATCTATTTCTCATGGGCTAGTCAGAATAAAGCATTAACTATATGTTCTCCCTAACCACACCTCTGTGTGCTCTAGGATGGAAAAGATCAACTTACCCTCCGTTCTCGTCTTTGATTTCTTGACTTCAACTTCTGATTCTCAGACTGGTCCACTAGTTCTCTCACTTCTGCCACAGCCTCCTGGATGTTTTCCTGATCAAAATTGGGTAAAGAGAGAAAGTATAGTTAAGATGACAGATTCATCAGATTTTTTAAAAAGATTTATTTATTTATACAAGCACTGGGTACAGTTAGAAGCACGGAGGGTGAGAGAATTCACCAGAGCCAGAGCGGGGAGCCGAACAGATTGAGGATTGAGGTACACTGCCTAGGGGAGCAGCAGGTGCGGCAGGAGAGGTCTGCCCACCATGTGGGATCCTTGTTGGTGGCCGGGGATCGAACTGGCGCTGCAGAGAGTGCGGACAGGCTCAGTGCTCAACTGCTGTGCCACCGGAGAGGCCCTCATCAGATTTTTTAATGGAATCCCTGCCTTCCAAGACACTAGAATAAAATCTTTGAATCCTTACGCTTTCAGTATAAGGGCTCTGAGAACTGTGTGCAGTGGTACAGGTGATCCCTTAGTCCCAAAGCACTTGACCATCATGTCTGCTGTAGAATCAGAGGCTGGAGAAGGGTTAAGTAACCTACAGAAGGGCTATGACTACCGGCTTCTTGAACGTCATGTGCTGACTTACACGGATCTCTACAGCCTCGCCAGGAAATGGTGCATGCAGAAGAAGACAGTAACCATCTGAAAAAAGACATTCTCCACCTCTTATATGTGGAAAGTTGTCTGTGTTCATCAGGACTCTCTTCCAGGAAGCTCCTTGGATTCTCTCCCTAATTGATGGGAACTAAACCCACAAAAGGAACTCCAAGGAGTCTTCTTTTGCTGATTCAATTAGCCTCAGAGACTACAGGAGAAATAAAATCTGGTGGTATCTGTGCCTGGTTTGGGAATCTTGTCACACGGCCTTGCATATCACGGTTTCTCCAATGTTACATACACGTGAAGATTCAAAAAAGGCTATTGTGGGGCCTCCCCTGGTGACACAGGCAGTTGAGTGTCGCGCTGTGAAGCTGTCCGCAGCCTCTGAAGCACCGGTTGGATCCAGGCCAACCAGCGAGGGCCCCACATGGGCAGAAGACCTCTCATGTCTTGCCTACTGCTCCCCTCAGCAGTGTATTTCATCAGTCTGCCTGTTAGGTTCCCCGCTTTGTCTCCAGCGAATTCTCTTACCCTCCCGTGCATCTCGCCTATACCCAGGCTCTTATATAAATAAATAAATATATCTTTAAAAAAAAAAGGCTGGTGCATATTTTGACAACTGTATTTATAGCAGAGGGTCAAACACTAGGTAAAACCAGATGTTATTGGAGATGAAGTCACAAAAGGATACCCTTCGCCCCATCTACTTGTTCTCTTTATCGGCATCCTCTTCATTTGTGGTGCTGCCATTACCCCCTCCATCTGCATAAATAGTTCATCCTTCAAACATGAAATTCAACCCACTGAAGAAAATCACTTTCTTCCTTCTCTCACCTGGTCCCCACCAGTTACAGGGATGTGTATATCTCCATTTCTGAGGGAGTTGTGAAGGGAAGGCTTTTGAGGAACATCACCAACAAGTCTGGCAGGTAACTCCCCTGTACTCAGAGGGGAGGTCTGGGTCCCAGAACCTGATCTTAGCTACCAGCAATAAGCATCCACCCAGGCTGAGTGATTTAGCATCTGTGAGGTTACAACCAGCAGATGGGAAAACACCCATCTGGTGGGACACCCTTTAATTTGGCAGATACAGAAATGCATTTTCCATGGCTACACTATCAGCTCATGCAGTGTGGCAGTGATCGAGTTACTGTGGTCAAGGTCACTGATCAGGATGAACTGGAACGTTTGTGGAGGAGGAGAGAACAGCTCCAACTCTGGCACTGAGGTGGTTTCCTTTCATGTCTATAACAATGGAGGTTCTCCCCGCTACCCAAGACCCTAAAATGAGGGACGTGTGACTGTCCTTTGAGTGTGAACTTTGACATCCACACACAAGGGATTAGTGCAGAGGCTGGAAGACACCCCTGAGGGAGGCAGGATGACTAAATAGTCTGGGGCACTAACTGCCAAGTGAGGGATGACCTCAATCTTTCACTCAAGGCTGGGTTCTCTTCCCAGGAGAGGGGCAGCTATGGAAAGTCTCAGACACCCTCAGTGCGCAGAAGCTGCAGCAGCTCTGTCCTCATCGCCAGCCTCCTGAGCTGCAGGGACATGACCTCACCTGGAGGGACCCTGTTCTCACTGCTCGCAAAAAATGGTTTGCGGAACATGGGGGAGGCAGTCTGGGGGGCAAATGCAAACCCTTTATGGTGGTGAATGTGCCAAAGTGATATGTTTGAGGTTTTCAAGTCATAAAGTTAGTTAATATTTTAGTTCTTTAATCTGAGGTATTTATAACGTGAAACCCAGTCTAGGACGTTCTATGCAAGAAAGATCAAAATTCTGTCTCTATGGGGTGAGGGGCTGGGCATCCTAACCAATCACTATTAAAAGGCTGAAAAGATAGAGTGAAACTCTCATAGACACTAGGGACGTAAAAATAAAGCATATTTCTTTGTGTGTCATCTATTTCTCATGAGCTGGTGACAATAAACCATCAGGTTTATACTCTGCCCAGCCCGGCCCACTGCATTGTTCTAGAATGGGCAAGACTCAACTTCTTCATTAAAAAAAAAAAAAAAAAGATTTATTTATTTACTTATATAAGCACTGGGTACAGACAGAAGCATGGGAGGGTGAGAGAATTCACCAGAGCCAGAGCAGGGAGCAGGGCAGGCAGACTGAGGAAGTACACTGCTAAGGGGCGCACTGGGCACGGCAGGAGAGGTCTGCACGCCGGGTGGAACCCTTGCCTGTGGCTGGGGATCGAACTGGCGCTGCGGAGGCTGAGGGCAGGTTCGCAACACAGCGCTCAACCGCTGTGCCCTGGGGAGGCCCAAGACTCAACTTCTTACCTCCTGTTCTCTTGACTTCAACTTCTGACTCTCAGTCGGGGCTAAGAGTTTTATCAGTTTCTTCACAGCATCCCGGAATTTTTTCTGATCAAAATTGAGTGAAAAAATAAAGTGTAGTTAAGATGACAGATTCATTAGGTTCCTGAGAGGAATCCCTGCTTTTAAGACATAGAATGACATGAAATATTTTTGAATCCTTACACTTTCAGTATAAGCACCTCGAGGACTGTGTACAGCTGACCTCTTATTCCCAGAGCACTTGGCAAGATGGTTGCTCTAGAATCAGAGGCTGGGGAAGCATTAACTGACCTACCCAAGGGCTATGACTACCGGATTCTTGACCCTCAGGCAGAATTATGTGGACCTCTACAGCCTCACCAGGAAACGCTGCATGCAGAAGACAGTAACCATCTAAAAGAAGCCTTTCTCCACCTCCTATATATCAAAAACTCTCTTGTCCATCAGGAATTTCCTCCAGGAAGCTCCACAATTTTACTCCCAAATTGTTGGGCTCCAAACACACATGAAGGAACTCCAGGGAATTTTCTTTTGCTGACTTGTTTAGCTTCCCAGACTGCAGGAGAAATAAAATCTGGTGGTCTCTGTGCCTGTTTTGGGAATCTGCCACATGACCTTGCACATTATAATTTCTCTAATGTTACACACGTGAAGATAAGAAAGGCTGGTATGTATTTTGACAACTGTATTCTATAGCAAGGGGCATCACAGCAGGAGTGAAAAGGGACTAGACTCTCACCACCCTATGAAAGTCCATATGGACCATGGTAAAGTATGTTGGGGAAATGTCCAAGAGCCAGGGGTCAGCCCAAATTAAAGGCCAAGATGGGAGGACAGGCATGACTGTCAGCTGCCTCTGACTATGAAGAACCAGGTACAGAAGAGAAGACATTTTTAAAGAAGCACAGAGGTGAGACAAGCCTCAGGTGATCTGAAAAGTGGCGACAAAAATAAATGATGATCTTGGTGAATAAGGGGCAGTTACTCCGTCTTGCTCTATTTTCCTTGGACTGGCCTACTGATGACTAGCCTGAGCCAGGACACTTAAACACTTCTAGTGAGATAAAAGAAAACTTAAAGTTATTTAAAAAAAAACAAAAACCCTATAGCAATGATGGCCTTACAAGTGGGACAAGGTCCTAGGAGGCTACAATCAATGTTGGCCTGTATAGCAAACCAAGTTCTGTCCTGGTTGCTCCACTTTATGGTTTTATTTGGGCCTTGCATCCTCAACACCCTCATCAGAATCATCTCCTGTCGCTACACCACCAGCAGACTTGAGATTTTCCTTCAGAAGGAGCCTGATAGGAGGGTTCCTCCATGAATCCTCCAAGACCCATAGATCGCTGCCCTACAGTGGAGCCCTGACTGCTCCCCAACATCACCCATTTTCAGCAGGATGCAGTTACTGATCAATCAACGCCATTTGTCCTAAAAGCAATGAGGGGCTCCATCTGCAGAAACAGTACCGAGTTCTAGGAAAGTCAGGGTTAAGTAGGCAGCTTGAGGGCAGTGCAGGCCAGGACTTCAGGAGACTTAAAGAGGCTTCTGAGACAAGGACAGTGAATTCTAAGGGCTAACCCACACACACACCAGAGGGGAGGTCAGAAAGTCCAGGAGACGAACAAAAGCAGAACACTGGGCAGTGCCTGGTGACTGACTGTAGTTTCTTTTACACACACTGGAACCCTAAGATAAAACTGTCTTCGAAGGTTGCATGCAGACACCTGAGCACCATAGATATGAAAGAATAAAGTTAAAAAGGGAGAAATGAAGTTGAAAATGTCAAGCTGACTGTGGATGAGCTGAAGTCGGGACAGAGCCTGTAGACTGAGAATTTCAGGGAACAATGGATCATCGCCCTCAAGGCCACACGCGCCCTGAGTCATGCATCCCCAGCTGCTGTGTCCCTTGCTTTACTCAGTAAATACTCTGTAACCTAGTTGCTGGGGCTCAGATTGTGGAGAGAGATCTCCTCCAGGCTGCCTCGTGTAAAGCCCACCAGCTTAAATAAAATAAAGAATGTCCCTCCTCCACTGAGTACCACCTGCTCCCTCACGACAATCTGCCAGAACAGTCAACCTTATGACAACAAGAAACTCTGCTGTGTTACAACATGAATGAGCCGGGAAGACAATATGGTCAGAGACAAAAGGACAGTATTTTCCTGACATAGTCAGATATAAAAGCAGAACAGGGAATGGTGGGACCAGGTGACAGGATTGACAAGGGACACTGTTTACTGGGGAGAGTTTCAGGTTGGGAGGAGGAACCCGTTGTGCAGATGGAGAGTGGAGATGGGGGCTCCACAGGGTGACGCTGATGCCAGTAATGACAATGTATAAGAAGGGGAACATGGGAAATTTTTTAATTTGTTTATTTTAACACTCTTCTCTACATCCCGATCACACATAGAAAAGTCTGTTCAGCTACACAGATACTCTTCACAGGAGTCCTTTGACTTGGAGGAATGTTTGAAGCTTACTGCTGCTGAATCAACGGGGAGACTGTCATAGTTGTCTTTTTTGGCATCATCTTCACACTGTGGTGCCACCATCTCCACTCTCCATCTGCACAAATAGTTAATCCTTCCCACACGAAACCCACCCACTAAACACCATCACCTTTGTTCCTTCTCCCAGCTGTACCCACCAGGCACAGGGATATGTAAATCTCCATTCCTGAGGGAGTGTGTGAAGGGAAGGTTTTTGAGGAAAATCACCAAGCAAGGCTGGTTGGTGACTCCCAAGTACTCAGAGGCGAGGTCTGGGTGGCAGACTGTGATCTTAGTTACCAGCAATAAGCATCCACCCAGCCAGAGTCCATTTATTATCCATGAGTTTATATCAGCAGAAAGCAAACCACCATATGGTGGGACTCCCTTTAATTTGGCAGATACAGAACTGCAGTTTCCATGGCTACACCATCAGCTCATGCAGTGTGGCAGTGACGGAGATATTGTGGTCAAGGTCACTGATCAGGATGAAGACATTTGTGCAGGACGAGGAGAGAGCAGCTCCAACTCTGGACTGATGTGTTTTCCCTTCATGTTTGTAACACTGAGGTTCTTCCCACTACCCAAGATCGGAATATGAGGAATATGTGACTCTGCTTTCAGTGTTAACTTTAACATCCACACACACAGGTTTAGCGCACAGGCTGTATTATACCCCTGGTGAGGGAGATTGACTAAATTGCCTGTAGCACTAACTGCCAACTGAGTGACGACCTCAATCTTTCACAAAATGCGGGGTTCTCTTTGTAGGAGAGGGGAGCTCTGGAAAGTCCTAGACACCCCCAGTGCACATGAGCTGTAGCAGCTCTGTTCTCATCGCAGCCTCATGAGAGGCAGGAACATGAGCTCACCTGGAGGGGCCCTGTTCTCACTGCACCCAAGGGATGGTGTGTGGAACATGTGGAGGCAGTGTGGGGGGCAAATTCAAACCCTTTTAGTGGTAAATGTGTAAAAATGCCATTTTTATGTTTTAAAGTCATCACGTTAGTTAACATTTCAGTTCTTAAGTCTGAGGTATTTATAATATGAAACCCAGTTTAGGATGTTCTAGGCAAGAAAGATCAATATTCTGTCTCTATGGGCTGAGGTGCTGGGCATCCTCACCAATCACTACAATAAGTTTGAAATGATACACAGAAATTCTCATAGACATTAGAGACATAAAATAAAGCATGTTGCTTCTTATGCTGTCATCTATTTCTCATGGGCTGCTGAGAATAAAGCATCAAGTATATGCTCTTCCAACCATGCTTCTCTGTATACTCAGGGATGGACAAGAATCAACTTCTTACCTCCCGTTCTTGTCTTTGTTGTCTTGACTTCAACTTCTGACTGTCATCCTGATCGAACAATTCTTTCACTTTTCTCGAAGACTCCTCGTATTTTTCCTGATCAAAAAGAGTGAAGAAAGAGAGCATAGTTAATATGATATGTTAACCAGATTCTTGAATGGAAATCCCTGCCTTCCAAGACACTAGAATGTAATGAAATAACTTTGAATCCTTACAAGGAGAGGGGCAGCTATGGAAAGTCTCAGACATCCCCAGTGCGCATGAGCTGCAGCAGCTCTGTCCTCATCACCAGCCTCATAAGTGGCAGGAACATGAGCTCACGTGGAGGGACCCTGTTCTCACTGCTTGCCTTTGAATGGTTTGTGGAACCTGGGGGAGGCAGTCTGCCCCAGGAAACCTTGTATGGTGGTGAATGTGCCAAAGTTTATGTCAGGATTTCAAGTCATCGAGTTAGTTAAAATTTCAGTTCTATAATCTGAGGTATTTATAATAATGTGAAACCCAGTCTAGGATGTTCTATGTAAGAAAGATGAAAATTCTGTCTCTATGTGCAGAGCTGCTGGGGACCCTAACCAATCACTATTAAAAGGCTGAAAAGATAGAGAAATTTCATAGACACTAAGAACATAAATTAAAGCAAATTTTTTGGCTCTCATCTATTTCTTATGGTCTGGTGACAATAAACCATCATGTTTATACTCAGCTCAGCCCCGGCCCCTGTGTATGCTGTAGGATGGGCAAGACTCAACTTCTTACCTCTGGTTCTCTTGTTTCTTCTCTTGATTTCACCTTCTGACTCTTAGACTGGACTAAGAGTTCTATCATTTTTGTCACAGCTTCCCACCGTTTTTCCTGATCAAAATTGGGGGAAGAAAGAAAGCATAGTTAAGATGACAGACTCATCAATTCCTGAGAGGAATCCCTGCCTTCCAGGAGACTAGAATGACATGATATATCATTGAATCCTTACACTTTCAGTATAAGCGCCCTGAGCACCATGTGCAGTGACACAGGTGACCCCTTATTCCCAGGTCACGTGGCAGGATGGCTGCCATCATGTCTGCTGGAGAATCGGAGGCTGGGGAAGGGGTAACTAACCTGCCCAAGGGCTATGACTATTGGCTTCTTGACCCTCATGTTTTGACCCTCAGGCAGAGCTATATGGACCTCTACAGCCTTGCTACGCAGAACAAGACAGTCACCATCTAAAAGAAGCCTCTGTCCACCTCCTATATGTGGAAAGTTGTCTGTGTACATCAGGAATCACTTCCAGGAAGCTCCTTAGTTTCACTCCCAAATTGTTGGGCTCCAAACCCACATAAAGAACTCCAAGGAATTTTCTTTTGCTGATTTGTTTAGCTTCCCAGAAAGCAGGAGAAATAAAATCTGGTGGTCTCTGCCTGTTTTGGGAATCTGTCTCATGACCTTGCACATCGTGTTTTCTGTAATGTTACACACATGTGAAGATGAAACAGGGCAGGTGTGTTTGGACAACAGGTGATCACGGCAGGAGTGAACAGGGATAAGACTATCCCCACCTCATAAAAGTCCATATGGATCAAGGGACTATGTTTTGGGGAACTAATATGTACTAATTTTCAGATGCATGAGATGATGAAAGTTTTATTTCTGGGTCACAATCTTGGGTTTTAGCCAAAATAACCATATATCTGGGAGTTCAGCTTTAAGTGGGGGCTGCTGCAGGTCAGGGGCACTACTCACCTCGGAGTCTGGACATGTCTCTTTGACAAGATGGTTGTGTCCACTGGGCTGGGGGGACCGTGCAGAGCCAGTGCACTTGAGCTGCCCAGTGTCCTCACTGACCTGGTGGGGCTGGTCCCCGTGACCCTCACAAGGCCCCTCACGCTCCAGCTCCACTTTGGCTTCAATGAGACCTAGTACTGTAAGCAGGTCTCTGTCCATCTCCAAATCTGCCTGACACGAAGGACAGTCCAAGCTCCACGATGATTCCTCTGGTTGCCCCTCAACACTGCCTCCTAAGTACCCGTGGCAGCAGCTGTGCGCGCAGGAGAAGCTCTCAGGATCTGTCATCAGCTCATGGCAGATGGGGCACGTGGCTTCTATCCTCATCCTCTTGGCAGCAGGGTCTGAGGCAATGGCTCCTCCTGGAAAGCTCCAATGGTGGTTAGAGGCAGAGATAAAGTAGATACAATTCTTCACAGTGAAGGACACACGGGACGTGGGCCTTTGGGACTCCAAAGAAAAGTTTAATTGATTACAGTTTATTTCTACAATTACAGGTAAGAAATCTTAGTAATGAGGGTTTTTAAAAGAAAAAGAATTCTTTAGGGGCAAGACAACCTTATTTCAGAAACGTAATTTCATGTAATGTCTTGTGTAAAAGATAACAGTAGATAAATCAACTCAGTGAAATCTGAACACGAGTTCCATCAATTGCTGCTTTTCCCTTCATGTGTCTTTGTTGGTTCAAAATCAGAGATACTCTAATTTAAATTGCTTGCCGAATTCACTTGTCTGACAGGGGAGAGGAATCACTAACAGGTTCATAATCCCTTATATGAAACCCTTGTGGCAAAATATAAAAATTCAGAATATTTATGAGGTTATGATGGCAACATACAGATCTTCAAAATTATGTGCCCACCCGTACCAGTGTCTGCCATAGCCTTGAATCAATGCATCAACAGTCCTGCAGCAGATAGGACTAATAAAGATGTTAAGTAGAGTCAGATGAGCAAAGGCCAGGGGTGGCACAATGAAGGGTGAGTCCAGGGTGTTGGCATGATCCCTGCCACCTCATTTTCCCAGCCTTGTAAAACTCCTTCCATGTGAGTGTGGGCATAACCTGAGAATTGCCTCTGAGCAATGGCAAACATGATGGGATGCGACCAAGAGGTCATGTTTCCTTACATCAGACCCCATATTACAGTTGATTAATTTAAAGACTCTCTCCTCAGCTCAGCTCACTTTAAAGAAATAACAGGCCATGTGGAAGGCCCATATGCCATTTGATGTGGTGGCTTCCAGAAGCTGAGGCAGCTCTCAGGTGACAGAATCAGGCCTAACACCTAGACCCACAAAAAAAGGAATTCTACCAACAACTGGAAGAAGATGGGGAGAGGATTAATACCCACAGGAATCAGCAAATGACATGTGGCCCAGCCAGCACCATAACTGCCCTAAGTGACCCCACCTGAGTTGTGCCCAGAGTTTCCACACACGATTCTCTCAGAAAATGTGTGTATTTAGCTCCAAGCCACCAAAGTGTTTTACAGCAACATATAACTGAATAAGCCAGCAAACAATTTCTGGGCAGGACTAATTTAGCAGATAAATGAGTTAGGGGAAAACAGTTAGCTTTTTAGAACCTTTGAACTCTGTAACTGTGGATGAGGGATTGGAAAATGTCATTTGTGTCAAGGTCCTAGAACTATTTGCATCATACACCTTTAGGTATTGTTCCCAGACTTATTGAAATATTAAATGTAAACTTTATGGCCCAGTTATTGTACTAAGCCCCTTACAAAGGTTGATGCACTTAATTCTTTCGACAACCTGTAAAAGGGAAACTGGAATCAAGGAATTGATTCACTTGGGGGACACATCTAATCAATGGGCGAGCAGGCGTCTGAATAGTCCCCAGAGGTCCCCAGTATCCTGTGTCCCTGAGGAAGCTCTGGAGCATCCTGAACTCTCTACTAGAAGAACACCACCACACCCTGTCTGTCTGTCAGCCTTCCCAGGGTAGTTTATGAACGTTGTCACTAAAGAATTCTTGACTTTCCATACCTTCGTCCGTCTTTAATTTTTTCCTCTCATCACAGTGGAGCTCAGAATCATTGCAGTCAGTTTGAGGTTCCAAAGACACGGACTCTGGGACTGAACTCCTAGACACAGAAGGGGATGGATTAAGAAGAGAAGTACATAAGCTCTATGTACTCAGACCCCTTCCCTCCAAGTAAGGACAGTGCTTACCTGGTGAAGGTGTCTTGCACGACCTGCAGAGACACAAGGAAAAATGATGAGTTAGGGAATCCCCATGTTTTATGGGGCTTGGCATGAGGGGTGTCTCTGTAAACACTTGATCCAACAAGGAAAGCAGTGAGTCCCACCCGGATAACAATGGACGCCCAGGTCTGATGAGTCTCATCCCCACCCCGAGGGCCCAGAGCACGGCAGCAAATTGATCCTGCCAGAGTCCAATAACCTGCTCGCTGTGACTGTGATCACAGCAGCGTGTGGGCTGCTTGAGGTGGAGGCTGGAAGATCCTGTTCTGCGATATGTTCTTTCAGGGAACTGCCTGGTTTCAGATGAGTCTATGTTAAATCACTTACACATAGGCCTTTCCTTAGTGAAGAATCCACACACAGCCCATGAGAATGGGCCACTGTGTTTGGTGGCAGGATGCCCATACAGGTGGGGCAAGACAGGTGACATTGAAACATTTCAGTGAGACTGAGTGGCTTTTAAAATAAACAGCTCCCAGAATTAATGTTTCTGGGGTAGATCCTTCATGCCTCGGAAAAAGGTCCAGGAAGGCCTCTTGGAGCAAGTGAGCTATCCACAAACAAGGGAGGAAGTTCTCAAACATGTGGCTGCCCAACAACAGGTGTTTGCACCAGTCACCTCATGGAGTCTCTCAGGAGAGAGTTTGACAGTCAGTGTTCTGTGCACATGGGACTGAGATGAATCCTTATTGTGAAAAAAGAAAATTGTTCTTTTTTAAAACATGTGTTTCCATCTAAGTCATCTAGTTCAAAGAGATCATTGTGTCATGGCTATTCCAATGTCTTACTGAAAACAGAGGATGTCATTATCCTAAGTGAAAGTAAAGTGAGATGTGCATTTCAAAGAACAAAAATGTGTTAAATATCATTGTAAAGGTCTGAAAGAGTGATATTCAAAAATGTAAGAAGATAAAAGCAATTGTTAAAAGTCTAAAAGATAGTGAGAGTGTTTAAAGAAAGCAAAGCAAGTGTTAAAAAAAATAAGAAAGCAAAGATGGTGTTTAGGTTTGAGAGAGAGATTGTAGGGAAAACAAATTTTATCTGCTTCAAAAGACTCACTACAAACTGTAAAAGGACAAGTGATTCTAGTAGTTTCTTTCATTAGCTCCAGAGATTGAGCCTCGCCTGAGACCTACACTGACAGGGAAGAGACCAGTCAGCTTGAGGAAAAAAAAAAAAAAAAGGGAGAAGGACAAGAGAAGGGCCCAGTACAGGGCAGTTGGCTCTGCCAGCCCCCTGCCACCTCAGACTCTCCCGAGCCCCCGTCATTCCAGGAATTCGGGACCTCAACCCGTACAAGGGCTGCCAACCTGCTTCTACTGCCAGCAGCCGGGAAACCTGTAGGATAAATGATTTTCAGGCTTTTTTACCCTCTGCCATTAGGGGTGCCCTGCTTGATGGGGGCATCTGCATTTTGTTACATTGTTATGTTTAGTTGTGTTGTTTAGTCTTGTGGTCCATGGCTGCGGTACTGATACATTCGCCAAGAGAAGCAGAGGCAGGAGAAAGAACAGGAGAGAGAAGGGGAGGAAGAGCTCCAGAGAGCCCAGAATGAAGATTTGCCAGGGGCTGGGAGGACTTCTGGCCTCCTGGCACCCCTGGCACGCCTGCCGGCAATGTACATGGCTGCTGTACTACATGTAAAAGCTCAATAAAAGCCTGAGAAATCCACTGGGGGCTCCAGGACTCTCCTTTACCCAGTTGGCTCCAATCACAGAAAACCTACTCTGTCCCATCCTGGCACTACAATTGGCATAGTCAGCAGGATGATTCGAGGCAGACGGGTGTGGAGCCCTCTGAAGAACTCAGGAGGGACTGAGGAGTAGCAGACCATGAGCCTGTGACAACGCTCGAGGTAACCAATGACCAGGAGCTACGGGAGGAGCTAAAGATGCTGCAGGAGCACAGGAGGTGGACAAGGTCCAAAAGCTGTGGGACAAGACCTCAAGTGGAGGAGGAGACAGCCCAAGAAGACCAGCCCAAGACCCCTAGGCAGCAGAATCGTCAGAGAAGAAAGGACGATGATTGGGAGCTCACGAGTGCTGACACAGGGAACAATGGATGGACTTAGACTGACAATCCCGCCAGAAGGCAGAGGAACTTGAGCAGTTTAATGTTATGTTTTGGGGACCCTGGGGGAGGATAGTATTGTTTGTACACCCCAGGAGATGGGAATCTGGGGGTGGTCAGTGGGCCTCAGTGGCCAAAAGCAGCCAGGCAGACAATATATATAAAAAAGCTAACTTAGAAAGGCAAAAGCTGGTGATGAGATTGGGAAGTCCTGAGCGGCTGTTAAGCAGCCTAAATATGTTAAATAAGGCCGGTGAGTCTCTTAAAATCACCTGTGGGTGATGCCCTGTTCATTTTCGAGTAAGGGTGATGAGCTGAGGAATTCGCCCATGGGGGGCGGGTGGAGAATGTGGCTTTTAGTGGAGCCCACATCTGACGAGGGGATCCAAGAGAGGCCACATTTGGAGCTTGATCCTCAGATCCCCGACCATGTGCAGGTGCACAGGGTTGGCCTGAGTGCAGGGGTCTGCGTGTCGTGTCGGTGGCTAGGAAAGCGGAGTGTTGGAGTGACCGCAGACAGAAAACCCTGAGGATTGGGCGATTACCCCCAAAGACAGAATCACCAATCTTAGAGGAGTACATCCTGGGGATGGATGTGGTGTGTGGTTTGTGGCCGAGACTACAGCCAGAGAAGGCCAGGGAGCCTAATGGCTCCTGGTGTGTGACCGCAGATGCCTGAGTGGTTCCCCCCTTGTATGAGCAGTGCCTTCAGGCATAGAAGTGGTGGATCATCTGCTGGTGCCAATAATTGTCTTTTGCCACTAGGTTAGTGCCTTGCCTGGACTTATTTGTGTTCTGTTGTTCAGTTGTATTCTATTTTCTGTTCTGGGCCATGGCTGCAGTGTTTATATCTGCTTAGGGAAAATTGTATATAACGTATATGTAGACTGTATGGCAGAAAACCCTGAGGGGTAGACTGTAGGGTAACGGATTTTCAGGCTTTTCTACTCTCCACCATCAGGATTGTCCTGCCTGATGGGGGTGCCTACATTTTGTTATATTGTTATATTTAGTTGTGCTGTTTACTCTTGTAAGCCAAGGCTGCAGTATTGATATATTCACCAAGAGAAGGGGCGGGGCAGAAGAGGGAGAAAGAAGGCCAGAAAGCCCAGAGTGAAGACTAGCTGGTCACATGGAAGCTTTCTGGCCTCCTGGCCCCCTGGCTGCTGGGCACTCCTGCCTGCTGTGTACCTGGTTTCTGCACTACATGTAAAAGCTCAATAAAAACTGAGAAAGCCACTGAGGGCTCCAGGATTCAACTTTACCCGGTCTGCTCCATCATAGAAAACCTGCTCTGAGCCATCCTGGCACTACTATACCTCAGTGACGAGTGTCTGAAGAAGCCACCCCCACACTGTGTCCTCAGTGCCACCGCACAGGGCGCTGCAAGAGGGACTGTTCCACTCTCGGGGAGAGACGGGCGGCAGCCCAAGCCACAGGCCAAATGGGAGGACAGGCTTGACCATCAGCCGCCTCTGACTACGAAACCAGCTACAGGAGAAGACGACGTTTTCTAAAGAAGCCCAGAGGTGAGACAAACCTCGGGTGACCTTAAAAGTGGCAAATAAAAGAAAATCACCATCTTGGAGAATCAGGGAACACTTACTCTGCCTTGCTCCATTTTCCCTAGACTGGCCTCCTGATGACTAGCCTGAGCCAGGACACTTTCACACTTCTAGTGAGATCAAAGAAAATTTGAAGTTATTAAAAAATATCTGTATTACAGATGGCTGTAACAGGCGGGACAGGGGCCTAGTAGGCATCAATCAATCTTTGCCTCTACAGGAACCAACTTCTGTTCTGGTTGCTATTCTTGCTGGTTCCCTTACTAATTTTCTTTATGATGTTCTTGTTTGGGCCTTGCATTCTCAACACCCTCATCAGAATCATCTCCTCTCCCCGCAAAGCCAGCAGACGTCAGATGGTCCTTCAGACGGAGCCTGATAAAATACCTCCGCTGTCCTTCCTCCCAGGGCCCTTAGATCGCTGCCCTGCAGTGGCGCCCTGACTGCTCGCCCGCATCACCCATTTTCAGCAGGAAGCAGTGACTGGTCAGATCGACACCCTCTGTCCTAACAGCAGTGAGGGGCTCCGTCCGTACAAGGGGTACTGAATCCCAGGGCATGTTACGGTTAAGTAGGCAGCTTCAGGGACAGTGCAGGCAGGGACTTCAGGAGAGTAAATGAGGTTTCTGAGGCAAGGACAGTAAATTCTAAGTGCTAACCAACACATCCACCAGAGGGGAGGTCAAAAAATACAGGAGGACGAAACAAAAACAGTACACTGGGCAGTGCCTGGTCACTGACTGTAGCTTCTCTCCATAAACTGGAACCCGAAAAAAAAAAAAAAACTGTGTTGGAAGGCTGCACTCTGAGATCTGTGCACCATAGATATGATAGAATAAAAATTAAATGGGGGAAATGAAGTGGAAAAAGTCAGGCTGACTGTGGATGAGCTGAAGTCGGGACAGAGCCTGTAGACTGAGCATTTCAGGGAACAACGGACAAGCGCCCTCAAGGCCACACGCGCCCAGAGTCACGCATCCCCAGCTGCTGTGTCCCTTGCTTTACTCCATAAATACTCTGTACCCTAGTTGCTGGGGCTCAGATTGTGGAGAGAGATCTCCTGCAGGCTGCGGGTGTGAAGCCGCCAGTGTAAATAAGAGCTTCCCTCCTCTTCTCTGAGTGCTCCTGCTCCCTCATCACAATCTGCCAGAACATTTCAACCTTTAAAAAAAGGTATATTATTCAACTATCAAAAGGATAAATCATGCCATTTGCAGCAACGTGGATGGAACTAAAATGAATTATGCTCAGTGAAATAAGCCAGAAGGAAGAGAAAAATATCAGATGGTTTCAGATACAGCAGGAAGATAAGGAAACCAAATAAGACATCAGTGTAAAAAAATAATAACAGTACAAAATACAACAAAGCAAAAACAGACAATTATAAACCAGAGACATCCTGCAGGGGAGGAGGCAGGAGAGGGATCAGAGGGAGGGAGGGAGTAGCAGGGGACTGAGGTGATGGTGCCGGGGGGCATTGGGGAAGGAAACTCTATGGGGACTACACCTGAGGGGGTGGGGGGAAGCAAACATTGTTTCAAATTGATGAACAATGATGTAAAAAAAAATTTTAAAAGTTAAAAAAAAAGGGAAACTCTTCTGTGTTACAGCATGGATGAGCCTGGGAGATACTATGGTCAGAGACAAAAGGATATATTTTCATGACCTAGTAGGATTTAAAAACACAATATGATTTTTACTTTATTATAATTAGTCTTTTTTCCTGGTCCCTTATTTGGGTTTTCTAAATTCCTGCTATGAGTGAGACCAGTAAAAATCAAAATCAATAAGCAACTATAAACCAGAGACACACTACGGGGGGAGGGCAGAGGAGGAGGGAGTAGGATCAAAACATGGGGGGTGGGAATTGTATGGGGATTATAAGCAGGATAAAAATGCATACATTGTACACAAATGAAAAATGATGCAAAAATATATGAAATTAATATAATAATAATTATAATAATAAAATGAAAACAGAACATGGGATGGGGGGACCAGATGACAGGAGGGACCCGGGGACACTGTTTACTGGTGAGACAGGGCAAGCTAGGGTTATTAGGCAGTTTTAGGGACAGTGCAGGAGGGGACCTCTGAAGAATTTAGGGAGGCTTCAGAGATAAGGACAACCAAAAAAAATATAACCAATTCCATTAGGAAAAACAAACATGCCAGGACCAAGGACAACATTGTTAATGCTGGTCCTGGTTTCCTTCAGGTGGTAAAGGGAGGCGGAGATTGGAAAAATGGAGAGTGGTTTAATTTATGGACAACTTAGAAGGGCAGCTGTTTAACTTCAATGCAGGGATGTCCATCCAGAGGACTGGGCCAAAATTTAAAGATGCAACAAATGGGGAAAGACAAAGCTGTTAGATAAGGAATGTGAAGATCCCTCACTCAGTAGCAAATTAAGTGAGACAGCCGAGAACTAACCAATCACAAAGAGACTGGTGAAGTTTTAGAATAATGAGGGAAAAAAGGTCTATATTCCCTGAAACACAATTCCACTTTGGCTTCCTTGCCCCTCCCAGGCCTGGTTCCCTGGCCTGGGAGTCCCACTTTATTTCTGCTCTTTTTCTCCTCAATAAACTTTTTCTTCTAAACAAACCTGCCTCTTCTCGCTTGCTTGCCTGAGCGTCTGCGAAGTTCCTGCTGCGGCTTCGTGAGACACCACCCCGTGGGGGTCTAGTGGCTGGGGCTCAGCACTGCCCCTGCAGCCTGGAATCCGTTCCTGGCTGGGAGACTAGACCTGACAATTCCGGTATCACTGGGAAGAGTTCCAGGTTGGGAGGAGGAACCCGTTGTGCAGATGGAGAGTGGAGATGGGGGCTCCACAGTGTGACGCTGATGCCAGTAAAGACATCGTGTAAGATGATGAGAATAGTAAATTTTGTCATATGTTTCATTTAATATTCCTGACCTCTGCCCCCAAAAACGCACACGCATAAATGTAAATGCAGCTACCAAGACCCTGAGCCATGAGCCATCTGAAGTGGAAGAATGTCCAACGTACACTGCTGCTGAGTCAGCTTGGAGGCTGTCAGAATTCTCTTTATAGGCATCATCATTACAAGTGGTGCCCCCAGTTCTACTCTCCATCTGCACAAATAGTTCATCCTTCTGACACAAAACCACCCGCTAAACACCATCGCTTTTGTTCTTTCTCCCACTGGTCCTCACCAAGTACAGGGATACGTAAATCTCCATTCCTGAAGGAGTGTGTGAAAGGAAGGCTTTTGAGGCACATCACCAAGCAAGGCTGGTAGGTGACTCCCCTGTATTCAAAGGGGAGGTCTGGGTCCCAGAATATGATCATAGTTTCCAGCAATAAGCATCTCCCAGCCAGAGTCATTTACATCTGTGAGTTTAGACCAGCAGAAGCAAAAACATCCATCTGGTGGAACTTGCTTTAATTTGGCAGATACAGAACTGCAGTTTCCATGGTTACACTATCAGCTCATGAGGTGTGGCTGTGACTGAGATACTTTGGTCAAGGTCACTGATCAGGATGAATTGGAACCTTTGTGGAGGAGGAGAGAACAGCTCCAACTCTGGCCTTGAGGTAGTTTCCCTTCATGTTGGTAACAATGGAGATTCTTCCCACTACCCAAAATGAGGGACGTGTGACTGTCCTTTGAATGTGAACTTTAACATCTACACACTGGATTAGTGCAGAGGCTGGAAGACACCCCTGAGAAAGGCAGGATGACTAAATAGTCTGGAGCACTAACTGCCAAGTGAGGGATGACCTCAATCTTTCCCTGAAGGCTGGGTTCTCTTCCCAGGAGAGGGGCAGCGATGGAAAGTCTCAGAGAGCCCCAGGGCACATGAGCTGCAGCAGCTCTGTCCTCATCGCCAGCCTCATGAGTTGCAGAAACATGAGTTCACCTGGAGGGACCCTGTTCTCACTGCTCATGAAGAATGGTTGTGGAACATGGGGAGGCAGTTTGGGGTGCAAATGCAAACCCTGTACAGTGGTGAATATGTCAAAGTGCTATGTTTGAGGTCTTCAAGTGCTGAAGTTAGTTAATATTTCAATTCTTGAAACAGAGAGATCTATAATGTGAAACCCAGTCTAGGATGTTCTATGCAAGAAAGATCAAAATTCTGTCTCTACAGGCTGAGTTGCTGGGCATCCTAACCAATCACTATTATAAGGTTGAAAAGATACAAAGAAATTTTCATAGAAACTAGGAGCGTAAAAATAAAGCATCTTTCTTTGGCTGTCATCTGTTTCTCATGGGCTGGTGAGAAGAAGCCAATAAGTTTATGTTCTGCCCAACCATGCACTCCATGTATGCTCTAGGATGGAAAGACTCAACTTCTTACCTCCAGTTCTCTTGTTTGTTTGCTTGACACCAACTTCTCAATCTTAGACTGGTCTAACAGTTCTCTTAATTTTTTCCTGGATTCCAGGAGTTTTTCCTGATCAAAATTGGGTGAAGAAAGAAAGCATAGTTAAGATGACAGAGTCATCAGGCTCCTGAGAGGAATCCCTACCTTCCAAGAGACTAGAATGACATGAAATATTGTTGAATCCTTACACTTTCAGTATAAGCACCCTGAGAACTATGTGCAGTGATACAAGTGACCCCTTAATCCCAGGGCACATGGCAGGATGGTTGCCATCATGTCTGCTGTAGAATTGGAGGTTAGTGAAGGGGTAACTAACCTATCCAACATGACTATTGGCTTCTGAAGCCTCACCTGCTGACCCTCAGGCAGAGCTATATGGACTTCTACAGCCTCCCAGGAAAAGCTGCACACAGAACAAGACAGTAACCTTAAGAGAAGCCTTTCTCCACCTCCTATAAATGGAAAGTTGTCTGTGTCCATAGGGACGAGATTCTCCCCATCCTATGAAAATCCATATGAACGGTGGGAATTTGTTTTGGGGAACTAACATGAAGTAATTCTCTGAAGAAGAGATGATGGAAGTTATATTTCCAGATCACAATCTTGGGTTTCTGCCTAAATAAACTTAGATCTGGGAGCTCTGCCTCGGATCACGTGCCACTGCAGGAGTCCGGCCCTCACTCACCTTGGAGCGCAGACACAAATCTTCGGCAAGGACATGGTTGTGTCCGCTGTGCTGGGGAGATTGTGCACAGCCACTGCAGATGAGCTGCCCGGTGTCCTCACAGAAGAGGCGGAGCTTCTCTTTGTGTTCCTCACACAGTCTCTCACCCTCTAACTTCCTGTGGCCTGCACTGATGTATTCACCTAAACGCTCGATAACTTCCCTGAGCATTGATGCCCGAATCAAACGATAGTTGGAGGCCCATCTCCATCTTGGTCTGCTCTTCCCTGTTTGCTCATCTGACGTCCCTGGTTGATTTGATGTTCCTGGTTGTTCCCCTGACGTCACTTGTTGCTCCTCAATGCTGCCCTCTATGCACCTCTGGCAAAAGCTGTGCCTGCAGTTGAACTTCACAGGCTCCATCGTCAGCTGCTGGCAGATGGGGCATGTGGCTTCCTCCCTCTTCCTCTTGTTAGTTGGGGCTGAGGCCATGGCTCTTCCTGAAAAGCTCAAGTTGAGGTGAGAGGCAGAGATTAAGTAGACACAATTCTTCACAGGGAAGGACACGCAGGTGACCTGGGCCTTTGTGCCTCACAAGTCTGGATATCTGTCTGGAAAAGAAAACTGGGGATTTGGAAGATGCTCACCATGTGCATGTGTTGTACAAAACAGTGATTCCTGTCACATCTGGTCACTAAAATACAAGATACTGAAGAGTGATAGCATTTAAATTTCAGCTTCTCAGCCCCATTACTGTGTGTCACTGGCTTCATGTCAGCCCGGGGACGTGGCTCCATCACACCCAGACACACCAAGTCCCCTCACTGCAGAGACTCTCCTTGGGGAGAAGCTAAGAGAGACAGAGAAGAGAGGAGAATCCTCACAGAATTTGCAGCCGGAGAGAGAGAAATCTCAGCGAGGGGGAGTGATACTCTTTCCTACTGGATTGAATGTCCAGAGAATCAGTGCCCAGAACTGCTTCTCTGTGAGCAGTAGGGCCACTTAGGATGGGGGTCTGTGAGGGATTCCAGTGAGACAAAATATATCTGACCCTACTGACCTCCACATTCCGGGTCTCCTGCCCCAACTCACACACCCAGAGGACAAAATAAACAGTTTTATGAACGGGATAATAATAAATCAACAAGACAGTGAGAAGCTTTTTGTCCTTCTGCCATTTTTAGTGATGGAGAGAAAAGAACTGGAAAGGGCTGGAAGACGAGGTGGTGCTGGGAGCCGAGCTCCAGGACACCCAGGAGACACCTGTCCCTTCGAACCATACTTGTCCCCAGAGCAAATCCCTGAGGAGGGGAATCCAGGGTTGGCTCCACCCAGGTGTGGGGGGTGTGAAGCAGTGGGGAGGACAGGTCTGGTGGGGACACTAGGGACTGGACCCCCTAGATTCTCACAACCCTCATCTGAGAGCCAGACAGGGGAGGAGGAACGGGAGCCAAAGGGGCCTCCTCCCCCAGCCCCTGCTCAGGGAACCCAGTGTGCCCCCCTCCCTGCCGTGGGCTGTGGGGAGACAGTGGAAATGGGGAAACTTCAGCAAGCTGTTCTGTGAAGTGACAGTGCTCTGAATGAAACACTGGAATTCAACTAAATTACTGATCAGGCTCCGCCCCTCAAAGATGAGGAGGACCCTCTGTCTCCACAGAGAATTTCTCCTTGAGACTTTGATCCTTGGCAGGTTAATCCCCATCCCCCACCCCAAATATGTCAGCCTTCTTTCGCTGCCAAGGGTCACTGCACTCCTGCACAGAAGCTCCCTCCTCTGAGCCCAGGCTGAGGTGGTGGTCTCCACTCACCTGATGACTTGGCTCTTCTGAGGTGGGGCCTTTGGTCTGTCAAAGAGAGAGAGAGACAAGGGGAAGCCATTAAAAGCAGGTCCTGAATGCTTTCAGAGTCCACAGCCACCCTCACAGCTTCCCATAAAACATACACACACACACACACACACACACACACACAGAGGCATGTTAGCAGTTCTTTTGAAAATGTTGGCCTGTATTTGGTCACTCCCTTCACCACTCAGCACAGTCCAAATTCACTGCAAGCCCCTCTACACTGTGATTTCTGGCAGTTACAATGAAGAAGTTAACTTGGACTGTAAAACTCAGAAATGAAAATAACATAGGGATCAAACTCTTTTTTTTTTTTAAAGATTTTTTTTTATTTATTTATACAAGCACTGGGTACAGTCAGAAGTGCAGGAGGGTGAGAGAATTCACCAGAGCCAGAGAGGGGAGCAGAGCAGGCAGAAGGACCGAAGTACACTGCTGAGGGGAGCAGCGGGCGGCAGGAGAGGTCAGCGCGCCATGTGGGACCCTCCTCCGGTGGCCCGGGAGCAGCCGGGGATTGAACCGGCACTGCAGAGGCTGCGGGCAGCTTTGCAACCCAGCACTCAACCACTGCGCCACCAGGGAGGCCCAGGTCAAACTCTTGATATTAGGAGTAATCTTGTGGCTTTGCCTGTGTGTTTGGTACTCAGCTTGTCTCAAGAGGAAGTAGGACACAGTAGAAATAATACCCTTCATTTGTAGCAATAGAAAAATTTGACTATATAGTGAGCAATAAACTTCTCTCACAAAATGTAGAGATTTAAGTGAACAGTCCAGTGGACTGTTTGAAATAAATGAAATTGACCAAATACTTGTTTATAAATTGCAGGTTCATACTGTGAGGTTGACGATACTTCCCTAAGCATCCTACAGACTCAGGGCACTCCCTATAAATACAAGCTGTGGTCCTTTTTTGCTGTTGTTGTTACTTTGGTGTTTTATTTTGTTTTTGTCTTTTTAACATCAGCCAATTCATTCAAAAATTCATCGGAAAATCAAGGAATCCAAGATAGCCAGAATAATCTTGACGAAGATCAACCTTGCAGGAATCACAACTTGCAATTTCAAAAGTATACGGCTATGATGGTCAAGACTATTAAAACATATTAGCATAATGACGGACATATAGAACAATGAAATACAATAGTCTAGAAATAAACCCATACATTTATACTCAATAAATTTTCACAGGTGTCATGACAATCCAATGTGCAAGGAAGAATCCTGTTATCAAATGATTGTGGGGAAGGTATATTCCCACCACAAAAGAATGCATTTGAATTCCTGCCTCAAATCGCATACAAAACTTAATCAAAATATATAAAGTTCTAAATGTAAAAACTGAAATGATTAAAACCTTCTGTAAAACTTCAGGGACAAATGTGTGTTTCTTACCTTGGACTAGTTAATGGATGACATCAAAGACCAACAATGACAGAAAAAAAAAAAGATAGATGGGGAGACAGCAGATTCTCGAACTTACAGTACTCTGTCAGGAATGTGAAAACAACTCAGAGGATGACAGACAATTTTTGAAAAGCATGTATCTGATAAGGGACTTACCTAGAATTATCACTAGTATCTAGTGAGTTCCTACAAACCAAATACAGAGACAAAGAACCCAACTTAAAAGAGGCCATGGATCTGAATAGACATTATCCCAAAAAAGATATAAAATGGACAATAAACACATGGAAAAGTGCTGATGTCACCAGTCATTAGAAAAATGAAAAACAAAACCACAACAGGATAGCACTTAACAGTCATAAGACAGGTAAGCTTAAAAATACCCGCAATGACAAGTAGAGAAATGGGAAACACATACATGGCCAGTGGAGATTAAAATGGTGCAGCTTCTTTGGGAAACAGATAGACAGTTCCTTTAGAAGTTGAAGAGTGACCACATGATTCAGCAAGTCTACTCCTAAGTATATATCCCACACTTGATCTTAACCAAAATGCTGAGAAGTGATCTCCTAAGTATATATTCCAAAATGGAAACATATTCCATAAAACCTCGTATGTAACTGTTCACAGTGGCATTATTTCAATTAGCCCCAAAGTGGAAACCCAAATGTTCATCCAGTGATGAATTGGCACATACAATGTGTGAAATTCACACAGGGAAGAGCACTTCTTATAATTTCAAATCTATATGGCTATATTGATCCATAAAAGTGTAAAAAATATCAATTCATGCTCCAACATTGATGAATCCTCAGAACACTGTATTAATGGACAGAAGCCAGACACAGATGTCACGTGTTGATTTTTGTTAACTGCCCAAAACAGGCAAATTTACAGAGAGAAGATAGGTGAGTCCCAGTGGGAGTATGAAAGTAGTGGGAGGAGAGTTACTGCTTTAGGATATGAGGCCTGTGTGTGAGAAGATGAAAATGTTTTGAAATTTAAATAGTGGTAATTGTTGTACAGATTTGTGAATACACTATAACTTTACACTGGGACACTTTGTAGAAGTAGATTTTATATTCCACAAAATAGATCTTGACACAAAATTTAGTTCCTTGGACAAAGTATCCATATATGCAGAGAAAGGAGACTTACTCGTAATAAACGGAAGAATCAATCAATTAATCAATCAACTGGATTGATACAGTTGTTATAAACAGAAAAAAACACCTTTAGGTGGTTATTTTATAAGTTACACAGATACCTAAAGTTACACAGTTACACAGATACCTAAAATTAATATAAAAGATCCTAGAGGGCCTCCCTGGTGGCAAGGTTTTAATACACAATCTATGAAGCTATCCACAGCCACTGCAGCAACGCCCAGGGAGCTACCCACATGGCGCAGCAGACCTCTCCTGACTCGCGCGCTGCTCCCCTCAGCAGTGTATTTCAGTCCATCTGCCTGTTCTGTTCTCCACTCTGTCTCTGGTGGAACCTGTCACCCCCCACCTCTGGCCTGTGCCCCAGTTCTTGCATGCTTAAATAAATAAATCTTTAAAAAAAAACTTTTTTTAAAACAGAGAAACAAAAATGAAGTAGAAGGCACAGCAACAGAAACTCTAGAAAATGAAAGTGAAAGAAAATAAAAATCCAACAATGACCAAGGTATTTGTGAGCTCTGCAACTACAACTGGCCGTGTGTACAGGAGGAGGAACAGGGGAAGGAGCAGAAAGAACATGAGGAGAAATAATAGCTGGAAACATGTTAAAGCTTTCCTGGAAACTACCCGGGGCTCCCCCAGGGGAAAGAGTGACCAGGGGGTGGGTCCGCCCCTGGCCAAAGTGACTCATGGAGAGAATGAAGTCTTATTTACAAAGGTAGTTAGAGAAGGGGAGACAGGGTGGGGGGGAGGGGCCCAGGGAGGAGGGGAGAGAGCCAAGGGGGGGAAAGGAGGGGGGCAAGGGGGAGGGGCTTGAGGGAGAGCAGATGGCATAAGTGGAAGGGGAGAGGAGGGAGGGGGAGAGCGAGGGGGAGGGGTGGAGGTGAGAGCAGAGGGGGACAGGGCAGGTGTTGGGGGATGGAGGAGGGAGGGGGAGGAAGGCAGGACAGGGAGAGGGAGCTGGAGGGCAGGAGGAGAGAGGAAGGGGAGCAGGAGGGGGAGAGGGACTGGGAGGAGAAGGGAGAGGGAGGGAGAGTGTGGGGGAGGGGACGGGGCATAGGGAGGCAGAGGGAGGGGCAAGGAAGGGGCAAGGAAGGGTGAGGAAGGGATAGGGAGGAGGAGGGAGCCGGCTCTGCCCACACCTGGGCACACACCCTCCCTCCCGCCCACAGGTACCTGGCAGGGGCAGAAGGGGCATCTCCAGGGCTGGAGCCCACAGTCCCCCAGAGCTCAGGGCCACCCGGAAGTCCCCGCAGGGCCTGCTGGGAGCGGTGACTCAGGCCGGAAGGGGGCGCACAAGGGGCAGGACAAGACTTGGGGTTCAACTGCACCCCATTGGGGTGAAGCACATCTCCACTTCCTGGCGCTGCCGGCCCCGCCCTTGTCTGGAGACTCCCCTGTATCAACCCCTGACCCTCCTAGTCCTGATCAGCCCCTCCCGGAGCAGGGCTGTGCTGGAGGCCGAGGGGCATCCTGAGTTTAACTTCTCATTTCTCAGAAGCATCTGAGCTAAAAGGGAAATGTTCACTTTTTTTTTTTTTTTAATTGACGGGTGAACAGCAGGTTTGCATCACGCCACTTTTTCATCTTCCATCATCACCACAGTCACTGCAGAGGAAGCTGCGGGGGGAGGGGAGGGTTCTCTGGCTCAGCACCAGCCTGGCCCCCAGGACCCCGATTCTGTCTCCCCCTCCTCTGCTCCCCGGGCAGAACCGCCCCACCCCACAAGGACACCCTCATTCCCTGCTCTTCACTCCCCCAGTCAGACTCGGTGTCTCCCTTTTCCAGACCCACCTCCGGGGGCTGCAGGGTGGGGGCTGGTAGGGGCGGGGCCAGCGGGGCGGGGGCGGGGTCAGCACTGGGGCGGGGCTCCTGGTAAGGGGGTATAGGCTTGGGAGGGGGCAGTTGGGAGGTGAGGATGGGGGGGAGGTGGGGAGGAAAGAGCCCCCAGTAGGCGCTCCCTGGAGCTTTCCTTTCCCATAGATGCTGGCGGGGCCCTTGCTTGTTCTCCTCCCTCTGCGTGTTGTGGGGACTGGAAAGCGCAGCCCCCCTGTTTAAGCAGCCCCTGCTTCTGTGCTCCCTCATTAGCAGGTCACACATGTGAAAGTGCTTTGCATCTTTATATGCATAACACCTGCAAAACCCTGTTTTTGTGCTCTATGCCTCAGGCTTTGTGCCTGAGCACTTCTCACAACAACCTGGGAGTAGAGCCCCAGAATCACATGGAGGAAACCGAGGCCTGGATGGATGGTGTCACTTGTCCACTTTAAAGAAAATCAAATCAGACATAAATCAGGCTCTGCATTGGAGGGTAGAAAAATTTATTTTTAGCTCCATCTACAATCTTTATCAGACCCAGCGTGTCCATCTCACTACAACAGGCACTCAGAGTAGTAGCGTCATGTAAAAACAACCAGCCCCACACATTCCCACCATCCTCTGAGAGTTCAGGTCTAGAAGAGAAGTAGGAGAAGGTGGCTGAAACACAAGGTTGCAGGAAGGAGCAGTCTGAAAACTGAAGTCCCTGCCTGTGGACAGGAGTGAGTCATAATAAAGAGAGGGAGGAATTAATCAAATATTACCAGGACTGACACACCTGCTCGAATGAGTAGAAAAGGACTGAGGCAGTTTTATACCTGCATTCCGTGTTCACAAGTCACACACACCAACAGGATTTTTTTTCGAAGATTTTACTTATTTATGTTTATGTAGAAGAACTGGGGTGTAGGTCAGAGGCGCTGGAGCTGAGAGGATTCACCAGAGACAGAGCAGGGAGCAGAATAGGCAGGTTTACTGAATGACACTGCTGACGGGAGCAGAGGGCAACACAGGATCTGCTGTGCCATGTGGGTTAAATCCCTGGGGATTGAACTCAAAACATCAAGGTGGTTCTTCATGGTGGAAGCATTGAGACTTAACCCCAGGCCACAAGGACGGTGCTAAGAAGATTTTAAAAGACCCAAATTAAACTTCCACAAAAGGAAACTAGGGCATATGACAGAAAGGTACATGATGGCATCAGTGACTGATTAGACACTGCAGTAGAATCAATTAGGAACTGGAAGACACAGGACTAAAAACTATAGAAAATGAAACCCAGACACAGAAGGAAAACACAACAATGAGCAGATGTCGGTGAGCTGTGCCCCTGGCCTTGGGTACCCAGAGGAAGCTTGGGCAAGGAGCAGAAAGGACTTATGAAGAAATAACAGCTGAACATGTTTACATTGGGTGAAAACTAGAAACCTGCTAATCCATGCATCTCAAGGATCCCATGTCAGAGTGTGGCTGCACTGAGGGGGTGCGGCTTCTGGATCAGAGAGTGTATCTGCAGGTTTGGCAACCGTGACTGTTTGCAGTTCTCATCAGAAATCTGTCAGAGGAGCGCCAGTGACTGCAGACCAGGGCCACAGGTGGGAGGGGTAGGGGGTTCTCTGGCTCAGCATCAGCCTGGTCCCCAGACTGGAGACTTCCTGCCATCCCCCACTCCCCATAGCACCATGGGGGTCACTGCACTCACCTCACCTCTTTTCTCTCCCATGTAGTCACACCTGCAGTCCCCAGATGATCACCTGCAGTTTCCTTTAGAGTCAGCCATTTTCTCAGAGCTTTTACTTTACAAAGAAGCAGAAAAGCCTCCCTGGAGACACATAAGACATCCTCGGGGAGCTGCCTCCAGGCCCTCTGGTGAGGGCAGTGAGTGGCCTACCAGGTACAGGGATGCTGGGTCTGTGCAAGGGAACTGCCCTAGAACACAAGGCCTGTATGGGGTCACCCAGAGTGGCTGGAGGCTGTAGGGGGCAGTTTAGAAAGGACAAGTACTGTGTGTGTACCTTCCCTTCTTAGAGTAAAAGCACAAGTTTGCAGGGAGAGCCATCCCTTTTCTAATTATCCATTTACTATATTTTTTATTATGGTTTTCAAAGATTTGTAATTGTTTAATTTCCTTAGCTGAATGATAATCTACGTGTAGAAGAGCTAGAATTTCCTGTGAGCGCAGTACTTTCCACTGACCTGCCCAGAGGAGGGAACCCACCCCGGGCTGGGAAGGCCACACTGGGCTGAGACAGGCCTGCAGGACACCTACAGGCAAAGATGAGCTTGGGGAGACTCAGAGAGTTTCCAGAGAGGTGGGGCCTCTCACTTTAGTTGTGTCCACTGAATTGAACTCCACCACACCCAAGTGATGGGGAAAAGCCCCCACATGGGGTGTCAGGCATGAAGGGTGTGTGGTCGTGGGAGTGCAAAGGAGAAAGTGGGGACTTTTCCCAAACACAGGTGCCTCTTGCATGGACATGGAGCCCTGGAGGAAAAGCTCAGAGGGGTAGTTACAGCTTAGACTGACAGGGAATTTTCAGGAGAAAATAGAATATTTTATATACATTGAGAAGACAAAGGAAAACGACTTTCTTTGTAGGTGGGGAGCTACAGGAAGGTGCCTCTGCGGGGAGGACGGCAGACAAGGGTCAGGGTCAGCTGGTGTGTTCTGTGGCTGCCCCTGGTGTGGTCTCTGGGCTGAGGAGGGTCAGGAGGTGTCTGGTGATAACTTCTGTCCTTCTGATAAGAGGAGATGATGACATCACACAAATGTATTTCCGCAATTTGGCGGCAGGAAGAGAGCAGAGAACTTTTCTTCATATGACTTTTCTCAGCAGTCTGCAGCTCAGCATTATTCTGTGTCAAAGAGGCATATTGGAGGGGTCTGTTCTGCAATCCCTCACTTCAAGTCACAGCTGACTCTAGCTGCTGGATGTGAGCCCCTCTGATGCTGGGGATGCAGGAGATAGCAGTATCGATGCTATGTCTGGTAGATGCACCTGACATCCGGGGTATATCGTGGACTCTCTGTGTGTGCATGTGGGTTTGTGTGTGAGTGTGCGCACATGGTGTATGTTCATTCAGTTGCTCTTTGACCTCACTGCCCCTTGCCTGGACAGATGATTCAGAAAACTTCAATGTCAACAAACATATATGTTTTTATATCAAAGGCCATTATAGTAACATTTGGGAACTTGGTGAGTTTTTATTTTGTCATCATTAATGCTGTGTGGTCAGGCTGACTGTGGTGCCTGCTGCCCTAGAGTGAGCGGAGTTGTCTGAGAGCACCTGTATTCTCTGCACTAGGAATTCCAGGAGGTTAGACATTCTGCAAACAGAACTTCTTCCCAGAATTGACTTCTGTTCTCTGAGGACGTACTGTCTGTTTGCATTTTCCCCACTAACTAGAAAAAGTTGTTCCAGCAATAATGTATTAATTTGCATCAACAAAAACAAAATTGCATGCTTTTTGCGTGTCCTCTGTTCCTATCTTTAATAAAAGCTTTGACTGGGAGAGTGAAAGGCAGAGTTGCTCCCGATGGCTCTCCCTAGCTGCAAATTCATTTAGACTCTGAGTCATCATTCATAGCTGAGAACCTCTCATCGGCGGTCAGCAGGAGCTGCCTACACCATGGTGCTGCCTTTGCCAAGTCGGGAAATGTAGGTGTGACAAAGAATGTATCTGTGTGAGCAAAGGTCTGTGTGATCATATCTCAATCATAAAAAGACTATCAACAATTCTGCCATGGATAAATATTTTTTGAGGTTTCCTAATATTTCAAGATAACTGGCACCAGCAGAGCCTGGCACGTATCTTCTTTTCAGGTACTGAGACCCCAGGAAATTTCATATTTACACTTAAGCTCCTTCCCATCGGGAGCCTCTCACTAGACCTTGGTAACTCTTCTCACACGTCACTCCATTATCACACAAGTAGACTCGCTAAGTGTGGTCGTTGTCTGCACTTGGGAGTCACCCAGGACTACAGTTCAGATTAACCATGCACATGGCAGTGGTGAAAAGAATCTAGGTCACAGGCTTATCTGCTGGTTTTACAGTTGACGGAGGCAACACGGCTTCACCTCCTCCCCACAAAGTCTTTTAATGGCAACAAACACACTGGAGCACTCACCCTCCAGGCCGCTGGCCACCCTGCTGCTCAGAGAAGGCCCCTTGGAAATGAGGCCTCTGACCCCACTGAAGAGGGATGGAGAGGACGACGTGTGATCATGGCTTGTATTTTCCTCTCCCCAGCACAGGCTGATCATCTGCACATTTTGAATTTTCATACCCATTCAGTCCATGCAGATTTATTATTGATTATTCACTGAGAGCTCAGCATACTCCAGGTATAGGGAAATCAAGTAAAGAAAGCAGATGAAATTTCTGCCTTCAAGTGGTTCTATTATACTCCCTCTGAGGGTTAAACCAAAAATTTTAATCTTATCCTGACACATCTGGTGGAGGCATACAGAAGAAAACAGAAGAATGATTAACACTGAAGGGGCCTCCCCGGTGGCGCAGCGGTTGAGCGCTGGGTTGCGAAGCTGCCCGCAGCCTCTGTAGCACCGGTTCAATCCCCAGCTGCTCCCCGGCCACCGGAGGAGGGTCCCACATGGCGCGCAGACCTCTCTTGCCGCCCGCTGCTCCCCTCAGCAGTGTACTTCGGTCCTTCTGCCTGCTCTGCTCCCCGCTCTGGCTCTGGTAAATTCTCTCACCCTCCCGCGCTTCTGACTGTACCCAGTGCTTGTATAAATAAATAAATATTTTTTTTTTTTTTAAAAAAGAATGATTAACACTGAAAAAGGGCGGGAGAGGGGGGGCGGAGCAACATGGCGGCGAGGAGACGCTGCGAGTAAGATCTCCCATTAAAAAAAGTTAATAGGGAGGAAAAGCGGCAGGTCCCAGTGAGAACTGGGACACGGAAGATAAACGGGTGACGCCAGCAAACTGCCCGAAGAAGAAAGTGGCCATAAAAGAGGACCAGAAGGGAGGGAAGCGCAGAACCCTGCTCCCCTCCCCCGCCCACAGAGGCGGCACTCTCTGACCGGCAGAGAGGAGGAAAACAACAAACCAGAACGGCCAACAAGAACAAACGATGCAGCAAGCGGGACTGTGAGTGGAAAGGAACTATTGCAGCCACCACACCCCGTGAACGGGAGCTGAGGCGAACCCTGCAGGATTCACCGCGGCGGTGAGCGAATGGCTCCGGGCGCCATTAGAGAACAAAGACCTCGGGAGAGGCGCACACAGCCCGGGCTGCCGGTAAGCTTGTGTGGAAAGCGGCGCGCTTGGTGAAAAGCAAGTGCAGACCTGGATCGCGGTGGCCCAGGTCCCCGCGCCTGCGACCTAGGCTTGCGGGGAGACGCGCAGAGACCCTCACGGGGGTGAAAGTGCCTCCCTGAGTGAGCAGGAACCAGGCGCCCAGGCACGGGAGCCCGGTGCAAAAGGCGCCATTCCCGCGCCACTGAACTGGGCTACAGCCCGCGTCCTGGACCTGAGGGCTTTGAACTGAGACCCTGGGCATGAAAATTCGGGGCGTGGGTTCTCCACGACGGTGGGGCACAAGGCAGACACAGCACCCCAAAGCTGTTGAGGTTTACCCTACCATTCCCTCTCTATTCCATGTCCCACGGGGTGGGGGGAAAAACAGCCCCCCAAGGACAATAGGAGAGATCTCTGGCGCCACCTAGCGACCAGAAAAAAAAAGTCACTAACACCCCATAGAACAGGAAATTTCTTAAGACTGCTTGAAAAGGGCAGAAGGCTTCTGGAGGACCCAGTTGCCAGCCAGGAAGATAGCGCACGCCAGGCCCCTTCCGACCAGCAGTCTGAGCCCACAGAGGGAGCAGGCACCCACGTCCGGGGCAGACCGGGTGCGCAGAAGAGTGTGCCTGAAACCGGAGGCGCAGGGACTGCATCCCGCTTCGCCAGTTTAGAACAGGGACATTTCTTCAGTAAAAACTGCCTAAAACCAGCAGAAAGCTCCCCCAGAAGCCAGAGATGGCTCCTGGAGGAGCCAGAGGGGAGCGGAGAAGTTCACCCAAGATGCCGGCCAGTCGGAGCAACACAGTGTCTCAATGCATACGACAAATTAGAAAACAGACAGTAGGGAGTAGAAGAACCACACGCAACCTAACAACTCCTCAGGAAAAAAACACACCACAAAAAGAAAACCACTCCCCAGATTGCAACGACAGCAACTTGGAAGAACTTCTGAGCCTTCCAGAAAGAGAATTTAAAATTGCCATGATTAAAAAAGTGATAGATCAGAAGAAGGAAATTGAGTCCCTAAAGAGGGAAAACAATGGTCAGAAGAATGAAATTGAGTCCCTAAAGAGGGAAGTAAAAGAAATGCAGGAGATCAAAGAATTAATGGAGGAACTAAAGAACTCTGGGAAAAGCAATGAAAGCAGAATAGATGAAATGGAAGAACGAATAAGTACTCTTGAAGACACAGAAATAAAAAGAACCAAAACAGAAAAGGAAAGAGAAGTACGAAGGAAAAAGAATGAAGAAAGACTTCAGGAACTATCTGACTCCATGAGGAAAGGAAATATAGGAGTTATAGGAATTCCAGAAGGAGAGGAGAGAGATGTAGGAACAGAGAAAATATTCCAGGAGATAATTGAAGAGAACTTCCCAAATGCAAAGAAGGAGCTGAAAATTGATATACAAGAAGCAAGAAGAACACCAAACTTCCACGACGAAAGGAAAAACACAGCAAGACACATGATAGTAAAGCTCCCAAGAATCCAGGACAAGGAAAAAATAATGAAGCTGACAAGAGGGAAGAAACAGATAACATTCAAAGGAAAACCAATCAGGCTGACATCAGACATCTCTGAAGAAACACTACGGGCAAGGAGAGAGTGGAGGGACATAGTCAACAGACTCCAAGAAAACAGATGCCAACCAAGAATACTCTATCCTGCAAAGCTCTCTTTCCTCCATGAAGAAAGAATATGGACCTTCCCAGACAAACAGAAACTCCGGAATTTCATTACGACTAAACCCCCACTCCAAAAAATAATACAAGGAATCCTAAAGCCAGAACCTCAGAGGGACGAATAACAACGAAAAAAGACCAAAAAAAAAAGTTATTAAAAGAATAAATAAATAAAATCAAAGGAAAGACAAACACAATGGCAAATACAGATGCTAACATATCAATATTAACTCTAAATGTAAATGGACTAAACTCTTCAATAAAAAGACACAGAGTTGCAGCCTGGATTAAGAAACAAAACCCAACCTTTTGCTGTCTCCAGGAAACACATTTAGCTACAAAAGATAAAAATAGGCTCAAAGTCAAAGGATGGAAATCAATCCTACAAGCAAATGGGCCAAAAAAGAAAGCAGGAACAACTATACTTATATCAGATAAAACAGACTTCAAACTCAAAAAAATAAAAAGAGACCCCAATGGTCACTACATTATGATCAAGGGGACAATACTTCAAGAAGAAATAACACTCATTAACATATACTCACCAAACGAAAGAGCACCAAAATATATCAGACAACTGTTGTCCTCTCTGAAAACAGACATCAGAGAAAACACATACGTAGTGGGAGACTTCAACACACCACTATCAACAATGGATAGATCAACAAGACAAAAAATAAGTAAAGAAACTAAAGCTCTAAATAAGGACCTAGAGCATTTGGGCTTAACAGACATCTATAGAACACTAAACCCAAAAAAAACGGAGTACACATTTTTCTCAAGCGCACACGGATCATTCTCCAGGATCGATCACATACTGGGGCACAAGACAAACATCAACAGATACACCAAGATTGAAATCATAGCAACCATCTTTTCTGACCACGAAGGCATCAAACTAGAAATAAACCATAAAAAGAAGGCAAGGAACTCTCCTACCTCATGGAGATTAAAAACCACACTACTGGAAGACCACTGGACTAACGAGGAGATCAAAGAAGAAATTAAAAAATTCTTTGAATTGAACGACAAGGAGGACACCAATATCCTAAATGTATGGGATGCAGCAAAAGCAGTAATAAGAGGAAAATATATAGCAATAGAAGCTCACATCAAAAAACAAGAAAGAACTCAAAGAAACAACCTAATCTCGAAGCTCAAAGATCTAGAAAAAGAACAACAAAAAAACCCCAAAACCAGTAGAAGAAAAGAAATAATAAAAACCAAAGCAGAAATAAATGAAATTGAAACTAAAAAAAACAATCCAAAAGATCAATGAAACCAAGAGCTGGTTCTTTGAAAAAATCAATAAAATAGACAAACCCCTAGCCAGGCTCACAAAGGAAAAAAGGGAGAAAGCACAAATACACAGGATCATAAATAAAAGAGGAGAAATCACAACGGACACAGCAGAAATCAAAAGAATAATCAGTAACTACTATGAACAGTTATATGGAAACAAGTTCAACAATCTAGAGGAGATGGACAAATTCCTACAACTCTACAATCACCCAAAGCTAGATAAAGAAGAAATAGAACACCTAAACAGACCAATTACAATTAGCGAAATTGAAATGGTAATCAAAAACCTCCCCAAAAACAAAAGCCCAGGACCTGATGGATTTACAAATGAATTCTACCAAACATTCAGAGACGAATTAGTGCCTATCCTTCACAAACTCTTCCAAAAAATTGAGAAGGAAGGGACAATACCAAACACGTTCTATGAAGCCAATATTACACTAATACCAAAACCGAATAAGGACAACACAAAAAAGGAAAACTACAGGCCAATCTCCCTAATGAACACTGATGCAAAAATCCTCAATAAAATTTTAGCTATCAGAATCCAACAATGTATCCATAAGATAATTCACCACGACCAAGTTGGATTCATTCCAGGGACACAAGGATGGTTTAACATCCGAAAATCAATCAACGTTATCCAACACATCAACAAAAAGAAATATAAAAACGATATGATAATATCAATAGATGCTGAGAAAGCTTTCGACAAAGTGCAACACCCATTCATGATAAAAGCCCTTGAAATTCTTGGTATACAAGGAACATACCTCAACATCATAAAGGCCATATATGACAAGCCAACAGCCAGTATCATTCTCAATGGTGAAAAGCTGAAAGCAATTCCATTAAGATCTGGAACAAGACAAGGATGTCCACTCTCACCACTGCTTTTCAATATAATACTGGAAGTCCTAGCCAGGGCAATAAGACAAGAGAAAGACATCCAAGGAATCCAAATAGGAAAAGAAGAAGTCAAACTATCACTATTTGCAGACGACATGATATTATACATAGAGAACCCCAAAAACTCCACAGAAAAGCTAATTCAACTCATCAATCAGTTCAGTAAAGTGGCAGGATACAAAATCAACATGCAAAAGTCAGTAGCCTTCCTATACACAAACAATAAATCTGAAGAAGAAGAAATCAAAAAAACCATCCCTTTTGTTATTGACGCAAAAAAAATCAAATATTTGGGAATAAATCTAACAAAAGAGGTAAAGGACCTATACAAAGAAAACTATAAAACACTGTTAAAAGAAATAGAAGAAGACACAAAGAAATGGAGAGACATCCCCTGCTCGTGGATTGGAAGAATAAACATTATTAAAATGGCCATCCTTCCAAAAGCAATATACAGATTCAATGCTATTCCAATCAAAATCTCAATGTCATTCTTCAAAGAAATAGAACAATTATTGATGAAATTCATATGGAATCACAAAAAACCCCGAATAGCCAAAGCTCTCCTGAAAAAAAGAGAAGGGAATGGAGGCATTACACTCCCAGACTTCAAACTATACTACAAAGCCATAATCATCAAAACTGCATGGTATTGGAACAAGAACAGACATACAGACCAATGGAATCGAATAGAAAATCCAGAAATAAACCCACAGATTTATGGTCAACTAATCTTTGACAAAGGAGCAAAGACTATGCATTGGAGCAAAGAAAGTTTGTTCAATAAATGGTGCTGGGAAAACTGGGTCGCTACATGCAAAAGAATGAAGCTTGACCACTACCTCACACCATACACAAAAATCAACTCAAAATGGATTAAAGAACTAGACATAAGACCTGAAACCATAAAATACATAGAAGGAAATATAGGCGAAACACTACGGGATTTGCACATCAAAGACATCTTTACAGACACATCACCCAAAGCAGTGATAATGAAGGCAAAGATAAACAGCTGGGACTACATCAAATTAAAGAGCTTCTGCACAGCAAAAGAGACAATAACAAAAACAAAGAGAAACCCCACCAACTGGGAGAACATTTTTGCACCCAACACTAATGATAAAGGACTGATCACAAAAATCTGCAAAGAGCTGATGAGACTCAGCAACAACAAAGAAAATAATCCAGTCAAAAAATGGGCAGAAGAGCTAAAAAGAAACTTCTCTGAAGAGGAAATGCAAATGGCCAACAGACATATGAAAAAATGTTCAACATCACTTGTCATCAGGGAAATGCAAATCAAAACTACCATGAGATACCATCTCACACCAGTGAGAATGGCACATATTAAAAAAACTAGCAACAACAAATGTTGGCGAGGGTGTGGAGAAAAAGGAACTCTTCTGCACTGTTGGTGGGAGTGCAAACTGGTCCAACCACTATGGAGAGCTGTGTGGAGATTTCTGGACCTACTAAACATAGAGCTTCCATATGATCCAGCAATTCCACTCCTAGGTATTTACCCAAAGGACACAGAAACATCAATTCCAAAGAACACCTGCACCCCTATGTTTATAGCAGCACTGTTTACAATAGATAAGCTTTGGAAACAACCCAAATGCCCAAAAATAGATGACTGGATCAAGAAGATTTGGTACATATATACCATGGAATATTACTCAGCATTCAAAAAAGATAAACACATGCAATTTGAAGCAACATGGATGGCTCTGGAAGGGATCATGCTCAGCGAAATAAGCCAAAAAGAAAAAGAAAAATACCGGATGGTCTCACTCATAGCAGGAATCTAGAAAACTTAAATAAGGGACCAGGAAAATGAATATAAGAAAGTGAAAATCAAAATCAACAAAAAACTATGAACCAGAGACACTTTTTGGGGTGTGGGGGGCGGGAGGGGAAGAATTGGGGTCTGAATGGGGCGTTTGCAATTGTATGGGGGAATATAAAAATAAAATTTATTATTTAATAATAAATAAATAAATAAATAAATAAATAAATAAATAAATAAATAAATAAATATAAGCAGATTAAGGGTGAAAAAAAAAAAAAAAGGGCGGGAGAGTATCAGAGAAGGAGGCCCTTGTGAAGGTGAAGATGTGGGCCCAGCTGTCATGTTGTGAAAGGACACACATCCAGCCTCACAGTCCAGAAAACCCCCACAATCTGGGATGGCTCCTGAGGAAGAAAGGAAGGTGCAGGACCAGTCAGGTGAATGTGGTCATCGTTTGGTGCCCTTGATGGCCCAGAAAGCAGACTGAGGCTCCAGCATCCCCTCTATGTCCCTGGGCACATTCTCCAGACAAACTCCCAAATCCCACTCAGCTCCGTCTCCCACGTCTACTGCAAAGTAATGTCTCCCTGAGGTGAAGCCCTCACAGCCCGGGACACAGGGTCACATGCTAAACCTCCTAGAAGTGTGAAGCTTCTTCTCAAGGGTGTGTCCATAAGTCACTTCTCTCCGGTCCTCAGACAGAATTAGGTCATCCTGAGCTGTGTCTGCATCCAGAGTCACGCTGACTGCAGAGTGAACAAACAAACTAAAAAAGACATGTCTTTCAGCTAACGACAGTTTACCTCAAACAAAACCAGCCTATGTTCAAACGCAAGCTTGCTTTCCCAGTAGCTGTGTGAGTCATTCTTTGCACCTCTGTTAAATATAAAGTAGATACTGCCCCTGGGTCCCCAAGAGTGAAGGGGGAAGAGAGGGGTTGATCTAATGTGTGCTTGCTCATGCTGTGGGAAATGAGCAATAGGAGGGGCCATTATCAGTATCATCATCATCACCATCGCAGAGACACTGAGGACCTGAACAACCCAGACTTGACAGAGACACTGTCCTCGCCAAAGCCCTTCCTCTCCCGTGAAGGACGAGGAGGCATCAAGGAGGCTGGGAGAGAACAGGCCCTTCCCGTCTTTCCCAACAACCACCCACCCCGAGGATCAGAGAGGAAAATAACACAGCTCATGTGACAGCTTGTCACTGAGGTCCTAGGATTTCCCCAGGCCTCAGGACACACGCCAGCCCCTCGGCTTGCTAGGGTGAGCTCTGTCCTGCTTCAGGTGATGTTCCCTGGGGATCAGCCTCAGGAAATAACCTCCACACCAGTGTAGCAAAAACAAATAACTGGAAGTCAAGTAAAATGGCAGCAAGTGTGCTACGCTGATGTGTCCTCTGGGGTGATGGGAAAATGAAGTGACAAGGGCATGTTAGCCGCTGAGTTCACCACTCACTCACTAGATGAAACACTGACGGGCTGGCCTGGACAGAAGCAGTGAGGGAAATCAAGGGGCAGAAACCCTTCCTCTCCTGGGGCATGCTTTCTTTTTTCCAGCCAGGTTGCTTTCCACCTCTCTGGACTCTGCTGTCCCCAGGAAGGCTGACCCCTGTGCACACACCCACCAGACTCTCTCCCCTCTTACTCCTATTTGTTTCAGTCCATGGGAAGCACTAGAGACCAGGGGCTAGAAGAGTTTGCTTCTTTGCTTAGGAGCACATGACAGCTAGGTGAGAATCAGTCATTGAAGGTTGAATTATCAATGCAGACATAGAAAACATAACATCTATCTATAAGTATATCTATATGTATCCAGAGGAACTTTTTCTGTTAGGAAATCATAATGATTTTATGCCATAACATGAAGATGTAGAGAACTGATCTATAGTAAAATGAAGCATATAAAAAATTATACAATGGAAAATTTCCAGGCAGAATTTACAGGAAAATCGATAACCTTTACAAGCAAGTTTTAGAAAAAGAAGGTGACAGCCACTACACTCTGAAGCAAACTGAAATCAGAAAAGGGCAAGAGAAACCCAAAGAGAATTGTCTAGTAAGGAAAAATAGAAATTAAACATAATGAAGGTCAAAATGCAAAGAAAACCACAAAGAATGGAATGAAAATTGTCCTCCCCTCGGTACCTGTGACAAGAGGGATCCCAGGAGAAGGCCACTGGATAAGGATGTTTGAAAATTAAGAGAATTGATGATGATCTTTATGCTGCTATGAAACTGAGCAGAACTGACCAAATGAATCACTTTATGTAAAATCATTTCTTAGTAAAACTTACTCAAGGGTAAACAACGACATGAGTAAACCAGTAGCGAAATGATCACTGATTTAACATCTATAAACAGATAAGAAACAGGGACATACAGGAAACAAAGACCTTGCCCTTTTTTTTTTTTTAAATCCTACCATTCAAAAGATTGAAAACAGGAATTTAATACTAAATCTTCCAAAGAAAAGAGAATTACAGGACACTTTCACTTACAGACATGAAGTACTATAAAAATAAACAAAGTACTATAAAAAAAAACAAACTTGAAAAATTATCGGATGGTTTCACTTATAGGAGGAATATAGGAAACCAATTAAGACTTCACGGGAAAAATAATAACAATACAAAACACAACACAACGAAACAAAAGCAAACAGACCATTATAAATCAGAGACATCCTGCAGGGGAGGAGGAGGGAGAGGGATCAGAGGGAAGGAGGGTGGAGCACAGGGGGCTGAGGTGATGGTGCTCCAGTGCCTTGGTGGAGGAAACTGTGGGGACTACACCTGAGGGGGAAAAAAAAGTAAACATTGTTTAAAAATGAACAATGATGTAAAATATATATTAATTAATTATTTAAAAATATATAAAATTATTAAAACAAGAATAAATTTTAAAAACAGGGTCACATTTTATTTTATTTTATTTTTTAAAAGATTTATTTATTTATCCATACTAGAGCTGGGATACAGGTCAGAGACGGGTTGGTGAGAGGATCCACCAGAGACAGAGTGAGGAACAGAACAGGCAGACTGACTGAAATACACTGCTGAGGGGAGCAGCAGACGAGACAGGAGAGGTCTGCTGCGCCATGTGGGTTTCTCCCTGGCTGGCTGGGGCTCAAACTTGTGCTGCAGAGACTGTGAATTGCTTCATAGTGCGGTGCTTAACCCCTTGAGCCACCAGGGAGGCCCAGGTCACAATTTTAACAGAGGAATCAGTTGCTCAGTTTTCAGGAGAATGAAGAGAAAATTTGACATGGATAGCAAGAAGTCATATAAAGCTCTTCAACACATATCTTGGCCGTGCCCCATTAAATTCTTTACATATCCAAGTCAAAGATGTGCCTTTTAATATTAGCATGATTATTAAGCAGCCTGGTCTAATTTTGAGAATCTAAATCTGGGGCTGGGAGGTCTCGCAGCCACTGGTCATGCCCGTGACCACACCCAGCCTGTGCTTTCCTCTCCCACCATCACAGAAAGGAGGAGCTTAACCATCATTTTGATCAAATGCCTCAGCCTTGCTGTCATGACTGCATGTGATCCGCTGTTCTCTACTTGGGTCCACATGTTGCTGGTGGACATTGGAAACATTCTGGGACACGAGAGAGGCAGTGATTTGATCAATAACCTCCAAAGCAACAAAGCAGCTAAGTCCATGCATCTGTCCCTAGAGACTTTCATGTGGGCATAAAATGAGGCAGCACTTCCACACACACACACCATCAAATATCTATTTGACCAGGTAGTTGTTTGCCTCCTTGGGATATCCATCCTCCTCTGCTGGAAGAGAACACCTCTGCATTCTAAACATCCTGCTAGGGAACGTGGTCCCTTTGGTACAATGCCAGTCTCTTTCTCTCTTTACTTTTTAGACGTCCATGGAGGAGAAGTGACACCTGCATTTTGGTGGAAACTCCTGTGCTGCAATGAAGTTTATGCTGTTCTGTTCAAGGACACAGTTTAAAAATCGCTATATGTTTTAAACAATAGGTATGGTTCTTGAAAATAGTCACCAGAAATTTTTGGGGAATGGATGGGAACAGCATGGAGAGCTGCTTCTCCCGCTAACATAATCTTTTACTATCCTGAGAGGTTTTCTTCCCTGTAAAGCAATTTGCTCTGACATTATTTCTCGGTGTGACTCATAAATGTGAGTGTTCTCTTGAATCCGTGAGCATATCAGGGGCCCTAAAGTCTATAATAACTTTTGTTTTCTGACAGGCTCAGGAGGAGAGAGCATCAAAACCCATGGGGAAGATGATTTGCAATGCTAAGGGGACAGTCTTCAGGGATTGGTATGATTATGCTAAAATGAAGGTGGTTTTTTCCTGGTCCCTTATTTAGGTTTTCTAAATTCCTGCTATGACTGAGATCATCCAGTATTTTTCTTTTTCTTTCTGACTTATTTCGCTGAGCATGATCCCTTCCAGTTCCATCCATGTTGCTGCAAATTGCATGAGTTTATCTTTTTTGATTGCTGATTAATATCCCATTGTGTGTATGTACCACGTCTTCTTGATCCAGTCATCTATTTTTGGGCATTTGGGTTGTTTCCTAATTATAATAAAGTAAAAATCAAAATCAACAAGCAACTATAAACCAGAGATACACAATGGGGGGGGGGAGGGAGTAGGCTCAAAACAAGGGGATTGGGAATTGTATGGGAACTATAACCAAGATGAAAATGCATACCTTGTGCAAAAATGAAAAATGATGTAAAAAAGTACAAAATAAAAAAATTTTAAAGATGTTTAGAATCTTTGTTCTACAAAATAGATAGATAGATAGATAGATAGATAGATAGATAGATAGATAGACAGATAGATAAATAGCTTAAATAAAATGAAAGTGGGGATACGCAGGCTGACCCAATAGGGTTGGTTTGTCTGCCTTCCCAGTGACATCTGCAGATGTCCCCTGTCACCTCCTCCACTGGGGCAGCGGAAACAGCCCTTTTCAGGGACAGGTCAGAGGAATTGTTTTATAATTTAGTACAAACTAGCTTTGAGATCCAACTCTGAGCTGAGAAATAATTTCATAAACATCCATGGGGATGGATATGCCAAGAGTCCAGTCTCAAGACAGGTGGACCCCTGAGCTTCAAACAGAAGCAAGGAGTGTGATAGCCCCCTGGCCCCTGCTGTACTCTGTGGATGCTGGGTGGTCAGAATAACCTCTGCTGGTGACCATGGCAGTACACTGACTCCTGGCATAGAAGCCAATAACTATGCCACCAGCTTTTCTAAAAAAAGAAATAATTTAATGCAAGGCCACCTGCATTATGGCAGCAAAACCCTCAAATCAGTCTCCTTAAGAATGGATTTTGAGCAGTATTTATGGGGTTGAGGAACACATAAAGTGTAAAAATACAAGGTGGTAGAGTCTAATCTGTAGCTTTCTGCTGAATCACGGATGTAACTAGAATACAATTTCAGAACTGCAATGAAATTAAGCACCCCTTGCTTCTGAATGTTGTTTAATCATCAACCAGGCACCACAGTTATGTTTTCCATGGCTATTTTCCTATCTGGGCAATGTTGATAATGACTGTTCTTTTGTGCCTGCACTCTGGAACATAATTTATCAATTTATGAAAAGCTGTTATTTTCATCATTTAAAATGGGTCTGGTTAAGAAAGGGAGGGAGTAGGATAAAACAGGGGAGGGAAGAGCACAAGGGAATATGGTGATGGTGCATGGATGACTTGGTGATGGGAATTTTATGGGGACTACACCTGAGAGGAGAAAGCATACATTGTACAAAAATGAACAATGTAAAATATTGATGTAAATATATTTATTTTAATTAACAAATAAAATAAAATGGATCAGGAAAAAAATAACGAACTTTACAAATACCTATATATGTGTTTTCTACATGCATGTAAATGTTTAACATAGATAACTTATTATATGGATTCACTATTTTTGCAACACATTAAAATAAAAACCCAATATGACATAGACTATATGTGTCATACCTATTCTATTTACAATATAAACTAAATACTAAATATATTGAAATACAAATATCCAATATGTAATTTTAGAAATATTGTTACAAACATATATTTTATATATGTAAGTGTATGTGCTTTCTTTCCATTGATCTGACAGTGTATCTATGGATTATAAAATTGGATGGCGCTTATACTATGATATATATACATATAAGATACATAAATATGTAAAATGTATTTTTCATATTTTTATATAAGAGAATATTCAGCCAGATATACATTTGGAATGTGAAAATATACATGAGAAATATATTTAATGACATAAAAGAGGCAAGAAATATGTATGTAAAATCCTGTTATCCTGCATATGTGTACATACTGTGCACAGTTAGTATCTATAGTACAGGACCAGGATGGTTTCGTGAACAAGTAGAAAAACAATGCAGGACTCAAGGTGAGGAACTAGCACACACTATTGTCATCAGAGAGCTGCAGGTGGTGCTCACAGGCATGGGTGGGAGGTGCCTGCAGAGGCGCCACTGACAAGAAGAGATGTTCACCTTATACATTAGGAGGGCTGGCGTGTAGGCAACCTCTCTTCAAGCACCTCGCCCCTGTCTTTTTCTGAGAATACATCTGTGGTTCAACATTAGAAAGTAAATATCCATGATCACATCTACACAGTAGGAGGTAAATCACATGATCCTACCAAGAAAAGCCACTAACTCATGGATAAAGTCAGTGCCCAAGGATGGCTTAGCCCTCTGTTCCTTGAAGAATATGTGTTTGTCTGAACATTGAACTTTCTCCTCGGATCTCTATACTTTTTAATTGATTACGGTTTATTTGTAACAATTATGTAGTAAGAAATGTCTTAATAATGAGGGCTTTGAAAAGAAATAGAATTCTTTAGGGGTGACAGAGGCTCATTTTAGAAATACACTGAACCATAATGTAATGTCTTGTGTAAAAGATAACAGTAATAAGTCAAGAGAAAGACATACAAGGAATCCAAATAGGAAAAGAAGAAGTTAAACTATCACTATTTGCAGATGATATGATAATATACATAGAGAACCCCAAAAACCCCAAAAACTCCACAGAAAAACTAATTCAACTCATCAATCAGTTCAGTGAAGTGGCAGGATACAAAATCAACACGTAAAAATCAGTAGACTTCCTATACACAAACAATAAATCTGAAGAAGAAGAAATCAATAAAACCATCCCTTTTATTATCGAAACAAAAAAAAATCAAATACTTGGGAATAAATCTAACAAAAGAGGTAAAGGACCTATACAAAGAAAACTATAAAACACTGTTAAAAGAAATAGAAGAAGACACAAAGAAATGGAAAGACATCCCCTGCTCATGGATTGGAACATGGTATTGGAACAAGAACAGACACACAGACCAATGTAATTGAATAGAAAATCCAGAAATAAACCCACAGACTTATGGTCAACTAATCTTTGACAAAGGAGCAAAGAATATGCACTGGAGCAGAGAAAGTTTGTTCAATAAATGGTGCTGGGAAAACTGGGTCACTACATGCAAAAGAATGAAGCTTGACCACTACCTCACACCATACACAAAAACCAACTCAAAATGGATTAAAGAACTAGACATAAGACCTGAAACCATAAAATATATAGAAGGAAATATAGGCGAAACACTAAATGACATGCACCTCAAAGACATCTTTACAGACGCATCACCCAAAGCAGTGATAGTGAAGGCAAAGATAAACAGCTGGGACTACATCAAATTAAAAAGCTTCTGCACTGCAAAAGAGACAATAACAAAAACAAAGAGAAACCCCACCGACTGGGAGAACATTTTTGCACACAACACTAGTGATAAAGGACTGATCACAAAAATCTACAAAGAGCTGATGAAACTCAACAAAAACAAAGAAATAATCCAGTCAAAAAATGGGCAGAAGAGCTAAAAAAGAAACTTCTCTGAAGAAGAAATGCAAATGGCAAACAGGCATATGAAAAAATGTTCAACATCACTTGTAATCAGGGAAATACAAATCAAAACTACCATGAGATACCATCTTACACCAGTGAGAATGGCACATATTAAAAAAACTAGCAACAACAAATGTTGGCGAGGATGTGGAGAAAAAGGAACTCTCCTGCACTTTTGGTTGGAGTGCAAACTGGTCCAACCACTATGGAGAGCTGTGTGGAGATTTCTTAATCTACTAAAGATAGAGCTTCCATATGATCCAGCAATTCCACTCCTAGGTATTTACCCAAATGACACAGAAACAGTAATTCCAAAGGGCATCTGCACGCCTATGTTTATAGCAGCACTATTTACAATAGCTAAGCTGTGGAAACAACCCAAATGCCAAAAATAGATGACTGGATCAAGAAGATGTGGTACATATATACAATGGAATATTACTCAGCATTCAAAAAAGATAAACACATGCAATTTGCAGCAACATGGATGGAGCTAGAAGAGATCATGCTCAGCGAAATAAGTCAGAAAGAAAAAGGAAAATACTGGATGGTCTCACTCATAGCAGGAATTTAGAAAACCTAAATAAGAGACCAGGAAAAAGACTAATTAATACAAAGTAAAAATCAAAATCAACAAGCAACTATAAACCAGAGGCACACTAGGGGGAGGGGCGGGGAGGGTAGGGAGGGGCAGGGAAAGGAAAGACGGAAAGACTAGAGTCAAAATAAGGGGGGTGCACCCTATGTTTATAGCAGCACTGTTTACAATAGCTAAGCTTTGGAAACAACCCAAATGCCCAAAAATAGATGACTGGATCAAGAAGATGTGGTACATATATACCATGGAATATTACTCAGCATTCAAAAAAGATAAACACATGCAATTTGCTGCAACATGGATGGCGCTGGAAGGGATCATGCTCAGCGAAATAAGCCAAAAAGAAAAAGAAAAATACCGGATGGTCTCACTCATAGCAGGAATCTAGAAAACTTAAATAATGGACCAGGAAAATGAATAACTATAAGAAAGTGAAAATCAAAATCAACAAAAAACTATGAACCAGAGACACTTTTAGGGGGGCGGGGGCGGGAGGGGAGGGATTGGGGTCAGAATGGGGGGCTGCAATTGTATGGGGAATATAACAATAAAATTTATAAAAAAAAAAAAAAAAAAAAAAAAAAAAATAAGGGGGGTGCAATTGTATGGGTAATATAACCAAAATGAAAATGCATACATTGTGCAAAGATGAAAAAAGATGTAAGAAATATATAAAATAAAATATTAAAAAAAATAACAGTAGATAAATCAACTCCATGAAATATAAACACGAGTTAAATCAACTCCTGCTTTTCCCTTCCATGTGTCTTTATTGGATTAAACTCGGAGATACTCTTTTTAAGTTGCTGGCATAGTAACTGTCTACAGGGGAAAAGAACCACATACAGGTTCATAATCCCTTATCTGAAACTCTTAGGGCCAAATATAAAAATTTGGAATACTTTTGAGGTTATAATGACAAAACATACAGATCCTCTGAATTATGTGCCCACCCCAAGCAGGGTCTGCCTTATCCTTGTATCAATACGACAGTCTTACAGCAGGTAGGACTAATAAAGATGTTAAGTAGAGTCAGATGAGTGCAATTCAGGGGGGACCACAATGGAGGGTGATTCCCAAGTCTCGCATGATCCCTGCCTCCTCATTTTCCCAGCCTTGTAAAATTCCTTCCATGTGAGTGTGTGCACAACCTGAGAATTGCCTCTGAGCAATGGCAAAAGTGATGGGATGTGCCACTATGGTCATGTTTCCTTACATCAGACCCCATATTACAGATGACTTTATTTAAAGGTTATCTCCTCAGCTCAGCTCACTCTCAAGAAATAACAGGCCATGTGGAAGGCCCAAGTGCCATGTGATAAGTGGTGGCTTCCAGAAGCTGAGGCAGCTCTCAGGTAACAAAAGCAAGGGCCAAGTCCTTTATTCACAAAGAAATGAATTCTTCCAACAGCAGAAGAAGATGGGGAGAGGATTATTCCCCCCATGAGTCACCAGAAGACACGCAGCCCAGCCAGCACCATAACTGCTCTTTGTGACCCCACCTGTGCTGTGCCCAGATTTCCCATAAAGATTCTCTGAGCAAATGTGTGTGTTTAGTTGAAGCTACTAAAGTTTTTGTAGAAATTTATAAGTAAAAAAGGCAGCAAATAATTTCTGGTTAGGGCTAATTTAGCAGAGAAATGAGTTAGGGGGAAACACTTAGCTTTTTAGAGCCTTTGAACTCTGTAATGGTGGATGACATGGGAAGCTATAAAAAGCAAGTCCTGACCACTTTCAGATTCCACCTGCACCCTCACTGCCACCCATAAAACACACAGACACACACACACACACACACACACACAGAGGCATGTTAGCACTTCATTTGAAAATGTTGGCCTCTGGTCTCCCTGGTGGCTCAGGGGTTAAAACAGTGCTATCAAGCTATTGCCAGCCACTGCAGCATGAGTTCTATCCCTGGCCAAAGAGTTATCCACATGGCACAGCAGACCTCTCCTGTCTTGCCTGCTGTTCCCATCAGCAGTGTATTTCAATAGATCTGGCTGTTCTGTTCCCCACTCTCTCTGGTGAATCCTTCACTCCCTGAACCTCTGGCTTGTATCCCAGTTCTTGTATGCATAAATAAATCTTTACAAAAAAAATGTTGGCCTGGATTTGGTCACTACCTTCACCATTCAGCACAGTCCCATATTCACTGCGAGTCCCTCTACACCGTGATTTCTTGTAGTTACAATAAAGAACTTAACTTTGACTGTAAAACTCAAAAATAAAAATAACATTGGGGTCAGAGTCCAGATATTAAGTGGCTTTGCTAATGTGTTGTGTACTCAGCTTATCTCAAGAGGATGTGGGACACAGTAGAAATAATACCCTTTATTTGTAGCAACAGAAAAAAGTGACAAAATACTGAGCAGGAATCTTCTGTGACAAAATGTAGAGATTTAAATGAACATCCAGTGGACTATAAACTGAACATCTTTCAAATAAATGAAATTGACCAAATACACGAGAAGATGTTCAATGCTCACATTTTGCACGTTAACATAGTGAGGTTGACGCTACTTCCCTAAGAGTCATACAGCTTCAGGCACTCCCTATAAATACACGCTGTGGTTCTTTTTTGCTGTTGCTGTTACTTTGGTGTTTTGCTTTTGTTTTCATCTTTGTAACATCAGCCAATTTATTCTAAAATTCATCTGAAATTCAAGGAATCCAGAACAGCCAAAACAACTTGACAATGATCAACACTGCAGGATTCCCTACTTGCAACTTCAAATCTACATGACTACAGTGGTTAAGACTACGAAAATGTACTCGCATAAAGATCTTGATTTTTAATAGTCCACAGATCAATGATTTATAGTAGTCCAGAAATAAACCCATACATGTATACTAATTAACATTGACCTTTGTGAAGAGAATCCAACATCCAAAGAAGAATCGTCCTATCAAATGACGGTGGGGAGAGTACATACCCACAAGCAAAAGAATGAATTTGATGCCTGCCTCAGATCACATAAAAAACTTAATCAAAATGTACAAAGAACTAAATGAAAAAACTGAAATAACTAAGCTTCAGGGACAAACGAGTGTTTCTTACCTTAGACCAGTTATTTGGATGATATAAAAGACCAACAATGAAAAACAGATAGAGGGGACAATAGCAGATTCTTGAACTTACAGTACTCCATCAGGAATGTGAAAACAACTCAGAGAATGACAATTTTTGAAAATCATGTACCTGATAAGGGAATTACCTAAAATTACAATTTGTATATAGTGAGTTCCACAAAGACAAATAACCCAACTTAAAATAGGCCATGATCTGAATAACATTATCCCAAAAAAGATACAAAACAGACAATAAACACATGAAAAGATGCTCTATCACCAGTCATTAGAAAATGCAAAACAAAATCACAACAGTCATTAGGACAGGTAAGTTTGAAAATACCCCATTAACAAGTAGAGAAATGGGAAACACATACATAGCTAGTGGAGATGTAAAATGATGCAGCTTCCTGGCAAAACATACAGTTCTTTTAGAAGTTGAAGAGTGACCACACGATTCAGCAACTCTACTCCTAAGTATATATTCCATACTTCATCTAAGCCAAAAGTCAGTGAAGCCATCTCCTAAGTATATATTCCAAAATGGAAACACACTACATAAAAACTTGTACATCACTGCTCAGTGGCATTATTCAAATTAGCCCCAAAGTGGAAATGTCCATCCATTGATGAACTGACACACACAATGTGTGAAATTCACACAACGAAGGTCAACCTTGCAGGTTTTATTACAGGGCAGGGAGAGGGGCAGCCCAGATCCCGCAAACCTGCCTGCTCTAAATAGGTTTTGCCATTTGCCACATCAACACAAAACCTATGAGACTCTATGGGAAGGAACTTTATTTTTTTTTTTTATAAATTTTATTGTTATATTCCCCATACAATTGCAGCCCCCCCATTCTGACCCCAATCCCTCCCCTCCCACCCCCGCCCCCCTAAAAGTGTCTCTGGTTCATAGTTTTTTGTTGATTTTGATTTTCACTTTCTTATAGTTATTCATTTTCCTGGTCCCTTATTTAAGTTTTCTAGATTCCTGCTATGAGTGAGACCATCCAGTATTTTTCTTTTTCTTTTTGGCTTATTTCGCTGAGCATGATCCCTTCCAGCGCCATCCATGTTGCTGCAAATTGCATGTGTTTATCTTTTTTGAATGCTGAGTAATATTCCATGGTATATATGTACCACATCTTCTTGATCCAGTCATCTATTTTTGGGCATTTGGGTTGTTTCCAAAGCTTAGCTATTGTAAACAGTGCTGCTATAAACATAGGGGTGCAGGTGTTCTTTGGAATTGATGTTTCTGTGTCCTTTGGGTAAATACCTAGGAGTGGAATTGCTGGATCATATGGAAGCTCTATGTTTAGTAGGTCCAGAAATCTCCACACAGCTTTCCACAGTGGTTGGACCAGTTTGCACTCCCACCAACAGTGCAGAAGAGTTCCTTTTTCTCCACACCCTCGCCAACATTTGTTGTTGCTAGTTTTTTTAATATGTGCCATTCTCACTGGTGTAAGATGGTATCTCATGGTAGTTTTGATTTGCATTTCCCTGATGACAAGTGATGTTGAACATTTTTTCATATGCCTGTTGGCCATTTGCATTTCCTCTTCAGAGAAGTTTCTTTTAAGCTCTTCTGCCCATTTTTTGACTGGATTATTTTCTTTGTTGTTGTTGAGTCTCATCAGCTCTTTGCAGATTTTTGTGATCAGTCCTTTATCATTAGTGTTGGGTGCAAAAATGTTCTTATGGGAAGGAACTTTAATATAATGTGGAAAGAATACAGAAAAGACAAAGAACATAGTTTCCAAATCAAGCTCCCAAAGTTACCCGCCCCCTCATGGATAAAAGTCCACCCAAGCAGGATTGGCCCAGACCAAGGCCCCAGAGCCTTTTCCAAGTCTAAAGCATCTTCCAGTGGGGACCCAGAGAAAAGGATCAGAAACAACCAGACAAGTCTGAAAGGAAAAGAGCAAAATGAAAATCAATACAAAAACTACCATTGTCACCTCCCCACGGGTCTCTCGCCCACATCTGTATCACCCAGTCCATGACCAAAAGGCAAGAGCAGTTTCTTCATGTGTCTCTAGGCTCCATGTGCCTCCTCCAGGTCTCCTCCTGGCTCCATCCTGCTTCCTTCCTCAGTCTCCTCTGCAGCTTCTTCTCTCTGCTCAGCTCCACCCTCCCTTGGGTGGGGCAAGAAACCTGGAACCTCCCCCTTTTCTGGGGCCCACCCTGCTACAGATTTACCTCTTGCAATTTCAAATCTGTATGACTATATTCATCCATAAAAACATACAAAATAGCAATTCATGCACCAGCATTGATGAATTTTGCAACACTGTATTATTAATGGACAGAAGCCAGACACAGATATCACATATTGCATGATCATTTTTGTTAACTGCCTAAAACAGGCAAATTCAGAAAGAGAAAAAACATACGTGAATCCCCGTGGGAGTATGAAAGTAGAGGGGTGGAGAGTTACTGCTTAAAGATATGAGGTTTGTGTGTGAGGAGATGACAATGTTTTGGAATATAAATAGTGGTAACTGTTGTACAGATTTGTGAATACACTATAACTTTTTTTTGTAAAGGTTTTTTTTAAAGTTAATTAATTTATTTATACAAGCACTGGGTACAGTCAGAAGCACAGGAGGGTGAAAAAATTCACCAGAGCCAGAATGGAGAGCAGGACAGGCAGACCGACGAAGTACACTGCTGAGGGGAGCAGCGGACTGCAGGAGAGGTCTGCGCGCCATGTGAGAACCTTGCCCCGTGGCCGTGGCCGGGGATCAAACGGTGGGTTGCTGCAGAGGCTGTGGGAAGCTTTGCAGCCCAGCGCTCACCTGCTGCGCCATCCGGGAGGCCCAATACACTATAACTTTACACTGGGACACTTTGTAAAAGTAGATTTTATGTGCCACAAAATAGATCTTGATAAAAAATTCATTTCCTTGGAAAAACTATCCACATATGTAAAGGAATAAGAGACTGTGACCCATAATGAAAATAACAATCAATCAAAAATTAGCAGGACTGATACAGTTGTTATAAGCAGAAAATAGAAACTTTAGGTAGTTATTTTAACTACATTTCATAAATTCCAAAGTTGCAGAGACACCTAAAAGTAATTTATTTCTAAAAATTTTTTAAAGCTTTATTTATTTATTTATATAAGAACCGGGATATAGGCCAGATGCACAGGAGGGTGAGAGGATTCCCCAGAGACAGAGCAGGGAACAGAACAGGCAAACTGATGTAATACACCGCGACAGGAGAGGTCTGCCATGCCATGTGGGATTCTCGCCTGCTGGCCAGGATGGAACCAGCACTGCAGAGGCTGCAGACAGCTTCACAGCGTGGCACTCAACTGCCTCTGCCACCAAGGGAGGCCCACCTAAAAGTAATTTAAAAGAAAAGGAAACTCTGGTATGTGATATAAAGGTACAATGTGTGGAATTAATGATTGATTAACATTATGATACAGTTACAAATGGCTAGTCTCTAGACCGGCATTAACAAATTAGTCTTTCCCCTATTTCCTGACAGGTTTGTCTTTGATGGGCATTAACAAGATGAACAGTTTGTCTTTCCCCCATTGGTTGCAATTTCCCCCTTGTTTGATAGATTTATGTTTATGACCCAGCCCCCCAGATGAGCACTCCTGCATTTCAAGGAGGAGAAAGTTAAACATCAGCTATGGAAGAAAAACAAGCTGGCGCCCACCCTTCCCAGTGCCCACTGCTTTCCCTTCCCCTTTGCAGACCCTCACCCATCTCCACTTTTTTCCTTTGTATAAATACCCCTGCCCTCTGCAAGAGCAGGACCGGGTCTTTCAGACATGAGTCTGCTGCCCTCCTCCTTTGTCGACAAATTAAACCACTTTCCTTTTCCTCAAACTCTGTTTCCTTTTATTGGCTGAGGGAAACCGAGGCCAGAATCCGGTAAAAATTGTGAAAGAAACCAATTAGGAACTAGAAGGATACAGAAACTCTAGATAATGAAACCGAAAGAGAATAAAAACAATGCCCAGGGCATCTGTGAGCTGCACCATCGGCAGTGTGTACAGGAGGACTAACAGGGGAAGGAGCAGAAAGAGCATGAAGAGAAATAATAGCTGGAAACATTTTAAGTCTTTCCAGGAAACAACTCAGGGCACCTCCAGGGGAAAGAGTGACCAGGGGGTGGGTCCTCCCCTGCCCAAAGTGGACTCACTGAGAGAATGAGGGTAGGGTGGGGAGGAGTTTTATTTACAAAAGTACCTAGAAGGGACAAAAGCCAGAGGCAGGGTATGTGTGTGTGTGTTCACTAACCAACATGTGATCAAATACTATCAATCCTGCAAACAATAGGTACCTGGCACATTCAGAAGCCAAAACTCCCCGGCAAAAGAGCTCACTTAGTTCTACAGCAAGCATGGCCCCCAAGGGAAGTCCCTTCACAGCATGCTGGGACTTGTACTTCAAGGCTTGCTGGGATTTTAAGTCCACAGAGACAAGACTTGGGGGAGACCCTGGCTCCACTTCCTGGTGTTGCCTGACTCATCCCCGTTTTTACGAAATATATTCTGTATCAAAAACTCTAAACTGTGGGGCTTCCCTGGTGGCACATGGGGTTAAGACACAACCTATGAAGCTATCCGCAGCTACTGCAGCACGAGTTTGATCCCCGGGCAGGGAGCAATCCACATGGCTCAGCAGACCTCTCCTGACTTGCCCACAGCATCCCACAGCTCCCCTCAGCAAGCAGCCTATTTCAGTCAAACCTGTTCTGTTTCTCCCTCTGTCTCTGGTGAATCTTCTCACCATGCCCCACCTCTGGCAGGTACCCCAGTTCTTGTATGCATAAATAAATAAATCTTTAAAAAAACAAACAGGGCCTCCCTGGTGGCGCAGGCCGTTGAGCAAAGAGCTGTGAAGCTGTCTGCAGCCTTTTTAGTGCCAGTTCGATCCCTGCCGTCCTTGGAGCAACCCCCATGGCGCAGCAGACCTCTCCTGTCTTGCCTGTTGCTCCCCTCAGCAGCGCATTTTGTCAGTCTGCCTGTTCTGTTCCCCGCTCCGTCTCCTATGAAGGTGAATCCTCTCATCCTTGAAAGGTTCAGCACGGCAAAGAAAAGGAGAGCCAGGCTACATTTCTCAAAGGGAGGGAAAGTTTATTGCGCCCCGGGCGGACCTCACAGACCCAAGGTGGGGGTCAGTGGAGTCGCGCCCGTTGTTAGGGGGAAGCAGGGTTTTATAGGGCGAGGAGAGGTCAGGTGGGTAGTTGGGCTCTTATGACAGGAAAAGTTTGTAGGGCAGGTAGAGGTTCTTTGTCTGAGAAGAGACTGGTAGGGGGACTGGGGAGGCTCATTGTCTGAGTCCTCCAGGCAGGTATCCGCATTCCTGCCCCCCAGGTGGGCTTCCAGGTAGGCTTTTGCATTGTGGCCTCCTGCATGGACCTTTCAATCCTCCCACACATCTGGCCTGTACTCCAGTTCTTATATAAATAAAATAAATCTTAAAAAAAAATACTCTAAGCCTACTAATCCTGAAATTCAGTGAACCCATTTTAGAAGCAAGGCTTTACTAAGAGGTGGGAAGGGGCGTGCCTCCTTAACTTGTCCTCTTTCATTTCTCAAAATGATCTGAAGGAAACAATGAAATGTTAATATTTTTTTTTAACTGACAGTAGAACATGCAGATTTGCATTACACTACTTTTTTACTTTTCCATTAGAATCACTCACAGTCACTGCAGAGGAAGCTGCAGGGGGAGGGGAGGGTTCTCTGGCATCAGCCTGACCCCCAGGATCTCTGATTCTGTCTCCCCTTCCTCTGGTCCCTGAGCAGACCCGCACTCACACCACCAAGTGTTATAGGACAGGGAGAGGGGCAGCCCAAACCCCGCAAACCTGCCTATTCTACATGGGTTCTGCCATCCGCCGCATCAACACAAAACATAGGAGACTTTAATGGGAAGGAACTTTAATAAAACTAGGAAACAATACAGGAAAGGCAAAGAGTCTAGTTTCTAAATGAAGCACCCAGAGTTACCCGTCCCCTCGTGGGTAAAACTCCATCCATATGGGATCGGCCCAGAGCAAGGCCCCAAAGCCTGCCACAAGTCTAAAGCATCTTCCAGTGGGGACCCACAGAAAAGAGTCAGAAACAACCAAACAAGCCCAGAAGGAAAAGAGCAAAATCAACATCAAGATAAAAGCTGCGATGGTCACCTCCCCACGGGTCTCACCCACATCTGTGTCACCCAGTCCACGACCAAAAGACAAGCGCAGCTTCTTCACGTGTCTCTAGGCTCCATGTGTCTCCTCCAGGTCTCCTGGCTCCATCCTGCTTCCTTCCTCCCTCAGTCTCCTCTGCAGCTTCCCTCTTCCTGCTCAGCTCCACCCTCCCTTGGGTGGGGCAGGGAACATCCCCTTTTCCTGGGGACCACCCTGTTACACAAGGACACCCTCATTCCCTGCTCTTCACTCCCCCAGTCAGACTCGGTTTCTCCCTTTTCCAGACCCACTTCCAGAGGCTGCAGGGTTAGGGCTGGTGGGGGCAAGGCCAGCAGGGCAGTGGTGGAGTCAGCATTGGGGCGAGGTTCCCAGAGGGCAGGGAGGGGAGAGGTCAGGAGGAAAGAGCCCCCAGTAGGTGCTCCCTGGAGCTTTCCTTTCCCGTAGATGCCGGAGGGGCCCTTGCTTGTTCTCCTCCCTCTGTGTGTTGTGGGGACTGGAAAACGCAGCCCCCCCTGTTTAAGCAGCCCCTGCCTCTGTGCTCTTGTTTCTCATCTGCGGGCGTCTCCTCAATAACTGACCATCCCGTGAGAGAATCACCCAAGAGCATGGAGGGTTGTTCTCAGACAAGAGCCAGTCATGACAAGCATCTTTATCAGAGATCAACTTGCCCCACGGCCTTTCATCACTTTAGTTTCCAGGACGATGTCGCTGCCAATGCCAGGGACAGGCTGTCACTGAAATTCCTGCATCCTCACAGCCAACAGCCCTTGTCAGTTCATGGGCTGTGCAGAGGTTGGATTTCATACTCTGACCACGGGTTCCCTGTAGATGGAAGTGGGCACTGAGGTCAAGACAGCCTAGGCACTGCCCTGCCTCCATCCTGCTCATCTGTGACAGCTCAGGAATTTCCCCACCTCAGGGGGCCCAGGGTAGAGGCCCAAGGCTGGGTGTTACCTTGAGTGTCTACAGCACCCACAACATGTACACAGGGGGTGTGTACTTTCCTCTGTCATTTCTAAACTGAAGTTTTTTTTTTTTTTTTTCCTGGAGAAATGGAGACCCAAAGAAGAGAGAAAATTACCCAGGAATGTACAAATATGAAATGATAGTGGCCCAAGCATCCCTCATTAGCAGGTCATACATGTGGAAGTGCTTTGCAGTCATCATATGAATCAACACCCCCAAAATCCTGTTTTTGTGCTCTATGCCTCAGGCTTTGTGCCTGAGCATTTCTCACAACCTGGGAGTAGAGCCCCAGTATCATGTGGAGGAAACCGAGGCTTAGATGGATGGTGTCATTTGTCCAATTTTAAAGAAAATCAAATCAGACATAAACCAGGCTCTGCATTGGAAGGTGGAAAAACTTATTTTTATCTCCATCTAGTATCTTCCTCAGACCCATGTGTCCATCTCACTAAAAGCGGCACTCAGGAGTGGTAGCATCATGTAAAAACAACCAATCCCACACATTCCCACCATCCTCTGAGAGGTCAGGGCTGGAAGAACAGAGAAGTAGGAGAAGGGCCGCTGAAATACAAGGTTGCAGGAAGGAGCAGTCTGAAAACTGAAGTCCCTGCCTGCCGATGACCAGCCTCGGCAAAATGTCATGTCAGGAGTTCCTAAAAGGATGAGATGGCATCGGCAAAACTTAAGGGCTAAGGGAAAGGGATGAGGCAGACACAGACACTCTTATTTTTGGTGCAAGTATCTCCTACTCAAAGATACTGACACTGGGGTCCATTCTATCTCCTTCACTTCACATCACAAACCAGCCTCCAGAAGGACCGGAGACCTTCTGCTGCTGGGGATGCAGGACACAGCATCAATGCTATGCTCTGGGAGGATGCACCTGACATCCGGGCTACATCCTGGGCTTTGTATGTGTGTGCATGAGTGTGTGTGTTTTCACACAGTTGCTCTGTGACTTCAATACTCCTGTCCTGGACAGATGATTCAGAAGACTTCAGTGTCAACTAACATTGATGTTTTATATCAAAACAAATATAGTAATGTTTGACCACTTAGTGACTTTTTATTTTGTACTCATTGATGCTGTGTGACCAGGCTGACTACACCATGGTGTTGCCTTTGCCAAATCAGGTCAGGAAATGAAGATGTGACAAAGAGTATACCTGTGTGTAGTGAAGGTCTATGTGAATACATCAGAACCATAAAAAGAATATCAACAATTCTGACACTGATAAATATTTTTTGAAGTTTCCTAATATTTCAAGATAATTGGCACTAGCACAGTCGGGCACATATCTTCTTTTCAGGTTCTGAGACCCCAGCAAATTTCATAATCTCTTAAGCTCCTCCGCATTGGGAGCCTCTCACTAGACCTCTGTAAATCTTCTCTCACATCACTCCGTTATCACCCAAGTAGACTTGCTAAATCTGGTCGTTTTCTGCACTTGGGAGTCACCCAGGATTACAGTTCAGATTAACCATCCACATGGCAGTGGTGAAAAGAATCTAGGTCACAGGCTTATCCTGTTCTGGCAGTTGACGGAGGCAACTACAGATTCACCACCTCCCTACGTGTCTTTTAATGGCATCAAACACACTGGAGTACTCTGTCACGAGCCAGCAGCAGCAGTCTGGGTGTCAGGGGTTCCTGAAGGATGGGAAGGCGTCGGTGCAATTGTAGAGAAAAAGGTAAGGGAAGGGGAAGGGGAAATGAGGAGATGCGGACACTTGATCAGGGTGCTGACATCATCCTACTGAGGGTCTCAGCAGCCCTTTATTTATACTAAGCAAATCGTAAGTACACAAGTATAAGGTAGGAAGGTAATCATCATCACATGTCCTTTTTCAGGAGCAGCCAAGGGTCTGTTTGCCTTCCCACAGAGGTGTAACATGTATTATTCTTTGTCTTAAAGAAGGCACAGGTGCTAAACAAATGTTTTCAAAGTAGTTATTTACAATCCAACAGTTATTGTATTACTAGCAAAAAAAAGCCTATGTGTCTGCAACTAACATTTCTAAATTTGCCATGGTGAACAATTAACTAAGGGCTGAGGGAAACAAAGGGCAGGAGGTTACCTGGGGGAAGGGAGACAAAGAGATTATTTCTAACTAACCTATAAAGTTTAGACTAACTTATAACTAATTGATTAAAGTAAAAAACAGAAGCCTTTTATATAGAAATCATCATCTATAGTATATTGTTTTAATATTGATTTGATATAAAGGAACCAAGGGCCTGGAGGGCTTTAATGCCAGGCAAGCCTCAGTGACTCTTCCCTAGCCCCAGCTCTCAATGAAGGGAGGAATTCTCCTAATCTAAACAAAGAGTTTTCTACCTATCACTCCTCTACTTATCTAGTCAGCCTAGTTTCCGTATTTAACTTTAAGATCAAGGGGCAATTTCTTCTTCCATAAGGTTGCTGGTTGTTGTTCTAAAGAACTACGAATATTTTATCAGGGGTAGGGGCGGAGATGGTTATAGCCTTTGGTTCTCAAAAATGGTCAATATGTGACATGGCAGTAGTTGTAACATTGACCATTTCTGAGTGCATTATTTGTGCTGCCATGGTTATCAGCTCAACCATTCACAAAATTGCTGTTGACTTATTCTTGAATGCACACTCTAACAGCTACCATACCAATTGTCACATCCTAGGGAATTAGCTCTAAACAAACAGGAAGAATTTAGCAGGAGTCAACTATGGTGTCTCCTAGTTTATCAGGAATTTTCTTATACTTGGAGCATGGCTCGCCTCTGCCACCCAACTGTTATCTTTAACTTTAAAGTAAAGGAATTTCTTTCTCCAATTAGCTCTTGCCTCAAAAGACCACATCTCTATATCAAAGACTTGGCCGATAGATGTTTACAACCTTTTGTTTCCAGAAGTTTTTTCACTGGTTAATGTAAAGCCAAATGTTGAATTGCTGCCTTTTTGTCAGAGGACTACCAATTTTATGAAAAATGTGATATTTGTATCATGCAGTGCCATTTGTCATCAAATTGGTTATTCAGTGATTGATCAGTATTTGCAGCTTTACTTTTAAGTGCGTATTTTAGCAATGGTAGAAACTAGCCATAGACAAATGAGGAGAATCTTGGAGTCAGCTAACGAGATTTCTGATTTTTTAGAAATCTGCCCCATGCCCGGACTTTTGTCAGACTGTTATAGAGCAGCCCCGATATTGAACGGGTTGCCTGGCTGTGGGTCCTCACCCGCACGCTTAAAAGGGACTTATGAAGACTCCACTACAGGCACACACAAAAGGTTAATAAAAGGTTTATTTACAAGGAAAAAGGAAATAAGGAAAATGTACAACTCAGGGAGAAAATAGGGAAATAAAGTCTTTAATGCGTCCTACCCGATCCACCGACCTGGAAACCCAAAGTCACTCTCAGAGCTGGCTGGACGCTGCGAGCTGGCGGAGAGCCAAAATGGGGATCCCCCAAAGCCCACGTGTCTGCCTTTTATATCCACCTGGCTGCTTAACCCCACCCTCAGGTCCCAGCCACCTTCCCTTTGGTGGTGATGGGATTTGGAGTTCCCAGTGTCTTTGGCTTTGGCCTGGGGTGGGGGTGGAGTCCACAAAGCCTATATGGAATTAGCTTTAGGACATCCTTTTCCCCCTAACAAGACAACATGGGCAGCGCAGCTCCCAACAGTACTCAGCCCTCCAGGCCGCTGGCCACGCTGCTGCTCAGAGAAGGACTCTTGGAAATGAAGCCTCTGACCCCACTGAAAAGGGATGGAGAGGACGACATGTGATCACGGCTTTTATCTTGCTCCCCCCCAGCACAGATTGATCATCTACAGCATCTCAAGTCTTTACACCCACTCATTCCATGCAGATTTATTATTGATCATTCACTGACAGCTCAGTCCTGTTCCCAAGATGGGGAAATTAAGGTAAAGAAAACAAATGAAATTTTTGCCCTAAAGTATTTCTATTCTATTTCTATGAGGGTTAAACCAACAAGAGAATTTACTCGTTTCCTGACGCATCTGGAGGAGGAAGGAATAAAGAAGAATGACTAACACTGAGAAAGGGCCAGAGAGTGTCATGGAAGGAGGCTTTTGCGAAAGTTTCGATGTGGAGGCCAGCTTTCAGGTGTAAAAGGATACACGTCCAGCCTCACAATCCAAAAAGACCCCCAAATCTGGGATGGCTCCCGAGGAAGAAGAGAAACTGCAGGACAAGTCAGTGAATGTGGTCATTGTTGTGCATTTGATGGCCCAGAAAGTAGACTGAGGCTCCAGCATCCCCTCTGCGTCCCTGGGCACATTCGCCAAACAAACTCCCAAATCACACTTAGCTCCTTCTCCCACATCCAAAGCAAAGTCTCCCTGAGGCGAAGCCCTCACAGCCTGGGACACAGGGTCACACATTAAACCTCCTAGAAGTGTAATGCTTCTTCTCAAGGGTATGTGCACAAGTCACTCTCCTCTGGTCCTCAGACAGAATTAGGTTGCTCCCCTGACGTCTCTGGTTGGTACTCTGATGTCCCTGGTTGCTCCCCTGACGTCTCTGGTTGCTCCCCTGATGTCCCTGGTTGTTCCCCTGATGTCTCAGCTGCAGGGGCTGTGACCGTGGCTCCTCCTGAAAAGCTCAAAATTGTGGTTAGAGGCAGAGATGAAATAGACATAATTCTTCACAGTGAAGGACACTCAGGTCACCTGGTCCTTCATGCCTCCACAAATACTGTTTAACTGATTAGTGTATTTGTAACAATTATGTATAAAAAATGTCTTAATAATGAGGGCTTTAGAAAGAAAAAGAATTCTTTAGGTGCAACATAAGCCCATTTCAGAAATACACTGAACTGTAATGTAATGTCTTGTATAAAAGAAAACAGTAAATGAAAAACCTCATTGAAATCTGTACACGAGTTACATCAATTCCTGCTTTTCCCTTTCATGGTCTTTATTGGATCAAGCTCAGAGACAGTCTATCTTAAATTGCTGGTGGTATTCACTTGTCAGGATAAGGGAGAGGAATCACTGACAGGTTCTGCTGGAGACCAGCTCCAGCTAGAAGTCATGTCAGGGGTCTCAGAGAGGAGAGGACGGCGTCGGCCAAGTTTTCTCTCGGAGGACTGAGGGGAAGTGGAGCAAGGTAGGAGTGAGGAAGACATAGACACCTTATTTCGTGCAAGTATCTCCTGCTGAGGGTCTCAGCGGGTCTTTATACCTTAAGGCGAGTGGTGGGATTACATCAGGTAAGCATTGAAGCAGAGCAAAGACAATCAACACATATTTTCTCATGACCATGTAAAGACTCCCTTGGCCTAACACCTGTAGGCCATTTCTTTGGTAACCTAGGAACAATTAGTTTCCTAGGTACAGCTCATTTACTAGCATGATCAACAGCACAACATTTGGCAACATTTAAACTTTCCCAATTACAAACGTGTGTGTAAAATTCCTATTCTATATTCAATTACTAAAATCAATCTATTTCCTAGCACTCAATTATCTTGGTTAATATATTAATTACTTCAAAGTGGTCTAAAACAACTCATCAAATCTATGTAAGTTCTACTGAAGTCTAACTTGTAACTGGAAATTCCTAACCTCCACACGGCCTGCAAACGATTGACCTCTTGCATACACCAGGAAATGTATTGTTGCCGCAAACAGGTACCCCCCAGGTTAGGCTACGATTTCCAAGCACAACTGGTTCAGGGCAGCTTGTTCTCCATAGTTCTCAGGGCCAGGACATTTCTATCCTAACTATATCTTTAACAATTTTTACTTCTTTAGTGATAGTTCATGCATAAGATCAATAAGCCAATTGTCACCTGGGTCCAAATTAGGTTTTCACAGGCCAATTTATAACTAACTTACTTCAGCATTAACCAAGAACAAAGAGGAGAGCATTAGCAGGCATTGCATGGAGACTCCCTAGTTCAGATCTTCTTTGGGAAGTGCAAGAACTCCCCTCTTCTGGGAACTACAACTTTCCCTCTTCGGGGGAGCATAGGAACTCCCCTCTTCTCAGGAGTCTCCCCCAATGCCCAGACCATGTCAAGAGACAGCCCGCACAGCCTGCCGCAAGGTTCATAATCCCTTATCTGAAACCTTTGGGGACAAATATGAAAATTCAGGATATTTTTGAGGTTATAGTGGCATAACATACAGATCCTCTAAATTATGTGCCCACCCCCAGCAGGATCTGCCATAGACTTGAATCAATACATAGGCAGTCCTGAAGCAGGTAGAACTACTAAAGATGTTAATTAGAGTCAGATGACTACAAATCTGGGGTGGCCACAAAGGAGGGCGACTCTAGGATGTTGGCATGATCCCTGCTTCCTCATTTTCCCAGTCTTGTAAAACTCTTTCCATTTGAGCGTGGGCATAACCTGAGAATTGCCTCTGAGCAATAACAAAAATGATGGGATGCACCACTATGGTCATATTTCCTTACATCAGACCCCACATTACAGTTGACTTCATTTAAAGACTATCTCCTCAGCTCAGCTCACTTTCAAGAAATAACTGGCCATGTGGAAGGCCCATGTGCCACGTGATGAGTGGTGGTTTCCAGAAGCTGAGGCAGCTCTCAGGTGACGAGAATCGGGGTCTAAGTCCTACACCCACAAAAAAGGAACAGTGCTAACAACTGAAGAAGATGGGGAGAGGATTATTCCCCACATGAGTCACCAGATGACACGCAGCCCAGCCAGCACCATAACTGCTCTTTGTGACTCTCCCTGAGCTGTACCCAGAATTCCCACACACGATTCCTGCTTTAAGCCCCTAAAGTGTTTTACAGCAACATGTAACGAATAAGCCAACAAATAATTTCTTGTTAGGGATAATTTAAAAGAGAAATGAGTTAGGAGGAAACACTGAGATTTTTAGAGCCTTTGAACTCTGTAATTGTGGATGAGGGGTTTGAAAAATGGCATTTGGGTCAAGGTCTTAAAACTATTTGCATCATCTGCCTTTCTTGCATTGTTCTCAGACTTACTGAAATATTAACAGTAAACTTTATGGCCCAGGTACTATACTAAGCTCCTTACAAGGGTTGAGGCACTTAATTTTTGTGACAACCAGTGCAAGGAAAACTGGAATGAAGGAATTGATTCTTCTTGGAGACACATTTAATCAATGGGCGAGCAGCATTTGAAGAGTCCCTAGAGGTCCCCAGTATCCTGTCCCTGAGGAAGCACTGGGGCATCCTCAAATCTCTACTGGAACAACTACACAGCCTGTCTGTCTATCAGCCTGTCCAGAGGTAGGTTGTGAATGTGGCTAAAACTGAAGAATTCTTGACTTTCCATACCTTCGTTGGTCTTTAAATTTTTCCTCTCATCACAGTGGAGCTCAGAATCATTGCAGTCAGTGCGAGGCTCCGAAGACGCAGACTCTGGGACTGAACCCCTAGACTCAGAAGAGGGCGGATTTCTTCAGTGGGACATCCCGTAAGCTCTACATAATCAGACCCCTTCCCTTCAAATAAAAATAGCGCTTACCTGGTCAAGGTGACTTTCATGTCCTACAGAGACACAAGGACAAAAGGAGAGTTAGGGAAATCCCGTGTTTCATGAGGCGTGACATGAGGGGTTTCTCTGTAAACCCTCCATCCAACACGGAAAGGAGTGGTCCTACCTGGATGCTGATGGACGCCCAGGTCTGATGAGTCCCATGCCCACCCCCAAGGGCCCAGAGCACAGCAGCACATTGATCCTCCCAGAGCTCAGAAACCGGCTCACTGTGACTGTGATCACAGTAGTGTGTGGGCGGCATGAGGTACAGGCTAGGAGACTATGTGCTCCCCCTTTCCTTAGTGAAGAATCCACACACAGCTCGTGAGAATGGGCCACTGCTGTGGTGGCAGGTGGCCTGTGCAAGTGGAGCAAATCAGGTGACACTGAAACCTTTCTGTGGGACTGAGTGGCAACTAAAATAACAGTGCTCACAATTACTGTTTTGGGGTTGATCCCTCATGACTTGGAAAAAGATCCAGGAATTCCTCTTGAGCAAGTGAGCTATCCACATACAGGGGAGGAATTTTCATTCACGTGGCTGCCCATCATCTGGTGTTTGCAGCAGTCATCTCAGGGTATCTCTCAGGAGAGAGTCTCAGAGTCAGGGTTCTGTGCATATGGGACTGAGACCTGAATCCTTATTGTAAAAAGAGAAAATTGATCTCTTTTTAAAACATGTGTTTTCATTCTAAGTCATTGAGTTCAAAGAGATCACAGTATCATGGCTATTGCAATGTCTTACTAAAAACAGAGGCTGTCATAACCCTAAATGAAAGTAAAGTGAGATGTGCATTTAAAAGGAAAAAAAAAAGTATTAAACATGGATATTTTCAAGGTATGGAATAGGGATCTGTGAAAAGGTCAAAAGGTAAAAGCAAGCATTAATGGTCCAAAAGAGAGTGAGAGGTTTTAAAAAGTAAAAGCTAATGCTGAGAGTCTGAGAGAGAGGGTAGATTAAGAAATTTTAAGAAAGTATTAAAAAGGCCAAAAAGCAAGAAAAAGTAAAAAGACAAAAGCAAGTCAGTCAGAGAAAGGAAAGAAATTTTTAAGAAAGCAAAAGAAAGTTTTAAAAAGTAGTGTTATAAGAAAGGAAGAAAAAGTAAAGAAAGCAAAAGCAAAAGCAAAGTAAAAAGCAAAGAAAGTGTTTAGGCATGAGAGAGGGATGGTAGGGAAAACAAATGTGTATGTGCTGCAGTGACTCACTACAAACTCTAAAAGCACAAACAATTCTAGAGGTTTATTTCATTAGCCACAGAGATTGGACATGGCCTTGAAGACCAACATTGACAGGGAGGAGACCAGTCAGGCTGAGGAAAAAGATACAAAAAAGGCAGAAGGACAAGAGAATGGCCCAGTATAGGGCAGTTGACAGTGCCGGCCCCCTGTCACTTCAGACTCGCCTGAGGCCCCATTGTCTCAGGCATTCAGGACCTCACCCCTTCGTGGGCTGCCAGCCTGCTCTACTGCAGCAACTGGGACATCTCAGCCACGAGTGTCTGAAGAAGCCACCCCCATGGCTTGTCCTCAGTGCCACTGCACAGGGCACCTTGAGAGAGACAGGGGGGTCAGCAAAATCCACTGGCCAAGATGGGAGGACAGGCTTGACCATCAGCTGCCTCTGACTGAAGAACCTGGTACAGGAGAAGATGACATTTTCTAAAGCAGCCCAGAGGTGAGACAAACCCAGGTGACCCTAAAAGTGGCAGACAAAAATAAGTCACCATCTTGGTGAATCAGGGGCCAAGTTTTCCTTACACTGACCTACTGATGACTAGCCTGAGTCAAGACACTTTCACACTTCTAGTGAGATAAAAGTAAACCTAAAGTTATTAAAAATATCTATAGTATGATGTCCTTATAAGCGGGACAAGGGTCTAGTTGGCTACAATCAATCTTGGCCTCTATAGCAAACCAATTTCTGTCCTGGTGGCTCCTTTTTATGATTTTCTTGTTTGGGCCTTGCATCCTCAACACCCTCGTCAGAATCATCTCCTGTCGCCTCAAAGCCAGCAGACGTCAGATGGTCCTTTAGACGGAGCCTGACAGGACGCCTCCTCCATCCTGCTCCCAAGGCCCTTAGATCGCCGCCCTGCAGTGGAGCCCTGACTGCTTGCCTGTGTCACCCATTTTCAGCAGGAAGCAGTGACTGATAAGATCAACGCCCTCTGTCCTAACAGCAGTGAGGGCTACATGTGTAGAAGGGGTACTGAGTTCCAGGTCAAGTCAGGGTTAAGTAGGCAGCTTCAGGGACAGTGCAGGCAGGGGACGTCTGAGACAAGGACAATAAATTCTAAGTGCTAACCAACACATACAGCAGAGGGGAGGTCAGAAAGTCCAGGAGGATGAAACAAATACAGTACACTGGGCAGTGTCTGGTGACTGACTGTAGTTTCTCCTACACACACTGGAACCCTAAATAAACTATCCTTGAGAACTGCACCCAGAGATGTGACCACCATAGAAATGATGGAATAGAAGTAAAAAGGGGGAAATGAAGTGGAACATGTAGGGCTGACTGTGGGTGAGCTGAAGTCGGGACACAGCCTGTAGACCGAGAATTTCGGGGAACAACGGATAAATGACCTCAAGGCCACACGCGCCCTGACTCACACATTCCCAGCTGCTGTGTCCCTTGCTTTACTCAATAAATACTCTGTACCCTAGTTGCTGGGGCTCAGATTTTGGAGAGAGATCTCCCCCGGGCTGAGGATGTTAAGCCACCAGCGTAAATAAAGAGCTTCCCTCCTCCTCTCTGAGTGCTCCTGCTCCCTCATGACAATATGCCAGAACAGTCATCCTTAAAGACAGGAATCTCTGCTGTGTTCCAGCATGGATGAGCCAGGGAGACACCTTGGTCAGAGACAAAAGGAGAATATATTCATGAGCTCGTAGGATTTCAAAACAGAACGTGGAATGGGGGGACCAGGTGACAGGAGGGACCCGGGGACACTGTTTACTGGGGAGAGTTCCAGGTTGGGAGGATGAACCCGTTGTGCACATGGAGAGTGGACATGGGGGTGCCACAATGTGATGCTGATGCAGTAAAGACAATGTGTGAGATGGGGAGCATGGGGAAATTTGTGATTTGTTTATTTGAATACTCTCCCCTACGCCCCCATTACACACACACAGAAAAGTCTATTCAGATTCAAAAACACCTTCACATGAGTCCCCTGAGGTACAGGAATGTCAGAAGTTTACTGCTGCCTAATCAACTGGGCAGCTGTCATATTTCTCTTTATTTTCATCATTTTCATATTGAGGTACCCCCCTCTTCACTCTCCATCGGCACAAATAGTTCATTCTTCCGACATGAAACCCACCCACTAAACACCATCACCTCTGTTCCTTCCCCCACCTGCTCCCCACTGGGTACAGGGATATGTAAATCTCCATTCCTGAGGGAGTGTGTGAAGGGAAGGCTTTTGAGGAACATCACTAAGCGAGGGTGGCTGGTGACTCCAAGTACTCAGTGGGGAGATATGGTCGCAGAATCTCATCATAATTACCAGCAAACAGCATCCATCCATCCAGCTAGAGTCCATTTATCATTCGTAAATTTACGACCAGCAGAAACCAAACTAAGTATCAGGTAGACACCCTTATGTTTGGCAGATACAGAACTGCAGTTTCCATGGCTACACTATCAGCTCACACAGTGTGGCAGTGATTGAGATAGTGCCGTCAAGGTCACCAATCAGGATGAATTGGAAAATTTGTGGAAGAAAGAGAACAGCTCCAACTCTGGCACTGACATGGTTTCCCTCCATCTCTGTAACAATGGAGGTTCTCCCCACTACCCAAGACCCTAAAATGAGGGATGTGTGACTGTCCTATGAGTGTGAACTTTAACACCCACACACAAGGGATTAGTGCAGAGGCTGGAAGACACCCCTGAGAGAGGCAGGATGACTAAATAGCCTGGAGCACTAACTGCCAGCTGAGGGATGACCTCAATCTTTCCCTCAAGGCTGGGTTCTCTTCCCAGGAGAGGGGCAGCTATGGAAAGTCTCAGAGACCCCCAGTGCGCATGAGCTGCAGCAGCTCTGTCCTCATCACCAGCCTCATGAGCGGCAGGAACATGAGCTCACCTGGAGGGACCCTGTGCTCACTCTTCCCAAAGAATGGTTTGTGGAACATGCGGGAGGTAGTGGGGGCAAATACAAACCCTGTCCGGTGGTGAATGTGTCAAAGTGCCATGTTTGAGGTCTTCAAGTCATGAAGTTATTTAACATTTTAATTCTTTGATCTGAGGTATTTATAATGTGAAACCTAATCTCAGATGTTCTATGCAAGAAAGATTAAAATTCTGTCTCTACGGGCTGAGGTGCTGGGCATCCTAACCAATCACTATTATAAGGCTGAAAACAGAGAGAGAAATTCTCATAGGTACTAGGGACATAAAATGAAAGCATGTTTCTTTGGGTGTCATCTATTTCTCATGGGCTGGTGAGAATAAACCATCAAGTTTATGCTCTGCCCAACCACATCTTCCGTGTATGCTCTAGGATGGAAAAGACTCAATTTCTTACCTTCAATTCCCTTGTTTGCTCTCCTGTGCTCAACTGCAGACTGTCACATTGGTCTTCCTGTTCCCTCAGTTTTGTAACAGTCTTTTGGAGTTTTTCCTGATCAAAATTGGGTGAAGAAAGCAAGCCCAGTTAAGATGATAGATTAATCAGGTTCCTGAGAAGAATCCCTGCCTTCCAAGAGACTAGAATGACAAGAAATATCGTTGAATCATTACACTTCAGTTTAAGTGCCCCAGGGACTGTCCGTGCAGTGATACAGGTGACCCATTAGTCCCAGGGCATGTGGCAGGATGGCTGCCATCATGTCTGCTGGAGAATCGGAGGCTGGGGAAGGGGTAACTAACCTACCCAAGGGCTATGACTATCGGCTTCTTGAGCCTTACGTGCTGACCCTCAGGCGGAGCTATATGGACCTCTATAGCCTCGCCAGGAAACGCTGCACACAGAATAAGACAGTGACCATCTAAATGAAGCATTTCCCCACCTCGTATATGTGGAAAGTTCTCTGTGTCCATCAGGACTCTCTTCTAGAAAGCTCCCGATTCACTCCCTAATTGGTGGTGCCCACATCCACATGAAGGAACTCCAGGGAGTTTTCCTTTGCTGATTGGTATAGCCTGGCAGACTGCAGGAGAAATACTGCGGGATAAAGACTGCTGGTGGTCTCTGTTCCTGTTTTGAGAATCTGCCACATGACCTTGCATATCGTGGCTTCTCATCTTTTACACGCATGAGAAGATAAAACAGGTCGGGGTATGTTTGGACAACTGTATTCTACAGCAGGGGGCATCACAGCAAGAGTGAACAGGGACGAGACTCTCCCCATCCTATGAAAGTCCATATGCACCATGGGATTATATTTTGAGGAACCAACATGAACTAATTTTCAGAAGAACGAGAGGATGAAAGTTTTATGTTTAGGTCACAATCTTTGGTATCGATCTAAATAACCATAGATCCCGGAGTTCAGCCTAGAGGGGGTGCTGCTGCAGGAGTCCGGGGGGCTTACTCCCCTTATACCCTGACACACATCTTTGACAAGAAGATGTTTGTGTCCACTGTGCTGGGGGGACCGCTCACAGCTCCAGGAGATGAGCTGCCGGGTGTCCTCACAGAACAGATGGAGCCGGTCCCAGTGTTCCTCACACGGCCACTCAGGCCCCATCTCCAAGTGGCTTCAATGAGAGCTTGATTAAACACCGAAACAAGCCCTCTCATCCTTTTACCTGACTCGAAGGACAGACCAAGCTCCACGATGATTCCTCTGGTTGCTTGTCAACCCTGCTCTCTACACACTGGTGGCAGCAGCTGTGCCTACAGCTGAAGCTCACGGGCTTCGACTTCAGCTGACCACAGATGGAGCAGGTGGCTTCCCTCCTCCTCCTCTTGGAAGCAAGGAGGGTGGCCATGGCTCTTCCTGAAGAGCTCCCAATCATGACTAGAAGCAGAGAAGAAGTAGACACAATTCTTTATAGTGAAGGACATGAGGGTGACCTGGGCCTTTGTGACTCCACAAATACCATTTAATTGATTACAGGTTATTTATAACAATTGCATGGTAAGAAATGTCTTAATAATGAGGGCTTTTAAAAGAAAGACAATACTTTAGGGGCAATATATGTTCATTTCAGAAATACATTGAACCACAATATAACGCCATATGTAAAGATAACTAGACAAATCAACTCAGTGAAATCTGAACATGAGTTACATCAGTTCCTGCTTTTCCCTTCCATGTGTCTTCACTGGATCAAAATCAGGGATACTCTACTCTAAATTGCTGGTGGTGTTCTCTTGTCAGGACAGGGGAGAGGAATCACTTACAGGCTCATAATCCCTTACCTGAAACACTTGGGGCCAAATATAAAAATTAGGAATATTTTTGAGGTTATAATGGCAATGTACGGATCTTCCAAGTTATGTGCCCACCCCAGCAGGGTCTGCCATAGCCTTGCATCAGTACATCGACAGTCCTGCACCAAGCAGAGCTAATAAAGATGTTAAGTAGCATCAAATGAGTGCAGTTCAGCGGACATCACAATGGAGGGTGACTGCAGGGTGGTTTGCATGATCCCTGCCTCCTCAATTTCCCAGCCTTGTAAAATTCCTTCCATTTGTTATGGGCATAACCTGAGAATTGCCTCTGAGCAATGGCAAAAATGATGGGATGCGCCGCTATGGTCATGTTTCCTCATGAAGGACCCCATATTACAGTTGACTTAATTTAAAGACTATCGCCTCAGCTCAGTTCATTTTAAAGAAATAACTATGCATGTGGAAGGCCCACATGCCATGTGATGAGTGGTGTCTTCCAGAAGCTGAGGCCGCTCTCAGGTGACAAGAATCAGGACCTCAGTCCTATACCCACAGAAAAAGGAATTCTGCCAACAACTGGAAGAAGATGGGAGAGGATTATTCCCCACTTTAGTCACCACATGACACGCAGACCTGTGAGCACCATAACTGCTCTCTGTGACTCCACCTGAGCTGTGCCCAGATTTCCCACACACTGTTTTTTGAGAAAATGTGTTTATTAACCTTTAAGCCACTAAAGAGTTCTACAGCAACACATAACTGAATAAGCCAGAAAATAATATCTGGTTGAGGATAATTAAGCAGAGAAATGAGTTAGCTGGAAACACTGAGCTTTATAGAGCCTTGAATTATGTAACTGTGGATGAGGGATTTGAAAGTGTCATTTGGGTCAAGGTCCTAAAATTATTTGCATCATCTACCTTTCTTGTATTGTTCTCAGGCTTCCTGAAATATGAACTGTAAACTTCAGGGCTCAGTTACTATACTAAGCTCCTTAAAAAGGTTGATGCACTTTATTTTTATGACAACCAGTAAAAGGGAAACAGGAATCAAGGAATTGATTCACTTGGGGGACACAGTTAATCCATGGGCGAGCAGGCATCTCAGAGCACCCAAGATCCCCAGTATCCTGAGGAAGCACTGGGGCATCCTGAAACCTCCACTGGAACAACTACACACCCGATGCCTGACAGCCTGTCTAGGGGTAGGTGGTGAATGTGGTTAAAAGTGATGTTAACTTCCATCCCCAGACTGAAGAATTCTTGACTTTCCATACCTGGGTAGATCTTTAATTTTTTCCTTACATCACTGTGGAGCTCAGAATTGTTGCCATCAGTGTGAGGTTCTGAAGACACGCACTCTGGGACTGAAATCCTAGAATCAGAAGACAGTGGATTACTTCCTGGGACATCACGTGAGCTCTAGGTACTCATACCCCTCCCCTCCAAATAAGGATAGCACTTACCTGGTGAAGGTGTCCTTTACGTCCTACAGAGACAAAAGGACAAAAGGAGAGTTAGGGAATCCCCATGTTTTATGGGGTTTGGTTGAGGGGTGTTCTCTGTAAACCCTCCATCCAACAAGAAGTGAGTACCCCTGGATGCTGATGGAACCCCAGGTCTGATGAGTCCCATTACCATCTCCGAGGGCCCAGAGCACAGCAGCAAGTTGATCCTGCCAGAGCCCAGTAACCTGCTCACTGTGACTGTGATCACAGCAGCGTGTGAGCGGCCTGAGGAAGAGGCAGGGAGACCCTGTGCTCCCTCTGCAAGATGTTCTTTCAGGGATTTGCCTGCCTTCAGATGAGTCTAAATTAAATCACTTATCATACAGGCCTTTCCTTAGTGAAGAATCCACACACAGCTCATGAGAATAGGCCACTGTGTTGGTGGCAGGTGGCCCGTGCAGGTGGAGCATGTCAGGTGACATTGAAACCTATCAGTGAGACTGACTGGCAACTAAAATAAACAGCTCCCACAATTAATGTTTCTGGGTTGATCCCTCATGCCTCAAAAAAGGCCAGAAAGGCCTCTTGGAGCAAGTGAGCTATCCACAAACAATGGAGGACGTTCTCATACATGTGGCTGCCCAACTGCTGGTGGTTGCACCAGTCATCTCGAGGAGTCTCTCAGGAGAGAATTGGACAGTTGGGTTCAATGCACGTGGGACTAAGGTGAAACTTACAGTAAAAAGAAAGAAAATTATTCTCTTTAAAACATGTGTTTCCATCTAAGTCATCTAGTTCAAAGAGATCATAGAATCATGGCTATTGCAATGTATTACTAAAAACAGAGTATATCATAATTCTAAATGAAAGTAAAGTGAGTTGTGAGTTTAAAAGAAAAAAAGTATTAAATGTGGATATTTTATTTATTTATTTTAAAAAAAGGATTATTTATTTATGCATGCAAGAACTGCGGTAGGGGCAGAGGTGTTGGAGGGTGAGAGGATTCACCAGAGATAGTGGGGAGCAGAACAGGCAAAATAGGCAGATTGACTGAAAACACTGCTGAGGGGAGCAGCACGCGACAGTTGAGGTCTGCTGCGCTATGTGGGTATCTCTCTGGTGGTCTGGGGATCGAACTTGTGCTGCAGAGGCTGCGGAAAACTTCATAGCACTGTTCTTAACCCCTTGAGCCACAAGGGAGGCCCAAACTTAGATACTTTAAAGGTGTGAAAGAGGATTTTAGAAAAAGGAAGAAGGAAAAGGCAAGTGTTAACGGTCTGAAAGAGAGTGAGAGTGTTTGAAGAAAGCAAAAGCAAGTGTTGAAGTTCTGAGAGAGGGAGGAAAAGAAATTTTAAGAAAGTGTTAAAAAGGCCAAAGCAAGAAAAAGGAAAAAGACAAAAGCAAGTAGGTTGGAGAAAGGAAAAAAAAAAAATTTAAGGAAAAGAAAAATATATAAAATAAAACAATTTTAAAAATAAGTAACTATATGCTATTTTTCTTCTAAAAAAAAGGAAAACCTGTTAAAAAGTAGTGTAAGAATGGAAGTAAAAGTAAATAAAAGCAAAGCCAACTGTTAAGGAAATGTAAGAAAACAAAGAAAGTATTTCAGGTGTGAGAGAGGGATCTTAGGGAAAGCAAATGTATGTGCTGCAGTGACTCACTACAAACTGTAAAAGGAAGAGCCACTCTGGCAGTTTATTTCCTAAGCTCTGAGGTTGGACTTGGCCTTGAAGACCTACATTGACAGGGTGGAGACTAGAAAGGCAAAGGAAAAAAGAGGGGAAAAAAGGGAGAAGGACAAGAGAACGGCCCAGTATAGGGCAGTTGGCACAGCCAGCCCCCTGCCACCTCAGACTGCCCTGAGGTCCCATCATCCCAGGCATTCGGGACCTCAACCAGTTCGTGGGCTGCCAGCCTGCTTCTACTGCCAGCAGCCGGGACATCTCAGTCACCAGTGTTTGAAGAAACCACCCCCACGCCTTGGTCTCAGTGCCATTGCACGGGCCACTGCAAGAGAAGCTGTTCCTCTCTCTGAGAGACAGGGGGCAGCCCAAACCACAGGCCAAGATGGGAGGAGAAGCTTGACTGTCAACTGCCTCTGACTATGAAGAACCAGGCACAGGAAAAGAAGACGTTTTCTAAAGAAGCCCAGAGGTGAGACAAGCCTCGGGTGACCCTAAAAGCGGCAGACAAAATAAAATCACCCTCTTGGTGAATAAGGGGCCACTTATTCCAACTTACTCCATTTTCTTAGACTGGCCTACTGATGACTATTCTTACCCAGGACAGTTTAACACTTCTATTGAGATAAAGGAAAACCTAACTCTTTTTTTTTTTTTTTTTTAAATCTGTATTACCGATGGCCTTACAATGGGGACAAGGGCCTTGTTGGCTACAATTAATCTTGGCCTCTATAGGAAACCAACTTCTGGCCTATTTGGTTTCCTCACTAATTTTTTTTTTTTTTTATGGTTTTCTTGTTTGGGCCTTGCATCCTCAACACCCTCCTCAGAATAATCCCTGTTGCCTCAAAGCCAGCAGACGGTCAGACGGTCTTTCAGAGGGAGCCTGATAGGACTCCTTCCCCGTCCTTCCTCCCAGGGCCCTTAGATCGCCGCCCTGCAGTGGCGCCCTGACTGCTCGCCCGTGTCACCCATTTTCAGCAGGAAGCAGTGACTGGTCAGATCGACACCCTCTGTTCTAACAGCAGTGAGGGGCTCCTCTGTAGAAGGGGTACTGAGTCCCAGGGCAAGTCAAGGTTAAGTAGGCAGCTTCAGGGCCAGTGCAGGCAGGGACTTCAGGAGAGTTAAAGAGGCTTCTGAGACAAGAACAGTATATTCTAAGTGCTAACCCACACATACACCAGAGGGGAGGTCAGCAAGTCCACACTAAAAAAATAAACAGTACACTGGGCAGTGTCTAGTGACACACTGGAACCCTAAAATTAAACTGTCTTTGAGGGCTGCACCCAGATATGTGACCACCATAGAAATGATGTAATAAAAATAAAAAGGGGGAAATGAAGTGGAACATGTCAGGCTGACTGTGGATGAGCTGAAGTCAGGACAGAGCCTGTAGGCTGAGAATTTCAGGGAACAACGGATAAGCATCCTCAGGGCCACATGTGCCCTGACTCATGCATCCCCAGCTGCTGTGTCCCTTGCTTTACTCAATAAATACTCTGTACCCTAGTTGCTGGGGCTCAGATTGTGGAGAGAGATCTCCGGGCTGCGGGTGTGAAGCCGCCAGCGTAAATAAAGAGCTTCCCTCCTCCTCTCTGAGTGCTCCTGCTCCCTCAGGACAATCTGCAAGAACAGTCACCCTTAAAATAAAAGGAAACTCTGGTGTGTTATACATGGATTGGTGCGAGCCAGGCTACTCATGCTGTGTGACAAAGCCCAAGCATGGGGGAAATTCCTGAAAATGAGGAGGGTCCGCAGCTGGTTCCTGCTACTTTCTTTCATTTTGTTTATGGCAATTCTTGCAATTATGGCCATTTTCTATGGGCTTCAGAATAACAAAATGAATATTGACATCAATGACAATGTCACTAATGCATATTCCAGTAATTTGAGTGATATACATTCCAACACAACAGGCAATAAGACGATTTCCAATATTTCTCAATGTCCTCTGATTTGTAATTCATCTACCATGAGTAATGCTGAGTTCTTTAACAAATTACGCTTGAAAGAACTATTGGAACCAAGCCCAGTAAAAGTCCCCACTGAGGAAAGCCCTAAGGCGCCCTAAAATGACAAGATCCAAGAAAAGAAACACCACATGATGTTCCCACAGTTTGGGGGCCTTTTGGCCCTGCATATAAAATAGGAGGCCGCCTTTGGTATCCCCCTCGAGGCAAGGCTATGAGTAAAATAGATTTTCTTACTCCTACCGAACCCATTCCTTATACTGGAATTGATGATGAGGATATGAACAAATGGTTCAAAATTAATGGTACGAAGGTTTTGGCTTCCTCGGTATCCTTATGGGAGAGAATAAAAAGATCAGGTCCCCCTGGGTGCCTTTGGAGCAAACATAAAAGGCAAAAGAACAGGGAAAGGTGGAACAGATATTTTATTTTATTTTTTTATTTTTTAATTTTTTAAATAGAGGCATGTTTATTTATTTATTTGTTTGTTTGTTTGTTTGTTTGTTTGTTTTGTTTATACATGCACTGGGTACAGTCAGAAGCGCGGGAGGGTGAGAGAATTCACCAGAGCCAGAGTGGGGAGCAGAGCAGGCAGAAGGACTGAAGTACATTGCTGAGGGGAGCAGCGGGCGGCAGGAAAGGTCTGCGCGCCATGTGGGACCCTGCTGCAGTGGCCGGGGAGCAGCCGGGGATCGAACCGGCGCCGCAGAGGCCGCGGGCAGCTTCGCAACCCAGCGCTCAACCGCTGCTCCACCGGGAAGGCCCCGGAACAGATATTTTAATAAAATATAGTTATTGTAAGTTGCCACTAGATGGCATATAAACTCTGTAAGTGGATATGTAACCCTTCTGCTTGGCAGAAAATATATAGCTTAAAGTTTAACATTTACTCACCAAGCTTGCATGATCACTTAGGTCATACTCTGTCTAACACCTTTGTTTCCCTTTTTTAGAATTGTTAAGGTTGTAGAAAAATAATAAGGTCAACTTGACCAGAACTAGGAAAAGTAAAAGTAGACAGTGTGCTTTTGTTAAATGATCAGCTAAGTTAATTCAAAGAAAATGTAATCACAAAATCACGTCATGAAAAAACGAAAGAACAAAGAAATTTTCTAATGTATAATAAAGCTCCGCTGAGGCTATCAGTCGGAGATGCTTGCCACCTGATTGAGTGTCTGTGTCTCCTCATTTGCTGATGCAGTTCTTTCCTTTGTGAACCCTACCTTGGCTGGAGCTGGACTCCAGCAATGGATGAGCTGGGAAGACACATTGGCAGAAACAAAAGGACAGTATTCTCGTGCTCCAGTAGGATTTAAAAACAGAGTGTGGGATGGGGGGACCAAGAGACAGGAGAGACACGGGAACAATGTTTACTGGGGAGAGTTCCAGGTTGGGAGGAGGAACCCGTTGTGCAGATGGAGAGTGGAGATGGGGCTCCACAGTGTCATGCTGATGCCAGGAATGACAATGTGCATGATGGGGAGCAGGTACACTTGCAATTTGTTTATTTTAACACTAGCCCCTATGCCCTCATCACACACAGACACCCACCCCACACATACACAATGAAAAGTCTGTTCAGTGCCTCCCTGGTGGTGCAAGGTAAAGACGCAACCTATGAAGTCCTCCACAGCCGCTGCAGCATGAGTTCGATCCCTGGCCAGGGAGCTACCCACAGAGCACAGCAGACCTCTCCTGACTCTGCCACTGCTCCCCCCAGAAGTGTACTTCAGTCAATCTGCCTGTTCTGTTCTCCATTCTGTCTCTGGTGAATCCTCTCACCCCCCACACCTCTGGCCTGTACCCCAGCTCCTGTATGCATAAATAAATATATATTTTTTTTTAAAAAAAGAAAAGTCTGTTCAGCTACGAACACTCTTCACATGACCGCTCTGAGGTGGAGGAATGTCCGATGTTTACTGTTGCTGGATCAACTGGGAGGCAGGCCCTTACATGTGGGAGAGGCCGACATAATCCTCTATGGTCACCTGAGTAATTTCATTGTTTTTCAGTCCAGATGCAAGAGGACAAAGGGCAGATGCTAGATAATTTCATTGTGTAACTAGGGACAAGGTACACCACTAGGTAAACCCAGGTTTTCTCTGAGATGCAGTCTCCAAGTTTACCATTTTCCCCCATCTACACGTTCTCTTTATTGGCATCATCTTCACACTGTGGTGCCACCATCTCCACTCTCCATTTGCACTAACAGTTTATCCTTCCCACACGAAACCCACCCACTAAACACCATCACCTTTGTTCCTCCTCCCATCTGCTCCCCACCAGGCACAGGAATACGGAGTATTCAGGGAGTATGTTAAGGGAAGGCTTTTGATGAACACCACATGCAAGGCTGGTAGGTGACTCCCATTACTCAGAGGTGAGGTCTGGGTCGCAGAATTTGATCATAGTTACGAGCAATAAGCATCCACCAAACCAGAGTCATTTACTGTCCGTCAGTATACGACTACCTGGAAGCAAACCGACTATCTGGTGGGACTCCCTTGAATTTGGCAGATACAGAATTGCATTTTCCATGGTTACACTATCAGCTCATGCCCTGACTGGATATTGAGCTCAAGGTCACTGATCAGGATGAACTGGAATCCTTGTGGAGGAGGAGAGAACAGCTCAAACTCTGGCACTGATGTGGTTTCATGAGCAGGAGGGACATGAGCTCACCTGGAGGGACCTTGTTCTCACTATTCGCAAAGAATGGTTTGTGGAACATGGGAGGTAGTGTGGGGGGCAAATGCAAAACCTCCACGGTGGTGAATGTGTCAAAGCGATATGTTTGAGGTCTTCAAGTCATGAAGTTAAGTTATTTAACATTTCAGTTTTTCAATATTAGGTATTTATGACCTGAAACCCAGTTTAGGATGTTCTTCTATGCAAGAAAGATGAAAATTCTGTCTCTATGGGCTGAGGTGCTGGGCATCCTAACCAATCACTATTATAATGCTGGAAAGATACAGAGAAATTCATACACACACTAGAGACATAAAAATGAAGCAATATCTTTGGCTGTCATCTATTTCTCATGGGCTGGTGATAATAAACCATCCAGTTTATGCTCTGCCCGTCCACATACTCTGTGTATGTTCTAGCCTGGAAAAGACTCAACTTCTTACCCGCCTTTGTCTTTCTTCTGTTTGATGCTCAGACACTTGTTTCCAGAGTTTCGCACTTTCCAAAGCCTAATGATCAAAATTAAGTGAAGAAAGAAAGCATAGTTACAGTGACAGAATCGTCAGGGTCCTGAGAGCAATCCCTGCCTTCCAAGAGATTAGAATGACATGAAATATCGTTGAGTCTTTACACTTTCAGTATAAGCGCCCCCAGGACCGTGTGCAGTGATACAGGTGACCCCTCACACTCAGGGCACGTGGCAGGATGGCTGCCATCTTGTCCGCTGTAGAATCAGAGGCTGGCGAAGGGGTAACTAACCTGCCCATGGCAATGACTATGGGCTTCTTGAGCCTCATGTGCTCACCCTCAGGCGAGGCTATACTGACCTCTACAGCCTCGCCAGGAAATGCTGCACACAGAACAAGAGAGTCAGCATCTAAAAGAAGCCTTTCTCCACCTCCTCTATGTGGAGAGTTGTCTGTGACCATCAGGACTCTCTTCCGGGAATCTCCCCAGATTCGCTCCCAAATTGCTGGGACCATACCCACATGACCGAACTCCAGGGGCTTTTCTTTGGGTGACTGGTTAGCCTCACACACCGCAGGAGAAATAAAATCTGGTGGTCTCTGTGGCTGTTTTGGGAATCTGTCATATGACCTTTCACATCGTGGCTTCTCTAGTGTTATACACACATGCAGATAAAAAAGGCTGGCTTGTATTTGGACAACTGTACACTACAGCAGGGGGTCATCACGGAAAGAATGAGTAGGGAAGAGACTCTCCCTGTCCTAAGAAGTCTATACCGACCAGGGGATTGTATATTGGGGAAACGTGTGAGGGACAGGGGGGCAGCCCAAACCACAGGCCAAGATGGGAGGACAGGCTTGACCATCAGCCCCATCTGACCATGAAGAACCAGGTATAGGAGAAGACCTTTTCTAAAGAAGCCCAAGGTGAGACAAGCTTCAGGTGATGCTAAAGTGCAGACTATATATATATATATATATATATATATATATATATACACACACACACACATACAGACACACACACACATATATAAATATATATATATAAATCATATACATATAAAAACATATATAAACATATATGTTTATATATAAACACACATATATAAAACTCTACATATATAAACAAACAAATAAATAAATAAATAAACAAACATATATATACATAAAACATCTTGGTGAATCAGGGGCCTCGCTCCATTTCATTAGACAGGCCTACTGATGACTAGCCTCAGGCAGGGCACTTTAATGCTTCTAGTGAGATTAAAGAAAACCTAAAGTCATTAAAAATATCTCTATTACAGATGGCCTTACAGAGAGGACAAGGGCCTAGTAGGCTACAATCAATCTTGGCCTGTACATGGAACCAACTTCTGTCCTCCTTGCTCCTCTTTCTGATACGTGTTACAACATGGATGATCCGGGGAGACACTTCAGTCAGACACAAAAGGACAGTATTCTCTATGCCCTGGGAGGATTTTAAAACAGAATGTGGGATGGGGGGACCTGGTGACAGGAGGGACCCGGGGACACTGTTTACTGGGGAGAGTTCCAGGTTAGGAGAAGGAACCTGTTGTGCAGATGGAGAGTGGAGATGGGGCTCCACAGTGTGACGCTGATACCAGTAAGTAGAATGAGTATGAAGGTGAGCATGGGGAATTTTGTCATTTGTTTATTTGAACACTCTACCCCAAGTCCCCATCACACCATGCAGAGAAGTCTGTTCCGCTTCAAAAACACTCTCATGCATCCCTGGAGGTCGAGGATGTCAGAAGCTTACTACTGCCTAAACTCTGGGAGGCTGTCATAGTTCTCTTTATTGTCATCATCTTTATATTGAGGTGCCCCTATCTCCACTCTCCATCTGCACAAATAGTTAATCTGAACTATTTCAACTGAAATCCAACCCACTGAAACACCATCACCTTTGTTCCTTCTCCCACCTGCTCCCCACCAGGCACAATGGTATGAAAATCACCATTCCTGAGGGAGCATGTGAAGGGAAGGCTTTTGTTGAACATCACCAAGCAAGGCCAGTAGGTGACACCTAGGTCCTCTGTGGGGAGGCTGGGGTTGCAGAATCTCATCATATTTACCAGCAAAAAGCATCTACCCAGCCAGAGTCCCTGTATCAAACATCAGATCACGACCAGTAGAAACCAAACTTCCCATCTGGTAGGACACCCTTATATTTGTCAGATACACAACTGCAGTTTCCATGGCTACACTATCAGCTCACACAGTGTGGCTGTGACTGAGATATTGTGGTCAAGGTCACTGACCGGGATGAGCTGGAAGTTTGTGGAGGAGGAGAGAACAGCTCCAACTCCGGCACTGACATTGTTTCCCTTCATGTCTGTCACAGTGGAGGATATTCCCGCTGCTGAACACCCTAAAATAAGGGATGTGTGACTGTCCTTTGAGTGTGAACTTTAATACCCATGCACAAGTGATTAGTGCCGAGTCTGGAAGACACCCCTAAGAGAGGAGGATGACTAAATAGTCTGGGGCACTAACTGCCAACTGAGGGGTGACCTCAATGTCGCTAAATGCTAGGTTCTCTTACAAGGAAATTCATGACTATGGAAAGTCTCAGACACCCCCAGTGCATATGAGCTGCAGCAGCTCTGTCCCCATCACAGTCTCATGAGTGGCAGGGACATGAGCTCACCTGGAAGGACCCTGTTTTCATTGCTCGCAAAGAATGGTTTGTGGACATGGGAGGGCGGTGGGGGTGGGGGCAAATGCAAACCCTGTCCAGTGGTGACCGTGTCAAAGAGATATTTTTGAGGTCTTCAGTCATGAAGTTAGTTAGCATTTCAGTTCTTTAATCTGAGGTTTTATAATGTATAACCCAATCTCGGATGGTCTCTGCAACAAAGATGGGATTTCTGTCTCTATGGGCTGACGTGCTGGCATCCTAACCAATTAATATTATAATGCTAAAAAGATACAGAGAACGTCTCATAGACACTAGGACATAAAATGAAAGCATGTTCTTTGGCTGTCATCTATTTCTCATGGGCTGGTGAGAATAAACAAACAAGTTTATGCTCTGCCCAACCACGCCGTCTGTCTATATTCTAGCATGCCAAAGACTCAACTTCTTACCTGCCATTCTCTTGATTGCTCTCCAGACTTCAAATTCTGACTCTCAGGCTGTTTTACCTTGTCATTGTCTTTTTCCAAAGGTTCCTGATCATAATTGGGTGAAGAAAGAAAGCTTAGGGGAGAGAGATCAATATGGTGGCAGGGAAACGCTGGGATTAAGTCCTACTGTTAAAACAAATAAAAAAAAAGTTAATAGAGAGGAAAAGCGGCAGGGACACAGAAGCAAATGGGTGACTCTGGCAAACTGTCTGAAGAAGAAAGTTGCCATAAAGGAGCATGGAGAAGAAGGGAAAGCTCAGAACCCCGTGACCCTCCCCCACCCACAAAATTGGCAAACTCCAAACAACAGAAAGGAGGGGGAAAAAAAAGAAAACAAACCAATAAGAACAAACTACAGATCAAGTGGGTCACTGAATAGAAAGGAACTATTTCAGGTGCCGCACCCTGTGAACTGCAATTGTGGAGAACCATGCAGGAATTGCCACAGACGTGAGAGAAGGGCTCCAGCGCCCTTAGAGGAAAACAGGGACTCCATGGAGACCTACAAATATCCCAAGGCCACAGGTAAGCTTGTGTGGAAAAGCAGCACGCTTGAAAAGCATATGCAGATTGTGGCTGCCCAGGTCCCCGTGCCTCGCCCTAGCCTTGTGGGGAGAGGCACGGCAGCACTCTTTGAGGTGAATGTCCCTCACTGAGTAATGAAAAACCAAGTGCCTGGACATGGGAGCAGGATACAAAAGGTGCCATATCTGCAGACACTGAACTGGGCTACAGCCCACGTCCTGGATCTGAGGGCTTTGGAACTGAGACCCGGGGCATGAAATTTGGGGGCATGGGATCCCCACAACAGTGGGGCACAGAGCAGACACAGCACCCCCGGCCATTGAGGTGCTCCACGCCACTCCCACTCTGTTCCCTTGGACCCACGGCGGGTGGAGGGGTCAGGGGGGTGGGGGGAACAATTCTGGAAGGACACTAGGAAAGATCTTTGGTGCCACCACCTAGCAACCAGAAAAAAATCACCAACATCTGATAGTTGGAAACCAGGGATCCAAAAACACCCTCAGGCTCTGAGACAGAGTGGGCCGCTCAAACAGGGGTAAGCAGGGAAAAAAGGCTCACAGCAAGACCCCATCCTGGAACTGAGAGCTAGGCACAGGATCTGGGGCGTGGGACTTGCCATAGCAGCGGGCACTGCAGTCTGACAGCCAGCGTTTTGTACCTGATAGCCCTGGAACTGAGACCTAGAGGGCAGAATTCAGGGCGTGGGATCTATATAGCTGCGGGCACAGTACCAGCTGAACACGGGACAGACACAGCACTCAGCTTAAATAAAAGCCCCTGCCTTGAGGTGCTCCCCTCCCCCCATATCTCACAGAACCACTGGGAAAAAGCAAAGTTCAGCAAGTACGGGTCTCTGGTGCCACCTCGTGACCAGAACAAAATCACCAACTAGCTGATTCCCTGTTGGAACTGAGTAAATAGAGCATCAACACTGGTGGAGTTTTGGCCTACCAGTGCTGGTCTCAGTCTGGTAAACAGTTTCCAACACCCCTAAAGGAGATGCCGGCCAACACTAGCAGCACAACGTCCCAACACACAGAGCTAATTAGAAAGCAAAGAACAGGGAGAAGAAAAAATATAAATAACCAGGGCCTCCTCCGGTGGCGAAGCGGTAAGTACTGGGCTATGAGGCTGTCCGCAGCCTCTGCAGTGCCGGTTCGATCCACATGGCGTGCAGACCTCTCCTGCCACCCACTGCTCCCCTCAGCAGTGTACTTTGTCAGTCTGCCTGTTCTGTTCCTCACTCTGGCTCTGGTGGATTCTCTCACCCTCCTGCGCTTCTGACTATACCCAGTGCTTGTATAAATAAGTAAATAAACCTTTAAAAAAATTATAAATAACCAAGCAAGCTCGCAGGAGGACACACCACAAAAAGAAATACAGTCACCAGAGCTCAACAATGACATGGAAGAACTTCTCAGTCTATCAGATAGAGAATTAATGATCATCATGATTAAAAAGCAGAAAGAAAACCAAAAGGAAAAAATGATTTGAGGCAAATAATCACTGAACTGAAGAATGAAATTGAGACCTTAAGAAAGGAAAGAAAAGAAATGCAGGCGATTAAAAAATTACTAGAGGAGATAAAGAACTCTGGGAAAAGCAATGAAAACAGAATTGATGAAATGGAAGAACGGATCACTACTATCAAAGATACAGAAATAAAAAGAGCCAAAAGAGAAAAGGAGAGAGAAGTGCAAATGAAGCAGTATGAGGAGACTCTTAGACAATTATCAGACTCCATGAAGAGAGGAAATGTAAGAGTTCTAGGCATTCCAAAAGGTGAGGAGAGAGACAAAGGAACTGAGAAATTATTCAAGGAGATAATTGAAGAAAACTTCCCAAGCATGATAAAGGAGATGAATATAGACATACAGGAAGCAAGAAGAACTCCCAGTTACCACAATGAAAAGAAAACTACGGCAAGACACCTAAGGGTAAAGCTTTTAAGAGTCCAAGACAAGGAAAAAAATAATAAAACTGGTAATGGGGAAGAAACAGATAACTTATAAGGGAAAACCAATCAGGTTAACTTCAGATGTCTCTGAAGAAACATTACAGGCAAGAAGAGAATGGAGTAACATATTCAGCAAACTTCAAGACAGCAAATGCCAACCAAGAATACTTTACCCTGCAAAGCTCTCCTTCCTCTACAAAGAACAACTATGGACCTTCTCAGACAAACAGAAACTCCAGAAATTCATTACAACTAAACCCCCTCCAAAAAATTATATGAGAAGTCCTAAAGCATAAACCAACAGAGCAATGAACAAGAAGAACAGAATAAAGCAAGGAATAAAATCACAAAAAAAGACAAACAAAATGGCAAATACAGATGCCAACATATCAATATGAACGCTAAATGTAAATGGATTAAACTCATCAATAAAAAGACACAGAGTAGCAGGCTGGATTAAAAAACAAAATCCAACCTTCTGCTGTCTCCAGGAAACACATTTAACCACAAAAGATAAACACAGACTGAAAGCAAAAGGTTGGAAAGCAATCCTACAAGCAAATGGACCAAAAAAGAAGGCAGGAACAGCCATACTTATATCACATGAAATAGACTTCAAATTAAAAAAGGTAAAAAGAGACATAGATGGACACTACATTATGATCAAGGGGATAATACATCAGGAAGATATAACACTCATCAACATATACTTACCAAATGATGGAGCACCAAAATATATTAGACAATTATTATCAGTTCTGAAAACAGACATTAAAGAAAATACATACATAGTGGGAGACTTCAACACCCCACTCTCATCAATAGACAGATCAATGAGACAAAAAATAAACAAAGACACTAGAGCCCTAAATAAAGACATAGAACTCATCGACTTAACAGACATCTGTACCCAAAAAAATCCGAGTACACATTTTTCTCAAGTGCGCATGGATCATTCTCCAGAATCAATCACATACTGGGCCACAAGACAAACATCAACAGATACATGAAGATCAAAATCATTCCAACTATCTTCTCTGATCATAAAAGCATCAAGCTAGAAATCAATCATGAAAAGAAAACAAGGAACCCTTCCACTTCATGGAGATTGAAACCTACACTACTAGAAGACCACTGGAGTAATGAGGAGATCAAAGAAGAAATTAAAAAATACTTTGAGTTGAACAAGAAGGAGGACACCACTTTCCAAAATGTATGGGATGCAGCAAAAGCAGTAATAAGAGGAAAATATATAGCAATACAGGCTCACATCAACAAAGAAGAAAGAACTCAAAGAAACAACCTGATTCACATCTCAAAGAGCTAGAAGAGCAACAAAAAAAACCCTAAAGCTAGTAGCAGAAAGGAAATAATAAAAATCAAAGCAGAAATAAAAGAATTGGAAATTAAAAAAAAAAAATCCAAAAGATCAATGAAACCAAAAGTTGCTTCTTTAAAAAAAATAAACAAAATAGACAAACCTTTAGCCAGGCTCACAAAGAAAAAATGGGAGAAAACACATATGAATAGGATTATAAATAAAAGGATAAATCACAACTGTCCCAGTAGAAATCAAAAGAATAATCAGAGATTACTATGAACACTTATATGCAAACAAATTCAGCAACCTAGAAGAGATGGACAAATTCCTAGAATGATATAATCATCCAAACCTGGACAAAGAAGAAATAGAACAACTAAACAGACCAATTACAAGCAGCAAAATTGAGGCAGTAATCAAAGCATTCCCCAAAAACAAAAGCCCAGGCCCAGATGGCTTCACAAATGAATTCTACCAAACGTTTAGCAGTGAATTAGTGCCTATCCCACACAAACTCTTTCAAAAAATTGAAAAAGAAGGAATACTACCAATACATTCTGCGAAGCCAATATTACACTAATACCAAAACCAAACAAAGACAGCACAAAAAAAGAAAACTACAGGCCAATCTCCCCAATGAACACTGATGCAAAAATCCTCAAAAAAATCCTTGTCAACAGAATCCAACAATGCATCAAAGGGATAGTACACCATGATCAAGTGGGATTCATCCCAGGGGCACAAGGATGGTTCAGCATATGAAAATAGGTTAAGTGTAATTCAACACGTCAACAAAAAGAAAAATAAAAACCATAGGATCATATCAATAGATGCTGAGAAAGCATTCGACAAAGTCCAACATCCACTTATGATGAAGGCCCTTGAAATTCTTGGGATACAAGGAACATACCTTAACATGATAAAAGCCATATATGACAAACCCACTGCCAATATTATTCTCAGTGGAGAAAAGGCTGAAGGCCTTTCCTTTAAGATCAGGACCAAGACAAGGATGTCCTCTCTCACCACTGCTCTTCAATATAATACTGGAGGTGCTAGCTAGGGCAATAAGACAAGAGAAAGACATACAAGGAATCCAAATAGGCAAGGAAGAAGTCAAACTATCACTATTTGCAGACGATATGATAATATACATAGAGAACCCTAAAAAGTTCACAAAAAACTACTCAAAATAATCAACCAGTTCAGTAAAGTAGCAGGATACAAAATCAACACACAAAAATCAGTAGCCTTTCTATACACAATCAATTGGAAGAAGAAAAAACCAAGAAAACCATCCCTTTTATAATTGAAACCAAAAAAATCAAATACTTGGGAATAAACCTAACCAAAGAGGTGAAAGACCTATACAAAGAAAATTATAAAACACTGTTAAAAGAAACTGAAGACACAAAGAAATCGAAAGACATCCCCTGCTCATGGATTGGAAGAATTAACATTATTAAAATGGCCATTCTCTCAAAAGCAATGTACAGATTCAACGCTATTCCAATAAAAATCCCAATGACATTCTTCAAAGAAATAGAACAAACACTGATGAAATTCATATGGAACCACAAAAAAAACCCACTAATAGCCAAAGCCCTACTGATGAAAACAAAGGAGAAGGGAGGTATCACACTTCCAAACTTCAAGCTATACTACAAAGCCATAATAATTAGAACAGTTTGGTATTGAAACAAAAACAGACACACAGACCAATGGAAAAATTACTTGGAGACATAAATTGGATTAGAGCTCATTTGCAATTAACAACTGCTGATTTATGCTCACTGTTTGATGTGCTAAAAGGTGATCCTAACCCAAATTCCCCTAGACAATTGATAGCAGAAGCAGCACAAGCCTTACAAAAGGTAAATGCTGCACTTAACAATCAGCAACTATTATGGCTAGATTATACCATGCCGTGGGAATTTATAATTTTGACCACCTCACACACGCCAACCTGCGTTTTGTGGCAAAAAGGGCCATTAGAGTGGGTACATCTGCCAGTCACAGCAAAGAAGATTGTTTGCCCCTATGCTTCCTTAGTAGCTAAGTTAATTGTTAAAGGAAGACATATGAGCATTGAGCTTTTTGGCTGAGAATTTCCTATTCGTATTCAACCTTATACAAAAGAACAACTTAATGGTTTCATTAGTTTGAGTAATGATTGGCAAATGGCCCTACAGTCTTTCTCAGGAGAAATAAGGTTTCATTTACCTCCCTACCCTGTGCTTCATTTCTTTAAAAGGCAGACTTTTATTTTTCTAATCATTGTCAGTGCTGTGCCTTTGTGGAAACCCGGTGCGCTTGTGTTTAAGGACGGCTCCTCCAATGGCAGGGCTGCTTTCATTATCAATGATAAACAAATGTCCGCTCAAACAACTGAAACCTTGGCTCAAAAAACTGAACTGTTTGCAGTTCTTGCAGTATTTAAAATCTTGCAAAACCAGCCGTTTCATCTTTTCTTACTGATTCCCAGTATGTAACTAGATTATTTCCTGATATTGAAACTGCTGTAATTGCTGATGTTAAAACTACTATTGCCCCACGGCTATTAGAGCTGCAAGGTTTAATTAATTAGATCAAGGACATCTAGGGTATATGTTGGCTACATTCGTGGTCATTCAAAATTGCCAGGGCCTCTAGCTCGCGGGAATGAATTGGCCAACTTGCTGACTCGAAAAGCTGTGTTCTCGGTACAAGAAGCCATTAATGATCATGGCCTTCATCATCAAAATGCCGCTTCGTTGTGGAGACAATTTCAGCTGACTAGAGAAACTGTCTGAGAAATTGTTCGAAATGTTCCGTTTGCCCCACCACTTACCATTCACTTCCAATGGGGGTAAACCTGCGAGGTCTTAGGCCAAATGACCTCTGGCAGATGGATGTTACTCATGTTGCTAGTTTTGGCAGGCTTAGTTTTGTTCATGTCTCAGTAGACACATTTTCCTATGTTATTATGGCTACTGCCCAAACAGGAGAGGCTTTTAAGGATGTCTCTCAGCACTTAATGTTTTGTTTTGCCTATGCAGGAAAGGTTCATGCAATTAAGACTGACAATGCGCCAGCATATACATCTTCTGCCTTTAAAAAATTTTGTGCATCATTTCAAATAGCCCATTCTACAGGAATTCCTTATAACCCACAAGGGCAAGCCATTGTTGAAAAAGCCCACCAGACTTTAAAATCTCAAATAATCAAATTACAACAGTCTGAGTTTAAATACAGCTCGGCTCATCATATTTTATCTCATGCTATGTTTGTTATCATTTATTTGAATTGCGATTCTAATAACGTGTCATCAATTAAGACATTGGGAGCCTGACCAACTGACTCCTAAACCGCAGGTTATGTGGAAAGATCCCTTCCGGTGCATGGAAAGGCCCTGACGTATTGTTAGCAAATGGGAGAGGCTATGCTTGTGTTTTTCCACAGAATTCAGCCAGCCCCATTTGAATTCCAGATAGGCTGATTCGACATCATGTCCCGAAGGCCTCCACCAACGCACTTTCCACTGACCAGTCGCCAGCTGGGAATAAATAGGAACAGCCCACCGACACGCTACCCTCCTCCTCTGAGATGTCATCGTTCTCTATCTCCAACTGTGACATTATCATCTTCCCTGCACCACATTTGAGTCTATGAACCGCCGCATCGTGACAATTGGGATCTGCTCAGAAATCTGGCCACCGACGCCTATCGTCTACTTGTGCAACAGAATGCACGCGTCACACCAGAAACCATGTTCCTTGCCATGATAGCAATCTTATCATGCCAAGTAGTACCACCTTCTTTTTCTCCTGTGTCTCCTGTCTCATATTGGGCTTATATTCCCGATCCCCCACTTCTCCATCCCACTCCCTGGGGATTCCCCTCACTAATTATTCTGATTTGTTAGGTAGTGACTCAGATTCTTTCATTTCAATCAAAAGTAATAATAACTTTTCCTTTCATGGATGAGTGGACTCTTCTCTGATGTGTTTTACTTCCAATTCTAGGCATATGATGACTCAATCGCATGGCTGTTTACCCATTAATAGTAAATATTTGTTGAGAGGTTCCCCAAACTCTTCCTCCAGGCTAATGCACAATTCGTGGATGTTGCTTTTACCTCTTCTTGGTCCTCCCAGTGCTAATGAGCAAATAACTTGAGTTTCAGTGTCCTCCACTCTTCCAGCCTGCTCGATTCACAACCCAGATAATTCCCGAAATTCTATTGACAATGACCAAGGATTTCCTATTTGGCATAATTGTATGTTTCCCTCAGCAGGAATTCACTATCAGCCTTACCAGACTAATCTTTCTATTTACGACTTTTCAGTGCTTGGAGCAGTTACATCCACCACTAATGTCCCCAAAGATTATAGGCTTTACTTACAGGCGCTCTCATCTACAACCAGACGAATCGCCTTATTCCACCTCTGGAACCTATCACCCGATGGTATTCAACCAGAAGGATTGCTTCCACCTATTTCTTCAATGTTTCCAACAGAACCCGCGCATATCCTGATTTATTTCATCTTCTGGCCACTACATCGCCTGTCCTTTTTCAACGACTGGGACATTCTACTAACTCCTCCATCATATGGGCCTCCATCATATGTAGGCCCTCCACATGCCCTTCTTGTCGAGGGCCCCGACATTTGACACTTACTTACCATTACCATTCCTTTCATGTCAATTGTACAGGTTGCATTCTCACCAATTGCATTACTCCTGTTAGTCCATGGTCTAGTATGTCATTTGTTATTTTACATCAGCCTCCTTATGATGTTCTTCCTGTGCATCTAAAGCAGCCATGGTATGATGACACTGGAGCTTATGCTCTCCAACTTATTGAACGAGGCCTGCATCGCTCTGAAAGGTTTGTAGTGTCGCTTATATTAGATATTACAGCACTCATTGCTACTATTAGTTCTGTTGCTGTTTCTACTACTGTCCTTGTGCAACAGGTTCATACTGCCTCGCATGTTAATCAATTATCTCGTAACATCACTTGTGCTTTAATTGTCAAAGATCGCACTGATAACAAACATGAGGCTCACTTAAATATCCTTGAAGAAACTGTGTTGTATATTGGCAACCAAATTCAGCATTTAAAAACTCATTTGACAATAACAGGGAGCAACATGGCGGCGAGGAGACACTGCGAGTAAGATCTCCCATTAAAAAAAAGTTAATAAGGAGGAAAAGCGGCAGGTCCCAGTGAGAAATGGGACATGGAAGATAAACGGACGACTCCAGCAAACTGCCCGAAGAAGAAAGTGGCCATAAAAGAGGACCAGAAGGGAGGGAAGCGCAGAACCCTGCTCCCCTCCCCCGCCCACGAGGCGGCACTCTCCGACCGGCAGAGAGGAGGAAAACAACAAACCAAAACGACCAACAAGAACAAACAACGGGGCCTCCCCGGTGGTGCAGCAGTTGAGTGCTGGGTTGCGAAGCTGCACGCAGAGCCTCTGCGGCGCCGGTTCGATCCCCGGCTGCTCCCCGGCCACCGGAGGAGGGTCCCACATGGCGCGCAGACCTCTCCTGCCGCCCGCTGCTCCCCTCAGCAGTGTGCTTCGGTCCTTCTGCCTGCTCTGCTCCCCGCTCTGGCTCTGGTGAATTCTCTCACCCTCCCGCGCTTCTGACTGTACCCAGTGCATGTATAAACAAAAAACAAACAAACAAACAAATAAATAAAAACATGCCTCTATTAAAAAAAAAAAAAAAAGAACAAACTACGCATCAAGCGGGACTGTGAGTGGAAAGGAGCTGTTTCAGCCACCACACCCCGAGAACTGGAGCTGTGGAGTACCCTGCAGGATTCGCCTCGGTGGTGAGCAAACGGCTCCGGGCGCCATTAGAGAACAAAGAGACTCTGGAGACCCCCACACAGCCCCGGGCCGGCCCATAAGCTTGCGCGGAAAAGTGGTGTGCTTGAAAAGCAAACGCGGATGGCGGCTGCCCAGGTCCCCGCGCCTGCGACCTAGGCTTGCGGGGAGACAGACAGGGGCCCTCACTGAGGTGAAAGTCCCTCACTGAATAATCAGACACCAGGCGCCTGGACACGGGAGCGGGGTGCAAAAGGCGCCATTCCTGTGGCCACTGAACTGGGCTACAGCCTGCGCCCTGGACCTGAGGGCTTTGGAACTGAGCCCCGGGGCACGAAATTCGGGGTGTGGGTCCTCCACGTCGGTGGGGCACAAGGCAGACAAAGCACCCCAAAGCAGTTGAGGTTTTCCCTACCATCCCCCCTCTGTTCCCTGTCCCATGGGGTGAAAAAAACAGCTCACCAAGAACAATAGGAGAGATCTCTGGCGCCACCTAGCAACCAGGAAAAAAGTCACTAACACCCCATAGAACAGAGACTTTTCTTCAGAAAAGACTGCTTGACACTGGGAGAGGAGCCCGTCGCCAGCTGGGAAGTTAGCCCACCCCAGGCCCCTTCAGACCAGCAGTCTGAGCCCACAGGGGGAGCGGGCACACACGGCCGGGCAGACCGGGCACGCAGAAGAGTGTGCCCGAGACCGGACGTGCAGGAAGTGCGTATCGCATTGCCATTTTAGAACAGGGACAGTTCTTTAGTAAAGACTGCCTGCAGAAGGCTCCCTCAGGAGCCAGAGGTGAGCGGGGAAGCTCGCCCATGCCAGGCCCCTTCTGGCCTGCAGTCCAAACCCAGAGGGGGAGCGGGAACCCACCACCGGGGCAGACCAAGTGCACAGGGGAGTGTGCCCCCACATCAGCATATTAGAACAGGGACCTTTATTCAGTAAAGACTGCTTGAAACCGACAGATGGCTCCTGGAGGAGCCAGAGGGAGGCGGAGAAGCTCACCCAAGATGTCGGCCAGTCCCAGTAACACAGTGTCCCAATGCATACGACAAATTAGAAAACAGACAGTAGGGAGTAGAAGAACCACACGCAACCTAACAACTCCTCAGGCAAAAAGCACACCACAAAAAGAAAACCACCCCCCAGATTGCAACGACAGTAATTTGAAAGAACTTCTGAGCCTTCCAGAAAGAGAATTTAAAATTGCCGTGATTTAAAAAATGACAGAACTCATAAAGGAAAACAATGATCAGAAGAAGGAAATAGAGTCCCTAAAGAGGGAAAACAATGGTCAGAAGAATGTAACTGAGTCCCTAAAGAGGGAAGCAAAAGAAACGCAGGAGATCAAAGAATTAATGGAGGAACTAAAGAACTCTGGGAAAAGCAATGAAAGCAGAATAGAGGAAATGGAAGAACGAATAAGTACTCTTGAAGACACAGAAATAAAAAGAACCAAAACAGAAAAGGAAAGAGAAGTACGAAGGAAAAAGAATGAAGAAAGACTTCGGGAACTATCTGACTCATGAGGAAAGGAAATATAAGAGTTATAGGAATACCAGAAGGAGAGGAGAGAAATGTAGGAACAGAGAAAATATTCAAAGAGATAACTGAAGAGAACTTCCCAAATGTGAAGAAGGAGGTAAAAATTGATATACAAGAAGCAAGAAGAACACCAAACTTCCACGACAAAAGGAAAAATACAGCAAGACACATAATAGTAAAGCTCCCAAGAATCCAGGACAAGGAAAAAATAATGAAGCTGACAAGAGGGAAGAAACAGATAACATTCAAAGGAAAACCAATCAGGCTGACATCAGACTTCTTTGAAGAAACACTACGGGCAAGGAGAGAGTGGAGGGACATAGTCAACAGACTCCAAGAAAACAGATGCCAACCAAGAATACTCTATCTCGCAAAGCTCTCCCTCCTCTATGAAGAAAGAATAAGAACCTTCCCAGACAAACAGAAACTCTGGAATTTCATTATGACTAAACCCCCACTCCAAAAAATACTACAAGGAGTCCTAAAGCTGGAACATCAGAGGGATGAATAACAAAGAAAGAAGGCCAAAAAAAAAGTTATTAAAAGAATAAATAAATAAAATCAAAGGAAAGACAAACACAATGGCAAATACAGATGCTAACATATCAATATTAACTCTAAATGTAAATGGACTAAACTCTTCAATAAAAACACACAGAGTTGCAGCCTGGATTAAGAAACAAAACCCAACCTTTTGCTGTCTCCAGGAAACACATTTTGCTACAAAAGATACAAATAGACTCAAAGTTAAAGGAAGGAAAACAATCCTACAAGCAAATGGACCAAAAAAGAAAGCAGGAACAGCTATACTTATATCAGATAAAACAGATTTCAAACTCAAAAAGATAAAAAGAGACCCCAACGGTCACTACATTATGATCAAGGGAACAATACTACAAGAAGAAATAACACTCATCAACATATACTCACCAAACGAAGGAGCACCAAAATATATCAGACAACTGTTGTCATCTCTGAAAACAGACATTAGAGAAAACACATACATAGTGGGAGACTTCAACACACCACTATCAACAATGGATAGATCAACAAGACAAAAAATAAGTAAAGAAACTAAAGCTCTAAATAAGGAGCTAGAGCATTTGGGCTTAACAGACATCTACAGAACACTAAACCCCAAAAAAACAGAGTACACATTTTTCTCAAGCGCACACTGATCATTCTCCAGGATCGATCACATACTGGGGCACAAGACAAACATCAACAGATACACCAAGATTGAAATCATACCAACCATCTTTTCTGATGAAGGCATGAAACTAGAAATAAACCATAAAAAGAAGGCAAGGAACTTTCCTACCTCATGGAGATTAAAAACCACCCTACTGGAAGACCACTGGACTAACGAGGAGATCAAAGAAGAAATTAAAAAATTCTTTGAATTGAATGAAGGAGGACACCAATATCCTAAATGTATGGGATGCAGCAAAAGCAGTAATAAGAGGAAAATATATAGCAATAGAGGCTCACATCAAGAAACAAGAAAGAACTCAAAGAAACAACCTAATCTCGAAGCTCAAAGATCTAGAAAAAGAAAAACAAAAAAACCCCAAAACCAGTAGAAGAAAAGAAATAATAGAAACCAAAGCAGAAATAAGTGAAATTGAAACTAAAAAAACAATCCAAAAGATCAATGAAACCAAGAGCTGGTTCTTCGAAAAAATCAATAAAATAGACAAACCCTTAGCCAGGCTCACAAAGGAAAAAAGGGAGAAAGCACAAATAAACAGGATCATAAATGAAAGAGGAGAAATCACAACAGACACAGCAGAAATCAAAAGAATAATCAGAAACTACTATGAACAGTTATATGGAAACAAGTTCAACAATCTAGAGGAGATGGACAAATTCCTACAACTCTACAATCACCCAAAACTAGATAAAGAAGAAACAGAACACCTAAACAGACCAATTACAAGGAGCGAAATTGAAATGGTAATCAAAACCCCCCCCAAAAAACAAAAGCCCAGGACCTGATGGATTTACAAATGAATTCTACCAAACATTCAGAGATGAATTAGTGTCTATCCTTCACAAACTCTTCCAAAAAATTGAGAAGGAAGGGAAAATACCAAGCACGTTCTCTGAAGCCAACATTACACTAATACCAAAACTGAACAAGGACAACACTAAAAAGGAAAACTACAGGCCAATCTCCCTAATGAACACCGATGCAAAAATCCTCCATAAAATTTTAGCTATCAGAATCCAACAATGTATCCATAAGATAATTCACCATGACCAAGTAGGATTCATTCCAGGGACACAAGGATGGTTCAAAATCTGAAAATCAATCAACGTTATCCAACACATCAACAAAAAGAAATGTAAAAACCATATGATAATATCAATAGATGCTGAGAAAGCTTTCGACAAAGTGCAACACATATTCATGATAAAAGCCCTTGAAATTCTTGGGATACAAGGAACATACCTCAACATCATAAAGGCCATATATGACAAGCCAACGGCCAGTATAATTGTCAATGGTGAAAATCTGAAAGCATTTCCATTAGGATCTGGAACAAGACAAGGATGTCCACTCTCACCACTGCTTTTCTTTTTCTTTTTTTTTTTTTTTAAGATTTTATTTATTTATGCACACAAGAGCCGGGGTACAGGCCAGAGATGCGGGGTGGGGGTTGAGAGGATTCACCAGAGACAGAGTGGGGAGCAGAACAGGCAGACTGACCGAAATACACTGCTGAGGGGCGCAGCGGGAGAGACAGGAGAGATCTGCTGTGCCATGTGGGTTGCTCCCTGGCCGCCAGGGATCGAACTCGTGCTGCAGAGGCCGCGGATCACTTCATAGTGCGGTGCTTAACCCCTTGCGCCACCAGGGAGGCCCTCACCACTGCTTTTCAATATAATACTGGAAGTCCTAGCCAGAACAATAAGACAAGAGAAAGACATACAAGGAATCCAAATAGGAAAAGAAGAAGTCAAACTATCACTATTTGCAGATATGATAATATCCATAGAGAACCCCAAAAACTCCACAGAAAAACTAATTCAACTCATCAATCAGTTCAGTAAAGTGGCAGGATACAAAATCAACACACAAAAGTCAGTAGCCCTCCTATACACAAACAATAAATCTGAAGAAGAAGAAATAAAAAAAAAAATCCCTTTTATTATCAAAACAAAAAAAATCAAATACTTGGGAATAAATCTAACAAAAGAGGTAAAGGACCTATACAAAGAAAACTATAAAACACTGTTAAGAGAAATAGAAGAAGACACAAAGAAATGGAAAGACATCCCCTGCTCATGGATTGGAAGAATAAACATTATTAAAATGGCCATCCTACCAAAAGCAATATACAGATTCAATGCTATTCCAATAAAAATTTCAATGTTATTCTCCAAAGAAATAGAACAATTATTGATGAAATTCATATGGAATCACCAAAAATCCTGAATAGCCAAAGCTCTCCTGAAAAAAAAAGAAGGGAATGGAGGCATCACACTCCCAGTCTTCAAACTATATTACAAAGTCATAATCATCAAAACTGCATGGTATTGGAAGAAGAACAGACACACAGGCCAATGGAATCAAATAGAAAATCCAGAAATAATCCTACAGATTTATGGTCAACTAATCTTTGACAAAGGAGCAAAGAATATGCATTGGAGCAAAGAATGTTTGTTCAATAAATGGTGCTGGGAAAACTGGGTTGCTACATGCAAAAGTATGAAGCTTGACTATTACCTCACACCATACACAAAAATCAACTCAAAATGGATTAAAGAACTAGACATAAGACCTGAAATCATAAAATACATAAAAGGAAATATAGGCGAAACACTACGTGATATGCACATCAAAGACATCTTTACAGACACATCATCCAAAGCAGTGATAGTGAAGGCAAAGATCAACAGCTGGGACTACATCAAATTAAAGAGCTTCTGCACAGCAAAAGAGACAATAACCAAAACAAAGAGAAACCCCACTAACTGGGAGAACATTTTTGCACACAACACTAATGATAAAGGACTGATCACAAAATTCTGCAAAGAGGTGTTGAGACTCAACAACAACAAAGAAAATAATCCTGTCAAAAAAAGGGCAAAAGAGCTAAAAAGAAAGTTCTCTGAAGAGGAAATGCAAATGGCCAACAGGCATATGAAAAAATGTTCAACATCACTTGTAATCAGGGAAATGCAAATCAAAACTACCATGAGATACCATCTCACACCAGTGAGAATGGAACATATTAAAAAAACTAGCAACAACAAATGTTGGTGGGGATGTGGAGAAAAAGGAACTCTCCTGCACTGTCGGTGGGAGTGCAAACTGGTCCAACCACTATGGAGAGCTGTGTGGAGATTCCTCAACCTACTAAACATAGAGCTTCCATATGATCCAGCAATTCCACTCCTAGGTATTTACCCAAGGGACACAGAAACATCAATTCCAAAGAACACCTGTACCCCTATATTTATAGCAGCACTGTTTACCATAGCTAAGCTTTGGAAACAACCCAAATGCCCAAAAATAGATGACTGGATCAAGAAGATGTGGTACATATACACCATGGAATATTACTCAGCATTCAAAAAAGATAAACACATGCAATTTGCAGCAACATGGATGGCGCTGGAAGGGATCATGCTCAGCAAAATAATAAGCCAGAAAGAAAAAGAAAAACACCAGATGGTCTCACTCATAGCAGGAATCTAGAACACTTAAATAAGGGACCAGGAAAATGAATAACTATAAGAAAGTGAAAATCAAAATCAACAGAAAACTATGAACCAGAGACACTCTATGGGGTGTGGGGGATGGGGAGTGGAGGGATTGGGGTCAAAATAAGGGGGTTGCAATTGTATGGGGAATATAAAAATAAAATTTATTTAAAAAAAGAAAGCCACAATTATATGAAGAACTAATCTTTGACAAAGGAGCAAAGAATGTGCAATGGAACATGGACAGTGTGTTCAATAAATGGTGCTGGGAGAACTGGACCTCTACATGCAAGAAAATGAAACTAGACCACTACCTCTCACCATGCACAAAAATCAACTCAAAATGGATAGAAGAACTGGACATGAGACCTGAAACCATAAAATACATAGAAGAAAATACAGGTAAAACACTACAAGACATACATCTCAGAAACATCTTTAAGGACTCGTCACCCAAAGCAGTGATAGTGAAGGCAAAGATAAACACCTGGGATTACATCAAACTGAAAAGCTTCTGTACAGCAAAAAAGACATTAAGCAAAACAGAGAGAAACTCCACTAATTGGGAGAAAATCTTTGCATTCCATTCAACTGATAAGGGACTGATCACAAAGATATACAAAGAACTCGCATGGCTCAACAAAAACAAAATAAACAATCCAGTCAAGAAATGGACAGAAGAACTCAAAAACACATTTTTCCAAAGAGGAAATGCAAATGGCCAATAGGCATATGAAAAAATGTTCAACATCCCTTATAATCAGGGAAATGCAAATCAAAACCACATTGAGATACCACCTTACACCAGTAAGAATGGCACATATCAAAAAAACAAGCAACAACAAATGTTGGCGAGGATGTGGTGAAAAAGGAACTCTCCGACACTGCTGGTGGGGGTGCAAGTTGGTCCAACTATTATGGAAAGCTGTCTGGAGGTTCCTCAGTCTACTAAAAATGGAGCTACCATACGACCCGGCAATTCCACTCCTAGGGATCTAACCAAAGGACACAAAAACTGTGATTCAAAAGAGCACCTGTAAACCTATGTTTATAGCAGCACTATTTACAATAGGTAAAACCTGGAAACAACCCAAATGCCCAAAAATAGATGACTGGATCAAGAAGATGTGGTATATATACACAATGGAATATTATTCAGCAATCAAAAAAGATAAACTCATGCCATTCACAGCAACCTGGATGGAGCTAGAAGGAATGATGCTCAGTGAAATAAGCCAGAAGGAAAAATAAAAATATCAGATGGTTTCATTTATAACAGGAATAGGGGAACCAAATAAGACATCAGTATAATAAAATAATAACAGTACAAAACACAACAGAGCAAAAACAGACAATTATTAATCAGAGACATCCTGCAGGGGAGGAGGAAGGAGAAGGATGAGAGGGAGGGAGGGAGGAGCACAGGGGACTGCGATGATGGTGCACGGGTGTCTTGGGAAAGGAAATTCTATAGGGACTCAATGTGAGGGGGCAAGGGAAGGCAAACCTTGTTTTAAAAAATAAACAAATGATAAATGTTAAAATTAAAAAAAAATGTGAATATGGCAAAAAAAAAAAAAAGAAAGAAAAAGAAAGAAAGCGTAGTTAAGATGAGAATTTCATCAGGTTCCTGAGAGGAATCGGTCTTCCAAGAGACCTGAATGATATGAAATATCGTTGATTCCTTACACTTTCAGTATAAGCACCCTGAGGACTGTGTGCAGTGATACAGGTGACCCCTAATTCCCGGGGCACTTTGCAGGACAGCTGCCATCATGGCTGCTGCAGAATCGAAGGCTGGGGAAGGGTTAACCAACCTGCCCAAGGGCTATGACTATCGGCAACTTGACCTCATGTGCTGACCCTCAGGCGGAGCTACATGGCCCTCTACAGCCTCGCAGGAAACGCTGCACCAGAAAAAGACAGCTTTTTTTGGGGGTTCCAGTGTGTGTAGCACTTTCCATGGTGACACTATCAGCTCACACTGTGTGGCAGTGCTGAGATATCATGGACAAGGTCACTGATCAGGATGAATCTGAACATTTGTGGGAGGAGAGAACAGCTCGAACTCTGGTACTGACATGGTTTCTCTTCATGTCTGTAACAATCGAGGTTCTCCCCACTACCCAAGACCCTAAAATGAGGGATGTGTGACTGTCTGTCCTGAGTGTGAATTTTAACATCTACACACAAGGGATTAGTGCAGAGGCTGGAAGACACCCCTGAGAGAGGAGGATGACTAAATAGTCTGGAGCACTAACTGCCAACTGAGGGGTGACCTCAATCTTTCAAAAAGGCTGGGTTCTCTTCCCAGGAGAGGGGCAGCTATGGAAAGTCTCAGATACCCCTAGTGCGCATGAGCTGCAGCAGCTCTGTCCTCATCGCCGGCCTCATGAGTGGCAGGAACATGAGCTCTGCTGTAGGGACCCTGTTCTCACTGCCTGCAAAGAATGTTTTTTGGAATATGGGGGAGACAATGTGGGGACAAAGGCAAACCCTCTATGCTGGCGAATGTGTGAAAGTGGTATGTTTGAGGTCTTCAAGTCATGAAGTTATTTATTTAACACTTTAGTTCTTTGATCTGAGGTATTTATAATGTGAAACACAGCCTAGGATGTTCTAAGCAAGAAAGATCAAAATTCCGCCTCTAAGGGCTGAGGGGCTGGGAATCCTAACCAATACTAGGTAAACCCAGGGTTTCTCTGAGATTTAATCTCAAAATTTGCATTTCTCCCATCTACACGTTCTCTTTGCCGGCATCATCTTCTCATTGTGGTGCCCCCATCTCCACTCTCCACCTGCACAAACCGTGACTCATTCCTACTTGAATCCCAACCCAATGAACATCACCACCTTTGTTCCTTCTCCCTCCTGGTACAGGGATGTGTAAATCTCCTGAGTGACTGTGTGAAGGGAAAGCTTTGGCGAACATGAGCAAGCACGGCTGGTTGGTGCTTCCCATGTACTCAAAGGGGAGCTCTCCGGGCCGAATGTGATCATAGTTGCCAGCAATAAGCATCCTCCCGGCCAGAGTCTGTTTACCATCTGTTAGTTTACTAGGAGCAGAAAGCAAACCACCCAGCTGCTGGGATTCACTTTAATTTGCAGATACAAAATTGCAATTTCCCCTGCTGGACTATCAGCTCACCCCGTGTGGCAGTGACTGAGGTATTGTGGTCAAGCTCACTGATCAGGATGAATTGGATCAGTTGTGGAGTGGGAGAGAGTAGCTCGAACACTGGCTCTGTGTGGTTTCCCTTCATGTTTAACAATGGAGGTTCTCCCTGAACCCAAGACCCTAACATGAGGGACGTGTGACTGTCCTTTGAGCGTTAACTTTAACACCCACACAGGAGGGATTAGTGCAGAGGCTGAAAACACCCGTTTGAGAGGCAGGATGACTAAAAGCTGGGTTCCCTTCCCAGGAGAGGGGCAGCTATGTAGTCTCATAGACCCCCAGTGCGCATGAGCTGCAGCAGCTTGTCCTCATCACCAGCGTCATGGCTTGCAGGATCATGAGCTCACCTGGAGGGACTCTGTTCTCACTGCTCACATAGAATGGTTTGTTAACGCAGGGGAGGCAGTGTTGGGGCCAAATGCAAATGCTGTCCCGTGGCTAATGTGTCAAAGTGCTATGTTTCAGCTTGTCAAGTCATGAAGCTTTTTAACATTTCAGTTCGTGAAACTGAGGTTTTAATACTGGGAAACCCAGTCTAGGATGTTCTATGTAAGAGAAATTCTCACAGACACCAGGGACATAAAAATAAAGCATGTTGCTTCTTTGGCTGTCATCTATTTCTCATGAGTTGGTGAGAATAAACCACTAAGTTTATGATCTACCCAACCACGCCCTCCGCATATGCTCTAGGATGGAAAACACTCAATCTCTTAGCTGACATTTCCTTGTTTGTTCTTCTGTGCTCAAATTCGGACTGTCACACTGTTCTTCCTGTTCATTCTGTTGAGTATCAAGCATTGGAATGCTTTCCTGATTCAAATTGGGTGAAGAAAGAAAGTGTAGTTAAGATGACAGTCATCAGGTTGCTGAGAGGAATCACTGCCTTCCAAGAGACTAGAATGACATGCAATAATGTTGAAACGTTTCACATTAGGTTTAAGAGCCCAAGGAACGTGTGCGGTGATAACGGTGACCCCTTATTCCCTGGACTCATGTCTGGATGGCTGCCATCATGTCTGCTGTGGTATCAGTGGCTGGGGAAGGAGTAACTAACCTAACCTTGGCTGTGACTATCGGCAAACTGAAGTTCATGATCTGACCTTCAGGTGGAGCTATATGGCCCTCTACAGCCTCGCCAGGAAACGCTGCAAACAGAACAAGACAGATTCTGTTTTGGTTTCAGTGTGTATAGCAATTTCCATGGCTAAATTATCAGCTCACACAGTGTGGCAGTGTCTGAGATATCGTGGTCAAAGTCAATGATCAGAATGAATTGGAAAGTTTGTGGAGGAACGAGAACAGCGAACACTGGCACTGACGTTCTTTCCCTTCATGTTGTAACAATGGAGGGTCTCCCCGCTAAGCGAGGCCCTAAAATGAGGGACGTGAGACTGTCCTTTGAGAGTGAACTTTAACATCAACACACAAAGGATCAGTGCAGAGGCTGGAAGACACCACTGAGAGAGGAAGGAGGACTAAATACTGTGGAGCACTACCTGCCAACTGAGGGATGACCTCAATGTCGCTAAATGCTAGGTTCTCTTACAAGGAGAGTCGCAACTATGGAAAGTCTCAGACACCCCCAGTGTGCATGACCTGCAGTAGCTCTGTCCTCATTGCCAGCCTCATGAGCAGCAGGGACATGAGCTCACCTGGAGGGACCCTGTTCTCACTGCTCGCAAAGAATGGTTTGTGGACACGGAGGACGTAATGTGGGGGCAAATGCAAACCCTCTCCAGTGGTGAACGTGTCAAAGTGATATTTTTGAGGTCTTCACTCATGAAGTTAGGTAACATTTCAGTTCTGTAATCTGAGGTTTTATAATGTGAAACCCAATCTCAGATGAGCTCTGCGACAAAGATCAAACTTCTCTCTCAACAGGCTGATGTGCTGGCATCCTAACCAATTAGTACGATCACACTGAAAAGGTACAGCGAACTTCTCAAGACACTAGGACATAAAATGAAAGCATATTCTTTGACTGTCATCTCTTTCGCATGGGCTGTTGAGAATAAACCATCAAGTGTATGCTCTCCCCATCCACGTCCTCTCTGAACGTTTTAGCACGGAAAAGACACAACTTCTTACCCGCTGTTCTCTTTCTCCTCCTAGACACTCCAAGTCTCTCTCCTGGTTTACTTCTCTGCGCAGGCGTTTCATTCTTTGCAAATGCTCCTGATCAAAATTGGTTGAAGAAAGAGAGTTAGTTAAGATGACTGATTCATCAGGTCCCTGAGAGGAATCCCTGCCTTCCAAGAGACTAGAATGACATGCAATACTGTTGAATCCTTACACTTTCGGTATAAGCGTCCTGAGGACCGTGAGCAGTGATACAGGTGATCCCTTATTCCCTGGGCACGTGGCAGGATGGCTGCCATCGTGTCTGCTTTAGAATCGGAGGCTGGGCAAGGGGCAATTAACCTACATCAGGGCTATGACTATCGGATTCTTAGGCCTCATGTGCTGACTCTCAGGTGGAGCTACATGGACCTCTACAGCTTCACCAGGATATGCTGCATGTAGAACAAGAAAGTCACCATCTAAGAGAAGCCTTTCTCCACCTCTTCTATGTGGAAAGTTGTCTGTGTCCATCAGGACTCTCTTCTAGGAAGCTCCCCGGATTCACTGCCAAATGAGTGGGGTCTAAACCCACATGAAGGGACTCTACGGAGTTTTCTTTTGCTGATTGTGGGAGGCTCGCAGACACAGGAGAAATGGAATCTGGTGGTCTCTGTGCCTCTCTTGGGAATCTGTCACATGACCTTTCACGTCATAGTTTCTCTAATGTTACACACGTGTGCAGATAAAAAAGGCTTTTGTGTATTTGAAAACTGTTACTACAACAGGGGGTCATCACGGTAAGAGTGATTAGGGAAGAGACTTTCCCCATCCTATGAACTCCATATGGACCATGGCATCGTATATTGGGAAACGTGCGGAGACGAGGGGCAGCCAAACCACAGGCCAAGAGGGGAGGACTAGCTTGATGGTCAGCCGCCGCTGACTACAAAGAACCAGGTACAGGAGAAGAAGACATTTCTTAAGAAGCACAGAGGTGAGACAAGCCTCAGGCGAACTGAAAGGGGCAGACAAAAATAAATGACAATCTTGGTGAATAAGGGGCAGTTACTCTGTCTTGCTCCAGTTTCCTTAGACTGGCCTATGGGTGACCAGCCTGAGCCAGGACACTTTCACACTTCTAGTGAGGTAAAAGAAAACCCAAAGTCATTAAAAAATATCTCTGTGAGATGGCCTTACAGCGGGACAAGGGCCTAGTAGGCAACAATCAATCTTTGCCTCTACAGTGAACCAACTTCTATCCTCCTTGCTTCTCTTTCTGGTTCCTCTCTAATTTTCATTAAGATTTTCTTCTTTGGGCCTTGCATCCATCCCGCCCTCATCAGAATTATATCCTGTCGCCTCAAAGACAGCGAACTCAAGGTGGTCCTTCAGACGGAGTCTGATAGGTCGCCTTCACCGTCCTTCCTCCCAGGGCCCTTACCTCACCGCCCTGCAGTGGTGCCCTGACTGCTTGCCCGTGTCACCCATTTTCAGCAGGAAGCAGTGACTGCTCAGGTCGACGCCCTCTGTCCTAATGCAGTTAGGGGCTCGAACCATAGAAGGGGTAATGAGTCCCAGGGCAAGTTAAGGTTAAATAAGTAGCTTCGGGACAGTGCAGGCGGGTACTTCGGGAGAGTTAAATAGGCTTCTGAGTCAAGGACAGCAAATTCCACGTAGAGGAAAGGGAGAGGTAGAAAGTCCAGGAGAACTAGTACACTGGACAGTGGGCCTGGTGACTGACTATAGCTTCTCCTACACACACTGGAATCCTAAGAAAAAAGTCCTCGAGGGCTGCACCCAGAGATGTGAGCACCGGAGATATGATGGAATAAAATGAAAAAGGGGGAAAGGAAGTGGAACATGTCAGGCTGACTGTGGATGAGCTGACGTCGGGACAGAGTCTGTAGACTGAGAATTTCAGGGAACAATGGATAAGCGCCCTCAAGGGCACACGCACCCTGACTCACGTATACCCAGCTGGCTGTGGCCCTTGCTTTACTCAATAAATAGCCTGCAAGCTAGTTGCTCGCACTCAGATTTTGCAGAGAGATCTCCTCCTGGCTGCTGGCGTGAAGCTGCCAGCGTAAATAAAGAGCGACCCTCCTCCTCTCTGAGTGCCGCCTGCCCCCTCATAACAATCTGCCAGAACAGTCACCCTTAATGAAACAGGAAACTTTGCTGTGTTACATCATGGATGAGCCGGGAAGTCACTAAGGTCAGAGACAAAAAGACAGTATTTTCCTGACCTAGTCAGCGTTAAAAACAGAACGTGGAATGGGGGACCGGGTGACAGCAGGGATATGGTGCCTCTGTTTACTGGGGGAAAGTTTCAGGTTGGGAGGAGGAACCCGTTAGCTGATGGACAGTGGAGATGGGGGCTCCACTGGTGAAGCCTATGCCATTAAGTAGAACGGGTAGGAAGAGGAACATGCCGACATTTTTGATTGGTTTAACACTCTCCCACACACCCCCATCAAACACACACAGAGGGCCTCCCTGGTGGCGCAGTGGTTGAGTGCTGGGTTGCGAAGCTGCCTGCAACCTCTGCGGGCACAGTTCGATCCCCGGCCACCGGTGAGGGTCCCACATGGCGTGCAGACTTCTCCTGCCGCCCGCTGCTCCCCTCAGCAGTGTACTTCTTTGGTCTGCCTGCTCTGTTCCCCGCTCTGGCTCTGGTGAATTCTCTCACTTTCCCATGCCTCTGACTGTACCCAGTGCTTGAATAAATAAATGAATAAATAAATCTATAAACACACACACACACACACACACACACAGAAAAGTCTGTTCAGCTTCAAAAACTCCCTTCACATGAGTCCCTTGAGGTGGAGGAATGTCAGAAGCTTAGTGCCGCTGAATCGTCTGGGAGGCTGCCACAACCCTCTTTATTGTCATCATCCTCATGTTGTGGAGCCCCATCTCCTCTCCATCGGCGGAAGTAGTTCATCCTTCTAACTGAAGCCCAAACCACTAAACACCATCACCTCTGTTACTTCTCCCACCTGAGCAACCACCAGACACTGGATGTGTACATCTCCATTCCTGAGGGAGGGTGTGAAGGGAAGGCTTTAGAGGAACATCACCAAGCAAGGCTGGTACGTGACTCCCCTGTACTCAGGGGAAAGTCTTGGAGGACAGAATCTCATCACAGTTACCAGCAAAAAGCATCCACCCCGCCAGAGCCCAGTGATCATCCATGAGGTTTCCACCAGCAGAAAACTAATCAACCATCTGGTGGGACACCCTAATGTTTGGCACATACAGAACTGCAACTTCCATGGCTACACTATCAGCTCACGCAATGTGGTAGTGCTGAGATATTGCGGTCAAGGTCACTGATCAGGAAGACTTGGACTTTTTGTGGAGGAGAAAGAACAGCTCAAACTCTGGCACTCATGTGCTTTCCCTTCATGTTTGTCACAGTCGAGGTACTCCCCACGACCCAAGATCCTAAAATGAGTGTCGTGTGACTATCCTTTAAGTGTGAACTTAACATTCACCCACAAGGGATTAGTGCAGAGGCTGCAAGACACCCCTGAGAAAAACAGGAGGACGACCTGCCAACTGAGGGATGACCTCAATGTCGCTAAATGCTAGGTTCTCTTACAAGGAGAGTCGCAACTATGGAAAGTCTCAGTCACCCTCAGTGTGCATGACCTGCAGCAGCTCTGCCTGTATCGCCAGCCTCATGAGCAGCAGGGATATGAGCTCACCCGGAGGGACCCTGTTCTCACTGCTCGCAAAGAATGGTGTGTGGAAAATGGGGGAGGCAGTCTGGGGGCAAATGCAAACCCTGTCCGGTGGTGAACGTGTCAAAGTGATATTTTTGAGGTCTTCACTCATGAAGTTAGGTAACATTTCAGTTCTATAATCTGAGGTTTTATAATGTGAAACCCAATCTCACATGTTCTCTGCAACAAAGATCGAATTTCTCTCTCAACGGGCTGATGTGCTGGCATCCTAACCAATTAGTACGATCACACTGAAAAGGTACAGCGAACTTCTCATACACACTAGGACATAAAATGGAAGCATATTCTTGGCTGTCATCTCCTTCGCATGGGCTGTTGAGAATCAACCATCAAGTGTATGCTCTCCCCATCCACGTCCTCTCTGAACATTTTAGCAGGGAAAAGACTCAACTTCTTACCTGCCGTGCTCTTTGTCTTCTAATTTCCAACTTCTTAAGCTTAGACTTTTTCCTCCAGACTATCTTTTTTCCCAAAGCCTTCTACTCAAAATTGGGTGAAGAAAGAGAGCGCAGTTAAGAGGACTGATTCATCAGGTCCCTGAGAGGAATCCCTGCCTTCCAAAAGACTAGAATGACATGCAATACTGTTGAATCCTTACACTTTCCGTATAAGCTCCCTAAGGGCTGTGCGCAGTGATAACAGTGACTCCTTATTCCCTGGGCTCATGTCCGGATGGCTGCCATCATGTCTGCTGTGGTATCAGTGGCTGGGGAAGGGGTAACTAACCTAACCTAACCTGTGACTATCGGCAAATTGAGGCTCATGATCTGACCCTCAGGCGGAGCTACATGGCCCTCTACAGCCTCGCCAGGAAACGCTGAGCATAGGACAAGACAGCTTCTGTTTTGGTTTCAGTGTGTATAGAAATTTCCATGGCTAAATTATCAGCTCACGCAGTGTGGCAGTGTCTGCGATATCGTGGTCAAAGTCACTGATCAGAATGAACTGGAAGGTTTGTGGAGGAACGAGAACAGCGCCAACACTGGCATTGATGTGCTTTCCCTTCATGTTGTAACAATGGAGGGTCTCCCCGCTAAGCGAGGCTCTAAGATGAGGGACGTGTGACTGTCCTTTGAGAGTGAACTTTAACATCGACTCACACAGGATCAGTGCAGAGGCTGGAAGACACCACTGAGAGAGGAAGGAGGACTAAATAGTGTGGAACACTACCTGCCAACTGAGGGATGACCTCAATGTCGCTAAATGCTAGGTTCTCTTACAAGGAGAGTTGCAACTATGGAAAGTCTCAGACACCCCCAGTGCGCATGAGCTAGAGCAGCTCTGTCCGCATCGCCAGCCTCATGAGTGGCAGGGACATGAGATCACCGGGAGGGACCCTGTTCTCACTTCTCACAAAGAATGGTTTGTGGACACGGAGGACGTAGTGTGGGGGCAAATGCAAACCCTGTCCAGTGGTGAACGTGTCAAAGTGATATTTTTGAGGTCTTCACTCATGAAGTTAGGTAACATTTCAGTTCTGTAATCTGAGGTTTTATAATGTGAAACCCAATCTCACATGTTCTCTGCAACAAAGATCGAATTTCTCTCTCAACGGGCTGATGTGCTGGCATCCTAACCAATTAGTACGATCACACTGAAAAGGTACAGCGAACTTCTCAAGACACTAGGACATAAAATGAAAGCATATTCTTTGACTGTCATCTCTTTCGCATGGGCTGTTGAGAATAAACCATCAAGTGTATGCTCTCCCCATCCACGTCCTCTCTGAACGTTTTAGCACGGAAAAGACTCAACTTCTTACCCGCCGTTCTATTTCTCCTCCTAGACGCTCCAAGTCTCTCTCCAGGTTTCTCTCTCTGCGCAGGTGTTCCATTCTTTGCACATGATGCTGATCAAAATTGGTTGAAGAGAGAGAGTTAGTTAAGATGACTGATTCATCAGGTCCCTGAGAGGAATCCCTGCCTTCCAAGAGACTAGAATGACATGCAATACTGTTGAATCCTTACACTTTCGGTATAAGCGCCCCGAGGACCGTGAGCAGTGATACAGGTGATCCCTTATTCCCTGGGCACGTGGCAGGATGGCTGCCATCATGTCTGCTGTAGAATCAGAGGCTGGGGAAGGGGTAACTAATCTACACCAGGGATTCTTAGGATTCTTAGGACTATCTTAGGATTGTTAGGACTATCAGATTCTTAGGCCTCATGTGCTGACACTCAGGCAGAGCTACATGGACCTCTACAGCTTCGCCAGGATATGCTGCATGTAGAAAAAGACAGTCACCATCTAAAAGAAGCCTTTCTCCACCCCCTCTATGTGGAAAGTTGTCTGTGTCCATCGGACTCTCTTCTAGGAAGCTCCCTGGATTCACTGCCAAATGAGTGGAGTCTAAACCCACATGAAGGAACTCCACGGAGTTTTCTTTTGCTGATTGTGGGAGGCTCGCAGACACAGGAGAAATGGAATCTGGTGGTCTTTGCGCCTCTCTTGGGAATCTGTCACATGACCTTTCACGTCATAGTTTCTCTAATGTTACACACGTGTGCAGATAAAAAAGGCTGGCGTGTATTTGAAAACTGTCTACTACAACAGGGGGTCATCATGGTAAGAGTGATTAGGGAAGAGACTTTCCCTATCCTATGAACTCCATATGGACCATGGCATGGTATATAGGGAAACGTGCGGAGATGGGGGCAGTCCAAACCACAGGCCAAGAGGAGAGGACAAGCTTGATCATCAGCCGCCACTGACTACAAAGAACCAGGTACAGGAGAAGAAGACATTTCTTAAGAAGCACAGAGGTGAGACAAGCCTCAGGTGAACTGAAAGGGGTAGACAAAAATAAATGACAATCTTGTTGAATAAGGGGCAGTTACTCTGTCTTGCTCCATTTTTCTTAGATTGGCCTATGGATGACCAGCCTGAGCCAGGTCACTTTCACACTTCTAGTGAGGTAAAAGAAAAACCAAAGCCATTAAAAAATATCTCTGTGAGATGGCCTTACAGGCGGGCCAAGGGCTTAGTAGGAAACAATCAGTCTTTGCAACTACGGGAAACCCACTTCTGTCCTCCTTGCTCCTCTTTTGGTTCCCTCTCCAATTTTCATTATGATTTTCTTGTTTGGGCCTTGCGTCCTCAGCGCCCTAGTTGCTGAGGCTCAGATTGTGGAGAGAGATCTCCTCCGGGCTGCGGGTATGAAGCTGCCAGCGTAAATAAAGAGCTTCCCTCCTCCTCTCTGAGTGCTCCTGCTCCCACATGACAATCTGCCAGAACAGTCACCCTTAAAGACAGGAAACTCTGCTGTGTTACAGCATGGACGAGCTGGGGAGACACGTCTGTCAGAGAGAAAAGGACAGTATTTTCATGAGCTAGTGGGATTTATAGAGAATGTGGGATGGGGGGACCAGGTGACAAGAGGGACCCGGGGACACTGTTTACTGGGGAGAGTTTCAGGTTGGGAGGAGGAACCCGTTGTGCAGATGGAGAGTGGAGATGGGGCTCCACAGTGTGACGCTGCTGCCAGGAATGACAATGTGTGAGATGGGGAGCATGGGGATTTTATGATTTGTTTATTTAATACTCTCTGCTACGTCCCTATCACACACACACAGAAAGTCTGTTCAGCTACAAAGACACTCTTCAGATGAGTCCCTTTCAAATGGAGGAATGTCTGAAGTTTACTGCTGTTGAGTTAATCGGGAGTCAGGCCCTTAGTGTGGGAGAGGCCGTCATAATTCTCTCTATATAGGCAGCAGAATAATTTCCTTCTTCTTCATAAAAGATACAAGAGAACAAAGTATAGATTCTAGATAATTTCATTGTATAACTAGGGCCAAGGTTAAACGCTAGGTAAACCCAGCCTCACCAGGAAACGCTGCACAGAGAACAAGACAGTAACCAGGAAAAGAAGCCTTTCTCCACCTCCTCTATGTGGAAAGTTGTCTGTGTCCATCAGGACTCTCTTCCAGGAAGCTCTCTGGATTCCACTCCCAACTTAGTGGGGCTGAAATCCACCACCCACATCAAAGGCCTCCAGGCATCCTTCTTTTGCTGACGGGTTGGCTGTAGCAGACTGCAGGAGAAATAAAATCTGGTGGTCTCTGTGCCTGTTTTGAGAATCTGTCACGCGACCTTGCCCATCATGATTTCTCTAATTTTACACACATGTGAACATTAGATAGGCCGGCGTGTGTTTGGACAACTGTATTCTACAGCAGGGGGCATCACAACATAGGGAATAGGAACGAGACTCTCCCCCATCCTATGAAAGTCCATATGGACCGTGGGAATGTTTTGGGGAACTAACATGAACTAATATTCAGAAGAATGAGATGATGGAAGTTTTATTTCCAGATCACAGTCTTGGGGGTCAGCCTAAATAAGCTTAGATCAGAGAGTTTAGCCTGAGAGAAGGTGCTGCTACAGGAGTCTGGGACCCTCACTCACCTGGGAGCGCTCCCACTGTTGTAAGTGCATGAAGGTACGGATATGGTTGTGTCCTCTGTGCTTGGGGGACCATTCACAGTGCCTGCAGATGTGCTTCCTGGTGACCTCACAGAACAGGGGGCACTGCTCTCCATGTTTCTTACACAGCTGCTTACCCTCTGACTCTCTGGGGGCTTCATCTGAAGGGTCCTCCTGAAAAAAACTCATAGTCGCAGAAGCAGGGATGATGTCCTGAAAAAAACTCTCAGCCGCAGAAGTAGGGATGACGTCCTGAAAAAAACTCTCAGCCGCAGAAGTAGGGATGACGTGTGACCTACTCCATTTGTGTTGCTCCCCTGACGTCCCTTGTTTCCCTGATGTCTCTGGTTCCTCCCTGGACGTCTCTGGCTGCTCCTCTGATGTCCCTGGTTGTTCCCCTGACATCTCTTGTTGCTCCTCAATTGTGTGCATTCTGCGCTCTCTGCAACAGAGGCATAAGCTGTGCTCACAGTCGGAGCTCGCAGGCTCCGTTATGGGCTGCTGGCAGTTGGAGCATGTGGCTTCCTCCCTTTTCCTCTTTTTAGTTGGGTCTGAGGCCATGGTTATTCCTGAAAAGCTCCAAGTCGAGGTGAGAGGCAGAGATGAAGTAGACACAATTCTTCACAGGGAAGGACATGCAGGTGATCTGGGTCTTTGTGCCTCACAAGTCTGTGTATCTGTCTGCAAAAGAAAACGTTGGGGATTTGGAACATGCTCGCCATGTGCATGTGTTGTACAAAACACTGATCCCCATCACATATGGCCACTAAAATAGAAGATATTGAAAAGTGAAAGCATTTAAATTTCAGCTCCTCAGCCCCATGAGCTGTGTTTCAATGGCTTCATGTCAGCCCAGGGATGTGGCTACATCACACCCAGACACACCACATCCCCTCACTGCAGGAACTCTTCTTGGGGAGGAGATAGGAGAGACACAAAAGCTGCAGCCGGAGAGAGAGAGAGATCTCAGTGAGAGGGAGTGAGACTTTTTCCCACTGGATTGAACGTCCAGAGAATCAGTGGCCGGAACCACTTCTCTGTGAGCAGTAGGGCCACTTTGGACGCGGTGGGGGGGTCTGTGAGGGATTCCAGTGAGACAAAATATATCTGACCCTACTGATCCGCACTCCCGGGTCTCCTGCCCCAACTCACACACCCAGAGGACAAAATAGAGTTTCATGAGTGGATAATAATAAACTCAACAAGACAATGAGAAGCTTTTTGTCCTGTCATTTTTAGTGATGGGGGAGAAAAAGAACCGGAAAAAATTGGAAGATGAGGTGGTGCTGGGCACCCCAGGAGACAATTGTCCCATCTGACTATGACTCATCCTCAGAGCAAGTCCCTGGGGAGGGGAATCCAGGGTTGGCACCACCCAGGTGTGGGGAGGTGGGAAGCAGTGGGAGGACAGGTCTGGTGGGGACACTAGGGACTGGACCCCCTAGATTATCACAACCCACATCTTAAAGCCAGACAGGGGAGGAGGAACAGGAGCTAAGGGGCCTCATCCCCAGCCCCTGCTCAGGGAACCTAGTGTGCCCCCTCCCTGCTGTGGGGTGTGGGGAGACAGTGCAAATGGAGGAATCTTCAGCAAGCTTTTGTTTAAAGTGACGGTGCTCTGAATTAAGCACTGGAATTCAACTAAATTACCGATCAGGCTACACCACTCAAAATCAGGACGACTCTCTGTCCCGGTAGACATTTTCTCCTAGAGACTTTGAACCTTGGCGGGTTAATCCCCAGTCCCTCGCCCCAGGATGTGTCCCCCTTCCCGCTGCCAAGGGACACTGCACTCCTGCACAGAAGCTCCCGCTTCTCACCCCGGGTGAGGTGATGGGTCTCCACTCACCTTATATCCTAGATCTTCCAAGGTGGGGCATGTGGTCTGTGAAAGAGAGAGGGACTAGGGGAAGCCATTAAAAGCAAGTTCTGACCACTTCCAGATTCCAGGGGCTCCCTCACAGCCACCCATCTAATCCACACATAGATACGCTCATCGCACACTTGCACACACTGAGACACACACAGGTATAACAGCTCTTTCCTCATGAACATAGGCCTGGATTTGGTCCCTACCTTTGCCATCAGTCCTATATGCACTGCCAGTCCCTTTGCAGCCACCACATCTTACTGCTGTGATGAGGAAGTTGATTAACTGCAAACTTAGCAATGAAATTAACCAGGGGTCAGAGTCCTGCACACGGGGCGGAGCCCAATGATGTTGCCAGTATGTTTTGTGCCCAGCTTGTGCTGAAAGGGAGGGGACATGGAAGGTATAACACCCTCACTTACAGCAATGCAAGGAGTGATAAAGTAATGTTCTCCGGTAGTGTTGGAGAAATAAATGAACAATATCAGCACAGGACTCATACACTGAATATATTTTAAGCAAATTAAATTGACCAAAAGTTATGGAAAGATCTTCCGTGTTCATAATGGCAATACTTAATATTGTTAATATTGTTAGGTTAACGACACGCCCCTATTCATCATACAGACTCAGGCACTCCCTGTCAAAGATCAGCTATGTGGTTTCTGGTTTGTTTTATTATTTTATTTTTTGACTTTGCATTTATTGGCAAGATTGTTCTAAAACCCATCTGAAATGCAAGGGGCCCAGATGGGCCAAAAATCATTAGGACAAAGTAGGTCAAAGTTGCAGGACTCACATTTTCCATTTTCAGAAAATAGGATAGCACTACGAGGTGCTGAGAGTGCCAAGACTACATGTTACTAGCTTAAGGATAGACATGCACATCAATGAAATATAGTAGAGCTCAGAAATAAATAAGCACATGGATGGTGAAGGAATTTTGACAAGTTTCCAAGACAATCTGATGAGCAAAGAATTATCCTACAAAAATACAGTGGGACGCCACACATCCATCACCAGAAGAATGAATTCAGAGCCTGGCCACAGACCATATACAAAACGTCACTCAAAATGAATCAGACATTAGTGAGAGCTGACACAATGAAAACCTCTGCAAGAAAACTTAGGTACTTTCTTATTCCCTTTGGTTCCTTATGGCTATTTGGGTGACACCAAAGCACGAGCAATAAAGAGGGAAAATAGATGAATCATATGACAACAAAATCGAAGATTCTTGAGCTTCACTGTACTCCATCAACAACTTGGATAATGACAGAAAAAAAATTTATATTCATTATATGTTACATAAAAGTATACATCTGTAAAGTAACTCACTTAGAATTATATTTTCTTTATTAAGAGGCCCCACCAACACAACAATAAATACCCCAACTTAAAGTGGGCAAAGCATCTGAGGAGACAAGATTCCAAAATAAAGATATCAAATAGACAACAAACACATAAAGTCACCAGTCATTAGAAAAACACAAAACAAAACCATGCTGAGATACCACTTAACACCCATTAGGATAGGTACACTCAACAATACCCTCAGTAACAAGTAGTGAGATTGGAGCCTCCCACCTGGCTTGTAGGGACAGAGAGTGCTGCCACCTCCTTGGAAAGCAGACTGACAGCACCTTAAGAGTTGAACACCTTATCATATGAGGCAGCAATTTAACCCCTTGGTTCTTACCCCAGATTGAAACACATTCACACAGAAGCTTGTACATGACCGTTCACAGCAGTATTATTGGAACCGCCCAAAAGTAGTAACAACATTAATGTCCATCCATTGGATTATGGGCACATGCACTGTGGGAGCTACACAATGAAGTATTACTCGTGCACACGAAAGAACAAAATACTGATTCCAGCTCCAATAGGTGAACACTGAGAATAGTACACTTAACTCAAAGAAGTCAAATACAGATGTCTTTTTTTGTATGATAATTTTTGGTATGATCGTACAACAGAGAAACTCAGAGATCAAGAGAAGGTAGCTTAGCCCTTGCCAGAGTTTGACTGAAGACAGGGTTAATTGCTTAAGGATATGAGGCTTGTGTTTGGGGCTTAAGGATATGAGGCTTGTGTTTGTGTTTGGGGAGATGGAAATGTTTTGGAATTTAATCCCATTAATGATTGTGCAGCTTGGTGAATACATTTACAACACTTTGAAGTAGTGGATTTTGTTTGACAAAACGTATCTTGATGAAAAATTTCCTTGCTAGGAAAGAGTATATCCACTGCACAAAGGAGTAAAAAATATGAGACATAATAGAGACAAGAATCAATCAATCAAAATTGACCAGGACGACATACCTGTTAGAAAGAAAGATTGATGGGTAGATATTATAGCTGCATTCCACATGTTCAAAAGTTACACACACACCTCAAAGAGTTTTTATTTATTATTTTTATTTTATTTTATTTATTTATTTTTTTGGTGGGACGCTCACCGGCGGCTGGGGAAGGAACCGGCACTGCAGAGGCTGTGGGCAGCCAGGCAGCCTCGCAGCCCAGCGCTCAACCACTGCGCCACCAGGGGAGGCCCCAAAGATTTTTTAAAGCACCAAGTTACTCTTCCAGCAGTGGAAACTAAGACATAGGATATAAGGGCTCAGGAATGGAATTAATGACCCATGTGACATTGCAAAAGAAATAATTAGGAACTGCAAGGTACAGCAATGGAAACTCTAGAAAATGAACCCAAAGACAAGAGAATAAAAACAAAACAATGAAGAGGGGTTCAGGAGCTGTGCAACTGGCTGTGTGTATAAGAGAGGAAGGGCAGGGGGACATGGGGAAGGAATGAGAGAATACATGAAGGAATAACAGTTGAAATTGTTGGAAACGAGAAACCTACTAGTCCTGAACTCAAAGAACCCTTTCCAGAAGCAGGGCTGCATGATAGGAGAGAGGGTGGAGGAAGGGCTGGAAGGGGTGAGGGAGGGGAGGGTGTGAGGTGTGTGGAGGTTTCCTTCAGCTGAACTTGTTCCCTCTTATCTCTGGAAACAATCTGAACCAAATAGAGCGAAAAGTGAACATTTTAAACTGAGGTTTGGTTACGCAGGTTGCACCGCATTACTGCTTGCATTTTCCTATTAGAAATCTTTCACAGGGGAGCCTGGTAAATAGAGACCACAGCAACAGTTGGGGAGGTTGCTGGTTCAGCATCAGCCTGGCTGGGGTTCCCTGACTTCCATCTCTCCCCACCCCTATTTCCTCCCATCCCAACAAGGGGATCACTTCATCTACTTCTCTTCTTTCCTCTCCTGCCATGTCAGAATTGGAGTCTCCGGAAGGTTCACAGGATCAGCTCCTTTCTCCCAGCTCTGACATTCAGAAGGAAGGTGAACAGCTTCACTGGCTGCCCAGCAGCAATCTGACCTCAGGGAGCTGCCTGCAGCCCGTGTAGGGGAGGGAGGGAGAGTCATCAGGCAGGTGAAAGGACCCCACGCCAAGAAGCTGCCCAATCTGAGGTGCCAGTAAATAGGGCTGGAGTGGGGCTCCCCAAGGGCTTTGGGAGCCTGAAGGGGCTTGGTAATCAGGGGTATGGCTTGGGCATGGCCAGCTCTGTGGGTGGGGCTCAGTGGGGATATTGGGGCCCCAGGAGACAGTACCCAGGAGGAGCTCACTGGAGCTTTTGCTCCCACAGATACTGGCAGGAGGCCTGGCCTGCTGTCCCCCTCTCTGCTCTGTTGTGAAGACGAGGAAGCAGCCTCCAAGCCCCATATTACAGTGTAGCTCGGATCTCGTATCCAATGCATCATGTCACGAGAGACTCACCAAGCAGGACCACAAAGTAAATATGTAAATCACCTTTGCACAAAATAAATTTGTACCATGCCCTTCCATATGTTGCTATCAATGCCAGGGAGAATGTGGATCATAAATTCTGCTGCACCCTCCCAGGTAACAGGGACTGCATGGAGCTGGATTCATCCAGGACCAAGAACATCCCAGGTATGGAAGGGGGGGGCTGAGATCCAGGGTAGCCTCAAAGGTCCTGTGACCCACCCTAATCACATACCTGGTCAGGCAGCTCCCCACCTCAGGGGGCACAAGAGAGAGGACCCAGTAGTAAGGGTGGGGCCCTGAGTGCTGTAGGACCCACCACACGAGTACGAGACTGTGCTGAGTCATCCTGTTACCTCTGGGATGACAGGGGGTCCTGGGTAAGGAGAAAGGGGCGGCCCATAGTCATGCATTCAGGGAAGAGGGCCCTAGGAATGCTGTTGTGGAAACACAGGGATGTCAGTTCTCCCCCGGGGCCTCTTCCCATCCATTTCATATGTCCGGAACAGGTTGAGAGTCACTATGTTACTCAAAAGCTCCCAGATGCCCAGAATGGACAGCCATGAGCCTTTAGGGGGCCAGTTTATATAAGGACTGTTTGTATACTTTCCCCTGTCACCTGCTAAGGAGGGATTCTCGGTGGGAACCCCAGGTGATTTGCTCCCTCCCTTGGCCCTCCATATCTCCAGACAAGTAAGAACTTCGGTTTAGAATGACAGCTGAAGCATTCTGTGCTGGGTCAGACTCTGCCCAGATGAGAGGCTCTGGACCCTCGATGTCCATCCCCACCATCTGGGAAGCTGTCGGGTGAGAGGGATCAGCCTGGGCCACACATATTAGGAGGGATGTGAAGAGGGTGCCCAGGCAGGGAACTGCTGCCTAGTAGAGTTTTCACAGAACACGAAGTAGTGTCTTTCTCCCTGGGTGTGAACACGGGCAAGTTCTTTCTTTTACCCAGGTCCTCCAACCACCGCCCACACCCCCAAAGCACTTGAAGAAACCGAGTGCCAAATAGCTGGTGTCACTTGCCCGCTTATAAGCTAAAGCAGAAATCAGGAAATCAGTCAGCCTCTTCCTATGTCCAGAGGTGACTGAGACACCTGAGTGAAGGTTAAAAGGCCCAAATGAAACTTCTACAAGAAGAAACTCTGCTAGATGATGGAAAGGAACGTGAATGGGATGAATGCTGACTAGACGTCACCAAAGACGCAGTTAGGAATTGGAAGGCACTGGAGTGAAAGTTGGAACACGAAACCCAGAGACAGAAGGAAACACAACAAGGAGCAGGCGCCAGTGAGCTGTGCCCCTGCCCTTGGGGAAGCAGAGGAAGCTTGGGCAAGGAGCAGAAAGGACGTTTGAAGAAAATAAGCTGATCATGGGTTAAATAGGTGAAAACTAGGAACCTACTAGTCCATGCATCTCAATGAACCCATGCCAGAAGCTCGGCTGCACTCAGGGGGTGCGGCTCAGTCTTCCTTCAGCCTCACTGTCCCTTTTTACTTCTGCAATCAGTCTGATCCAATGTAGTGTGCTCACTCTGATGGGGCATCTGCAGGTCTGCGTGACAGGACTGTTTGCACGTTCCCATTTAGAAATCTGTCAGAGAAGAACCAGTGACTGCAGACCAGGGCCACAGGAGGGAGGGGAAGGGGGTTCAATGGATCAGCATCAGCCTGGCCCCTGGGGGGAGGGATTCCAGACCCTCCACAACTTCCCAAGGCACCATTGGGGTGACTCTGCTCACTTCACCTCTTTTCTCTCCCATTTGGAGTCCCCAAATTATCACTTGACGTTTCCATTAGAGTCAGCAATTTTCTCAGAGCACTTTTCAAAAGAGGAGAAAAGCCTCCCTGGAGACACACAGGACATTGCAGGGAGCTGCCAGGACTACAGTTCAGGTGAACCATGCAACGGCAGTGGTTAAAGAATCTAGGCCACAGGCTTATCCTCTGGTTTTACAGTTGCAGGAGGCAACATGGCTTCACCTCCTCCCCACACTTGTCTTTTAATGGCATCAAACACACTGGAACACTCACCCTCTAGACTGCTGGCCACCCTGCTGCTCAGAGAAAGACCCTTGGAAATGAGGCCTCTGACCCCACTGCAGAGGGACGGAGAGGACAACGTGTGATCATGGCTTTTATCTTGCTCCCCCCAGTGCAGGCTGATCATCTACAGCATTTTGAGTCTCCATATCCATTCATTCCTTGCAGATTTATTATTGATCATTCACTGACAGGTCAGCCCTGTTCCAGGTATAGGGAAACCGAGTAAAGAAAACAGACGTAACATCTGCCCTCAAGTGCTTCTATAGTATTCTCTAGGAGGGGTAAACCAAGATTAACCAAAGATTTTACTATTTTCCTGACTCATCTGGCAGAAGCAGGAATGAGAAAAATGATTAACTCTGAGAAAAGGCTGGAGAGTATCATGGAAGGAGGTTTATGCGAAAGTTTCGATGTGGGAGCCATCTGTGAGGTGTAAAAGGACACACGTCCAGTCTCACAGTCCAGGAATATTCCCAAATCTGTGGTGGCCCCTGAGGAAGAAGAGAAGTTGTGGGGCCAGTCAGGTGAATGCGGTCAATTTTTGTGCCCTTGATGGCCCAGAAAGCAGACTGAGGCTCCAGCATCCCCTTTACGTCCCTGGGCACATTCTCCAGACAAACTCCCCATTACACTCAGCTCTGTCTCCCACGTCCACCGCAAAGTTATGTCTCCCTGAGGTGAAGCCCTCACAGCCCAGGACACAGGGTCACACACTAAACCTCCTAGAAGTGTGATGCTTCTTCTCAAGGGTGTGCCCATAAGTCACTTTTCACCGGTCCTCAGATAGAATTAGGTTATCCTGAGCTGTGTCTGGATCCACTCACACTGACCAAAAAAGACACGTTTATCAGCTAACAACAGTTCACCTTAAATAAAAGCAGCCTGTGTTCAATGTAAGCTAAACTCTTCTTGAGCCTCATCTCCTGATGCTCTGGCAGAACTATGGGGATTTCTACAGCCTTGCCAGGAAATGCAGCACACAGAACAAGACAGTAACCAGCCTTTCTCCACCTCCTATATATGGAAAGTTGTCTGTGTCCATCAGGACTCTCTTCCAGGAAGTTTCCCCAGATTCCACTCCCAACTTAGTGGGGCTCAAACCCACCACCCACATCAAGGTATCCAAGCAGTCTTCTTTTGCTGACTGGTTTGCCCTAGAAAACTGCAGGAGAAATAAAATCTGGTGGTCTCTGTGCCTGTTTTGGGAATCTGTCACGTGACCTTGCACATCATGCTTTCTCTAATTTTACACACATGTGATGATAAAACAGGCCGGCATGTGTTTGGACAACTGTATTCTACATCAGGGGGCATCACAGCAAGAGTGAATAAGGATGAGACTCCCCATCCTATGAAAGTCCATATGGACAATGGGATTGTATTTTGGGGAACCAACATGAACTAATTTTCAGAAGAACATGAGAATGAAAATTTTATTTTTGGGTGCAATCTTGGGTCTTGACATAAAAAAAACCATGCAACTAGGAGTTCAGCCTTAGGGAGGGGTGTTGCTGCAGGAGTCCAGGCCACTTATTCACCTTGTACCCAGACATGCATCACTCAAAAGATCATTGTTGCGTCCTCTATGCTGGCGGAAGCACTCATAGCACCAGCAGATGGGCTGCCCAGTGACCTCACAGAAGAAGAGCAGCTCCTGGTGTCCCTCACACTGCCTCTCACCCACTCTCTCCTTGAGTGTTTGAATGACATTTTCCAGTTGCTTGTAGTTTTGCACATTCTCTCTATGACATGGTGCCTGACACCTTTGGTGCCATACACTCTCCCTATGACAGGGGAAGGGTGTTGTGCTCCCCCATGACGTCCCTGGTTTCTCCTCTGTGCTGCCCTCTACTTCTGCCAGAGCGTCAGGAGATGCCAAAGACAATGCTCACAGGCTCGTCATTAGCTGCTGGAAGATGGAGCACATGTCTCCCTCCTTCATTGTCTTGGCTGTGGGGGCTGAGGCTGTGGCTCTTCCTGACAAGCTCCAAATCGTGGTTAGAGGCAGAGATAAAGTAGACACAATTCTTCACAGTGAAGGACACATAGGTGACCTGGGTCTTTGTGCCTCCACCAATACAGTTTAATTGATTACAGTTTATTTGTAACAGTAATGTAGTAAGAAATGCCTTGATAATGAGGGCTTTAAAAGAAAAAGAATTCTTTAGAGGCAACATAAGCTTGTTTTAGAAACACACTGAACAATAATTTAATGTCTCGTGTAAAAGATAACAGTAGATAATTCAACTCTGTGAAATCTGAACACAAGTTACATCAATTCCTGCTTTTCCCTTCCATGTGTCTTTATTGGATCAAAATCAGAGATGCTGTATTTTAAATAGCCGGCTGTATTCACTTGTCAGGACTGGGGAGAGGTATCACAGGTTCATAATCCCTTATTTCAAACCCATGCGGCCAAATATAAAAATACGGAATATTTTTCAGGTTATGATGGCATAATGTACAGATCCTCTAACTTACATGCCCACCCCCAGCAGGGGCTGCCATAGCCTTGCATCAATACGAGGACACTCTTGCACCAAGTAGGACTAATAAAGATATTAAGTAAAGACAGATGAGCGCAATTCAGGGATGGCACAATGGAGGGTGGCTCTAGGATGTTTGCATGATCCCTGCCTCCTCATTTTCCCAGCCTTGTAAAATTCCTTCCATGTGAGTGTGGGCATAACCTGAGAATTGTCTCTGAGCAATGGCAAAAATGATGGGATGCGCCACTATGGTCATAATTCCTCACATCAGATCCCATACGACAGTTGACTTACTTTAAAGACTAGCTCATCAGCTCAGCTCACATTAAAGAAATAACAGGCCATGTAGAAGGCCCAGGTGCCATGTGATGAGTGATGGCTTCCAGAAGCTAAGGCAGCTCTCAGGTGACAAGAATCAGACCTACACGCACAAAAAAGAAACTTCTCCAACAATGGAAGAAGATGGGGGAGGATTATTCCTATTAGTCACCAGATGACATGCAGCCCAGCCAGCACCATAACTGCTCTTAGTGACCCCACCTGAGCTGTGCCCAGATTTCCCACCCATGATTCTTTGAGAAAATGTGTGTATTTAGTTTTAAGCCACTAAAGTGTTTTACAGCAACACATGACTGAATAAGGCAGCAAATAACTTCTGGTTGGGGCTAATTTAGCAGAGAAATGAGTTAGGTGGAAACATTAAGTTTTTAGAGGCTCTGAACTCTGTAATTGTGGATGAGGGATTAGAAAATGTCATTTGGGTCAAGGTCCTAAAACTATATGCATCATCTAGCTTTCTTGCATTGTTCTCAGGCTTACTGAAATATTGACAGTAAACATTATGGTCCAGTTACTGTACTAAGCTCTGATACTTGTTACGATGTGGATGAAGTGGGAAGACACTAAGATCAGAGACAAAAGGACAGTAATTTCATGACTGTGTTTAACCCATTCAGATGTGAAAACAGAATATGGAATGGGGGGACCAGGTGATAGGAGGGACCCAGGGACGCTGTTTACTGGGCAGAGTTTCAGGTTGGGAGGAGGAACCCGTTGTGCAGATGGAGAGTGGGGATGGGGCTCCACAGTGTGACGCTGATGCCAGTAATGACAATGTGTGAGATGGGGAGCAGGTGCATTTGTGATTTATTTTAACACGCTCTCCTATATCCCCATCACACACACACAGAAAAGTCTGTTGAGGTGGAGGAATGTTCCAAGTTTACTGCTGCTGAGTCAACAGGGAGGCTGGCACTTAGATGTGGGAGAGGCCGTCATAATTCTCCATGGTCAGCAGAGTAAGATACAGTCAAGATACAAGAGAACAAAGGGCAGATGCTAGATAATTTCATTATGCAACAGGGATCAAGGTCAAATAGTACGTAAATCCAGGTTTTACCTGAGATGCAGTCTCAAAATTTACCACTCTCCCCATTTTACTAGTTCACTTTGTTGGCATCATCTTCACACTGTGATGCCACCATCTCTACTCTCCATCTGCACAAATAGTCCATCCTCCCAACATGAAACACACCCACTAAACACCACCACCTTCGTTCCTCCTCCCACCTGCTCCCCACCAGGCACAGGGATGTGTAACTCTCCATTTCTGATGATCAAGAAAACCATCCCTTTATAATGAAACAAAATAAATCAAATACTTGGGAATAAACCTAACAAAAGACAGGAAGGACCCATTCAAAGAAAATTATAAAACACTGTTAAAAGTGGGGCCTCCCTGGAGGTGCAAGGGGTTAAGGCACAACCTTTGAAGCTATCTGCAGCCACTGCAGCACGAGTTAGATCCCAGCCAGGGAGCTACCCACTGAACCAGTAGACCTCTCCTAACTCGCCTGCTGCTCCCCTCAGCAGTTTACTTCAATCAGTCTGCCTGTTCTTTTCCCCACTCTGTCTCTGGTGAATCCTCTCACCTCCTGCACCTATGGCCTGTACCCCAGTTCTTATATGCATAAATAAATGAATCTTAAAAAAAATAAACACAGTTAAAAGAAATATAAGGGCCTCCCCGGTGACACAGTGGGTTGAGTGCAGCGCTGTCCATAGCCTTTGTAGTGCCAGTTCAATTTCCAGCCGGCCAGGGAGATTCCCACATGGCAAGGCAGACCTCTCCTGTCTCGCCCGCTGCTCCCCACAGCAGTGTACTTCGGTGCTTCTGCCTGTTCTGCTCTCCAATCTGTCTCTGGTGAATTATCTCACCCTTCCTCACCTCTGGCCTGTACTCCAGCTCTTGTATGCATAAATAAATAAATCATACAAAAAAAAAAAGAAATACAAGAAGACACAAAGAAATGGAAAGACATCCCTCTGCTCATGGATTGGAAGAATTAATAATGTTAAAATGGCCATCCTATCAAAAGTAATTCACAGATTCAGCGCTATCCCAATAGAAATCTCAGTGACATTCTACAAAGAAATAGAACAAATGCCGACAAAATTCATATTGAACCACAAAAAACCACGAATAGTCAAAGTGCTGCTGATGAAAAGAAAGGAAAATGGAGGTACCACATTTCCAAACTTCAAACTATACTACAACCATAATAATTAAAACAGTATGGTATTGGAAGAAAACAGATACACAGACCAATGGAACCAAACAGAAAGCCCAGAAATAAAGCCACACATATATGGACAACTAATCTTTGACAAAGGAACAAAGAATATGCAATGGAACAAGGACAGTTTGTTCAATAAATGGTGCTGGGAAAACTGGACCACCACATGCCAAAGAATGAAAATAGACCACTACCTCTCACCATCCACAAAAATCAACTCAAAATGGATAAAAGACCAGAAACCACAAAATACATGGAAGAAAATACAGGTAAAACACTACAAGACATACATCTCAGTAACATCTTTCAAGACTCATCGCCCAAAGCAAAAAAAAACTTTAGGGAAATGATAAACACCTGGGATTACATGAAACTAAAAAAACTCTGTACAACAAAGGAGACATTAACCAAAACAAAGAGACACCCCACTTATTGGACAAAATCTTGCCACTCCATACACTGATAAGGGACTGATCACAAAGATCTACAAAGAACTCACACGACTCTACCAGAACAACGTAACAAATCCAGTCAAGAAATGGGCAGAAGAACTTAAAAGACATTTCTCCAAAGAGGAAATGCAAATGGTCAACAGGCATATGAAAAAATTTTTCAACATCCCTTATAATCAGGGAAATGCAAATCAAAACCACAATGAGATACCACCTTTTTTGATATGAATGGCACATATCAAAAACAAAACAAAACAAAAAAAACTAGGAACAACAAATGTTGGCAAGGATGTGGTGAAAAGGAACTCTCCTACATTGCTGGTGGGAGTGCAAACTGATCCATCCACTATAGAAAGCTGTCTGGAGGTTCCTCAGTCTACTAAAAATGAAGCTACCATATGACCCAGCAATTCCACTCCTAGGGATTGACCCAAAGGACACTAAAACATTAATTCAAAAGAACATCTGTACCCCTATGTTTATTGCAGTTCTATTTACAATAGGTAAAACTGGGAAATAACACAAATGCCCAAAAGTAAATGACTGGATCAAGAAGATGTGGTCTATATACACAATGGAATACTATTCAGCAATCAAAAACGGTAAACTCATTCAATTTGCAGCAACATGATGGAGCTGGAAGGAATTATGCTCAGGGAAATTAATGAGAATGAAAATTAAGAGTATTGGATGGTTCACTTATAGGAGAAATTTAGGGGAACCAAATAAGATATCAGGGGGAAAATAATAACAATACAAACAGAACAAAACAAAGACAATTATAAACTAGAGACATCCTTCAGGGGAGAAGTGGGGAGACGGGTCAGAGTAAGGGAGGGAGGAGCACAGGGGACTGTTGTGATGGTGCACCAGTGCACTGGAGAAGGAAATTCTATGGGGACCACAACTGAGGTAACAAAAATTGTTTAAAAATGAACAATGATGGGACCTCCTGGTGGCACAAAGGGTTAGGATGCAACCTATGAAGCTATCCAAAGCCACTGCAGCTTGAGTTTGATCCCTGCGAGGGATCTACCCGTATGGCTTAGCAGATCTTTCTTGTCTTGTCCGCTGCTCCCCTCAGGGTGTATTTCAGTCAGTCTGCCTGTTCTGTTCCCCACTCTGTCTCTGATGAATCCTCTCGTCCCCCCCCACCTCTGGCCTGTACCCCAGTTCTTGTATTGATAAATAAATAAATCTTTTAAAAAATGAACAATGATGTAAAAAATATATAATTTTTTTTTTTTTAAATGCTGGTCTGGAATTGGCCACTACTTTCGCCACTCAGTAGAGTCCCATATTCACTTGGAGTCCCTCTACAGTACAATTTCTTGTACTTAGAATAAAGAACTTAACTTTGTAAAACTCAGAAATAAAAATAACATGGGGGTCAGAGTCTGGACCTTAGGAGGAATCTTGTGGCTTTGCTCATGTGTTTTGTACTTAGTTTGTCTCAAAGAAAGTGGGACACAGTAGAAATGATACCCTTCATTTGGAGCAATAGAAAAAAGTGACAAAATAGTGAGCAGGGATCTTCTGTCACAAAATGTAGAGATTAAATGAACATCCAGGGCCATCCCGGTGGAGCAGCGGTTGAGCGCTGGGTTGCGAAGCCGCTCGCAGCCTCCGCAGTGCCGGTTCGATCCCCGGCTGCTCCCTGGCCACCGGAGGAGGTTTCCACAGGGCGTGCAGGCCTTTCCTGCTGCCCACTGCTCCCCTCAGCAGTGTACTTCTGTCCTTCTGCCTGTTCTGCTCCCTGCTCTGGCTCTGGTGAATTCTCTCACCCTCCTGCGCTTCTGACTGTACCCAGTGCTTGTATAACAAATAAATAAATAAATAAATAAATAAATAAATAAATATTTAAATAAATAAATAAATAAATATCCTGTGGACATAACTGAACTTCTTTCAAATAAATGAAATTGACCAAATGCATGAGAAGACGGTCAATGTTCATTAATTTCAGGTTAATATTATGAGGTTGAAGATACTTCCCTGAGAGTCACACAGATTCAGGGCACTCCCTACAAATACAAGCTGTGGTTCTTTTTTTGCTGTTGTTACTTTGGTATTTTGTTTTTGTTTTTGTCTTTGTAACATCGGCCAGTTTTTCCTAAAATTCATCTGAACATCAATGCATCCAGGATAGCCAGAATAATCTTGACAAAGATTAACCTTGCAGGATTCACATCTTACAATTTCAAATCTATGACTATAATGGTCAAGACAAAAAATAATATTCACATAAAGATAGACATATAGATCAATGAAATATAACAGCCAAAAAAAACCCACATACATTTATATTCAATTATGACAGGTGTCAAGGCAACCCAATGGCAAAGCAGAATCATCCTATCAAATGACCATGGGGAAAGCACTTACCCACAAGCAAAAGACTGAATTTGGATAGAGAAATATAGTGTTTGGGGAAGGAGATCAATAAGGTGGCTAAGAAACTACAAGTAAGTTCTCCCATAAAAAAACAATTAATAGGGAGGAAAAGCGGCAGGCTCCTGTGAGAACAGGGACAAGGAAGATAAAGGGGCTTCACTGGCAAACTGCCCAAACAGGAAAGCTGCAATAAAAGAGGAGGAGAAGGAATCCAAATAGGGAAGGAAGACATTAAACCTTCACTATTCACAGATGATATAATAATATATAGAGAGAATCCCAAAAACTCCACAGAAAAACTAATTCAACTAATCAATCAGTTTAGTAAAGTGAAAGGATACAAAATCAACATGCAAAAATCAGTAGCCCCCCTATACACAAACAATAAATCTGAAGAAGTAGAAATCAAAAAAACCATCCCTTTTATTATTGAAACAAAAAAATCAAATACTTGGGAATAAACCTAACAAAAGAGGTAAAGGACCTATACAAAGAAAACTATAAAACACTGTTAAAAGAGATAGAAGAAGACACAAAGAAATGGAAAGATAGGGCCTCCCCTGGTGGCACAGTGGTTGAGTGCTGGGGTGTGAAGCTGCCTGCAGCCTCTGCAGTGCCAGTTTGATCCCCGGCCACTGGCGAGGGTCCCACATGGTGCGCAGACCTCTCCTGCCGTGCACGCTGCTCCCCTCAGCAGTATATTTTGTCAGTCTGCCTGTTCTGTTCCCCACTCTGGTTCTGGTGAATTCTCTCACCCTCCCGTGCTTCTGACTGTACCCAATGTTTGTATAAATAAATAAATAAATCTTAAAAAAATAAAAGAGAAATGGAAAGACATCCCCTGCTCATGGATTGGAAGAATTAACATTATCAAAATGGCCATCCTACCAAAAGCAATTACAGATTCAATGCTATTCCAATAAAAATTTCAATGACATTCTTCAAAGAAATAGAACAATTATTGATGAAATTCACATGGAATCACCAAAAACCCCAAATAGCCAAAGTTCTCCTGAAAAAAAAAGAAGGTAATGGAGGCATCACACGCCCAGATTTCAAACTATACTACAAAGCCATAATCATCAAAACGGCATGGTATTGGAACAAGAACAGACACACCGACCAATGAAACTAAATAGAAAATCCAGAAATAAACCCACAGATTTATGGTCAACAAATCTTTGACAAAAGAGCAAAGAATATGCACTGGAGCAAAGAAAGTTTGTTCAATAAATGGTGCTGGGAAAACTGGGTCACTACATGAAAAAGAATGAAGCTTGACTACTACCTCACACCATGCACAAAAACAAACTCAAATTGGATTATAGAACTAGACATAAGACCTGAAACCATAAAATATATAGAAGGAAATATAGGCAAAACACTACATGACATGCACATCAAAGACATCTTTACAGACACATCACCCAAAGCAGTGACGTGAGGGCAAAGATAAACAGCTTGGACTATACCAAATTAAAGAGCTTTTGCACAGCAAAAGAGACAATCACCAACACGAGGAGAAACCCCACCAACTGGGAGAACATTTTTGCACCCAATACTAATGATAAAGGACTGATCACAAAAATCTACAAAGAGCTGATGAGACTCAACAAAAACAAAGAAAATAATCCAGTCAAAAAATAGGCAGAAGAGCTAAAAAGAAACTTCTCCAAAGAGGAAATGCAAATGGCCAACAGGCATATGAAAAAATGTCCAACATCACTTGTAATCAGGGAAATGCAAATCAAAACTACAATGAGATACCATCTTACACCAGTGAGAATGGCACATATTAAAAAAACAGCAACAACAAATGTTGTCGAGGTTGTGGAGAAAAAGGAACTTTCTTGCACTGCTGGTGGAAGTGCCAACTGGTCGAACCACTATGGAGAGCTGTGTGGAGATTTCTTGACCTACTAAACATAGAGCTTCCATATGATCCAGTAATTCCACTCCTAGGTATTTACCCAAAGGACACAGAAACATCAATTCCAAAGAGCACCTGCACCCCTATATTTATAGCAGCACTGTTTACAATAGCTAAGCTAGGGAAACAACCCAAATGCCCCAAAACAGATGACTGGATCAAGAAGATGTGGTACATATACACAATGGAATATTACTCAGCAAGCAAAAAAGATAAACACATGCAGTTTGCAGCAACATGGATGGAACTAGAAGGGATTATGCTCAGCGAAATAAGTCAGAAAGAGGAAGAAAATTACCGGGTGGTCTCACTCATAGCAGGAATTTAGAAAAGCTAAAGAAGGGCCAGGAAAAAGACTAATTAATACAAAGTAAAATCAAAATCAACAAGCAACTATAAACCAGAGACACACTGGGGGTGGCGGGGGGGTGGGGAGAGGTAGGAATATGGTCAAAATAATGGGGGGGTGCAATTGTATGGGGAATATAACCAAAATGAAAATGCATACATTGTGCAAAAATGAAAAATGCTGCAAGAATTATATGAAATAAAATATTAAAAAAAAATAGGAGGAAAAGAGAGGAAAACATCAGAACCCTGCTCTGCTCCCCACCCCTAGCCACAAAGTCAGCTGACTCCCACCAACAGAAAGGAGAGCAAAAAAAAAAAAAGAACAAACTAAGATTGAGCCTGCCAGAAAGTGGAAAGGAACAAATAACTGCAGGCACCACACCCCGCAACCAGGAACTGTGGATAACCATGGGGGAAGTGCCTTGGAGGTGAGCAAATGGGTAAAGGCAAACTCTGAGCCCTTAGAGGAAGATAAGGGCTGCAAATAGTCCAAGGCCAGCCAATAAGCTTGTGTGGAAAAGCACAAGTGTGCGATCAAAAAGCATAGGCGGATTGCAGATGCACCAGAGCCATCACTGAGGGGAATGACCCTCACTAGGTAATCAAAAACCAGGCTCCTGGGCACCTGAGCCAGGTGCAAAAGGTGCCATTTCTGCAGGCACTGAACTGTCTACCACCCGTGTCCCGGATCTGAGGTCTTCGGAGCTAAGAACCAGGGTACGAAATTCTGGGTGTGGGATCCCCACCTCCGCGGGGCACAGGGCAGACACTGCACCCCCACGCTGTTGAGTCACTCCATAACACCCCCACTCGTGTTCTCCAGAGACCCCGGGGAAAAAGCACAGATCTGGAATGATACTAGGAAAGATATCTGGCGCCACCTAGTGATCAGAACAAAATCACCAACCTCGTGGTAGGTGTAAGCCAGGGATTCAAAAAACCACCCTCAGGCTCTGAAATGGGATGGGTCATGCAAATAAGGGTGAGAAGGGACACAAGGCATGGAGCAAGACCCCATTCTGGGACTGAGGGCTGGGCACGGGATATGGGGCATGGGACTTGCCTTAACAGTGGGCCCTGCACAGGATGACAGCCAGCATTTTGGATCCGGGAGCTCTGGAATTCAGAACTAGAGCGCAGATTCAGGGCACGGGATCCACACAGCTGTGAGCACAGTGCCAGGTCAACACAGGGCAGACACAGCACCCAGCCTGAGCAATAGACCCTGTGTCAAGGTGCTCCCCTCCCTGCCCAGGTTTCTCAGAGAACTACTGGGAAAAAGAACAGGTCAGCAAGTATAGGTCTCTGGCGCCACCTAGTGACCAGAATGAATCACCAACTATCTGACTCCCTGCTGGAACTGAGTAAATGCAGAGGGAGGGAACTGTAAGGGACAGTGCCCAGCAACACAGCCACACATCAACACCCTGGTGGAGTGTTGGCCTAACAGTTCTGGACTTGGTCTGGTAAACAGTTTCCATCACCCCTGAAGGAGCACTCCAAAGAGATGCCGCCAACACCAGTGGCACAACATCCAATGCATAGAACTAATTAGAAAGCAAACAGCAGGGAGAAGGGAAAATATAAATAACCAAGCAAGGCTGCAGGGGAAGGACACATCACAAAAAGAAAAACAGCCACCAGATCTCAACAATGACATGGAAGAACTTCTCTGCCTGTCAGATAGAAAATTAATAGTCATCATGATTAAAAAGCATAAAGAAAATGAAAATGAAAAAAATGATGAGACAAATAATGAACTGAAGAACAAAAATGAGACCTTAAGAAAGGAAATAAAAGAAAAATAGTTTAAGAAACACTACAGGCAAGAAGTGAATGGAGTAACATATTCAACAAATTTCAAGACAGCAAATGCCAACCAAGAATACTTTACCCTGCAAAGTTCTCCTTCCTCTATGAAGAAAAAATAAGGACCTTCTCAGACAAATAGAAACTCCAGAAATTCATTACAACTAAAAACCAACCAAAAAATCTACAAGAAGTCCTAAAGCCAAAACCAACAGAGGAATAAATAAGAACAGAATAAAGCAAAGAATAAAATCACACAAAAGATAAACAAAATGGCAAATAGAGATGCCAACATAGAAATATTAACTCTAAATGTAAATGGACAAAACTCATCAATAAAAAGACAGAGTCGGGCCTCCCTGGTGACGGAGGAGGTTGGGACACAACCTATGAAGCTACCTGCAGCCACTGTGGCACGAGTTCTATCTCTGGCCAGGGAGCAGCCCACATGGCACAGCAGACCTCTCCTGACTTGCCGCTGCTTCCCTCAGCAGTGTATTTCAGACAAAAAATAAACAAAGACACTAGAGCCCTAAATAAAGACATAGAACTCACGGGCTCAACAGACATTTATAAGCCACTGCACCCAAAAATATCCAAGTACACATTTTTCTCAAGTGCACACAGATCATTACCAGATTTGATCATATACTGGGCCACAAGACAAACATCAACAGATACATGAAGATCAAAACATTTCCAACTATCTTCTCTGATCATAAAGGCATCAAACTAGAAATAAAAAATGAAAACAAAACAAGGAAACCTCCCCTTCATGGAGACTGCAATACACACTACTGGAGACCACTGGACTAATGAGGAGATCAAAGAAGAAATTAAAAAATGATTTGAGTGTAACGACAAGGAGGATACCAATTTCCAGAATGGCACTGCAGAGGCTGTGGGCAGCTTTGCAGCCCAGCGCTCAACTGCTGTGCCCCAGGGGGAGGCCCCTCTTTCTTATTTCTTGATGTGAGGCTGTATGGCTGTATATTTTCCTGTTATTACTGCTTTTGCTGCCCGCAGCCTCTGCAGTGCCAGTTCGATTCCAGGCCTCCAGTGAGGGTCCCACATGGCGCGACAGCCTCTCCTGCTCTCCTCAGCAGTGTATTTCCTTGCTCTGCCTGTTCTGTTCCCTGCTCTGGCTCTGGTGAATTCTCTCACCCTCTCACACTTCTGACTGTACCCAGTGCTTGTATAAATAAATAAATAAATCTTAAAAAAAAAGAAATTATAAAAACAATCCAAAGATAAATGAAAGCAAAAGGTGGTTCTTTGAAAAAATAAACAAAATAAACAAACCTCTAGCCAATCTCAAAAAAAGAAAAAAAAAAAGGAGAAAACACATGTAAATAGGAATATAAACAGAAGAGGAGAAATCACAACTGAATCCACTGTAATTGAAACAATAATCAGAGATTACTATGAACACTTATATGCAAACAAATGCAACAATATAGGAGATAGAAAAATTCCTAGAATGATATAATCATCCAATGCTAGACAATGAAGAAATAAAACACCTAAACAGACCAATTACAAGCAGCAAAATTGAAGCAGTAATAAAATACTCCCCCAAAATAAAAGCCCAGGCTCAGATGGCTTCACAAATGAATTTTACCAAATGTTCAGCAAAGAATTAGTGTCTATCCTACAAAAACTCATTAAAAAATTGAAAAAGAAGGAATACTACCAAATATGTTCTACGAAGCCAACATTACACTAATACCAAAACCAAACAAAGACAACACACAAAAAGAAAATTACAGGCCAATCTCCCTAATGAACACAGATGCAAAAATCCTCAACAAAATTCTCGCCAATAGCATCCAACAATGCATCATAGGGATAATACAGCACAATCAAGTGGGATTTATCCCTGGGGCACAAGGATGGTTCAACATATGAAAATCGATCAGTGTAATCTAACACATCAACAAAAAGAAAAAGAAATACCATATGATCATATCAATAGATGCTAAGAAAGCATTTGACAAAGCCCATCATCCATTTATGATGAAGGCCCTTGAAAAGCCATATATGACAACCCCACAGCCAATATTATTCTCCACGGTGAAAAGCTGAAGGTCTTTCCTTTAAGATCAGGAACAAGACAAGGATGACCTCCCTCACTGCTGCTCTTCAATATAATAGCAGTAACAAAAGAGAAGTACATACAAGGAATCCAAACAGGGAAAGAAGTAAAACTATCACTATTAGTGGGTGATACAATGATATATAGAGAGAACCCTAAAACCTCCACAGAAAAACTACACAAAATAATGAACCAGTTTAGTAAAGTGGCAGGATACAAAATCAACACAGAAAAATCAGTAGCCTTCCTATACATAAACAATTTGAAGAAGAAATCAAAAAAACATTCACTTTTATTATTGAAAAAATCAAATACTTGGGAATAAACCTAACAAAAGAGGTGGAAGACCATGCAAAGAAAATTATAAACACTATTAAAAGAAGTAAAAGAAGACAGAAAGAAAAGGGAAGACAGAAAGAAAAGGAAAGACATTCCCTGCTCATGGATTGGAAGTATTAACATTGTTAAAATGGCCATCCTACCAAAAGCAATTTACAGATTAAACAATTCCAACAAAAATCTCAATGAAATTCTTCGAATAAATAGAACTAATACTGATGAAATTCATATTGAACCACAAAAAAACAAAACAAAACAAAAACACGAATACCCAAAGCCCTACTGAAAAAAAAAAAAAAGAGAGAGAATGGAGGTATCATATTTCCAAACTTCAAATTATACTTCAAAGCCATAATAATTAAAACAGTATGACATGGGAACAAAATCAGACACACAGACCAATGGACCCATATAGAAGTCCAGAAATGAAGCCACATATATATGGACAACTAACCTTTGACAAAAGAACAGAGAATATGCAACAGAACAAGGACAGTTTGTTCAATAAATGGTGCTGGGAAAACTGGACCACCAAATAACAAAGATTGAAAGTACACCACTCCCTCTCACCATGCACAAAAATCAACTCAAAATGGAAAAAAGATCTGGAAATAAGACCAGAAACCACAAAATACATGGAAGAAAATACAGGTAAAACACTACAAGACATAAATCTCAGTAACATCTTTCAAGACTCATTACCCAAAGCAAAAAAATGTTAGGGAAAAAATAAACACCTGGGATTACATCAAACAAACAAACAAACTAAAAACCAAAAAACTTCTGTACAGCAAAAGAGACATTAACCAAAACAAAGAGACATCCCACTGATTGGGAAATCATCTTGGCACTCCTTACAAGTGATAAGGGACTGATCACAGTAATATACAAAGAACTCACAGGACTCAAGAAAAACAAAGTAACCAATCCAGTCAAGAAATGAGCAGAAGAACTTAAAAGACATTTCTCCAAAGAGGAAATGCAAATGGCCAACAGGCATATGAAAAATGTTCAACATCCCTTATCGTCAGGGAAATGCAAATCAAAACCACAATGAGATACCATCTTACACCAGTGAGAATGGCACATATCAAAAAAACAAGCAACAACAAATGTTGACGAGGATGTGGTGAAAAAGAAACTCTCCCACATTGCTGGTGGGAATGCAAACTCACTGGTCCAACTGTTAGGGGGAAAGGATGCCCTGAGGAAACTCCATACAGGCTTTGTGGAGTCCACACCCACTCCATCAAGACACTGGGAACTACAGATCCCATGATCACCAAAGGGAAAGTTGCAGGACCTGAGGGTGGAGTTAAGCAACTTTGTTCACTGTTTGAGTATTTAACTGGCCATGTGGCCGGGGGTAGCTCTCTTTGCCATGCAGCGTGATGGATTTTTCACCAGCTCAGCAGGTCATTAGGATTCCAGGTCAGAGGAATGGGTAGGACACATTGACGAACTTCTCTTCCTCTTATTCTTCCTTGGTTATTCATTTCCCCATTTCCCCTTCCCTTGTAAATAAACCTTTTATCAACCTTTTGTGTATGTCTGCGATTTAACATTAATAAGTTCCCTTTAAGTGTGGGGGTGAGGACCCACAGTCAGGAAATCCGTTTTATATCGGGGTTGCTCTATAACACAACCACTATGCAAAGCTGTCTGGAGGTTCCTCAGTCTACTAAAAATGAAGCTACCTATGACCCAGCAAGTCCACTCCTAGGGATTGACCCAAACAACATAAAAACATTGATTCAAAAGAGCACCTGTACCCCTATGTTTATTGCAGCACTATTTATAATAGGTAAAACCTGTAAACAACACAAATGCCCCAAAATAGGTGACTGGATCAAGAAGATGTGGTACATATACACAATGGAATACTTTTCAGCAATCAAAATCGATAAAATCATGCCATTTGCAGCAACATGGATGGAGCTAAAAGGAATTATGCACAAGTGAAATTAGACAAAAAGAAAAATACCACATGGTTTCACTTATAAGAGTAATATAGGGGAACCAAATAAGATATCAGGGACAAATGAGAGTTTGTTACCTTGGACTAGCCATTGGATGACATCAAAGGCCAACAATGAAAAGAAAGATAGATGGGGAGGACAGTAGATTCTTGAACTTATAGTACTCCGTCAGGAATGTGAAAACAACTAGAGAACGACAGACAATTTTTGAAAATCATGTATCTTATAAGGGACTTACATAGAATTATAATTAGTATCTAGTGAGTTCCTACAAACCAACAACAAAGAGAAATAGCCCAAGATAAAATAGACCATCGATCTGAATAGACATTATGCCAAAAATGATATCAAACGGACAATAAACACATGAAAAGATGCTCATATCACCCATCATTAGAAAAACGCAAATCAAAATCACAATGGGATACCACTTAACATTCATTAGGACACTAAGTTAATGACAAGTAGAGACATGGGAAGCACATACATGGCTAGTAGAGATGTAAAATGGTGCAGCTTTTTTGGGAAACAGTCCCAATTGATAGAAGCCAGACACAAGTGTCACATAGTGTATATTCATTTTTGTTAAGGTGTAAACCAGGGGTGGGGGAAGCAAATACTGTTTAAAGATGAACAATGTTGTAAAAAATGAAAAAAAATAATAAGTGAGAAGATAGGTAAGTCCCCGTAGGACTATGAAAGGAGAGGGGAGGGGAGTTACTGCTTTGGGGCATGAAGTTTTTGTGTGAGATAAAAATGTTCTGGAATTTAAAAAGTGGTAATCGTTGAACAAATCTGTGAATACACTATAACTTTCACTGGGACACTGTGTAGAAATAGATTTTATGTTCCACAAAATAGATCTTGATAAAAAATTTAGTTCCTCGGAAAAAGTATCCACATATGCAAAGAAATGAGAGATTGTGACCCATAATAAAGAGAAGAATCATTCACTGAAAATTTATCAGATCGACACAGTTGTTATAAACATAAAAAAGAACCTTCAGGGGGTTATTTTAACTGCATTTCATAAGTTCCAAAGTTATAGAGACACCTAAAAGTAATTTAAAAGACCCCAGAAAAGGAAACTGGCATATGATACAAAGTCACAGTGAGTGTAATTAATGATTGAATTTACGTTGCGAGAAAACCAATGAGGAACCAGCAGGCACACAGGGGAAGGAGCAGAAGGAACATGAGGAGAAATAACAGCTGGAAAAAGTCAAAGCTTTCCCGGTAACCACCCAGGGCGCCCCCAGGGGAGAGAGTGACCAGGGGGTGGGGCCTCCCCGCCCAAAGCGGACTGGGGAAGAAGAAGAGGGGAAATGTTTTATTTACAAAAGCAGCTACACAGGGGAAGAAAGAGAGGGAGACTGTGTATGCTCACCGACCAACCCCTGATGAACTACTATGCATCCTGCTAACAAGGACCTGGCAGCCTATAAGTGGGCTCTCCACCGCATAAGCGCTCCCGTGACTCTAGACCAAGCCTGGTGCCACTGGAAGTCCCTTCAGAGAAGCTCAGACTTGTAGTTTAAAGCATGCTGGGACTTGTAATTCAAGGCCCGGTGGGTACAGGTGAGGAAAGGACAAGACTTGCAGTCCACAGAACTGGCATTGGGGTGGGACTATGGCTCCAATTCTAGGTGTTGCGCGGCTCGTCCCTGTTTCATGGAGATTCGTTCTGTATCAAAAACTGTAAACCTACTAATCCTGAAATTCAGTGAACCCACTGGAGAAGCAGGGCTGTCCTAAAGGGAGGGAGGGGACCTTCTTCCTTAAGTTAACTTGTCCTCTTTCATTTCTCGCAGCCATCTGAAGGAAACAGTGAAATGTTAACATTTTTTTTAACTTTTTTAAAGGATTTATTTATTTATTTTATTTATTTTATAAATTTTATTTTTATATTCCCCATACAAATGCAACCCCCCATTCTGACCCCAATGCCTCCCCTCCCGACCCCCACCCCCCAAAAAGTGTTTCTGGTTCATAGTTTTTTGTTGATTTTGATTTTCACTTTCTTACAGTTATTCATTTTCCTGGTCCCTTATTTAAGTTTTCTAGAATCCTGCTATGAGTGAGACCAACCGGTATTTTTCTTTTTCTTTTTGGCTTATTTCGCTGAGCATGATCCCTTCCAACGCCATCCATGTTGCTGCAAATTGCATGTGTTTATCTTTTTTGAATGCAGAGTAATATTCCATGGTATATATGGACCACATCTTCTTGATCCAGTCATCTATTTTTGGGCATTTGGGCTGTTTCCAAAGCTTAGCTATTGTAAATAGTGCTGCTATAAACATAGGGATGCAGGTGTTCTTTGGAATTGATGTTTCTGTGTCCTTTGGGTAAATACCTAGGAGTGGAATTGCTGGATCATATGGAAGCTCTATGTTTAGTAGGTCCAGAAATCTCCACACAGCTCTCCATAGTGGTTGGACCAGTTTGCACTCCCACCAGCAGTGCAGGACAGTTCCTTTTTCTCCACACCCTCGCCACCATTTGTTGTTGCTGGTTTTTTTAATATGTGCCATTCTCACTGGTGTGAGATGGTATCTCATGGTAGTTTTGATTTGCATTTCCCTGATTACAAGTGATGTTGAACATTTTTTCATATGCCTGTTGACCATTTGCATTTCCTCTTCAGAGAAGTTTCTTTTTAGCTCTTCTGCCCATTTTTGGACTGGATTATTTTCTTTGCTGTTGTTGAGTCTCATCAACTCTTTGCAGATTTTTGTGATCAGTCCTTTATCATTAGTGTTGTGTGCAAAAATGTTCTCCCAGTTGGTGGGGTTTCTCTTTGTTTTTGTTATTGTCTCTTTTGCTGTGCAGAAGCTCTTTAATTTGATGTAGTCCCAGCTGTTTATCTTTGCCTTCACTATCACTGCTTTGGGTGATGTGTCTGTAATGATGTCTATGATGTGAATATCACGCAGTGTTTTGCCTATATTTCCTTCTATGTATTTTATGGTTTCAGGTCTTATGTCTAGTTCTTTAATCCATTGTGACTTGATTTTTGTGTATGGTGTGAGGTAGTGGTCAAGCTTCATTCTTTTGCATGTAGCAAACCAGTTTTCCCAGCACCATTTATTGAACAAACTTTCTTTGCTCCAATGCATATTCTTTGCTCCTTTGTCAAAGATTAGTTGACCCTAAATCTGTGGGTTTATTTCTGGATTTTCTATTCGATTCCATTGGTCTGTATGTCTGTTCTTGTTCCAATACCATGCCGTTTTGATGATTATGGCTTTGTAGTATAGTTTGAAGTCTGGAAGTGTGATGCCTCCATTCCCTTCTTTTTTTTTCAGGAGAGCTTTGGCTATTCAGTATTTTTGGTGATTCCATATGAATTTCATCAGTAATTGTTCTATTTCTTTGAAGAATGACATTGAAATTTTGATTGGAATAGCATTGAATCTGTATATTGCTTTTGGTAGGATGGCCATTTTAATAATGTTTATTCTTCCAATCCATGAGCAGGGGATGTCTTTCCATTTCTTTGTGTCTTCTTCTATTTCTTTTAACAGTGTTTTATAGTTTTCTTTCTATAGGTCCTTTACCTCTTTTGTTAGATTTATTCCCAAATATTTGATTTTTTTTTGTTTTGATAATAAAAGGGATGGTTATTTTTTATTTCTTCTTCTTCAGATTTATTGTTTGTGTATAGGAAGGCTACTGACTTTTCCGTGTTGATTTTGTATCCTGCCACTTTACTGAACTGATTGATGAGTTGAATTAGTTTTTCTGTGGAGTTTTTGGGGTTCTCTATGTATATTATCATATCATCTGCAAATAGTGATAGTTTGACTTCTTCTTTTCCTATTTGGATTCCTTGTATGTCTTTTTCTAGGTCCTTATTTAGAGCTTTAGTTTCTTTACTTATTTTTTGTCTTGTTGATCTATCCATTGTTGATAGTGGTGTGTTGAAGTCTCCCACTACGTATGTGTTTTCTCTGATGTCTGTTTTCAGAGAGGACAACAGTTGTCTGATATATTTTTGTGCTCCTTCATTTGGTGAGTATATGTTAATGAGTGTTATTTCTTCTTAAAGCATTGTCCCCTTGATCATAATGTAGTGACCATTGGGGTCTCTTTTTATCTTTTTGAGTTTGAAATCTGTTTTATCTGATATAAGTATAGCTGTTCCTGCTTTCTTTTTTGGTCCATTTGCTTGTAGGATTGTTTTCCATCCTTTAACTTTGAGTCTATTTTTATCTTTTATAGCTAAATGTGTTTCCTGGAGACAGCAAAAGGTTGGGTTTTGTTTCTTAATCCAGGCTGCAACTCTGTGTCTTTTTATTGAAGAGTTTAGTCCATTTACATTTAGAGTTAATATTGATATGTTAGCATCTGTATTTGCCATTGTGTTTGTCTTTCCTTTGTTTTATTTATTTATTCTTTTAATAACTTTTTTTTTGGCCTTCTTTCATTGTTATTCGTCCCTCTGAGGTTCTGGCTTTAGGATTCCTTGTAGTATTTTTTGGAGTGGGGGTTTAGTCGTAATGAAATTACAGAGTTTCTGTTTGTCTGGGAAGGTCCTTATTCTTTCTTCATAGAGGAAGAAGAGCTTTGCGGGATAAAGTATTCTTGGTTGACATCTCTTTTCTTGGAGTCTGTTGACTATGTCCCTCCACTCTCTCCTTGCCCATAGTGTTTCTTCGGAGAAGTCTGATGTCAGCCTGATTGGTTTTCCTGTGAATGTTATCTGTTTCTTCCCTCTTGTCAGCTTCATTATTTTTTCCTTGTCCTGGGATTCTTAGGAGCTTTACTATTATGTGTCTTGCTGTATTTTTCCTTTCGTCGTAGAAGTTTGCTGTTCTTCTTGCTTCTTGTATATCAATTTTCAGCTCCTTCTTCACATTTGGGAAGTTCTCTTCAATTATCTCTTTGAATATTTTCTCTGTTCCTACATCTCTCTCCTCTCCTTCTGGGATTCCTATAACTCTTATATTTCCTTTCCTCATGGAGTCAGATAGTTCCTGAAGTCTTTCTTTGGTCTTTTTCCTTCGTACTTCTCTTTCCTTTTCTGTTTTGGTTCTTTTTATTTCTGTGTCTTCAAGAGTACTTATTCGTTCTTCCATTTCATCTATTCTGCTTTCATTGCTTTCCCAGAGTTCTTTAGTTCCTCCATTAATTCTTTGATCTCCTGCGTTTCTTTTGCTTCCCCCTTTACGGACCCAATTTCATTCTTCTGATCGTTGATTATTTTTCTCATATCATTGTTTTCCTTTATGAGTTCTGTCACTTTTTTAATCATGGCAATTTTAAATTCTCTTTCTGGAAGGCTCAGAAGTTCTTCCAAGTTACTGTCATTGCAATCTGGGGCATGGTTTTCCTTCTGTGGTGTGCTTTTTTCCTGAGGAGTTGTTAGGCTGCGTGTGGTTCTTCTACTCCCTACTGTCTGTTTTCTGATTTGTCATATTCACAAAAACACACTGTTTCTGGGACTTGCCGGCATCTTAGGTGAACTTCTCTGCTCCCCTCTGGCTCCTCCGGGAGCCATCTGTCGGTTTCAAGCAGTCTTTACTGAAGAAAGGTCCCTGTTCTAAAATGCCTATGTGGGGACACACTCCCCTGTGCGCCTTGTCTGCCCCAGCGGTGAGTTCCCGCTCCCCCTCTGGGCTTGGACTGCAGGCCAGAAGGGGCCTGGCGTGGGCGAACTTCCCCACTCACCTCTGGCTCCTGAGGGAGCTTTCTGCTAGTTTCAGGCAGTCTTTACTGAAGAAATGTCCCTGTTCTAAAATGGCAATGCGGGACACACTCCCTGTGCGTCTGGTCTCAGGCACACTCTTCTGCGTGCCCAGTCTGCCCCGGCCGTGGGTACCTGCTCCCCCGTAGGCTCAGACTGCTGGTCGGCAGGGGCCGGCGTGGGCTAGCTTCCCAGCTGGCCACTGGCTCCTCCAGGAGCCTTCTGCCGTTTTCAAGCAGTCTTTTTTGAAGAAATGTCCCTGTTCTACGGGGTGTTGGTGACTTTTTTTCTGGTCGCTAGGTGGCGCCAGAGATCTCTCCTATTGTCCTTGGGGAGCTGTTTTTTTCACGCAGTGGGACAGGGAACAGAGCGGGAATGGTAGGGTAAACCTCAACGGCTTTGGGGTGCTGTGTCTGCCTTGTGCCCCACCGTCATGGAGAACCCACGCCCCAAATTTCATGCCCCGGGTCTCCGTTCCAAAGCCCTCAGGTCCAGGATGTGGGCTGTAGCCCAGTTTAATGATGGCAGAAATGGCGCCTTTTGCACCCCGTTCCCGTGCTTGGACGCCTGGTTCCTGATTACTCAGTGAGGGACTTTCCCCTCAGTGAGGGCCCCCGTGTGTCTCCCCGCAAGCCTAGGTCGCAGGTGCGGGGACCTGGGCAGCCACGATCCGCGTTTGCTTTTCAAGCGCGCCGCTTTTCTGCGCAAGCTTACCGGCGGGTCAGGGACTGTGTGCAGGTCTCCAGGGGTCTCTGTTGTTCTCTAATGGCGCCTGGAGCCGTTTGCTCACCTCCGTGGTGAATCCTGTTGGGTTCTCCACAGCTCCAGTTCACAGGGTGTGGTGGCTGAAGTAGTTCCTTTCCACTCACAGTCCTGCTTGATGCGTAGTTTGTTCTTGTTGGTCGTTTTAGTTTGTTTTTTCCTCCTTCCTGTTGGTCGGAGAGTGCCGACTCTGTGGGTGGGGAGGGTAGCAGGGTTCTGCGCTTTCCTCCCTTCTACTCCTCTTTTATGGCAACTTTCTTCTTCGGGTAGTTTGCTGGAGTCGTCCGTTTATCTTCCATGTCCCAGTTCTCACTGGGACCTGCCACTTTTCCTCCCTATTAACTTTTTTTTAATGGGAGATCTTACTTGCAGCGTCTCCTCGCCGCCATGTTGATCCACCTCTTCTCCGCTTGTCCACTTTTAAGCTAAAGCAGAACCCTAACCCTCTACGTCCCTGGGCACATCCTCCAGACAAACTCCCAAATCACACTCAGCTCCGTCTCCCACATCCACTTCAAAGTAATGTCTTCCTGAGGTGAAGCCCTCACAGCCCAGAGCACAGGGTCACACGTTAAACTCCTAGAACTGTGATTCTTCTTCTCAAGGGTGTGTCCATAAGTCTCATCTCTCCAGTCCTCAGACAGAGTTAGGTTATCATGAGCTGTGTCTGGATCCAGTCATGCTGTCTGCAAAACTGAACAAACATAAAGACATGTTTATCAGCTAACAACAGTTCACCTTAAATAAAAGCAGCCTGTGTTCAATGTAAGCTATTGGCTTCTTGAGCATCATCTGCTGATGTTGTGGCATAACCATAGGGACCTCTACAGCCTCGCCAGGAAATGCTGCACAAAGAATAAGACAGAAACCAGTAAAAGAAGCCTTTCCCCACCTCCTATATATGGAAAGTTGTCTGTGTCCACCAGGACTCTCTCCCAGGAAGCTCCCCCAGATTCCACTCCCAACTTAGTGGGGCCCAAACCCACCACCCACATCAATGTCTCCGGGCAGTCTTCTTTTGCTGACTGGTTGGCCCTAGCAGAGTGCAGAAGAAATAAAATCTTGTGGTCTCTGTGCCATTCTCCCATTTACACGTTCTCTTTATTGGCATCATCCTCACATTGTGGTGCCCCCATATCTACTCTCCATCTGCACAAATAGTTCATCTTTCTGACATGAAATCCACCCACTAAACACCATCACTTTTGTTCTTCCTCCCACCTGCTCCCCACCAGGTCCAGGGATATGTAAATCTCCATTTCTGAGGATCAAAAAAAAAATCCCTTTTATAGGGAAACAAAATAAATCAAATACTTGGGAATACACCTAACAAAAGAGGTAAAGAATCCATACAAAGAAAATTTAATACACTGTTAAAAGTGGGACCTCCCTGGAGGTTAAGTCACAACCTATGAAGCTGTCCGCAGGCACTGCAGCAGGAGTTTGATATCCAGTTAGGGAGATACCCACATGAGCCAGTAGACGTCTCCTGATGCGCCCACTGTTCCCCTCAGCAGTGTACTTCAGTCAATCTACCTGTTCTATTCCGTACTCTATCTCTGGTGAATCCTCTTACCTCCTGCTCCTCTGGCCCTTCCCAGTTCTTATATGCATAAATAAATGAATCTTTAAATAGAAAAAAAACACTGTTTAAAGAAATATAAAAGCCTCCCCGGTGGCAGTTCTATTCCTGGCCGGCCAGGGTGATTCCCACACGGCGAGGCAGACCTCTCCTCCTCTCTGCTGTTCCTTCCAGCATTGTAGTTCGGTCCTTCTGCTGTTTTGTTCCCCATTCTGTCTCTGTTGAATTCTTTCACCTTCCCACACCTCTGGCCTGCACCACAGCTCTTGTATGCATAAATAAAAAAATCTTAAAAAAAAAGAAATATAAGAAGACACAAAGAAATGAAAAGACATCTCCCTGCTCATGGATTGGAAGAATTAACAATGTTAAAATGGCCATCCTACCAAAAGTAATTGACAGATTCAATGCTACCCCAATAGAAATCTCAATGGCATTCTTCAAAGAAATAGAACAAATACCAATGAAATTCATATCGAACCACAAAAAACCATGAATATCCAAAGCCCCACTGACAAAAACAAAGGAAAATGGAGGTACCACATTTCCAAACTTCAAATTATACTACAGGCATTGTAATTAAAACGGTATGGTATTGGAACAAAACAGACACACAGACCAATGGAACCAAACAGAGAGCCCAGAAATAAAGCCACACATATATGGACAACTAATCTTTGACAAAGGAGCAAAAAATATGCAACAGAACAAAGACAGTGTGTTCAATAAATGGTGCTGGGAAAACTGGACCACCACATGCCAAAGAATGAAAATAGACCACTACCTCTCACCATCCACAAAAATCAACTCAAAATGGATACAAAATCTGGACATAAGACCTGAAACAATAAAATATATATAAGAAAATATAGGTAAAACACTATAAGACATACATCTCAGTAACATCTTTCAAGACTCATCACCCAAAGCAAAAAAAAAAAAAAAATGTTAGGGAAAAGATAAACTGAAAAAAATTCTGTATAACAAAGGAAACATTAACCAAAATAAAGACACAGCCCACTGATTGGACAAAATCTTGCCACTCCATACAACTGATAAGGGACTGATCACAAAGATCTACAAAGAACTCACAGGGCTCAATAAGAACAAAGTAACCAATCCAGTCAAGAAATGGGCAGAAGGACTTAAAAGACATTTCTCCAAAGAGAAAATGGAAATAGTCAACAGACATATGAAAAAAAATTTCAGCATCCCTTATAATCAGGGAAATGCAAATCAAAACCACAAAAAGACATCACCTTTTTTTATATGAATGGCACATATCTAAAACAAAACAAAACAAACTAGCAACAGCAAACGTTGGTGAGGATGTGGTGAAAAAGGAACTCTCCTACATTGCTGGTGGCAGTGCAAACTGGTCCAGCCACTATGGAAAGCTGTCTGGAGGGTCCTCAGTCTACTAAAAATGGAGTTACCATATGACCTAGCAATTCCACTCCTAGGGATCGACCCAAAGGACACAAAAACATTAATTGAAAAGAACACCTGTACCCCTATGTTTATTGCAGCATTATTTATAATAGGTAAAACCGGGAAACAACACAAATGCCCAAAGTAGATGACTGGATCAGAAGATGTGGTCTATATACACAATGGAATATTATTCAGCAATCAAAAACAGTAAACTCAGGCAATTTGCAGCAACATGGATGGAGCTAGAAGGAATTATGCTCAGTGACATTAGTGAAAAGGAAAAGGAAGAATATTGGATGATTAATCTGTAAGAGGAATTCAAGGGAACCAAATAAGATATCAGGGGAAAAATAATAACAATGCAAACGCAATAAACAGAACAAAACAAACAGACAATTATAAACCAGAGACATCCTTCAGGGGACAAGGAGGGAGTAGGGTCAGGGGAAGGGAGGGAGGAGCACAGGGGACTGTGGTGATGGTGCACGGGTGCATTGGTGAAGGAAATTCTATGGGGACTACATCTAAGGTAACAGAAATTGTTTCAGAATAAACAATGATGGGCCTCCCTGTTGGTGCAAAGGGTTAAGACTCGACCTGTTCTGTTCCCACTCCGTGTCTGGTGAATCCTTTCAACCCCCCATGCCTCTGGCCTGTACCCCAGTTCTTGTATGCATAAATAAATAAAACTTTTAAAAAAATGAACAATGATGTAAAAAAATGTATAAAAAACATTTAAAAATGCTGGCCTGGATTTGGTCACTACCTTCACCACTCAGCACAGTCCCATATTCACTGTGAGTCCTTTACACTGTGTTTCTTGCAGTTAGAATAAAGAACTTAAATTTGACTGTAAAACTCAGAAATAAAAATAACATGGGGGTCAGAATCTGAACCTTAGGAGGAATCATGTGGCTTTATGCATGTGTTTTGTACTCAGCTTGTCTTAAAAGGAAGTGGGACACAGTAGAAATAATACCCTTTATTTGGAGCAATAGAAACAAGTGACAGAATACTGAGCAGGAATCTTCTGTCACAAAATGTAGAGGTTTAAATGAACATCCAGTGCACTGTAATTGAACATCTTTCAAATAAATGAAATTGACCAAATACATGAGAAGACATTCAATGTTCATTAATTTCAGGTTAATACTGTGAGGTTGACAATACTTGCCTGAGAGTCATACAGTTTCAGGCACTCTCTATAAATACACGCTGTGGTTCTTTTTTGCTGTTGTTGCTTTGGTGTTTTGTTTTGGTTTTCGTCTTTGTAACATATGCCAGTTTATCCTAAAATTCATCTGAACATCAAGGCATCCAGGATAGTCAGAATAATCTTGACAAAGAGCAACCTTGCAGGATTCACATCTTACAATTTCAAATCTATGACTATAATTATCAAGACAAAAAAAAACTCACACAGAGATAGACATATAGATCAATGAAATATAACAGTCCAGAAATAAACACATACATTTATACTCAGTTAATTATGGCAGGTGTCAAGACAACTCAATGTGCAAAGAAGAATCATACTATCAATTGACTGTGTGGGAAGCACATACCCACAACAAAAGACCGAATTTGGATAGAGAAAAATAGTATTTGGGGGAAGAAATCAACAAGGTGGCAAAGAAATGCTACAAGTAAGTTTTCCCATAAAAAACAATTAATAGGGAGGAAAAGCAGCAGGTTCCTGTGAGAACAGGTACACGGAATAAAGGGCTATGCTGGCAAACAGCCCAAAGAGGAAAGCTGCGATAAAAGAGGAGAAGAGAGAAAAGCATCAGAACCCTGCACCCCACCCCCAGCCACAAAGCCAGCAGACTCCCACCAACAGAAAGGAGGGGAAAAAAATAAAACAAGAACAAACTGAGATCAAGCCTGCCAGAGAGTGGAAAGGAACAACTGCAGGCACTGCACCCCACAACCAGGAACTGTGGAGAACCCTTCAGGAAGTGCCTTGGAGGTGAGTGAATGGCACCAGGTAATCACAAACTCGGAGCCCTTAGAGGAAGATGAGGGCTCCACAGAGAGACCTGCAAATAGTCCAAGGCCAGTCAATAAAATTGTGTGGAAAAGGGTGCGCTCAAAAAGCATAGGTGGATTGTGGCTGCCCAGGTCCCTGTGCATGCGACCTAGGATTGTGGAGGAGACGCACAAGAGCCATCACTGAGGTAAATGGCCCTCACTAGTTAATCAAAAACCAGGCACCTGGGCATGGGAACTGGGTGCAAAAGGCACCATTTCTGCAGGCACTGAATTGGACTACGGCCCATGTCCTGGATCTGAGGTCTTCGTAGCTAAGAACCAGGGCATGAAATTCGGGCATGGGATCCCCACCTCGGTGGGATCAGGGCAGACACTGCACCCCCAAACTGTTGAGTCACTCCACACCACCCCCCACTCTGTTCCCCAAAGACCCAAGGGGGAAAAAACACAGTTCTGGAAGGATACTAGGAAAGATCTCTGGCACCACCTAGTGATCAGAACAAAATCACCAACCTCCTGATAGGTGTGAGCCAGGGAGTCAAAATCACTCTCAGGCTGAGATGGAGAGGGCCATGCAAATAAGGGTAAGAAGGGAAACAAGGCATGGAGCAAGACTCCATTCTGGAACTGAGGGCTGGGCACGGGATATGGGGCATGGGACTCACATTAACAATGGACACTGCCTAGGATGATAGGCAGCCTTTTGGATCCGAGAGTCCTGGAATTCAGAACTAGAGTGCAGAATTCAGGGTGTGGGATCCACACAGCTGTGAGCACAGCACCGGTGAACACAGGGAAGTCACAGCACCCAGAGTGAGCAATAGACCCTGTGTTGAGGTGCTCCCCTCCCTGCCCCTGTTTCTCAGAGAACTACTGGGGAAAAAAACAGGTCGGCAAGTACATGTCTCTGGCGCCACCTAGTGACCAAAACAAAGTCACCAACTAGCTGATTCCCTGCTGGAACTGAATAAATACAGAGGGAGGGAAGTGTAAGAGACAGTGCCTAGCAACACAGTGACACATCAACACTGTGGTGGAGCTTTGGCCTAACAGTGCTGGACTCAGTCTAGTAAAGTTTCCGACACCCCTGAAGGAGCAATCCAAAGAGATGCCTGCCAACACTAGTGGCACAACGCCCCAATGCATAGAACTAATTAGAAAACAAACAGCAGGGAGAAGGGAAAATATAAATAACCAAGCAAGGCCGCAGGGGATGGACACACCACAAAAAGAAAAACAGCCACCAGATCTCAACAATGAGATGGAAGAACTTCTTTGCCTGTCAGAGAATTAATAATCATCATGAAAAGAAAAAAAATGATATGAGACAAATAATCAATGAACTGAAGGACAAAAATGAGACCTTAAGAAGGGAAATAAAAGAAAAGTAGGAGATTAAAAGATTGCTGGAGTAGATAAAGAACTCTGGGGAAAGGAATGAAAACAGAATGGATGAAATGGAAGAACAGATCAGTACTCTGGACAATACAGCAATAAAAAGAACTAAAAGAGAAAAGGAGAGAGAAGTACAAAGGAAGAATGAGGATACTTGTCAACAATTATCAGATTCCATGAAGAGAGGAAATATAAGAGTTACAAGCATTCCAGAAGGTCAGGAGAGAGACAAAGGGACTGAGAAATTATTCAAGGAGGAAACTGAAGAAAACCTCCCAAGCATGAAAAAAGGAGATGAATACAGACATCTAAGAAATGAGAAGAATACCCAATTACCACAATGAAAGCAAGACACGTAACAGTAAAGCTTGCAAGAGTCCAAGACAAGGAAAAAATAATGAAACTAGCATGGGTGAAGAAAGAGATAACTTATAAGGGAAACCAATATGATTAACTTCCCACCTGTCCGAAGAAACACTACCGTGGACCTCCCCGGTGGTGCAGCAGGCTGAGAGCAGTGCTGTGAAGCTGTCCACAGCCTCTGCAGCACAGGTTTGATTCCAGGCTGGGCAAGGAGCTACCCACATGGCATGGCAGACCTCTCCTGTCTTGCCCGCTGCTCCCCTCAGCAGTGTTTTGGGTCACTCTGCTCCCTGCTCTGTCTCTGGTGAATTCCCTCACCCTCCCATGACTCTGGCCTTGTACCCCAGTTCTTGTATAAATAAAAAAAATCTTTAAAAAATGGTTGTAAGAAACACTACAGGCAAGAAGAGAATAGAGTAACATATTCAGCAAACTTCAAGACAGCAAATGCCAACCAAGAATACTTTACCCTGCAAAGTTCTTCTTTCTCTATGAAGAAAAAATAAGGACCTTCTCAGACAAATACAAATTCCAGAAATTCATTACAACTAAACCCCCACTCCAAAAAATTCTACAAGAAGTTCTAAAGCCAAAACCAGCAGAGGAATGAATAAGAAGAACAAAATAAAGCAAGGAATGAAATCACACAAAAGACAAACAAAATGGCAAATACAGGTGCCAACATAAAAATATTAACTCTAAATGTAAATGCACAAAACTCATTGATAAAAAGACACAGAGTCAGGTCTCCCTGGTGGTGCAGGGGGTTAGGACGCAACCTGTGAAGCTACCTGCAGCCACTGTGGCATGAGTTTGATCCCCGGCAGGGAACAGCCCATCTGGTGCAGCAGACATCTCCTGGCTTGCCCACTGCTCCCCTCAGCAGTGTATTTCGGTCAATTTGCCTGTTCTGTTCCCCACTCTGTCTCTGGTGAATCCTCTCACCCCCACACCCCTAGTCTTTGCTTCAGTTCTTGTGTGCATAAATGGATGGATCTTAAAAAAAAAAAAGACACAGAGTCGCAGGCTGGATTAAAAAACAAAATCCAACCTTCTGCTGCCTCCAGGAAACAATTTAACTACAAAAGATAAACACAGACTGAAAGTAAGAGGTTGGAAAACAATCCTACAAGCAAATGGACCAACAAAGAAGGCAGGAACAGCTATACTTATCTCAGATGAAATAGACTTTAAATTTTAAAAGGTAAAAAGAGGGACCTCCCTGGTGGCACAAGGGGTTAAGACGCAACCTATGAAGCTATCCACAGCCACTGAAGCCTGGGTTTGATCCCCGGCCAGGGAGCAACCCACATGGTGCAGAAGACCTCTCCTGACTTGCCTGCTGCTCCCTCCAGCAGTGTATTTCAGTAGATCTGCCTGTTCTGTTCCCCAATCTGTCTCTAGGAAATCCTCTCAACCCTCCACACTCGAAACTTCTGGCCTGTACCCCTGTTCTTGTGTGCATAAATAATAAATGTTAAAAAAAATAGAAAGATTGGGGCCTCCCCGGTGGCGCAGCGGTTGAGTGCTGGGTTGCGGGGCTGCCCGCAGCCTCTGCGGCGCTGGTTAGATCCCCTGCTGCTCCCCGGCCACCGGAGGAGGGTCCCACATGGCGCGCAGACCTCTCCTGCCGCCTGCTGCTCCCCTCAGCAGTGTGTTTCGGTCCTTCTGCCTGCTCTGCTCCCCGCTCTGGCTCTGGTGGGTTCTCTCACCCTCCCGTGCCTCTGACTGTGCCCAGTGCTGGTATGCATGTATGTATAAATCAATCAATCAATCAATCAATCAATCAATCAATCTTTAAAAAAAATAAATGCTTAAAAAAATAGAAAGATAAAAAGAGACATAGATGGGGAATATATTAAGATCAAGGGAACAATACATCAGGAAGAGATAAGACTCATCAACATATACTCACCAAATGAAGGAGCGCCAAAATATATTAACAATTATTATCAACTCTGAAAACAGACATTAAAGAATATACATATAAAGTGGGAGACTTCAACTCTCCACTCTCACCAATGGACAGATCAACGAGACAAAAAATAAACAAAGACACTAGAGTCCTAAATACAGACATAGAACTCATAGGTTTAACAGATATTTATAGCACACTGCACCCAAAAAATATCTGAGAACACGTTTTTCTCAAGTACACATGGATCATTTTCCAGAATCCATCACATACTGGGCCACAAGACAAACATCAACAGATACATGAATATCAAAACCATTCCAACTATCTTCTCTGATAAGAAAGGCAACAAACTAGAAATAAATCATGAAAAGAAAACAAAGAACCCTCCCACTTCATGGAGATTGAAATCCACCCTACTGGAAGACCATTGGACTAATGAGGAGATCAAAGAAGAAATTAAAAAATAATTTGAGTAGAACGACAAGGAGCACACCAATTTCCAGTATGTATGGGATGCAGCAAAGGCAGTAATAAGACGGGGCCTCCCCAGTGGCGCAGCAGTTGAGCGCTGGGTTGCGAGGCTGCCCGCAGCCTCTGCAGCACTGGTTCCATTCCCGGCTGCCAGGTGAGGGTCCCACTCCCCAGCCTCCGGGCAAGGGTCCCACATGGCGTGCAGACCTCTCCTGCCGCCCACTGCCCCCTCAGCAGTGTACTTCGTCAGTCTGCCTGCTCTGCAACCCACTCTGGCTCTGGTGAATTCTCTCACCCTCCTGTGCTTCTAACTGTACCCAGTGCTTATATAAATCAATCAATCAATAAATAAATATTTAAAAATCAGTAATAAGAGGAAAATATACAGCAATAAAGGATCACATCAAGAAATAAGAAAGAACTCAAAGAAATAACCTAATATCACATTTTAAAGAACTAGAAAAACAAAAACAAAAAAAAAACTCCTAAAACCCAATAAAAATCCAAAGAGAAATAAATGAGTTAGAAATTATAAAACCAATGCAAAGATCAATGAAAGCAAAAGGTGGTTCTTTGAAAAAAATAAACAAAATAGAAAAACCTCTAGCCAGGCTCGAAAAAAGAAAAAGAAAAAAGGAGAAAACAGGGCCTCCCCTGGTGGCGCAGTGGTTGACCACTGGTCTGAGAAGCTGCCCACAGCCTCTGCAGTGCCGGTTCGATCCCCTGCCACTGGCAAGGGTCCCACATGGCACACAGACCTCTCCTACCTCACCTGCCGCTCCCCTCAGCAGTGTATTTCATCCATCTGCCTGTTCTGTTCCCCGCTCTGGCTCTGGTGAATTTCTCACCCTCCCATGCTTCTGACTGTACCCAGTGCTTGTATAAATAAATATAAAAAATAAAAATAAAAAAAAATCTTAAAAAAAATGAGAAAACACGTATAAATGGGATTATAAACAGAAGAGGAGAAATCACAACTGACTCCACTGTAACCAAAACAACAATCAGAGATTACTATGAACACTTATATGCAAACAAATTCAACAATCTATAAGAGATAGAAAAATTCCTAGAATGATATAATCATCCAAAGCCAGACAAAGAAGAAATAAAATACCTAATCAGACCAATTACAAGCAGTGAAATTGAAGCAGTAATAAAACACTCCCCCAAAACAAAAGCCCAGGACCAGATGGATTCACAAATGACTGCTACCAAATGTTTGGTAATGAATTAGTGTCTCCTACAAAAACTCTTTCAAAAAATTGAAAAAGAGGGAAGAATACCAAATACATTTACGAAGCCAACATTACACTAATATTAAAACCAAACAGAGACAACACACAAAAAGAAAATTACAGGCCAATCTCCCTAATGAACACTGATGCAAAAATCCTCAACAAAATTCTTGCCAAGAGCCTCCAACAATATATCAAAGGGCTAATACTCCACAATTGAGTGGGATTTATCCATGGGGAACAAGGATGGTTCAACAAATGAAAATCGATCAGTGTAATCTAACATGTCAGCAAAAAGAAAAAGAAAAAACATATGATCATATAAACAGATGCTGAGAAAGCATTTGACAAAGTATATCCTCCATTTATGATGAAGGCCCTTGAAATTCTTGGGATAGAAGGAAAATATCTTAACATGATAAAAGCCATATATGACAAACCCACTGCCAAAATTATTCTCCATGGTGAAAAGCTGAATGTCTTTCCTTTAAGATCAGGAACAAGACAAGGATGACCTCCCTCACTGTTGCTCTTCAATATAATAGCAATAAAAAAAAAAGAAAGACATACAAGGAATCCAAACAGGGAAAGAAGTAAAACTATCACTATTTGTGGGTGATATAATAATATATAGAGAGAACTCTAAAACTTCCACAGAAAAGCTATTCAAAATAATCAACCAGTTTAGTAAAGTAGCAGGATACAAAATCAATGCAGAAAAATCAGTAGCCTTCCTATACATGAACAATTTGAAGAAAAAAATCAAGAAAACATTAACTTTTATAATTGAAAAAAAAAATTAAATTCGTGGGAATAAACCTGACAAAAGAGGTGAAGGACCATATAAAGAAAATTATAAACACTATTAAAAGAAATACAAGAAGACACAAAGAAAAGGAAAGACATTTCCTGCTCATGGATTGGAAGTACTAACATTGCTAAAATGGCCATCCGAGCAAAAGCAATTTACAGATTAAACATGATTCCAATAAAAATCTCAATGACATGCTTCAAAGAAATAGAACAAATACTGATGAAATTCATAGGGAACCACAAAAAAAAACCACAAATAGCCAAAGCCCTACTGAAAAAAAGAAAGGAGAATGGAGGTATCATATGTCCAATCTTCAAACTATACTACAAAGCCATAATAATTAAAACAGTATGGCATGGGGGCCAAAACCAGACACACAGACCAATGGACCCCTACAGAAGCCCAGAAATAAAGCCACACATATATGGACAACAAAGGAACAAAGAATATGCAATGGAACAAAGACAGTTTGTTCAATAAATGGTTCTGGGAAAACTGGACCACCACATGCCAAAGAATGAAACTAGACTACTCCCTCTCACCATGCACAAAAATCAACTTAAAATGGAAAAAAGATCTGGGCCTCCCCTGGTGGCACAGTGGTTGAATCCTGGGCTGCAGGGCTGCTTGCAGCCTCTGTGGCACTGGTTTGATCCCTGGCCAATGGCGGAGGTCCCACATGGTGCAACAGACCGCTCTTGCTGTGCCCGCTACTCCCCTCAGCAGTGTATTTCGTCAGTCTGCCTGTTCTGTTCCCTACTCTGGCTCTGATGAGTTCTCTCACCCTCCCACACTTCTGACTGTACCCAGTGCTTGTATGAATGAATGGAGAAATCTTTAAAAAAAAATGGAAAAATGATCTGGACATAAGACCAGAAACTATAAAATACATAGAAGAAAATACAGATAAAACATTACAAGACATTCATCTCAGTAACATCTTTCAAGAGTCATCACCCAAAGCAAAAAAAGTCAGGGAAAAGATAAACACCTGGGATTACATTAAAAAACAAAACAACAACAACAACAAAAAAACAAAAACAAAAAAATTTCTGTACAGCAAAAGAGTCATTAACCAAAGCAAAAAGACATCCCACTGATTGGGAAAACATCTTGGCACTCCATACAGGTGATAAGGGACTGATCACAATAATATACAAAGAACTCACAGGACTCAAGAAAAACAAAGTAACCAACGCAGTCAAGAAATGGGCAGAAACTGTTGGTGGGAGTGCAAACTGGTCCAGCAACTATGGAGAGCTGTGTGGAGATTTCTGGACCTACTAAACATAGAGCTTCCATATGATCCAGCAATTCCACTCCTAGGAATTTACCCAAAGGACACAGAAACATCAATTCCAAAGAGCACCTGCACCCCTATGTTTATAGCAGCACTATTTACAATAGATAAGCTTTGGAAACAGCCCAGATGCCCAAAAATAGATGACTGGATCAAGAAGATGTGGTACATATATACCATGGAATACTACTCAGCGTTCAAAAAAGATAAACACATGCAATTTGCAGCAACATGGATGGCGCTGGAAGGGATCATGCTCAGCGAAATAAGCCAGAAAGAAAAAGAAAAATACCGGATGGTCTCACTCATAGCAGGAATCTAGAAAACTTAAATAAGGAACCAGGAAAATGAATAACTCTAAGAAAGTGAAAATCAAAATCAACAAAAAACTATGAACCAGAGACACTTTTTGGGGGGTGGGGGGCAGGAGGGGAGGGACTGGGGTCAGAATGGGGGGGTTGAAATTGTATGGGGAATATAAAAATAAAATTTATAAAAAAAAAAAATAAAGTGCCATTTGACCAGAAAACTCAGTAAGGGGAGGGGGAGCCACTCCTGGTGAGAAGGTAGAGGGAATGACTCGCACAAAGGCCCTGAGATGGGAGTGTGCTTGGCGTGTACAAGAAAAAGCTTGGCACTAGGAGAGTAACTGGACATGAAAGGAGCTAGTGGGAATTGGTAAAAATTCTGAATTTTATTCAGAATAGGACAGTAAGTCAAAAGATAGAACTGAGACGAGAACTGGACATGATGTTAATAAAATTTTGAGAAATGAAAAAAAAAAAAAGAAATGGGCAGAAGAACTTAAAAGACATTTCTGCAAAGAGGAAATGCAAATGGCCAGCAGGCATATGAAAAATGTTCAACATCCCTTATAATCAGGGAAATGCAAATCAAAACCACAATGAGATACCACCTTACACCAGTGAGAATGGCATGTATCAAAAAAACTAGCAACAACAAATATTGGTGAGGATGTGGTGAAAAAGGAATTCTCCTACATTGCTGGTGGGAGGACAAACTCACTGGTCCAACTGTTAGGGGGAAAGGATGTCCTGAGGAAACTCCATACAGGCTTTGTGGAGTCCATGCCCACTCCATCAAGACACTGGGAACTACAAATCCCATGATCCCCAATGGGAAGGTTGTGAGGACCTGAGGGTGGAGTTAAGCAACTATGTTCTCTGTTTGAGTATTTAACTGGCCATGTGGCTGGGGTAGTTCTCTTTGCCATGCGGCGTGATCGATTTTTCACCAGCTCAGCAGGTCATTGGAATTCCAGGTCAGAGGAACAGGTAGGATGCATTTATGAACTTCTCTTCTTCTTTTTCTCCCTTGGTTATTCATTTCCCCATTTCCTCTTCCCTTATAAATAAACCTTTTATCAACCTTTTGTGTATGTCTGCAGTTTAGCATTAATAAGTCCCCTTTAAGCGTGTGGGTGACGACCCACCGTCAGGCAACCCCATTTTATATCAGTGTCGCTCTGTAACACAACCACTATTTAAAGCTGTCTGGAGGTTCCTCAGTCTACTAAAAATGGAGCTACCTATGACCCAGCAATTCCACTCCGAGGGATTGACCCAAAGGACACTAAAACATTAATTCAAAAGAACACCTGTACCCTTATGTTTATTGCAGCACTATTTATAATAGGTAAAACCAGGATGCAACACAAATGCCCAAAAGTAGATGACTGCCTCAAGAAGATGTGGTATATATACACAATGGAATACTATTCAGCAATCAAAAATGATAAACTCGTGCAATTTGCAGCGACTTGGATGGAGCTGGAAGGAATTATGCTCAGTGAAATTAGACAAAAAGAAAAATACTGCATGGTTTCACTTATAGGAGGAATATAGAGAAACCAAGTAAGATATTAGGGACAAATGAGAGTTTGTTACCTTGGACTAGTCATTGGATCGCGTCAAAGATCAACAATGAAAAGAAAGATAGATGGGGACGATAGCAGATTCTTGAACTTATAGTACTCCATCAGGAATGTGAAAACAACTAGAGAATGACAGACAATTTTTGAAAATCATGTATCTTATAAGGGACTTTCCTAGAATTATAATTAGTATATAGTGAGTTCCTACAAACCAACAACAAAGAGAAATAACCCAACATAAAATAGACCATGGATCTGAATAGACATTATGCCAAAAATGATATCAGGGCCTCCCTGGTCGTGCAGTAGGTTGAGTGCAGCACTGTGAAACTGTCCACAGCCTCTGCAGTGCTGGTTCAATTCCTGGCCGGCCTGGGAGATTTCCACATGGCACCCCAGACATCTCCTGTCTCACCTGCTGTTCCTCTCTGCAGTGTATTCGGTCCTTTGCTTGTTCTGCTTCCTGCTCTGTCTCCAGTGAAGTTTACAGTGAAGCTCAACCTTGTGGGATTCACATCTTGCAATTTCAAATCTAGATGACTATATTCATCCATAAAAATGCACAAAATACCAATTCATGCTTCAACATTGATGAACCTTGATGAGACTGTATTAATAGATAGAAGCCAGACACAGGTGTCACATAGTGTATCCTCATTTTTGTTAAATATGTAAAAACAGGGGTGGGGGGAAGCAGATATTGTTTAAAAATGAATAATGATGTAAAAAAATTAAAAAAAGTAATTAAGAAAGAAGATAGGTGAGTCCCCATAGGAGTATGAAAGGAGAGGGGAGGGGAGTTATTGTTTCAGGATATGAGGTTTGTGTGTGAGGAGATGAAAATGTTTTAGAATTTAAAAAGTGGTAAGTGTTGAAAAAATCTGTGAATACACTGCAACATTCACTGGGACACTTTGTAGAAGTAGATTTTATGTTCCACAAAATAGATCTTGATTAAAAAAAAAAAATAGTTCCTGAGATGTAGAGTGCAGAATTCAGGGCATGGGATCTATACAGCTGAGGGCACAACACTGGGTGAACACGGGGCAGACACAGCACGCGGCTTGAATAAGAGCCCATGTGTTGAGGTGCTCCCCTCTGCTCCCCCTCTGCTACTCAAAGAACCACCAGAAAAAAGCACAGGTCAACAAGTACGGGTCTCTGGCGCCACCTCATTACCAGAACTAAATCACCAACTAGCTGATTCCCTATTGGAACTGAGCAAATACAGAGGGAGGGAACTGTAAGGGACAGAGTCCAGCAACACAGCATCAACACACCCTGGTGGAGTTTTGGCCTACCAGTGCTGGTCTCAGTCTGGTAAACAGTTTCCAACACCCCTAAAGGAACACTCCAAAGAGATGCCTGTTAGCACCAGTGACACAATGTCCCAATGCACAGAACTAATTAGAAAACAAACAACAGGGAGAAGGAAAAATATAAATAATCAAGCAAGCCAGCAGGAGGACATACCACAAAAAGAAATACAGTCACCAGAGCTCAACAATGACATGGAAGAACTTCTCGGCCTATCAGATAGAGAGTTAATAATCATCCTGATTAAAAAGCAGAAAGAAAATGAAATGGAAAAAAATGACTTGAGACAAATAATCACTGAACTGAAGAAAGAAATTGAGACCTTAAGAAAGGAAAGAAAAGAAATGCAGGAGATGAAAAGATTACTAGAGGAGATAAAGAACTCTGGGAAAAGCAATGAAAACAGAATCGATGAAATGGAAGAACAGATCAGTACTATCAAAGATCCAGAAATAAAAAGAGCCAAAAGAGAAAAGAAGAGAGATGTGCAAATGAAGCAGTATGAGGAGACTCTTAGACAATTATCAGACTCCATGAAGAGAGGAAATGTAAGAGTTATAGGCATTCCAGAAGGTGAGGAGAGAGACAAAGGAACTGAGAAATTATTCAAGGAGATAATTGAAGAAAACTTCCCAAGCATGAAAAACAAGATGAATAGAGACATACAATAAGTGAGAAGAACTCCGAATTACCATAATGAAAAGAAAACTACAGCTAGACACCTAAGAGTAAAGCTTGCAAGAGTCCAAGACAAGGTAAAAGTAAGGAAACTGGCAAGGAGGAGGAAACAGATTACTTATAAGGGAAAACCAATGTTGTTAACTTCCGACTTCTCAAAGAAACATTACGGGCAAGAAGAGAATGGAGTAACATATTCAGCAAACTTCAAGACAGCAAATGCCAATCAAGAATACTTTACCCCGCAAAGCTCTCTTTCCTCTATGAAGAAAAAATATGGACCTTCTCAGGCAAACAGAAACTCCAGAAATTCATTACAACTAAATCCCCACTCCAAAAAATTCTACAAGAAGTCCTAAAGCCAAAACCAACAGAGGAATGAACAAGAAGAACAGAATAAAGCAAGGAGTAAAATCACAAAAAAGACAAACAAAATGGCAAACACAGATGCCAACATATCAATATTAACTCTAAATATAAATGGATTAAACTCATCAATAAAAAGACACAGAGTAGCAGGTTGGATTAAAAAACAAAATCCAACCTTCTGCTGTCTCTAGGAAACACATTTAAAAGATAAACATGGACCGAAAGTAAAAGGTTGGAAAACAATCCTATGGACCAAAAAAGAAATGAACCAAAAAAGAAGGCAGGAACAGCCATACTTGTATCAGGTGAAATAGATTTCAAATTAAACAAAGTAAAAAGAGACATAGATGGACACTACATTATGATCAAGGGGACAATACATCAGGAAGACATAACACTCATCAACATATACTGACCAAATGAAGGGACATCAAAATATATTAGACAATTAATATCAGCTCTGAAAACAGATACAAGACTTCAACACCCCTCTCTCGCCAATGGACAGATCAATGAGACAAAAAATAAACAAAGACACTAGAGCCCTAAATAAAGACATAGAACTCATGGACTTAACAGACATCTATAGGACACTGCACCCAAAAAAATCCAAGTACACATTTTTCTCAGTTGTGCATGGATCATTCTCCAGAATCGTTCACATAATGGGCCACAAGGCAAACATCAACAGATACATGAAAACCAAAATCATCCCAACTATCTTCTCCAATCATAAAGGCATCAAGCTAGAAATAAATCATGAAAAGAAAACAAGGAACTCTCCCACTTCATGGAGATTGAAATTCACACTACTGGAAGACCACTGGACTCATGAGGAGATCAAAGAAGAAATTAAAAAATACTTTGAGGTGAATGACAAGGAGGACACCATTTTCCAGAATGTATGGGATGCAGCAAAAGCAGTAATAAGAGGAAAATATATAGTAATACAGCCTCACATCAACAAACAAGAAAGAACTCAAAGAAACAACCTAATCTCACATCTCAAAGAACTAGAAAACGAACAATAAAAAAACCTAAAGCCAGTAGAAGAAAAGAAATAATAAAAATCAAAGCAGGAATAAACAAATTAGAAATTTAAAAAACAATCCAAAAGATCAATAAAACCAAAAGTTGGTTCTTTGAAAAAATAAACAAAAGAGACAAACCTCTAGCAAGGCTCACAAGAAAAAATGGGAGAAAAAAATGCAAATAAATAGGATTACCAATGAAAGAGAAGAAATCACAACAGACTCAGTGGAAATCAAAAAAATAATCAGAGATTACTATGAACACTTATACACAAACAAATTCAACATCCTAGAAGAGATGATCATCCAAAGCTGGACAAGAAGAAATAGAACAACTAAAGAGACCAATTACACGCAGCAAAATTGAAGCAGTAATCAAAGCACTTTCCAAAAACAAAAGCCCGGGCCCAGACGGCTTCACAAATGAATTCTACCAAACGTTCAGCAGTGAATTAGTGCCTATCCTACACAAACTCTTTCAAAAAATTGAAAAAGAAGGAATACTACCAAATATGTTCTACGAAGCCAACATTACACTAATACCAAAACCCAACAAAGACAGCACAAAAAAAGAAAATCACAGGCCAATCTCCCTAATGAACACTGATGCAAAAATCCTCAACAAAATCCTTGCCAACAGAATCCATAAGATAATCCAACAATGCATCCATAAGATAATTCACCACGACCAAGTAGGATTTATTCCAGGGACACGAGGATGGTTCAGCATCCAAAAATCAATCAATGTAATCCAACACATCAAGAAAAAGAAATATAAAATCCAAATGATAATATTCATAGATGCTGAGAAAGCATCTGACAAAGTACAACACCCATTTATGATAAAGGTCCTTGAAATTCTTGGGATACAGGGAACATACCTCAGCATCATAAAAGCCATCTATGACAAGCCCACAGCCAATATCATTCTCAATGGTGAAAAGCTGAAGGCATTTCCATTAAGATCTGGAACAAGACAAGGATGTCCACTCTCACCACAGCTTTTCAACATAATAATGGAAGTCCTAGCCAGAGCACTAAGACAAGAGAAAGACATACAAGGAATCCAAATAGGCAAGGAAGAATTCAAACTATCACTGTTTGTGGATGATATGATAATATACATAGAGAACCCCAAAAACTCCACAGAAAAACTAATTCAACTCATCAATCAGTTTAGTAAAGTGGCAGGATACAAAATCAACGCACAAAAATCAGTAGCTTTCCTATACACAAACAATAAATCTGAAGAAGAAGAAATCAAGAAAACCATTCCTCTTATTATTGAAACAAAAAAAAAATCAAATACTTGGGAATAAATCTAACAAAAGAGGTAAAGGACCTATAAAAAGAAAACTATAAAACACTGTTAAAAGAAAAAGAAGTAGACACAAAGAAATGGAAAGACATCCCCTGCTCATGGATTGGAAGAATTAACATTATCAAAATGGCCATCCTTCCAAAAGCAATATACAGATTCAATGCTATTCCAATAAAAATTTCAATATCATTCTTCAAAGAAATAGAAAAAATATTGATGAAATTCATATGGAGCCACCAAAAACCCTGATTAGCCAAAACCCTCCTGAGAAAAAAAGAAGGGAAAAGAGGCATCACACTCCCAGATTTCAAACTATACTACAAAGCCATACTAATCAAAACTGCATGGTATTGGAACAAACACAGACACTTGGACCAATGGAACCAAATAGAAAACCCTGAAATAAACTCACAGATTTATGGTCAACTAATCTTTGACAAAGTAGCAAAGAATATGCACTGGAGCAAAGAAAGTTTGTTCAATAAATGGTGCTGGGAAAACTGGGTTGCTACATGCAAAAGAATGAAACTTGACTACGACCTCACAACATGCACAGAAACCAACTCAAAATGGATTAAAGAACTAGACGGAAGACCTGAAATCATAAAATTATAGAAGGAAATACAGGTGAAACTCTACATGACATGCACCTCAAAGACATCTTTACAGACACATCTTTACAGACACATACAGACACATAGTAACAGTGAAGGCAAAGATAAACAGCTGGGACTACATCAAATTAAAGAGCTTCTGCACAGCAAAAGAGACAATAACTAAAACAAAGAGAAACCCCACAGACTGGGAGAACATTTTTGCACACAACACTAATGATAAAGGACTGATCACAAAAATCTGCAAAGAGCTGATGAGACTCAACAACAACAAAGAAAATAATCCAGTCAAAAATGAGCAGAAGAGCTAAAAAGAAACTTCTCCAAAGAGGAAATACAAATGGCCAACAGGCATATGAAAAAATGTTCAACATCACTTGTCATCAGGGAAATGCAAATCAAAATTACAATGAGATACCATCTCACACAAGTGAGAATGGCACATATTAAAAAAAAACAGCAACAACAAATGTTGGCAAGGATTTGGAGAAAAAGGAACTCTCCTGCAGTGCTGGTGGGAGTGCAAACTGGTCCATCCACTATGGAAAGGCTGTGTAGAGATTCCTCAACCTACTAAAGATAGAGGTTCCATATGATCCAGCAATTCCACTCCTAGGTATTTACCCAAAGGACACAGAAACATCAATTCCAAAGAACACCTGCACCCCTAGGTTTATAGCAGCACTGTTTACAATAGCTAAGATAGGGAAACAACCCACATGCCCAAAAATAGATGACTGGATCAAGAAGATGTGGTACATATACACCATGGAATATTACTCAGCATTCAAAAAAGATAAACACATGCAATTTGCAGCAACATGGATGGCGCTGGAAGGGATCATGCTCAGCGAAATAAGCCAGAAAGAAAAAGAAAAATACCGGATGGTCTCACTCATAGCAGGAATCTAGAAAACCTAAATAAGGGACCAGGAAAAAGAATAACTATAAGAAAGAAAAAATCAAAATCAACAAACCTTGAACCAGAGACACACTATGGGGGGGTGGGGGCGGGGAAAGGAGGGATTGGGGTCAAAATAAGGAGGTTGCAATTGTAAGGGGAATATAAAAATTAAAAAAAATCAGTTCCTCAGAAAAAGTATCCACATATGCGAAAAAAACAAGAGATTGTGACCCATAATAAAGAGAAGAATCAATCAATTAAAATTTATCAGGTCGACACGGTTGTTATAAACATAAAAAAGAACCTTCAGGGGGTTATTTTAACTGCATTTCATAACTTCCAAAGTTACAGCGACACCGAAAAGTAATTTAAAAGGCCCTAGAAAAGGAAACTCTGGCATATGATATAAAGGTACAATGATTGGGATTACTCATGATTTTATGTTGGGAGAAAAGCAATGAGGAAGCAGCAGGCAGGCAATAGAAACTCTGGACAATGAAACCGACAGAACAAAACCAAGCAATGCCCAGGGCGCCTGTGAGCTGTGCCACCGGCCATGTGTAAAGGGGGACGAACAGGGGAAGGAGCAGAAAGAACAGAAGGAGAAGTAACAGCTGGAAACATGTTAAAGCTTTCCCAGACCCACCCAGGGCGCCCCCAGGGGAGAGAGTGACCAGGGGGTGGGGCCTCCCCGCCCAAAGCGACTCAGGGAAGAGAAAGAAGTGGGAAAAGTTTTATTTACAAAAGCAGCTAGAGAAGGGGAGAAAGAGAGGGAGAGAGAGTGTGAATGTGTGTATGTGTGTGTGTGTGCGCGTATGTGCGTGAGCGTGCGTGTGTGTGGTCACTGACCAACACTTGATGAACTACTATCCACCCTGCTAACAGGCACCTGGCATCACAGAAGCGCAATCTCTACCGCTTAAATGCTCAGGTGCCTCTAGACCAAGCCTGGCGCCACTGGAAGTCCCTTCCCGGCATGCTCAGACTTGTAGTTCAAGGCATGCTGGGACTTGTAGTTCAAGGCCCGGTGGGTGAGGGTGGGGGAAGGACAAGACTTGCAGTCCACTGAGCTGGTGTTGGGGCGGGGCCAGGCTCCAGTTCCCAGTGTTGGGCGGCTCTTCCCTATTTCATGGGGATACATTCCGTATCAAAAACTAAACTGTAGGGTAGATGGTTTTCAGGCTTTTGTGCCCTCCCACCATTAGGATTGCCCTGCCTGATAGGGCCCTGCAGTTGTTACATTGTGGTGTTATTTCCTTCTGTGGGCCATGGGAGGAGTATTGAGATAGTCGCAGAGAGAAGCAGAAGCAGGAGAAAGCGGCAGGGAGAGAGCAGAGGAGAAAGAAAGCCAGAGAAGCCCAGAGTGAAGACTTGCTGGCTGGACTGACACCACCTGGATTGGTGGCCTCCTGGACTGACACCACCACCACCACCACCCGCCCTCACCCCTGCCTGCCTGTACCTGTTTGCCACACTCCATGTAAAGCTGAATAAAAGCCTGAGAAAGCCACCGAGGGTTCCAGGACTCTCCTTTACCCCGTCTGCCGAATCCTAGAGAACCTGCTCAGTGGCCATCCTCCCCCTACAAAACCTACTAATATCGAAATTCAGTGAACATTTTTGAGAAGCATGGCTGTCCTAAAGGGTGGGAGGGGACATTCTCCCTTAAGTTTAACTCTTCCTTTTTGCATTTCTCACAATGATCTGAAGGAAACAGTGAAATGTCAACATTTCTAATTTTTAAAAAATATTTGTTATGAATACAAGATCAGGGTGCAGGTCAGAGATGCGCGGGCTGAGAACAGAATGGGGAGCAGAACAAGCAGATCTACTGAAATACACTAATGAGGGGAGCAGGAGAGCAGAACAGCAGAGGTCTGCTGTGCCAGGTGGGTCAGCTCCCTGGCCTGCTGGGGATCCAACTCCTGCTGTGCTGCTGTGGCTGTGGATAGCTTCACAGTGCTTCGACTTAACCCCTTGGGCCACAAGCAAGGCCCAGCTAACATTTTTTAATGTGAGGGTTGAACATGCAGATTTGCACTACACTACTTTTTCATTTTTCCATTAGAATCACTCACAGTCACTGCAGAGGAAGCTGCAGGGGGAGGGGAGGGTTCCCTGGCTCAGCTTCAGCCTGGCCCCAGGACCCCGATTCTGTCTCCCCCTCCTCTGTTCCCCGGGCAGACCCCCCCCCCCCACCCCACAAGGACACCCTCATTCCCTTCTCTTCACTCCCCAGTCAGACTTGGTTTCTCTCTTTTCCAGACCCACCTCAGGGGCTGTAAGGTGGGGGCTGGCGGGGGCGGGGTCAGCACTGGGGCGGGGCTCCGGGAGGGCAGGAGGTGGGGGTTTGCAAGAGTCAGGGGAGAAGGTCAGGAGGAAAGAGCCCCCAGTAGGCGCTCTCTGGAGCTTTCCTTTCCCATAGATGCTGGCGGGGCCCTTGCTTGTTCTCCCCTCTGCGTGCTGTGGGGACTGGAAAGCGCAGCGCCCCCTGTTGAAGCAGCCCCTGCCTCTGTGCTCTGGTTTCTCAGTTGCCGGCGTCTCCTCAATAACTGACCATCCAGTGAGAGAATCACCCAAGAGCATGGTGGGTTGTTCTCAGACAAGAGGCAGTCATGACAAGCATCCTTATCAGAGATCAACTTGCACCACGGCCTTTCACAACTTTAGTTTCCAGGACGATGTCGCTGACAATGCCAGGGACAGGTGTCACTAAATCCCTGCATCCTCACAGGCAACAGCCCTTGTCAGCTCATGGACTGTGCAGAGCTGGATTTCATCCTCTGTCACGGTTCCCTGTAGGTGGAAGTGGGCACTGAGTTCGAAGACAGCCCCAGGCGCTGCCCTGCCTATATCCTGCTCACCTGTGGCACAGGAATGTCCCCACCTCAGGGTGCCCAAGGTAGAGGCCCTATCTGGGTGTTACCTTGAATGTCTGCAGCTCCCACAACATGTACTCAGGGGGTGCTCTGTGGTGATGGTGGGGGAGGTTTGTGCTCCAATCATTCACCCCACTCCCTGGGAGCCTCACGTGGACCTGAGTAAGGAGAAAGAAGTGACCATGGGCACCACTTCTGGAAAAAAAGACCCTCCATGTCCCTGTGGAAGCTCCACTACATGGCACTCCTCTGCCTGGTGCCTCTTCACGGCCTTTTGAATATGTGTGGCCCAGGCTGAGTGTCACTGTGTTATCAGGTGACCGGGATACACAGCAGGGACAAGGACCTCTAATCTGGCTAAGTCCAACTGGGGAAGGAATCCTTTCCTCTGTCATTTCTAACAGAAGTTCCCTCTTTTCTGGGGAAATGGATCCCAAAGAAGGGAGAAAATTACCTGAGATTCCACATAGATGAAATGATGGTGCCCCAGGATCCTTCATTAACAGGTCACACTTGTGAAAGTGCTTTGCGTCTTTACATGAAAAACACCCCCAAAACCCTGTTTTTGTGCTCTATGCCTCAGGCTTTGTGCCTGAGCACTTCTCACTACCACCTGGGAGTAGAGCCCCAGTATTACACGGAGGAAACTGAGGCCTGGATGGATGGTGTCACTTGTCCAGTTTTAAAGAAAATCCAATCAGACATCAATCAGGCTCTGCATTGGAAAATGGAAAAATTTATTTTTATCTCCATCTAGTATCTCCCTCAGACCCAGAATGTCCATCTCACTAAAACAGGTGCACAGGCGTGGTAGCGTCATGTAAAGACAACCAACCCCACACATTCCCCCCATGTCTGAGCGTTCAGGGCCGGAAGAAGAGAGAAATGGAGAAGGTGCCTGAAATACAAGGTCTGCAGGAAGGAGCAGTCTGAAAACTGCAGTCCCTGCCTGTGGACAGGAGTGAATCATAAGAAACAGAGGGAGGAATTAATCAAAATTTACCAGGCCTGACACACCTGCTAGAATTAGTAGCAAAGGACTTTTAGGCAGTTTTATACCTGCATTCCATGTTCACAAGTCTCTCACACACACACACACCCCTGTGCCATGTGCATTACTCCCTGGGTGCTTGGGGATCAAACTCCTATTGCAGAGGCTGAGGATTGCCTTAAAGTGCCTGGTTAAAGGCGCCCAGGCAGGGGAGCGGGATTCAAAAGGCGCCATTCCCGCGCCACTGATCTGGGCTACAGCCCGCGTCCTGGAACTGAGGGCTTTGGAACTGAGACCCGGGGCACAAAATTAGGGGCGTGGGTTCCCCACGACGGTGGGGCACAAGGCGGACACAGCACCCCAAAGCCGTTGAGGTGTACCCTACCATCCCCGCTCTGCTCCCTGTCCCACGGGGTGGAAAATCAGCTCCCCAAGGGCTCTAGGAGAGATCTCTGGCGCCACCTAGCGACTTGACCCCAGCACAGGCTACTGAAGGAGCTAGTGGCCAGCTGGGGAGTTAGCCCACACCTGGCCCCTTCCGAACAAGTAGTCTGAGCCCACAGGGAGAGCGAGCACCCACAGCCGGGGCAGACCAGGGGCGCAGAAGAGTGTGCCTGAGACCAGAAGCGCAGGGAGTGTGTCCCACATCACCATTTTAGAACAGGGACATTTCTTCAGTAAAGACTACCTGCAGAAGGCTTCCTCAGGAGCCAGAGGCGAGCGGGGGAAGTTCGCCCACGCCAGACCCCCTCTGGCCTGCAGTCCAAGCCCAGAGGGGAGCAGGAACCCACCGCCGGGGCAGACCAGGCGCACAGGGGAGTGTGTCCCCACATCGGCATTTTAGAACAGGGACCTTTCTCCAGTAAAGGCTGCTTGAAACTGACAGATGACTCCTGGAAGAACCAGAGGGGAACAGAGAAGCCCACCCAAGATGCCGGCCAGTCCCAACAACACAGTGTCCCAACGCATACGGCAAATTAGAAAACAGACAGTAGGGAGGAGAAGAACCACACGCAACCTAGCAACTCTCCAGAGAAAAAGCACACCACAAAAAGAAAGCCAGCCCCCAGATTGCAACGACAATAACTTGGAAGAATTTCTGAGCCTTCCAGAAAGAGAATTTAAAATTGCCGTGATTAAAAAACTGACAGAAGTCATAAAGGAAAACAATGATAAGGGAAAAATAATCAACGATCAGAAGAATGCAATTGAGTCCCTAGAGAGGGAAAACAATAGTCAGAAGAATGAAATTGAGTCCCTAAAGAGGGAAGTAAAAGAAATGCAGGAGATCAAAGAATTAATGGAAGAACTAAAGAATTCTGGGAAAAGCAATGAAAGCAGAATAGATGAAATGGAAGAACGAATAAGTAATCTTGAAGACACAGAAATAAAAAGAACCAAAACAGAAAAGGAAAGAGAAGTACGAAGGAAAAAGAACGAAGAAAGACTTCAGGAACTATCTGACTCCATGAGGAAAGGAAATATAAGAGTTATAGGAATACCAGAAGGAGAGGAGAGAAATGTAGGAACAGAGAAAATATTCAAAGAGATAATAGAAGAGAACTTCCCAAATGTGAAGAAGGAGCTGAAAATTGATATACAAGAAGCAAGAAGAACACCAAACTTCCACGACGAAAGGAAAAATACAGCAAGACACATAATAGTAAAGCTCCCAAGAATCCAGGACAAGGAAAAAATAATGAAGCTGGCAAGAGGGAAGAAACAGATAACATTCAAAGGAAAACCAATCAGGCTGACATCAGACTTCTCCGAAGAAACACTACGGGCAAGGAGAGAGTGGAGGGACATAGTCAACAGACTCCAAGAAAACAGATGCCAACCAAGAATACTCTATCCCGCAAAGCTCTCCTTCCTCTTTGAAGAAAGAATATGGACCTTCCCAGACAAACAGAAACTCCAGAATTTCATTGCAACTAAACCCCCACTCCAAAAAATACTAAAAGGAGTCCTAAAGCCAGAACCTCAGAGCGACGAATAACAATGAAAGAAGGCCAAAAAAAAAAAGAAGTTATTAAAAGAATAAATAAATAAAATCAAAGGAAAGACAAACACAATGGCAAATACAGATGCTAACATATCAATATTAACTCTAAATGTAAATGGACTAAACTCTTCAATAAAAAGACACAGAGTTGCAGCCTGGATTAAGAAACAAAACCCAACCTTTTGCTGTCTCCAGGAAACACATTTAGCTACAAAAGATAAAAATAGGCTCAAAGTTAAAGGATGGAAAACAATCCTACAAGCAAATGGACCAAAAAAGAAAGCAGGAACAGCTATACTTATATCAGATAAAACAGATTTCAAACTCAAAAAGATAAAAAGAGACCCCAATGGTCACTACATTATGATCAAGGGGACAATACTTCAAGAAGAAATAACACTCATTAACATATACTCACCAAACGAAGGAGCACCAAAATATATCAGACAACTGTTGTCCTCTCTGAAAACAGACATCAGAGAAAACACATACGTAGTGGGAGACTTCAACACACCACTATCAACAATGGATAGATCAACAAGACAAAAAATAAGTAAAGAAACCAAAGCTCTAAATAAGGACCTAGAGCAATTGGGCTTAACAGACATCTATAGAACACTAAACCCCAAAAAAACGGAGTACACATTTTTCTCAAGCGCACACGGATCATTCTCCAGGATCGATCACATACTGGGGCACAAGACAAACATCAACAGATACACCAAGATTGAAATCATACCAACCATCTTTTCTGACCATGAAGGCATCAAACTAGAAATAAACCATAAAAAGAAGGCAAGGAACTTTCCTACCTCATGGAGATTAAAAGCCACACTACTGGAAGACCACTGGACTAACGAGGAGATCAAAAAAGAAATTAAAAAATTCTTTGAATTGAACGACAAGGAGGACACCAATATCCTAAATGCATGGGATGCAGCAAAAGAAGTAATAAGAGGAAAATATATAGCAATAGAAGCTCACATCAAGAAACAAGAAAGAACTCAAAGAAACAACCTAATCTCGAAGCTCAAAGATCTAGAAAAAGAACAACAAAAAAAACCCAAAACCAGTAGAAGAAAAGAAATAATAAAAACCAAAGCAGAAATAAATGAAATTGAAACTAAAAAAACAATCTAAAAGATCAATGAAACCAAGAGCTGGTTCTTTGAAAAAATAAATAAAATAGACAAACCCCTAGCCAGGCTCACAAAGGAAAAAAGGGAGAAAGCACAAATAAACAGGATCATCAATGAAAGAGGAGAAATCACAACGGACACAGCAGAAATCAAAAGAATAATCAGTAACTACTATGAACAGTTATATGGAAACAAGTTTAACAATCTAGAGGAGATGGACAAATTCCTACAACTCTACAATCACCCAAAGCTAGATAAAGAAGAAATAGAACACCTAAACAGACCAATTACAATTAGCGAAATTGAAATGGTAATCAAAAACCTCCCCAAAAACAAAAGCCCAGGATCTGATGGATTTACAAATGAATTCTACCAAACATTCAGAGACGAATTAGTGCCTATCCTTCACAAACTCTTCCAAAAAATTGAGAAGGAAGGGACAATACCAAACACGTTTTATGAAGCCAACATTACACTAATACCAAAACCGAACAAGGACAACACAAAAAAGGAAAACTACAGGCCAATCTCCCTAATGAACACTGATGCAAAAATCCTCAATAAAATTTTAGCTATCAGAATCCAACAATGTATCCATAAGATAATTCACCACGACCAAGTTGGATTCATTCCAGGGGCACAAGGATGGTTTAACATCCGAAAATCAATCAACGTTATCCAACACATCAACAAAAAGAAATATAAAAACCATATGATAATATCAATAGATGCTGAGAAAGCTTTCGACAAAGTGCAACACCCATTCATGATAAAAGCCCTTGAAATTCTTGGGATACAAGAATCATACCTCAACATCATAAAGGCCATCTATGACAAGCCAACAGCCAGTATCATTCTCAATGGTGAAAAGCTGAAAGCAATTCCATTAAGATCTGGAACAAGACAAGGATGTCCACTCTCACCATTGCTTTTCAATATAATACTGGAAGTCCTAGCCAGGGCAATAAGACAAGAGAAAGACATCCAAGGAATCCAAATAGGAAAAGAAGAAGTCAAACTATCACTATTTGCAGACGATATGATATTATACATAGAGAACCCCAAAAACTCCACAGAAAAGCTAATTCAACTCATCAATCAGTTCAGTAAAGTGGCAGGATACAAAATCAACACGCAAAAGTCAGTAGCCTTCCTATACACAAACAATAAATCTGAAGAAGAAGAAATCAAAAAGACCATCCCTTTTGTTATTGAAACAAAAAAAATCAAATATTTGGGAATAAATCTAACAAAAGAGGTAAAGGACCTATACAAAGAAAACTATAAAACACTGTTAAAAGAAATAGCAGAAGACACAAAGAAATGGAGAGACATCCCCTGCTCATGGATTGGAAGAATAAACATTATTAAAATGGCCATCCTTCCAAAAGCAATAGACAGATTCAATGCTATTCCAATCAAAATTTCAATGTCATTCTTCAAAGAAATAGAACAATTATTGATGAAATTCATATGGAATCACAAAAAACCCCGAATAGCCAAAGCTCTCCTGAAAAAAAAAGAAGGGAATGGAGGCATCAGACTCCCAGACTTCAAACTATACTACAAAGCCATAATCATCAAAACTGCATGGTATTGGAACAAGAACAGACATACAGACCAATGGAATCGAATAGAAAATCCAGAAATAAACCCACAGATTTATGGTCAACTAATCTTTGACAAAGGAGCAAAGAATATGCATTGGAGCAAAGAAAGTTTGTTCAATAAATGGTGCTGGGAAAACTGGGTCGCTACATGCAAAAGAATGAAGCTTGACCACCACCTCACACCATACACAAAAATCAACTCAAAATGGATTAAAGAACTAGACATAAGACCTGAAACCATAAAATATATAGAAGGAAATATAGGCGAAACACTACGTGATTTGCACATCAAAGACATCTTTACAGACACATCACCCAAAGCAGTGATAGTGAAGGCAAAGATAAACAGCTGGGACTACATCAAATTAAAGAGCTTTTGCACAGCAAAAGAGACAATAACAAAAACAACGAGAAACCCCACCAACTGGGAGAACATTTTTGCACCCAACACTAATGATAAAGGACTGATCACAAAAATCTGCAAAGAGCTGATGAGACTCAACAACAACAAAGAAAATAATCCAGTCAAAAAATGGGCAGAAGAGCTTAAAAGAAACTTCTCTGAAGAGGAAATGCAAATGGCCAACAGGCATATGAAAAAATGTTCAACATCACTTGTCATCAGGGAAATGCAAATCAAAACTACCATGAGATACCATCTTACACCAGTGAGAATGGCACATATTAAAAAAACTAGCAACAACAAATGTTGGCGAGGGTGTGGAGAAAAAGGAACTCTTCTGCACTGTTGGTGGGAGTGCAAACTGGTCCAACCACTGTGGAAAGTTGTGTGGAGATTTCTGGACCTACTAAACATAGAGCTTCCATATGATCCAGCAATTCCACTCCTAGGTATTTACCCAAAGGACACAGAAACATCAATTCCAAAGAACACCTGCACCCCTATGTTTATAGCAGCACTATTTACAATAGCTAAGCTTTGGAAACAGCCCAAATGCCCAAAAATAGATGACTGGATCAAGAAGATGTGGTACATATATACCATGGAATATTACTCAGCATTCAAAAAAGATAAACACATGCAATTTGCTGCAACATGGATGGCGTTGGAAGGGATCATGCTCAGCGAAATAAGCCAAAAAGAAAAAGAAAAATACCGGATGGTCTCACTCATAGCAGGAATCTAGAAAACTTAAATAAGGGACCAGAAAAATGAATAACTATAAGAAAGTGAAAATCAAAATCAACAAAAAACTATGAACCAGAGACACTTTTAGGGGGGCGGGGGCGGGAGGGGAGGGATTGGGGTCAGAATGGGGGGCTGCAATTGTATGGGGAATATAACAATAAAATTTATAAAAAAAAAAAAAAGTGCCTGGTTAACCCCTTGCACCACCAGGGAGGCCTGTAGGGGGCAGTTTTGAAGGGACAAGTAATGTGTGTATACTTTCCCTTCTTAGAGTAAAACGATTCACCAGAGACAGAGTGGGGAACAGAACAGGTGGATTGACTGAAATACACTGCTGAGGGGCGCAGTGGGAGAGACAGGAGAGGGCTGTTGCACAATGTGGGTAGCTCCCTACATGGCCAGGGATAGAATTCCTCCTACAGATGCTGAGGATGTCTTCACAGTGCTGGGCTTAACCCCTTGAGCCACCAGGGAGGCCCCAATACATTCTTTTTTTTATTGCTGTCAAGACCAAGAAAAACGACCCAGTAGGTGGGAGATCACAGGACGGCACCTCGTAGGGACGGTGGTGACAAGGGCTAGTAGCAGTAGGTTTGTTATGTGGATCCCCCAGTGTGGTCTCTGGGCTGATGAGGATCAAGAGTTCTCTGGTGATAACATCTGTCCTTCAGGGGGAGAGGAGATGATAGAGATTATATCAATGGATACCCACAGTTTGGTAGTAGGAGGAGAGCAGAGAACTTTTCCTTATCTGACTTTTCTCAATAGGCTTCAGCTCACCATTATTCTGTGTCAAAGATGCTCACTAGAGGGGCCCATTCTGCCTCTGTCACTTCCAGTCACACCCCAGCCTCTAGGACAGGAGACCTGCTGCTGCTAGGGATGCAGGGCACAGCAGCATTGATGCTATGCTCTGGGAGGATGCACCTGACATCCGGGCTACATCCTGAGTCTGTGTGTGTGCACCTGTGTGTGTACTTTCACACGGTTGCTCTTTAACTTCACTACACCTGTCCTGGACAGATCATTCAGAAGACTTCAGTGTCAACTAACACTGATGTTTCATAGCAAAAAACCATTATGGTAACATTTGGCAACGTGGTGCCTTTTTATTTCGTCCTCATTGATGCTGTGTGACCAGGCTGACTACGCCATGGTGCTGCCTTTGCCAAATCAGGTCAGGAAATGAAGATGTGACAAAGAGTGTACCTGTGTGTAGTGAATGTCTATGGGAATATATCAGAGCCATAAAAAGAATATCAACAATTTGGCCAATTTGAGGTTTCCTGATATTTCAAGATAACTGGCACCAATCTTCTTTACAGGTACTGAGAACACAGCAAAATTCATATTTACATGTAAGCTCCTCCTGATCGGGAGCCTCTCACTAGACCTCGGTAATCTCTCCCACGTCACTCCGTTCTCGCCCAAGTAGACTTGCTAAGTCTGGTCGTTGTCTGCACTTGGGAGTCACCCAGGACACAGTTCAGAGGTACCATCCACATGGCAGTGGTTAAAAGAATCTAGGCCACATGCTTCTCCTCTGGTTTTTGCAGTTGACAGAGGAGACTTCAGCTTCACCTCCTCCCCACAGGGGGATTTTAATAGCGTCAAACACACTGGAGCACTCAACCCTCCAGGCTGCTGCTGCTCAGAGAAGGACCCTTGGAAATGAGGCCTCTGACCCCAGTGAAGAGGGATGGAGAGGACGACGTGTGATCACGGCTTTTATCTTGCTCCTCCCAGCACGGGCATTTTGAGTCTCATAACCACTTGTTTCATGCAGACATGCTAATGATCACTCACTGCGGCTCAGCACTGTTCCCAGGATGGGGAAATCAAGGAAAACAAATGAAATTTCTCCCCTCAAGTGTTTCCACTATATTTCTTTCTTTCTTTTTTTTTTTTGAAAAAAAGGATTTATTAATTTATGCATACAAGAACTGGGGTACAGGCCAGAGATGTGGGGGGCAAGAGGATTCATCAGAGGCAGAGTGGGAACAGAACAGGCAGACTGACCGAAGTAGACTGCTGAGGGGAGCAGCGGGCGAGTAAGGAGAGGTCTGTGTAAGGTTGAGGCTGGGGCAGAGATGGGGTGGAGAGGGGGAACTTGAAACTGCTGCCACCTTCATCCCAGGAGCCAGCTCTGCCGGGTTTGCAAGCAGTGTTGAAAGAACAACCAGTTCTGAGAGAAAAAACTTATTTGAAAAGTTAACTTTGACTTTGATGCTTTCTCTATCTCCCTCCAAGGCCAGACCCGCCTGTGGGGTAAGGTAAAAAGTATCAGGCTTTTCTGCCCTCCGGCCATTAGGATTGATGGTGGATACTTGTGGTCCTCAATGCATGCCTGCTGTTGGGCACCTGGAATAGGGTGTGGGCATAGGTAGATGGGATCCACCTGAGCTAAGACTGGGCATATGAGGGCGACATCACGGGGATGCCAAGAGAGCAGAGAAGTAAAAGACCCATGAGTAGCAGAGAGCGGAGAACAAGGCCCCCAGAGAACACCGGAGAGCCCAGACAGAGTGAAGACTTGCTGGGGGCTGGGAGGCCTGCCAGCTTCCCCCCACCGCCCCCCCTCCCCACCCCGCACCCCTGCCTGCCGGGTACCTGGTAAATCTGAATAAAAGCCTGGAACAGCCACCAAGGGCTCCAGGACGACTCCTTCACCCCATCTGCTCAGATCATAAAGATCCTGCACTGTGCCTATTCCTGCTCCCTTACACCACCCTGTAAAAGCTTGCCCTCATCCCCCAAGGGCTGCCACTTCTCTGACCCCCACGGGGGTCGGTGAACCTCACCCAGGAGCTCAATAAATTTCCTACCTGTGAGAAACTTAGCCTGGCTTTCCTTCTTTATTGCGCCAATCCTTTCAGTCTGCTGCGCCCTGTGGGTTGCTCCCTGGTGAAGGGGGATCAAACTCATGCTGCCGAGACCACAGACTGCCTCACAGCACAGTGCCAACCCCTGGCACCACCAGGGAGGCCCTCTTTTTTTTTTTTAAGATTATTTATGCATACAAGAAACGGGGTAAAGCAGGTGACAGGATTCACCAGAGACAGATTGGGGAACAGAAAAATTGGACAAATTGAAATGCACTGCTGAGGGGAGCAGCGGGTGAGACAGAAGAGGACTGCTGTGTCATGTGGGTTGCTCCCTGGCCGACAGGAGATCAAACTCATGCTGCAGAGGCTGCAGATAGCTTCATATTGCTGTGCTTAATGACTTGTGCTACAAGAGAGGCCCATCTATTATGTTTCTACGAGGATTAAACCAAGGGGAGAATTTACTCGTCTCCTGACACATCTCGAGGAGACACAAATAAAGAGGAATGATTAATGCTGAGAAAGGGCTGGAGACTGTCATGGAAGGAGGCCTTTGTGAAAGTTTCAATGTGGAGGCCAGCTGTCAGGTGTGAAAGGAGATACATCCATCTTCACAGTCCAGAAAGCTCCCAAATCTGGAATGGCTCCTGAAGAAGAAAAGGTCCAGGACCAGTCAGGTGAATGTGGTCATTGTTTGTACACTTGATGGCCCAGAAAGCAGACTGAGGCTCCAGCATCCCCTCTACATCCCTGGGCACATTCTCCAGACAAAGTCCTATTAGTGTTCATAAGTCACATTTCTCCAATCCTCAGACAGAATTTGGTTGCTCCCCTGATGTCCCTGGTTACTCCTCTGACATCCCTAGTGGCTCCCTTGACATCCCTGGCTGCTCCTCTGATGTCCCTGGTTGTTCCCCTGACATCTTGGCTGCAGGGACTGAGGCTGTGGCTCCTCCTGAAAAGCTCAAAATTGTGGTTAGAGACAGAGATGAAGTAGACACAATTCTTCACAGTGAAGGACACTCAGGTCACCTGGTCCTTCATGCCTCCACAAATACTGTTTAATTGATTACAATTTATTTGTAACAATTACATAGTAAGAAATGTCTTAATAATGAAGGCTTTACAAAGAAAAGGAATTCTTTAGTGGTAATATAAGCTCATTTCAGAAATACACTGAAACATAATGTAATGTCTTGTGTAAAAGATAACAGTAAATAAATCAACTCAGTGAAATCTGAACACGATTTACATCAGTCAATTCCTGCTTTTCCCTTCCATGTGTCTTTATTGGATCAAACTCAGAGATACTCTTACCGGAATCCCTTGGGGTCAAATATAAAAATTCAGAATACTTTTTGAGGTTATAATGGAACAACATACAGATGCTCTAAATTATATGTGCCCACCCCCAGCAGGGTCTGCCATAGACTTGAATCAATACATCGAGAGTCCTGCAGCAAGTAGAATTAATAAAGATGTTAATTAGAGTCAGATGTGTGCAATTCAGGGGGGACCACAAGGAGGGCAACTCCAGGGTGTTGGCATGATCCCTGCCTCCTCATTTCCCCAGCCTTGTAAAACTCCTTCCATTAGAGCATGAGCATAACCTGAGAATTGCCTCTGAGCAGTGGCAAAAATGATGGGATGCGCCACTATGGTCATATTTCCTTGCATCAAACCCCATATTACAGTTGACTTAATTTAAAGACTATCTCCTCAGCTCAGCTCACTTTTAAAGAAATAACAGGCCTTGTGGAAGGCCCATGTGCCACGTGATGAGTGGTGGCTTCCAGAAGCTGAGGCAGCTCTTAGGTGACAAGAATCAGGGCCCAAGTCCCTCCTACAGCCACAACAAAAGGAATTCTGCCAACAACTGGAAGAAGATGGGGAGAGGATTATTTCCCACATTGTCACCAGATGACACGCAGCCCAGCCAGCACCATAACTGCTCTTTGTGATCACATCTGAGCTATGCCCAGATTTCCCACACACGGTTCTCTGAGAGAATGTGTGTGCTTAGTTTTAGCTACTAAAGAGTTTTGCGGAAAAGTATAGATGAAAAAGCCAGCAAATAATTTCTGCTTGGGGTATTTGGCAGAGAAGTGAGTTATGGGAAAACATTAAGCTTTTTAGAGCCTTTGAACTCTGTAATTGTGGATGAGGGATTTGAAAATGTCATGTGTCAACTTTTAGGGGGGCGGGAGGGGAGGGATTGGGGTCAGAATGGGGGGGCTGCAATTGTATGGGGAATATAACAATAAAATTTATTTAAAAAAAAAAAAAAAAAAAAAAAAAAAAAGAAAATGTCATGTGTCAAGGCCCTAAAACTATTTGCATCATCTGCTTTTCTTGCATTGTTCTCAGACTTGCTGAAATATTAAGTGTAAACTTTATGGCCCAGATACTGTACTCAGCTCCTTCCAAAGGCTGAGGCACTTAATTTTTATGGCAGCAGTAAAAGGAAAAATGGAATCAAGTAATTGATTCAACCGGGGGGATGTAAGGGCAGGAATGGACCACTGAGCAGGTTCTCTGATCCCATGCAGACCGGGTAAAGGAGGAGTCAGAGTCCTCAGTGGTTTTTTGCAGGTCTTTTATTGGGGTTCACCAGGCATATGGCAGGCAGGGGTGCTGGCAAGTCTTCAATCTATCTGGGTTCTCTGGCATTCGTTCTGCTTCTGCTTCTTATTCTCTGCTTCTCTCTCGGCTTCTGCTGCTTCTTTCTCGGCTTCTTCTGGCGTCCCCGTGACACCGCCCTTAAAAAGCACAGTCTTAGCACAGGTGTACCCACTTCAGGTGCCCGCCATCAGGCACGCATTCAGGATCACAGGGTTCCCTCATCTATCCTGATGGCGGGAGGGCAGAAAAGCCTGATTTTTTACCTTACCCTACAGGGGACAAAGTTAATCAAAGGGTAAGCAGGCATTTGAATAGTCCCCAGTATACTGTGTCTCTGAGGAAGCAATGGGGCATCCTGAATCCACCACTGGAACAACTACACAACCTGCCTGTCTCTCAGCCTGCCCAGGGGTAGGTTGTGAATGTGGTTAACACTGAAGTTAACTTCCATGCCCAGCACTGAAGAATTCTTGACTTTCCATACTTTGCAGGTCTTAAATTTTCTCCTCACATCACAGTGGAGCTCAGAATTGTTGCTGTCGGTGTGAGGCTCCGAAGACACGGACTCTGGGACTGAACTCCTAGACTCAGAAGAGAACAGAATTCTTCAGCGGGACATCCCATGAGCTCTACATACTCAGACCCCTTCCCTCCAAATAAAGATAGCGCTTACCTGGTCAAGGTGTCTTTCACGTCCTGCAGAGACACAAGGTGAAAAGGAGAGTTAGGGAATCCCCATATCATGGGCCTTGGCATGAGGGGTATCTCTGTACACCCTCCATCCGACAAGGAAAGCAGTGAGTCCCATCTAGATAGTGATGGACGCCCAGGTCTGATGAGTCCCATGCTCACCCCCGAGGGCCCAGAGCACGGCAGCAAGTTGATCCTCCCAGAGCCCAGTACCTGCCAGCTGTGACTGTCATCACAGCAGCGTGTGGGCAGCTTGAGGAGGAGGCCGGGAGACCCTGTGTTCCCCCTGCAAGATGTTCCTTCAGGGACCTGCCTGCCTCTGATGAGTCTACATTAAATCACTGATCACAAAGGCCTTCCCTTAGTGCAGATCCACACACAGCTCATGAGAATGGGCCACTATAGTGGGGGCAGGTGGCCCGTGCAGGTGGAGCAAGTCAGGTGACATTGAAACCTTTCCTTGGGACTGAGTGGCAGATAAATAATAGCTCCCAAAATTAATGTTTCTGGGGTAGATTCCTCATGCCTCGGAAAAAGTTCAGGAAGGCCTGAACAAACAAGGAAGGAAGTTCTCATACATGTGGCTGCCCAACAATTCTGGTTGCTCCAGTCATCTCAGGGAGTCTCTCAGGAGAGAGTTGGAAAATCAGGGCTCTGTGCACATGAGACAGAGATGAATCCTTATTGTAAAAAAAAAGAAAATTGTTCTCTTTTAAAACATGTGTTTCCATCTAAGTCATCTACTTCAAAGAGATCATAGTATCATGGCTATTGCAATGTCTTACTAAAAACACAGGATGTCATAACACTCAATGTAAGTAAAGTGATATATGAGTTTAAAAGGAAAGAAAAGTACTAAAATTGGATATTTTAAAGGTCTGAATGAGAGTGCTAAGAAAAAGGAAGAAGGTAAAGGCGAGTGTTAAAGGTCTAAAAGATACTGAGAGTGTTTTACCAAAGCAAAAGCAAGTGTTGAAGGTCTGAGAGAGGGAAGAAAAGAAATTCTAAGAAAGTGTTAAAAAGGCCTAAGCAAGAAAAAGTAAAAAGACAAAAGCAAGTAGTTCTGAGAAAGAAAGAATTTTTTTTAAAGATTTATTTATTTAGACATACAAGAACTGGGGTACAGGCAATAGTTGTGGGGGGGTGAGAGAATTCACCAGAGACAGAGTGGTGAACAGAACAGGCAGATCGAATGAAATACACTGCTGAGGGGAGCAGCGGGCAAGACAGGAGAGGTCTGCTGTGCCCTGTGGGTAGCTCCTCAGCTGGGGATTGAGCTTGTGCTGCAGTGGCTGCGGTGAGCTTCACAGATTGTGTTTTAACCCCTTGTGCCACCAGGGAGGCCCGGGAAGGAAATTTTTTTTTTTTTATATTTAAAGAACAGGTTTATTAGGGAAAGGGACAGAAGAATAATGGACTCTTGCATAGACACAAGTGGGCAGGAACAGCTGCCCCAGAAGGGACAGGTTTGCTAAGAGATGCCTGCGTGGTTGCAGGCAGGCCTCCTTGATAGGTCACGGGCAGGAAGGAAGCTGCTGCCCTGCAGAGGGAGAGAGTTGGTGAAAAGAAGCATCTGCATAGTCACAGGTGGGTAGAAGGACTGCTGCCCCAGGAAGAAAATTTTAAGAAAGCAAAAGAAACTGTTAAAAAGTAGTGTTGTAAGAGTGCAAGAAAAAGTGGAAAAAAAAAAAAAAAGCAAGCGTTAAAGAAAAATAAGAAAACAAAGAAAGTGTTTAGGTGTAAGAGAGGGATATTAGGGGAAACAAATGTGTACGTGCTGTAATGGCTCACTACAAAGTGTAAAAGGACAAGCAATTCTACCATTTCATTTCATTAGCTCCAAAGACTGACATGGCCTTGAAGACCTACATTGACAGGGGGAGACCAGTCAGGCTGAGGGAGAAAAGAGAAAAAAATGGGAGAAGGACAAGAGAAGGGCCCAGTATACGGCAGATGGGGCTGCCAGGCCTCTGCCATCTAGACTCACCCGAAGACCCATCATCCCAGCATTTGGGACCTCACCCCCCGTTTTGTGGGCTGCCAGCCTGCTTCTACTGCTAGCAGCCATGACACCTCAGCCACGAGTGTCTGAAAAAGCCACCACCACGCATACCCTCAATGCCACTGTACAGGGCACTACAAGAGGGACTTTCCCACAATCCTGACAGCCAGGGAGGCAGACCAAACCGCAGGCCAAGATGGGAGGGCAGACTTGACCATCAGCTGCCTCTGACTATGAAGAACCAGGCACAGGGCCCCACCAATGGCGCAGCAGGTTGAACACAGTGCTGTGAAGCTGTCCACAGCCTCTGCAGCAAGGGTTCGATTCCAGGCCATTCAGAGATACACCCACATGGCACAGCAGACCTCTTCTGTCTAGCCCGCTGCTCCCCTCAGCAGTGTCTTCAGTCCATCTGCCTGTTCTGCTCCCTGCTCTGTCTCTGGTCAATCCTCTCACCCTCCCGTGCCTCTGGCCTGTACCCCAGCTCTTGTATAAAAATAATTTTTTTTAATTAAAATTAAAACATGCAAACAAATAGCAAACAAAACCCAAAAGATTATTAAATGGTATCTCATTTAAATATATAAATATAAATATAAATATATATATATATATATATATATATAAAAGAAAAAAAGAGAGAAAAGCTAGTCCAAGACAGTGGTTCCCACCATTTTCTGTCATGGTACTTGTTCTTCAAGAACAGGTGATGGACAAGGAAAAAGAAATAACAAAAAGCTTCTAAAATTATAACAATGGGGCCTCCCCTGGTGGCGCAGTGGTTGAGCGCTGGACTGCGAAGCTGCCCGCAGCCTCTGCAGTGCCAGTTCGATCCCCGGCTGCCAGCGAGGGTCCCACATGGTGTGCAGACCTCTCCTACCACGCACGCTGCTCCCCTCAGCAGTGTATTTTGTCGGTCTGCCTGTTCTGTTCCCTGCTCTGGCTCTGGTGAATTCTCTCACCCTCCCGTACTTCTGACTGTACCCAGTGCTTGCATAAATAAATAAATAAATCTTTAAAAAAAAAAAGTGATCACATTATAAAAAAATAAAATTATAACAATGACTGAATTCATTTGCACAATGGTATCACAATGGTATCTCCATTCATACATTCTCAAAAAAGCAGTCCAGGGCCTCCCTGGTGACTCAAGAGATTAAGCTCAGTACTGCGAAGCTATCGGCAGCCTCTGCAGCACAAGTTCAATCCCCAGCCAGGGAGCGACCCACATGGCACAGCAGACCTCTCCTGTCTCGCCCGCTACTCCCTTCAGCAGTGTGTTTCAGTGGATCTTCCTGTTCTGCTCCCCACTCTGTCTCTGGTGAGTCCTCTCGTCCCCTACACCTCTGGTCTACACCCCAGTTCTTGTATGCATAAATAAATAAATCTTTTTTAAAAATTAAAAAAGGGCCTTCCTAGTGGCGCAAGGGGTTAAGCACCACACTATGAAGCAATCTGCAGCCTCTGCAACATGAATTCAATCCCTGGTCAGCCAGGGAGCAACCCACATGGCACAACAGACCTCTTCTAACTCATCCGCTGTGGGTTTATTTCTGGATTTTCTATTCAATTCCATTGGTCTGTGTGTCTGTTTTTGTTCCAATACCACACAGTTTTGATGATTATGGCTTTGTAGTATAGTTTGAAATCTGGGAGGGTGATGCTTCCATTACCTTCTTTTTTTTTTTTTCAGGAGAGCTTTGGCTATTCGGGGTTTTTGGTGATTCCATATGAATTTCATCAATAATTGTTCTATTTCTTTGAAGAATGACATTGAAATTTTTATTGGAATAGCATTGAATCTGTATATTGCTTTTGGTAGGATGGCCATTTTAATAATGTTATTCTTCCAATCCATGAGCAGGGGATGCCTTTCCATTTCTTTGTGTCTTCTTCTATTTCTTTTAACAGTGTTTTATAGTTTTCTTTGTATAGGTCTTTCACCTTTTTTGTTAGATTTATTCCCAAGTATTTGATTTTTTTGTTTCAATAATAAAAGGGATTTTTTTTTTTTGATTTCTTCTTCTTCTGATTTATTGTTTGTGTGTAGGAAGGCTACTGATTTTTGCATGTTGATTTTGTATCTTGCCATTTTACTGAACTGATTGATGAGTTGAATTAGTTTTTCTGTGGAGTTTTTGGGGTTCTCTATGTATATTATCATATCATCTGCAAATAGTGATAGTTTGATTTCTTCTTTTCCTATTTGGATTCCTTGGATGTCTTTCTCTTGTCTTATTGCTCTGGCTAGGACTTCCAGTATTATATTGAAAAGCAGTGGTGAGAGTGGACATCCTTGTCTTATTCCAGATCTTAATGGAAATGCTTTCACTTTTTTGCCATTGAGAATGATACTGGCTGTTGGCTTGTCATATATGGCCTTTATGATATTGAGGTATGTTCCTTGTATCCCAAGAATTTCAAGGGCTTTTATCATGAATTGTTGGAGGCGGCCACCCTGCATAGTGAGCAAAAGGGCCTTGACCCGAGTCTCTAAGGCATGTGAAAACACGTGTCTCGGAGGAAAACCTCTGAGTGACAGGACTTGGTGTTGAGAGCCTGGAAAGTGACCTGTGTGAAGTCGGGCTTCTACATCTCCACAGTTTGAGAATAACAAAATGGAGAGATCCTGCGCAGTGAGCAGAAGGGCCTTGACCTGAGTCCCTAAGGCATGTGAAAACACATGCGTCTCGGAGGAAAACCTCTGGGTGACAGGACTTGGTATCAAGAGCCCGGAAGTGAACTGCATACATCTCCACAGTTTTACAACAACAAAATAATGAGCAAACTTCCCAGGCTCTGGCTAGGAGGCGATAAGATTATGTGTGTGAGAACTAACCACCTGGTACCCTACTGTCTGAAGTAAATAGATAATAGTAAGAAAATAGACTAATCATTATCATTATGTGGTATGCTTTGATGTTACACCTGCTACAATTAAAATAGTATATAATGAGCACTAAGACAATAAAGATTTGCTGCATGCTGGACATGACAGTCCCCCATGTCTGATTTCCTTCACCGTCGCGGTTGAGGTTCAGACTCACTAGAAGGCCACAATGAATGGGTGTTGCACTTTGTTGAAAGCTTTCTCGGCATCTATTGATATTATCATATGGTTTTTATATTTTTTTTGTTGATGTGTTGGATAACATTTTTTGATTTTTGGATGTTGACCCGTCCTTGTGTCCCTGGAATGAATCCTACTTGGTTGTGGTGAATTATCTCTTGGATACAACATTGGATTCTGTTTGCTAAGATTATATTGAGGATTTTTGCATCAGTGTTCATTAGGGAGATTGGCCAGTCATTTTCCTTTTTTTGTGTTGTCCTTGTTTGGCTTTGGTATTAGTGTAATGTTGGCTCATAGAACATGTTTGGTATTATCCCTTCCTTCTCAATTTTTTGGAAGAGTTTGTGAAGGATAGGCACTAATTCGTTTCTGAATGTTTGGTAGAATTCATTTATAAATCCATCAGGTCCTGGGCTTTTGTTTTTGGGGAGGTTTTTGATTACCATTTCAATTTTGCTGCTTGTAATTGGTCGGTTTAGGTGTTCTATTTCTTCTTTATCTAGCTTTGGGTGATTGTAGAGTTGTAGGAATTTGTCCATCTCCTCTAGATTGTTGAACCTGTTTCCATATAACTGTTCATAGTAGTTTCTGATTATTCCTTTGATTTCTGCTGTGTCCGTTGTGATTTCTCCTCTTTCATTTATGAACCTGTTTATTTGTGCTTTCACCCTTTTTTCCTTTGTGAACCTGGCTAGGGATGTGTCTATTTTATTTATTTTTTTTTGAAGAACCAGCATTTGGTTTCATTGATCTTTTGGATTTTTTTTTTTAGTTTCAATTTCATTTATTTCTGCTTTGGTTTTTATTATTTCTTTTCTTCTGCTGGTTTTTTTTTTTTTTTTGTTGTTGTTGTTCTTTTTCTAGATCTTTGAGCTTTGAGATTAGGTTGTTTCTTTGAGTTCTTTCTTGTTTCTTGATGTGAGCTTCTATTGCTATATATTTTCCTCTTATTACTGCTTTTGCTGCATCCCATACATTTAGGAAATTGGTGTCCTCCTTGTAATTCAATTCAAAGAGTTTTTTAACTTCTTCTTTGATCTCCTCATTAGTCCAGTGGTCTTCCAGTAGTGTGGTTTTCAATCTCCATAAGGTAGGAGAGTTTCTTGCCTTCTTTTTATAGTTTATTTCTAGTTTGATGCCTTCATGGTCAGAAAAGATGGTTGGTATGATTTCAATCATGGTGTATCTGTTGATGTTTGTCTTGTGTCCCAGTATGTGATCGATCCTGGAGAATGATCCGTGTGCGCTTGAGAAAAATGTGTACTCAGATTTGTTTTGTGTTTAGTGTTCTATAGATGTCTGTTAAGCCCAAGCACTCTAGATCCTTATTTAGAGCTTTAGTGTCTTTACTTATTTTTTGTCTCATTGATCTATCCATTGTTGATAGTGGTGTGTTGAAGTCTCCCACTACATATGTGTTTTCTCTGATGTCTGTTTTCAAAGATGACAATAGTTGTCTGAAATATTTTGGTGCTCCTTCACTTGGTGAATATATGTTAATGAATGTTATTTCTTCTTGAATTATTGTCCCCTTGATCATAATGTAGTGACCATTGGGGTCTCTTTTTACCTTTTTGAGTTTGAAATCTGTTTTATCTGATATAAATGTAGCTGTTCCTGCTTTCTTTCTTGGTCCATTTGTTTGTAGGATTGTTTTCCATCCTTTAACTTTGAGTCTATTTTTATCTTTTGTAGCGAAATGTGTTTCCTGGAGACAGCAAAAGGCTGGGTTTTGTTTCTTAATCCAGCCTGCGACTCTATGTCTTTTTATTGAAGAGTTTAGTCCATTTACATTTAGAGTTGTTATTGCTATGTTAGCATCTGTATTTGCCATTGTGTTTGTCTTTCCTTTGATTTTATTTATTCTTTTAATAACTTCTTTTTTTGGCCTTCTTTCATTGTTATTTGTCCCTCTGAGGTTCTGGCTTTAGGACTCCTTGCAGTATTTTTTAGTCGTAATGAAATTCTGTAGTTTCTGTTTGTCTGGGAAGGTTCTTATTCTTTCTTCATAGAGGAAGGAGAGCTTTGTGGATAGAGTATTCTTGGTTGGCATCTGTTTTCTTGGCGTCTGTTGACTATCTCCCTCCACTCTCTCCTTGCCCGTAATGTTTCTTTGGAGAAGTCTGATGTCAGTCTGATTGGTTTTCCTTTGAATGTTATCTGTTTCTTCCCTCTTGTTAGCTTCATTATTTTTTCCTTGTCTTGGATTCTTGGGAGCTTTACTATTATGTGTCTTGCTGTGTTTTTCCTTTCGTCATAGAAGTTTGGTGTTCTTCTTGCTTCTTATGTCTATTTTCAGCTCCTTCATGTTTGGGAAGTTATCTTTATTTCCTTGAATATTTTCTCTGTTCCTACGTCTCTCTCCTCCCCTTATATTTCCTTTCCTCATGGAGTCAGATAGTTCCCGAAGTCTTTCTTCAGTCTTTTTCCTTCGTACTTCTCTTTCCTTTTCTGTTTTGTTTCTTTTTATTTCTGTGTCTTCACGGGTACTTATTTGCTCTTCCATTTCATCTATTCTGCTTTCATTGCTTTTCCCAGAGTTCTTTAGCGCCTCCATTACTTCTTTGATCTCCTGCATTTCTTTAACTTCCCTCTTTAGGGACTCAATTTCATTCTTCTGATCGTTGATTATTTTTCCCTTATCATTGTTTTCCTTTATGACTTGTGTCAGTTTTTTAATCACGGCAATTTTAAATTCTCTTTTTGGAAGGCTCAGAAGTTCTTCCAAGTTACTGTCGTTGCAATCTGGTGGGTGGTTTTCTTTTTGTGGGTGTCTTTTTCCTGAGGAGTTGCTGGGTTGCATGTAGTTTCCTTTTTTCCTACTGCCTGTTTTCTAATTTGCCGGCATCTTTTTGGTGTGCTCTTTGTGGGGTTCGGAAACTGGTGGTCTAAGTGAGTCAAATACTGTTATGCCAGAAGTCTAGTGAGGCAGTGGTACTTTGTGTATGTTAATCGTCACTGTTACAGAACATTTCCTCCTTTTTTGTTTAATTACAAAGGTGGGTCTTGAAGTCCCACAAACTTCCCTGGAGGTGGGGCAGCTGGATTGGACTCTGGGTTCCAAGTCACTGGATCCCCCTCTGTGCTCCAACTTCCTGCCAGGAGGGACTAGGCTTGTGGGGGCCTTCAGCTCACCTCTGACTGTGCAGGGAACCTTCTCCCTCTGGCTCCACAGGGAGACTTCTGCCAGTTTCAAGCAGTCTTTATTGAAGAAAGGTTCCTGTTCTAAAGTGGCAATGTGAAGACGCAGTCCCCAGCACGCCTGGTCTGCCCAGGCCATGGGTGCTCGCTCCCCCTTTGGGCTGGGACAGCTGGCCAGAAGGGGCCTGGCATGGGTGAACTTTCCAGCTCACCTCTTGCTCCTCCCGGAGCCTTCTCAATACTGAGAGTTTTTAAATGAAAAAGAATTCTTTAGTGGTAACATAAGCTCATTTCAGAAATGCACTGAACCATAATGTAACATCTTGTGTAAAAGATAAAAGTAGATAAATCAACTCTGTGAAATCTGAACAGGACTTACATCAATTCCTGCTTTTCCCTTCCATGTATCTTTATTGGCTCAAACTCAGAGATACTCTATTTTAAATAGCTGGCAGTATTCACTTGTCAGTACAGGGGAGAGGTATCACTTACAGGTGCATAATTCCTTATTTCAAATCCATGCTGCCAAACATAAAAATTTGAAATTTTTTCAGGTTATGATGGCATAACGTACAGATCCTCTAACATATATGGCAGCCCACCCCCAGTAGGGGGTGCCATAGACTTGCCTCAATACAACGACAGTCCTGCACCAAGTAGGAATAGTAAAGATGTTAAGTAGAGTCAGATGAGTATAATTCAGGGATGACCACAATGGAGGGCGGCAAAAGGATGTTTGCATGATCCCTGCCTTATCATTTTCCCAGTTTTTAAAATATCTCCATTTGAGTGAGGACATAACCTGAGAATTGCCTCTGAGCAATGGCAAACATGATGGGATGTGTCATTATGGTCATATTGCCCTATGTAGGACCCCATATTACAGTTGATTTAATTTCAGGACTATCTCCTCAGCTCAGCTCACTTTAAAGAAATAACTGGCCATGTGGGAGGCCAATTTGCCAGGTGATGAGTGGTGGCTTCCAGAAGCTGAGGCAGCTCTCAGGTGACAAGAATCAGGGCCTAATCCTACACCCACAAAAAAAAGGAATTCCTCCAACCACAGGAAGAAAATGGGGGGGGAAGGATTATTCCCCACATGAGTCACCAAATGACACACAGCCCAGCCAAGCACCTTAACTGCTCTTTGTGATGCCACCTGAGCTGTGCCCAGATTTTCTATACACAATTCTCTCAGAAATGTGTGCATTTAGTTTTTTTTTTTTTCCAGGGGTTGAATACCAGTTTTATTTTTTATATTTTATATATATTTTATTTTATTTTTTTTTAAATAATAAATTTTATTTTTATATTCTCCATACAATTGCAGCCCCCACATTCTGACCCCAATCCCTCCCCTCCCGCCCCCATCCCCCTAAAAGTGTCTCTGGTTCATAGTTTTTGTTGATTTTGATTTTCGCTTTCTTATAGTTATTCATTTTTCTGGTCCCTTATTTAAGTTTTCTAGATTCCTGCTATGAGTGAGACCATCCGGTATTTTTCTTTTTCTTTTTGGCTTATTTCGCTGAGCATGATCCCTTCCAGCACCATCCATGTTGCTGCAAATTGCATGTGTTTATCTTTTTTGAATGCTGAGTAATATTCCATGGTATATATGGACCACATCTTCTTGATCCAGTCATCTATTTTTGGGCATTTGGGCTGTTTCCAAAGCTTAGCTATTGTAAACAGTGCTGCTATAAACATAGGGGTGCAGGTGTTCTTTGGAATTGATGTTTCTGTGTCCTTTGGGTAAATACCTAGGAGTGGAATTGCTGGATCATATGGAAGCTCTATGTTTAGTAGGTCCAGAAATCTCCACACAGCTCTCCACAGTGGTTGGACCAGTTTGCACTCCCACCAACAGTGCAGAAGAGTTCCTTTTTCTCCACACCCTCGCCAACATTTGTTGTTGCTAGTTTTTTTAATATGTGCCATTCTCACTGGTGTAAGATGGTGTCTCATGGTAGTTTTGATTTGCATTTCCCTGATGACAAGTGATGTTGAACATTTTTTCATATGCCTGTTGGCCATTTGCATTTCCTCTTCAGAGAAGTTTCTTTTTAGCACTTCTGCCAATTTTTTGACTGGATTATTTTCTTTGTTGTTGCTGAGTCTCATCAGCTCTTTGCAGATTTTTGTGATCAGTCCTTTATCATTAGTGTTGGGTGCAAAAATGTTCTCCCAGTTGGTGGGGTTTCTCTTTGTTTTTGTTATTGTCTCTTTTGCTGTGCAGAAGCTCTTTAATTTGATGTAGTCCCAGCTGTTTATCTTTGCCTTCACTATGACTGCTTTGGGTGATGTGTCTGTAAAGATGTCTTTGATGTGCAAATCACGTAGTGTTTCGCCTATATTTCCTTCTATATATTTTATGGCTTCAGGTCTTATGTCTAGTTCTTTAATCCATTTTGAGTTGATTTTTGTGTATGGTGTGAGGTAGTGGTGAAGCTTCATTCTTTTGCATGTAGTGACCCAGTTTTCCCAGCACCATTTATTGAACAAACTTTCTTTGCTCCAATGCATATTCTTTGCTCCTTTGTCAAAGATTAGTTGACCATAAATCTGTGGGTTTATTTCTGGATTTTCTATTCGATTCCAGTGGTCTGTATGTCTGTTCTTGTTCCAATACCATGCAGTTTTGATGATTATGGCTTTGTAGTATAGTTTGAAGTCTGGGCGTGTGATGCCTCCATTCCCTTCTTTTTTTTTCAGGAGAGCTTTGTCTATGCGGGTTTTTTTGTGATTCCATATGAATTTCATCAATAATTGTTCTGTTTCTTTGAAGAATGACATTGAAATTTTGATTGGAATAGCATTGAATCTGTATATTGCTTTTGGTAGGATGGCCATTTTAATAATGTTTATTCTTCCAATCCATGAGCAGGGGATGTCTTTCCATTTCTTTGTGTCTTCTTCTATTTCTTTTAACAGTGTTTTATAGTTTTCTTTGTATAGGTCCTTTACCCCTTTTTTTAGATTTATTCCCAAATATTTGATTTTTTTTTGTTTCAATAAAAAAAGGGATGGTTTTTTTGTATATGTGCTGCCGAAGCGAGCACAGGGATGGTTTTTTTGATTTCTTCTTCTTCAGATTTATTGTTTGTGTATAGGAAGGCTACTGACTTTTGCGTGTTGATTTTGTATCCTGCCACTTTACTGAACTGATTGATGAGTTGAATTAGTTTTTCTGTGGAGTTTTTGGGGTTCTCTATGTATATTATCATATCATCTGCAAATATTGATAGTTTGATTTCTTCTTTTCCTATTTGGAGTCCTTGGATGTCTTTCTCTTGTCTTATTGCTCTGGCTAGGACTTCCAGTATTATATTGAAAAGCAGTGGTGAAAGTGGACATCCTTGTCTTGTTCGAGATCTTAATGGAATTGCTTTCAGCTTTTCACCATTGAGAATGATACTGGCAGTTGGCTTGTCATAGATGGCCTTTATGATGTTGAGGTATGTTCCTTGTATCCCAAGAATTTCAAGGGCTTTTATCATGAATGGGTGTTGCACTTTGTCGAAAGCTTTCTCAGCATCTATTGATATTATCATATGGTTTTTATATTTCTTTTTGTTGATGTGTTGGATAACGTTGATTGATTTTCGGATGTTAAACCATCCTTGTGTCCCTGGAATGAATCCTACTTGGTCGTGGTGAATTATCTTTTGGATACATTGTTGGATTCTGATAGCTAAAATTTTATTGAGGATTTTTGCATCAGTGTTCTTTAGGGAGATTGGCCTGTAGTTTTCCTTTTTTGTGTTGTCCTTGTTCGGTTTTGGTATTAGTGTAATGTTGGCTTCATAGAACGTGTTTGGTATTGTCCCTTCCTTCTCAATTTTTTGGAAGAGTTTGTGAAGGATAGGCACTAATTCGTCTCTGAATGTTTGGTAGAATTCATTTGTAAATCCATCAGGTCCTGGGCTTTTGTTTTTGGGGAGGTTTTTGATTACCATTTCAATTTTGCTGCTTGTAATTGGTCTGTTTAGGTGTTCTATTTCTTCTTTATCTAGCTTTGGGTGATTGTAGAGTTGTAGGAATTTGTCCATCTCCTCTAGATTGTTAAACTTGTTTCCATATAACTGTTCATAGTAGTTACTGATTATTCTTTTGATTTCTGCTGTGTCCGTTGTGATTTCTCCTCTTTCATTGATGATCCTGTTTATTTGTGCTTTCTCCCTTTTTTCCTTTGTGAGCCTGGCTAGGGGTTTGTCTATTTTATTTATTTTTTCAAAGAACCAGCTCTTGGTTTCATTGATCTTTTAGATTGTTTTTTTAGTTTCAATTTCATTTATTTCTGCTTTGGTTTTTATTATTTCTTTTCTTCTACTGGTTTTGGGTTTTTTTTGTTGTTCTTTTTCTAGATCTTTGAGCTTCGAGATTAGGTTGTTTCTTTGAGTTCTTTCTTGTTTCTTGATGTGAGCTTCTATTGCTATATATTTTCCTCTTATTACTTCTTTTGCTGCATCCCATGCATTTAGGATATTGGTGTCCTCCTTGTCGTTCAATTCAAAGAATTTTTTAATTTCTTTTTTGATCTCCTCGTTAGTCCAGTGGTCTTCCAGTAGTGTGGCTTTTAATCTCCATGAGGTAGGAAAGTTCCTTGCCTTCTTTTTATGGTTTATTTCTAGTTTGATGCCTTCATGGTCAGAAAAGATGGTTGATATGATTTCAATCTTGGTGTATCTGTTGATGTTTGTCTTGTGCCCCAGTATGTGATCGATCCTGGAGAATGATCCGTGTGCGCTTGAGAAAAATGTGTACTCCGTTTTTTTGGGGTTTAGTGTTCTATAGATGTCTGTTAAGCCCAATTGCTCTAGGTCCTTATTTAGAGCTTTGGTTTCTTTACTTATTTTTTGTCTTGTTGATCTATCCATTGTTGATAGTGGTGTGTTGAAGTCTCCCACTACGTATGTGTTTTCTCTGATGTCTGTTTTCAGAGAGGACAACAGTTGTCTGATATATTTTGGTGCTCCTTCGTTTGGTGCGTATATGTTAATGAGTGTTATTTCTTCTTGAAGTATTGTCCCCTTGATCATAATGTAGTGACCATTGGGGTCTCTTTTTATCTTTTTGAGTTTGAAATCTGTTTTATCTGATATAAGTATAGCTGTTCCTGCTTTCTTTTTTGGTCCATTTGCTTGTAGGATTGTTTTCCATCCTTTAACTTTGAGCCTATTTTTATCTTTTGTAGCTAAATGTGTTTCCTGGAGACAGCAAAAGGTTGGGTTTTGTTTCTTAATCCAGGCTGCAACTCTGTGTCTTTTTATTGAAGAGTTTAGTCCATTTACATTTAGAGTTAATATTGATATGTTAGCATCTGTATTTGCCATTGTGTTTGTCTTTCCTTTGATTTTATTTATTTATTCTTTTAATAACTTCTTTTTTTTTTTGGCCTTCTTTCATTGTTATTCGTCGCTCTGAGGTTCTGGCTTTAGGATTCCTTGTAGTATTTTTTGGAGTGGGGGTTTAGTTGTAATGAAATTCCGGAGTTTCTGTTTGTCTGGGAAGGTCCATATTCTTTCTTCAAAGAGGAAGGAGAGCTTTGCGGGATAGAGTATTCTTGGTTGACATCTCTTTTCTTGGAGTCTGTTGACTATGTCCCTCCACTCTCTCCTTGCCCATAGTGTTTCTTCGGAGAAGTCTGATGTCAGCCTGATTGGCTTTCCTTTGAATGTTATCTGTTTCTTCCCTCTTGCCAGCTTCATTATTTTTTCCTTGTCCTGGATTCTTGGGAGCTTTACTATTATGTGTCTTGCTGTATTTTTCCTTTCGTCGTGGAAGTTTGGTGTTCTTCTTGCTTCTTGTATATCAATTTTCAGCTCCTTCTTCACATTTGGGAAGTTCTCTTCAATTATCTCTTTGAATATTTTCTCTGTTCCTACATCTCTCTCCTCTCCTTCTGGTATTCCTATAACTCTTATATTTCCTTTCCTCATGGAGTCAGATAATTCCCGAAGTCTTTCTTCGTTCTTTTTCCTTCTTACTTCTCTTTCATTTTCCGTTTTGGTTCTTTTTATTTCTGTGTCTTGAAGAGTATTTATTCATTCTTCTATTTCATCTATTCTGCTTTCATTGCTTTTCCCAGAATTCTTTAGTTCTTCCATTAATTCTTTGATCTCCTGCATTTCTTTTACTTCCCTCTTTAGGGACTCAATTTCATTCTTCTGACTATTGTTTTCCCTCTTTAGGGACTCAATTTCATTCTTCTGATCATTGATTCTTTTTCCCTTATCATTGTTTTCCTTTATGACTTCTGTCAGTTTTTTAATCATGGCAATTTTAAATTCTCTTTCTGGAAGGCTCAGAAGTTCTTCCAAGTTACTGTCGTTGCAATCTGGGGGCTGGTTTTCTTTTTGTGGTGTGCTTTTTCCCTGGGGAGTTGCTAGGTTGCGTGTGGTTCTTCTACTCCCTACTGTCTGTTTTCTAATTTGCCGTATGCGTTGGGACACTGTGTTGTTGGGACTGGCCGGCATCTTGGGTGAGCTTCTCTGCTCCCCTCTGGTTCCTCCAGGAGCCATATGTCAGTTTCAAGCAGACTTTACTGGAGAAAGGTCCCTGTTTTAAAATGCCGATGTGGGGACACACTCCCCTGTGCGCCTGGTCTGCCCCAGCGGTGGGTTCCTGCTCCCCCTCTGGGCTTGGACTGCAGGCCAGAGGGGGTCTGGCGTGGGTGAACTTCCCCCGCTCACCTCTGGCTCCTGAGGAAGCCTTCTGCAGGTAGTCTTTACTGAAGAAATGTCCCTGTTCTAAAATGGTGATGTGGGACACACTCCCTGCACGTCCGGTCTCAGGCACACTCTTCTGCGCGCCTGGTCTGCCCCGGCTGTGGGTGCTCGCTCCCCCTGTGGGCTCAGACTACTGGTCGGAAGGGGCCCGGCATGGGCTAACTCCCCAGCTGGCCACTGGCTCCTCCAGGAGCCTCTGCTGGTTTCAAGTCACTACGTGGCGCCAGAGATCTCTCCTAGAGCCCTTGGGGAGCTGATTTTCCACCCCGTGGGACAGGGAACAGAGCGGGAATGGTAGGGTAAACCTCAACGGCTTTGGGGTGCTGTGTCTGCCTTGTGCCCCACTGTCGTGGGGAACCCACGCCCCTAATTTCGTGCCCCGGGTCTCAGTTCCAAAGCCCTCAGTTCCAGGACGCAGGCTGTAGCCCAGTTCAGTGGCGCGGGAATGGCGCCTTTTGAACCCCGCTCCCGTGCCTGGGTGCCTGGTTCCTGCTCACTCAGTGAGGGCCTCCGCGCGTCTCCCCGCACGCCTAGGTCGCAGGCGCAGGGACCTGGGCATCTGCGATCCGGATCCGCGTTTGCTTTTCAACCGCACTGCTTTTCTGTGAGGTTGACAATACTTCTCTGAGAGTCATACAGATTCAGGGCACTCCCTATAAAAACACACTGTGGTTCTTTTTTGCTGCTGTTACTTTGGTTTTAGTTTTAGTTTTTGTCTTTGTAACATTGGCCAATTTATCCTAAATTCATCTGAACATCAAGGCATCCAGGACAGCCAGAATAATCTTGACAAAGATCAACCTTGCAGGATTCACATCTCGCCATTTCAAATCTGACTGTAATGGTCAAGAGTATGAAAAAATACTCACATAGAGATAGACATACAGATCAATGAAATATAACAGTCCAGAAATAAATGCATATATTTATACTCAATTAATTATAACAGGTGTCAAGACAACCCAATGTGCAAAGAAGAATCGTCCTCTCAAATGAGGGTGGGGGAAAGCACATACCCACAAGCAAAAGACTGAATTTGGATAGAGAAAAATAGTATTTGGGGGAGGAGATCAACAAGGCGGTGAAGAAATGCTAGGAGTAAGTTCTCCCATAAAACAATTAATAGGGAGGAAAAGTGGCAGGTCCCTGGGAGAACAGGGCATGGAAGATAAAGGGGTGATGCTGGCAAACTGCCCAAAGAGGAAAGCTGCAATAAAAGAGATCAAAGCATCAGAACCCTGCTCCCCTCCCCCACCCACAAAGCCAGCAGACTGACCAACAGAAAGGAGGAAAAAAAAAACAAAACCAAAAAACAAAGAACAAATTGAGGTCAGGCTTGCAAGTGAGTGGAAAGGAACAACTGCAGGCACTGCACCCCATGACCAGGAACTGTGGAGAACCATGCGGGAAGTGCCTTGGAAGTGAGCGAATAGCACCAGGCAATGGCAAACTAGGAGCCCTTAGAGGAAGATAAGGGCTCTGCTGAGAGACTTGCAAATAGCCTAAGGCCAGCTGGTAAGCTGGTGTGGAAAAGCATGTGCTGGAAAAGCATTCGAGGATCATGGCTGCCTAGGTCCCTGCACCTATGACCAGGGATTGTGCAGAGACATGCGGGAGCTGGCAATGAGGTGATTGACCTTCACTGGGTAAACAAATACCAGGCACCCAGCAGGGAAGCGGGGTGCAAAGGGTGCCATTTCTGTGGACACTGAACTGGACTACCTCCTGTGACCTCAATCTGAGGGCTTTGGAACTGGGAATGGGGCATGAAATTCAGGGCTTGGGATCCCCATGAGAGAGCAGGGCACAGGGCAGACACTGCACTCCCACACTATTGAGGCACTCCATGCCACCCCCACTCTGTTCCCCAGAGATCCAAGGGGGAGAAAAACACAGCTCTGGAAGGATACTAGGAAAAATCTATGGCGCCATCTAGTGATCAGTACAAAATCACCAACTTCCTGATAGTTGGAAGCCAGGGATCCCAAAACCACCCTCAGGCTCTGAGAGGGAGTGGGTCCTGCAAATGAGGGTGAGATGGTAGAGTTGTGGAGCAAGATCCCATTCTGGAACTGAGAACTAAACACAGGATCTGGGGCATGGGATGCACCACAACAGTGGGCACTGCACAGGGTGACAGCCAGTGTTTCGGATCTGAGAGCCCTGAAATTGAGAACTAGTGTACAAAATTCAGGGCATGGGATCCAAACAGCTAAGTGCACAACACCAGTGAATGCTGGGCAGGCACAGCACCCAGCATGAGCTACACCCCTGTGTTGAGGTGCTGCCCTCCCCACCTCCTTTTCTCAGAGAGAATAAGCTACTGGGAAAAAGCTCAGGTTGGCAAGTACAGGTCTCTGGAGCCACCTAGTGACCAGAACAAAATAACCAACTAGCTGATTCCCTACTGGAACTGAGTAAATGCAGATGGAGGGAATTGTAAGGGACAGTGGTGCCCAACAACACAGCCACACATCAACACCCTGGTCGAGCAGTGCTGGACTCGATCTGGTAAACAGTTTCCAACACCCCAGAAGGATACTCAAAGAGATGCAAAATTCAAAAGAGATGCCCAACACCTGTGACACAATGTTCCAACCCATAGAAATAATTAGAAAGCAAACAGCAGGGAGAAGGGAAAATATTAATAACCAAGCAAGGCTGCAGGGAAAGGACACACCACAAAAAGAAAAACAGCCACCAGATCGCAACAATGACATGGAAGAACTTCTCTGCCTGTTGGATAGAGAATTAATAATCATCATGATTAAAAAGTGTAAAGAAAATGAAAAGGAAAAAAAAATGATATGAGACAAATAATCAATGAACTGAAGAACAAAAATGAGACCTTAAGAAAGGAAATAAAAGAAACGTAGGAGATTGAAAGATTACTGGAGCAGATAAAGAACTCTGGGGAAAGGAATGAAAACAGAATGGATGAAATGGAAGACCATATCAGTACACTCGAAGATACAGAAATATAAAGAACTAAGAGAGAAAAGGAGAGAGAAGTACAAAGGAAGAATGAGGATACTCTTCAACAATTATCAGATTCCATGAAGAGAGGAAATACAAGAGTTACAGGCATTCCAGAAGGTCAGGAGAGAGACAAAGGAACTGAGAAATTATTCAAGGAGGAAACTGAAGAAAACTTCCCAGCCATGAAAAAAGAGATGAATGCAGACAGAAGAAGCGAGAAGAACACCCAATTACCACAATGAAAGCAAGACACGTAATAGTAAAGCTTGCAAGAGTCCAAGACAAGGAAAAAATAATGAAACTGGCAAGGGGGAAGAAACAGATAACTTATAAGGGAAAACCAATCAGGTTAACTTCAGACCTCTCTGAAGAAACACTATGGTGGGCCTCTGTGGTGGCGCAGCAGGTTGAGCACAGTGCTATGAAGCTGTCCATAGCCTCTACAGTCCAGGTTCGATTCCCCGCTGGCCAGGGAGCTACCCAAATGGCACGGCAGACCTCGCCTCTCTTCCCGCTGCTCCACTCAGCAGTGCTTTTGGTTGTCTGCCTGTTCTGCTCCCCATTCTGTCTCTGGTGAATTCTCTTACTCTCCCTCACCTCTGGCCTTGAACCCCATTCTTATGTAAATAAATAAATCTTTAAAAAATAGTTTAAGAAACCCTACAGGCAAGAAATGAATGGAGTAACATATTCAACAAACTTCAAGATAGCAAATGCCAATCAAGAATACTTTACTCTGTAAAGAACTCCTTCTCAGACAAATAGAAACTCCAGAAATTCATTAAAACTAAACCCCCACTCCAAAAAATTCTACAAGAAGCCCTAAAGCCAAAACCAATAGAGGAATGAATAAGAGGAACAGAAAAAAGCAAGGAATAAACTCACAAAAGACAAACAAAATGGCAAATATGGATGCCAACATATCAATATTAACTATAAATGCAAATGGACAAAATTCATCAATAAAAAACACAGAGTTGCAGCCTGTATTAAAATCCAGGCCCACCTGGTGGTGCAGGCCTTTGAGTGCAGGTCTGTGAAGCTGTCCACAGCCTCTGCAGTATGCGTTCAATCCCGGCCAGCCTGGGAGATACCTACATGGCGTGGCAGTCCGCTCCTGTCTCACCCACTGCTCCCCTCAGCAGTGTACTTCAGTCAGTCTGCCTGTACTGTTCCCCATTCTGCCTCTGGTGAATCCTCTCACCCTCCTGCATATCTGGCCTGTACCTCAGTTCTTGTATGCATGAATAAATAAATCTTTAAAAAGCAAAACAGAAAAACAAACAAAAATCCAACTTTCTGCTGTCTCTGGGAAATCATTTCACTACAAAATATAGACATAGACTGAAAGTAAAAGATTGGAAAACAATCCTACAAGCAAATGGACAAAAAAGAAGGCAGGAACAGCTATACTTATCTCAGATTAAATAGACTTCAAATTTAAAAAAGGTAAAAAGAGACATAGATGGGCATTACATTAATGTCAAGGGGACAATACATCAGGAAGATATAAGACACATCAACATATACTCACCAAATGAAGGAGCACCAAAATATATTAGACAAGTATTACCAGCTCTGAAAACAGACATTAAAGAAAATAATATATAGTGGGAGACTTCAACACCCCACTCTCACCAATGGACAGATCAACAAGATAAAAAAATAAACAAAGACACTAGAGCCCTAAATAAAAACATAGAACTCAGGAATTTAACAGACATCTATAGGACACTGTACCCCAAAATAACCAAGTACACATTTTTCTCAAGTGCACACGGATCATTCTCCAGAATCGATCACATACTGGGCCACAAGACAAACATCAACAGATACAAGAAGATCAAAATCATTATTATCTTCTCTGATCATGAAGACATCAAACTAGAAATAAATCATGAAAAGAAAACAAGGAACCATCCTACTTCATGGAGATTGAAATCCACACTACTGGAAGACCACTGGACTAATGCAGAGATCAAAGAAAAATTTAAAATTACTTTGAGTAGAACAAAAAGGAGGATGCCAATTTCCAGAATGTATGGGATGCAGCAAAACAGTAATAAGAGGAAAATATGCAACCATATAGGCTCACATCAAGAAAAAGAAAGAACTCAAAGAAATAACCTAATGTCACATTTCAAAGAACTAGAAAAAGAAGAACAAAAAAACACCTAAAACCAGTAAAAGAAAGGGACTAAAAAATAAAAAAAGAAATAAATGAAATAGAAATTAAAAAACAATCCAAAAGATCAATGAAAGCAAAAGTTGGTTCTTTGAAAAATTAAACAAAATAGAGCCTACCCAGTCTCACACAAAAAAAGGAGAAAATACATATAAATAGGATAATAAACAGAAGAAGAGAAATCAAAACAGAATCACTGAAATCAAAACAATAATAAGAGATTACTATGAACACTTATATGCAAAAAATTCAACAATCTAGAAGAGATAGAAAAATTCTTAGAATTATATAATCATCCAAAGCTAGATAAAGAAGAAATAGAATAGACCAATACACCAACCTAAATAGACCAATTACAAGCAGCAAAATTGAAGCAGCAATAAAACACTCCCCAAAAACAAAAGCCCAGGCCCAGATGGCTTCAGAGATGAATTCTACCAAATGTTCAGCAATGAATTAGTGTCAATCCTACACAAATTCTTTCAAAAAATTGAAAAAGAAGAAATAGTACAAACACGTTTTATGAAGCCAACATTACACTAATACCAAAATCAAACAAAGACAACATATGAAAAGAAAATTGCAGGCCACTCTCCCTAATAAACACTGATGCAAAAATCCTCAACAAAATTTTGGCAACAGAATCCAAGAATGCATCAAAGGGATAATACACTATGATGAAGTGGGATTTATCCCAGGGGCACAAGGATGGTTCAACATATGAAAATTGATCAGTATAATCCTACACATCAGCAAAAAGAAAAAGAAAAACCATGTGATCATATCAATAGATGCTGAGAAAACTTTCGACAAAGCCCATCATCCATTTATGATGAAGGCCTTTGAAATTCTAAGGATAGAAGGAACATACCTTAACATGATAAAAGCCATATATGACTAACCTAAGCCAATATTATTCTCAATGGCAAAAAGCTGAAGGTATTTCCTTTAAGATCTAGAACAAGACAAGGATGTCCTCTCTCACTGCTACTCTTCAATATAATACAGGAGGTCATAGCCAGAGCAATAAGAGAAGGACATATAAGGAATCAAAAGAGAGGAAGAAGAAGTAAAACTATCACTATTTGTAGGTGATATGATAATATACAGAGATAACCCTAAAAACTCCACAGAAAAACTACTCAAAATAATCAACCAGTTTAGTAAAATAGCAGGATACAAAATCAACACACAAAAATCAGTAGCCTTCCTATACACAAACCATCAATTTGAAGAAGAAGAAATCAAGAAGCATTCACTTTTATAATTGAAAAAAAATCAAATACTTGGGACTAAATCTAAGAAAAGTGGTGAAGTACCATACACAAAAAAATTATAAAACACTGTTAAAAGAAATAGAAGAAGACATAAAGAAATGGAAAGACATCCCCTGCTTATGGATTGGAAATATTAACATTGTTAAAATGGCCATCCATTTTACCAAAAGCAATTTACAGATTAAACATGATTCCAATAAAAATCTCAATGACTTTCTTGAAAGAAAGAGAACAAATACTGATGAAATTCATAGGAAACCACAAAAAAAACCACGAATAGCCAAAGCCCTACTCATCTTTATGCTACTATGAAATTGAGCAGAATTGACCAAATGAATCACCTGATGTAAAAAGATTTCTTAGTAAAACTTACTCAAGGGTGAACAACAACATGAGTAAACCAGTAGCGAAATGACACTGATTTAACATCTATAAACAGATAAGAAACGGGGACATACAGGAAACAAAAAAGACCTTGCTTTTTTTTTTTTCTCAAAAATCTTACCATTCAACAGATTGAAAACAGCAATTTCATACCACATTTTCTAAAGAAAACAGAATTCCAAGACACTTTCACTTACAGACATGAAGTTCTATAAAAATAAACGAACCTGAAAAAACCTTGGATGGTTTCACTATAGGAGGAATATAGGGGACCAAATAAGACTTCAGGGGAAAAAAATCATAATATTACTAAATACAGCACAACAAAACAAAAACAGACTATTATAAATCAGAGACATCCTGCAGGGGAGGAGGCAGGAGAAGGATCAGAGGGAAGGAGGGAGGAGCACAGGGGACTGAGGTGATGGTGCACGGAGGCATTGGTGAAGGAAACTCTATGGGGAATACAGTTGGGCGGGGGGGGGCAAACATTGTTTAAAATGAACGATGTGAAATATATTTTAATTAATTAATTAATTAGAAATATATAAAAATATTAAAACAAATAAATTAAATTAAAAAACAGCATCACAATTAGAGACACAAGTATCAGTTGCTCAGTTTTAAAGAGAATGATGAGAAAATTTGTCACGGTTAACAGAAGTCATTATCTCTTCAACACTTATATCTTGGCTGTGCCCCTATTCAATTCTTTACACTTCCCAGTCAAAGATGTGCCTTTTACTCTTAGCAGGATTATTAAGCAGCCTGGTCCAGTTTTGAGAAACTAAAACTGCAGTTGGGTGGGATTTAAGGCTTCGTTTTTGAGAACCTAACGCTGGGCTGGGAGGTGTCGCAACCACTGGTCATGCCTGAGACCACACCCAGCTGTGCTTTCCTCTCCCACCACCACAGGCAGGAAGAACTTAACCCTCATTTTGCTCAAATGCCTCAGCCTTGCTGTCATGACTGCACATGATCCGCTGTTCTCCACTTGGGTCCACATGTTGCTGGTGGACGTTGGAAACATTTTGGTACAAGAGGGAGGCAGTGATTTCATCAACAACCTCCATAGCAACAAAGCAGCTAAGTCCATGTGTCTGTCTCTAGAGACTTGCATGTGGGCAGAAAATGAGGCAGCATGCCCCCACCCCCCCAAACCATCAAATACCTATTAGACAAAGTATTTTTTGCCTCCTTGGGCTACCCATCCTCCTCTGCTGGAAGAGGAACACCTCTGCCCTCCAGCCAGCCTGCTGGGGAACGTGTCCCCTTGGTATAAGGCCAGTCTCCTTTCTCGTTACTCCTTAGACGTCCATGGAGAAGTGACCTCTGCATTTTGGCGGAAACTCCTGTGCTGCAATGATGTTTATGCCTTTCTGTTCAAGGACACAGTTTAAAAATTGCTATATGTTTTAAGAAATAGGTATGGTTCTTGAAAATAGTCACCAGAACTTTTTGGTGAATGGAAGGGAATTGCTTGGAGAGTTGCTTCTCCCTCTAATATAATCTTTTACCATCCCAAGTGGTTCCCTTTCCAGGTCTTGTTTTTTTTTCCTGTAAGGCAATTTGCTCTAATATTATTTCTTGGTGTGACACTCATAAATGTGAGTGTTCTAAGGAATCAGTGAGCATATCTGGGGTGTTAAAGTCTGTAACAACTTGTGTTTTCTGACAGGCTCAGGAGGAGAGATCACCAGAATGTTTGGGGAAGATGATTTGCGATGCTAAGGGGATAGTCTTCAGGGATTGGTAATGATGATGCTAAAATGAAGGTGGGGGTGTGCAGGCTGACCCAATAGGGCTGGGTTGTCTGCCTTCCCGGTGACATCTGCAGATGGCCCCTGTCACCTCCTCCACAGGGGCAGCGGGAACAGCCACTTCCAGGGACAGGTCAGAGGAACTGTTTCATAATTTAGGAAAAACTACCTTTGAGATCTAACTCTGAGCTGAGAAATAATTTCATAAACATCCATGGGGATGGATATGCCAAGAGTTCAGTCACAAGACAGGTGGATCCCTGAGCTCCAAACAGAAGCAAGGAGTGCGATAGCCCCCTGGCCCCTGCTGGGCTCTGTGGATGCTGGGTTGTCAGAGTAACCTCTGCTGTTGTCCATGGTGAACACTGCTGATGGCATAGAGGCCAATAACTATGCCACCAGCTTTTTTTTTTTTTACATCATTGTTCATTTTTTAAAAGGGTTTGCTTCCTCCCTGCCCCCCGCTTTTCTAAAAAAAGAAATAATTTAATGTAAGGCCACCTGTCTAGGGAAGCAAGACTCTCAAATCAATCTCCTTAAGAATGAATTTTAGGGGTCTCCCTGGTGGTGCAGGCGGTTGAGTGCATCCTCTGTAGTGCGAGTTCACAGGTTCGATCCTGGCCAGCCAAGGAGAAACCCACATCGTGAGGAAGACCTCTCCTGTCTCGCCTGCTGCTCCCCTCAGCAGTATATTTCAGTCAGACTGCCTGTTCTGTTCCCCACTCTGTCTATGGTAAATTCTCTTAACCCCCACACCTCTGGCCTGTTGCCCAGTTCCTGTATGCATAAATAAATAAATCTTAAAAAAAAGAATGATTTTTTGGGTAGTATTTATGAGGTGAGGAACGTAAAGTATAAAAATACAAGTTGCGAGAGTAATCTGTAGCTTCCTGCTGAATCATGGTGTAACTAGAATACGGGTCCAGGACTGCAATGAAATTCAGCACCCCTTGCTTCTGAATGTTGTTGTTTAATCATCAACCAGGTACCTTAGTTACATTTTCCATGGCTATTTTCCTATCTGGGCAATGAGCAATCTCCTTGTATATAATGACTGTTCTTTTGGGCCTGCGCTCTGGAACATAACTTGTTAATTTATATGAAAACCTGTTCTTTTCCCCCTTTAAAATGGGTGAGAGTAGGAAGGGGAAGGAGAGATCAAAACAGGGGAGGGAAGAGCACAAGAGACTGTGGTGATAGTTCACAGATGAACTGGTGGTGGGAATTTTGCAGGACCTACACCTGAGAGGAGAAAGCATACATTGTACAAAAATGAACAATGATGTAAAAGATTGATAAATTCATTAAAAAATAAAAATGGATCAGGAAAAAAATATAAGAAACTTTACAAATATCTGTATATGTCTTTTCTACATGTATGTAAATGTTTAACATAGATAACTTCTCATACACATTAACTATTGTGCAACACATGAAAATAAAAACCCAATATAACATAGACTATGTGTGTCATACCCATTCTATTCAAAACATAAACTACATGTACATGTATGTGTATATATGCATGTATATAGGCACTTACTGAGTTAATATTGGTTAACATCATTATTTCTGTTTTAGAGGTACAGGATCTCCCCCTCTAGGTATTGTTACTACACCACACCCAAAGACGACTTTGGGTAAAATATTCCTGGTTGATAATTTTTCTTTGAACACTTCAATTTATTCACATCTTTACTATTATATTTGTTGCATGTTCTATATTTGTTCCATGAGGATGTTCCTTTACCTAGATTTCATTTTTGGTATTGGTGCTCCCTTATTTTTAACATCTGTTGGTAACTTTTTTTTGAGAATATTCTCTTTTTAATAAAATTTTATTTATTTGCCATTGATTTACAAAACAACATAAATTTCAGCAGCTGTTAGTAATTTCAAAAGGATTGGTAAGAATGACTTAGGTCACTGTTTTCACTTATGCACCTTACTCTACCCCAGACTCAGACTTTCAAACCTTTGAAAGGAAATTTCTTAATAATCTGTTCATATTTTGTGCAGATTAAACTTGTATGTTAGTAATTAAGTATTTCAAAAATAAAGTGACATTAAACTTGTATGTTAGTAATTAAGTATTTCAAAAATAAAGTGACAATAATGTACTATGTGTGATATATGTTATTGCTTAATCCATATCAAGGATAATAAACACTAATTATAATTTCAAAAAAAACAACATAAACTAAATACTGAATATATCAAAATATAAATATCCAATATGTAATTTTAGATATATTATGTCATACACATATATTTTATATATGTAAGTGTATGTGGTTTCTTTCCATTGATCTGACAGTGTATATATATATGCATTATAGAATTGGATGACACTTATAATAGGATATATATATAAAAGCACACAGATACATAAATTTGTAAAATGTATTTTTAGGTTTTTATGAAAGAGCGTCTTCAGCCAGGTATATATTAGAAATGTGAAATATGCATGAGAAATACATTTAATGACGTAAGATAGGCAAGAAATATATATATATATGTAAAACTCTGTTATCCTGCATATGTTTACATACTGTACAGCAGCACGAGTTCAATCCCGGCCTAGGAGATACCCACATGGCACAGCAGAACTCTCCTGACTTGCCCACTGTCCCCTCAGCAGTGTATTTTAGTAGATCTACCTGATCTGTTCCCCACTCTGTCTCTGGTGAATCCTCTCATCCCCCACCTCTGGCCTGCACGCCAGTTCTTATATGCATAAAAAAAAACACTTTAAAAAAATAGAATGGACAATAAACGCATGAGAAGATGCTCACATCACCAGTCATTAGAAAAATGAAAAACAAAACTACAACGGGATACCACTTAACAGTCATTAGGACAGGTAAGCTTAAAAATGTGCACAATAATAGGCACAGAAATGGGAAACACATACATGGCTAGGGGAGATATAAAATGGTGCAGCTTCCTGGAAAAACAGACAGTTCCGTTAGAAGTTGAAGAGTTTCCACATGATTCAGCAACTCTACTCCTAAGTATATACTCCACACTTGATGTAAGCCAAAAGGCAGAGAAGCCGTCTCCTAAGTATATATTCCAAAACTGAAACACACTCCACAAAAACTTGTACAGAACTGTTCTGTACAAGTGGCATTATTCTAATTAGCCCCAAAGTGGAAACCCAAATGTCCATCCAGTGATGAATTGGCAGAGAGTGTGTAAAATTCACAGAGGGAAGACCAACCTTGCAGGATTTACCTCTTGTAATTTCAAATCTATGTGACTATATTCATCCATAAAAATGTACAAAATACCAATTCATGGGCCAACATTGATGAATTTTGGAACACTGTATTAACTGACAGAAGTCAGACACAGATTTCACATTTTGTATGATCATTTTTGTTAACTGCCTAAAACAGGCAAATTCAGAAAGAGAAAATAGTTGAGTTCCCATGGGAGTATAAAAGTAGGGGGAGGAGAGTATTGCTTAAAAATATGAGGTCAGTGTGTGAGGAGATGAAAATGTTCTGGAATTTAAATAGTGGTAACTTGTACAGATTTGTGAGTACACTATAACTTTCACTGGGGCAATTTATAGAAGTAGGTTTTATGCTCTACAAAATAGATCTTTTTTTTTATGTTTTTATTTATTTATTTATTTGTTTGTTTGGTTTATACATGCACTGGGTACAGTCAGAAGCGCAGGAGGGTGAGAGAATTCACCAGAGCCAGAGCAGGGAGCAGAGCAGGCAGAAGGACCGAAGCACACTGCTGAGGGGAGCAGCGGGCGGCAGGAGAGGTCTGCGCGCCATGTGGGACCCTCCTCCGGTGGCCGGGGAGCAGCCGGGGATTGAACTGGCACTGCAGAGGCTGCGGGCAGCTTCGCAACCCAGCGCTCAACCACTGCGCCACTGGGGAGGCCCCTCTACAAAATAGATCTTGATAAATAATTCAATTCCTTGGAAAAAGTATCCACATACGCAAATAAACAAGAAAATGTGACCCATAATAAAGAGAAGAATCAGGGGCCTCCCTAGTGGCTCAGAGAGTTCAGCAAGCACTGTGAGGCTACTCACAACCTCTGCAGCACATGTTTGCTCCCCAGCTGGCCAGGGAGCTGCCCACATGGCACAGCAGACCTCTCCTGCCTCACCTGCTGCTCCCCTCAGCAGTGCATTTCAGTCAGTCTGCCTATTCTCCCCACTGTCTCTGGTGAATCCTCTTACCTCCAGCACCTCTGGCCTGTGCCCAGGTTCTTGTATGCATAAACAGATAAATCTTAAAAAAAAAAAGAAAAATTAATCAAGATTTATCAAGACTGATACAGTTGTTAGAAGCAGAAAATAGAAACTGTAGGTGTTAGGAGTTGGTGCCTCAACTCCGTCTGGGGTTCCCAAAGACCACACGGAGCCAGAGATGCAAAAGCAAAAAGGCTTTATTGCCAGCTTAAGCTGGGGCCCAACTCTGCCTGGAGTACTGACACAGCAGTCTCACCAGGTTGAGAGAGGGACCCCCTCCCAGAGCAACCAGCTGTTTTTGTACTTTGTTGACAGGATGCATGAGGGGTCTTTTCACACCTGGGACAGGGTCCACCCTGATTGGATAGCTCTCATGGTGCCAGCTAGGTTTCGTTTACCCTTGGCTTGTGGTTTTTGCCCTGAAACGAAACTAGGGCACAGCTGTGTCCTTCAAAATGTCTGTTTTTCCTCAAAATGGCTGCTATCTTGCTATGGCTGCTATACCTAGTTTTTTAATATCTTACATAGGTAGTTATTTTAACTGTATTTCATAAGTTGCAAAGTTACAGAGACACTTGAAAGTAATTAAAAAGACCCTAGAAAACTCTGGCACATGATATAAAGCTACAATGTGAGGGATTAATGATTGATTTTAGCTTGCAAGAAAAACAATTAGGAACTAGAAGGCACAGCAACAGAAACACTAGAAAATGAAACCGAGGGCCTCTCTGTGGCACAGTGGATTCAGTGCCCCACAGTGGAGCTGTCAGCAGCCTCTGCAGTGCTGGTTCCATCCCAGGCCTGCCAGGGAGCAACCCACATGGCACGGCAGACCTCTCCTGTCTCACTGCTGCTCCCTTCATTAGTGTGTTTCAGTCTGCCTGTTCTGTCTCTGGTGAGTCCTCTCACCCCCACACCTCTCCTGTATCCCAGTTCTTGTATAACTAAATAAATCTTTAAAAAAAAGAAAATGAAACCGAAAGAGAATGAAAACCAAACATTGGCCAACTATTTGCAAGCTGCGCCACTGGCCGTGTGCACAGGAGGATGAACAGGGGAAGGAGCAGCAAGAACATGAGGAGAAATAACAGCTGGAAACATGTTAAAGCTTTCCCGGAAACGACCCCGGGCGCCCCCAGGGGAAAGAGTGACCAGATGTGGGTCTTCCCTGCCCAAAGTGGACTCAGGGAGAGAATGAAGAGGGGGAGTTTTATTTACAAAAGTAGCTAGAGAACAGAAGAACACGAGAGGCAGTGTGCGTGTGTGTGTGTGTGTGTGTGTGTGTTCATTGACCAACACGTGATCAAATACTATCAGTCGTGCTAACAACAGGCACCGGCACATGCAGAAGCTGAAACTCCATGGAAAAGAGCTCCTTAGTTCTACAGCAAGCATGACCCCCCCAAGGAGAAGCCCCTTCGCGGCATGCTGGGACTTGTAGTTCAAGGCTTGCGATGGGGTTGGGGGGGGGCGGTGGGGAGAACAGGTTGTCCAAAGCACCCGGATTGGGGCGAGACCAAGAGTTCAGTTCCTGGTGTTGCGCGGCTCCTCCCTGCTTTATGGAGATACATTCTGTATCAAGAGCTCCAAGCCCACTAATTTGGAAATTCAGTGACTCCATTTCAGAAGCAAGGGTGTACTAAGAGGTGGGAGGGGGTGTTCCTCCTTAAGTTTAGCTTGTCCTCTTTGATTTCTCAAAATGATCTGAAGGAAACAGTGAAATAACATTTGTTTTTAAAGTCTGACGGGTGAACACGCAGGTTGGCATCACGCTACTTTTTCATCTTCCACCAGCATCACCACAGTCACTGCAGAGGAAGCTGCAGGGGGAGGGGGATTCTCTGGCTCTGCATCAACCTGGCCCCCAGGATCCCTGATTCTGTCTCCCCCTCCTCTGCTCCCCGGGCAGACCCGCCCCCACCCCACAAGGACACCCTCATTCCCTTCTCTTTACTTCCCTTATAGGGTAAATGGTTTTCAGGCTGTTCTGCCCTCCCACCATTAGGATTGCCCTGCCTGATGGGACACCTACAGTTATTACATTGTTGCAAACTGCCTTGTTTACTTCCATGGGCCATGGGAGGAGTATTGAGATAGCCAAAGAGAGAGGGGCAGGAGAGAGAAGGAGAGAAAGAAGCCAGAGAAGGCAGAGTGAAGGCTTACCTGGGGCCTGGAGTCCTACCAGCTTCCTGGCCCCTGGGCACTGCTGCGTGCCATGTACCTGGTTGCTGCAATGCATGTAAAGCTCAGTAAAAGCCTGAAAATGCCACTGAGGTCTCCCAAGACTCTCCTTTACCCGTCTGCCGGATCAGAAAACCTGCACTGTGGCCACCCTGCCACACACTACAGTTGGCTTAAATCAGCAGGATGTTCTGAAGCAGATGGGTATGGAGCCCTCCGAAGATGTCAGGAGGGACTGAGGAGGAGCAGACTGTTTGCCTGTGACAACGCTGGACATGCCATGGCAGCACAGGAGATGATCAAGTTCCTGGAGCTGTGGAAAGAGCTAAGGATGCTGCAGGAGCACAGGAGGTGGATAAGGTCCCGGAGCTGCAGGATGAGACCTCACCTGGAGGAGCAGATGGCCTGTGAGGACCAGCCCACGACCCCTGAGGCAGCGGAATCGTTGGGGAAGAAAGGACCACAATTCGGAACTTGCCCAGTGCTGATGCAGGAAAAGACTGATGTACTTGGACTGAATCCCGGCAGAAGGCAGAGGAAGTTTGGCAGGGTAATGCTTCGTATTTGGGACCCTGGAGGAGTATTGTTTGTACAGCCCAGGAGTTGGGACTCTGGGGGTGGCCGGTGGGCCTCAATGGCCAAAAGAAGCCGGTGTACTGCCCAGCAGCTAGGCAGAGGAAAAAAGCCAACTTCAAAAGGGAACAGCTGGTGCTGAGATTGGGAAGCCCTGAGAGGCTGTTAAGCAGCCTAAGTATGTTAAAGAAGGCCAGTGAGTCTCTTAAAAGCTTCAGAAACAACCCAAATGCCTCAAAATAGATGACTGGATCAAGAAGATGTGGTCCATATACACAATGGACTATTACTCAGCAATCAAAAAAGATAAACTCATGCAATTTGCAGCAACATGGATGGAGCTGGAAGGGATCTTGCTCAGCGAAATAAGCCAGAAAGAAAAAAAAAATAACGATGGTCTCACTCATAGCAGAAATCTAGAAAACCTGAATAAGGGACCAAGACAAAGAATAACTATAATAAATAAAAAATCAAAATCAAAAGACAACTATAAACCAGAGACACACTGTTGGGGGGGGTGGGGAGAGGAGGGATTGGGGCCAAAATAAGGGGGGGTGCAATTGTATGGGGAATATACAAAAAATTGTTTAAAAAATCATCTGTGGGTGATGCCCTGCTCATTGTTGAGTAAGTGTGAGGAGTTGAGGATCCCGTCCTTGGGGGATGGGTGGGGAACATGGCTTGTGGTGGAGCCCACAGCCAAAGTGGGGACTCGAGAGGCCACATGTGGAGCTTGTATCCATGGATCCCCAACCCATGTGCTTGTGCAATGGATTGGCCCGAGTGCAGGGGTCTGCGTGTGGCATTGATGGCTATGAAAGCCGCGTGTTGGAGTGACTGCAGACAGAAAACCCTGAGGACTGGGCGATTACCCCCCAAAGTACAGAATCGCCAATCCAAGAGTGAGCACATCCTGGGGGTGGATGCGGTGTGAGGCTTGTGGCTAAGACCACAGCCGGATGGTCCCCCCCTTGAATGAGTAGTGCCTTCGGCAGCAGAAGTGGTGGATCATCTGTTGGTGCCAATAATTGTTATTTGCCACCAGGTTCATGCCCTGCCTGGAATTATTTGTGTTCTGTTGTATTTTCTTTCATGGGCCATGGCTGCATTGTTTATATTTGTTAAGGGAAAACTGTATATAATATATAGACTGTATAGGAGAAAACCCTGAGGGGGTGGATTTTAGGGTAAATGGTTTTCAGGCTTTTCTGCCCTCCCACCATTAGGATTGCCCTGCCTGATGGGGCACCTGCAATTGTTACATTGTTGAAAACTGTCTTGTTTACTTCTGTGGGCCGTGGGAGGAGTATTGAGATAGGAATGGAGACAAGCAGGAGTGAAGGATGAGCGAGAGAGGCAGGAGAGAGGAGAGAAGGCCAGAGAAGGCAGAGTGAAGGCTTGCCTGGGGCCTGGAGGCCTACTGGCCACCTGGCTCCCGGGCACCCCTGCATGCCGTGTACCTGGTTGCTGCAATGCATGTAAAGCTCAATAAAAGCCTGAGAAAGCCACCGAGGGCTCCAGGACTCCTCCTTTATCTGGTCTGCTCCAATCGTAGGAAACCTGCCCTGTGGCCATCCTGCCCCTACACCTGCCCAGTCAGACTCATTTTCTCCCATTTCCAGACCTCACTCCGAAGGCTGCGGGGGGGTTGGGGGTGGGAGGGTGGGGGTGTCTGACTTGGGGGGGCCAGCAGGGAGGGGGCAGAGTCAGCACTGGGGTGGGGCTCCTGCAGGGCAGGGTGAGGGGGGTGTGGAGGGTTCAGTGGGTGCAGGAGGAGGTCAGGAGGAAAGAGCCCCCAGTAGGCTCTCCCTGGAGCTTTCCTTCCCATAGATGCTGGGGGGGCCCTTGCTTGTTCTCCTCCCTCTGCGTGCTGTGGGGACTGGAAAGCGCAGCCCCCCCTGTTGAAGCAGCCCCTGCCTCTGTGCTCTCGTTTCTCATCTGCGGGCGTCTCCTCAATAACCGACCATCCGGTGAGAGAATCACCCAAGAGCATGGTGGGTTGTTCTTAGGCAAGAGCCAGTCATGACAAGCATCTTTATCAAAAGACCTGGACATAAGTCCTGAAACCATAAAATATATAGAAGAAAATATAGGTAAAACACTACAAGACATACATTGCAATAACATCTTTAAAGACTCATCTCCCAAAGCAAAGAAAGTCAAGGAAAATATAAACACCTGGGATTACATCAAACTGAATTGCTTCTGCATAGCAAAAGAGACATTAATCAAAACAAAGAGACACCCCACTAATTGGGAAAAAAAAAATCTTTGCACTCCAGTAAACTGATAAGGGACTGATCACAAAGATACACAAAGAATTCTCATGACTCATAAACAATCCAGTCAAGAAATGGGCAGAAGAACTTAAAAGACATTTCTCCAAAGAAGAAATGCAAGTGGCCAACAGGCATATGAAAAAATGCTCAACATCCCTTATAATCAGGGAAACACAAATTAAAAACACATTGAGTTACCACCTTATACCAGTAAGAATGGCACATATCAAAAAACAAGTAATGACAAATGTTGGTGAGGATGTGGAGAAAAAGGAACTCTCCTACATTGCTGGTGGGAGGGCAAACTGGTCCAACCACTATGGAGAGCTGTGTGGAGTTTCCTCAGTCTACTAAAAATGGAGCTACCATACGACCAGGCAATTCCATTCCTAGGGATCTACCCACAGGACACAAAAACATTGGTTCAAAAGAACACCTGTACAGTGCCTCCACTGGTGGCGCAGCAGTTGAGCACTGGGCTGCGAGGCTACCCGCAGCCTCTGCAGCGCGGGTTCAATCCCCGGCCACTGATAAGTTTCCCACATGGTGCGCAGACCTCTCCTGTTGTCCCGCTGCTCCCCTCAGCTGTGTATTTTGTCGGTCTGCTTATTCTGTTCCCCTCTCTGACTATGGTGAATCCTCTCACCCTCCCGCGCTTCTGACTATAACCAGTGCTTGTATAAATAAATAAATCTTTACAGAAAAAAAAAAAAACCTGTACACCTATGTTTATAGCAGCACTATTTACAATAGCTAAGCTTTGGAAACAACCCAAAAGCCCAAAAATAGATGACTGGATCAAGAAGATGTGGTGCAGATACACCATGGAATATTACTCAGCAATCGAAAAAGATAAACACATGCAATTTGCAGCAACATGGATGGCGCTGGAAGGGATCATGCTCAGCGAAATAAGCCAGAAAGAAAAAGAAAAATATTGGATGATTTCACTTATAGCAGCAATGTAGGGGAGCCCAATAAGACATCAGTGTAAAAACAATAATAACAGTACAAAACACAACAAAGCAAAAAATGGATAATTATAAACCAGAGACATCCTGCAGGGGAGGAGGAGGGAGAGGGATCAGAGTGAGGGAGGGAGGAGCACAGGGGACTGAGGTGATGGTGCACGGGTGCATTGGTGAAGGAAACTCTGAAGGGTGTGGGGAAGCAAATATTGTTTAAAAATGAAGTGATGTAAAAAATAATAATAAAAAAAGGAAAAGCATCTTTATCAGAGAGAAACTTGCCCCACAGCCTTTCATCACTTTAGTTTCCAGGACGATGTCGCTGACAATGCCAGGGACAGGCTGTCACTGAAATTCCTGCATCCTCACAGGCAACCGCCCTTGTCAGCTCATGGGCTGTGCAGAGCTGGATTTCATCCTCTGCTATGTGTTCCCTATGGATGGAAGTGGGCACTGAGGTGGAAGACAGCCCCAGGTGCTGCCCTGCCTCCATCCTGCTCACCTGTGGCTCAGGAATGTCTCCTCCTCAGGGGGCCCAGGGTAGAGGCCCTAGTGGGGTGTTAACATTTGTTGTTGCTTGAATGTCTGCAGCACCCACAACATGTACACAGGGGGTGCTCTGTGAGGGGGTTTGTGCTCAAATCATTCACGCCACTCCCTGGGAGCCTCCCGTGGACCTGAGTAAGGAGAAAGAAGTGACCATGGGCACCACTTCTGGGAAAAGAGACCCTCCATGTCCCTGTGGAAGCTCCACTACATGGCAGCCCTCTGCCTGGGTGCCCCTCTTCATATCATTTTTAAAAAAGATTTATTTATTATTTATGTATACAAGAACTGGGGTACAGGCCAGAGTTGTGGGGGATGAGAGGATTCACCAGAGACAGAGCAGAGAACAGAACAGCCAGACTGACTGAAATACACCGCTGAGGGGAGCAGCAGGTGAGACAGGAGTGGTCTGCTGCGCCATGCGGGTTTTTCCCTGGTGGGCTGGGGATCGAACTTGTGCTGCAGTGGCTGCGGACATTTTCACAGGTTGCATCTCAACCCCTTGCACCACCAGGGAGGCCTCTCTTCACAGGATTTTTAGAATGTGTGGCCCAGGTTGAGTGTCACTGTGTTATCAGGTAGCTTCTCAGATGACCGGAGTACACAGCAAGGGACAAGGGCCTCTAATCTGAGTAAGTCCAAACCAGGAAGGAATCCTTTCCTCTGGCATTTCTGAAGTGAAGTTCTAATTTTTTTTTTTTTCCTAGAGAAATGGAGACCCAAAAATGGAGTAAAACTTCCTGGGATTCCACAAAGATTAAATGATGGTGGCCCAAGAATCAATCGCTCATTAGCAGGTCACACATGTGAAAGTGTTTTGCATCTTTATATGCATTAGCATCCTCAAAACCCTGCTTTTGTGCTCCGTGCCTCAGGTTTTGTGCCTGAGCACTTCTCACAACAATCTGGGAGTAGAGCCCCAATACTGTATTGAGGAAACCAAGGTTTAGAAGGATGGTGTCACTTGTCCAGTTTTAAACAAAATCAAAGCAGACATAAATCAGGCTCTGCATTGGAAGTAGAAAAATTTATTTTTATCTCCATCTAGTACCTTCATCAGACCTGGCATGTCCATCTAACTAAAACAGGCGCTCAGGAGTGGTAGCATCATGTGAAAACAACCAACCCCACACATTCCCTCCATCCTCTGAGAGTTCGGGGCTGGAAGAACAGAGAAGTAGGAGAAGGACGGCTGAAATACAAGGTTGCAGGAAGGAGCAGTCTGAAAACTGAAGTCCCTGCCTGTGGACAGGAGTGAGTCATAATAAAGAGAGGGAAGAATAATCAAAATTTACCAGGACTGACACACCTGCTGGAATAAGTAGAAAAGGTCTTTTAGGCAGTTTTATACCTGCATTCCATGTTCACAAATCACACACACCTAAGAGGATTATATTTTTTTCAAAGAATTTATTTATTTTTGCATAGAAGAACTGGCATATACGTGAGAGGTATAGTGGGTGAGAGGATTCATCAGAGACAGAGTGGGGAGCAGAACAGGCAGATTTAATGAAATACACTGCTGAGGGGAGCAGCAGCCAAGACAGGAGAGGTCTGCTGCGGCATGTGGGTTAACTGCCTAGGATCTACTCAAAACATCAAGGTGGATCTTCATGGTGGTAGCCTTGACACTTAACCCTTAGGCCATCAAGAAGGTGCTAAGAGAATTTAAAGACCCAAATTGAACTTCTACAAAAGGAAACTAGGGCATATGACAGAAAGGTACATGATGGGATCAGTGACTGATTAGACACTGCAAAATAATCAGTTAGGAACTAGAGGCACAGGACTAAAAACTACAGAAAATAAAACTTAGAGACAGAAGGAAAACACAACAAAGAGCAGGCATCAGTGAGCTGTGCCCCTGGCCTTGGGGTAGAGAGGAAGCTTGGGCAAGGAGCAGACAGGACTGAGGAAATAACAGCCAAACATGTTTAAATTGGGTGAAACCTAGAAACCTACTAATCCAGGCATCTCAGTGATCCCATGTCAGATTATGGCTGCACTGAGGGGCTGCAGCTCATTCTGCCTTCAGTCTCATCCTCCCCTTTCATTTCTGAGAACAGTCTGATCCAATAATGACATGTTCACTGTTCTGAATCTGACAGTGTATCTGCAATAAACTCGCTAAGTCTGGTCGTTCTCTGCACTTGGGTGTCACCCAGGACTACAGTTCAGATGAACCATCCACATGGCAGTGGTGAAAAGAATAGAGGCCACAGGCTTATCCTCTGGGTTTTGCAGTTGACAGAGGCAACTACAGCTTCACCTCCTCCCCACAGGGGGCTTTTAATGGCATCAAACACACTGGAGCACTTGGTCCTCCAGGCCGCTGGCCACCCTGCTGCTCAGAGAAGGACCCTTGGAAATGAGGCCTCTGACCCCACTGAAGAGGGATGGAGAGGACGACTTGTGATCATGGCTTCTATCTTGCTCCCCCAGCACAGGCTGATGATGTACAGCATTTTGAGTCTTCACACCCATTCGTTCCATGCAAATATATTAATGATCATTTACTGAGAGCTCAGCACTGTTCCCAGGATGGGAAAATCAAGGTAAACTAATGAAATTTCTACTCTACAGTGTTTCCACTACATTTCTTTTTGATTAAAGATTTATGTATGCTGGGCCTCCCCAGTGGCGCAGCGGTTGAGCGCTGGGTGGCGAAGCTGCCCGCGGCCTCTGCGGCGCCGGTTCGATCCCTGGCTGCTCCCGGCCACCGGAGGAGGGTCCCACATGGTGCGCAGACCTCTCCTGCCGCCCGCTGCTCCCCTCAGCAGTGTACTTCGGTCCTTCTGCCTGCTCTGCTCCCCGCTCTGACTCTGGTGAATTCTCTCACCCTCCCGCGCTTCTGACTATACCCAGTGCATGTATAAACAAAACAAACAAACAAACAAATAAATAAATAAAACATGCCTCTATTAAAAAAAAAAAGATTTATGTATGCATACAAGAAGCAGGATAAAGTGGATGAGAAGATTCACCAAGACAGATGGGGGAACAGAAAAGTTGGACTAAATGAAATACACTGCTGAGGGGAGCAGCGGGCGAGACAGAAGGGTCTGCTGTGCCATGTGGGTAGCTCCCTGACAGATCAAACTCATGCTTCAGAGGCTGGGGATAGCTTCACAGTGCAGTGCTTAACCCCTGGCGCTGCCAGAGAGGCCCATCTGTTATATTTCTATGAGGGTTAAACCAAGGGGAAAATTAACTCATTTCCTGATGCATCTGGCAGGGGCAGGAATAAAGAGGAACGATTAACCCTGAGAAAGGGCCGGAGAGTATCATAGAAGGAGGCCTTTGCGAGAGTTTTGATGTGGGAGCCAGCTATCAGGTGTAAAAGGACATACATCCAGCCTCACAGACCAGAAAGGCCCCTAAATCTGGGATGGATCATGAAGGAGAAGAGAAGGTGAAGTACAGTCAGGTGAATGTGGTCATTGTTTGTGCACTTGATGGCCCAGAAAGCAGACTGAGGCTCCAGCATCCCCTCTATGTCCCTGGCCACACTCTACAGACAAACTCCCAAATCACACTCAGCTCCGTCTCCCACGTCCACTGCAAAGTAATGTCTCCCTGAGGTGAAGCCCTCACAGCCCAGGACACAGGGTCACACGCTAAACCTCCTAGAAGTGTGAAGCTTCTTCTCAAGGGTGTGTCCATAGTCATTCTTCTCCGGTCCTCAGACAGAATTAGGTTGCTGCCCTGACATCTCTGGTTGCTCCTCTGATGTCCCTGGTTGCTCTCCTGATGTCTCTGGTTGCTACTCTGATGTCCCCAGTTGTTCCCCTGACATCCCGGCTGCAGGGACTGAAAAGCTCCTCCTGAAAAGCCAAAATTGTGGTTAGAGGCAGAGATGAAGTAGACACAATTCCTCACAGTGAAGGACACTCAGGTGACCTGGTGCTTCATGCCTCCACAAATACTGTTTAATTGATTACAATTTATTTGTAAGAATTACATACTAAGAAAATTATTAATAATGACGGCTTTAGAAAGAAAAGGAATAATTTAGGGGCAACATAAGCTCATTTCAGAAATACTGAACCATAATGTAATGTCTTGTGTAAAAGAGAACAGTAGATAAAAATACTCAGTGAAATCTGAACACCAGTTACATTAATTCCTGCTTTTCCCTTCGATGTGTCTTTATGGATCAAGCTCAGAGACATTCTTAAATTGCTGGCGGTATTCACTTGTCAGGACAGGGGAGAGGAACCACACACACCTTCAGATAAGATGCTCTTATCTCAGTATAGATGCTCTAAATTATGTGCCCGCCCCCAGCAGGGTCAGCCAGGGCTTGAATCAGTACCTCGACAGTCCTGCAGCAGGTAGGACTAATAAAGATGTTAAGTAGAGTCAGATGAGTGCAGTTCAGGGGGGATCACAATGGAGGGAGACTGCAGGGTGTTTGCATGATCCCTGCCTCCTCATCTTCCCAGTCTTGTTAAACTCCTTCCACGTGAGTGTGGACATAACCTGAGAATTGCCTCTGAGCAATGGCAAACATGATGGGATGCGCCACTATGGCCACATTTCCTTACATCAGACCCCATATAACAGTTGATTTAATTTAAAGACCTACACCCACACAAAAAGGAATTCCTCCAACAACTGGAAGAAGATGGGGGGGGGATTATTCCCCACATTGTCACCAGATGACACACAGCCCAGCCAGCACCATAACTGCTCTTTGTGACCCCACCTGAGCTGTGCCCAGATTTCCCACACGCAATTCTCTGAAAGAATGTATGTGCTTAGTTTTAAGCTACTAAAGAGTTTCGCAGAAATGTATACATGAAAAAGTCAGACAAATAATTTCTGGTTAGGGCTAATTTAGCAGAGAAATGAGTTAGGTGGAAACATTTAGCTTTTTAAAATTTCCTTTGAACTCTGTAATTGTGGATGAGGGATTGGAAAATGTCATTTGGATCAAGGTCCTAAAACTATTTGCATCATCTACCTTTCCGCATTGTTCTCAGACTAACAGAAATATCAACTGTAAACTTTATGGCCCAGTTACTGTACTAAGCTCCTTACAATGGTTGATCCACTTATTTTTATGACAACAGTAAAAGGGAAACTGGAATCAAGGAATTGATTCAACTAGGGGGACAAAGTTAATCAATGGGTGAGCAGGCATTTGAAGAGTCCTCATTGGCCCCTATGTCCCTGAGGAAGCACTGAAGTGTCCTGAACCCTCCACTGGAACAATGAAACAACTACACAGCCTGCCTGTCTCTCAGCCTGTCCAGGGCTAGGTTGTGAACATGCTTAGCACTGAATTTAACTTCTATCCCCAGCACTGAAGAAGAATTCTTGACTTTCCATACCTTCGTAGGTCTTAAGCTTTTTCCTCACATCAAAGTAAAGCTCAGAATCAGTGCAGTCAGTGTGAGGCTCCACAGACACGGACGCTGGCACTGAACTCCTAGACTCAGAAGAGGATGGATTTCTTCAGCGGGACATCCCGTGAGCTCTATGCACTCAGACCCCTTCCCTCCAAATAAGGATAGCGCTTACCTGCTCATGGTGTCTTTCTTGTCCTACAGAGACAGAAGGACAAAAGGTGAGTTAGGGAATCCCCATGTCATGGGGCTTGGCATGAGGGGTGTCTCTGTAAACCCTCCATCCAACAAGGAAACCAGTGAGTCCCTCTGATGCTGATGGACGCCCAGGTCTGATGAGTCCTATCCGCGCCCCTGAGGGCCCAGAACAAGGCAGCAAGTTTATCTTCCCAGAGCCCAGTAACCTGCTCACTGAGAGTATGATCACTGCAGCGTGTGGGCAGCCTGAGGAGGAGGCCAGGAGACCCTATGCTCCTGCTGCAAGATGTTCCTTCAGGGATCTGCCTGCCTTCAGATGAGTCTACATTAAATCAGTGATCACGCAGGCCTTTCCTTAGTTAAGAATCCCCTTACAGCTCATGAGAATGGGCCACTGCAGTGGTGGCAGGTGGCCCATGCAGGTGGAGCACTTAGGTGACATGAAAACTCAAAGTTTTCAGTAGGACTGAGTGGCAACTAAAATAAACAGCTCCTGCAATTAATGTTTCTGGGGTCGATATCTCACACATCAAAAGGTCCAGATGGCCTATTGGAGCAAGTGAGCTACCCACAAACAAGGGAGGACATTCAAATGCATGTGGTTGTCCAACAACTGGTGGTTTAACCAGTCATCTTGAGGAGTCTCTCAGGAGAGAGTTTGACAAACAGGGATCTGTGCATATGGGACTGAGATGAATCCTTATTGAAAAAAAAGAAAATTGTTCTCTTTTAAAATGTGTTTCCGGGGCCTCTCTAGTGGCGCAGCGGTTGAGCGCTGGGTTGCAAAGCTGCCCGCAGCCTCTGCAGCGCAGGTTCGATCCCCGGCTACTCCCTGGCCACTGGAGGAGGGTCCCACATGGCGCGCAGACCTCTCCTGCCGCCCGCTGCTCCCCTCAGCAGTGTACTTCAGTCCTTCTGCCTGCTCTGCTCCCCGCTCTGGCTCTGGTGAATTCTCTCACCCTCCCACGCTTCTGACTGTACCCAGTGCTTGTATAAATAAATAAATAAATAAATCTTAAAAAAAAATCAATCAAAATTTATCTAGAGTGATACAGTTGTTATAACCAGAAAAAGAATCTTTAGGTGTTTAAGTGCAAGTTCCAAAGTTACACAGACACCTAAAATTAAGTTAAAAGACTCTAGAGGGTCCCCTGGTGGTGCAAGGGGTTAACACAACCTATGACGTTGTCTGTAGACTCTGCAGCATGAGTTTGATTCCTGACTGGCCAGACAGCAAGTCACATGGCACGACAGACCTCTCCAGCCTCTCCCGCTGCTCCCCTCAGCAGTGTATTTCATCTCTCTGCCTGTTCTGTTCCCTGCTCTGTCTCTACTGAATCCTCTTACCCCCAAACATCTGGACTGTACCCCAGTTCTTGTATGCATAAATAAATCAGTCTTTAAAAATAGAAATAAAAAAGTAGAAGGCACAGCAACAGAAACTCTACAAAAAGAAAACTAAGGAGAATAAACCAAATAATGAGAAAATTAATTGTGAACGCTCTCATGGCAACTGCACCAGCCATGTGTACAGGAGGAGGAACGGGGGAAGGAGCAGAAAGAGCATGAGGAGAAATAACAGCTGGAAACAGGTTAAAGCTATGTGAGAATGGCACATATTAAAAAAACTAGCAACAACAAATGTTGGCAAGGGTGTGGAGAAAAAGGAACTCTCCTGCACTGCTGGTGGGAGTGCAAACTGGTCCAACCACTGTGGAGAGCTGTGTGGAGATTTAAGGACCTACTAAACATAGAGCTTCCATAGGATCCAGCAATTCCACTCCTAGGTATTTACCCAAAGGACACAGAAACATCAATTCTAAAGAGCACCTGCACCCCTATTTTATAGCAGCACTGTTTACAATAGCTAAGCTTTGGAAACAACCCAAATGCCCAAAAATAGATGACTGGATCAAGAAGATGTGGTACAGGTCTCCCCGGTGGCGCAGCGGTTGAGCGCTGGGTTGCAGAGCTGCCGGCGACCTCTGCGGCGCCGGTTCGATCCCCGGCTGCTCCCCGGCCACCGGAGGAGGGTCCCACATGGCGGGCAGACCTCTCCTGCCGCCCGCTGCTCCCCTCAGCAGTGTACTTCGGTCCTTCTGCCTGTTCTGTCCCCCGCTCTGGCCCTGGTGAATTCTCTCACCCTCCCGCGCTTCTGACTGTACCCAGTGCATGTATAAACAAAACGAACGAACAAACAAACAAATAAAAAAAAAACATGCCTCTAAAAAAAATAAATAAAAAAATATATAATAAAAAGAAGATGTGGTACATATATACCATGGAATATTACTCAGCATTCAAAAAAGATAAACACATGCAATTTGCAGCAACATGGATGGCGCTGGAAGGGATCATGCTCAGCGAAATAAGCCAGAAAGAAAAAGAAAAATACCGGATGGTCTCACTCATAGCAGGAATCTAGAAAACTTAAATAAGGGACCAGGAAAACGAATAACTATAAGAAAGTGAAAATCAAAATCAACAAAAAACTATGAACCAGAGACACTTTTAGGGGGGCGGGGGTGGGAGGGGAGGGATTGGGGTCAGAATGGTGGGGCTGCAATTGTATGGGGAATATAAAAATAAAATTTATTATTAAAAAAAAGAAAAATAAAAAATAAATAAAAAAAAAAGCTATAGCAGAAAAAAAACTGGACAACCCCAGGAGAAAGCAGGGAACAGGGTGCAGGCCAGCATGCAAGAGCAAGGAAAAAATGAAGGGGGGTTGTTTTGTTTACAAAGGCTAAGAGAAGGGGGGAGACAGAGAGAGGGAATGGAGAAAGGGCAGGAGGGGAAAGGGACTGGGAAGGAAGGAATTGAAGAGCTTGAAAGGGCCTGGGAGGTGGAGAGTGAGGGGCAGGGTGCAGGAGAGAAAATAGAGGGGTTTGGGGAATAGGGGATGGGAAGGGAGGGGAATGGTGAAAAGAGAAGAGAGAAAACAAGAGGGAGGTAGATGGGAAAAGAGGGGGTAGGGGGAGAGAGGGGAAGGAAGGATAGACAAAGGGGAGAGAGAGGGTGAGGGAGAAAGAGAGACAGGGGGAAGTAGGGGGAGAGAGAGAGGGAGGGAGAGAGATTGAGAGAGAGAGAGAGGGAGGGAGATAGAGAGAGAGATGGAGAAAGAGAGAGGGAGAGAGAGGGAGGCAGAGAGAAGGAGAGAAAGAGAGAAGGGAGTGAGGGAGGGAGAGAGGGAGGGAGAGAGGGAGGGAAGGAGAGGGAGGGAGAGAGGGACTGAGAGAGGGGGGGTGAGAGGAAGGGAGAGAGGGAGGGAGAGAGGGAGGGAGAGAGGGAGGGAGAGAGGAAGGAGGGAGAGAGGGAGGGAGGGAGGAGGGAGAGAGGGAGGGAAGGAGAGGGAGGGAGAGAGGGAGGGAAGGAGAGGGAGGGAAGGAGAGGGAGGGAGAGAGGGAGGGAGAGAGGGAGGGAAAGAGGGAGGGAGAGAGGGAGGGAGAGAGGGAGGGAAGGAGAGGGAGGGAAGGAGAGGGAGGGAGAGAGGGAGGGAGAGAGGGAGGGAAAGAGGGAGGGAGAGAGGGAGGGTGAGAGGGAGGGAGAGAGGGAGGGAAGGAGAGGGAGAGAGAGAGGGAGGGAAGGAGAGGGAGGGAGAGAGGGAGGGAGAGAGGGAGGGAGAGAGGGAGGGAGAGAGGGAGGGAGAGAGGGAGGGAGAGAGGGAGGGAGAGAGGGAGGGAAGGAGAGGGAGGGAGAGAGGGAGGGAGAGAGGGAGGGAAGGAGAGGGAGAGAGAGAGGGAGGGAAGGAGAGGGAGGGAGAGAGGGAGGGAGAGAGGGAGGGTGAGAGGGAGGGAGAGAGGGAGGGAAGGAGAGGGAGGGAGAGAGGGAGGGAAGGAGAGGGAGGGAAGGAGAGGGAGGGAGAGAGGGAGGGAGAGAGGGAGGGAAAGAGGGAGGGGAGAGAGGGAGGGTGAGAGGGAGGGAGAGAGAGAGGGAGAGAGGGAGGGAGGAGGGAGGAGGGAGAGAGGGAGGGAAGGAGAGGGAGGGAGAGAGGGAGGGAGAGAGGAGGGAGAGAGGGAGGGAGAGAGGGAGGGAGAGAGGGAGGGAGAGAGAGGGAGGGAGAGAGGGAGGGAAGGAGAGGGAGGGAGAGAGGGAGGGAGAGAGGGAGGGAAGGAGAGGGAGAGAGAGAGGGAGGGTGAGAGGGAGGGAGAGAGGGAGGGAGAGAGGGAGGGAGAGAGGGAGGGAGAGAGGGAGGGAGAGAGGGAGGGAGAGAGGAAGGAGGGAGAGAGGGAGGGAGGGAGGAGGGAGAGAGGGAGGGAAGGAGAGGGAGGGAGAGAGGGAGGGAAAGAGGGAGGGAGAGAGGGAGGGAGAGAGGGAGGGAAGGAGAGGGAGGGAAGGAGAGGGAGGGAGAGAGGGAGGGAGAGAGGGAGGGAGAGAGGGAGGGTGAGAGGGAGGGAGAGCGGGAGGGAGAGACAGAGGGTGAAAGGGAGGGAGAGAGGGAGGGAAGGAGAGGGAGGGAGAGAGGGAGGGAGAGAGGGAGGGAAGGGGAGGGAGGGAGAGAGGGAAGGTGAGAGGGAGGGAAGGAGAGGGAGGGAGAGAGGGAGGGAAGGAGAGGGAGGGAGAGAGGGAGGGAGAGAGGGAGGGTGAGAGGGAGGGAGAGAGGGGGAAGGAGAGGGAGGGAGAGAGGGAGGGAGAGAGGGAGGGTGAGAGGGAGGGAGAGAGAGAGGGAGAGAGGGAGGGAGAGAGGGAGGGAAGGAGAGGGAGGGAGAGAGGGAGGGAGAGAGGGAGAGAGAGAAGGAGGGAGAGAGGGAGGAAGAGAGGGAGGGGAGAGAGGGAGGGAGAGCGGGAGGGAGAGAGGGAGGGAGAGACAGAGGGTGAAAGGGAGGGAGAGAGGGAGGGAAGGAGAAGGAGGGAAAGAGAGGGAGGGAGAGAGGGAATGAGAGAGGGAGGGAGAGAGGGAGGGAGAGAGGGAGGGTTAGAGGGAGGGAGAGAGAGAGGGAGAGAGGGAGGGAGAGAGGGAGGGAGAGAGGGAGGGAAGGAGAGGGAGGGATAGAGGGAGGGAGAGCGGGAGGGAGAGAGGGAGGGAGAGACAGAGGGTGAAAGGGAGGGAGAGAGGGAGGGAAGGAGAAGGAGGGAAAGAGAGGGAGGGAGAGAGGGAATGAGAGAGGGAGAGAGGGAGGGAGAGAGGGAGGGTTAGAGGGAGGGAGAGAGAGAGGGAGAGAGGGAGGGAGAGAGGGAGGGAGAGAGGGAGGGAGAGAGGGAGGGAAGGAGAGGGAGGGAGAGAGGGAGGGAGAGAGGGAGGGAAGGAGAGGGAGGGAGAGAGGGAGGGAGAGAGAGAGGGAGAGAGGGGAGGGAGAGAGGGAGGGAGAGAGGGAGAGAGAGAAGGAGGGAGAGAGGGAGGAAGAGAGGGAGGGAGAGAGGGAGGGAGAGAGGGAGGGTGAGAGGGAGGGAGAGCGGGAGGGAGAGACAGAGGGTGAAAGGGAGGGAGAGAGGGAGGGAAGGAGATGGAGGGAAAGAGAGGGAGGGAGAGAGGGAATGAGAGAGGGAGGGAGAGAGGGAGGGAGAGAGGGAGGGTTAGAGGGAGGGAGAGAGAGAGGGAGAGAGGGAGGGAGAGAGGGAGGGAGAGAGGGAGGGAGAGAGGGAGGGTGTGAGGGAGGGAGAGAGGGAGGGAGAGAGGGAGTGAAGGAGAGGGAAGGAGAGCAAGGGAGAGAGGGAGGGAGAGAGGGAGGGAGAGAAGGAGGGAGAGAGGGAGGGAGAGAGGGAGGGTGAGAGGGAGGGAGAGAGGGAGGGAGAGTGTGAGGGAGAGAGGGAGAGAGAGAGGGAGGGAGAGAGGGAGGGAGAGAGGGAGGGAGAGAGGGAGGGAGAGAGGGAGGGAGAGTGTGAGGGTGAGAGGGAGGGAAAGAGGGAGGGAGAGAAGGAGGGAGAGAGGGAGGGAGAGAAGGAGGGAGAGAGGGAGGGAGAGAAGGTGGGAGAGAGGGAGGGAGAGAGGGAGGGTGAGAGGGAGGGAGAGAGGGAGGGAGAGAGGGAGGGAGAGAGGGAGGGTGAGAGGGAGGGAAGAGGGAGGGAGAGAGGGAGGGAGAGAGGGAGGGTGAGAGGGAGGGAGAGAGGGAGGGAGGCAGGGAGGGTGAGAGGGAGGGAAAGAGGGAGGGAGCGGGAGAGGGGAGAGGCAGGGATGGAGGGAGGAAGAGGAAAGCAGAGGCATAGGGATTGGTAGCAAGTGGGAAGAACAGGAGTTGGAGGAGTGGGCAGGTGTGAGCAGGGGAGGGGGTTATTGGGGCTGTGGAGAACAGGTGATCATATTCTATCCATACCCCTGAAATTGGTCTTGTTTGGGCAGTTGCAGTAAATTCTTCTGTAACGACTCGAGCTCTTGAGTTCAGGGGATTCCCTAAAAGGCACTGCAGTGTTTTCTGTGTTTTCAATATCACTCTGAAAGTCCCTAGAGTTTGGGTGGCGTAGGGTTATAGGTCAATTCGTGAAATTTAATACTGCACTTACTTGAATCGAAACTGCACCCACTTGTGGTGAACCACTCACTTCTGCCATTGCAGATCTGTATCTTGCCCCGAGACTTATCTGTATGAAATCTGTGACCATTTTGGTCATGATCAGCCCGTCTCAGAGCAGGACTGTGATGGAGGGCGTGGGGCCTCCTGAGTTCAACTTTTGTTAGTTCACAAACCATCTGAGGGAGCAGGAAATGTTGAGGTTCATTTTTAATTGAGGTTGAACATACAGGACTGTGGTACGCCACTTTTTCATCTTCCACCAGCATCACCACAGTCACCGCAGAGGAAGCTGCGGGGGGAGGGGGGGTTCTCTGGCTCAGCAGCAGCCTGGCCCCCAGGACCCCGATTCTGTCTCCCCCTCCTCTGCTCCCCGGGCAGACCCGCCCCACCCCACAAGGACACCCTCATTCCCTTCTCCTCACTCCCCCAGTCAGACTCGGTTTCTCCCTTTTCCAGACCAACCTCTGGGGGCTGCAGGGTGGGGGCTGGTGGGGCTGGGACCAGTGGAGTGGGGGGAGATGATTTCAGCACTGGGGTGAGGCTCCCAGAGGACGCTGGGTACAGAGTTAAGTGGGTGCAGGAGCAGGTCATGAGGAAAGAGCCCCCAGTAGGCGCTCCCTGGAGCTTTCTTTTCCCATAGATGCTGGGGGGCCCCTTGCTTGTTCTCCTCCCTCTGATTGTTGTGGGGACTGGAAAGTGCAGCGCCCCCTTTTAAAGCAGCCCCTGCCTCTGTGCTCTCCTTTCTCATCTGCGGGCGTCTCCTCAATAACTGACCATCCCATGAGAGACTCACCCGAGAGCATGGCGGGTTGTTCTCAGACAAGGGCCAGTCATGACAAGCATCTTTACCAGAGATCAACTTGCCCCACGGCCTTTCATCACTTTAGTTTCCAGGACGATGTCGCTGCCAATGCCAGGGACAGGCTGTCACTGAAATTCCTGCATCCTCCCAGGCAACAGCCCTTGTCAGTTCATGGGCTGTGCAGAGCTGGATTTCATCCTCTGCCACGGGTCCCTGTGTATGGAAGAGGGCACTGAGGTCAAAGACAGCCCCAGGCACTGCCCTGCCTCCATCCTGCTCACCTGTGGCTCAGGAATGTCCTCACCTCAGGGGGCCCAGGGTAGAAGCCCTAGTGGGGTGTTACCTTGAATGTCTACAGCACCCACTACATGTGCACAGGGGGTGCTCTTTGAGGAGTTTGTGCTCAAATCATTCATGCCACTCCCTTGGAGCCTCCCGTGGACCTGAGTAAGGAGAAAGAAGTGACCATGGGCACCACTTCTGGGAAGAGAGACCCTCCGTGTCCCTGTGGAAGCTCCACTACATGGCAGTCCTCTGCCTGGGGCCTCTTCACGGCCTTTTGCATATGTGAGGCCCAGGCTGAGGGTCACTGTGTTATCAGGCAGCTTCCCAGGTGACCGGATACACAGCAAGGGACAAGGACCTCTCATCTGGGCTAAGTCCAAGCCAGGAAGGAATCCTTTCCTCTGTCTTTTCTAACTGAAGTTCCCTCTTTTCTGGGGAAATAGATCCCAAAGAAGGGAGAAAACTCCCCAGGAATCTACAGAGATGAAATGATGGTGGCCCAGGATCCCTCATTAGCAGGTCACACATGTGAAAGTGCTTTGCATCTTTATATGAATTAACACCCAAAACCCTGTTTTTGTGCTCCGTGACTCAGGCTTTGTGCCTGAGCACTTCTCACAACAACCTGGGAGTAGAGCCCCAGAATCACATGGAGGAAACTGAGGCCTGGATGGTGTCACTTGTCCAGTTTTAAAGAAAATCCAATCAGACATAAACCAGGCTCTGCATTAGAAAATGGAAAAATTTATTTTTATCTCCATCTAGCAACTTCGTCAAACCCAGCATGTCCATATCACTAAAACTGGCACTCGGAGTGGCTGCATCATGTAAAAACAACCAGCCCCACACATTCCTGCCATGTGATGAGATTTCAGGGCTGGAAGAACAGGAAGTAGGAGAAAGGATGCTGAATTACAAGGCTGCAGGAAGGAGCAGTCTGAAAATGGAAGTCCCTGCCTGTGGACTGGATTGGTTCATAATTTAGAGAGGGAGGAATTATTCAAACTTTATGAGGACTGACACACTTGCTAGATTGAGTAGAAAAGGTCCTTTAGGCAGTTTTATACCTGCATTCCATGTTTACACGTCATACACACACCTAAGAGGATTATTTTTTTCAAAGCTTTCGCTTTTTTATTTTTGTGTTTAAGAACTCGGGTGTTGGCCAGAGGTACGGGGTGGGGCATGAGAGGTTTCACCAGAGACAGAGTGGGGGACACAGCAGGCAGACTGAGTTAAATACACTGCTGAGGGGAGGTGCGGATGAGATAGCAGAGGGCTGCTGCGTGATGTGGGTAGCTCCCTGCCTGACCAGGGACCGAACTCTGGCTAAAGTGGCTGTGGATATCTTCAGTGTTGTGCTTATCTCTTGAACCACCAGGGAGGCCCCAATAGATTCTTTTTTATTGCTGTCAAGACAAAGGAAAATGACGCTGGAGGTGGGAGATGACGGGATGGCACCTCTTAGGTGGTGACAAGGGGTAGTTGCAGTAGGTTTGTTGTGTGGATCCCCAGTGTGGTCTCTGGGCTGATGAGGGTCAAGAGTTCTCTGGCGATAACGTCTGTCCTTCAGGGGGAGAGGAGATGATGAGATGATATCAATGGATATCCACAGCTTGGCAGTAGGAGGAGAGCAGAGACTTTTCCTTATCTGACTTTTCTCAACAGGCTTCAGCTCACCATTATTTCATGTCAAAGATGCTCAGTGGAGGGGTCCATTCTGCCTCCTGCACTTCCAGTAACACCCCAGCCTCTAGGAGCAGGACAGGAGACCTTCTGCTGCTGGGGATGCAGGACACCGTAGCACTGATGCTATGCTCTGGGAGGATGCACCTGACATCCAGGCTACATCCTGGGCTCTGTGTGTTTGCGCCTGTGTGTGTATTTCCACTCCTGTGCTCGTTGACTTCACTACTCCTGTCCTAAATAGATGATTCAGAAGACTTCAGTGTCAACTAACATTGATGTTTTATATCAAAAAATTTATGGTACCGTTTGCCAACTTGGTGCCTTTGTATTTTTTCCTCATTGATGCCGTGTGACCAGGCTGACTACACCATGGTGCTGCCTTTGCCAAATCAGGTCAGGAAATGAAGATGTGACAAAGAGTGTACCTGTTTGTAGTGAAGGTCTATGGGAATATATCTGAATCATAAAAAGACTATCAACCATTCTGCCATGGATAAATATTTTTTGAGGTTTCCTAATATTTCAAGACAACTGGCACCAGCACAGTCGGGCACGTATCTTCTTTTCAGGTACTGAGGACACAGCAAAATTCCTATGTACACATAAGCTCCTCCACATCAAAAGCCTCTCACTAGATCTCTGTAAATCTCTCCCACGTCACTCTGTTATCGCCCAAGTAGACTCACTACGTTTGGTCATTGTCTGCACTTGGGAGTCACCCAGGAATACAGTTCAGATGAACCATCCACATGGCAGTGGTGAAAAGAATCACCACCAAGGCTTATCCTCAGGTTTTACAGTTGACGGAGGCAACACGGCTTCACCTCATCCCCACACATGTCTTTTAGTGGCAACAAACACACTTGAGCACTCACCCTTCAGGCCTCGTTGCTCAGTTAAGGACCCTTAGAAATGCTACCTCTCCACTGAAGATGGATGGAAAGGATGACGTGTAATCACTGCTTTTACCTTGCTCCTCCAACACAGGCTGGTCATCTACAGCATTTTGAGTCTCCATACCCATTCGTTTCATGCAGATGTATTAATGATCACTAACTGCAGCTCGGCACTGTTCCCAGGATGGGGAAATCAAGGAAAACAAATGAAATTTCTGCCCTGAAGTGTTTCTACTATATTTCTTTCTTATTTTAGAAGATTTATTTATGCATACAAGAACCAGGGTACAGCGGGTGAGAGGACTCACCAGAGACAGACTGGGGAACAGAAAGTTGAACTAATTGAAATACACTGCTGAGGGGAGCAGTGGGTGAGACAAGAGAGGTCTGCTGTGCCATGTGGGTAGCTCCCGGGTTGACAGGAAATCAAACTCATGCTGTAGAGGCTGTGGATAACTTCACATTGCTGTGCTTAAACGCTTGCACTACCAGAGAGGCCCATCTATTATGTTTCTATGAGGGTTAAACCAAGGGGAGAATTTACTCATTTCCTTATGCATCTGGAAGAGGCACAAATAAAATGGAATGATTATTAATGCTGAGAAAACATTAGACAGTTTAGAGACTGTCATGGAAGGAGGCCTTTGCGAAAGTTTCAATGTGGAGGCCACCTGCCAGGTATAAAAGGACACACCTCCAGCCTCACAGTCCAGAAACACCCTCACAATCTGGAATGGCTCCTGAGGAAGCAGAGAAGTTGCAGGACCAGTCAGGTGAATGTGGTCATTGTTTGTGCCCTTGATGGCCCAGAAAGCAGAATGAGGCTCCTGCATCCTCTTTACATCCCCGGGCACATTCTCCAGACAAAGTCCCATAAGTGTCCATAAGTCACTTTTCTCCAATGCTCAGACAGAATTACGTTACTCCCCTGACATCCCTGGTTGCTCCTCTGACATCCCTGGTTGCTCCTCTCATGTCCTTGGTTGTTCCCCTAACATCTTGGCTGCAGAGGCTGCAGCCCTTACTCCTCCTGAAAAGCTCAAAAATGTGGTTAGAGGCAGAGATGTAGTAGACACAGTTCTTCACAGTGAAGGACACACAGGTGACCTGGGTCTTTATGCCTCCACAAATACCGTTTTATTGATTACAGTTTATTTGTAACAATTACATAGTAAGAAATATCTTAATAATGTCTTAATAATGAAGGCTTTATAAAGAAAAAAAATTTTACAAAGAAAAAGAATTCTTTAGGGCAACATAAGCTCATTTCAGAAATACACTGAACCATAATGTAATGTCTTGTGTAAAAGATAACAGTAGATAAATCAACTCAGTGAAATCTGAACATGACTTACATCAATTCCTGCTTTTCCCTTCAAGTGTCTTTATTGGATCAAACTCAGAGTCACTCTTTTCTGAATCCCTTGGGGCCAAATATAAAAATTCAGAATATTTTTGAGGTTATAATGGAACAACGTACAGATGCTCTAAATTATGTGCCCACCCCCAGCAGGGTCCGCCATAGACTTGAATCAATACATAGACTGTTCTGCACCAAGTAGAACTAATAAAGATGTTATAGAGTCAGATGAGTACAATTGAGGGGTGATCACAATGGAGGGTGACTCCGGGGTGTTGGCATGATCCCTGCCTCCTCATTTTCTCAGCCTTGTAAAATTCCTTTCATGTGAGTGTGGGCATAACCTGAGAATTGCATCTGAGCAATGGCAAATATGATGGGATGTGCCACTATGATCATATTTCCTTACATCTGACCCCATATTACAGTTGACTTAAAGACTATCTCCTCAGCTCAGCTCATTTTCAAGAAATAACTGGCCATGTGGAAGGCCCAGGAGCCAGGTGATGAGTGGTTGCTTTTAGAAGCTGTGGCAGCTCTCAGGTGACAAGAATCAGGGCCTAAGTCCTACACTCACAAAAAAGGAATTCCGCTAACAACTGGAAGAAGATGGGGGGAGGATTATTTCTCACATTGTCACCAGATGACACGCAGCCAAGCCAGCAGTTTAACTGCTCTTTGTGACCCCACCTGAGCTGTGCCCAGATTTCCCACACATGGTTCTCTGAGAGAATGTGTGTACTTAGTTTTGAGCTACTAAAGAGTTTCTCAGAAACGTAAAAATGAAAAAGCCAGCAAATAATGTGTGGGTGGGGTATTTGACAGAGAACTTAGTTAGAGGGAAACATTGAGCTTTTTAGAGCCTTTGAACTCTGTAATTGTGGATGAGGGATTTGAAAATGTCATTTGGGTCAAGGTCCTAAAACTATTTGCATCATCTATCTTTCGTGTATTGTTCTCAAACTTCCTGAATTATTTACAGTAAACTTTATGGCCCAGTGACTGTACTAAGCTCCTTACAGAGGTTGAGGCACTTAATTTTTATGACAATAGAAAAAGGAAAAACGGAATCAAGTAATTGGTTCAACTGGGGGACAGCTAATCAATGAGCGAGCAGCATCTGAAGAGTCCCCGGTATCCTGTGTCCCTGAGGAAGCTCTGTGGCATTATGACCCTTCCATTGGAACAACTACACAGCCTGTCTGTCTCTCAGCCTGTCCAGGGGTAGGTTGTGAATGTGGTTAACACTGAAGTTAACTTTCATCCCCAGCACTGAAGAATTCTTCACTTTCCATACCTTCATAGGTCTTCATTGTTTTCCTCACATCAAATTCAAGCTCAGAACCGAGGTAGTCAGCGTGAAGCTCCGCAGACACGGACTCTGGGACTGAACTCCTAGACTCAGAAGAGGATGGATTTCTTCAGTGGGACATCCCGTGAGCTCATACCCCTTCCCGCCAAAGAAAAATTGCACTTACCTGGTCAAAGTGTCTTTCACGTCTTGCAGAGACACAAGGACAAAAGGTGAGTTAGGGAATACCCATGTCATGGGGCTTGGCATGAGGGGTTTACACCCTTGTAAGGGCAGGACATGGACACAGGGTAGGACTGGACGCGGTGCAGGTTTTCTGATCCCATGCAGACCGGGTAAAGGAGTAGTCAGAGTCCTCAGTAGTTTTGCAGGTTTTTTATTTGGGGTTCACCAGGCATATGGCAGGCAGGGGTGCTGGCTGGGAGGCTGGCAGGCCTCCCAGCCCCCAGCAAGTCTTCACTCTATCTGAGCTCTCTGGAGTTCGTTCTGCTGCTTCTCGGCTTCAGCTTCAGCTTCTACTGCTGCTTTCTCGGTTTCTGCTGCTTTCTCGGTTTCTGCTGCTTTCTCGGTTTCTGCTGCTGCTGCTACCGGTGCTGCTGGCGTCCCCCCGTGACGCCGCCCTTAAAAGCACAGTCTTAACTCAGCTGAATCCCATCTACCTATGTCCACACCCTATTCCAGGTGCCCGCCATCAGGCATGCATTCAGGACAAGGATCCATCATCTATCCTGATGGCGGAAGAGCAGAAAAGCCTGACATTTTCTTTACCCTACAACCCTCCATCCAACAAGTAAAGCAGTGATTCCCACCTGGATGCTGATGGACGCCCAGGTCTCATGAGTCCCATCCCCACCCCTGAGGGCCCAGAGCACAGCAGCAAGTTGATCCTCCCAGAGCCCAGTAACCTGCTTGCTGTGACTGTGATCACAGCAGTGTGTGGGTGGCCTGAGGAGGAGGCCGGGAGACCCTGTGCTCCCCCTGCAAAACATTCTTTAGGGGACCTGCCTGCCTTCAGATGAGTCTCCATTAAATCACTTATCTCACAGGCCTTTCCGCAGTGAAGATCCACACACAGCTCAAGAGACAGGCCACTGCGGTGGTGGCAGGTGGCCCATGCAGGTGGAGCAATTCAGGTTACATGGAAACCTTTCAGAGGGACTAAGTGGCAACTAAAATGAACAGCTCCCACAAGTAATGTTTCTGGGGTCGAGCCCTCATGTCTCGCAAAAGGTTCAGGAAGTCCTCTTGGAGCAAGTGAGCTGTCCACAAACAAGGGAGGAAGTTCTCATACACGTGTCTGCCCAACAATGTGGTTGCACCAGTCATCTCCAGGAGTCTCTCAGGAGAGAGTCTAACAATCAAGGTTCTGTGCACATGGGAGTGAGATGAATCCTTATTGTAAAAAAAGAAAATTGCTCTCTTTGAAAACATGTGTTTCCATCTAAGTCATCTAGTTCAAAGAGATAATAGTATCATGGCTGTTGCAATGTCTTACTAAAAACGCAGGATGTCATTACACTCAATGAAAGTAAAGTGAGATGTGCATTTAAAAGAAAAAGTATTAAACTTGGATATTTTAAAGGTCTGAAAGAGGGATCCTAGAAAAAGGAAGAAGGTAAAAGCAAGTGTTAAAGGTCTAAAAGATACTGAGAGAGTTTTAACAAAACAAAAGCAAGTGTTGCAGGACTGAGAGAGGGAAGAAAAGAAATTTTAAGAAAGTGTTAAAAAGGCCAAAGCAAGAAAAAGTAAAAAGACAAAAAAGCTAGTAGGTCTGAGAAAGGAAAGAATTTTTTTTTAAAGATTTATTTATTTATACATACAATAACGAGGGTAAAGGCCAGAGTGGGGGCAGGGGTGAGAGGATTCACCAGAGACAGAGTGGGGAACGGAATAGGCAGATCTACTGAAATACACTGCTGAGGGGAGCAGCAGGCGAGTCAGGAGAGGTTTGTTGTGCCCTGTGGGGATCGAACTTGTGCTGCAGTGGCTGAGGCAAGCTTCTATAAGATTGTGTTTTAACCCCTTGTGCCACCAGGGAGACCCAGGAAGGAAATTTTTTTATATATATTTAAAGAACTGGTTTATTAGGGAAAGGGACAGAAGAATAAAGGACACTTGCATAAACACAAGTGGGCAGGAAGAGCTGCCCCAGAAGGGACAGGTTTGCTGAGAGAGGCCTGCGTGGTTGCAGGCGGGCGGCCTTGACAGGTCACGGGCAGGCAGGAGGCTGCTGCCCTGCAGAGGGAGAGTTGGTGAAAAGAAACACCTGCATAGTCACAGGTGGGCAGAAGGACTGATGCCCCAGGAAGGAAATTTTTAAGAATACAAAAGAAACTGTTAAAAAAGAAGTTTTGTAAGAAAGAAAGAAAAAGTAAAAAAAAAAAAAAAAAGCAATAGCAAGTGTTAAAGAAAAGTAAGAAAATAAAGAAAGTGTTTAGGTGTGAGAGAGGGATCCTAGGGAAAGCAAATGTGTATGTGCTATAATGACTCACTACAAAGTGTAAAAGGACAGGCAATTCTAGCAGTTTCTTTAATTAGCTCCAGAGACTGGACATGGCCTTAAAGACCTACATTGACAGAGAGGAGACCAGTCAGGCTGAGGAAAAACAGAGGAAAAAAAGGGAGGACAAGAGAAGGGCCCAGTATATGGCGGTTGGCACTGCCAGCCCCCTGCCTCCTCAGACTCAGCGAGGAGGCCCCATCGTACCAGGCATTGTGGACCTCAACCCGTTTGTGGGCTGCCAGCCTGCTTCTACTGCCAGCAGCCGGGACACCTCAGCCGTGAGTGTCTGAAAAAGCCACCGCCATGCCTGCCCACAGTGCCACTGCACAGGGTAGTGCAAGAGGGACTGTTCCACTCTGTGAGAGAGACAGGGGGTAGCCCAAACCACAGGCCAATATGGGGGGACAGGCTTGACCATCAGCTGTCTCTGACTATCGGAACACGAAGTTTTAGGAGGCGCTGCAGCGTTAGGAGAATTAGTTTTTCTTGAAGCAATTCCTGATTTCTGAGGGCAATTTTTACTGAAATGGCCTGTGTGGCCACATGAAATCAGACTTCAGTATTAATTAGTCTTTTTTCCATCATATGAATAAATTGATCAAATAACGCAATACAGTCAAATTTCCAACACATATTATTGTTTCTCTTCAAACCCATTATTTGCAGGTTTTATAAACCAAGGCAAGTAAAATTCACCTCCCTCAAACCTTCTACAACTTACTACATACCCTCAATTTTAGCTTTTTCTCTATTCTTCCGTATTCTGGCACAACCAGACATTCTAATTTTAAGACAAAACTACTCTCCCTTTCCTTCATTTTTGACTTACTATCAGTCATCAATTGCTCTCCCTCTTTTCTACAGACACCACTAAAACTTTCAACAAATCATGATGGTGGTTCCCTTTCAGTAGTCCAGAACACAAGGAAGTGCTTTGTGTGTTTGCCACCCCAAAATGCTACTTTAAACATTGTACTTTTTAAAAATTGGCTTAAAAGCAGTATAGCTTGGTTTTACTTGGTAATGTTAATATGACTAAAAAAAAAATTACATATGTAAGCATATACACACACACACACACACACACACACACATGCATACACACATTTTTAATCAAGGAAGAAAAATACTTCAAATACATGCCAATTAGAAAAGGCATTAAAATAAAAGGTCATTAAATTTTGAATTACTTTTTGTTTACCAAATTACAGATTATGATCTCAAAATTTAGGTTTTTTTTATGCACCATTTATAATTAATTCTCTGGAGGCAAAAAAACAAAACAAAACAAAACTAAACACAAAAACAGACACAAAGAGATCTCTTGATATACATTTAAAATTTTGGCCATGTGTATATATTTTATTTTATTTTTTTAAAAGATTTATTTATTTATTTTTACAAGCACTGGGTACAGTCAGAAGCGCGGGAGGGTGAGAGAATTCACCAGAGCCAGAGCGGGGAGCAGAGCAGGCAGAAGGACTGAAGTACACTGCTGAGGGGGGCAGCAGGCGGCAGGAGAGGTCTGCGTGCCATGTGGGACCCTCCTCCGGTGGCTGGGGAGCAGCCGGGAAATGAACCGGCACTGCAGAGGCTGCGGGCAGCTTCACAACCCAACGCCCAACCGGTGCACCACTGGGGAGGCCTCCCAAAATAGTTTTTTAAGGTGGACAATGGACCAGTCCAGTCCCCCACAGCAGGAAGGCAATAGAGACCTGCCAGTGATCCCAACACCAGAGAAAAAGTCCAGGCAGCTGCTTGTTGAGACCAAGGGCAGCCCCCACCTGTCCGCTGCAGTGGGTTTATAATACTTTAATAAAAACCTTTTAGTCATATTATGGTCTCATAGTCTCATACAGTCATATTTAACCATTTTCTATTACATTAACAATTGTGAATATTTTGAATACTATTATTTAGAAATACCTTTCTTTCTTTCTTCTTTCTCTCTCTCTCTCTTTCTTTCTCCCTTCCTTCCTTCCTTCCTTCCTTCCTTCCTTCCTTCCTTCCTTCCTTCCTTCCTTCCTTCCTTCCTTCCTTCCTTCCTTCCTTCCTTCCTTCCTTCCTTCCTTCCTTCCTTCCTTCCTTCCTTCCTTCCTTCCTTCCTTCCTTCCTTCCTTCCTTCCTTCCTTCCCTCCTTCCTAAACTCTGGTGGGGGCAACCTAGCCTTCTCCTCAAATAATTAACAGGAAAAGCTTGAAGCATTTTTTTTTTTTTCATTTATGGGATGATGTCACATTATCTCTTACTTATTTTTGAGTTTTTTTTTTAATAGAGGCATGTTTTATTTATTTGTTTGTTTGTTTGTTTGTTTTGTTTATACAAGCACTGGGTACAGTCAGAAGCGCGGGAGGGTGAGAGAATTCACCAGAGCCAGAGCGGGGAGCAGAGCAGGCAGAAGGACCGAAGTACACTGCTGAGGGGAGCAGCGGGCGGCAGGAGAGGTCTGCGCGCCATGTGGGACCCTCCTCCGGTTGCCGGGGAGCAGCCAGGGATCGAACCTGCGCTGCAGAGGCTGCGGGCAGCTTTGCAACCCAGCGCTCAACCGCTGCGCCACTGGGGAGGCCCTATTTTTGAGTTTTTATTTTTATCTCCTAACAATTTTAACCAAGCTCGGGCTGGAAATTTGGGCTGGAAATAACTTTGGATTTTGGAATGGTTTTATAATTAGGAGCCGATGCCCCCGCAAGGAGGTCAGTACTGGCTCTGGGATTAATTTTTGATTTTTGAAAAACAATCTCGTCATCCGAAGATTTCTCATCACCTTTCCTAATACTGCAGGCTATTTTTTCTATAACTTTTGGTTTTGCATCTTTTGTTTTGCCTCCAGCCAGGCAAAAATGATCTATCTGTTCAGGCAATTGTTTTGTTAATACGAGGCTGTGGCTGAGGACTCTTTGATGTCTTCCAGAGGTACAGACAGCCGTAATTCTCTAAGTTTTTTATTTATCTTTTCTAATTCAGACCCTTGATCTAGCATGTCTTGTAGCAGTCTCCATAGTGAAAAGACGTCTACGGGGATATTTTTGGGTCTGTGGAGAGTGTAATAGGTTCGTATTTCCTCTCCCACTCTGGTGCAGGTGTTCGCATCTAGAGTTCTGTCTCTTGAAAACCAAGGACAACACATTTCAACAAAATTTAGGAAGCTAGCCAGTTGTGCATGAGAGGTCTTAAGGCCTCTCTTAGCAAGTGTATACTTAACTATATCAATAAAGAGTCCTCTTTCCCTAGACTCAATATGGCCTATAACTTCTCAAAATAAGACACCCCCTCACCTTATTGTTCTGAATTACTGCTCCTCTCTCACCCTGTTTATTCTCTACAGGGGGGTATGTGCCCTACCCTATGGAGCAGATCCTAGCCTTCCCCCAAGAGGAAAGAAAGATTACCTTTCAGGTCCCTGTTCCAGGCGCACTTGTCAAAGACCAGCTTTCTGCAAAATGTTGGGTCAGGCGTCCCTGAAAGGATGAGATGGCCTAGGCGAAACCTTAGGACTGAAGGGAAGGGGAGGTGAGGCAGACACAAACACTCATATTGGTGAAAGCATCTTCTGCTGTGGGTCTCAGCAGGTCTTTATTTTACATTAAGGCAAGCAATGGGATTACATCATCATATGCATAGAAGCAAAACAAAACAATCAGTACATTCCTTTCCCATAGACATTTTGGTGCCTACATGTTTTTGAGAAAAGAAATGACCTTAAAAGTTAATAGATAATTAAAATTTAGACTCATTATTTCAGCCTAAACAACTACCTAGGTCAGCTAACAGTCCTTGGTACCTCCTTATCGCCAAGGCTACAATATCAGGAGACTCTTCTATCTATATGGCCTGCAGCTAGAGACCAGTTGCTTTCTGATAATCGGTTGTTAGAACTTTTTTCTACCTAGAAACTCCTAGCGTAATCTACTTCATGATTCATTACAAGGCTTCTTTATGGAACTTCCATATGAGGAATATTATGACCAGCTCTGGGTTGCTTATCAGACATGCCCTTGCACAGTAATTATTTCTCATTGTCAAGTGGGCCAAATTATTCAGTGTTTAGTTTTTAAGCAAGTAATTTTCCATGCCATGTACTTACAATATTCTTATATGTATAATTTATTGCCCAATGTAATTCCATGAGGTTTTTTCATTTTATGATCAAGAACAAAAAACAAAGGGATGTTTAATCTTCAGCCCCAGGGTGTGAGGCTCTTTAACAGTCTTCAACCCCACGGTGTGAGGCCCTTTTCTTAGCTGCTTGCCAGTGTCTTACCTGGCTGAGGCAGCAATGCCCCCTGCAGCAGTGGACAATGTCAGGCTGACTGTGGATGAGTTGAAATCGGGACAGAGCCTGTAGACAGAATTTCAGGGAACAACGGATAAGTGCCTTCAAAGCGCCATAAGTCATGCAACCCCAGCTGGCTATGTCCCTTGCTTTACTCAATAAATACTCTGTAACATAGTTGTTTGGGCTCAGATTGTGGAGAGAGATACCCTCAGGGCTGCTGGTGTGAAGCCTCCAGCATAAATAAAGAGCTTCCCTCCTCCTCTCTGAGTGCTCCTGTTTCCTCTTGACAATCTGCCACAACAGTCACCCTTAAAGGAACAGGAAACTCTGATGTGTGTTACAACATGGATGAGCTGGGAAGGAACTTCGGTCAGAGACAAAAGGACAATATTTTCCTGACCTAGTCAGTGGTAAAACAGAATGTGGAATGGTGGGGCCAGCTGACAGGAGGGACATGGGGGACACTTTACTGGGGAGACTTTGAGGTTGGGAGGAGGAACCCGTTGTGCAGATGGACAGTGGAGATGGGGCTTCACAGTGTGATGTTGATGCCAGTAAAGACAATGTGCACGATGGGGAGCATGGGAGATTTGTGATTTCTTTAACACTCTCCCCTTCGTCCCCATCACATGCACAAAAAAAGTCTTTTCAGCGACGAAGACACATTTCACATGACCCCTTTGAGGTGGAGGAATGTCCTATTTTTACTGCTGCTGCATAAAATGGGAGGCAGGCACTTAGATGTGGGAGAGGCCATCATATTTCTCTATGGCCAGCAGAGTAATTTTCATCTCCTTCAGTCAAGATGCAAGAGACCAAGCTACAGATGCTAGATAATTTCACTGTGTAAGTAGGGCCAGGGTCTAGCACTAGGTAAACCCAGGTTTTATCTGAGATGCAGTCTCAAAAGGTTACCATTCACCCACTTACATGATCTTGTTATTGGCATCATCTTCATATTGTGGTGCCACCATCTCCACTCTCCATTGGCACAGATACTTCATTCTTCCAACACGATACACTTCCTATTAAACACCATCACCTTTGCTCCTTCTCTAACCTGGTACACACCAGGCATAGGGATATGTAAATCTCCATTCCTCAGGGAGTGTGTGAAGGGAAGGCTTTTGAGGAACATCACCAAGCAAGGCTAGTAGGTGACGCCCATGTATTCAGAGGGGAGGTCTGGGGGGCAGAATTCGATCATAGTTACCAGCAATAAGCATCCACCCAGCCAGAGTCCTTTTACCATCCATGAGTTTAGGACCAGCAGAAAGCAAACCAACAACATGGTGGACTCCCTTTAATTAGGCAGATACAGAACTGCAATTTCCATTGCTACACTATCAGTTCATGCAGAGTGGTGGTGACTGAGATATTGTCATCAAGGTCACTGATCAGGATGAATTGAATTATTTCATGTGGAAAGAGAGCAGCTCCAACTCTGGCATTGACATGGTTTCCCTTCATGTCTGTAAAAATGGAAGTTCTCGCCGGTACCCAACACCCAGAAATGAGGGACGTGTGACTGTCCTTTGAGTGTGAACTTTAACACCCACACGCAAGGGATTAGTGCAGATGCTGGAAGACACCCCTGAGAGAGGAGGATGACTAAATAGTCTGGAGCACTAACTGCCAACTGAGGGATGACCTCAATCTTTCGCTCAAGGCTGGGTTCTCTTCCCAGGAGAGGGGCAGCTACGGAAAGTCTCAGAGACCCCCAGTGCACATGAGCTGCAGCAGCTCTGTCCTCATTGCCAGCCTCATGAGTGGCCGGAAAATGAGCTCACCTGGAGGGACCCTGTGCTCACTGCTTCCAAAGAATGGTTTTATGGAACATGGGGGAGGGTGTGTGAATGCTAACAGTGTACGATGGTGAACATAAAATAGTGATATGTTTGAGGTCTTCAGGTCATAAAGTGGTTTTACATTTCAGTTCTTGAGACTGAGGAATTTGTGTGAAACCCAGTGTAGGATGTTTTATGCAAGGAAGATCCTTATTCTGTCTCTATGGGCTGTGCTGTGGGGCATCCAATCCAATCACTATTATAAGGCTGAAAAGATACAGAGAAATTCTCATAGACACTAGGGACATAAAAATAAAGCACGTTTCTTTGGGTGGCATCTATTTCTCATGGGGTGGTGAGAAGAAACCATCAAGTTTATGCTCTGCCAACACGCCCTCTGTGTATGATCTACAAAGGAAAAGAAACAACTTCTTACCTCCCGTTCTCTTCTTTCTTCTATATCCTTCAGCCTCTGAATGTCATACTCTTCAAACAGGTCTCTCAGTTTTCTCAACTCATTCTGGATTTTTCTCTGATCAAATTGGGTGAAGAAAGAAAGCATAGTTAGAGGACAGATTCATCAGGTTCCTGAGAGGAATCCCTGCCTTCCAAGAGACTAGAATGACATGAAATATTATTGAATCCTTATGCTTTCAGTACAAGCACCCCAAGGACTGTGTGCAGTGATACAGGTGACCCCTTATTCCCAGGGCACATGGCAGGATGGCTGCCGTCATGTTTGCCGTAGAATCGCAGGCTGGGGAAGGGGTAACTAACTGACCCAAAGGATATGACTAAAGTCTTCTTGAACTTCATGTGCTAACTCACCCTCAGGTGGAGCTATCTGCAGGTCCACAACCTCGCCAGGAAATGCTGCACCCAGAACAAGATAGTAACCACCTAAAAGAAGCCTTTCTCCACCTCCTATATGTGTAGCCTTGTCTGTGTCCATCAGGACTCTCTTCCAGGAAGCTCCCCAGATTCACTCGCAAATTGGTGGGGCCCAAACCCACATGAAGGAACGCCAGGGAGTTTTCTTTCAGTGATTGGTTTAGCCTCCCAGACTGCAGGAGAAATAAAATGTGGTGGTCTCTGTGCCTGTTTTTGGAATCTGTCACATGACCTTGCACATCGTGGTTGTGCTAGTGTTACACACATGTGAAGATAAAAGAATCTGGCACGTATTTTTGAAAACTGTATTCTATAGCAGAGAGTCATCACAGCAAGAGTGATGAGGAACGAGACACTCACCACCCTATGGAAAGTCCATATGGACCATGGGATTGTATTTTGTGGAAATGTGCAAGATTGTATTTTTTGGAAATGTGTATTTTGTGGAAATGTGTTAGCCCAAAGGACAGGCCAAGATGAGAGGGCAGCCTCGACCATCAACTGCCTCTGACTGTGAAGAACGAGGTACAGGAGAAGAAGATGTTTCCTGCTTTGTTTTTGTTTTTTGGAAAAAGGTAATTTTATTTTTTAAGAATTTTTAATTTGATTTTTTTCATTTTTTGCATCATTGTTCATTTTCAAACAATATTTGCTTCCCCCAACAGACTCAGGTGTAGTCCCTGTAGAATTTCCTTCACTAATGCAATTGTGCACCATCACCTCAGTCCCCTGTGCTCCTCCCTCCCTCCCTCCCTCTGATTCCTCTCCTTCCTCCCCTGCAGGATGTCTCTGGTTTCTAATGGTCAGTTTTTGCTTTGTCGGGTTTTGTACTGTTAGTATTTTTTTACTCTGATATCTTTTTAGGTTCCCCTACATTCCTGTTATAAGTGAAGCTATCCAGTATTTTTCCTTTTCTTCTGGCTTATTTCACTGAGCACAGTTGCTTTTAGCTGAGAATAGATGATGTTTTCTAAAGTAGCCCAGAGGTGAGACAAACCTCAGGTGACCCTAAAAGTGGCAGAGAATAAAAGTCACCCTCTTGGTGGACCAGGGGCCAGTTACTCTGCCTTGCTCCATTTTCCCTAGACTGGCCTACTGATGACTAGCCTGAGCCAGGAAACTTTCACACGTCTAGTGAGATAAAAGAAAACTTAAGTTATTTAAAAGTGTCTGCATTACAGATGGCCCTACAGGAGGGACAGGGGTCTACAGGAAACCGACTTCTGTCCTCCTTGCTCCTCTTGTTGGTTCCCTCACTAATTTTCCTTATTATTTTCTTGTTTGGGCCTTGCATCCTCTACACCCTTGTCAGAATCATCTCCTGTCACCTCAAAGCCAGCAGACGTCAGATGGTCCTTCAGACAGAGCCAGATAGGACGCCTCCACCATCCTTCCTCCCAGGGCCCTTAGATCGCCGCCCTACAGTGGAGCCCTGACTGCTGGCCCCGGTCACCATCATTTTCAGCAGGAAGCAGTGACTGGGCAGACCCACGTCCTCTGTCCTAACAGCAGTGAGGGTCTCCGTCCCTAGAAGGGGTACAGATTCCAGGGCAAGTTATGGTCAATTAGGCAGCTTGAGGGTCAGCGCAGGCAGAGAGTCTCAGGTTGGGAGGAGGAACCCGTTGTACAGATGGAGAGTGGAGATGGGGGCTCCACAGGGTGACGCTGATGCCAGTACAGACAATGTGTGAGATGGGGAGCATGGGGAACTACGTGATTTGTTTCTTTTAACATCTCCCCTATGCCCACACCACACACACAAAGAAAAGTCTGTCCATCTATGAAGACACTCTTCACATGACCCCTTCAAGGTGGAGAAATGTCCAACTGTTTGCTACCATTAGATCAACTGAGAGGCCGGTACTCAGTTTGGGAGAGGCCGTTATAATTCCCTATAGTCACCGGAGTAAGTTCCTTCTTCTTCAGTCAAGATACAAGGGAACAAAGTACGGATGCTAGGTAATTTCATTGTGGAACTAGGGCCAAGATCAAACACCAGGTAAAGCCAGGTTTTCTCTGAGATGCAGTCTCAAAAGCTTACTATTCCTCCATCTACATGTTCTCACTTTGGGCAACATTTCATCACTCATTGGCACAAATAGTTCATCCTTTCAATACGAAACCCAACCCACTATGTAACGCCACCTCTGTTCCTTCCTCCACCTGGTACACACCAGGTACAGGGATACGTAAATCTCCCCCTCTGATGATTTATTTTTTCCTTTTCTGATGAGTTTGAGAAGGGAAGGCTTTTTATGAACACCACCAAGCAAGGCTGGTAGGTGACTCCCCTGTACTCAGAGGGGAGGTCTGCGGGCCAGAATGTGATCATAGTTACCAGCAATAAGCATCTACCCAGCCAGAGTCCTTTTACCATCCGTTAGTTTATGACCAGTGGAAAGCAAACCGACTATCTGGTGGGACTCCCTCTAATTTGCCACATGCAGAGTTGCAATTTCCATTGCTAGACTATCCTTTCATGCAGTGTGGCAGTGACTGAGATATTGTCATCAAGGTCACTGATGAGGATGAGTTGAATTATTTCTGATGGAAAGAGAGCAGCTCCAACTCTGGCATTGACATGGTTTCCCTTCATGTCTGTAACAATGGAGCTACTCCCTGCTACCCAACACCCTAAAATAAGGGACGTGTGACTGTCCTTTGAGTGTGAACTTTAACACCCACAAAGAAGGGATTCCTGCAGAGGCTGGAAGACACCCCTGAGGGAGGCAGGATGACTAAATAGTCTTGAGCACTAACTGTCAACTGAGTCTTGACTGCAATGTCACTACAGGATGGGTTCCCATCCTAGGACATGGGAAGCCATGGAAAGTGTTATATACCCCAAGTGCACATGGCAGGGACATGAGTTCACCTGGAGGAACCCTGTCACACTGCTTGCAAGAAAGGTTTTTGGAATGTGGGGAGGGAGCGTGGGGCGTAAATGCAATCCCTGTACCTTGGTGAATGTGTGAAGGTGATATGTTTGAAGTCTTCAAGTCATGAACCTATTTAACATTTCAGTTCTTTAATCTGAGGGATCTATAAGGTTAAACCCAGCCTGCATGTTTTATGCAAGAAAATAAAAATTCTGTCTCTACGGGCTGAGGTGCTGGACATCCGAACCAATCACTATTTTAAGGCTGCAAAGATACAGACATATTCTCATAGACACTAGGGACATAAAAATAAAGCATGTTGCTTCCTTGGCTGTCATCTATTTCTCATGGGCTGGTGAGACTAAACCATCAAGTTTAGCTCTGCCCAACCACGCCCTCGGTGTATGCTCTAGGATGGAAAAGACGCAGCTTATTACCTCCAATTCCATTATTCGTTTTCTTGTGCTCCACTTCAGAAGTCCACATTGTTCTTCCTGTTCCCATGGTTTTGTCAGATGTGATCAAAATTGGGTGAAGAAAGAAAGTGTAGTTAGGATGACAGATTCATCAAGTACCTGAGAGGAATCCCTACCTCTCATGAGAATAGAAGAAAATGAAATATTGTTCAATCCTTCCACTTTCAGTATAAGTGTCCCAAGAACCGTGTGCAGTGATACAAGTGACCCCTTATTCCCAGAGCACCTGCAGGATGCTTCCATCATGTGTGCTGTAGAATTGGAGGCTTGGAAAGGGTAACTAACCTACCCAAGTCTTATGTACTTGGGAGAAATATGGATCTCTAGTCTCGCCGGAAAACACAGCACACAGAACAAGATAGTGACCTTCTAAAAGAAGATTTTATCCACATCCTATATGTGGAAAATTGTCTGTGTCCATCAGGACTCTCTTCCTGGAAGCTCTCAAGATTCACTCCCAAATTGGTGGCGCCCAAACCCACATGGAGGAATCCAGGGAGTTTTCTTTTCTGCTTGGATTAACCTAGCCGACTCCAGGACAAATAAAATCTGGTGGTCTCTGTGCCTATTTTGGGAATCTGTCACATGGCCTTGCACACCATGGAATCTCTAATGTTACACACATGTGAAGATAAAAAAGGCTGGCACATATTTCAATGACTGCATTTACAGCAGGGGGCATACAGCAAGAGTGAATAGGGATGAGATTTTCCCCATGCTATGAAAATCCATATGGACCATGTATTGTATTTTGTGGAAACATGCAAGAGACAGGGGGCCAGCCCAAATGATGGCCAAGATGGGAAGACATGCTCGACCATCAGCTGCCTCTGACTATGAAGAACCAGGTACAGAAGAAGACATTTCCTGTTATTGTTATTGTTTTTTGGAAAAAGGTAATTTTTTTTTATTTTTTTCATTTAATTTACATCATTGTTCATTTTTAAACAATACTTGCTTCCCACCACACCCTCAGGTGTAGTTCCTTAGAATTTCCTTCCACAATGCCCCCGTGCACCATCACCTCAGTCCCCTGTGCTCCTCCCTCCCCCCATCTGATCCCTCTACCTCCTCCTCCCCTGAAGGATGTCTCTGATTTATAATTGTCAGTTTTTGCTTTGTTGTGTTTTATATTGTTATTATTTTTTCACTCTGATATCTTTTTGGTTCCCCTACATTCCTACTATAAGAGCCACCATCGGATATTTTTCCTTTTCCTTCTTGCTCATTTCAACGAGCACAATTGCTTTTAGCTCCATCTATGTTGCTGCAAATAGAAGACATTTCTAAAGAATCTCAGCAGTGAGACAAGCCTCAGGTGACCCTTAAAGTGGCAGAGAATAAAAGTCACCCTCTTGGTGAACCAGGGGCCATTTACTCTGCCTTGCTCCATTTTCCCTAGACTGGCCTACTGATGACTAGCCTGAGCCAGGACACTTTCACACTCTAGTGATATTAAAGAAAAACTTAAGTTATTTAAAAGTGTCTGCATTACAGATGGCCTTACAGGAGGGACAAGGGTCTACAGGAAAACAACTTCTGTCCTTCTTGCTCCTCTTTGTGATTCCCTCACTAATTTTCCTTATTATTTTCTTGTTTGGGCCTTGTATCCTCAACACCCTCGTCAGAATCATCTCTGACGCCTCAAAGCCAGCAGACGTCAGATCCTTCAGACAGAGCCTGGTAGGACGCCTCCTCCAACCTTCCCCCCAGGGCCCTTAGATCGCCGTCCTGCAATGGAGCCCTGACTGCTCCCCACATCACCCATTTTTAGCAGGAAGCAGTGACTGGTCAGACCCACACCCTCTGTCCTAACAGCAGTGAGGGGCTCCGACCATACAAGGGGTACTGAGTCCCTGGGCAAGTTATGGTCAATTAGACAGCTTGAACGACAGTGCAGGCAGGGACTTCAGGAGAGTTGAAGAGGCTTCTGAGACAAGGACAGTAAATTCTAGGTGCTAACCAACACATACACCAGCCAGAGGTCAGAAAGTCCAGGAGGACTGACCAAAAGCTGAACACTGGGCAGTGCCTGGTGACTGATTACAGTTTCTCTGCCACACACTGGAACCCTAAAAATAACTGTCTTTGAAGTCTGCACCCTGAGATCTGAGCACCATAGATATGATGAAATAAAAATTCAAAAGGGGGAAATGCAGTGGATAACGTCAGGCTGACCGTGGATGAGCTGAAGTGGGGACGCAGCCTGTAGACTGAGAATTTCAGGGAACATCAGTTAAGTGCCGTCAAGGCCACACGTGCCCTGAGTCACTCATCCCCAGCTGTTGTGTCTTTGCTTTACTCAATAAATACTCTGTAAACTAGTTGTTTGGGCTCAGACTGTGGAGAGAGATCCCCTCCAGGCTGATGGTGTGAAGCCTCCAGCGTAAATAAAGAGCTTCCCTCCTCCTCTCTGAGTGCTCCTGCTCCCTCATCACAGTCTGCCAGAACAGTCACCCTTAAAACAACTGGAAACTCTGATCCATGTTACAACATTTGTGAGCCGGGAAGACTTCGGTAAGAGACAAAAGGACAATATTTTCCTGACCTAGTCAGATGTAAAAACAGAATGTGTAATGGTGGGGCCAGGTGACAAAGGGATCCAGGGACACTGTTTACTGGGGAGAGGTTCAGGTTGGGAGGAGGAACCCGTTGTGCAGATGGAGAGTGGAGATGGGGTGCCACAGTGTGACGCTGATGCCAGTAATGACAATGTGCACAATGGGGAGCAGGTACACTTGTGATTTGTATTTTTTAACACTCTCCCCTACACCCCCATCACACACACACACACAAGAAAGTCTGTTCATCTACAATAACACTCTTCACATGAGTCCTTGGAGGTGGAATAATATCTGAAGCTCACTACTGCTGAATCAACTGGGAGGAAGGTGCTTATATTGGGAGAGGCTGTCAAATTCTCTAAGGTCACCATGTGATTTACTTCTTCTTTAGTCAAGATGCAAGAGAACAAAGTACAGATGCTAGATAATTTCACTATGTAACTAGGGCCAGGAACTAACACTAGGTAAATCCAGGTTTTATCTGAGATGCAGTCTCAAAAGGTTACCATTCACCCACCTACACAGTCTTGTTATTGGCATCATCTTCATTTGTGGCGCCACCATCTCCAATCGACATTGGCACAAATACTTCATCCTTCCAACATGATACCCTACCTACTAAACACCATCACCTTTGCTCCTTCTCTAACCTGGTACACACCAGGCATAAGGATATGTAAATCTCCATTCCTCAGGGAGTGTGTGAAGGGAAGGCTTTTGAGGAACATCACCAAGCAGGCTGGTAGGTGATGCCCATGTACTCAGAGGGGAGGTCTGGGGGGCAGAATTCGATCATAGTTACCAGCAATAAGCATCCACCCAGCCAGAGTTCTTTTACCATCTGCGACTTTAGGACCAGCGGATAGCAAACCGACTATGTGGTGGAATCCCTTTAATTTGGCAGATACAGAACTGCAATTTCCATTGCTACACTATCAGTTCACACTGTGTGGCGGTGACTGAGATATTGTCATCAAGATCACTGATCAGGATGAACTGAAATATTTCTGGTGGAAAGAGAACAGCTCAAACTTTAGCATTGACATTGTTTCCCTTCATGTCTGTAACAATGGAAGTTCTCCCCGCTACCCAACACCCAAAAATGAGGGACGTGTAACTGTCCTTTGAGTGTGAACTTTAACAGCCACAAAGAAGGGATTAGTGCAGAGGCTGGAAGACAGCCCTGAGGGAGGCAGGATGACTAAATAGTCTGGAGCACTAACTGCTGCTGAGGGATGACCTCAATCATTCGCTAAAGGCTGGGTTGTTTTCCCAGGAGAAGAGCTGCTATGGAAAGGCTCAGAGACCCCCCAGTGCACATGAGCTGCAGCAGCTCTGTCCTCATCACCAGTCTCATGAGTAGCAGGAATATATGCTCACCTGGAGGGACCCTGTACTCACAGCCTCCAAAGAATGATTTTGTGGAACATGGGGGAGGCAGTTTGGGGGGCAAATGCTAACAGTGTACGGTGGCAAACATGCAAAAGTGATATGTTTGAGGTCTTCAGGTCACAAAGTGATTTTACATTTCAGTTCTTGAGACTGAGGAATTTGTGTGAAACCCAGTGTGGGATGTTTTATGCAAGGAAGATCCTTATTCTGTCTCTATGGGCTGTGCTGTGGGGCATCCAATCCAATCACTATTATAAGGCTGAAAAGATACAGAGAAATTCTAATAGACACTAGGGACATAAAAATAAAGCACGTTTCTTTGGGTGTCATCTATTTCTCAAGGGGTGGTGAGAAGAAACCATCAAGTTTATGTTCTGCCCAACCACGCCCTCTGTGTATGCTCTGCAATGGAAAAGAAACAACTTCTTACCTCCCGTTCTCTTCTTTCTTCTATATTCTTCAGCCTCTGACTGTCATACTCTTCTAACAGGTCTCTCAGTTTTCTCAACTCAATCCGGATTTTTCTCTGATCAAATTGGGTGAAGAAAGAAAGCAAAGTTAGAGGACAGATTCATCAGGTTCCTGAGAGGAATCCCTGCCTTCCAAGAGACTAGAATTACATGAAATATCATTGAATCCTTATGCTTTCAGTACAAGCGCCCCGAGGACTGTGTGCAGTGATACAGCTGACTCCTTAATCCCAGAGCACATGGCAGGATGGCTGCAATCATGTCTGCTGTAGAATCGCAGGTTGGAGAAGAGTTAACTAACCCGCCCAAAGGATATGTCTAAAGTCTTCTGGAACTTCATGTGCTAACTCACCCTTAGGCAGAGCTATCTGCACCTCCACAGCCTCGCTGACCCAGAACAAGACAAAACCACCTAAAAGAAGTCTTTCTCCACCTCCTATATGTGGAGTGTTTTCTATGTCCATCAGGACTCTCTTCCAGGAAGCTCCCTGGATTCACTCCCAAATTGGTGGGGCCCAAACCCACATGAAGGAACTACAGGGAGTTTTATTTTGGTGATTGGTTGAGCCTCCCAGACTGCAGGAGAAATAAAATCTGGTGGTCTCTGTGCCTGTTTTGGGAATATGTCACATAAACTTGCACATCGTGGTTGTGCTAATGTTACACACATGTGAAGATGAAAAATCTGGCATGTATTTTCGACAAATGTATTCTACAGCAGAGGGTTATCATGGCAGGAGTGATGAGGAACGAGACACTCATCCCCCTATGGAACGTCCATATGGACCATGAGATTGTATTTTGTGCGAATGTGTAAGAGACAGGGTGTCAGCCCAAACGACAGAACAAGATGAGAGGGCAGCCTCCACCATTAACTGCCTCTGACTTTGAAGAACGAGTACAGGAGAAGAAGATGTTTCCTGTTCTTGTTTTTGGAAAAAGGCAATTTTATTTTTTTAGAATTTTTTAATTTATTTTTTTTGTTTTTACTTCATTGTTCATTTTTAAACAATATTTGCTTCCTCCACACACTCAGGTGTAGTCCCCATAGAATTTCCTTCCCAATGGCCCCGTGCACCATCACCTCAGTCCCCTGTGCTCCACCCTCCCTCCCTCTGATCCCTCTCCCACCTCTTCCCCTGCAGGATCTCTGATTTATAATTATCAGTTTTTGCTTTATCGGGTTTTGTACTGTTAGTATTTTTTTACTCTGATAAATTTTTTGGTTCCCCTACATTCCTGCTATAAGTGAAACTATTCAGTATTTTCCTTTTCCTTCTGGCTTATTTCATTGAGCACAATTGCTTTTAGCACCATCCACGTTGCTGCAAACAGAGGACGTTTTGTAAAGAAGCCCAGAGGTGAAATAAGCCTCGGGTGACCCTAAAAGTGGCAGAGAAAAAAAAGTCACCCTCTTGGTGAACCAGGGGCCAGTTACTCTGCCTTCCTCCATTTTCCTTAGACTGGCCTACTGATGACTAGCCTGAGCCAGGACACTTTCACACGTCTAGTGAGATCAAAGAAACCTTAAGTTATTTAAAAGTATCTGCATCACAGATGGCCCTACAGGAGGGACAAGGGTCTACAGGAAACCAACTTCTGTCCTCCTTGCTCCTCTTGCTGGTTCCCTCACTAATTTTCCTTATTATTTTCTTGTTTGGGCCTTGCATCCTCTACACCCTCGTCAGAATCATCTCCTGTCACCTCAAAGCCAGCAGACATCAGATGGTCCTTCACACGGAGCCTGATAGGACGCCTCCACCGTCCTTCCTCCCAGGGCCCTTAGATCACTGCCCTGCAGTGGAGCCCTGACTGCTCGCCAGCGTCACCCATTTTCAGCAGGAAGCAGTGACTGGGCAGACCCACGTCCTCTGTCCTAACAGCAGAGAGGGGCTCCGTCCCTTGAAGGGGTACTGAGTCCAGGGCAAGTTATGGTCAGTTAGGCAGCTTGAGGGACAGCGCAGGCAGGGAGTTCCAGGTTGGGAGGAGGAACCCATTGTGTAGATGGAGAGTGGAGATGGGGCACCACAGGGTGACGCTGATGCCAGTACAGACAATGTGTGTGGTGGGGGCATGGGGAACTACGTGATTTGTTTCTTTTAACATCTCCCCTATGCCCACCTCACACACACACAGAAAATTCTGTTCAGCCATGAAGACACTCTTCACGTGACCCCCCTTAGGGTGGAGGAATGTCCGACTGTTCGCTACCTCTGGATCAACTGAGAGGCAGGCACTTGGATATGGGAGAGGCCGTCATAATTCCCTATAGTCACCAGATAAATTTCTTTTTTCTTCAGTCAAGATACAAGGGAACGAAGTACAGATGCTTGATAATTTCATCGTAGAACTAGGGCCAAGGTCAAACACCAGGTAAACCCAGGTTTTCTCTGAGATGCAGTTTCAAAAGCTTACCATCCCCCCATCTACATGTTCTCACTTTCGGCATCATTTCATATTGTGGTGGCCCCATCCCACTCTCCATTGGCACAAATCGTTTGTCCTTTCAATGCGACACCCAACCCTCAAAAAAGACCACCTCTGTTCCTTCTCCTCCCACCTGGTACATACCAGGTACAGGGATACGTAAATCTCCCCCTCTGATGAGTTTTTTTTTCCCTTTCTGATGAGTGTGTGAAGGGAAGGCTTTTTATGAACATCACCAAGAAAGGCTGGTAGGTGACTCCCCTGTACTCAGAGGGGAGGTCTGGGGAGGGCAGAATGTGATCATAGTTACCATTAATAAGCATCCACCCAGCCAGAGTCCTTTTACCATCCGTGAGTTTATGACCAGTGGAAAGCACTGACTATCTGGTGGGACTCCCTCTAATTTGCCAGATGCAGAGCTGCAATTTCCATTGCCAGACTATCCTTTCATGCAGTGTGGCAGTGACTGAGATATTGTCATCAAGGTCACTGATGAGGATGAATTGAATTATTTCTGATGGAAAGAGAGCAGCTCCAACTCTGGCACTTATGTGGTTTTCCTTCATGTCTGTAACAATGGAGGTTCTCCCTCTACCCAACACCCTAAAATTAGGGACTTGTGACTTTCCATTGAGTGTGAACTTTAACACCCACAAAGAAGGGATTCCTGCAGAGGCTGGTAGACACCCCTGAGAGAGGAGTATGACTAAATATTCCTGAGCACTAACTGCCAACTGAGTCTTGATCTCATTGACACTACAGGATGGGTTCCTGTCCTAGAACATGGGAAGCCATGAAAAGTGTTAGATACCCCAAGTACACATGGCAGGGACCTGTTCACCTGGAGTTCACCTGGAGGGACCTTATTCACACTGCTTGCAAGAAAGTTTTGTGGAACATGCAGGAGGCAGCATGGGGCACAAATGCAAACCCTGTACCGTGGTGAATGTGTGAATGTGATATGTTTGAAGTCTTCAAGTCATGACTCATTTAACATCTCACTTCTTTAATCTGAGGGATCTATAAGGTGAAACCCAGCCTGCATGTTCTATGCAAGAAAAATCAAAATTCTGTCTCTACGGACTGAGGTGCTGGACATCCGAATCAATCACTATTTTAAGGCTGCAAAGATACAGACATATTCTCATAGACAATAGGGACATAAAAATAAAGCATGTTGCTTCCTTGGCTGTCATCCATTTCTCATGGGCTGGTGAGACTGAACCATCAAGTTTAGCTCTGCCCAAACAAACCCACTGTGTGTGCTCTAGGATGGAAAAGACGCAGCTTCTTACCTAGTGTTCCATTATTCATTTTCTTGTGCTCCACTTCAGAAGTCCACATTGTTCTTCCTGTTCCCATGGTTTTGTCACATCCTCCTGGGATATATTGTGATCAAAATTGGGTGAAGAAAGAAAGTGTAGTTAAGATGACAGATTCATCAGATTCCTGAGAGGAATCCCTACTTCTCAAGAGAGTAGAAGAAAATGAAATACTGTTGAATCCTTACACTTTCTTTATAAATGCCCTGAGGACCATGTGCAGTGATGCAAGAGACCTCTTATTCCCAGAGCACGTGGCAAGATGGCTGCCATCATGTCTGCTGTACAATTGGAGGCCTGGAAGGGGTATCTAACCTACCCAAGCCTCATGTGCTTGGGAGAAATATGGACCTCTACAGTCTCTCTGGGAAACACAGCACATAGAACAAGACAGTAACCATCTAAAAGAAGACTTTATCCACGTCCTATATGTGTAAAGTTGTCTGTGTCCATCAGGACTTTCTTCCAGGAAGCTCCCAAGATTCATTCCCAAATTGGTAGTGCCCAAATCCACATGAAGAAATCCAGGGAGTTTTCTTTTCTGCTGGTCTGGTGGTCTCTGTGCCTGTTTTCGGAATCTGTCACATGACCTTGCATCTCCTGGGTTCTCTAATGTTACACACATGTGAAGATAAAAAAGGCTGGTGCATATTTCAACAACTGCATTTACAGCAGGGGGCATAGAGCAAGAGTGAATAAGGATGAGATTCTCTACATGCTATGAAAATCCATATGGACCATGGTATTGTATTTTGAGGAAATGTGCAAGAGACGGGGGGCAGCCCAAAACACAGGCCAAGATGGGAGGACAGGCTCGACCATCAGCCACCTCTAACTATTAAGAACCAGGTACAGGAGAAGAAGATGTTTCCTGTTTTTGTTTTTGTTTTTTGGAAAAAGGAAATTTTAATTTTTTTAGAATTTTTATATTTTATTTTTCATTTTTTACATCATTGTTCATTTTTAAACAATACTTGCTTCCCACCACACCCTCAGGTGTAGTCCTATAGAATTTGCCTCACCAATGCCCCGTGCACCATCACAACAGTCCCCTGTGCTCCTCCCTTTCTCCCTCTGATCCCTCTCCCTCCTCCTCCCCTGCAGGATGTCTCTGATCTATAATTCTCTGTTTTTGCTTTGTTGTGTTTTGTACTGTTATTATTTTTTTCACTCCGATATATTTTTTTGGTTCCCCTACATTCCTGCTAAAAGAGACACCATCGGATATTTTTCCTTTTTCTTCTGGCTTATTTCACTGAGCACAATTGCTTGTAGCTCCATCTATGTTGCTGCAAATAGAAGACATTTCTAAAGAACCTCAGCAGAGAGACAAGCCTCAGGTGACCGTTAAAGTGGCAGAGAATAAAAATCACCCTCTTGGTGAACCAGGGGCCATTTACTCTGCCTTGCTCCATTTTCCCTAGACTGGCCTACTGATGACTAGCCTGAGCCAGGACACTTTCACACTCTAGTGATATTAAAGAAAAACTTAAGTTATTTAAAAGTATCTGCATTACAGATGGCCTTACAGGAGGGACAAGGGTCTACCCGAAACCACTTCTGTCCTTCTTGCTCCTCTTGCTGGTTCCCTCACTAATTTTCCTTATTATTTTCTTTTTTGGGCCTTTCATTCTCAACATCCTCGTCAGAATCATCCCAGCCGCCTCAAAGCCAGGGGACATCAGATGGTCCTTCAGACAGAACCTGGTAGGATGCCTCACCATCCTTCCTCCTTGGGCCTTTAGATCACCACCCTGCAGTGGAGCCCTGACTGCTCACCAGCGTCACCCATTTTCAGCAGGAAGTAGTGACTGGTCAGACCCATGCCCTCTGTCCTAATAGCAGTGAGGGGCTCCGGCCTTAGAAGGGGTACTGAGTCCCAGGGCAAGTTATGGTCAATTAGACAGCTTGAGGGACAGTGCAGGGAGGGACTTTAGGAGGGGTGAAGAGACTTCTGAGACAAGGACAGTAAATTCTAGGTGCTAACCAGCATATATACCAGTGGGGATGTCAGAGAGTCCAGGAGGACTGAACAAATACTGTATACTGGGCAGTGCAGGTGACTGACTGCAGTTTCTCTTCCACACACTGGAAACCTAAAAATAACTGTCTTTAAAGGCTGCACCCTGAGATCTAAGCACCATAGAGATGATGAAATAAAAATTTACAAGGGGGAAATGAAGTGGATATTGTCAGGCCTACTATATTGTCAGGACAGAGGCTGTAGACTGAGAATTTCAGGGAAAAATGGATAAGCTCCCTCAAGGACACACGTGCCCTCAGTCACACATCCCCAGCTGTTGTGTCCCTTGCTTTTCACGATGATTACTCTGTAACCTAGTTGTTTGGGCTCAGACTGTGTAGAAAGATCCCCTCCAGGCTGATGGTGTGATGACACCAGCACTTCCTCCTGAGTGCTCATCCTCTCTGAGTGCTCCTCCTCTCTGAGTGCTCCTGCTCCCTCATCACAATCTGTCAGAACAGTCCAACCTTAAAGGAACAGGGAACTTTGATCTGTGTTACAACCTGGATAAGCAGGGAAGACACTTCGGTCAAAGACAAAAGGACAATATTTTCCTGACCTAGTGGATGTAAAAATAGAATGTGGAATGGTGGGGACAGGTGACAGGAGGGACATGGGGCATACTGTTTACTGGGGAGAGTTTCAGGTTGGGAGGAGGAACCCGTTGTGCAGATGGAGAGTGGAGATGGGGCTCCACTGTGTGAAGTTGACGCCAGAAAAGACAATGTGTGAGATGGGGAGCATGGAGAAATTTGTGATTTGTTTAACCTACTCCCCTAAACCCTCATCACACACACATGCAGAAATTCTGTTCAGCTACGAAGACACTTTACACATGACCCTCTGAGTGGGAGGAATGTCCAAAGTTCACTGCTGCTGAGTCAACTGAGAGCCAGGCACTTAGATGGGGGAGAGGACGTCATAATCCTCTCTATATAGTCACCAGAGTCTTTTTCCTCTTCTTCATTAAAGATACAAGAGAACAAAGTACAGATGCTAGATAATTTCACGATATAACAGGGGCCAACATCTAATACTAGGTAATCCCAGGTTTTCTGTGACAGGCAGACTCCAAAGGTTACCATTCCCCAGCTACACCTTTCTTTATTGGCATCATCATCTCAATGTGGTGCCGCCATGTCCACTCTCTATCTGCACAAATAGTTCATCCTACCCACATGAAACCCAACCCACTAAACAACATCACCTTGTTTTCTCTGCCCCCTGGTACCCACCAGGTACAGGGATATATAAATCTCCCTTTCTGAACAACTTTGAGAAGGGAAGGCTTTTGATGAACATCACCAATCAAGGCTGGTAGGTGACTCCATGTACTCAGGGGCGAGATCTTGGGGGCAGAATTTGGCCATAGTTATAAGCAATAAGCATCCACCCAGCCAGAGTCCACTATTCATCTGTGAGTTTACGACCAGCAGAAACCAAACCACCTACCTGGCACTCGCTTTAATTTGGCAGATACAGAACTGCAGATTTCATTGCTACCCTATCAGCTCATGCAGTGTGGCCTTGGCTGAGATATTTTGGTCAATGGTCACTAACCAGTATGAACTGGAACCTTTGTGGGGGAGAGAACAGCTCCAACTCTGGCTTTGAGTGTTTCCCTTCATGTTTGTAACAATGTAGGTTCACCCTGCTTCCCGAGACCCAAAAATAAGGGTCATGTGACTGCCCTTTGAGTGCAAACTTTAACCTACACAAGGGATTGGTGCAGAGGCTGGAGGACACCCCTGAGAGAGGCAGAATGACTAGTCTTGAGCATAAACTGCCAAATGAGGGGTGACCTCAATCTTTCCGTAAAAACTGGGTGCTCTTCCCAGGAGAGGGGCAGCTATGGAAAGGCTCAGAGATGCACAGTGTGTATGAGCTGCAGCAGCTCTGTCCTCATCAACAGCCTGATGAGTGGCAGGAACATGAGCTCACCTGGAGGGACCCTGTTCTCACTGCCCGCAAAGAATGGTTTGTAGAACATGGGGGAGGCTGTGTGGGTGGCAAATGGTAACAGTATACGGTGGCAAACATGCAAAAGTGATATGTTTGAGGTCTTCAGGTCATGAAGTGGTCTTACATTTCAGTTCTTGAGACTGAGGAATTTGTGTGAAACCCAGTGTGGGATGTTTTTGCAAGGAAGATCATTATTCTGTCTCTATGGGCTGTGCTGTGGGGCATCCAATCCAATCACTATTATAAGGCTGAAAATATACAGAGAAATTCTCATAGACACTAGGGACATAAAAATAAAGCGTGTTTCCTCGGATGTCATTTATTTCTCATGGGGTGGTGAGAAGAAACCATCAAGTTTATGCTCTGCCCAACCATGCCCTCAGTGTAAGCTCTACAATGGAAACGAGACAACATCTTACCTCCCGTTCTCTTATTTCTTCGATATCCTTCAACCTCTGACTCTCAGAATCTTCTAACAGGTCATTCATGACTTTTTTCTGATCAACATTGGGTGAAAAAAGAAAGCATAGTTAGAGGACAGATTCACCAGGTTCCTAAGAGGAATCCCTGCCTTCCAAGAGACTAGAATGGCATGAAATATCATTGAATCCTTATGCTTTCAGTACAAGCGCCCTGAGGACCATGTGCAGTGATACAAGTGACCCCTTATTTCTAGGCATGTCCAGGATAGCTCTCATCATGTCTGCTGTAGAATCGCAGGCTGGAGTTAACTAACCTGCCCAAAGGATATGACTAAAGTCTTCTGGAACTTCATGTGCTAACTCACCCTCAGGCAGAGCTGTCTGCACCTTCACAGCCTCGCCAGGAAACGCTGCACCCAGAACAAGATAGTAACCACCTAAAAGAAGCCTTTCTCCACCTCCTCTATGTGGAGCATTGTCTGTGTCCATCAGGACTCTCTTCCAGGAAGCTCCCCGGATTCACTCCCAAATTGGTGGGGCCCAAACCCACATAAGGAACTCCAGGGAGTTTTCTTTCAGTGATTGGTTGAGCCTCCCAGACTGCAGGAGAAATAAAATGTGGTGGTCTCTGTGCCCGTTTTGGGAATCTGTCACATGACCTTGCACATCGTGGTTGTGCTAGTGTTACACACATCTGAAGATAAAAGAGTCTGGTACGTATATTCGACACCTGTATTCTATAGCAGAGAGTCATCATGGCAAGAACGAAGAGGGACGAGACTCTCACCACCCTATGGAAAGTCCATATGGACCATGAGATTCTATTTTGTGGAAACGTGCAAGGGACAGGGAGTCAGCCCAAACCGCAGGCTAAGATGGAAGACAGGCTCATCAATCAGCTGCCTCTGACTATGAAGAACCAGGTACAGGAGAAGAAGATGTTTCCTGGTTTTGTTTTTAATTTTCGGAAAAAGGTAATTTTATTTTATTTTGCAATTTTTTATTTTATTTTTCTTCTTTTACATTATTGTTCATTTTAAAACAATATTTGCTTCCCCCCACACCCTCAGGTGTAGTCCCTTAGAATTTCCCTCACCAAACACCCGTGCACCATCACCTCAGTCCCCTGTGCTCCTCTGTCCCTCCCTCCGATTCCTCTCCCTCCTCCTCCACTGCGGGTGTCTATGGTTTATAATTGTCAGTTTTTGATGTGTTGTATTTTGCACTGTTATTATTTTTTTAATCTGGTGTCTTTTTTGGTTCTCCTACTGCTATAAGTGAAACTATCCAGTATTTTTCATTTTCCTTCTGACTTATTTCACCGAGCACAATTGCTTTTAGCTCCATCTATGTTGCTGCGAATAGAAGACATTTTGTAAAGGAGCCCAGAGGTGAAACTAGCCTCGGGTGACCCTAAAAGTGGCAGAGAAAAAAAGTCACCCTCTTGGTGAACCAGGGGCCAGTTACTCTGCCTTGCTCCATTTTCCCTAGACTGGCCTACTGATGACTAGCCTGAGACAGGACACTTTCACACGTCTAGTGAGATAAAAGAAAACTTAAGTTATTTAAAAGTGTCTGCATTACAGATGGCCTTACAGGAGGGACAAGGGTCTACAGGAAACCAACTTCTGTCCTCCTTGCTCCTCTTGCTGGTTCCCTCACTAATTTTCCTTATTATTTTCTTGTTTGGGCCTTGCATCCTCTACACCCTTATCAGAATCATCTCCTGTTGCCTCAAAGCCAGCAGACGTTAGATGGTCCTTCAGACGTAGCCTGATAGGACGCCTCCACCGTCCTTCCTCCCAGGGCCCTTAGATCGCTGCCCTGCAGTGGAGCCCTGACTGCTTGACCGCATCACCCATTTTCAGCAGGAAGCAGTGACTGGGCAGACCCACGTCCTCTGTCCTAACAGCAGTGAGGGGCTCCGTCCCTAGAAGGGGTACTGAGTCCAGGGCAAGTTATGGTCAGTTAGGCAACTTGAGGGTCAGCGCAGGCAGAGAGTTCCAGGTTGGGAGGAGGAACCCGTTGTGCAGATGGAGAGTGGAGATGGGGCTCCACATTGTGATGCTGATGCCAGTAATGACAATGTGTGTGATGAGGAGCATGGGGTACTTCGTGATTTGTTTCTTTTAGCATCACCCCTACGCCCACATCACACACACACACACACAAAATTCTGTTCATCTACGAAGACACTCTTCACATGACCCCTTTAAGGTGGAAGAATGTCTGACTGTTTGCTAGTGCTGGATCAACTGAGAGGCCGGTACTCAGACATGGGAGAGGCCTTCATAATTCCCTATAGTCACAGGAGTAAGTTCCTTCTTCTTCAGTCAAGATTCAAGGGAACAAAGTACGGATGCTAGATCATTTCATTGTGGAACTAGGGCCAAGGTCAAACACTAGGTAAACCAAGGTTTTCTCTGAGATGCAGTCTCAAAAGCTTACCATTCCCCCAACTACATGTTCTCGCTTTTGGCAACATTTCATCTCTCATTGGCACAAATAGTTCATCCTTTCAATGAGACACCCAACCCACTATATAACACCACCTCTGTTGCTTCTCCCAACTGGTACACACCAGGTACAGGGATATGTAAATCTCCCCCTCTGATGATTTATTTTTTCCTTTTCTGATGAATTTGAGAAGGGAAGGCTTTTTATGAACATCACCAAGCAAGGATGGTAGGTGACTCCCCTGCACTCAGAGGGGAGGTCTGTGGGCCAGAATGTGATCATAGTTACCAGCAATAAGCATCCACCCAGCCAGAGTCCTTTTACCATCCGTGAGTTTATGACCAGTGGAAAACAAACCGACTATCTGGGGGGACTCCCTCTAATTTGCCAGATGCAGAGCTGCGATTTCCATTGCTAGAGTATCCTTTCATGCAGTGTGGCAGTGACTGAGATATTGTCATCAAGGTCACTGATGAGGATTAATTGAATTATTTCTGGTGGAAAGAGAGGAGCTCCAACTCTGGCATTGACATGGTTTCCCTTCATGTCTGTAACAATAGAGCTACTCCCTGCTACACAACACCCTAAAATGAGGGACGTGTGACTGTCCTTTGAGTGTGAACTTTAACACCCACAAAGAAGGGATTCATGCAGAGGCTGGAAGACACCCCTGAGGGAGTCAGGATGGCTAAATTGTCTTGAGCACTAATTGCCAACTGAGCCTTGACCTCAATGTCACTACAGGATGGGTTCCCATCTTAGGACATGGGAAGCCATGGAAAGTGTTAGATACCCCTAGTGCACATGGCAGGGACATGAGTTCACTTGGAGGGACCCTGTTCACACTGCTGCAATAAAGTATTGTGGAATGTTGGGGAGGCAGTGTGGGGCACAAATGCAATCCCTGTACCTTGGTGAAAGTGTGAAGGTGATATGTTTGAAGTCTTCAAGTCATGAACTTATTTAACATTTCAGTTCTTTAATCTGAGGGATCTATAAGGTTAAACCCAGCCTGCATGTTCTATGCAAAAAAAAAAAAAAAAATCAGAATTCTGTCACTACGGACTGAGGTGCTGGACATCCGAACCAATCACTATTTTAAGGCTGCAAAGATACAGACATATTCTCATAGACACTAGAGACATAAAAATAAAGCATGTTGCTTCCTTGGCTGTCATCTATTTCTCATGGGCTGGTGAGACTGAACCATCAAGTTTATCTCTGCCCAACCACGCCCTTGGTGTATGCTCTAGTATGGAAAAGACGCAGCTTCTTACCTCACATTCCATTATTCATTTTCTTGTGCTCCACTTCAGAAGTCCACATTGTTCTTCCTGTTCCCATGGTTTTGTCACATCCTCCTGGAATATTTCGTGATCAAAATTGGATGAAGAAAGAAAGTGTAGTTAGGATGACAGATTCATCAAGTACCTGAGAGGAATCCCTACCTCTCACGAGAATAGAAGATGAAATATTGTTCAATCTTTACACTTTCAGTATAAGTGCCCCGAGAACTGTGTGCAGTGATACAGGTGACCCCTTATTCCCAGAGCACGTGGCAGGATGGCTGCCATCATGTGTGCTGTAGAATTGGAGGCTTGGAAAGGGTAACTAACACACCCAAGTCTCATGTGCTTGGGAGAAATATAGATCTCTAGTCTCACCGGAAAATGCAGCACACAAAACAAGACAGTGACAATCTAAAAGAAGCTTTTATCCACGTCCTATATTTGGAAAGTTGTTTGTGTCCATCAGGACTCTCTTCCAGGAAGCTCTCAAGATTCACTCCCAAATTGGTGGTGCCCAAACCCACATGAAGGAATCCAGGGAGTTTTCTTTTCTGCTTGGATTAACCTATCACACTGCAGGACAAATAAAATCTGGTGGTCTCTGTGCCTGTTTTGGGAATCTGTCACATGGCCTTGCACATCATGGATTCTCTAATTTTACACACATGTTAAGATAAAAAAGGCGGCACATATTTCAACAACTGCATTTACAGCAGGGTGCATACAGCAAGAGTGACTAGGGATGAGATTCTCCCCATGCTATGAAAATCCATATGGACCATGGTATTGTATTTTCTGGAAACGTGCATGAGACGGGGGGCAGCCCAAATGACAGGCCAAGATGGGAGGATAGGCTCAACCATCAGCCGCCTCTGACTATTAGGAACCAGGGACAGGAGAAGAAGACATTTCCTGCTATTGTTTTTGTTTTTTGGAAAAAGTTAATTTTATTTTTTTTGATTTTTTTCATTTAAGTTTTTACATCATTGTTCATTTTTAAACAATACTTGCTTCTCACCACACCCTCAGGTGTAGTCCCTTAGAATTTCCTTAACCAATGCTCCTGTGCACTATCACCTCACTCCCCTGTGCTCCTCACTCCCTTCCTCTGATCCCTCTCCCTCCCTCCTCCTCTGCAGGATCTCTGATTTATAATGTCAGCTTTTGCTTTGTTGTGTTTTATACTATTATTATTTTTTCACTCTGATATCTTTTTTTGGTTCCCCTATATTCCTGCTATAAGAGACACCATCAGATATTTTTCCTTTTCCTTCTGGCTTATTTCACTGAGCACAATTGTTTTTATCTCCATCTATGTTGCTGCAAATAGAAGACATTTCTAAAGAAGCCCAGAGGTGAGACAAGCCTCGGGAGACCCTACAAGTGGCAGAGAATAAAAGTCACTCTGTTGGTGCACCAGGGACCACTTACTCTGCCTTGCTCCATTTTCCTTAGACTGGCCTACTGATGACTAGCCTGAGCCAGGACACTTTCACACGTCTAATGAGATAAAAGAAAACTTAAGTAATTTAGAAGTATCTGCATTACAGATGGCCTTACAGGAGGGACAGGGGTCTACAGGAAACCAACTTCTGTCCTCCTTGCTCCTCTTGCTGGTTCCCTCACTAATTTTCCTTATTATTTCCTTTTCTTGTTTGGGGCCTGCATCCTCTACACCTTCGTCAGAATCATCCCTGCTGCCTCAAAGCCAGCAGAGTCAGATTATCCTTCAGAAAGAGCTTGGTAGGAATCTCCTCCATCCTTCCCCCCAGGGCCCTTAGATCACCGCCCTGCAGTGGAGCCCTGACTGCTTGCCTGCATCACCATTTTCAGCAGGAAGCAGTGACTGGGCAGACCCACGCCCTCTGTCCTAACAACAGTGAGGGGCTCCGTCCCTAGAAGGGGTCCTGAGTTCAGGGCAAGTTATGGCCAGTTAGGCAGCTTGAGGGACAGTGCAGGCAGAGAGTTCCAGGTTGGGAGGAGGAACCCGTTGTGCAGATGGAGAGTGTAGATGGGGCTCCAAAGTGTGACGCTGATGCCAGTACAGACAATGTGTGCGATGGGGAGCATGGGGAACTTTGTGATTTGTTTCTTTTAACATCTCCCCTATGCCTACCTCACACACACACAGAAAAGTCTGTTCAGCTACGAAGACACTCTTCACGCTTACCCCTTAAGGTGGAGGAATGTCCGACTGTTCGCTACCGCTGGATCAACAGGGAGGTGGCGTTCAGATGTGGGAGAGGCCGTGATAATTCCCTATAGTCACCAGAGTAATTTCCTTCTTCTTCAGTCAGGATACAAGGGAACAAAATACAGATGCTAGATAATTTCATTGTAGAACTAGGGCCAAGGTCAAACACCAGGTAAACCCAGATTTTGTCTGAGATACAGTCTCAATAGTTTACCATTCTCCCATCCACACATTCTCGTTTTGGCTTCATGTTCTTACTGTGGTGGCCCCATCTCCACTCTCCATCAGCACAAATAGTTCATCCTTTCAATGCAAAACCCAACCCAGTAAACATCACCACCTCTGTTCCTTCTCCAACCTGGTATACACCAGGTACAGGGATATGTAAATCTCCCTTTCTGAGCGAGTTTGAAAAGGGAAGCCTTTTTTTTTAATGTTTTATTTTATATAATTCTTACATCATTTTTCATTTTTGCACAATGTATGCATTTTCATTTTGGTTATAGTCCCCATACAATTGCACCCCCCTTACTTTGACCCTAGTCCTTCCTCTCCATGAAGGGAAGGCTTTTTATGAACATCACCAAGCAAGGTTGGTAGGTGACTCCCTTGTACTCAGAGGGAAGGTCTGGAGGACAGAATGTGACCATAGTTACCAGCAATAAGCATCCACCCAGACAGAGCCCATTTATCATCCATGAATTTATGACCAGCAGAAAACAATCCACCCATCTGGTGGGACTCGCTTTATTCGGAAGATACAGAACTGCAATTTCAATTGCTAGACTATCAGCTCACACAGTGTGGCAGTGACGAAGATATGGTGGTCCAGATCACTGAGCATGATAAATTGGAACGTGTGTGGAGAAAAGAGAGCAGCTCCAACTCTGGCATTGATGTGGTTTTGCTTCATGTCTGTAAAAATGGAGTTTCTCCCCCCTACCCAAGGTCCTAAAATGAGGGACATGTGACTGTCCTTTCAGTGTGAACTTTAACACACACAAACAAGGGATTAGTGCAGAGGCTGGAAGACACCCCTGAGAGTGGCAGGATGACTAAATAATCTGGAGCACTAACTGCCAACTGAGGGGTGACCTCAATCTTTCCGTAAAGGCTGGGTTCTCTTCCCAGGAGAGGGGCAGCTATGGAAAGTCTCAGAGACCCCCAGTGTGCATGAGCTGCAGCAGCTCTGTCCTCATAACCAGCCTCATGAGTGGCAGGAACATGAACTCACCTGGAGGGACCCTGTTCTCACTGCCTGCAAAGAACGGTTTGTGGAACATGGGGGAGGCAGTGTGTGGGGTAATGCTAACAGTGCACGGTGGTGAACATGAAAAATGGTATGTTTGAGGTCTTCAGGACACAAAATGATTTAACATTTCAGTTCTTGAGACTGAGGTATTTATATGAAACCCAGTGTGGGATGTTTTATGCAAGAAAGGTCATTATTCTGTCTATGGGCTGTGCTGTGGGGCATCCTAACTAATCACTATTATAAGGCTGAAAAGATAGAGAAATTCTCACAGACACTAGGGACATAAAAATAAAGCATGTTTCTTTGGCTGTCATCTATTTTTCATGGACTGCTAAGAATAAACCATCAAGTTTGTGCTCTGCCCAACCATGCCCTCTGTGTATGCTCTACAAAGGAAAGGAGACAACTTCTTACCTCCCATTCTCTTCTTTCTTCTATATCCTTCAACCTCTGACTCTCAGACTCTTCTACCAGGTCTCTCAGTTTTCTCAACTCATTCCAGCTATTTTCCTGATCAAAATTGGGTGAAGAAAGAAAGTGTAGTTAAGAGGACAGATTCATTAGTTTCCTGAGAGGAATCCCTGCCATCCTAGAGACTAGAATGACATGAAATATCGTTGAATCTTTATGCTATCGGTGTAAGCGCCCCGAGAACTGTGCGCAGTGATACTGGTGATCCCTTATTCCCAGGGCATGTGGCAGGATGGCTGCCATCATGTCTGCTGTAGAATCCCAGGCTGGAGAAGAGTTAACTAACCTGCCCAAGGGATATGACTAAAGTCTTCTAGAACTTCATGTGCTAACTCACCCTCAGGAGGAGCTATCTGCACCTCCACAGCCTCACCAGGAAACACTGCACCCAGAACAAGACAGTAACCACCTAAAAGAAGCCTTTCTCCACCTCCTATATGTGGAAAGTTGTCTGTGTCCATCAGGACTCTTCCAGGAAACTCCCTGGCTTCACTCCCAAATTCGCAGGTCCAAACCCACATGAAGGAACTCCAGGGAGTTTTCTTTCAGTGATTGGTTGAGCCTCCCAGACTGCAGGAGAAATAAAATCTGATGGCCCCTGTGCCTGTTTTAGGAATCTGTCACACGACCTTACACATCATGGTTTCTCTAATGTTACACACATGTGAAGATAAAAAAAGTCTGGTGTGTATTTTCGACAACTGTATTCTACAGCAGAGGGCCATAAAGGCAGGAGTGAAGAGGGATGAGACTCTTACCACCCTATGGAAGTCCATATGGACGATGGGATTGTATTTTGTGGAAATGTGCAAGAGACGGGGGGCAGCCCAAACCGCAGGCCAAGATGGGAGGACAGGCTCGACCGTCAGCCGCCTCTGACTATGAAGAACCAGGTACAGGAGAAGAAAACATTTCCTGCTTTTGTTTTTGATATTTGGAAAAAGGTAATTTTTTTTTATAATTTATTTTTTTTCAGTTTTTACATTATCGTTCATTTTTAAACAATATTTGCTTCTCCCTACCCCCTCAGGTGTAGTCTCCATATAGTTTCCTTCACCAATGCCCCTGGGCACCATCACTTCAGTCCCCTGTGCTCCTCCCTCTGATCTCTCTCCCTCCTCCTCCCCTGCAGGATGTCTCTGGTTTATAATTGTCAGTTTTTGCTTTGTTGTGTTTTGTACTGTTAATATTTTTTTACTCTGACAACTTATTTGGTTCCCCTACATTCCTGCTATAAATGAAACCATCTGATATTTTTCCTTTTCTTTCTGGCTTATTTCACTGCTTATTTCATTGCTTCTAGCTCCATCTATGTTACTGTGAATAGAAGACATTTTCTTTTGTGTGTGTGTGTGTGTTTAATATTTTATTTTATATAATTCTTACATCATTTTTTCATTTTTGTACAATATATACATTTTCATTTTTGTTAATTCCCCATAAAATTGCACCCCTCCTTATTTTGACCCTAATCCTTCCTTTCCCCATCCCCACGCCCCGTAGTGTGTCTCTGGTTTATAGTTGTTGATTTTGATTTTTACTTTGTATTAATTAGCCTTTTTCCTGGTCCCTTATTAAATAAGGGACCTAAATAGAAGACATTTTCTAAAGAAGCCCAGAGGTGAGACAAGCCTCCGGTGACCCAAAAATTGGAAGAGAAAGAAAATCACCCTCTTGGTGAACCAGGAGCCAGTTACTCTGCCTTGCTCTATTTTCCCTAGACTGGCCTACTGATGACTAGCCTGAGCGAGGATGCTTTAACACTTCTAGTGAGATAAAAGAAAAACTTACATTATTTTAAAATATCTGTATTGCAAATGGCCTTACAGGAGGGACAGGACCTGTAAGGCCTCTACAGGAAACCAACTTCTGTCCTCCTTGCTCCTCTTTCTGGTTCCCTCACTAATTTTCATTATTATTTTCTTGTTTGGGCCTTGCATCCTCAACACCCTCGTCAGAAATCTCTTGTCGCCTTAAAGCCAGCAGACATCAGATGGTCCTTCAGATGGAATCTGATAGGACGCCTCCACCCTCCTTCCTCCCAGGGCCCTAAGATCGCCACCCTGCAGTGGCGCCCTGACTGCTCACCTGCATCACCCATTTTCATCAGGAAGCATTTACAGATCAGACTGATGCCCTTTGTCCTAACAGCAGTGAGGAGCTCCATCCAAGAAGGGGTACTGAGTCCCAGGGCAAGTTAAGGTTAAGTAGGCAGCTTCAGGGACAGTGCAGGCAGGGACTTCAGGAGAGTTAGAGAGGCTTCTAAGACAAGGACAATAAATTCTGAGGGCTAATACACACATACACCAGAGGAAATCAGAAATGCCAGGAGGACTAAACAAAACCAGTATGCTGGACAGTGCCTTGTGACTGAATGTAGCTTCTCCTACACATACTGGAATCCTAAAAAAAACTGTTCTCGAGGGCTGCACCCAGAGATGTGAGCACCATAGATATGATGGAATAAAATTCAAAAGGGCAAATGAAGTGAAACATGTCAGGCTGACTGTGGATGAGCTGAAGTCGGGACAGAGCCTGTAGACTGAAAATTTCAGGGAACAATGGATAAGCACCCTCAGGACCACATGTGCCCTGACTCACGCATCCCCAGCTGCTGTGTCCCTTGCTTTACTCCATAAATACTCTGTAACCTAGTTGCTGGGGCTCAGATTGTGGAGAGAGATCTCCAGGCTGCGGGGTAGAAGCAGCCAGGGTAAATAAAGAGCTTCCCTCCTCTCTGCTCCTGCTCCCTCATGACAATCTGCCAGAACAGTCACCCTTAAAGACAGGAAACTCTGCTGTGTTACAGCATGGATGAGCCAGGGAGACACCATGGTCAGATTGAAAGATAATATTTTCATGACTTAGTCAGATGTAAAAAACAAAATGTGGGATGGGGGGACCAGGTGACAGGAGGGACCCGGGGACACTGTTTACTGGGGAGAGTTTCAGGTTGGGAGGAGGAGCCCGTTGTGCAGATGGAGAGTGGAGATGGGGGCGCCACAGTGTGACGCTGATGCCAGTAATGACAATGTATAAGACCGGAGCATGGGGAATTTGTGATTTGTTTATTTTAACACTCGCCCCTATGCCCCCATCATACCACAGAGAGTAAACTCTGTTCAGCTATGAACACTCTTCACATGACACTCTGAGGTGAAGGAATGTCCCATGTTTACTGCTGTTGGATCAACTTGGAGGCAGGCACTTAGATGTGGGAGAGGCCGTTATAATTCTCTATGTCTACCAGAGTAATTTCTTTCTTTTTCAGTTCAGATGCAAGAGAACAAAGGACAGATGCTAGATAATTCCATTGTGTAACTAGGGCCAAAGTCAAGCACTAGGTAAACCCAGGTTTCTTCTGAGATGCAGTCTCAAAAGTTTACCATTCCCCCATCTACACGTTCTCGTTATTGGCATCATCTTCACATTGTGGTGCCACCATCTCTGCTCTCCATCTGCACAACTAGTTCATCCTTCCAACTGAAACCCACCAACTAAACACCATCACCTTTGTTCCTCCTCCCACCTACTCTCTGCCGGATATGGAGATAAATGGAGTTCCCTCCATTTCTGAGGGAGTGTGTGAAGGGAAGGCTTTTGAGAAACGTCACCAAGCAAAGCTGGTAGGTGACTCCCCTGTACTCAGAGGTGAGGTCTGGGTCAGAATTTGATCATAGTTACGAGCAATAAGCATCCACCCAGCCAGAGTTCTTTTACCATCCGTGAGTTTACGACCAGTGGAAAGCAAACCTACTACCTGGTCTGATGTCCTTCAATTTGGCAGACACAGAGCTGCCATTTCCATGGCTACACTATCAGCTGACGCAGTGTGGCAGTGACTGAGATATTGTTGTCAAGGTCACTGATAGGATGAATTAAAACCTTTGTGGAGGAGGAGAGAACAGCTCTAACTCTGACATTGACGTGGTTTCCGTTCATGTCTGTAACAATGGAGGTTCTCTCCATTACCCAACACCCTAAAATGAGAGACGTGTGACTGTCCTTTGAGTGTGAACTTTAACATCTACACACCAGGGATTAATGCAGAGGCTGGAAGACACCCCTGAGAGAGGAGGACGACTAAAGAGTCTGGAGCACTAACTTCCAACTGAGGGATGACCTCAATCTTTCGCTCAAGGTTGGGTTCTCTTCCCAGGAGAGGGGGAGCTATGGATAGTCTCCAGAGACCCCCAGTGCACATGAGCTGCAGAAGTTCTGTCCTCATTGTCAGCCTCATGAGCAGTAGGAACATGAGCTCACCTGGAGGACCCTGATCTCACTGCTCACAAAAAATGTTTTTTGGAATATGGGGGGGTAGTGTGGGGGGCAAATGCAAACCCTGTACAGTGATGACTGTGTCAAATTGCTATGTTTGAGTCTTCAAGTCATGAAGTTATTTAACATTTCAGTTATTTAATCTGAGAGTTCCCTGTGCAACCCAGTGTAGGATGTTCTATGAAAGAAAGATCAAAATTCTGTCTCTAGAAGTTGAGCTGCTGGGCATCCTAACCAATCAGTATTATAAGGCTGAAAAGATACAGAGATATTCTCAGACACTAGGAACATAAAAAGAAAGCATGTCTCTTTGGCTGTCATCTATTGCTCATGGGCTGGTGAGAATAAACAAAGAGGTTCATGCTCGGCCAAACCATGCCCTCCGTCTATGTTTTAGCATGGAAAAGACTCAAATTCTTACCTTCCATTCTCTTGATTGTTCTCTAAACTTCAAATTCTGACTCTCAGACTGTTTTACCCAGTCTCTGTCTTTTTCCAAAGACTCCTGATCAAAATTGGGTGAAGAAAGAAAGCATAGTTAAGATGACAGATTCACCAGGCTCCTGAGAGGAATCCCTGCCTTCCACGAGACTAGAATGACATGAAATATCATTGAATCCATTATACTTTAGAATAAGTGCCCCGAGGACCGTGTGCAGTGATACAGGTGACCCCTTATCTTAGAGCACATGGCAGGATGACTGCCATCATGTCTGCTGTAGAATCGGAGGCTAGGGAAGGGGTAACTAACATACCCAAGGGCTATGACTACCAGCTTCTTGAGCCTCATGTGCTGACCCTTAGGTGGAGCTATATGGAGCTCTATAGCCTCGCCAGGAAACGGTGCACACAGAACAAGACAGAAACAATCTAACAGAAGACTTTCTCCACCTCCTGTATATGGAAAGTTGTCTGTGTCTATCAGGACTCTCTTCCAGGAAGCTCCCTGGATTCACTCCCAAATTGGCAGGGGCCAAACCCATAGGAAGGAACTCCAGGGAGTTTTATTCTGCTGATTGGTCTAGCCTCGCAGACTGCAGGAGAAATAAAATTTGGTGGTCTCTGTACCTGTTTTGGGAATCTGTCACATGGCCTTTCACATCATGGTTTCTCCAGTTTTACACACATGTGAAAATAAAAGAGGCTGGCGTGTGTTTGGACAACTATATTCTACAGCAGGGGCCATCACAGCAAGAGTGAATGGGTACGAGACTCTCCCCATCCTATGAAAGTCAGGGGGATTATATTATATATGGACTGGGGGATTATATTTCAGGGAACCAACATGAACTAATTTTCAGAAGAATGAGTGGATGAAAGTTTTATATTTCAGTCACAATCTTTTGTATCAATCTAAAGAACTGCAGGTCCCAGAGTTCAGCCTTAGAGGGGTTCCTGCTGCAGGAGTCCAGGGTGCTTACTCCCCTTGTGCCTGACACACATCTTTGACAAGACAATGTCTGTGTCCACTGTGTTGGTGGTACTGCTCACAACTTCAGCAGATGAGCTACCATGTGTCCTCATAGAACAGGTGGAGATGCTCCCTGTGTTCCTCACACAGCTTCTCACTCTCCAGCTCCAGGTGGGCTTCAATGAGAGCTTGATTAAAAACCTGAACAAGCCCTCTCATCCTTTTTACCTGACACAAAGAACAGACCGAGCTCCACGATGATTCCTCTGGTTGCTTGTCAATGCTGCCCTTTACGCACCGTGGCAGTAGCTGTGTCCACAGCTGAAGCTCACGGTCTCCGTCTTCAACTGACTGCAGACGGAGCAGGTGGCTTCCCTCTTCATCCTCTTGGAAGGGAAGGGGGTGGCCATGGCTCTTCCTGAAGAGCTCACAGTTATGGCTAGAGGCAGAGAAGATGTAGATATAATTCTTCACAGCGAAGGCCATGCAGGTGACCTGGGCTTTTGTGCCTCCACAAATACTGTTTAATTGATTACAGTTTATTTATAACAATTTCATAGTAAGAAATGTCTTAATAATGAGGGCTTTTAAAAGAAAGACAATTCTTTAGGGGCAATATATGCTCATTTCAGAAATACACTGAACCACAATGTAACGTCTCATGTAAAGGTAAGAGTAGATAAATCAACTCAGTGAAATCTGAACACGAGTTACATCAATTCCTGCTTTTCCCTTCCATGTGTCTTTGTTGGATCAAAATCAGAGATACTCTACTTTAAACTGCTGGTGGTATTCACTTGTCAGGACAGGGGAGACAAATCACTTACAGGTTCATAATCCCTTGTCTGAAACCCTTGGGGCCAAACATTAAAATTAGGATTTTTTTTAAAAAGATCTATTTATTCATTTACACAAGAACCAGGGTACAGGCCAGATGCGTGGGAGGGTGAGAGGATTCACCAGAGACAGAGCGGGGAACAGAACAGCAGACTGACAAAATACATTGCTGAGGGGAGCAGCGGGCATGACAGGAGAGGTCTGCTGTGCCATGTGGGACCCTTGCCGGCTGGCCAGGTTTGAACTGGTGCTGCAGAGGCTGTGGACAGCTTCACAGCGCGGTGCTTAATTGCCTGTTCTACCAGGGGATGCCCTTAGGTATATTTTTGAGGTTATGATGGCATAACATACAGATGCTCTAAATTATGTGCCCACCCCCAGCAGTGTCTGCCATAGCCTTGCATCAGTACATTGACAGTCCTGCACCAAGTAGAGCTAATAAAGATGTTAAGCAGAGTCAAATGAGGGTAGTTCAGGGGGTACCTCAGTGGAAGGTGACTGTATGATCCCTGCCTCCTCATATTCCCAGCCTTGTAAAACTCCTTCCATTTGAGTGTGGGCATAACCTGAGAACTGCCTCTGAGCAATGGCAAACATGATGGGAAGCGCCACTATGGTCATATTTTCTTACATCGGACCCCGTATTATAGTTGACTTAGTTTAAAGACTATCTCCTCAGCTCAGCTCATTTTCAAGAAATAACTACCCATGTGGAAGGCCCATGTGCCATGGGATGAGCAGTGGCTTCCAGAAACTGAGGGTAGCTCTCAGGTGACAAGAATCAGGGCCTCAGTCCTATACCCACAAAAAAAGAATTCTGCCAACAACTGCAAGAAGATGGGGGGAGGATTATTCCCCACATGAGTCACCAGATGACATTCAGCCCAGCCAGCACCATAACTGCTCTGTGTAACCCCAGCTGAGCTGTGCCTAGATTTCCCACACACAATTTTTTGAGAAAATGTGTTTATTTATCTTTAAGCCACTAATGAGTTCTACAGCAGCATACAGCTGATTAAGCCAGCAAATAATATCTGGTTGGAGATAATTAAGCAGAGAAATGAGTAAGGCGGAAACATTGAGCTTTTTAGAGCCTTGAATTATGTAACTGTGGATGAGGGATTTGAAAATGTCATTTGAGTCAAGGTCTTAAAATTACTTGTATCGTCCACATTTCTTGTATTGTTCTCAGACTTCCTGAAATATTAACAGTAAACTTCAGGGTTCAGTTTCTTGTCTAAGCTCCTTACAAAGGTTGATGCACTTAATTCTTATGACAACCAGTAAAAGGGAAACAGGAATCAAAAATTGGTTCACTTGGGGGGGGGACAGTTTATCAGTGGGTGAGCAGGTATCTCAGAGACCCCAAGATCCCCAGTATCCTGCACCCCTGAGGAAACACTAGGGCGTCCTGAACCCTCTACTGGAACAACTATATATCTGCTGCCTGACAGCCTGTCCAGGGGTAGGTGGTGAATGTGGTTAAAAATGATGTTAACTTCCATCCCCATACTGGAGAATTCTTGGCTTTCCATACCTGGGTAGATCTTTATTTGTTTCCTCACATCACAGTGGAGCTCAGAATCCTTGTGGTCAGTGTGAGGTTCCAAAGACATGGACTCTGGGACTGAACTCCTAGACTCAGAAGAGGACAGATTTCTTCAGCAGGACATCCTGTGAGCTCTATGTACTCAGACCCCTTCCCTCCAAATAAGGATAGTGCTTACCTGGTCAAGGTGTCTTTCCCATCCTAGAGAGACAGAAGGAAAAAAAGGAGAATTAGGGAATACCCATGTTTCATGGGGCGTCTCTGTAAACCCTCCATCCAACAAGGAAAGCAGGGAGTCCCACCTGGCTGTTGGTGGACACCCAGGTCTCATGTGTCCCATCCCTACCCCTAAGGGCCCAGAGCACGGCAGCAAGTTGATCCTCCCAGAGCCCAGTAATCTGTTCACTGTGACTGTGATCAGAGCAACATGTGGGTGGCCTGAGGAGGAGGCTGGGAGACCCTGTGCTCCCCCTACAAGAAGTTCTTCCAGGGACCTACCAGCCTTCAGATGAGTCACACTAGAGATCACTTATCACACAGGCCTTTCCTTAGTGAAGAATCCACACACAGCTGATGAGAATGGGCCACTGCAGTGGTAGCAGGTGGCCGTGCAGATAGAGCAAACCAGGTGACATGGAACCTTTCAGTGGGACTGAGTGGCGACTAAAATAAAGAGCTCCTACAATTAACGTTTCTGGGGTCAATCCCTTGCCTCGGAAAAAGTCCAGGAAGGCCTCTTGGAGCAAGTGAGCTATCCACAAACAAGGGAGGAAGTTCTCATACATGTGGATGTCCAACTGCTGGTGGTTGCAGCAGTCATCTCGAGAAGTCTCTTAGGAGAGAGTTGGACAATCAGGGTGTGATGCCCATGGGACCGACATGAAACTTATTGGAAAAAAAAGGAAAATATTTCTTTTAAAACATGTGTTTCCATCTAAGTCATCTAGTTCAAAGAGATCATATCATGGCTATTGGAATGTCTTACTAAAAACAGAGGATGTCATAATCCTAAATGAAAGTAAAGTGAATTTTGCAGCAGGGACCTTCTTTGGTGGAGACTGTGAAACCAGCAGAAGGCTTCCCGAGGAGCCAGAGGTAAGCTGGGAGGCTTGCCCATGCCGGGCGCCTTCTAGCCTGCAGTCCCAGCCCAGAGGGGAGCAGCACCCACTGCTGGGTCAGACCGGGCATGCAGGGGAACGCGTCCCCGGCACCGGCATTTTGCAGCAGGGACCTTTGTTTGGTGGAGATTGTGTGAAACAAGCAGAAGTCTCCCCAAGGAGCCAGAGGTAAGCTGGGAGGCTTGCCCATGCCAGGCGCCTTCTAGCCTACAGTCCCAGCCCAGAGGGGAGCAGCACCCACTGCTGGGTCAGACCGGGCATGCAGGGGAGCACGTCCCCGGCACTGGCATTTGCAGCAGGGACCTTTCTTTGGTGGAGACTGTGTGAAACCAGCAGAAGTCCCCCAGAGGAGCCAGAGGTGAGCTGGGAAGGTCGCCCAAGATGCCGGCCAGTACCAGCAACACAGTGTCACAAGGAATACGGAAAATTAGAAAACAGGCAGTAGGGAGTAGAAAAACCACATGCAACCCAGCAACTCCTCAGCAAAAAAGCACACCGCAAAAAGAAAACCATCTACCAGATTGCAACGACAGTAACTTGGAAGAACTTCTGAGCCTTCCAGATAGAGAATTTAAAATTGCTGTGATTAAAAAACTGACAGAAGTCATAAAGGGAAACAATGATAAGGGAAAAATAATTAATGACCAGAAGAATAAAATTGAGTCCCTAAAGAGGGAAGTAAAAGAAATGCAGGAGATCAAAGAATTAACAGAGGCGCTAAAGAACTCTGGGAAAGGCAATGAAAGCAGAATAGATGAAATAGAAGAACGAATAAGTACTCTTGAAGACAAAGAAATAAAAAGAACTAAAACTGAAAAGGAAGGAGAAGCATGAAGGAAAAAGACCGAAGAAAGACTTCGGGAACTATCTGACACCATGAGGAAAGGAAATATAAGAGTTATAGGAATCCCAGAGGAGAGGAGAGAGATGTAGGAACAGAGAAAATATTCAAGGATATAATTGAAGAGAACTTCCCAAACGCGAAGAAGGAGCTGAAAATTGATACATAAGAAGCAAGAAGAACACCAAACTTCCATGACGAAAGGAAAAATACAGCAAGACACATAATAGCAAAGCTCCCAAGAATTCAAGACAAGGAAAAAATAATGAAGCTGACAAGAGGGAAGAAACAGATAACATTCAAAGGGAAACCAATCAGACTGACATCAGACTTCTCTGAAGAAACACCATGGGCAAGGAGAGAGTGGAGGGACATAGTCAACGGACTCCAAGAAAACAGATGCCAACCAAGAATACTCTATCCCGCAAAGCTCTCCTAACTCTATGAAGAAAGAATAAGGACCTTCCCAGACAAACAGTAACTTTGGAATTTCATTAAGACTAACCCCCCACTCCAAAAAATACTACAAGGAGTCCTAAAGCCAGAACCTCAGAGGGACGAATAACAACAAAAGAAGGCCAAAGAAAGTTATTAAAAGAATAAATAAATAAAATCATAGGAAAGACAAACACAATGGCAAATACAGACGCTAACATATCAATACTAACTCTAAATGTAAATGGACTAAACTCTTCAATAAAAAGACACAGAGTCACAGGCTGGATTAAGAAACAAAACCCAACCTTTTGCTGTCTCCAGGAAACACATTTAGCTGCAAAAGATAAAAATAGACTCAAAATTAAAGGATGGAAAACAATTCTACAAGCAAATGGACCAAAAAAGAAGGCAGGAACAGCTATACTCATATCAGATAAAACAGATTTCAAACTCAAAAAGAAAAAAAGAGACCCCAGTGGTCATTACATTATGATCAAGGGGACAATACTTCAAGAAGAAATAACACTCATTACCATATATTCACCAAACTAAGGAGCACCAAAATATATCAGACAACTATTGTCATCTCTGAAAACAGACATCAGAGAAAACACATATGTAGTGGGAGACTTTAACACACCACTATCAACAATGGATAGATCAACAAGACAACAAATAAGTAAAGACACTAAAGCTCTAAATAAGGATCTAGAGCGCTTGGGCTTAACAGACATCTATATAACACTAAACCCCCAAAAAATCTGAATATACATTTTTCTCAAGTGCACACGGATCATTCTCCAGGATCGATCACATACTGGGGCACAAGACAAACATCAACAGATACACCAAGATTGAAATCATACCAACCATCTTTTCTGATCATGAAGGCATCAAACTAGAAATAAACCATAAAAAGAAGGCAAGGTACTCTCCTACCTCATGGAGATTGAAACCCACACTACTGGACGTCCACTGGACTAACGATGAGATCAAAGAAGAAATTAAAAAATTCTTTGAATTGAATGACAAGGAGGACACCAATATCCTAAATGTATGGGATGCAGCAAAAGCAGTAATAAGAGGAAAATATATAGCAATAGAAGTTCACATCAAGAAACAAGAAAGAACTCAAAGAAACAACCTAATCTCGAAGCTCAAAGATCTAGGGAAAAGAACAACAAAAAAAAACCCAAAACCAGTAGAAGAAAAGAAATAATAAAAACCAAAGCAGAAATAAATGAAATTGAAACTAAAAAAACAATCCAAAAGATCAATGAAACCAAGAGTTGGTTCTTCGAAAAAATAAATAAAATAGATAAACCCCTAGCCAGGCTCACAAGGGAAAAAAGGAAGAAAGCACAAATACACAGGATCATAAATGAAAGAGGAGAAATCACAACGGACACAGCAGAAATCAAAAGAATAATTAATAACTACTATGAACAGTTATATGGAAACAAGTTCAACAATCTAGAGGAGATGGACAAATTCCTACAACTCTACAATCACCCAAAGCTTGATAAAGAGGAAATAGAACACCTAAACAGACCAATTACAACTAGCGAAATTGAAATGGTAATCAAAAACCTCCCCAAAAACAAAAGCCCAGGACCTGATGGATTTACAAATGAATTCTACCAAACATTCAGAGACGAATTGGTGCCTATCCTTCACAAACTCTTCCAAAAAATTGAGAAGGAAGGTATAATACCTAACACGTTCTATGAAGCCAACATTACATTAATACCGAAACCGAACAAGGACAACACAAAAAAGGAAAACTACAGGCCAATCTCCCTAATGAACACTGATGCAAAAATCCTCAATAAAATTTTATCTATCAGAATCCAACAGTGTATCCATAAGATAATTCACCACGACCAAGTAGGATTCATTCCAGGGACACAAGGATGGTTCAACATCCGAAAATCAATCAACGTTATCCAACACATCAACGAAAAGAAATATAAAAAACATGATAATATCAATAGATGCCGAGAAAGCTTTTGACAAAGTGCAACACCCATTCATGATAAAAGCCATTGAAATTCTTGGGATACAAGGAACATACCTCAACATCATAAAGGCCATATACGACAAGCCAACAGCCAGTACCATTCTCAATGGTGAAAAGCTGAAAGCATTTCCATTAAGTTCTGGAACAAGACTAGGATGTCCACTCTCACCACTGCTTTTCAATATAATACTGGAAGTCCTCGCCAGAGCAATAAGACAAGAGAAAGACATACAAGGAATCCAAATAGGAAAAGAAGAAGTCAAACTATCACTATTTGCAGATGATATGATAATCTACAGATGATTATCATATCATACAAACTATCACTATTTGCAGATGGTATGATAGGGAACCCCAAAAACTCCATAGAAAAACTAATTAAACTCATCCATCAGTTCAGCAAAGTGGCAGGATACAAAATCAACATGCAAAAGTCAGAAGCCTTCCTATACACTAACAATAAATCTGAAGAAGAAGAAATGAAAAAAAAACAATCCCCTTTATTATTGAAACAAAAAAAATCAAATACTTGGGAATAAATCTAACAAAAGAGGTAAAGGACCTTTACAAAGAAAACTATAAAACACTGTTAAAAGAAATAGAAGAAGATACAAAGAAATGGAAAGACATCCCCTGCTCATGGATTGGAAGAATAAACATTATTAAAATGGCCATCCTACCAAAAGCAATATACCGATTCAATGCTATTCCAATCAAAATTTCAATGTCATTCTTCAAAGAAATAGAACAAATATTGATGAAATTCATATGGAATCACCAAAAACCCCGAATAGCCAAAGCTCTCCTGAAAAAAAAGAAGGGAATGGAGGCATCACACTCCCAGATTTCAAACTATACTACAAAGCCATAATCATCAAAACTGCATGGTACTGGAACAAGAACAGACACACAAACCAATGGAATTGAATAGAAAATCCAGAAATAAACCCACAGATTTATGGTCAACTAATCTTTGACAAAGGAGCAAAGAATATGCATTGGAGCAAAGAAAGTTTGTTCAATAAATGGTGCTGGGAAAACTGGGTTGCTACATGCAAAAGAATGAAGATTGACTACTACCTCACACCATACACAAAAACCAACTCAAAATGGATTAAAGAACTAGACATAAAACCTGAAACCATAAAATACATAAAAGGAAATACAGGCGAAACACTAAGGGATATGCATATCAAAGACATCTTTACAGACACATCACCCAAAGCAGTGATAGTGAAGGCAAAGATAAACAGCTGGGACTACATCAAATTAAAGGGCTTCTGCACAACAAAAGAGACAATAACAAAAACTAAAAGAAACCCCACCAACTGGGAGAACATTTTTGCACATAACACTAATGATAAAGGACTGATCACAAAAAATCTGCAAAGAGCTGATGAGACTCAACAACAACAAAGAAAATAATCCAGTCAAAAAATGGGCAGAAGTGCTAAAAACAAACTTCTCCAAAGAGGAAATGCAAATGGCCAACAGGCATATGAAAAAATGTTCAACATCACTTGTAATCAGGGAAATACAAATCAAAACTACAATGAGATACCATCTTACACCAGTGAGAATAGCATATATTAAAAAAACTAGGAACAACAAATGTTGGTGAGGATGTGGAGAAAAAGGAACTCTCCTGCACACTGTTGGTGGGAGTGCAAACTGGTCCAACCACTATGGAGATCTGTGTGGAGATTTCTTGACCTACTAAACATAGAGCTTCCATATGATCCAGCAATTCCACTCTTAGGTATTTTCCCAGAGGACACAGAAACATCAATTCCAAAGAACACCTGCACCCCTATGTTTATAGCAGCACTGTTTACAATAGCTAAGCTTTGGAAACAACCCAAATGCCCAAAAATAGATGACTGGATCAAGAAGATGGGGTACATATACACCATGGAATATTACTCAGCAGTCAAAAAAGATAAACACATTCAATTTGCAGCAACATGGATGGCGCTAGAAGGGATTATGCTCAGCGAAATAAGCCAGAAAGAAAAAGAAAAATACTGGATGGTCTCACTCATAGCAGGAAACTTAAATAAGGGACCAGGAAAATGAATATCTATAAGAAAGTGAAAATCATAATCAACAAACAACTATGAACCAGAGACACTTTATGAGGGGAGGGGGACGGGTGGGGAGGGATTAGGGTCAAAATAAAGGAGTTGCAATTGCTTGGGGAATATAAAAATAAATAAATAAATAAATATTCAAAAAAAAAAGAAAGTAAAGTGAGATGTGAGTTCAAAAGAAAAAAAAGTATTAAACTTGGATATTTTATTTACTTTTTAAAGATTTATTTATTTATTTGTTTTTAAAGATTTTGTTTATTTATACAAGCACAGGGGTACAGGCCAGAGGCATGGGAGAGTGAGAGAATTCACCAGAGACAGAGCAGGGAACCGAACAGGCAGAAGGACTGAAATACACAGCTGAGGGGAGCAGTGGGTGAGGCAGGAGAGGTCTGCCCCACCATGTGGGAATCTCCCTGGCGGGCCAGGAATCGAAGAGGCTGCAGACAGCTTCTCAGTATGGTGCTCAATGTGCTGCGCCACCAGGGAAGCCCTAAAGATTTATTTATTTATGCATACATGAACTGGATACAGGCCAGAGGTGCGGGAGGGTGAGAGGATTCATCAGAGACAGAGTGGAGGAGAACAGGAGGAATGACTGCAAACACTGCTGAAGGGGGTAGAGGGTGAGACAGGAGAGGTCTGCTGCGCCATGTGGGTATCTCCCTGGTGGTCTGGGGATCGAACATGTACTGCAGAGGCAGCAGATAAATTCACACTGCTGTTCTTAACCCCTTGACCACCAGGGAGGCCGAAATTTGGATATTTTTAAGGTGTGAAAGAGGGATTTTAGAAAAAGGAAGAAGGTAAAAGCGAATGTTAAACGTCTCAAAGAGAGTGAGTGTGTTTTAGGAAAGCAAGAGCAAGTGTCGAAGGTCTGAGAAAGAGGCAGGAAAAGAAATTTGAAGAAAGTACAAAAAGGCCAAAGCAAGAAAAAGTAAAAGTCAAAAGCAAGTAGGTCTGAGAAAGGAAAGAAATTTTTAAGAAAGCAAAAGAAACTGTTAATAGTGTAGAAATGGAAGAAAATTAAAAAAAAAGGCACAGTCCACTATTAAAGAAAAGTAAGAAAGCAAAGACAGTGTTTAGTTGTGAGAGAGGGATCTTAATAATGTGTATTTGCTGCAATGACTCACTACAAACTGTAAAAGGACAAGCGATTCTAGCAGTTTCTTTCATTAGCTCCGAGACTGGACATGGCCTTGAGACCTACATTGACAGACCTACATTGACAGACCTCAGACCAGTCGGGCTGAGGAAAAAAAGAGATTAAAAAGGTAGGACAAGAGAAGGGCCAAGTATATGGCAGTTGGCACTACCAACCCCCTGCCACCTCAGACTCGCCCAAGGCTGGATCATCCCAGGCATTCAGGACCTGAACCTGATCATGGGCTGCCAGCCTGGGACAGCTGCCAGCAGGCCGGACACATCAGCCACCAGGGTCTAAAGAAGCCACGATCACACTGTGTCCTCAGGGCCACTACACAGGGCACTGCAAGAGGGGCAGGTGGGCAGCCCAAACCACAGGCCAAGATGGGAGGATAGACTTGACCGTCAGCAGGAAGCAGTTACTGGTCATGTCGATGCCCTCTGTCCTAACAGCAGTTTGGGGCTCCACACGTAGAAGGGATACTGAGTCCCAGGGCAAGTTAGGGTTAAGTAGGCAGTTTCAGGGACAGTGCAGGCAGGGACTTCAGGAGAGTTAAAGCTTCTGAGACAAGGACAGTGAATTCTAAGTGCTAACCAACACATACACCAGGAGGGAGGTCAGAAAGGCCAGGAGGACTAGTACACTGGTTAGTGCCTGGTGACTGACTATAGCTTCTCTCACACACACTGGAACCCTAAAAAAAACAGTCCTCGAGCGCTGCACTCAGAGATGTGAGCACTAGAGATATGACGGAATAAAAATGAAAAAGGGAGAAATAAAGTGGAAAATATCAGGCTGACTGTGGATGAGCTGAAGTCGGGACAGAGCCTATAGACTGAGCATTTCAGGGAACAACGGATAAGCGCCCTCAAGGCCACATGCACCCTGAATCACGCATCCCCAGCTGCTGTGCCCCTTGCTTTACTCAATAAATACTCTGTAACCTAGTTGCTTGGAATCGGATTGTGGAGAGAGATCTCCTCCGGGCTGCGTGTCTGAAACCTTCAGCATAAATAGAGTGTCCCTCCTCCTCTCTGAGTGCTCCTGCTCCCTCATGACAATCTGCCAGAACAGTCACCCTTAAAGGAACAGGAAACTCTGATCCGAGTTACAACCTGGATGAGCTGGGAAGGCACTTTGGTCAGAGACAAAAGGACAATATTTTCCTGACCTAGTCAGATGTAAAAACAGAACGTGGGATGGGGGACCAGCTGACAGGAGGGACACGGGAGACACTGTTTACTGGGGAGAGTTTCAGGTTGGGAGGAGGAACCCGTTGTGCAGATGGAGAGTGGAGATGGGGGCTCTACAGTGTGAAGCTGACGCCAGTAAAAGCAATGTGTAAGATGGGAAGTATGGGGAACTTTGTGATTTGTTTAACATTCTCCCCTATGCCCCCATCACACACACAGAGAGAAGTCTGTTCAGCTATGAAGACACTCTACACATGACCCTCTGAGGTGGAGGAATGTCCGACGTTTACTGCTGCTGAGCCAGCTGGTAGGTAGCACTTAGATGTGGGAGAGGACATCATAATTCTCTGTGGTCACCAGAGTAATTTCCTTCTTCAGTCAAGATACAAGAGGACAAAGGACAGATGCTAGATAATTTCATTGTGGAACTAGGGCCAAGGTCAAACACTGGGGAAACCCAAATTTTATCTGAGAGGCAGTCTCAAAAGTTTACCATTCCCTGATCTGCACATTCTCACTTTTGGCATCATTTCATATTGTGGTGCCCCCATCTCCACTCTCCATGAGCACAAATAGTTCATCCTTTCAATGTGAAACCCAAGCCACTAAACACCATCACTTCTGTTCCTTCTCCCACCTGGTACACACCAGGTACAGGGATATGTAAATCTCCCTTTGTGAGAAACTTTGAGAAGAGAAGGCTTTTTATGAACATCCCCAATCAAGGTTGGTGGTCACTCCCCTGTACTTAGAGGGGAGGTCTAGGGAGCAGTTGTGATCATAGTTACCAGCAATAAGTATTCACCAGCCAGAGTCATTTACCATCCGTGAGTTTATGACCAGCAGAAAGCAACTGACTTCCTGGTAAGACCCCCTCTAATTTGGCAGATACAGAACTGAAGTTTCCATGGCTGCACTATCAGCTCACGCAGTGTGGCCATTTCTGAGATATTGTGGTGAAGGTCAGTGACCAGGATGAATTGGAACCTCTGTGGAGGAGGAAAGAGCAGTTCAAACTCTGGCATTGACATGGTTTTCCTTCATGTCTGTAACAATGGAGGTTCTCCCCACTACCCAACACCCTAAAATGAGGGATGTGTGACTGTCCTTTGAGTGTGAAGTTTAACATCCACACACCAGGGATCAGTGCAGAGGCTGGAAGACACCCCTGATAGAGGAGGACGACTAAAGAGTCTGGAGCACTAACTGCCAACTGAGGGATGCCCTCAATCTTCCGCTCAAGGCTGGGTTCTCTTCCCAGGAGAGGGGCAGCTATGGAAAGTCTCAGACACCCCAGTGCATACGAGCTGCAGCAGCTCTGTCCTCATCACCAGACTCATGAGCTGCAGAGACATGAGCTCACCTGGAGGAACTCTGTTCTCTCTGCTCACAAAGAATGGTTTCTGGAGTGTGGGGCAGACAGAGTGGGGGGCAAATGAAAATCCTGCATGGTGGTGAACGTGTCAAAGTGATATGTTTGAGGTCTTCAAGTCATGAAGGTATTTACCATTTCAGTTATTTAAACTGAGGTATTTGTAATGTGAAACCCAGTCTAGGATGTTCTATGTTAGAAAGATCAATATTGTGTCTCTACGGGCTGAGCTGTGGGGCATCCAACTAATCACTATTATAAGGCTTATAAGGCTGAAAAGATGCAGAGAAATTTTCATAAACACTATGGACATAAAAATAGAGCATATTCTTTGGCTGTCATCTATTTCTCATGGGCTGGTGAAAATAAACCATCAGGTTTATGCTCTGCCCAACCACACCCTCTGTGAATGCTCTAGGATGGAAAAGACTAAAGTTCTTATATCCCATTCACTTTTCTGTTCTCTTGAGTTCAACTTCAGACTCTCACACTGGTCTCCCTGTTCCCTCAGTTTTGTCACAGCCCAGTGGGAATTTTTCTGATCAAAATTGGGTGAAGAAAAAAGCACAGTGAAGATGACAGATTCATCAGGTTCCTGAGAGGAATCCCTGCCTTCCAAGAGACTAGAATGACATGAAATATTGGTGAGTCCTTACACTTTCAGTATAAGCACCCTGAGGATCATGTGCAATGAATACAGGTGACCCCTTATTCCCAGAGCACGTGGCAGGATGGCTGCTATCATGTCTGCTGTAGAATTGGAGACTGGGGAAGGGGTAACTATTCTATCCAAGGGCTGTGACTACCGGCTTCTTAACCTCATGTGCTGACCCTCAGGCAGAGTTATAAAGACCTCTACAGCCTCACCAGGAAATGCTGCACACAGAACAAGACAGTCACCATCTAAAAGAAGCCTTTCTATACCTCCTATATATGGAAAGTTGTGTGTGTCCATGAGGTCTCTCTTCCAGGAATCTCCCTGGATTCACTCCCAAATTGGTGAGGCCCAAATCCACATGAAGGAACTCCAGGGCATTTTCTTTTGCTGATTGGTTTAGCCTCACAGGAGAAATAAAATCTGGTGGTCTCTATGCCTATTTTGGGAATCTGTCTCATGACCTTGCAATCATGGTTTCCCCAATTTTACACACATGTGAAAATAGAACAGGCTGGTATGTGTTTGGACAACTGTATTGTACAGCAGGGGTCGTCACAGCAAGAGTGAACAGGGACAAGACCTTCCCCATCCTATGAAAGTCCGTATGGACCATGAGAATGTGTTTTGGGGAACTACCATGAACTAATTTTCAGAAGAATGAGATGATGAAAGTTTTATTTCCGGATCACAATCTCGGGGTTCAGCTTAAATAAGCTTAGATCTGGGAGTTCAGCCTGAGACAAGGTGCTGCTACAGGAGTCTGGGGCCCTCACTACCTTGGAGCATAGACACGCATCTGTGCATGGACATGTTTGTGTGGTCTGTGCTAGGTGAACAGTGCACAGCGCCCGCAGATGAGGTGCCCAGTGTCCACACAGAATAGGCATAGCTTCTCTATGTGTTTCTTACACAGCTTCTCACCATCTAGCTCCCTGGGGGCTGGAATACGTTCTTCTAAACGCTGGGTTCTTACCTTACTCAAAGGACAGTTTGAGAGTGATCTCCTCCAACATGGTCTCCTCCACCGTGGTTGTTCCCATGACGTCCCTGGTTGCTCCCCTGACATCTCTGTTGTTCCTCAATTCCACGCTCTGTGTACCCGTGGTGTAATCTGTGCCAACAGTCGCAGCACACAGTAATCACCTAATAGCAGATGGAGCACGTGGCTTCCTCCCTCTTCCTCTTGTTAGTCAGGGCTGAGGCCATGGTTCTTCCTGAAAAGCTCCAAGTCGAGGTGAGAGGCAGAGAAGAAGTAGACACATATCTTCACAGTTTAGGACACGCCGGTGACCTGGGCCTTTGTGCCTCCACAAGGCTGGAAATCTGTCTGGAAAGTTTGGGGATTTGGAAGATGCTCCTCATGTGCATGTGCTGTACGAACAGTGATCCCCGTCACATCTAGCCACTAAAAAACAAGTTACAGAAAAGTGATAGCATTTAAATTTCAGCCCCTTAGCCCCATGAGCTGTGTCACAGGCGTCATGTCAGCCTGGGGAAGAGGCTACATCACACCCAGACACACCATGTCCCCTCACTGCAGAGACTCTCCTTGGGGAGAAGCTGAGAGAGAGAGAGGAAAGAGGAGACTCCTCACAAACGTTACAGCTGGAGAGAGAGATCTCAGTGAGGGGGAGTGAGACTCTCTCCTGCTGGATTGAATGTCCAGAGAATCAGTGGCTGGAACTGCTTCTTTGTGAGCAGTAGGGCCACTTAGGACGGGGGTCTGTGAGGGACTCCAGTGAGACAAAATGTATCTGACCCTAATGACCTTCAACTCCCAGGTCTCCTGCCCCAACTCACACACCCAGGGGACAAAATAAACAGTTTCATGAGTGGATAATAATAAACTCAACAAGACAATGAGAAGCTTTTTGTCCTTCTGTTGTTTTTAGCGACTGGAGAGAAAGAGAACTGGAAAGAGTTGGAAGATGAGGTGGTGCTGGGGCCAAGCTCCAGGACACCCCGGGAGACACCTGTCCCTTCTGAACCATGAGCAGTCCCCAGAGCAAGTCCCCGGGGAAGGGAATCCAGGGTTGGCACCACCCAGGTGTGGGGAGGTAGGAAGCAGTGGGAGGACAGGTCTGGTGGGGACACTAGGGACTGGACCCCCAGAGTCTCACAATCTGCATCTGAGAGCCAGATAGGGGAGCAGGAACAGGAGTTAAGGGGCCTCCTCCCCCTACCCCTTCTCAGGGAACGTAGTGTGCCCCCTTCCCTGCTGTGGGCTGTGGTGAGACAGTGGAAATGGAGGAAACTTCAGCAAGCTGTTCTGTGAAGTAACAGTGCTCCAAATTAAACATTAGAATTTAACTAAATTACTGATCAGGCTACGCCCCTCAAAAATCAGGATGACCCTCTGTCCCCGTGGAGAATTTCTCCTAGAGACTTTGATCCTTTGCCGGTTAATCCCCCGTCCCCCACCCTAGATGTATCGCCTTCTTGCTGCCAAGGGGCACTGCACTACTGCACAGAAGCTCCTGCTTCTGACCCTGGATGAGGTGGTGGCCTCTACTTACCTCATGTCCTGGATCTTCTGAGGTGGGACCTGTGGTCTGTGAAAGAGAGAGACAAGGGAAGCCATTAAAAGCAAGTCCAGATGATTTTCACATTCCATGGCCACATTCACTGCCTCCCATCTAATCCACACACGCTCACTGCACACTTGCACACATAAAACTCACTCAGGCATAACAGCTCTTCCCTCACAAACATGGGCCTGGATTTGGTCCCTACCTTTGCCACTTAGTGCCATATGCACCGCCAGTCACTTTGTAGCCACCTTTTCTTACTGCTGCAATGAAGAAGTCAATTAACTGCAAACTTAACAATGAAATTAACATGGGGTCAGAGTCCTGGACATGGGGAGGAGCCCAGTGATGTTGCCCGTATGTTTTGTGCCCAGCTTGTGCTGAAAGGGAGGGGACACCCTTCACTTACAGCAATGAAAGGAGTGATAAAGTCATGTTCTGTGACACAATGCTGGGGAAATAAATGAATAATATCAATGCAGGACTCATACACCAAACAGCTTTTAAACAAATTAAATAGACCAAAAGTTATGGGAAGATGGCCCATGTTCATAAAGGGTAATAGTTAATATTGCTGTTAAGCTGACACACTCCCCTAATCATCATACAGACTCGGGCACTCCCTGTCAAAGATCAGCTATGTGGTTTCTGCTTGGGTTTATTTTTTTTTTATTTTTTGACTTTGCATTTATTGGCAAATTGGTCCTAAAACCCATCTGAAATGCAAGGGGCCCAGATGAGCCAAAAATAATCAGGACAAAGTAGGTCAAAGTTGCAGGAATCACATTTTCCATTTTCAGGAACTAGGACCACACTAGAACACCAAAACTACAAGGTACTAGTGTAAGAATAGACATGCACATCAATGAAATATTATAGAGGTCAGAAATAAATCACACATGGATTGTGAATGAATTTCGGCAAGGTTTCCAAGACAATCCAATGAGCAAAGAAGAATCATCCTACCAAAAGACAGTAGGTTGCCACATATCCATCACCAGAAGAATGAATTCAGATCCTGGTTTCAGACCATATACAAAACGTCACTCAAAATGAATCACAGACATAAGTGTCAGAGCTGACACAATGAAAACCTCTGGAAGAAAACTTCGGTACTTTCTTGTTCCCTTTGGTTCCTTATGGCTATTTGGGTGACACCAAAGCATGAGCAATAAAGAGGGAAAATAGATGAGTCATAGGACAACAAAATCCAAGGCTCTTGAACTTCACTGTACTCCATCAACAATTCAGATAATGAAAGAAAAAATATTTTTATATACATTATATGTTACATAAAATTATACATCTGTAAATGAACTCACTTAGAGTTATATTTTCTATATAAAGAGACCCCACCAACCAACACAATAATAAATACCCCAACTTCAATGTGGTACATATATACTATGGAATATTACTCAGCATTCAAAAAAGATAAACACATGCAATTTGCTGCAACATGGATGGCGCTGGAAGGGATCATGCTCAGCGAAATAAGCCAAAAAGAAAAAGAAAAATACCGGATGGTCTCACTCATAGCAGGAATCTAGAAAACTTAAATAAGGGACCAGGAAAATGAATAACTATAAGAAAGTGAAAATCAAAATCAACAAAAAACTATGAACCAGAGACACTTTTAGGGGGGCGGGGGCGGGAGGGGAGGGATTGGGGTCAGAATGGGGGGCTGCAATTGTATGGGGAATATAACAATAAAATTTATAAAAAAAAAAAAATAAAGACAGACACATGAATCAGTAAAACAAAAATTGAGACTCTAAAAATAGAGTCTCAGCCGATTTTATTTTTACAAGGATGCACAGACAATTCAACAGAGAAACAATGGTTTTTTTCTACAAATGATGCCGAAACAACTGACTAGTCATAAAAAACAAACTTCATTCATACTTCATATATGCAAAAATTAACTCAAAATGTAATCATAGACCTAAATGTAAAACCTAAAACTATGAAATATCTAAAGGAAAACATATGAGGAAATTGTTGTGATGGGTTCCCAAATTCACAATCTTGGCGTTCCCTTTCTTTAATGCAAAAATCTTTTTTTGCACATGTGGAGTGACATCTGCCTTTCATCACATCATTTTGAAAGGGGACAACTGGGATGTGAGGAACCCATAGCAGTTATAATAACTGCCTCTAATCCATAAAGCTCATGTCTTGTCTCAGAACAAAAAAAAAAAAAAATAAAAAATAAATAAATACCCCAACTTCAGGTGGGCAAAGCATGTGAGGAGACAAGATACCAAAATAAAGATAAAATGGACAACAAACACATAAATGATGCTTACATCACCATCATTAGAAAAAGGCAAAACAAAACCATGTCTGTCCATTGGATTATGGGTACATGCAATACACATTGTGGCTCACACAAGATACACAATGGAGTATTACTCATGCATATGAAAGAACAAAATACTTATTCCGGCTCCAACAGGTGAACATTGAGAACAGTACACTAACTGAAAGTAGACACAGATGTCACTTTTTGTATGATCCTTTTTGTTAAATGCCTAAAACAGACAAACTAAAAGACAGAGAGACAGAGAGAGAGAGAGGCAGAGAGAGAGACAGAGGGAGAGCTAGAGAGAGGGAGATAGAGAGAAAAGGTAGCTTAGCCCTTGCCAGAGTTTGAGGAGGGGAGCAGATTCATTTCTTAAGGATATGAGGCTTGTGTTTAGGGAGATGGAAATGTTTTGGATTTTTTTTAAGATTTATTTATTTATACATGCAAGAACTTGGGTACTGGCTGGAGTTGTGGGGGTTGAGAAGATTCACCACAGACAGAGTGGGGAACAGAACAAGCAGACTGACTGAAATACACTGCTGAGGGGAGCGGTGGGTGAGTCAGGAGAGGTCTGCTGCACCATGTGGGTAGCAACCTGGCTGGGGATCGAACTTTTGCTGCAGTGGCTGCGGCGAGCTTCACAGGTTCTGTTAAAACCCATTGCGCTACCAGGGATCCCTGTTTTGGAATTTATACAGCAGTAATGATTGTGCAACTTGGTGCATACACTACTGCTCTTTGAAGTAGTGGATTTTGTTTGACAAAATATATCTTGATAAGAAATTTCATAGCTAGGAAAGAGTATATACATTGTGCAAAGGAGTAAGAAAATATGAGACATCATAAAGACAAGAATCAATCAAAATTGATCAGAACTGACACACCTGTCGGAAAGAAAAATCAATGGGTAGGTATTATAACTGCATTCCACATGTTCAAAGTTGCATAGACACCTCAAAGAGTTTTTTAAGTGCCAAGTTACATTTCCAGCAGTGCACACTATGGTATAGGATATAAAAGTTCAGGAATGGAATCAATGACCGATGAGACACTGCAGAAGAAATAATTAGGAACTACAAGTTACAGCAACCGAAGCTCTAGAAAATGAAACCCAAAGAAAAGAGTAAAAACAAAACAATGACCAGGGGTTCAGGAGCTGCACTGCTGGCTGTGTGTATGGGAAGAGCGGAAGGACGGGGGACATGGGGAAGAAACGAGAGAATATATGAAGGAATAATGGTTGAAATTGTTGGAAACCTACTAGTCCTGAACTCAATGAACCCCTTCCAGAAGCAGGGCTGCGTGATGGGGAGAGAGGGGGCAGGAAGGACAGGAAGGGGTGGGGGTGGGAAGGTGTGAGGGTGTGTGGAGGTTTCCTTCAGCTGAACTTGTCCCCTCTTATCTCTGGAAACAATCTGAACCAAACAGAGCGAAAAGTGAACATTTTAAACTCTGAGGTTTGGTTCAACAGATTTGCGCCCCATTACTGCTTGCATTTTTCTATTAGAAATCTTTCACAGGAGAGCCTGGTAAACAGAGACCACAGCGACAGCTGGGGAGGTTGCTGGTTCAGCATCAGCCTGGCTGGGGTTCCCTGACTTCTGTCTCCCTCATCCCCCCCATTTCCTCCCATCCCACCAAGAGGATCACTTCATCTACTTCATCTCTTTCCTCTCCTGCCATGTCAGAATCAGAGTCTCTGGAAGTTTCACGGGATCATCTCCTTTCTCCCAGCTCTGACACTCAGAAGGACGGAGAACAGATTCACTGGCTGCCCAGCAGGCATCTGACCTCAGGGTGCTGCCTGCAGCCTGTGTAGGGGAGGGAGGGAGAGTTACCGGGCAGGTGAAAGGACCCCAGGCCAAGGAGCTGCCCATCTAGGGTGCCAGGAAACAGGGCTGGAGAGGGGCTCCCCCAGGGCTTTGGGGGCCTGAAGAGTCTTGGTAACCAGGGGTATGGCCAGCGTCATGGCCAGTGCTGTGGGCAGGGCTCAGTGGGGTTGTTGGGGCCCAGGAGACAGCACCCAGGAGGTGCTCACTGGAGCTTTTGCTCCCACAGATACCGGCAGGAGGCCTGGCCTGCTGTCCTCCCCTCTGCTCTGTTGGGGAGACAAGGAAGCAGCCTCCAAGCTCCATATTTCAGTGTTGCTTGGATCTCATAGCCAACGCCTCATCTCACATGGGAATCACCTACCAGGACCACGAAGTAAACATGTAAATCACCTTTACCCAAAATAAATTTGTACCATGCCCTTCCGTATCTCGCTGTCAACAACAGGGAGAGTGTAGAACATAAATTCCACTGCACCTTCCCAAGTAACAGTCGTTACAGTGCAAGGACTGCACGGAGCTGGATTCATCCAGGACCAAGAGCATCCCGGGTGTGGAATGGGGGGCCTATGCCCCCAGCTCCGACTGGGGCAGGTCCCCGAAGGACGAGACTGTATTGGCAGAATGGAGGGAATGAGGGGATGAGGTAGTGAGGGAATGAGGAGACACTTACACTTGAGGCAGTAGCCTCAGCGGAGCTTTATTTATACATCAGAAATTTTTTATTACATCATTACATCATGCAATCATGTGATTTTACTTTTACCTTGTTTCAGAATTTATTTTTGATCATCAATCAGTGCACAGCCCTTTCTTAATTTTCTGAGTCTATGATTCACTTGGTTGCTTGGTTACATTAACTTGGTTACATTATTTCCCTAGGTGATGTATGTTATTCAGAAAGTAGAAGCAGGTGCTATACGCGATGTGATTTATGCAGTCAAGCTAGGTAACTACAACAAGGCTGAGCAGGCATTGTAAGATGGAGGGCAGCTTCCTATTTTCTATATAGAACCAAAGGGTCCCGGTACCATGGGAACAGTGTGTGGCATGTTTTTCTCGGACCATTTTGGCTCCCGGGGTGCCTCGGGGTCTTCTCCTGTGGGGACTTTTACCAGGCTTGGTTCCAACAGCTCTAACAAGCGTGGCTTGTTAAAGAACTCAGTGTTACTCATGGTAACTGAATTACAAATTGGAGGAGGTGGAGAATTATTGGGAATTGTTTCATGATCAATCATGCTGGAAGGCACATTTCTCAAACTACTGAAGTGTGAGTTACCAAAACTGACATTGATGCCAACACTCATTGTGTTATTCTGAAGCTTATAGAAAATTTCCATGGTTTCGGGGCCTCCCCGGTGGTGCAGCGGTTGAGCGCTGGGTTGTGAAGCTGCCCGCAGCCTCTGCGGTGCCGGTTCGATCCCCAGCTGCTCCCCGGCCACTGGAGGAGTGCCGGGGACCAGTCTCCGGCAAAATGTCGTGTCAGGGGTTCCTGAAAGGATGAGACGGCGTCGGCGAAAACGAAAGATCTGAAACTTAGGGGCTGAGGGGAAGGGGATGAGGTAGAATGAGGAGACACTGACACTTGGTGAGGTGCTAGTATCTTCTGCCGAGAGACTCAGCAGGTCTTTTTTTTATTCATTATTAGTAATAATAATAAGGAAATACATTATCATGTGTAAAGCAAAAACAATTAGTATATTATGTTTCCCATAGACTACTGGCCCCTACAGGTCTCAGCTAGACGGCAGCTTTCAAGGTTAATAGATAATAAACCAGACCTAACATTAAAGCTACTTATTTTTTCATTTAGACAATTATTTAAAACAGTGAATAACCGCCAGTGCATCCCCTATCAGCTAAAGCCTAAGCATTAAAGGACTATTTTATTCACATGACATTCAGCCGGAGACCAGCTGCTGCTCAGCTATCAGAACTTTTTCTACCTAGAAATTTCTTAACTCAAATAGCTTTATATTAAAAACTTTCCCAAGAAACTTCAAGAGAAAACAAAATAGAAGGACCTACTATGATTATTGTATTGTAATGCTTGTCAGGCATATTCAAAAACCATATCCCATTGTCAAGTGGGCCAAACTGCCCAACAACTAATTTCTAAACAAACATTTTTTCATGCTATTTACTTACAATATGCTGATACATATAATTTATTGCCTAATAAACTTTTTGATAAATTTTTTTCTCTCTATGACCAAGAACAAAAAGCAAAGGAATGCCAGATCTTCAGCCCCACGGTGTGAGGCCCTTTCTCTTTGCTGCTTGTCAGTATCCTATCTGGCTGGAGCAACAAGGCCTCCTGCAGCATCTCCCCCTTTTTTGTTTTTGACCATAATTTTTATGGTGATGAAGATAGAATATATGGATGTTGGAATGCAGTCCCACATGGCGCCCAGATGGGTCCCACATGGCGCCCAGATCTCTCCTGCTGCCCGCTGCTCCCCTCAGAAGTGTACTTCGGTCCTTCTGCCTGCTCTGCTCCCCGCTCTGGCTCTGGTGAATTCTCTCACCCTCCCGCACTTCTGACTGTAACCAGTGCTTGTTTGTATAAATCAATCAATCAATAAATCAATAAATCTTAAAAAAAAAGAAAATTTCCATGGTTTCAATAACTGCCACATACAAATGAAAGGAAGTAGCAGGAGTCAAATGTGGAGCTTCACTACTTTTCAGGAATCTCCCCCATGCCCGGACATTATCAGACAGCATGGGTAGCATGGCCTGCGTCAGGCCAAGATCAAGGGTAGCCCTACAGGTCCTGTGGCCCACTCTGCTCACACACCTGTTCAGGCAGCTCCCCAACTCAAGGGGCATAAGGGAGAGGCCCCAGTAGTAGGGGTGGGACCATGAGTGCTGTCAGACCCACCACAGGAGTGAGGTAACTGTGCTCAGTCATCCTGTGACTACTGGGGTGACAGGGGGTCCTGGGTAAAGAGAAAGAGGTGGCCCATGGTCACGCATTCAGGGAAAAGGGCCCCGGGAATACCATTGCGGAAACACACAGAATGTCACTTCTCCCCTCGGGCCTCTTCCCATCCCCTTTCACATGTCTGGAACTGTCTGAGAGTCACTATGAGACTCGAAAGTCCCCAGATCCCCAGAATGGACAGCCATGGGCCTTTAGGGGGCCAGTTCATATAATAACAACAGAGCACTTTCACCTGTCACCTGCTAAGGAGGGATTCTCAGTGGAAACCCCAGGTCATTTGCTCCCTCCCCCCCTCCATTTTTCCAGAAAAGCAGTAACTTTGGTTTAGAATCACAGATGAAGCATTCTGTACTGGGTCAGACTCTGCCCAGATGAGAGGTTCTGGACCCTCGATGTCTATCCCCACCTTCTGGGAAGCTGTCGGGTGAGAAGGATCAGCCTGGGCCACACATATTTGGAGGGATGTGAAGAGGGGCGTCCAGGCGGAGAACTGCTACCAAGTAGAGTTTTCACAGAACATGAAGTAGTGTCTTTCTTCCTAGGTGTGACCACGGGCAAGTTCTTTCTTTTACCCAGGTCCTCCAACCACCGCACACACCCCCAAAGCACTTGAAGAAGAAGAAATTAAAAAAAAAACACTTTTATTATCAAAACAAAAAAAATCAAATACTTGGGAATAAATCTAACAAAAGAGGTAAAGGACCTATACAAAGAAAACTATAAAATACTGTTAAAAGAAATAGAAGAAAACACAAAGAAATGGAAAGACATCCCCTGCTCATGGATTGGAAGAATAAACATTATTAAAATGGTCATTCTACCAAAAGCAATATACAGATTCAATGCTATTCCAATCAAAATTTTAATGTCATTCTTCATGGAAATAGAACAATTATTGATGAAATTCATATGGAATCACCAAAAAACCCAAACAGCCAAAGGTCTCCCAAAAGAGAAAAGAAGGGAATGGAGGCATCACACTCCCAGACTTCAAACTCTACTACAAAGCCATAATCATCAAAACTGCATGGTACTGGAAAAAGAACAGACACACAGACCAATGGTATCAAATAGAAAATCCAGAAATAAACCCACAGATTTATGGTGAACTAATCTTTGACAAAGGAGCAAAGAATATGCATTGGAGCAAAGAAAGTTTGATCAATAAATGGTGCTGGGAAAACTGGGTCGCTACATGCAAAAGAATGAAGCTTGACCACTACCTCACACCACACACAAAAATCAACTCAAAATGGATTAAAGAACTAGACATAAGACCTGAAACCATAAAATACCTAGATGGAAATACAGGTGAAACACTACGTGATATGCACATCTAAGACATCTTTACAGACACATCACCCAAAGCAGTGATAGTGAAGGCAAAGATAAACAGCTGGGACTACATCAAATTAAAGAGCTTCTGCACAGCAAAAGAGAAAATAACAAAAACAAAGAGAAATGCCACCAACAGGGAGAACATGAGAACATTTTTGCACACAACACTAATGAGAAAGGACTGATCACAAAAATCTTCAAAGAGCTGATGAGACTCAACAATAACAAAGAAAATAATCCTGTCAAAAAATGGGCAGAAGAGCTAAAAAGAAACTTCTCTGAAGAGGAAATGCAAATGGCCAACAGGCATATGAAAAAATGTTCAACATCACTTGTCATCAGGGACATGAAAATCAAAACTACCATGAGATACCATCTTACACCAGTGAGAATGGCACATATTAAAAAAAAAAACTAGCAACAACAAATGTTGGTGAGGTTGTGGAGAAAAAGGAACTCTCCTGCACTGCTGGTGGGAGTGCAAACTGGTCCAACCACTATGGAGAGCTGTGTGGAGATTTCTGGACCTACTAAACATAGAGCTTCCATATGATCCAGCAATTCCACTCCTAGCTATTTACCCAAAGGACACAGAAACATCAATTCCAAAGAGCACCTGCACCCCTATGTTTATATCAGCACTGTTTACAATAGCTAAGCTTTGGAAACAACCCAAATGCCCAAAAACAGATGACTGGATCAAGAAGATGTGGTACATATACACCATGGAATATTACTCAGCATTCAAAAAAGATAAACACATGCAATTTGCAGCAAGATGGATGGCACTGGAAGGGATCATGCTCAGCAAAATAAGCCAGAAAGAAAAAGAAAAATACCGGATGGTCTCACTCATAGCAGGAATCTAGAAAACTTAAATAAGAGACCAGGAAAATGAATAACTATAAGAAAGTAAATATCAAAATCAACAAAAAACTATGAACCAGAGACACTCTATGGTGGGTGGGGGTGGGGGGGGAGGGATTGGGGTCAGAATGGGGGGGTTGCAATTGTATGGGGAATATAAAAATAAGATTTATTAAAAAAATAAAGACATGTTTATCATGCTAACAACAGACTGCTTCAAATATAGCCAGCCTGTTCAAATGTAAGTTTTGTTTCACAGCAGCTGTGTGACTCATTCTCTGAACCTCTATTAAGTATAAAGTAGTAACTCCCACCCCTGCAACAAAGATGATGGGGGAGATATGGGCATAAGCTAATAGGCACTTGGTAGTGCTATGAAAATTCATGGTAAATGGGAAATGACCAATAAGGCATTGCTACATTACTGTCATCATCATCATCACCATCTCAGAGACACTGAGGACCTGAACTACCCAGACTTGACAGAGACGCTGTCCTCCCCAAAGCCCTTCCTCCCTGATGAAGGACAAGGAGGTCTGAAGGAGACTGGAAGAGATAAGCCCTTCCCGACTTTCCCAACAACCTCCCACACTAAGGATCAGAGAGGAAAGTAACATGGTTCATGTCACAGCTTGTCACTGAGGCCCCAGGATTTGCCCAGGTCTCAAGACACACACCAGCCCCGTGTCTTGTAAGTGTAAGCTCTTCTGTCTTGCTGCAGATGATGTTCCATAGGGATCAGCATCATCAAATAAACTTAACAGCAGTGTAACAACAACTATCTAGAAATCAAGTAAAACAGAAGGAAAGTGCTAATATGATGTATGATAGTGGCCTCTGGGGACATATGAAAATGAAAAGGGCTAAAGGCATGTTAGCCACTGAGTTAACCAGTTGCTGTGTTACTGGATTAAACACTAATGGGCTGGACAGAAGCAGTGAGGGAAAGCAAGTGGCAGAAACACTTCCTCTCCTGGGGGCTCTCTTTTTCTGTTCTACACCACTCCCACCTCTCTCTTTTCTGCTGTTTTCATGAAGGCCAACCCCTGGCACAAACCAACCAGGCCCCCTCCCGCCTGACTTCTGTTTGTTTCAGTCACAGGAAACAGTAGAGACCAGGGGCTAGGAAAGTTTACTTCATGATTTAGGAGCACATTACAACTAGGTGAGAAATCAATAATTAAAGGTTGATATAGCTATGTGCATATAAAGTATAATCTCTCTCTCTCTATATATATATGTATATGCATCTAGAGATAGTTTTTCTAACTGTTAGGGAATCATAATTATTCTACAAAATAACATGAAGATGTAATGAACTGAACAGTATAAAAGGCAAAATATAATAAATTTACAATGGAAAGGAGAATTTTCAGGAAAATTGATAGTCTTTTTTTTTTTAAGATTTATTTATTTATTTATAAAAGCACTGGGTACAGACAGTAGTGCAGGAGGGTAAAAGAATTCACCAGAGCCAGAGCTCAGAGCAGAACAGGCAGACTGATGAAATACACTGCTGGGGGGAGCAGCGGGCACGGCAGGAGAGGTCTGCATGCCATGTGGGGTGGGACCCTTGCCTGGCGGCCTGGCATCGAAGCGGCGCTGCAGAGCTTCTCAGCCCAGTGCTCAACCACTGCGCCACTGGGGAGGCCCCCGAAAATTGATAATCTTTACATGCATGTTTCATAAAGAGAAAAGACATGAAATCCACAACATTCTGTGGCAGAGTGAAAATAAAAAAAAAGGTAAGAGAAACCCAAGAAAATTATTTAATAAGAAAAAATCAAAATTAAACAATGATCAAGGTAAAATAGTAAAGAAAGCAACAGAGAGGGGAAAAAAAATGTAGCCTCTCAGACACACCTCTGTCAAGAAGGATCCAAGAAAAAGAGAAGGCAAATAAAGACGTTTGAAAATTAAGAGAATTTATAATAATCCTATGCTACCAACAAATTGAGCACAACTGACAAAATGAATCAATTTATGCAAAAACATTTCTTAGTAAAACTTTCAAAAGTAAGCAACAACTTGAGGAAACCATTAGCAAAATGATATTTGATTTAAAATATATAAACAGGGCTTCCCCGTTGGTGCAGGCAGTTGAGCACAGTGCTGTGAAGCTGTCCGCAGCCTCTGCAGCGCTGGTTTGATCCCAGGCGGCCAGTGAGGGTCCCGCATGGTGTGGCAGACCTCTCCTGTCTCGCCCGCTGCTCCCCTCAGCAGTGTATTTCAGTCAGTCTGCCTATTCTGTTCCCTGCTCTGTCTCTGGTGAGTCCTTTCACTTCTCGCACCAGTGGCCTGTACCCCATTTCTCGTATGCATAAAATAAATATATCTTTTAAAAATATATATATGTATATAAACAGATATGAAACTGGGATATATAGCAAACAAGAAACACCTCACCATTTTTTCCCCCCAAAATGTTACCATTCCAGAGATTGAAAACAGCAATTTCATCCCAAATCTTCCAAAGAAATTAGAATTACATGGTGCTTTCACTTACAGACTGTCTCCTCAGCTCAGCTCAATTTAAAGAACTAACTGGCCATGAGGAAGGCCCATGTGCCAGGTGATGAGTGGTGGCTTCCAGAAGCTGAGGCAGCTCTTAGGTGACAAGAATCAGGGCCTAATTCCTATAGCCACATGGAAACGAATTCTGTTAACAACTGGAAGAAGACTGGAAGAGGATTATTCCTTACAGTAGTTACCAGATAACACGCAGCCCAGCCAACACCATAACTGCTCTTTGTGACCCCACCTGAACTGTGCCCAGATTTCCCACACATGATACTCTCAGAAAACAAGTGTTTTTATTTTAAGCCACTAGATATTTTTATATGCAGCAACAAATATCTCAAACAGCCACCAAATAATTTCTGGAACGTCTGATTTTTCAGACAAATGATTCAGGGGGAAATATTTTGCTTTTTAGAGATTTTGAATTTTGTCATTGTGGATGAGAGATTTGAAAATGTCAATTGGTTCCAGGTCTTAAAACTATTCGCAATTTATACCTTTCCTGCACGGTTCTCAGACCTAGTGAAATATTAACAGTTATAGCACTAATCTACTTACAAGGTAGTTGATGCATTTAATTTTTATGACAACCAGTAAAATGGAGACTGGAATCAAGGAAATGAATCAGCTGTGGGGACACAGTTAATAAATGGGACAGCAGGAAGTGTCCACACAGATCACCAGTGTCCTGTGCCCCTGTGGAAACATTGGAGCATCCTGACCCAGGGAGGTGACAGTATCATTGGAACAACTAAACAAACTGTCTGCCTGTCAGCCTACCAAGACGAGGTCCTGAATTTGGAGAACACTGAACTTAACTTCCATCCCAGCATTGAGAATCTGACTCTCCATGCTTTAGTAGGTCTTTAATATTTTCCTCACATAACAGTAGATTTTCAGAAATGATGCAGACAGTTTTAGGCTCCAAAAACATGGCCACTGGGACTTCCAGCTTCATAGCTGAAGTCCTAAATCAGTAGAGGACACAAATGTCTTCAGTGGAACATTACAATCATCTCTATGTACTCACACCCCTTCCCTCTGAATAAAGATAGTGTTTACCTGCTCAAGGTGTCTTTCATGTCCTACAGACACACAAGAACAACAGGTGAGTTAGGAATATCCCATATATCATGGGGTTTGGCATGAGTCAAGCACTCTATGAAGCCTCCATCCATTAAGTGACCCCAACCTTCATATTGAATGGCTCCCCAAGCCAGGCCAGGCCCATTACTGTCCCCTAGGATCGAGAGCAATGTTGAGTTGATCCTACCAGAGCCCAGTAACCTGTCTGCTGTGACTGTGATCACATCAGCATGTGAGTGGCTTGAGGAGGAGGCCAAAAGATCCTGTGCTCTGCCTACAAGACTTGCTTTCAGGGACTTAACTACCTTCTGATGAGTCTGCATTAGAGATCACTTACCACACAGGCTTTTCCTTAGTGACGACTCTATGCACAGCTGATGACAGTGGGCCACTGCAGTGGTGGTAGGTGGCCCATGTAGGTGGAGCAAATCAGGAGACACTGAAACTGTTACAGAGCTACCCCGATATGAGACTGGTTGCACACTTAAAAGGGATTTATTAATGCTAAACTGCAGGCACACACAGAAGGCTAATAAAAGGTTTATTTACATGAGAAGGGGAAATGAATAAATGAATAACTCAGGGAGAAAAAGAGCGAGATAAATTCATAGATGCATCCTACGCATTCTGCTGTCCTGGCATCCCAGTGACCCAATGAGAGCTGGCGAAAAGTCAAGTGCCATGAGGCCAGGAGCGAGACTACAGCTCACATGACTGGTCTATACCCAAACAAAAAACATGGCTACTTAACTCCACTCTCATGTCTTCACAACCCTCCCTTTGGTGATCATAGGATTTGTAGTTCCCAGTGTTTTGTGGTGGAATCCACAAGACCTATATGGAGTTTGTTCCTTTCCCCGTGACATCCTTTGCCCCTAACAAAATCTTTCAGTGAAACTCAGCAGTAAATAAAATAAACAGCCTCCACAATTAATGTTTCTGGAGTGGATTCCTCATACATAAGAAAAAGGTCCAGGCAGGCCTCTTGGAGCAAGTGAGCTATTAACAAACAAGGGAGGAAGAACTCATACATGTGTCTGCCCAGCTTTATCAGCCCCAGTCATCTGGAGGAGTCTCTCAGGAGAGACACTGACAATCAGGGTTCTGTGCATATGGGACTGAGATGAATGGAAGCCAAATTTTGCCCACGGTTCCATTTAGCCAAAGAGCCCACCATATACACCCACACCTTCTGGAATATATTTACTCAGATCCACATAAAGACACCTGTAGACTGGGGAAGGACAAACCAAAGACACTGATGTGTGTTGAGAAGAAATGCTGCTTAAAATTCCACACAAATGTAACACTTCACAGTAAGAATGGCAGGCCTTGCCAGCCTCCCCCAACCCCTCAAACACCTCAGGAACAGACACTTCCCAAACATGCTCCCAGGGCAAAGCCTCACCTGTATCAGCTTCTAAGGTAATTCTAGACATTTCTTCTTTAGCTCCAGGTTGTGGCTTTGGAGTTCCGCGCTGCTTTTCCACACTGGCTTCAAGATATTGCAGTATTTTCAGAGTCTGTCTTTTTCCTTCACTAGCTTTCCTAGAAAGAACTTCTCTTCAATGAGTAAGTTGTTGGAGTTGCACAAAGTCATACTGGATTTTCTTTCTCTGAAGGCCTATCTTCTCCCATAATCAAGAAAATATGCTCACAAGCAGGAAACACACCAAAATCCACTTATGGATGAAATGAGAAATAAAATGATGTACGTACATGCAATAGCAAACTGTTCCACCTTAAAATACAGGAAATTGGGCCTCCCCTGATGGCGCAGCAGTTGAGCGCTGGGCTGCGAAGCTGCCCACAGCCTCTGCAGCGCTGGTTCGACCCCCGGCCACCGTCGAGGGTCCCACGTGGCAGGGCAGACCTCTCCTGCCGCCCGCAGCTCCCCTCAGCAGTGTATTTCATCAGTCTGCCTGTTCTGCTCCCCGCTCTGTCGCTGGTGAATCCTCTCACCCTCTCGTGCATCTGGTCAGTACTCCAGTTCTTGTATAAATAAATAAATCTTTAAAAAAATTATCAGGATCGATACAGTTGTTATAAACAGAAAAAAATAACCCTTAGGTGGTTATTTTAACTGCACTTCATAACTTCCAAAGCTATAGAGACACCTAGCGGTAATTCAAAAGGCCCTAGAAAAGGAAACTCTGGCATATGATATAAAGGTACAATGAGAGGAATTAATGATTGAATTTACATTGGGAGAAAACCAATGAGGAAGCAGCAGGCACAGCAACAGGAACTCTAGACAATGAAACCGAAAGAGAATAAAACCAAGCAATGACCAGGGCATCTGTGAGCTGCGCCACCAGCCGTGTGTAAAGGGGGATGAAGAGAGGAAGGAGCAGAAAGAATATGGGGGGAAATAATAGCTGGAAACATTTAAAGCTTTCCAGGAAATGACCTAGAGCGCCCAGAGGGAGAGTGACCAGGGGGTGGGTCCTCCCCCACCGAAGAGGACTCAGGGAGAGAATGGGGAAGAAGTTTTATTTACAAAAATAGTAGAGAAGGGGAGAGAGAGAGAGTATGTGTGTGTTCACTGACCAACACCTGATCACATAGTATCCATTCTGCTAACAGGTACCTGGCACGCGCAGAAAGGGGATCTCTGCTGTGTAACAGCTCACTTGGTTCTATACCGAGCATGGCGCCACGAGCAGTCCCTTCACCGCCTGCTGGGACTTGTAGTTCAAGGCACACGGGGGTTAGGGGGGACTTGAGGCCCACAGGCCAAGATTGGGGCGGGCCACAGCTCCAGTTCCAGGTGTTGCGCGGCTCCTCCCTGTTTCATGGAGATAAATTCTGTACCCAAAACTGTAAACCTACTAATCCTGAAATTTAGTCCAGGGCTGTACTAAAGGGAGGGAGGGGACCTTCTTCCTTAAGTTTAACTCGTCCTCTTTCATATCTCGCAAAGATCTGAAGGAAACAGTGAAATGTTAACATTTTTTATTTATTCATTTTTAAAAATATTTATTTATTTATGAATACAAGAGCAGGGTGCAGGTCAGAGATGCGCAGGGTGAGAACAGAGTGGTAGCAGAAGAGGCTGATCTACTGAAATACACTGCTGAGGGGAGCAGGAGAGCAGGACAGAAGAGGTCTGCCGTGCCAGGTGGGTCAGCTCGCTGGTCAGCCAACTCCTACCACGCTGAGTGGCTGCGAATAGCTTCATGGTACTTCAGCTTAAATCCTTGAGCCACCAGCATGGCCCAGTTAACATTTTTTAATATGAGGGTTGCATGTGCAGGTTTGCATTATGATACATTTTTATTTTCCACCAACATCACCACAGTCACTGCAGAGGAAGCTGCAGGGGACGGGGAGGGTTCTCTGGCTCAGCATCAGCCTGGCCCCAGGACCCCTGATTCTGTCTCCCCCTCCTCTGCTCCCTGGGCAAACCCCTCCCCAACCCACCAAGGATACCCCTCATTCCCTTCAGGAGGAGGTGAAGGGGAAAGAGCCCCCAGTAGGCGCTCCCTGGAGCTTTCCTTTCCCATGGATGCTGGCGGGTCCCTTGCTTGTTCTCCTCCCTCTGCGTGTTGTGGGGACTGGAAAGCGCAGCCCCCACCCACCGTTTAAGCAGCCCCTGCCTCTGTGCTCTTGTTTCTCATCTGCGGGCGTCTCCTCAATAACTGACCATCCGGTGAGAGAATCACCCGAGAGCATGGTGGGTTGTTCTCAGACAAGAACCAGTCAGGACAAGCGTCTTTATCAGAGAGAAACTTGCCCCACGGCCTTTCATCACTTTAGTTTCCAGGACGATGTCGCTGACAATGCCAGGGACAGGCTGTCACTGAAATTCCTGCATTCTCACAGGCAACAGCCCTTGTCAGCTCATGAGCTGTGCAGAGCTGGATTTCATCCTCTGCCACGGGTCCCTGTACATGGAAGTGGGCATTAAGGTCAAAGACAGCCCCTGGCGCTGCCCTGCCTCCATCCTGATTACCTGTGGCTCAGGAATGTCCCCACCTCAGGGGCCCCAGGGTACAGGACTTAGCTTGGGTGTTACCTTGAATGTTGGCAGCACCCACAACATGTGCACAGGGGGTGTTCTGTGAGGGGGGTTGTGCTCAAATCATTCACGCCTCGCCCTGGGAGCCTCACGTGGACCTGAGTATGGAGAAAGAAGTAACCATGGGCACCACTTCTGGGAAAAGAGACCCTCCGTGTCCCTGTGGAAGCTCCACTACATGGCAGTCCTCTGCCTGGAGCCTCTTCATGGCCTTTTGAATATGTGTGGCCCAGGCTGAGTGTTACTGTGTTATCAGGCAGCTTCCCAGGTGACCAGATACATAGCAAGGGACAAGGACCTCTAATCTGGGCTGAGTCCAAACCAAGAAGGAATCCTTTCCTCTGTCATTTCCAACTGAAGTTCCCTCTTTTATGGAGAAATAGATCCCAAAGAAGGGAGAAAATTACCTTGGAATCCACATAGATGAAATAATGGTAGCCCAAGGATCCCTCGTTGGCAGGTCACACATGTGAAAAGTGCTTTTCATCTTTATATGAATTAACACCCTCAAACCATGTTTCTGTGCTCTGTGCCTCAGACTTTGTGCCCCTGGCTCTGGGTCACTGAGGAACAGTCAGCAGGTATCACCTTCTCAGGGCGATGTCACACTACATCCTCACCCTCACAGTGCAACCACCAATCCTGAGGTAGCAACTGGAGTCCAGGCATTTATGTGCACCGGCTGGAAGCTTCAGGCAGCTGAAATGAGGTTCTATAAGAATTCATGGCCCAAGACAAGTGATTCAGGAGAAGGTTATCATTCATTTTTGCTGTCCCACTCTATACCACCAGTCATTTTCAAGAGATGGGGAGAAGGTTCCATGAACAAATGACGACGGCGAATAAATGGGATGAAGGTTATTCTGTGGTTCCATATGGCCAAGAAACCTACATTCGACCCAGAGAAGCTGGTTTCTGATTCACATACTGTCCCTGTGGATACCTGCACAGGCCACCAGCTGACATTGATATTTTTTCTTTTGTTCCCAAAAGTTGAGGTTTATGATAAAAAGTAAAAGAAGGGTAAAGGACACTTGCACAGACAGAAATGGACAAAAGGGCTGCTGCTGCTATAGTCTTTAACATTTATTACTTTAAATATTGAATGAGGCAGAGAGGACTCACCAAACTTCCCATGCTTCCTCGACATTCTCCTTTCAATAGATCAAAACAGATGTGGTCTTTCTTTCCTCTAAGTTCACAGCTTCCCTGACCTGCAATAAATTCTGGGCTGAGCCCTGACATTTCTTCTCTAGTTCCAGAAGGAGGCGCTCCAGTTCACCGCTCTGATTGTCCAGACTGGCTTCACTGTCCTGCAGTCTCCCCAGCAGCTTCTCTTTCTCATTCTCTAGTCTCCACATTCCCAAATGGGAGTGTGGGACAGCTGGATTCAAGCCCTCTCCTCTTCATGGAGGTGGTTGTGGAGATTCCTAAACTCAGACTGGATTTCTTGTCTCCGAAGCTCTATGTTCTCCTAGAATCAAGAAAGTAGGCAGAAAAGGGGGAAACAAACCAAACATACCTCTATGGTGAGTCAGTAAACACAGGTGGGACCGAGACACAGTGCAAATCTGCTCACCTACAGGAGGAAAGAAAACTATGACAGGTGCCGAAATGGCCCTATATTTAAGATTCATGCAGAAGGACATAAGCCAAAGAGCAAAAAAGAAAACCCTATGAGTCTTCTCATATGTGGGCCCTTGTCAAATTGAGAAACAACAGTAGAATGGTGGCCCCCAAGCTGGGAGGAGGGAGCAATGGAGTTATTGTTCATGGACATAGAGTTTCCATTTCGAATGCTGAAAAAGTTCTGCAGACGGAGGGTGGTGATGGCTGCAAAGCAACTAAATGCATTTCATGCCAATGGACTGTACACTTAGAAATGACCTGGCACTCTGATGTGGAAAGGTGATCACAAGCTGCAGCCATCTGGTCTATTTCTTTTTCTTCAGCTATGATGCATAAGAAGAAGTTCCTGGAATGCTAAATAGGAGAATAAGGGGATTTGGCCAACAGAAGTAGAGTATCATTTATGAAGATAAATCCAAGCACTGTGAGCAAGTAACACGCTATATATATATATATATATATATATATATATATATATATATATATATATATATGTTCTGAGGGAATTTCTTCAATGAAAAGCTTATAGTGAATATAACCAAATTGAATTTAAGTCATCAATATCATAGGAGAGTCTATAATACTCAATATGGGGAAGCCTAAAGAGTTACCAGATGTATTATAGCACTTACCAGGACTCATTTTTCATCTCTGTGGGTAACACTTATAAAAACTGGAAAACTCAGTTTTCATTTGTGGCATATGGAATTGCAATTTGCATTGGTGCTTTTGCAATTCCCAAAGTGCTTTAGTGACTGTGCTATTGTGGTTGATAGGAAATTGATTAGGATGCAGTGGAAACTTTTTTTTATAAATTTTATTTTTATATTCCCCATACAATTGCAACCCCCTTATTTTGACACCAATTCCTCCCCTCCCTGCCCCCCACCCCACATAGAATGTCTCTGGTTCATAGATTTTGTTGATTTTGATTTTCACTTTCTTATAGTTATTCATTTTACTGGTCCCTTATTTAAGTTTTCTAGATTCCTGCTATGAGTGAGACAATCCAGTATTTTTCTTTTTCTTTCTGGCTTATTTCTCTAAGCATGATCCCTTCTAGCGCCATCCATGTTGCTGCAAATTGCATGTGTTTATCTTTTTTGACTGCTGAGTAATATTCCATGGTGTATATGCACCACATCTTCTCGATCCAGTCATCTATTTTTGGGCATTTGGGTTGTTTCCAAAGCTTAGCTATTGTAAACAGTGCAGCTATAAACATAGGGGTGCAGGTGTTCTTTGGAATTGATGTTTCTGTGTCCTTTGGGTAAATACCTAGGTGTAGAATTGCTGGATCATAAGGAAGCTCTATGTTTAGTAGGTCAAGAAATCTCCACAAAGCTCTCCATAGTGGTTGGACCAGTTTGCACTCCCATCAACAGTGCAGGAGAGTTCCTTTTTCTCCACAACCTCGCCAACATTTATTGCTGCTAGTTTTTTAATATGTGCCATTCTCACTGGTGTGAGATGGTATCTCATGGTAGTTTTGATTTGCATTTCCCTGATTACAAGTGATGTTGAACATTTTTTCATATGCCTTCGGACATTTGCATTTCCTCTTCAGAGAAGTTTCTTTTTAGCTCTTTTGCCCGTTTATATGACAGGATTATTTTCTTTGTTTTTGTTGAGTCTCATCAGCTCTTTGCAGATATTTGTGATCTGTCCTTTATCATTAGTGTTGTGTGCAAAATGTTCTCCCAGTGGGTGGGGTTTCTCTTTGTTTTGGTTATTGTCTCTTTTGCTGTGTAGAAGCTCTTTAATTTGATATAGTCTCAGCTGTTGATCTTTGCCTTCACTATCACTGCTTTGGGTGATGTGTCTGTAAAGATGTCTTTGATGTGCATATCACGTGGTGTCTTGCCTATATTTCCTTCTATGTATTTTATGGTTTCAGGTCTTATGTCTAGTTCTTTAATCCATTTTGAGTTGATTTTTGTGTATGGTGTGAGGTAGTGGTCAAGCTTCATTCTTTTGCATGTAGTGACCCAGTTTCCCCAGCACCATTTATTGAACAAACTTTCTTTGCTCAATGCATATTCCTTGCTCCTTTGTGAAAGATTAGTTGGCCATAAATCTGTGGGTTTATTTCTGGATTTTCTATTTGATTCTATTGGTCTGTCTGTTCTTGTTCCAATAGCATGCAGTTTTGATGATTATGGCTTTGTAGTATAGTTTGAAGTCTGGGAGTGTGATGCCTCCATTCCCTTCTTTTTTTTTTTTCAGGAGAGCTTTGGCTATTTGGGGTTTTTTTGTGATTCCATATGAATTTCATCAATAATTGTTCTATTTCTTTGAAAATGACATTGAAATTTTTATTGGAATAGCATTGAATCTGTATATTGCTTTTGGTAGGATGGCCATTTTAATAATGTTTATTCTTCCAATCCATGAGCAGGGGATGTCTTTCCATTTCTTGTGTCTTTCTATTTATTTTAACAGTGTTTTATAGTTTTCTTTGTACCTTTACTTCTTTTGTTAGATTTATTCCAAAGTATTTGATTTTTTTTTGTTTCGCTAATAAAGGGATGTTTTTTTTTTTATTTCTTCTTCTTCAGATTTATTGTTTATGTATAGGAAGGCTATTGACTTTTGTGTGTTGATTTTGTATCCTGCCACTTTACTGAACTGATTGATGAGTTGAATTAGTTTTTCTGTGGAGTTTTTGGGGTTCTCTATGTATATTTTCATATTATCTGCAAATAGTGATAGTTTGACTTCTTCTTTTCCTATTTGGATTCCTTGTATGTCTTTCTCTTGTCTTATTGCTCTGGCTAGTACATTCAGTATTATATTGAAAAGCAGTGGTGAGAGTGGGCATCCTTGTCTTGTTCCAGATCTTAATGGAAATGCTTTCATCTTTTCACCTTTGAGAATGATTCTGGCTGTTGGCTTGTCATATATGTTCTTTATGATGTTGAGGTATGTTCCTTGTATCCCAAGAATTTCAAGGGCTTTTATCATGAATGGGTGCTTCACTTTGTCGAAAGCTTTCTCAGCATCTATTGATATTATCATATGGTTTTTATATTTTTTTTTTGTTGATGTGCTGGATAACATTGATTGATTTTTGGATGTTGAACCATCCTTGTGTCCCTGGAATGAATTCTACTTGGTCGTGGTGAATTATCTTATGGATACATTGTTGGATTCTGATAGATAAATTTTTATTGAGGATTTTTGCATCAGTGTTCATTTGGGAGATTGGCCTATAGTTTTCTTTTTTTGTGTTGTCCTTGTTCAGTTTTGGGATTAGTGTAATGTTGGCTTCATAGAACGTGTTTGGTATTATCCCTTCCTTCTCAATTTTTTGGAAGAGTTTGTGAAGGATAGGCACTAATTCATTTCTGAATGTTTGGTAGAATTCATTTGTAAATCCATCAGGTCCTGGGCCTTTGTTTTGGGGGATGTTTTTGATTACCATTACAATTTCGCTGCTTGTAATTGGTCTGTTTAGGTGTTCTGTTTCTTCTTGATCTAGCTTTGGGTGATTGTAGAGTTGTAGGAATTTGTTCATCTCCTCTAGATTGTTGAACTTGTTTCCATATAACTGTTCATAGTAGTTACTGATTATTCTTTTGATTTCTGCTGTGTCTGTTGTGATTTCTCCTCTTTCATTTATGATCCTGTTTATTTGTGCTTTCTCCCTTTTTTCCTTTGTGAACCTGGCTAGAGGTTTGTCTATTGATTTTTTCAAAGAACCATTGATCTTTTGGTTTCATTGATCTTTTGGATTTTTTTTTTCAATTTCAATTTCATTTATTTCTGCTTTGTTTTTTATTATTTCTTTTCTTCTACTGTTTTTTTTTTTTTGTTGTTGTTGTTCTTTTTTTAGATCTTTGAGCTTTGAGATTAGGTTGTTTCTTTGAGTTCTTTCTTGTTTCTTGATGTGAGCTTCTATTGCTATATATTTTCCTCTTATTACTGCTTTTGCTGCATCCCATACATTTAGGATATTGGTGTCCTCCTTGTCATTCAATTCAAAGAATTTTTTAATTTCTTCTTTGATCTCCTCGTTAGTCCAGTGGTCTTCCAGTAGTGTAGGTTTCAATCTCCATGAGGTTGGAGAGTACCTTGCCTTCTTTTTATGGTTTATTTCTAGTTTGATGCCTTAATGGTCAGAAAAGATGGTTGGTATGATTTCAATGTTGGTGTATCTGCAGATGTTTGTCTTGGGTCCCAGTATGTGATCGATCCTGGAGAATGGTCCGTGTGTGCTTGACAAATATGTGTACTCAGATTTTTTTTGGGTTTAGTGTTCTATAGATGTCTGTTAAGCCCAAGCTCTCTAGATTCTTATTTAGAGCTTTAGAGCTTTAGAGTCTTTACTTATTTTTTATTTCGTTGATCCATCCATTGTTGATAGTGGTGTGTTGAAGTCTCCCACTACGTATGTGTTTTCTCTGATATCTGTTTTCAGAGATGACAATAGTTGTCTGATATATTTTGGTGCTCCTTCGTTAGGTGAATATATGTTAATGAGTGTTATTTCTTCTTGAAGTATTGTCCCCTTGATCATAATGTAGTGACCGTTGGGGTCTCTTTATCTTTTTGAGTTTGAAATCTGTTTTATCTGATATAAGTATAGCTGTTCCTGCTTTCTTTTTTGGTCCATTTGCTTGTAGGATTGTTTTCCATTCTTTAACTTTGTGTCTATTTTTATCTTTTGTAGCTAAATGTGTTTCCTGGAGACAACAAAAGGGTGGGTTTTGTTTCTTAATCCAGCCTGCCACTCTGTGTCTTTTTATTGAAGGGTTTAGTCCATTTACATTTAGAGTTAATATTGATATGTTAGCATCTGTATTTGCCATTGTGTTTGTCTTTCCTTTGATTTTATTTATTTATTCTTTTAATACCTTTTTTTTCTTGGCCTTCTTTTGTTGTTATTCATCCCTCTGAGGTTCTGGCTTTAGGACTCCTGTAGTATTTTTTGGAGTGGGGGATTAGTCGTAATGAAATTTCAGAGTTTCTGTTTGTCTGGGAAGGTCCTTATTCTTTCTTCATAGAGGAAGGAGAGCTTTGCAGGGTAGTGTATTCTTGGTTGGCATCTGTTTTCTTGGAGTCTTCTAACTATGTCCCTCCACTCTCTCCTTGCCCATAGTGTTGCTTCAGAGAAGTCTGATATCAGTCTGATTGGTTTTCCTTTGAATGTTATCTGTTTCTTCCCTCTTGTCAGCTTCATTATTTTTTCCTTGTCTTGGATTCTTGGGAGCTTTACTATTATGTGTCTTGCTGTAGTTTTCCTTTCGTCATGGAAGTTTGGTGTTCTTCATGCTTCTTGTATATCAATTTTCAGCTCCTTCTTCACGTTTGGGACTTTCTCTTCAATTATTTCCTTGAATATTTTCTCTGTTCCTACATCTCTCTCCTCTCCTTCTGGGATTCCTATAACTCTTATATTTCCTTTCCTCATGGAGTCAGATAGTTCCCACATTCTTTCTTCGTTCTTTTTCCTTCATACTTCTCTTTCCTTTTCTGTTTCAGTTCTTTTTATTTCTGTGTCTTCAAGAGTACTTATTCGTTCTTCCATTTCATCTATTCTGCTTTCATTGCTTTTCCCAGAATTCTTTAGCACCTCCATTAATTCTTTGATCTTCTGCATTTCTTTTACTTCCCTCTTAAGGAACCCAATTTCATTCTTCTGATTGTTAGTTATTTTTCCCTTATCTTTGTTTTCCTTTATGACTTCTGTCAGTTTTTTTAATCACAGCAATTTTAAATTCTCTTTCTGGAAGGCTCAGAAATTCTTCCAATTTACTGCCGTTGCAATCTGGTAGGTGGTTTTCTTTTTGTGGTGTGCTTTTTTCCTTAGGAGTTGCTGGGTTGCATGTTGGTTTTCTACTCCCTACTGCCTGTTTTCTAATTTGCCAAATTCCTTGGGACACTGTGTTGCTGGTACTAGCCGGCATCTTGGGCGAACTTCCCAGCTCACCTCTGGCTCTTCTTGGAGACCCTTGCACTAAGCCTCTGGAAATCTCTCCCATATCACCCCATTGTTGGGCAAGTAGACTTGCTAAGTCTAGTCATTATCTGCAATTGGGAGTCACCCAGGACTACAGTTCAGATTAATCATCCACATGGCAGTGATAAAGGAATCTAGGGCACAGGCTTATCCTCTGCTTTTGCAGATGACAGAGGCAACTACAGTTTCCCCTCCTCCCCACATGTGACTTTTAATGGTTTCAGCACTCAGCCCTCTGGCCACTGGCCACCTTGCTGATGAGAGAGGGACCCTTGGATATGAGGCCAGTGACCCCACTGCAGGAGGATGGAGAGGACGACGTGTGGTCATGGCTTTTATCTTGCTCCCCCAGCATAGGCTGGTCATCTCTACATTCTCAGTCTTCATGCCCACTCATTCCATGCAGATTTATTAGGTATTATTCACTGACAGGTCAGCACTCTTCTGATGAAATTTCTGCCCTCAAGTGTTTTATTATCTTTGAGGGTTAAACCAAGAAGGAGACTTTACTCTTTACCTTATTAATCTGGCAGAGGCAGAAACAAAGAATCATGACAAGCCTAGAAAAGGGGCTGCAGAGTATCAGAGAAGTGGGCCCTGGGGAAGGTGTAGATGTGGGAGCCAGCTGTCATGTTGTAAAAGGACACCATATCCAGCCTCACAGTCCACTAAAACCCCCACAATCAGGGACTGCCGCCTAGTGAGAAGTTTGCAGGATCAGTGAGGTAAATGTGGTCATATTTTCTGCACTGGATGAACCGTAAACCAGACTGAGCCTTCAGCATCCTCTCTACATCCCTGGAGTGATCCCTCCTGACAAGCAATGAAATCACACTCAGCTCCGTCTCCCACATCCACTTCAAAGTAATGTCTCCCTTAGACAGCCCAGGGCACAGGGTAACACCCCAAATCTCTTAGAACTGCGAAGCTCCCTCTGAAGGTTGTGTCCATAAGTCACTCTTCTCTGATCCTCAGACAGAGTTAGGTTATCATGAGCTGTATCTGGATCTAGAGGCACACTGACTGCAAAAGTAAATATAAACCAAAACAACATGTTTATCGGCTACAATAGATTGCTTTAAATAAATCGAGCCTGCGTTCAGATGTAAGCTTTGTTTCATGGTAGCTGTGTCAGTAATTCTCTGAACCTCTGTCAAGTATAAAGTAGATACCCCCATCCCTGTCACAAAGATGATGGGGGAGACAGGGGCATGAGCTATTATGTGCTTGGTAGTGTTATGAAAATTCATGGTAAATGGGAAATGACAATTAAGTCATTGCTACATTACTATCATCATCATCATCACCATCGCAGAGACACTGAGGACATGAGCAACCCGACTTGACTGAGACACTGTCCTCCCCAAAGCCCTTCCTCTCCCATGAATGACTTGGAGGCATCAAGGAGACTGAAAAGAACAAGCCCTTCCCATCTTTTCCAACAACTACCCACACCCAGGATCAGAAAGGAAAATAACACAGCTCATGTCACAGCTTGTCACTGAGGCTCCAGGATTTCCCCAGGTCTCAGGACACACGCCAGCCCTGTGGCTTGTTAGGGTGAGCTCTGTCCAGCTTCAGATGATGATCCCTGGGGATTAGCATCAGGAAATAAACTCAGCACCAATGTAACAAAAAAAAAAATAACTAGAGTCAAGTAAAATCTAGGCAAGTGTGCTATGCTGACATGTGATAGTGGCCTCTGGGGTGATATGAAAGTCAAAAGTGAAAAGGGCATGTTAGCCACTGAGTTAACCACTCACTGTGTTACTGGGTTAAACTCTAATGGGCTAGACAGAAGCAGTTAGGAAAATCAAGTTTCAGAAACACTTCCTGTCCTGCGGTCTCTCTTTTACCCCTCCAGGTCACCACCCCCCAATCTCTTCTCTGCCTATCCCAGGTGGCTGACCCCTGTGCACACACCAACCAGCCCCCTCCCCATTGACTTCTGTTGGTTTCAGTCAGTGGGAAACACTAGAGGCCAGGGGGCTGGGAGAGTTTGCTTCATGGTTTAGGAGCTCATTATAACTAGGTGAGAAATCAATAATTAAAGAATGAAATATCTATGTATATACAAAGTATACTATCTATATATACACCTGTATATGTATCCTGAGATACTCTATTAGGAAATTGTAATGGTACCATGAAAATATAGAGAACAATACAAAAGTGAAAGATATAAAACAACATACAATGGAAATTTTCCAAGCAGAATTTTCAGGAAAATCGAGTCTTAACAAGCGTGATTTAGTAAAAGAATGAAGGTGAAATCCGCTACGCTCTGTAGCAAAGGAAATTAGAAAAATGCAAGAGAAACCCAAAGAGAATTGTTTAATAAGGAAAAATAGAAATTAAACAATGATCACGGTGAAAAAGTAAAGAAAGCAACAGAAGGAAAAGAAAAATTGGCCTCTCACCTCTACCTGTGACAAGAGGGATCCAAGGTGAAGGTGAACGCAACTGAATAAGGGGTGCTTGAAAATTAAGAGAATTGATGATAATCTTTATGCTACCAAGAAATTGTGCACAACTGACAAAATGAATCGTTTCATGCAAAAACATTTTTTAGTAAATCTTACTCAAAAGTAAACCACGACATGAGTAAGCCAGTAGCGAAATTATCATTGATTTAAAATCTATAAACAGATATGAAAAAGGGATATATAGCAAACAAAAAGACCTTGCCCTATTTTTCAAAAATCCTACCATTCAAGAAATTGATGACAGCAATTTCATAACAAATCTTCTAAAGAAAATAAATTACAGGACGCCTTTCATTTACAGACATAAGAACAAAGCCCCAAAACAAACTAACATAAAAATAACAAATTATATAGGTACCTATATATGTATTTACACATGTATGTAAATGTTTAACATAGATAATTTATCATACATATTAAATATTTTTGTAACTATTAAATAAAAACCAATATGATAGACTATATATATCATATATATTATAATGAAAACAATCTAAATAACACATATATCAAAGTATATCATATCTAATATGTAATATTAGATATATAACGTTATACACATATATGTAATATCTGTGTGTGTATTTCTCTCCACCAATCTGTTTATATGCATTATATAATTGAATGGCACTTCTAATCTGATATATATATATAAGCATACAAATACAAATTAGTAAAATATATATAGATTTTTATATAAGAGAAACCCCAACCAGAATCATATGTGTAATTCAAATATATACATGAGAAATAGATGACATAAGATAATATACCTAATACAATATGCAAGATATATCTATATATCTATATATCTATATATATAATACCAGTACAGTGCATATTTTTATACAGTGTGCATAGTTAGTATACACAATATAAAGAAGACCGGGGTGGTTTCATTATCAACTAGAGAAACAGTGCAGGAATCAAGGTGAGGAAGCAGCACACTCTATTGTCATCAGAGAGCTGCAGGTGTTGCTCACAGGCCTGGGAGGGAAGTGCCTGTAGAGGCCCCACTGACAAGAAGAGATGATCACCTTATACATTAGGAGGGCTGGCACGCAGGCAGCCTCTCTGCAAGCACCTTACCTCTGTCATTTTCTGAGAATGCATCTATAGTTTGACATTAGAAAGCAAATTTTCACCATCATCACATTATCCTATGGGGGAGGGGATCACATGATCCTACCAATTATTGCAACTTCATTGCATCAATAAAATCAGTGCCCATGGATGGCTTAGCCCTGTGTTCCTTAAGGATTGTGTGTCTGTCTGAACATTGAAATCTTTCTATCAAAAGACACAATGAAAGGTGCTGTGCTATACACATACTGGAGAATATTGGCTATAATGAGCTTCCATAAATTAACCAGGAAAACAACCCAAGAGGTAAATTCTCAAATCACAGTAAATCATGGGTAAGTCACAGAAGGCCAAAGGGCTAATGAACTTACAAGTGAAGCTCATCTGCACTAATGGAATTAGAGAAACAAAATGAAGTCCACAAGGTTCATGTTCAATCCATTGGATTGTCGGAATTAAACATTATGCATCACGTATAACAGTGGAGTCTCCTATTGCAGCTTGGGGTAACACTCACATAGTTTCAACACCTAGATATCTAGAAAAAATAAAACATGCATCTCTGCACAGCACCAATTCCATTCATGGTACATCTCTCGAGGATCCCGCTCAAAGAAACGACGTATAGAGCAGAAAACAAGAAAAGAGCTACAAGAACCTTAGGTCTTCAACCAAAGAACACCACACATTCGTTTGTTGCCTCCTGTAGGGTGATAAGAGAGTGAGTTCTGGAGAGATTCAGTATGACTTACCATGCTCTGCTGTGGGAACTTAAAACACTCACTTCACCTCATATGTCAGGCTTCCTCATTGTAGTGCAGGCAAACAGCAAGGGGCAGGTTTTCAATCGATTTGAAAAATGGTTAAGAGAGTCCTGGAGCCCTCAGTGGATTTTTCAGGCTCTTAATGATCTTTCTATGACACTTGTAGTGAGGCAACCAGGTGAAGAGCAAGCAGGTGGGGGCCAGGGGTCAAGAGGCTGACAGGCCTCCTAGCCCTCAGTGAATCTTTGCTCTCTGGGCGCTCTCTGATCTCTGTGGGCTATTCCTCTCTCATCCTCTGGTGGCTGTCCTGCTGCTCTCTGTCACACACCCCACTGCGTGGGCCTCTTCTTCCCTTATATACTTAGCTTCCAGGCTCAGGTGTGCCTGCTCATGCATGCTCACTCCATACTCCAGGTGTCCCCCTTCAGGCATACATGCTCCAACCCCATGCTCCCAGCGCCACAGTTGATAGCCACAGAGGCGAAAGGCAAAAAAGCCTGAGCAATCTTAACTTATCCTGCACTCATCAATAAAGTAAAAACTTCTGAGAGGACTCTGAATAAAACAGGAGAGCACAGGTAGAGTATTCTCATCAGAAGACAAAATTCCTAAACAAACTAATCAGCCATGGAAAGAGCTCAGTTAGGTGAGGGGAACCTTGCAGTGGCAGTGCCTGTTGCTCCCTGGAACAAGCTACCTGGTAACAGGCATTAAGATAACACCTCCCAGCAACCTGGGCCTTAGGAACATCTAGCACATTAGGAACATGCAATGCAGAACTGAAAGGTCCAGGACATGAAACTGTGTGGACTAGAACATCACTGCAGCAGTGCTGTCACCCCCAGTGCCGGAGAGCCTGAAGCCCCATCAGCAGGGATGATATGACATGTAATTAGGATAGTCTCATGCAGTGGTAGCTTTATATGTAATGGGTGACATAGGACAAGACAGTCTGTCTAGTCAATGTTTGTACAAATATAGAGAAAGTCATTGGTTCTGTTGCCGAGTAGTAGGACTAGAGAGAGTGGGGGGAAACTGAACTTTCACCTCAGATCTATATACAGTTTATTTAATTACAGTTTATTTGTGACGATTACCTAGTAATGCACGTGTTAGTAATGAGGGCTTTAAAAAGACAGACAGAGAATTCTTTAGGGGAAAAATAAGCTCATTTCAGAAATACACTGAAGCACAATGTAATTTCTTATGTAAAAGATAACTAGGCAAATCAACTCAGGGAAATCTGACCATGCGTTACTTAAATTCCTGCTTTTTCCTTCCCTGTAACATTATTGGATCAAAGTCAGAGATACTTTTCTTTAAACTGCTGGCAGTGGGCCTCCCTGATGGCGCAGATGTGAAGTAAGTCTCAGCACCATCTCGCCCTTGGGACCAAATATTAAATTCAGATATTTTTCATGTTACAAAGGCATAACAGTACATATACTCAAAATTATGTGCTCACCCCAGCAGGCTCTGCCATAGCCTTGAATCAAATACATCAATACTCCCATACTGCAGGTGGCCCTGTTGCCCCAGCCAGGTAAGACACTGGCAAGCAGCTAAGAAAAGGGCCTCACACCGTGGGGCCCAAGCTCAAAGAACCTCACACATTGGGGCTGAAGAAAAAGGGCCTCACACTGTGGGGCCGAAGACTTTTAAAGAGCCTCACATCGTGGGGCTGAAGATTCCTTGTGCCTCACACAGTGGGGCTGAAGATTAATTATCCCTTTGTTTTTTGTTCTTGGTCATAATAGAAAGAACTTCTCAGTAAATACATTGGGCAACAAATTGTACGTATAAGAATATTTTAAGTACATGGCATGGAAAAATACTTGCTTAAAAACTTAACACTGAATAATTTGGCCCACTTGACAATGGGAAATAATTATTGCACAAGGGCATGTCTCATCCTTTCAGGGACACCTGACCCGACATTTTGCCGAAAACTGGTCTCCGGCAAGTGGTGACAAGTGGCGCCTGGAACAGGGACCTAAAAGGTAAGTTTTCTTTTCTTTACGCGGATGGATAGGATCTGCTCCATGGAGTAGGATGCATACTCCCCTGTAGAGAATAAACAGGGTAAGGGGGGAGCAGTAATCAAGAACTGCACAAATGGGGGTCATTGATTGAGAAGTTATAGGCCATATTGAGTCTAGGGAAAGAGGACTCTATTGATATAGTTAAGTATACACTTGCTAAGAGAGGCCTTAAGACCTCTCATGCACAACTGGCTAGCTCCCAAAATTTTGTTGAAATGCGTTGTCCTTGGTTTCCAAGAGACAGAACTCTGGATGCGAACACCTGGGCCAGAGTGGGAGAGGAAATACGAACCTATTACACTCTCCACGGACCTGAAAAATTCCCCATAGACGTCTATTCGCTATGGGGACTGTTACAAAACATGTTAAATCAAGGGTCTGAATTAGAAAAGAAAAATAAAAAAAATGTAAAGAATCATGGCTGTCTGTGCCTGGTGCTTCTTCATCCTTAGAAGATATCAAAGAATCCTCAGCTGACAGGCCCGTATTAACAAAACAATTGTCCGAACAGATAGATCATTTAGCCAGGCCAGAGGCAAAGTGAGAGTTGCAAGACCAAAAGTAAAAGAAAAAATAGCCTGCAATATTAGGGAAAGTGATCAGAATTCTTCAGATGATGAAATTATTTTTCAAAAATCAAAAATTGATCCCAGAGCCAGTACTAACCTCCTGGCAGGGGCATTGTCTCCCAATTATAAAACCATTCCAAAATCCAAGCTAATCAAGCCCAAATTTGGCTGGGATTATTAAGAGATAAAATTAAACACTCAAAAACAAGTAAAAGATAATGTGACATGATCTTATAATTGGAAGAAAAAATGCTTCAAGCTTTTCCTGTTAATTGTTTGGGGAGGAGGCTAGGCTCCCCCCAATAAAAGTTCCCCCCACTAGAGTTTTGCCATTTAAGAAAAACTAATAAATAAATAAATAAGGTATTTCTAAATAATAATATTCAAAGTTCATTCACAATTGTTAAAGTAATAGAAAAATGGTTAAATATGAGTATATGAGACTCTAAGACCATAATATGACTAAAAGGTTTTTATTAAAATACTATAAACTCACTGCGGTGGACTGGTGGGGGCTGCCCTTGGTCTCAACAAGCAGCTGCCTGGACTTCTCCTCCAGTGTTGTGATCACTGGCAGGTCTCTACTGCCTTCCTGCTGTGGGGGACTGGACTCTTCCATTGTCCACCTTAAAAAAACTATATTGGTTCATTCTAGGAAAAAGTTCTATTTCCCTGTGTTTTTCTGATTTTAAAGTCTACATTGTCTAAAGTAAAAATTGCTGAGTTACTCTGGACTTGCTAACAAGCTAAACAAAATGCATATTGGTTGAATAAAAGTTTTTAAATTTACTTATCGGGCCTGTAAATGGTTAAGTTTCTTGTTAAAACCAATTAACCTATAAATATAAATATAGAATATAAAGTAATAATAAAGAATTTTTGAGCTAAATTCTAAACCTCAAATTTTGATAAAAACCTAAAAACAGGCAGACTGTAAAAAATTACCTCTTCTTCTGTTCTCAAGATAACAGTGTTCTTTTAGGTTTTAAAATATGCCCGTTTTCAGTGAGATAAAGTGTTAACAACTTAAAGCCAAAGAATCATTTCTTAAAAATATAAACTCAAAAAATATTTTCTTATCTAAAAAAGTAGGTAAAAACTGCTGTGACTGTTGTGGTCTTGAGTCCAAGGTCTTTGGTAATAATTAAGATTAAACTCTTATTCTCTGTATATATTTTAGCTTTTAACTCATTAAAAACCTCAGTATCTTCACCCATATTGATAAAATAACTATTTTTTAAATATTTAAACATGGCCAAAATTTTAAATGTATATTAAGAGATCTCTGTATTTGTTTGTCTGTCTTTGTGTTGTGTTGTGTTTTGTTTTGCTTTTTGCCTCTGGAGGACTGATTATAAAGGGTGCCTATATAAATTCTCATAGAAACAAATCCTAAAATCATGATCAAAAATTTTTTTTGATAAACAAGAACTAGTTCAAATTTTATAATATAATTCAAAGCATATATGCCTTAAAGTTATGTTAAGTATTAATAATTTACTTTGTTTAAATGTGTTTATTTCAAAAGAAACTTCTGGTATAAAAGGCATTTTTATCTTTCCTACTGAGTCACATGTATGTGAAAAATGTACATAGTATCTATATGGTGCTCTAATTTTTTTTGCTTGTTTTTATTAATTTGTCTAATGTTTATTTAATTATTAGCCAACCTAAAAAAACCTTGGTATATGCCATTGTTTTATTAACAGCCACGCAAAATGAAATTCTAGTCATAACAAAAACTAAATCTACAACAAAACTTTCAGATTTACTTTTTGCAACTATTTGTGAAAGCTAAAAATTCTAATGTCATATTACCTTGTGTGTTCACATTTAAGTCCTCTAGTCCAAGCCAAAACCACATGTTATGTGGAACGATCTCCTCTCTGGTACATGGAAAAGCCCTGATATATTTTTAACAAATGGGAGAGACGATGCTTGTGTTTTTCCACAGAATTCAGACAGTCCCATTTAAATTCCTAATAGACTGAATCGACATCATGTCCCAAAGGCTTCCACTGACGAGCACATTTCTGATCCCCCACTTCTCCATCCCCCTCATTGGAGATTTCCCTTGCCTCCCGTATTTACTAATTACTCTGATTTGTTTAGTGGTGATTTGGACTCTTTTATTTTGTTCAAAAGTACTAATAATTTTTCCTTTCATGGGCGAGTGGATTCTTCTCCCATGTGTTTTACTTCTAATTCCAGGTATATGATGACTCCACTGCATGGTTGTTTACCCATTAATGCTAAATATTTGTTCACAGATTCCCCAAAATCTTCCTCCAGGCCAAAGAGTGATTTATGGATGTTGCCTTTACCTCTTTCTGGTCCTCACAGCACTAATGAACAAATAACTCAAGTTCCTGTGTCCTCCACTCTCCCAGCCTGTTCATTTCAAAACCCAGATGATTCCTGAAAAACTACTGACAATGATCACAGATTTCCCCTTTGGCATAATTGTATGTTTCTCTCAGCAGGGATTCGCTACCAGCCTTACCAGACTAATCTTTCTGTTTATAAATTCTCAGAGCCTGGAGCAGTTGCCTCCACCAATGTCTCCAAAAATTATAGGTTTTACCTACAGGGCTCCACCACTTACAACTGGTCAGATCACCTCATTCCACCTCTGGAACACATTACCCAAAGGTATTCAGCTGGATGAATTACTCCCACCTATTTTTTTTCAACGCTTCCAATGGGATTTGTGCATACCCTGATTTGTTTCGTCTTTTGGCCGCCACATCACCTGTCCTTTTTCAATGACTGGGACGTTCTATTAATCTGTCCATCATACAGGCCTGCATAGGCCTTCCACACAACTATTTTGTTGAGGGCTCCAGACATTTAACAATTGCTTACCATCACCATGCATTTCATGTTAATTGTACTGGTTGCATTCTCACCAATAGAATTACTTCTGTTAGTCCATGGTCTAGTATGACATTTGTTGTTTTACATCAACCTCCCTATGTTGCTCTTCCTGTGCATCTAGAGCAGCCATGGTATGATAACACTGGAGTTTATGCTCTCCAACTTATTGAACTGGGTCTGCAGTGCTCCAAAAGGTTTGTGGCAGCGCTTATACTGGGTATTACAGCACTTACTGCTATTATTAGTTCTGTTGCTGTCTCTACTACTGCTCTTGTGCAACATATTCACACTACCTCACATGTTAACCAATTATCTCCTAAGATCACATATGCTTTAATTGTCCAAGATCGCATTGATTAAGAATTTGAGGCTCGTTTAAGTATCCTTAAAGAAACTATATTATATATTGGTAATCAAATGCAGCATATCAAAACTCACTTGACCACTAAATGTCACTCTGATTACAGATGGATCTGTGTTACTCCACATGTTAATAATTCCTCTTCTATTCCTTGGAACAATGTCAAAAATCATTTGTTAGGTGTGTGGGATAACTACAAACCAGAGACACACTATTGTGGAGGGAGGGAGGGGTGGGGAAAAGAAGGACTAGAGTGAAAATAAGTGGGGGGTTGCAATTGTATGGGGGATATAACCAAAACGAAAATGCATACATTGTGCAAAGGTGAAAAAAGATGTAAGAATTATATAAAATAAAATATTAAAGAAAAGAAGTGATAACAGTTAAATTTCAGTTGCTCAGTCCCACTAGCTGTGCTTCAAATGGTTAATGACAGCCTGTGGATGTGACAACATCACACCCCACACACAGAACATTCCATCATAGCAGAAAATCTTCCTGACCAGGTGCTACAGAGACAGAGAAGAGAGGCAGACTCCTCACAGAAGTTGCAGCCAGAGTGAGAGAGAACACAGTGAGGGAGATTGAAACTCTTTCCTGCTGGTGTGAACATCCACAATAATCAGTACCAGGATGGCTTCTCTGTGAGCAGCAGGACCTCTTAGGAACAGGGTGGTCTATGAGGGATTCCAGTGAGACTAATTTCATCTGATTCTACTGAAGTCCACACATCCAGGTCTCTACCCCAACTCATGCACCAAAAGGACGAAAGAAAATGGTTTTGTAAAGTGAATAATAAAAAACCCAACAAGGCAAGCAGAAGCAGCGTCCTCTCTGTCATTCTCACTGATGGGAGAGAAAGAGAACTGGAAAGATCTGGAAGAGAGGTTTGATCCTGGAAGCGGAGCTCCAGGAAACCCAGGGAAACAATTTCCCTTCTGAAACATGACGGGTGCCCCAGGCCATATTTTGGGCCAGGGGAATACAGAGTTTGCAGGCCCCAAGTGTGGGGAGGTAGGAAAGAGTAGGGGAGGTCAGGCCTGTTCTGGGCCTAGGAGCTAGACCCCTAGTTTCTAACAATGGGTATCTGGTAATAACAGCAGCAAAGGGGGCTCCTTCCCTAGCCCCTGCCACTGCTGGGGCTGCTCAGGTAATCTGAGTTGTTAAAAAATCTTTGACTAGCCAGGGTTTTTCTAAAATAGAGTGCTTTCTCCCTAAAGAACAGTAGGGCTTGTTTTTCTTTCTGTAATTTGCCTGCAACTAATCAATTTCTAATTTTCCATTTACTATATTTTTTGTTATGTTTTTCAAAGTACAATTGTTATTAATTTCATTATCGAAATGATTTCTTTGTCATCAATTGTTGTTGTTCAGGATCTACTTGTCGAAGAGAACAGCATTTCCTCTGAGCACAGTACTTTATACTTGGCCTGCCCAGAGGAGGGGGCCTCCCCTGACTGGGAAGGCCACACTGGGCTGAGACAGGACCTCAGGAGAGCAGGAGGGGAGGGGAGACTCAGAGAGTGTCTAGAGCTGGGAGGTGGGGCCTCTCACTTCAGTTATGTCCAGTGACTTGAACTCCAAGAACCCAAAGTGGTGGGGAAAAAGCCCCCACATCTGGTGTCAGCCATGAAGTATGTGTGGTCATGGGAGCGCAAAGGAGAAAGTGGGGACTTTTCCCCAACACAGGTGCCTCCTGCACGGACATGGAGCCCTGGAGGAAAAGCTCAGCTTGGGCTGAGAAGGAATTTTAGCAAAGAATAGGTTTTTCTTTTCATATGCTGACTCGACAAAGGAAAATGACTCTGTATGTGGGAGATCAAGGGAAGGCTCCTCTGTGGCACCTCTATGGGGAGGATGGCAGGCAAGTGTCAGTTTTGTTATGCAGATGCTGTAGTATAGTATTCAGGCTGATGAGCATCAGGGGAAATGATAAAAAGAAATGGTGGACATCATACAAATGTATTTCCAGAATTTGGCAGTAGGAAGAGAGCAGAGAACTTTTCTTTATCTGACTTTTCTCAATAGGCTTCAGCTCAGCATTACTCTGTGTCACAGATGCTCACTGGAGGTGTCCATTCTGCAATCCTTCACTTCAAGTCACACCCCAGCCTCTAGGAGCAGGACTGGAGATCTTCTGCTGCTGGGGATGCAGGACACAATAGCATGGACCTGACATCTGGGCTACATCCTGGGTTCTGTGTGAGTGTGTGTGTGTGTGTGTGTGTGTGTGTATGTGTGAATTTTCACACAGTTGCTCTTTGACTTCACTACTCTTGTCCTGGACAGATGATTCAGAAGACCTCAGTGTCAACAAACATTGATGTTTTATATCAAAACACCATTATGGTAACATTTGGCAACTCGGTGAATTTTTTTAAAAAGATTTATTTATTTATACAATAACTGGGGTACAGGCCAAGAAGTGTGGTAGAGTGAGGATTCACCATAGACAGAGCAGGGAGCAGAACAGGCAGACAACCAATTATACTGAAGAGGGGAACAGTGGGTGGGACAGGAGATATGCCATGTGGGTATCTCCCTGGCAGGCCGGGGATCGAACCTCCGCTGCAGAGGCTGTGGACAGATTCACAGTGCTGCACTCAACCCACTGCGTGATTAGGGAGGCCCATCAGTGATTTTTTATTCTGTCATAATTGATGCTGTGTGATCAGGCTGACTATACCATTGGTGCTGCCTTTGCCAAATCAGGTCAGCAAATTTAGGTGTGACAGAAAAACATACCTGTGTGTGGGAAAAGTCTATTTGATCCTATCTCAATCATAAAAACTCTTATCAACAATTCTGACACGGATACATATTTTTTGAGTTTTTCTAACATTTCAAGATAAACTGAACCAGCAAAGTCTGGCATGTATCGATTTCTTTTCCAGTACTGAGACCCCAGCAACATTCACATTTACACTTACTCTGTTCCCCATCGGAAGTCTCTCAGTAAACCTCTGTAAATCTTCATTCATACGTCATCCGTTACCACCCAAGTAGACTCATTAAGTGTGGTCGTCTTCTGCATTTAGGAAGTCATCCAGGACTACAGCACAGATTAACCATCCACATGACTTTGTTAAAATAATCACTGTCACAGGCTTATCATCTGTTTTTGCAGTTGAAGGAGGCAATTACAGCTTCACCTCCTCCCCACACATGTCTTTTCATGGCATCAAACACACAGGAGCACTCACCCTCCAGGCCACTGGCCACTCTGCTGCTCAGAGAAGGACCCTTGGAAATGAGGCCTCTGACCCCACTGAAGAGGGACGGAGAGCACAACATGTGATCATGGCTTATATCTTCCTCTCGCCCAGCACAGGCTGGTCATCTACAGCGTTTTGAGTCTTCACACCCATTCGTCCATGCAGATTTATTATTGATCAGTCACTTACAGCTCAGCACCATTCCAGGTACAGGGAAATCAAGTAAAGAAAACAAATGAAATTTCTGCCCTCAAGTGTTTCTATTATATTGTCTATGAGGGTTAAACCAAGATGAGACTTTACTCTTACTTTAATCCTGTGATGGAGACAGGAATGAAGAAAAATGATAACCCCAGAAGAGGGACTGGAGAGCATCAGAGAAGGAGGCCCTTGGGAAGGTGTAGATGTGGTTGCCAGCTGTCATGTTATAAAGGGACATGTGTACAAGCCCCACAGCCTAGAAAAACCTCCACAAGCAGTGGATGTTCCCTCAATGGAAGAGAAGTTGAGGGACCAATAGGTAAATGTGGTCATTTTGTGCACTTGATGACCCAGAAACCAGACTGAGGCATTAGCTTCCTCTCTGTGTCCCTGGGCACATTCTCCACACAAACTCCCAAATCGCACTCAGCTCCTTCTCCCATGTCCACTGCAAAGTAATGTCTTCCTAAGGTGAAGCTCTCAAGGACCAGGACACAGGGTCACACACAAAATCTCTTATAAGTGCAAAGATTCTCAACAAATGTTGGCGAGGTTGTGGAGAAAAAGGAACTCTCCTGCACTGCTGGTGGGAGTGCAAACTGGTCCAGCCACTATGGAGAGTTGTGTGGAGAGAGTTCCTCAGTCTACTAAAAATGGAGCTGCCATACGACCCAGCAATTCCACTCCTAGGGATCTACCCAAAGGACACAAAAACATTGAATCAAAAGAACACCTGTACCCCTATGTTTATTGCACTGGAAACCACCCAAATGCCCAATTATAGATGACTGGATCAAGAAGATGTGGTACATATACACAATTGAATATTACTCTGCAATCAAAAAAGATTAACTCATGCCATTTGCAGCAACATGAATAGAGCTAGATGGAATTATGCTCAGTGAAATAAGTCAGAAGGAAAAAGAAAACTGTTGGATGGTTTCACTTATAGCAGGAATATAGGGGAACCAATAAGATGTCCGTGTAAAACATTAATAACAACACAAAACACAACAAAACTAAAACAGACAATTATAAACCAGAGACATCCTGCAGGAGAGGAGGAGGGAGAGGGATGAGAGGGAGGGAGGGAGGAGCACAGGGGACTGAGGTGATGGTGCACGGGTGCACTGAGGAAGGAAACTCTATGGGGACTGCACCTGAGGGGTGGGGAAGCAAATATTTTTAAAAATGAACAATGATGTTTATTTTTTATTTAAATATTTTATTTTAAAATAAAATAATTCTTACATATAATTCTTACTTTTTTTTCATCTTTGCACAATGTATGCATTTTCATTTTGGTTATATTCCCCATACAATTGCACCTCCCCCCTTATTTTGACTCTAGTCCTTCCTTTCTGCGCTCCTCCCTCCCTGCCCCCCAACAGTGTGTCTCTGGTTTATAGTTGCTTGTTGATTTTGATTTTTACTTTGTATTGATTAGTCTTTTTCCTGGTCTCTTATTTAGGTTTTCTAAATTCCTGCTATGAGTGAGACCATCCAGTATTTTTCTTTTTCTTTCTGACAAATAAACATTAAACCTCGGTATGGCAATAGATTGGGTAAAAGAGAAAGGGAAAGATATGACTGTAATATCTAGTGGGGATGCATTTAAAATCCATAACTGCATGTTAGAGGAACATGTTATAGATGTGTGCTTGTTTTACTTTTCCATTTTGGAGAAAATAATATCATCTTGATATCCATTTATGTCCAGAAAAATCAAGGAAAAATGTTTGTAATCTTTAATGCACTAAAGATAGAGAATAAATGCTGGTCTAAAATGTTTGGGGAAAGTGAGAAAGTTGCTCCTATTATGAGACCAATTACCTCAAAAAAAAAGTGAACAGTGATGAAAAAAAAAAGAAGTGCAAAGATTCCTCTGAAGGATGTTTCCATATGCCACTTTTGTCTGATCCTCAGACACAATGAGGATATCATGAGCTGCATCTGACTGCAGAGTCATGAGGGCTGCAAAAGTAAACAAACATAAACCAAAAAGTTATGTTTACCATGCTAACCACAGCTACCTTAAATAAAGCCAGTCTGTGTTCAAATGCAAGCTTTGTTTCCCATACTTGTTAGAGTCAACTAATAACCTCTATTAAATATAAAGTGGATACCTCCCATCCCTCTCACAAGCAATGATGGAGGAGGGGGCCTCCCTGGTGGTGCGGGGGTTGAGATCTCAGCACTTTCAAGTTATTGCTAGCCACTGCAGCATGAGTTCGATCCTCGACCAGTGAGCTAGCCCACATGGTGCAGCAGATATCTCCTGTGTTGCCCTCTGCTCCCCTCAACAGTGTATTTCAGTAGATCCGCCTGTTATGCTCCTTACTCTGTCTCTGATGAATCCTCTCACCACCACCTCCACACTTCTGACCTGCACCCCAGCTCTTCTATACAAAATAAATGAATCTTAACAAAAAGAATGATGGTGGAGATATGGATTGAGCTAATGTGGGCTTCTACTGCTATGCAACATTCATGGTATATGGGAAATGAGCAATAGGAGGGAGCATTATCAGTATCATCATCATCACCATCTCAGAGACACTGAGGACCTGAACTACCCAAACTTGACAGAGACACTGTCCTCCCGAAGCCCTTCCTGTACCATGAAGGAACTAAATAAGTGACCAGGAAAAAGACTAATTATAATAACGTAAAAATCAAAATCAAAAGGCAACTATAAACCATAGACATACTATCGGGGTGGGGGGGAGTAGGATCAAAACAAGGGAGGGTGGGAATTGTGTGGGGACTATAACCAAGATGAAAATGCATACATTGTGCAAAAATGAACAATGATGTAAAAATATATAAAATTAAAATAATAATAATAAAGAAAGAAGCGATGAGGGATATACAAATGTATTTCCACAATTTGACAGCAGGAAGAGAGCAGAGAACTTTTCTTTATCTGACTTTTCTCAGTAGGCTTCAACTCAGCTATTTCTATGTCAAAGACGCATATTGGAGGGGTCCATTCTGCAATCTTTCACTTCCAAGCAGACTATAGGAATATGGCTGGAGACCAAATGCAGGGGATGCAGGTGATAGTAGCATTGAAGCTATGCTCTGGTGGATGCACCTGACATCCTGGCTACATCCTGGTGTGTGTGTTTGCATGTGTGTGTATGTGCTTATGCATGTGGTATGTTCACTAAATTGCTCTTTGGCCTCACTACCCCTGTCCTGGACAGATGATTCAGAAGACTTCATTGTCCACAAGCACTGATTTCATATTAAAAACAAAAAATTATAATAACATTTGGAAACTCGGTGACTTTTTATTCTGTCATCATTGATGCTGTGTGATCAGGCTGAATACACCATGGTGCTTCCTTTGCCAAATCACCTCAGGAAATTTAGGTGTGGCAAAGAATGTTCCTGTGTATAAAGAAGGTCTATTTGGTCTTATCTGAATCATAAAAAGACTTAACAATTCTGCCATGGATACATGTTTTTTGAGATTTTCTAATAAATCAAGATAGCCTGCACTAGCACAGTCTGGCACATATTGACTTCTTTTCCAGTACTGAGACCCCAGCAACATTCACATTTACACTTCCTCTCCTCCCCTTGGGAGCCTCTCACTAGACCTCTGTAAATCTTCTCTCCCATGTCACTCTGTTATCACCCAAGTAGAATCACTAAGTCTGGTCATTGTCTGCACTTGGCAGTCATCCAGGACTACAGTTCAGAGTAACCATCCACATGGCAGAGGTAAAAAGAAACACTGCTGTGATTATCCTTTGCTTTTTACAGTCGACAGACAACTATCACTTTACCTCCTCCCCACAGGGCACCTTTAATGGCATCGACACAGTGGAGCACTCAGCCCTCAAGACCTCTTGCTATCCTGTTGGTTAGAGAAGGACCCTTGGAAATGAGGCCTCTGACCCCACTCAAGAGAGACGGAGAGGACGACATGTGATCATGGCTTGTATCTTCCTCTCCCCAACTCAGGCTGGTCGTCTACAGCATTTTGAGTCTTCACACCCATTTGTTCCACGCAGATTTATTATTGATCATTCAGTGACATCATTTGGCACTGATCCCAGGATGGGGAAATCAAGGGAAAGAAACACATGAAATTTCTGCCCTAAAGTGTTTCTATTCTATTTCTATGAGGGTAAAACCAAGGGGAGAATTTGCTCATTTCCTGACACATCTGGCAGAGGCAGGAATAAAGAAGAATTGATTAACCCTGAGAAAGAGTTGGAGAGTGTGATAGAAGGAGGCCTTTGGAAAGTTTCAATGTGGGCAGCAGCTGTCAGGTTGTAAAAGGACACACGTCCAGCCTCACAGTCCAAGAGGAACCCCAAATCTGGGATGGCTCCTGAGGAACAAGAGAAGGTGCAGGAACAGTCAGGTGAATGTGGTCATTGTTTGTGCATTTGATGGCCCAGAATGCAGACTGAGGCTCCATCATCCCCTCTACATCCCTGGGCACATTCTCCAGACTAACTCCCAAATCCCACTCAGCTCCTTCTCCCACGACCTCTGCAAAGTAATGTCTTCCTGAGGTGAAGCCCTCACAGCCCAGGACACAGGGTACACGTTAAATCTCTGAGAAGGACAAAGATTCCTCGGAAGGGTGTTTCCATATGTCACGCTTCTCATGTGGACTGCAAAAGTAAACAAAAATAAACCAAAAAGACATATTTATCATGCTAACAACAGCTTACCACAAATAAGGTCAGCCTGTGCTCAAATGCAAGCTTTGTCTCCTATATGTGTGAGTCATTCTCTGCACCTTAGTAAATAAAAAGTACATACCCCCCATGCCTGTCACAAACAATGATGGTGGAGGGGGCCTCCCTGGGAGCACAGGGATTGAAGTCTCAGCACTTCCAGCTATTGCCAGCCACCACAGCATGAGTTTGATCCCTGGCCAGGGAGCTAGCCCACATGGAGCAGCAGACCAGACCTCTCCTGTCTCGTCCCTGCTCCCCTCAGCAGTCCGTTTCAGTAGATCTGCCTGTTCTGTTCCCCGCTCTGTCCCTGGTGAATCCTCTTATCCTAACTGCACCTCTGACCTGCTCCCCAGCTCTTCTATGCAAAAGTAATAACTCTTTTTTTTTTCCAACTTTCTCTTTTTTTTAAAAAAATAATAAATTTTATTTTTATATTCCCCATACAATTGCAACCCCCCCCCCATTCTGACCCCAACCCCTCCCCTCCCAACCCCCAACCCCCAAAAAGTGTCTCTGGTTCATAGTTTTTTGTTGATTTTGATTTTCACTTTCTTATAGTTATTCATTTTCCTGGTCCCTTATTTAAGTTTTCTAGATTCCTAAAAGGAATGATGGTGAGGATACGGGTTGAGCTAATATGTGCTTCTAGTACTATGCAAGGTCATGGCATGTGGGAAATGCCCAATAGGAGGGAGCATTATCAGTATCATCATCACCATCTCAGAGACACTGAGGACCTGAACAACCCAGACTTGACAGAGACACTGTCCTCCCCAAAGCCCTTCCTCTCCCGTGAAGGACAAGGAGGCATCAAGGAGACCGGAACAGAACAAGCCCTTCCTGTCTTTCCCAACAGCCACACACCCCAAGGATCAGGGAGAAAAATAACATGGCTCATGTCACAGCTTATGAATGAGGTCCCAGGATTTCCCCAGGTCTCAGGACACACGCCAGCCCTGTGGCTTGTAAATGTAAACTCTTCTGCCTTGCTTCAGGTGATGATCCCTAGGGATTAGCATCAGAAAATAACCTCCACACCAGTGTAACAAAACTAGTAACTAGAGTCAAGTAATATCAAACTAAATATGCTAAGCTGACTTGTCCTATTGGCCTCTGGGACTATAAGAGAGTGAAAAGTGATAAGGGCGTATTAGCCACTGAGTTAATCACTCACTGTGTTACTGGATTAAACACTGACGGGCTGGACTGAAACTGTAAGGGAAATCAAGTAGCAGATACACTTCCTGTCCTGGGGGTTCTCTTTCCACCCTCCTCTAGTCTAGTCCCCACGTTTTTCTACTCTGTTGGTCCCAGGAAGGTTGAGCACACACCAACCTTGTGCACACACCAACCAGACTCCACTCCCTCTGACTTCTGCTTGATTCAGTCAATGCAAAGCACTAGAGACCAGGACTCTAGAAGAGTTGGCTTCATGATTTAGGAGCACTTGACAGCTAGTTCAGAAATCAATAAAGATTGAAACATATATATATATATATATATATATATATACATACATATATATAAAGTATAAAATATATATAAATACACATCCGTATATTTGGCTAGAATTACCTTTTCTGTTAGAAATAGTAATATTCTACATCATAACATGAAGTTATAGAGAACAGAACAATAATAAAATACAACATATAATAAGTTATACAATGGAGATTTTCAGGAAAATCAATAGTCTTTACATGAATGTTTCATAAAAAGAAACAACGTAAAAACAACACTCTGTAGCAAAGTGCAATTAGCAAAATGCAAGAGAAACTCAGAGAATAGTTTAATAAGAAAAAATGGAAATTAAACAATAATCAAGGGAAAAAAGTAAACAAAGCAGAGAGAGAAAAGAAAAAGTTGGCTTACCTCTGACAAGATGATCCAAGGAAAAGAGAAGGCAAACTAATGAAGAGATCTGAAAATTAAGAGAATGTATTATAATCTTGATGCTAATAAGTTTCTGAGCACAGCTGACAAAATGAATCACTTTATGTATAAACATTTCTTAGTAAAACTTAAAAGTAAACAAAAACATGAGTCAACCATTAAAAAAATCATCATTGATCTAAAATCTATAAAATGAAAAGTAACAAAGATATATAGCAAACAAAAAAGACTTTGCCTTTTTTTTTTTCCAAATTCTACTATTCAAAATATTGAAAAACTACATTTTCACACCAAGTCTTCCTAGGAAATAAAGTTACATGACACTTTTACTTACAGACATGAAGACAAAACTCCCAAACAAACTAATATAAAAATAACCAATCTTATATATATCTATAGATGTGTTTTATATATGTTGTAAATGTTTGACATATAATTTATGATATTCATTAAGTATTTTTGTAACATATTAAAATAAAAAACAGTATGACATAGGCTATATATGTCATATATATTACATTCAAAACATATGTTATATACTGTATCAAAGGATATAATATATAATATGTAATGTTAGTTTACACATATATTTTATATCTGTATGTGTATGTGGTTTCTCTCCATTAATCTGACAGTGTTTATATGCATTATATAATTTGATGGCACTTCTAATCTGATATATATATATATATATGCACATGAATACTCAAATTTGTAAAATATATATAGATTCTTACATATAAAGCCACATGGCTTTATGCAACCAGATATCTATGCATAATGTAAATATATACATGAGAAATATATTTAGATGACATAAGATAGCATACCTGATTGGATATGCAAGAAATATATATATATATATATATAAACAAATATCATGCATATATTTATAAAGTGTGCATGGTTAGTATACATAGTACATGAAGAGGGGGGTGATTTCATTATCTGCTAGAGAAACAATCCAGGAGTCAAGGTGAGGAACCAACACACACCGCTGATATCAGAGAGCTGCAGGTGGTGCTCACAGGAATGGGAGGGAGGTGCCTGCAGAAGCTCCCTTAATAAGAAAAGAGATGTTCACTTTATGCATTAGGAGGGTTAATGTGTAGGGAGTCTCTCTGCAACCCCTAGCCCCTGTTTTTTTCTGAGAATGCATTTATAGTTCAGCAGTAGAAGGTAAATTTCCATGATCAACACCTTATCCTATTGTGGGGGACCAATTATCCTATTGTGATCCTACCAATTAATGCAACAAACTCATCAATATGATCAATCACCATTGATGGCTTAGCTCTTTGCTCCTATGGGATATGCCTTTATTCAAAATTGAAGACTTTCTAGCAAAAGCTACAATGACAACATAACATTCAATTTACATGTAAGAGAATATTGGCAATAATAGGCATCTGCAAATTAACAAGGAAAATAACCCAGCAGAAAAATTCTCAAATCTGAGTAAATAATGGGTAAGTTACAAAATCCCAAAGGGTAATGAATTTACAAATGAAGCTCATCCTTTCTAATGGAATTACAGAAATAAAATGAAGTCCACAGTTAGGTTCCATGTTCATTACATTGGCTTTTCAAAAAGTACACATTATGCATCAAGTCACATGGAGATGTGCAACAGTGGATGTCTCCTATTGCCGACTGGGGTAACATTCATATAATTTCATCATCTACATAACTAGTAAAATTAAAACGTACATCCCTATACAGCACCGATTCCATTCAAGGTTTATCACTGGAGGACACCACTCAAAGAAACAACAGCGTACGGACAAGAAATGCTCACAGAAGTATTTTGGACAATAATGCTAAGCAAACAAGAAAATAGCTACAAAGAACCTCAAATCTTCTATCAAAGAACACCCCACATTCATTTGTTGCTATCTGTAGGGTGATAACAAGAGTGAGTTCTGGAGAGATCTGGTCTGACTACCACTCTCGGCTGTTGGAAATTACAGTACTCACTTCACCTCCTGTGTCTCAGTTTCCTTATCTAAAAGGTAAAAAAAGCTTCCCATAGGGAGTACTGTGACTAAAACAGGAGAGTACATGTGGAGTCCCCTCATCAGAAGACAGAAACCCTAAACAAACGAATCAGCGACAGAAAGAGCCTAGGTTAGGTGAGGGGTGCCTGTTGCAGGTACCTGTTGCTCCAGTGGAACAAGATACCTGGTAACAGGCACCAAGATAGCACCTTCCAGCAACCTGGGCCTTAGGAACATGCCCCACAGAAATGAGGAGGCGTGGGCAAGAGAGTCACTGCAGCACTGTATCACCCCTTAGCGCTGGAAACCATGAGACCCCATCAACAGGGATGAGGTTACATATAATTAGATTAGTCTCATGGAGTGGTAGGTTTAATGCAATGAGTGACATAGGATGAGAGAGTCTGTATTTCTAAAATGAGCTGATCTTGCCTCTAAAGAATTCTGGCTTTTTAATGCCCTCATAATTAATGCTTTTCTTACTACATGATTGTTCAAATAAACTGTAATCAAATAAACAGTGTAGATATCTGAGAGGAAAATTCAAAATTTTCCCCCACTCTCTCTAGTACTACCTACTCGGTAACAAGACCAATGGCTTTCTCTTTGTACAAACATTGACTAGACAGAGTGTGGGCATAACCCAAGAATTGCCCTGAGCAATGGCAAAATGATGGGATGCGCCACTATGGTCATATTTTGTTACATAGGACCCCTATTACAGTTGAATTAATTTAAAGACCATCTCCTCAGCTCAGCTCACTTTAAAGAAATAACTGGCCATGTGGAAAGCCCATGTGCCAATGATGAGTGGTGGCTTCCATGCTGAGGCAGCTCTCAGGTGACAAGAATCAGGGCCTAATCAGTCCTCCATCCACAAAGAACCTAATTCTGCCAACAGCTGGAAGACTGGAAGAGGATTATTCCCCACATTAGTCACCAGACAAGAAGCAGCCCAGCCAGCACAATAACTGCTCTTTGTGACCCCACCTGAGCTTGCCCATATCACACTCACTATTATAAGAAAATAGGGGTTTTTAGTTTTTTTTTTATAATAAATTTTATTGTTATATTCCCCATACAATTGCAGCCCCCCCATTCTGACCCCAATCCCTCCCCTCCCGCCCCCCCCCCAAAAGTGTCTCTGGTTCATAGTTTTTTGTTGATTTTGATTTTCACTTTCTTATAGTTATTCATTTTCCTGGTCCCTTATTTAAGTTTTCTAGATTCCTGCTATGAGTGAGACCATCCGGTATTTTTCTTTTTCTTTCTGGCTTATTTCGCTGAGCATGATCCCTTCCAGTGCCATCCATCTTGCTGCAAATTGCATGTGTTTATCTTTTTTGAATGCTGAGTAATATTCCATGGTATATATGTACCACATCTTCTTGATTCAGTCATCTATTTTTGGGCATTTGGGTTGTTTCCAAAGCTTAGCTATTGTAAACAGTGCTGCTATAAACATAGGGGTGCAGGTGTTCTTTGGAATTGATGTTTCTGTGTCCTTTGGGTAAATACCTAGGAGTGGAATAGCCAGCAATTCCACTCCTAGGGGTTTTTAGTTTTAAGCCACTAAATATTTTTATGCAGCAACATGCAAATAAAAAGCAACTAAACAATTTCTAGTTAGGTCTGATTTAGTACACAAATGAGTTAGGGGGAACTATTTAGCTTTCTAGAGATTTTGAACTTGGTAACTCAACCAGAGATTTGAAAATGTCATTTGAGTTAAGGTCCTAAACTACTTGCATCATCTATCTTTCTTCTATTGTTCTCAGACTTACTGAAATATTAACAGTAAACTTTATGTCCCAGATCCTGTACTAAGCTCCTTACAAAGGTTGATCAATTTAGTTTTTATGAAACTGGTAAAAAGGAAACTGGAATCAAGGAACTGATTCACCTGGAAGAACACAGTTAATAAATGGGAGAGCAGACATTTGAAGAGTCCCCACAGATCACCAGTGTCCTGTACTCCTGAGGAAGCACTGGAGCATCCTGATTGGGTGGAGGTGACAGCTCCATTGCAACTAAACAACCTGTCTGTCTGTCAGCCTGTCCAGAGGTAGGTGGTGAAATGGTAAACACTGAAGTTAACTTCCATCCCCAGCACTGAAAAATTCTTGACTATTCATACCTCATTAATCTTTCATATTTCCCTCACATCACAGTAGATCTCACACGTTGCAGAGAGTGTGAGGCTCCAAAGACATGGTCTCTGGGACTTTTAGCTTCTCAGCTGAACTCTTAGAATCAGCAGAGGATGGAGATTTCTTCAATGGGACATTCCATGAAGCTCTATATACTCATGCCCTCCCCTCTGAATCAAGATAGAGCTTACCTGTTCAAGAAGTTTCTTGTTTTCTACAAAGACACAAGGACAAAAGGAGAGTTAGGGAATATCCATGTTTCATGGGGCTTGGCTTGTGGGTGTTATGAATAAACCCTCCCTCCAACAAGCAGAGTGAGCCCCATGTTGATACTAACAGATTCTGAAGTCAATTGAGTCCCATCCCGCCCCCTGGGATCTAGAGCATGGCAGCATGATCCATGAGAGTCCAGTAACTGCTTGTTGCGACTGTGATTACAGCAGCCTGTAGGCAGCTTGAGGGAGAGGGAATGGTGCTCTTGTGCTTCCGCTGTGACTCTTGCTTTCAGGGACCTATCTGCCTTCAGATGGGACAACCTAGAGCTCACCAATCACATATGCCTTTCCTTAGGGAAGAATCCATGCACAGCTGATGAGAATGGGCCACTGAGAATGGGTGCCTGGTGGCCCAGGCAGGTATAAGAAGTCAGATGATATTGTCAACCTTACAGTGTGGCCTCCCATTCTATTGTGGCAACAAAATGAACAGGCCCCCTGGGGCCTCCATGGTGGCCTAGGGGTTAAGACTCAGCCCTATCAGCTATCACTGCTGAGACCTGAATTCAATCCCCAGCCAGGGATCTACCCACATGGTGCAGCAGACCTCTTCTGTCTCGCCCACTGCTCCCCTCAGCAGTGTATTTCAGTCAATCTGCCTGTTCTGTTCTCCGCTCAGTCTCTTGAGATACCACTCACAACCTCCCCCCAACAACTGGCCTATGCCATAGTTCTGAACAAAAAAATATACATTTTTTAAAATAAATTAAAAAAAAAAACAGTTCCTGCAATTAATGTTCATGGGGTCAAACCCTCATGCAGCAGAAAAAGGTCCACTAAGGATTCTTGGAGCAAGTGAGTTATCAACAAACAAGGGAGGAAGTTTTCACACGTGTGGCTGCCTGGCTTTATCAATATCCAGTCACCTGGAGGAGTCTCTCAGGAGAGAGCTTGGCAGGCAGGGTTCTGTGCACGTGGACTCAGGGGAATGGGAGCAACATTTTCCCCATGTTTCCACTTGGCCAATGAGCCCACCACACACATCCACTGGAGTGTATTTACTCAGATCCACACAAGGACACCCTGTATGGGAGAAGGACAAACCAAAGACACTGATGTGTGCTGAGAAAAGGCTCCTTTAAATTCCCCACACAGTGTGACACTTTGCAGTGGAAATGGCAGGCCTTGCAACTTCCTCACCATTAACACCTCAGGAATGACACCTGCTCTACCTCCTCCCAGAGCACAGCCTGACCTGCAGCAGTCTCAGGCCTAATCTGTGATATTTGTTCCTACTTCCAGCATGTGGCTCTTGATTGAGTTCCTGCCTCTGCTTTTCAATACTGGCTTCCTCCAGCAGTCTTTTCTGCTGTGCTTGTTTTCTTTCTTCAGTCTCTCTAGAATAATACTCCCTTCATGGAGGACGTTGTGTAGTTTCTCAAGGTCAGGTTGGTGAGAATGGTAAATTTTATGATGTGCTTATTTGAACACCACCACCCCCAACTCACACCTAGAAATGTATGTTCAGCTACTAAGACACTGTCCCCATGAATCGTTTGAGGAGGAGGAATGTCTGAAGGTCACTGCCGCCGAGTGAACTGGGAGGCATGGACTAAGATGTGGGAGAGGCTGTACTAATTCTCCATAGTCACCAGAGTAATGTCCTTCTTCAGTCAAGATATGAGAGATCAAGTACAGATGCGAGATTGTTTCATCATGTAACTAGGGCCAAGGCCTCAAACACTAGGTTAACCCAGCTTTTATCTGAGATGTCATCTAAAAAATTTGCCATTCCCCCCATCTTCCACGCTCACTTTATTGGCATCATCTTCTAATTGTGGTGGCCCCATCTCCACTCTCCATCTGCACAACTAGTTCATCTCCACCCTGAAATTCCAACCCACTGAGCAATGCCCCCATTGCTCTACTTTCTGGTGGGACTCGCTCTCATTTGGTAGATACAGACTGCAATTTCCACGGCTGCACTATCAGCCACACAGTGTGGCAGTCACTGAGATGTGTGGTCAAGGTCAGTGATCAAGATAAAGTGTAACTTTTGTGGTGGAGAAGAGAACAGCTCCAACTCTGGCATTGACATAGTTTCCCCTTGTGTTTGTAATGATGGAAGTTTCCTCACTCCCCAAGAACCTTAAAATGAGGGAAGTGTGACTATTCTTTGAATGTTACCTTTAACACCCACACACAAGGGATTAGTGCAGAGGCTGGAAGAGACCCCTGACAGAGGCAGGATGACTAACAGTCTGCATACTTAACTGCCAACTGAGGGATGACCTCAACATTTCCCTGCAGGCTGGGTCTCACATGGGAGGAGATGGGCAGCTATGGAAAGTCCTAGAACCCCAGAGTGCAGTGTGAGTGTATATGAGCTGCAGCATCTCTGTCCTCATCACCAGCCTCATTAGCATAACAAAAGCTCACAGGGGGACCCTGTTCTCAGTGCTCCCAAAGAATGGCTTGAGGAACCATTCTGGCAGTGTGGGGCAAATGCAAACCCTGTGCGGTGGTGAATGTGTCAAAGTGCGATGTTTGAGGTCTTCAAGTCATGAAGTTATTTTACATTTCAGTTCTTTAAAATGAGGCATTTATAATGTGAAACCCAGTCTTGGATGTTCTACACAAGAAAGTTCAAAGTTCTGTTTGTACACGCTGACGTGATGGGCATCCTAAATAATTACTATTACAAGGTTGAAAACATACAGAGAAATTCTCGTGGAAACAGGGATATAAAAATGAAGCGTGTTTTTCTTTGGCTGTCATCTATTTCTCATGGGCTGGTGAGAATAAACTCTCAAGTGCTCTGCCCAACCACACACTCTGTGTACGCTCTAGGGTGGAAAAGACTCAACTTCTTACCTCCCAACTTCTCCTTCGTTCTCTTATCCACTTCTGTCTCCTACGTTGATCTTCCTGTTTCCTGAAGTCTCTCACAGCCTCCTCGACCTTTGGCTGATCAAAATTTGGTTAAAAAAGGAAGTGTAGACAAGTTGACAAATGCATCAGGCCCCTGAGAAGAATCCCTGTCTTCCAAGATAATAGAATCACAGTAAATATTGTTGAATCCTTACATTTTCAGAAGTGCCCAAAGGACTGTCTGTGCGTAGAATTGGAGGCTGGGGAAGGGGTAACTAACCTACCTGAGGGCTATGATTATTGGCTTCTCGAGTCTCGTGTGCTGACCCTCAAGCGAATTTATAGGATCTCTACAGCCTCGCGGGAAACGCTGCACCCAGAACAAGACAGTAACCAGGAAAGAGGCCTTTCTCCACCTCCTATATATGGAAAGTTGTCTGTGTCCATCAGGACTCTCTTCCAGGAAGCTCCCCGGATTCCACTCCCAACTTAGTGGGACCCAAACCCAGCACCCACATCAAGGACTCGAGGCTGTCTTCTTTTGCTGATTGGTTTACCCTAGCAGACTGCAGGAGAAATAAACAGTGGTGGTCTCTGTGCCTGTTTGGAGAATCTGTCATATGACCATTTACAAATGTGAAGATAAAACTGCGGCTGTGGGTTTGAGGAATTGTATTCTACAGCAGGGGGTCATCCCAGCAAGAGTGAAATAAAGGGGGAGAATCTCACCATCCCATAAACTCCTATGCACTGTGGAAATGTGCTTCTTGAACTATTTTTCTGAAGATTGAGATGATGAAAGTTTCGTTTTTGGATCACAATCTTGGGTTTCAGCTTACTAATCTTAGATCTGAGAGTTCACCCTGAGAGCAGGTGCTGCTACAGGAGTCCGGGGTGCTCACTTACCCAGAATTCTGGACACGTGGCTTTGACATGATCATGGTTGTGTCCTCTGTGCCGTGGGGAATGCACACAGTGCCAGCAGATGAGCGAGCCCCGGCCATCACAGCACAGGTATAGCTTCTTTATTTGTTCCTCAGACAGCAGCACACGATCTATCTCCCTGCAGATTTTAATGATTTTTTCATGCTTCTCTGAGGGAAGGAGACACTCCCTGTGACATGCTTCTTGACACAGAGGGCAGTATGCTCTCCACCCTGATGTCTCTTGCTCCTCAATCTTGTCCTCTATGCACCAGCGGCAGAAGCTGTGCCCACAGTCGATGCTCACAGGCTCCTTCTTCAGCTGCTGGCAGATGCTGCACGTGGCTTCCTCCCTCTTCCTCCTCTTGACAGCAAGGGTTGAGGCCATGGCTCTTCCTAAAATGCTCCAATATGGGGTTTAGAGAAATGTAGACAGAATCCCTCACAGTGAAGGACAAGCAGGTGAGCTGGGCCCCTGTGCCTGCACAAATCTTGAAATCTGTCTGGAATAAAAAAGGTTGGGAATTTGGAATGTGCATGCCACGTGGCTGCGTCATTGTAAATGGTCATGCCCATCACAACTGGCCACTAAAATTTAAGTCATTAGGAGGAGAGAACACTTAAATTTCAGTTCCTCAGTCCCACTAGCTGGGTTTCAATTGCTTCATGTCAGCATGTGGCTATGTCACACCCCAGATACAGAACATTGCATCACTGCAGAAAATCTTCCTGCACAGGTTCTAGAGAGACAGAAAAGCAAGGCAGACCCCTCACATAAGTTGCAGCCAGAGAGACAGAGCATAGTAAGGGAAAATGAAACTTTCACACTGGAGTGAACATCCAGATAAACAGTGGCCAAATAGCTTCTCTGTGAACAGTAGAGCACTTAGGAACTGGGTGGTCTATGAGGCATTCCAATGAGACCAATTTTATCTGACTCAATCGAACTCTGCACACCCAGATCTCCTACCCCAACTCACGCACCTAAAGGATGAAAGAAAACAGTTTTGTAAAGTGGATAATAATAAACTCAACAAACAAACAGAAGCAGTTTGTCCTTTCTGTCATTCTCAGCGACGGGAGAGAAAAAACATTGGAATGACCTGGAATATTCGGGTTGGCATTGGGAGCTGAGATCCAGGACACCAAGGGAGACAATCTCCCTCCTGAACCATGACAGGTACTCCAGGTCATATTCAGGGCAGGGGAATCCAGGGTTTTCAGGACCCCCGCGTGGGGAGGTGGGAAGTAGTGGGAGAGGTCAGGGCTGGTCTGGACACAAGGCACTAGACCCCATAGTTTCTAGCAAAGAGTATCTAAGGGCCAGACAGAGAGAAATAACAGGAGCAAAGGGACCTACTCCTCCAGCCCCTGCCACTGCTGGGGCTGCTCAGGGAACCTAGTGTAGTTCCCCCCTTTCCACAGCTTCAGTGGTGCAGGGAGACAGTGGAATGGGATGGAACTTCAGCAAGGTTTTCCTCAAAGTGACAGTGCTCTGAATTAAAAACTGGGATTTACCTAAATTTCTGTTTAGGCTACGCCCCTCAAAGTCAGGATGGCTCTAGCCAGCGGTAGAGGATTTGTTCTAGAGACATTTTTTGGCAGGTTATTTCCCCCGAGGCATGTTGGACCTCTCTCTGCCATGGGACACAGTGCCCCTGCAGAGGAGGCGCTCCCTTCTCTAACCCCAAGGGTGAGGCCTTCACTCACCTTATGCCCTGAATGTTCTGAGGTGGCACATGGGTTCTGTGAGAAAGACAAGGGGAAAGCAATAAAAAGCAAGTCCTGACCAGTTTCAGATCCAAGGATTCCCTCGCTGCCACCCATCTTTTCCACACACACACGTTCACCGCACACTTGCTCACACTGAGACACACACAGGCATAATACTATTCCATCGAAAACATGGGCCTGCATTTGGTCACTACCTTTACCACTCAGTCCTGCCTGTCCCTTTGCAGTCACCACTTCTTGCTGCTCGGATGAGCAAATTGGCTAGCTGCAAATTTATAAATGAAATTAACATGGGGTCAGAGTCCTGGACATGGGGAGGAGACCAGTGACGTTGCCCTATGTTCTGTACCCAGCTTGTCCAAAAGGGGAGGGGACACCAAAAGGGGTAACACCTTTCACTTATAGCAACAGAAAGAAGTGAGAAAGTGATGACTCAGGAATCTCTTCTGTGAAACAGTGTTGGAGAAATGAATGAACAAAATCAGTGCCAGACTCATACAATGAACAGCTTTTGAACAAATAAAACTGAGGAAAATATAAGGGAAGACTTTCTGTGTTCATAAATGCAATATTTAACACTGTTAAGTTGAGAACACTTCCCTAATCATCACAAAAACTCACGCACTCCCTATCAAATATCAGCCATGTGGTTTTTCGTTGGTTTTATTTTTTGACTTTGTATTATTGGCAAGTTTGTCTTAAAGTTCATTTTAAAGGCAAGGGGCCCAGAAAAGCCAAAACTATCTTCACAAAGTTGATCAAAGTTGCAGGACTCACATTTTTCATTTTCAGGGAATAGGCACTAGAAGTCAAGACTGTGAGTTGCTAGCATAAGGATAGGCATACACGCTAATGAAATATGATAGAGTCCAGAAGTAAATACACACATTGAGAGTCAGTGAATTTTGACAAGGTTTCCAAGACAACCCAATGAGCAAAGAAGAATCATTCTACCAAAAGACAGTGAGACAACCACACATCTATCAGCAGAAGACTGATTGCAGATGACATACCACTTACCATCCACTTGGATTGGTTCCATAAAAATACCCACAGTAACAAGTAGAGAAAGTAGAACCTCCTATGTGGCTTGTTGGGATAATAATGGTGCAGCTTCATGGAAAGCAGATTGATAGCACCTGAAGAGTTAAATGAGTTACCACATGAAGCAGCAATTCAACTGCTAGGTTTTTACCCCAGATTGAAACATTCACACAGAAGCTTGTGCGTAACTGTTCTCAGTAGTATTAATGGAAACAGCCCAAAAGTAGAAACAACACAAATGTCCATCTATTGGTGAATGGGCGCATGCAATATGTGAAATCCACACATTGGAATGTTAGCCATCCATAAGAAAAAATAAAATAATAATTCATGCTCCAACATCGATTGGCATTGAGAACATTACTCTACTTGAAAGAAGTCAGCACAGAAGTCCCATTTTGTGTGATCCTTTTGGTTAAATGCCTAAAAAAGAGAAACTCAGAGAGAGAGTAGGTAGCCTATCCTTGTCAGAATTTGATGACAAGGGCAGGGGAATTCCTGCTTAAGGATATGAGGTTTGTGTTTGAGGAGATGAAAATGTTTTAGAATTTAAACAGCGGTAATGATTGTGCAACTTGATGAACACACTACAACACATGACTTTCGTCAAAGACACTCTTGGTGCATTCTGCAATGCTTCACTTCCAAATCGGGATGCAGGGGTATGGATGTCATGCTCTGGGAGGATGCACTTGACATCTGAAGTACATATTGTGCTTTGTGTGTGTGTGTATGTGTGTGTGTGTGTTTACTTCATTACTCTTTGACTTCCCTACACCTGGACAGATGATTCTGTACAGACAGACTTCAGTGTCAACAAACACTGATGTTTTTATATGAATAAACCATAATAGTAATGTTTGGCTACTTGGTGACTTTGTATATTGTGTCATTGCTGCTGTGTGATCAGGCTGACTACACCATGGCACTTTCCTTTGCCAAATCAGGTCAGGAAATTTAGGTCTGACAAGGAATGTATCTGTGTATAGGTCTAATTGGTCCTATCTGAATCATCAAAAGTATATCAACAATTTGCCACAGATACATATTTTTTGAGGTTTCCTAATATTTGAAGATAACTGGCACCACTGACCAGGGATGGAGAGGATGACATGTGAACACGGCTTTTATCTTGCTCCCCCCAGCACAGGCCTGTCCTCTACAGCATTTTCAGTCTCCAAACCCATTTGTTCCATGAAGGTTTATTACTGACTATTCACTGAAGGTCAGCACTCTTCCAAGTACAGGGACATTGAAGTAAAGAAAACAGATGAAATTTCTGCCCTCAAGTGTTTTATTATCTATGAGGGTTAAGCCAAGAAGGAGACTTTACACTTTACCTTACTTATCTGTTGGAGGCAGGAACAAAGAATCATGATAAGCCTGGAAAAGGGCTGCAGAGTATCAGAGAAGGGGACCCTGGGAAGGTGATGTGGGAACTAGCCATCATGTTGTAAAAGGACACACCTCCAGCCTCACAGTCCACTAAAACCTCCACAATCAGGGACTGCCCTCTAGTAAGAAGAGAAGTTTGCAGGATCAGTTAGGCGGATGTGGTCATATTTTCTGCACTTGATGAACCAGAAACCAGACTGAGCCTCCAGCATCCTCTCTACATCCCTGGAGTGATCCCTCCAAACAAACAACAAAATCACACTCAGTTTCAGTCTCCCACGTCCGCTTCAGAGTAATGTCTCCCTTGGGTGAAGTGCTCACGGCCCAGGACACAGGGTAACACCCTAAATCTCTTAGAATTGTGAAGCTTCCTCTGAAAGTTGTGTACATAACTCCTCAGATACAACTAGGTTATCATGAGCTGTTTCTGGATCCAGAGTTACTCTGACTACAAAAGTGAAAAACATAAATCAAAAAAGACATGTTTATCATGCTAACAACAGACTGCTTCAAATAAAGCCAGCCTGTTCAAATGTAAGTTTTGTTTCACAGTAGCTGCATGACTCATTCTCTGAACCTCTATTAAGTATAAAGTAGAAACTCCCATCCCTGCAACAAAGATGATGGGGGAGACATGGGCATGAGCTAATAGGTACTTGGTAGTGCTATGAAAATTCATGGGAAATGGGAAATGACCAATAAGACATTGCTACATTACTGTCATCATCATCATCACCATCTCAGAGACACTGAGGACCTGAACTACCCAGACTTGACAGAGACACTGTCCTCCCCAAAGCCCTTCCCCCCTGATGAAGGACAAGGAGGCCTCAAGGAGACTGGAAGAGATAAGCCCTTCCCGTCTTTCGCAACAACCACTCACACTGAGGATCAGAGAGGAAAATAACATGGTTCATGTCACAGCTTGTGACTGAGGCCCCAGGATTTCCCCAGGTCTCAGGACACACACCAGCCCTGTGGCTTGTAAGTGTAAGCTCTTCTGTCTTGCTGCAGATGATGTTCCATAGGGATCAGCATCAGCAAATAAACTCAGCAGCAGTGTAACAACAACTACCTAGAAGTCAAGTAAAACAGAAGGAAGAGTGCTAATATGATGTATGATAGTGGCCTCGGGGGACATATGAAAATGAAAAGGGCTAAGGGCATGTTAGCCACTGAGTTAACCAGCTGCTGTGTTACTGGATTAAACACTAATGGGCTGGACAGAAGCAGTGAGGGAAAGCAAGTGGCAGAAACACTTCCTCTCCTGGAAGCTCTCTTTTTCCACTCTACACCACTCTCACCTCTCTCTTCTCTGCTGTTTTCATGAAGGCCAACCCCTGTGCACACACCAGCCAGGCTCCCTCCCCCCGACTTCTGTTTGTTTCAGTCACAGGAAACAGTGGAGACCAGGGGCTGGGAACATTTACTTCATGATTTAGGGGCTCGTTACAACTAGATGAGAAATCAATAATTAAAGGTTGATATAGCTATATGTATATAAAGTGTAATATCTATATACATATATCTGTATATGTTTCTAGAGATATTTTTTCTGTTAGGGAATCATAATTATTCTACAAAATAACATGAAGATGTAGTGAACTGAACAGTATAAAATGCAAAATATAATAAATTTACAATGGAAAGGAGAATTTTCAGGAAAATTGATACTTTTTTTTTTTAAAGATTGATTTATTTATTTATACAAGCACTGGGTACAGACCGAAGTGCGGGAGGGTGAAAGAATTCACCAGAGACAGAGGAGAGCAGAACAGGCAGATTGACAAAATACACTGCTGGGGGGAGCGGTCGGCGTGGCAGGAGAGGTCTGTGCTCCACGTGGGACCCTTGCCTGGCGGCCTGGTATCGAAGAGGTGCTACAGAGCATTGCAGCCCAGTGCTCAACCGCTGTGCCACTGGGGAGGCCGCTGAAAATTGATAGTCTTTACATGCACGTTTCGTAAAGAGAAAAGACATGAAAACCACAGCATTCTGTGGCAGAGTGAAAATAAAAAAAAGGTAAGAGAAACCCAAGAAAACTATTTAATAAGAAAAAATCAAAATTAAACAATAATCAAGGTAAAATAGTAAAGAAAGCAAAAGAGAGGGAAGAAAAATATAGCCTCTCAGACACACCTCTGTCAAGAAGGATCCAAGAAAAAGAGAAGGCAAATAAAGATGTTTGAAAATTAAGAGAATTTATAATAATCCTATGCTACCAACAAATTGAGCACAACTGACAAAATGAATCAATTTATCAAAAACACTTCTTAGTAAAACTTTCAAAAGTAAGCAACAACTTGAATAAACCATTAACAAAATGATATTTGATTTAAAATATATAAACAGGGCCTCCCCTGGTGGTACAGGCAGTTGAGCGACATGCTGTGCAGCTGTCTGCAGCCTCAGGGAGGAAGTTCTCATACATGTGTCTGCCCAGCTTTATCAGCCCAGTCATCTGGAGGAGTCTCTCAGGGGAGACACTGGCAATCAGGGTTCTGTGCACATGGGACTGAGATGAATGGAAGCAAAATTTTGCCCACAGTTCCATTTACCCAAAGAACCCATCATATACACCCACACCTTCTGGAATATATTTACTCAGATCCACATAAAGACACCCTATAGACTGGGGAAGGACAAACCAAAGACACTGATGTGTGTTGAAAAGAAATGCTGCTAAAAATTCCACACAAATGTAACATTTTACAGTAAGAATGGCAGGCCTTGCCAACCTCCCCAACCCCTCAAACACCTCAGGAACAGACACTTCCCAAACATGCTCCCAGGGCACAGCCTCACCTGTATCACCTTCTAAGGTAATTGTGGACATTTCTTCTCTAGCTCCAGGTTGTCGCTTTGGAGTTCCTGGCTCTGCTTTTCCACACTGGCTTCAAGATCCTGCAGTCTTTTCAGAGTCTGTCTTTTTTCTTCGCCAGCTGTCCTAGAAAGAACTTCTCTTCAATGAGTAACTTGTGGAGTTGCACAAAGTCACACTAGATTTTCTTTCTCTGAAGGCCTATCTTCTCCCAGAGTCAAGAAAATATGCTCACAAGCAGGAAACACGCCAAAATCCACTTATGGATGAAATGAGAAACAAAATGACGTACGTACATACAATAGCAAACTGTTCAATTTTATAATTCAAGAAACTGATACATGTTACAACATGGATGAGATTGGAAGACACTATGGCCAAGGAGAAAAGGGCAATAATTTCATGATTGTTTGACCTACTCAGATTTAAACCAGAATGTGGATGGTGGGTACCAGGTGGCAAGAGGGACAATGAGGAAATTGTTTCATGGGTTGGGTTTCATGTTGGAAGGATGAACTAGTTGTGCAGGTGGAGAGTGGTGATGGGGTCACCACAGTGTGAAGATGATGCCAATAAAGTGAACCTGTAACACAGTGAGAACATCCCAGCCACCAGCCGCACAATACACACACAGAAGAGTCTCTTTAGCTATGAAGACACTATCCCCGTGGGCTGTTTGAGGTGGAGAAATATCTGAATTTCACAGCTGCTGAGTCAACAAGAAGGCAGTCAATAATTGGGAGAGGCTGTCATAATTCTCTATAGGCACGAGAGTAATTTCTTTTTTCTTCAATAAAGATACAAGAGAACAAAGGACAGATGCTAGATAATTTCATTATGTAACCAGGGCCAAGGTCACATAGGCAAACCCAGGTTTTTCCTGAGATGTCATCTCAATTACCATTCTCCCATCTACACGATCACTTTAGTCATGTCATCTTCACACTGTGGAGCCTCCATCTCCACTCTCCACCTGCACAACTAGTTCATCCTCCCAACATGAAACCCACCCACTACACAATGTCCCTGTGGTCCCTCCTCCTACCTAGTCCCCACCAGGCACAGGGATGTGTAAATCTCCATTTCTGAGGGAGTGTGTGAAGGGAAGGCTTTTGCTGAACATCACCAAGGAAGGCTGGTAGGTGACTCCCATGTCTTCAGACGGGAGGTCTGGGGCACAGAATTTGATCATAGTCATCAGCAATAATCATGCACCGAGCCAGAGTCCATATTATCTGTGTGTTTATGAACAGCACAAACCAAACTACTTATCTGGTGGGACTTGCTTTCACTTGGCAGATACAAAGTGCAATTTCCATCATTTTGCTATCAGTTCACAGAGTGTGGCAGTGATTGTGATATTGTGGTTAAGGGTCACTGATCAGGATGAACTGAAACTTTTGTGAAGGAGGAGAAGTCAGCTCGATCTTGGCACTGACATGGTTTCCCTACATGTTTGTGACAATGGAGATTCTCCCCACTGTCTAAGCACCTTAAAATAAGGGAAGTGTGACAGTCCTTTGTGTGTTTCTTTAAACACCCACACACAAATGATTAGTGCAGAGGCTAGAAGTGACCCTGAGAGAGGCAGGATGACTAAATAGTCTGCAGGACTAACTGCCAACCTAGAGATGACCTCAACATTTCCCTAAAGGCTGGCTCTCACACGGTAGGAGATGGGCAGCTATGGAAAGTCCTAGAGACCCCAGTGTGCAGTGCGAGTGCACATGAGCTGCAGCACTCTGTCCTCACCACCAGCCTCATGAGCATAAAACAAGCTCACCTGGAGGGACCCTCTTCTTGGTGCTTGCAAAGAACAGTTTATGCAACACGGGGGAGGAGATGTTGAGGGGAATGCAAACCCTGTACTGTGGTGAACGTGTCAAAGTGACATGTTTGAGGTCTTCAAGTCATGAAGGTATTTACCATTTCAGTTATTTAAACTGAGGTATTTGTAATGTAAAACCCAGTCTAGGATGTTCTATATAAGAAAGATCAAAATTCTGTCTCTACAGGTGAGGTGCTGGGCATCCTAAGCCATTTCTATTAGGATGAAAAGATACAGAGAAACTTTCATAGACAATAGAGACATAAAAATATAGCATGTTGCTTCTTTGGCTGTCATCGATTTCTCATGGACTGTCTGCCTTTCCACTGTGAGACCTTAGAACACTTACTTTACCTCCAGAGTCTCAGCTTCCTCATCTTTAAAGTAAAAAAGCTTCCCACTGAGAGGAATGTGAGTAAAACAGGAGAGCACATGCTGAGTCTTCTCATCAGAAGACAGAAACCCTAAACAAACGAATCAGCGCAGAAGCAGAAAGAGCCTAGGTTAGGTGAGGGGAAGCTTGCAGGTGCCTGTTGCTCCACTGGAACAAGCTACCTGGTAACAGGCACCAAGATAGAACATTCCAGCACCCTGAGTGTTAGCAACATGCCCCACAGAAATGAAAAGCCCTGGACATGAGGTGATGTGGACAAGAGAGTCTCTGCAGCATTGTGTCACCTCCAGGGCTGGAGAGACTGAAGCCCCGTCAGCAGGGAAGAGGCTACATGTGATTAGGAAAGCCTCATCAGGGGCAGCTGTAAATGTAATGGGTGACATAGGATGAGACAGTCTGTCTAGTCAATGTCGGCACAAATAATGAAGAAGCCATTGGTCTTGTTATCGAATAGGTAGGACTAGAGAGAGTGGGGGAAACCTGAACTATCTCCTTGGATCTTTATACTGTTTACTTGATTACAGTTTATTTGTAACAATTATGTAGTAAGAAATGTGTTAATAATGAGGGCTTTGAAAAGAAAGAGAATTCTGGGGCCTCCCCGGTGGTGCAACAGTTGAGCTGCCCGCAGCCTCTGCAGGGCCAGTTCGATCCCCGGCTGCTCCCCGGCCACCGGAGGAGGGTCCCACATGGCGCAGACCTCTCCTGTGGCCTGCTGCTCCCCTCAGCAGTGTACTTCGGTCCTTCTTCCTGCCCTGCTCCCCGCTCTGGCTCTGGTGAATTCTCTCACCCTCCCGCGCTTCTGACTGTACCCAGTGCTTGTATAAAAAAAAAAAAAAAAGAACCCAGCTTTTAAAAAAAAAAAAAAAAAAGAAAGAAAGAAAAAGAAAAGAAAGAGAATTCTGTAAGGGTGACATAAGTGCAATTCAATAATACACTGAATGATAATACAGTGTCTTGTGTAAAAGGTAACTGTAGATAAATCAACTCAGTGAAGTTTGAACACGAGTTACATCAATTCCTGCTCTTTCCTTCCACGTATTTTATTGTATCACACTCAGAGATACTCTTCTTTAAATTGCTGGTGGTATTCACTTGTCAGTACCTGGGGTAGGAACCACACACAGGTTCATAATCCCTTATATGAAACCCTCGGGGCCAAATATAAAAATTCAGAATTTTTTTTAAAGATTTATTTATTCATGCATACAAGAACTGGGGTACAGGCAAGAAGTGTGGCGGGGTGAGAGGATTCACCAGAGACAGAGTGGGGAACAGAACAGGCAGACTGACTGAAATACACTGCTGAGGGAGCAGCGGGCGAGTCAGGTAGGTAGCTCCTGCCTGGGATCAAACTTGTGCTGCAGTGGATGCGGAGAGCTTCATAGATTGCGTCTTAACCCCTTGCGCCTCCAGGGAGGCCCAAAAATTCAGAATATTTTTAAGGTTATAATGGTATAAAGTACAGATCCTCTAAATTATGTGTCAATCCCCAGAAGGGTTTGCCACAGCCTTGAATCAGTACAGCAACAGTCCTGCAGCAGGTAGGACTAATAAAGACGGTAAGTAGAGTCAGATGAGTGCAGTTCAGGGCGGGGGGGGGCACAATGGAGGGCCACTCCAGGGAGTTTGCATGATCCCTGCCTCCTCATTTTTGCAGACTTGTAAAATTCCCATTTGAGTGTGGGCTTAACCTGAGAATTGCCTCTGAGCAATGGCAAACATGATGAGATGCGCCACTATGGTCATATATCCTTACGTAGGACCCCATATTACAGATGACTTAATTTAAAGACTATCTCCTCAGCTCAGCTCTCTCTAAAGATAATTGGCCATATGGAAGGCCCATGTTCCATGTGATGAGTGGTGGCTTCTAGAAGCTGAGGCAGCTCTCAGGTGTCAAGAAGTCAGGGCCTAAGTCCTCTACCCACAAAGAAACAAATTCTGCCAACAACTGGATGAAGACTGGGAGAGGATTATTCCCCACATTGTCACCAGATGACACACAGCCCAGCCAGCACCATAACTGCTCTTTGTGACCCCAGCTGAGCTGTGCCCAGATTTCCCATACATGACTCTCTGAGAAAATGTGTGTTTAGTTTTAAGCCACTGAAGAGACTTGCAGTAATGTGTAACTGAAACAGCCAGCAAATAATTTGTGATTAGGGCTAATTTGTCAGAGAAATGAGTTAAGGGGAAACACTGAGCTGCTTAGAGCCTCTGAACTCCATAATTGTGGATGAGGGATTGGAAAATATCATTTTTTTCTTGCATTGTTCTCAGACTGACTGAAATATTAACTGTAAACTTTATGGCCTAGTGACTGTATTAAGCTCCTCACAGAGGCTGAGGAACTTAATTTTTATGACAACCAGTGAAAGGGAAACTGGAATCAAGGAATTGATTCACCTTGGCAGGGGGGAATAATCAATGGGAGAGCAGGCATTTGAAGAGTCCCCAAAGTCCCCAGTATCCTGTGTCCCTGAGAAAGCACTGGAGCATCCTGACACCTGCATTGGAACTAAATCACCTGTCTGTCAGCCTGTCCTGGGGTAGGTTGTGAATATGGTTAACACTGAAGTTAACTTCCATCCCCAGCAATGACAAATTCTTCACTTTATATACCTTGCTAGATCTTTAATATTCTCCTGACATCACAGTAGCAGACAGTGTGAGGTTCCAAAGACACGGCCTCAGAGACTTCCAGCTTCTTAGCTGACCACCTAGACTCAGCAGAGGATGAAGACTTCTTCAGTGGGACATCCCATGAAGCTCTTTGTAACCATACACCTGCCCTCCAAATAAAGATAGCACTTACCTGTTCATGGTGTCTTTCATGTTCTACGTGACACAAGGACAAAAGGTGAGTTAGGGAAACACAAGGACAAAAGCTGAGATTTTAACCCCTGTGCCACCAGGGAGGCTCCCAAAATATTTTCTAACTAGATAAAGGTGCTGGTTGTATTGTGAATGTTCTAAGTGCCACTCAATTATTCAATTTTAAACGGTTAATTGTTATATGACTTATACTTCAAAAAATATATAATTAAACTAATTTATTTATTTTCTTAAAAAAAAAAAAGATGAGTTAGGGAATCCCCATGTTTCATGGGCTTGGCATGAGGGGTGTCTCAGTAAACCCTCTATCCAACAAGGAAAGCAGGGAGTCCCACCTGGATACTGATGGGCGCCCAGGTCTCATGAGTCCCATTCCTACCCCTGAGGGCCCAGAGCACGGCAGCAAGTTGATTCTCCCAGAACCCAGTAACCGGCTCGCTGTGATTGTGATCATAGCAGCGTGTGGGCGGCCTGAGGAGGAGGTGGGGAGGCCCTGTGCTGCCCCTGCAAGATGATCTTTCAGGGACCTGCCTGCCTTCAGAGGAGTCTACATTAATCACTTGTCACACAGGCCTTTCCTTAGTGAAGATCCACACACAGCTCATGAGAATGGGCCACTGTGGTATTGGCAGGTGGCCTGTGCTGGTGGAACAAGTCAGGTGACATTGAAATCTTTCACTGGTACTGAGTGGCAACTAAAATAAACAGCCTCTGCAATTAATGTTTAGGGGTCAGAAAAATGTCCAGGGAGGACTCTTGGAGCAAGTGAGCTATCAACAAACAAGGGAGCAAGTTCTCATACACATTACTGGCCTACAACTGGTGGCTGCACCAGTTATCTGGAGGAATCTTTCAGGAGTTTGAGAATTGGGATTCTGTGCACATGGAACTGAGATTAAGAGGAGCAAAATTTTTCCCATGGTTCCCTTTGGACAAAGAGCCCCCACGCTGGAATATATTTACTCATATCCACATGAAGACATCCTAGACACTGGGGAAGGACAAACAAAAGACACAGGTGTGTACTGAAAATATACGCTCCTATAAATTCCCCACATAATGTCACACTTTGCAATGAAAAGGGCAGGCCTTGCCAACCTTCACCAACTTCCTCACCATGTTTCCTTGAACACCTCAGGAACAGACACCTCCTCTCACTCTCCAGGGTACTGCTCACCTGCAGCAGATACTGGTTTGAGCCCTGACGTTTCTTCTCTATTTCCAGGATATGGCTCTGCAGTTCCTGGCTCTGCTTTTCCACACTGGCTTCACTGTCCTGCTGCCTTTGCAGTCAGCCCTTTCTTTCTCCAGTATCCTCAGAAAATACTTTTCTCTTCGTGGAGTAATCTCTGGAGGAATGTCAGACTAGATTTTCTTTCTCTGAAGCGCTATCTTCTCCTAGAATCATGAACATATGCTCATAAGCAGGAAACATGCCAAAATTCCCTTATGGGCAAAATGAGAAACAATATGAGGTATGTATACACAGCAGGAAACTGTTCAACCTTAAAAAGATAGGGAACTCCGCTGCCTGTTACAACATGAATGAGCCGGGAAGACACTACAGTCAGCAAAAAAAAAGGACAATCTTTTTATGATTGTGTTTAACCTAGTCAGATTAAAAACAGAATGTTGGATGGTGAGTACCAACTGGCAGGAGGGACCCGGGGTCACTGTTTACTGGGGAGAGTTCCAGGTTGGGAGGAGGAACCCGTTGTGCAGATGGAGAGTGGAGATGGGGGCTCCACAGTGTGACGCTGATGCCAGTAATGACGATGTGTGAGATGGGGAGCAGGTACATTTGTGATTTGTTCATTTTAACACTCACCCCATTCCCCTCATTACACACACACACACAGACACAGAAAAGTCTGTGCAGCCACGAAGACACTCTTCACATGAGTCCTCTGAGGTACAAGGGTATCTGCAGTTTATTGCTGCTGAATCAACTGGGAGGCAAGCCCTTAGATGTGGGAGAGGCCGTCATAATTCTCAAGTCACCACAGTAAGAAATCAAAAAAACCATCCCTTTTTTTATTGAAACAAAAAAAATCAAATATTTGGGAATAAATTTAACAAAAGAGGTAAAGGACCTATACAAAGAAAACTATAAAACACTGTTAAAAGAGATAGAAGAAGACACAAAGAAATGGAAAGACATCCCCTGCTCATGGATTGGAAGAATAAACATTATTAAAATGTCCATCCTTCCAAAAGCAATATACAGATTCAATGCTATTCCAATCAAAATTTCAATGTTATTCTTCAAAGAAATAGAACAATTATTGATGAAATTCATATGGAATCACAAAAAACCCCGAATAGCCAAAGCTCTCCTGAAAAAAAAGAAGGGAATGGAGGCATCACACTCCCAGACTTCAAACTATACTACAAAGCCATAATCATCAAACTGCATGGTATTGGAACAAGAACAGACATACAGACCAATGGAATCGAATAGAAAATCCAGAAATAAACCCACAGATTTATGGTCAACTAATCTTTGACAAAGGAGCAAAGACTATGCATTGGAGCAAAGAAAGTTTGTTCAATAAATGGTGCTGGGAAAACTGGGTCGCTACATGCAAAAGAATGAAGCTTGACCACTACCTCACACCATACACAAAAATCAACTCAAAATGGATTAAATAACTAGACATAAGACCTGAAACCATAAAATATATAGAAGGAAACATAGGCGAAACACTACGTGATTTGCACATCAAAGACATCTTTACAGACACATCACCCAAAGCAGTGATAGTGAAGGCAAAGATCAACAGCTGGGACTCCATCAAATTAAAGAGCTTCTGCACAGCAAAAGAGACAATAACAAAAACAAAGAGAAACCCCACCAACTGGGAGAACATTTTTGCACCCAACACTAATGATAAAGGACTGATCACAAAAATCTGCAAAGAGCTGATGAGACTCAGCAACAACAAAGAAAATAATCCAGTCCAAAAATGGGCAGAAGAGCTAAAAAGAAACTTCTCTGAAGAGGAAATGCAAATGGCCAACAGACATATGAAAAAATGTTCAACATCACTTGTCATCAGGGAAATGCAAATCAAAACTACCATGAGATACCATCTTACACCAGTGAGAATGGCACATATTAAAAAAACTAGCAACAACAAATGTTGGCGAGGATGTGGAGAAAAAGGAACTCTCCTGCACTGTTGGTGGGAGGGCAAACTGGTCCAACCACTATGGAGAGCTGTGTGGAGATTTCTGGACCTACTAAACATAGAGCTTCCATATGACCCAGAAATTCCACTCCTAGGTATTTACCCAAAGGACACAGAAACATCAATTCCAAAGAACACCTGCACCCCTATGTTTATAGCAGCACTGTTTACAATAGCTAAGCTTTGGAAACAACCCAAATGCCCAAAAATAGATGACTGGATCAAGAAGATGTGGTACATATATACCATGGAATATTACTCAGCATTCAAAAAAGATAAACACATGCAATTTTCAGCAACATGGATGGCACTGGAAGGGATCATGCTCAGCAAAATAAGCCAAAAAGAAAAAGAAAAATACCGGATGGTCTCACTCATAGCAGGAATCTAGAAAACTTAAATAAGGGACCAGGAAAATGAATAACTATAAGAAAGTGAAAATCAAAATCAACAAAAAACTTTGAACCAAAGACACTTATTGGGGGGTGGGGGGTGGGAGGGGAGGGATTGGTGTCAGAATGCGGGGGCTGCAATTGTATGGGGAATATAAAAATAAAATTTATTATTTAAAAAAATAAGTCACCACAGTAACTTCCTTCTTCTTCAGTAAAGGTGCAAGAGAACAAAGTACAGATGCTAGATAATTTCATTATGTAACTAAGGCCAAGGGCACATAGTTTAATGCAGGATTTATCTGAGATGTCATGTCAAAAACGTACCATTCCCCCATCTTACATGTTGTCTTTATTGGAATTATCTTCACACTGTGGTGCTCCCATCTCCACTCTCCTTCTGCACAACTAGTTCATCCTCACAACCTGAATCCTACCCACTAAACACCATCACCTCTGTTCCTCTCCCACCTGTTCCCCACCAGGCAGAGGGATCCATAAATCTCCATTCCTGAGTGAGCGTGTGAAGGGAAGGCTTTTGAGTAACATCACTAAGCACAGCTGGCAGGTGACTCCCATGTCCTCAGAAGGGGAGGTCTGAGTGGCAGAATTTGATCATAATTACCAGCAATAGTCATTTACCCAGCCAGAGTCCATTCATCATCTGTGAGTTTATGACCAGAAGAAATCAAGCTTCTTATCTGGTGGGACTCCCTTTAATTTGGCAGATACAGAACTGCAATTTCCATTGCTACACTATCAGTTCATGCAGTGTGGCCATGAGTGAGATATTGTGGTCAAGGTCACTGATCAAGATGAGTGGAAAGTTTGTGGAGGAGGAGAGAACAGCTCCAACTCTGGCACTGACATGTTGTAACAATGGGAGTTCTCCCCACAACCCAAAACCCTTCAATTGAGGGAAGTGTGATTGTCCTCTGAGTGTAAATTTTAATATCCACACACAAGGGATTAGTGCAGAAGCTGAAGAGGCCCCTGAAAGAGGAGGATGACTAAACAATCTACAGCACTAACTGCCAGCTGAGGGATAACCTCAATCTTTTGTGAAAAGCTGGGTCCTCTTCCAAGGAGAAGGGCAGCTGTGGAAAGTCTACTACGCATGAGCTGCTGCAGCTCTGTCCTCATCATCAGCCTCATGAGCTGGAGTAACACAAGCTCATCTGGAGGGACCCTGTTCTCACTGCTCCCCAAGAAAAGTTTGTGCAACTTGGGGGAGCAGAGCCGGGGACAAATGCAACCCTGTGTGGTGGTGAATGTGTCAAAGTGATATTTTGAGGTCTTCAAGTCATGAAGTTCTTTAACATTTCAGTTCTTTTAACTGAGGTTTATTTTTTTTTTAAGATTTTCTTATGCATAAAAGAACTGGGGGGATAGACCAGAGGTTGGAGGTGAGGGGATTCAGCAGAGAGTGGGGAGCAGAACAAGTAGATGTACTGAAATACACTGGTGAGGGGAGAAGTGGGTGAGACAGGAGAGGTCGCTGTGCCATGTGAGTTGCTCCTTGACAGTGCTGCAGTGGCTGGCGATAGCTTGATGGCGCTGTGTCTTTAACCCCTGCGCCACCATGGAGGCACCTAAACTGAGGTATTTATAATGTGAAACCCGTCTAGGATGTTCTATGCAAGAAAGATCAAAATTCTGTCTTTACAGGCTGAGCTACTGGGATCCTAACCAATCACTATTATAAAGCTGAAAAGATACAGAGAAATTCTCGTAGACACTAGGGACATAAAAATAAAGCATGTTGCTTCCTTGTTTGTCACCTATTTCTCATGTGCTGGTGAGAATAAACCACCAAGTTTATGTTCTACCCATCCATGCCCTCTGTGTACGTCGTAGATGGAAAAGACTCAATTTCTTACCTCCCATTCCAATATTTGTTGTCTTGGGCTCAACTTCAGACTCTTACACTGGTCTTCCTGTTCCCTCAGTTTTGTCACAGCTTCCTGGAGATTTTCCTGATCAAATGGGTAAAGAAAGGGGCCTCCCCGGTAGCACAGCAGTTGAGCACTGGGTTGCGAAGCTGCCCGCAGCCTCTGCAGCACTGGTTTGATCCCCAGCTGCAGGGCGAGGGTCCCACAAGGCGCGCAGACCTCTCCTGCTGCCCGCTGCTCCCCTCAGCAGTGTACTTCAGTCCTTCTGCCTGCTCTGCTCCCCGCTCTGGCTCTGGTGAATTCTCTCACCCTCCCGCGCTTCTGACTGTACCCAGTGCTTGTATAAATAAATAAATAAATAAATCTTTAAAAAAAATGGGTAAAGAAAGAAAGTGTAGTCAAGTTGACAAATTCATCAGGTTCCTAGCACAATTCCTGCCTTCCAAGACTGTAGAAGAACATGAAATATTGTTGAGTCCTTATGCTTTCAGAAGAAGTGCCTGAAGGACTGTCTGTGCAGTGATACAGTTAACCCCTTATTCCCAGATCACTTGAGCAGATTTACACTGTCTCAGTTCCACCTGTGTTTACTGACTTACCATAGAGGTATGTTTGGTTTGTTGCCCCCTTTCCTGCCTAAATTTCTTGATTCTAGGAGAACATAGAGCTTCGGAGACAAGAAATCCAGTCTGAGTTTAGGAATCTCCACAACTTCCTCCATGAAGAGGAGAGGGCTTATCTATGGAGACTGGAGAAAGAGAAAGAGCAGCTGCTGAGGAGACTGCAGGAAGGTGAAGCCAGTCTGCTAAAGCAGAGCTCTGAACTTGAGAACCTCATACTGAAATTAGAGAAGAAATGTCAAGAATCAGCCCAGAATTTGCTGCAGGTAAGAGAGGCTGAGAACTTCTAGGAAAGAAAGGAGGTGTCATCTGCTCCTGACTATTGACTGGAGAATGATGAGGGAGCCTCGGGAGATTTCTGAGACCTGTCTACACTTAATTGTGGCACCAAAATTTAAAGACACATTGTTTAAAATCTATATCCATGTCTGCTGGTAGTCTTGCAGTTTCAGCAGTCAGCATGTGAATCAGAAATTTAAACTTTCTCTGGGTATATGTGGAGGCTTCTTGTTTTTTTGGAACCACAGCAAACATTCCTGCCATTTATTTGCCCTTGTCAACGGTTCGTGGACCCCTTTCTAACCATCTCTTGAAAATGACTGGTGGTGTAGTGTGGGGCAGCCAAAATAAATGATAACCTTCTCCTGATTCACTTATTGTCTTGTGCCATAAGCACTTATGGGACCTGCTTTCAGCTGCCTGAAGCTTCCAGCGGGTGAACATAAATGCTTGGACTCCAGCTGCTATTGCAGGACTGGTAGTTACACTGTGAGGGCGTGACAGCGCCCTCAGCAGGTGAATTAAAATTTAATACAATCTCTAATTTTTCATCACCTGCTGCCTCCCCCTCAGTGGCCCAGCACCAGGGTCTGGGCATGGGTTCACCACTGAGGGCCTTTGTCATCAGTGATTTCTGACATGGGCTCTTCAGACAGAAATTAGGTCACTTATAGCAAAAGGTAACATGATCAAGTCCCCGAGGTCACAGGCTACTGTGAATGCAGTCTCCATGACTCCCCACAAGCCTGAGCAAGTGTGATAACACATTCACACACACTGGCAGGGACTATACTAGGGGACTGGGATGGGAATCGAATGCCTGGGTGTCTCACTGGGTCACTCTGCTTTCTGGGGTGGAGTACTCATAGCAAATAACCCCATGTGTCTAGTGACATGACATACTGATTTTTCCCACACTCATCTTCTGTCTTTGTTTTCACTGTAGGGTGTGAAAGACACATTGAAAAAGTAAGTCTGAATGAACACATGGTTAAGGGGAAGTGAGGATGTGTGGGGTCCAGAGCTGAATGGAACCTCCACTGCAGAAGGTCTGTTGTCTGTTGTCTGTATTCTAGGCGTTCAGATGTGGAGCTGGAAATACCAGAGGACACCTCTCTGGACTCTCAAACTGTGTGCAATATTTCTAAGCTTTACTTTGATTTGAAGAAAATGTTAAAGTGCTGCCAAGGTATGTGAAGGAAATCACTGCTTTAATCCTTCACAGCAAAGGCCCCTTAAGTGGTAGCCAAGCTTCCTACCTGTCCTGCTCAGACTCGTAGGCAGAGAGGTCGCTGAGCGTTTTCAGTGGGTCAGGAACAAGCTCCCTTGGGTGTAGACAGGGAAGTGGCAAACTGTTCTCTCCTCAGGCTCTTCGAATTCCTCCTCTCCCGTTGATTTGCTGTATCAGCCAGGCCAACCACTACCTCATTTTCCCATTCTGAAAACTAAAAATATGAACAGATCTTAATTCAGTGAGTTTTCATGAAAATTAAATGCAACAGCAGGTGTAAAGTGCTTAGAACAATCCTCATCATGATGTTTATTGTTATCATTTCATTAAACATTCAGTGAAATTTAAGAAAGATAGATCAGTATTCAGGACAAAGGAGAAAATGGATTACGATGCCATAAATAGTTGAATCTTAGTGAAAGCCAGTATTACCAATTCCAAAACCTTGATTCTTATTTAGTACTTGCCATGTTCCACATGTCCACAATTAGAAAATTCAAACTAAATTGTTTTAATAATTCCTTTGGCTGTAAAATCTGAATGAAGCTATGTGATTCTCTGTGGTTATAAGAATATTCAGTCGCTTGAACAACACACATATTATCTCACAGGTTTGTGGTTCAGATATATGTGGCTCACATCTGCTAGGACTTATGCTCAGGGCCTTACAGAGTGCACTGAATGTGCTGGCTGGGCTGTGTTCCCATCTGGAGGCTAGACTGGGGAATAATCCACTTCCAAGCTGCCTCTGAAAGTGGGCAGAATTCACCTCTTATGATTATAGAACTTATGATCCTGGCTTCTTTCTGACTATTGAAGAGATGCTGTCATCATCTTCTAGAACACTATCAGCTCTACTAGGCACCCCTTAGTGATTGCACAGCAAGGCAATTATGTCTTCAAGTAAGCTCAAGGATATGACTTCCACCTATCGGTTACTTACCAAATACCAGGAATGTCTCCAAGCACAAGGTGTCCATTAGCTCCTTCAATCCTCCCCACCATTACTGTTCAGGTGTGATGATTTCCTACTACAGTATGCAGCCTCAGAAAGTGACTCACAGAGCTAAAAGAACTAGGCTGCACTTGAATCCAGGATGGTTGTACTTGAAGTGTTCTGTCTTCTCAGCAAATAAAATGTGTCTTTCTCTTTTATCAGTCAGCGTGACTCTGGATCCATGCACAGCTCATCCTGAACTAATTGTGTCTGAGGATCGGAGACGTGTGAACTGTGGCAGCCCCCAAGAGAAGTATTCAAATCTTAGGTTATTCTTTCCCTTTCCCTGTGTCCGGGGCTGTGAGCGTTTCAGCTCAGGAAGACATTACTTTGAAGTGGATGTGGGAGAAGGATCTGGGTGTGCCTTAGGAGTTTCTCTGGAAAATGTGCACAGGTACAAGGAAATTACCCCAGAGCTCCAGTCTGGCTTCTGGGCCATCAGACGCTGCCAGAAGAAAGGCTACATGGCCCTTACCTCTCCCCCAACTTCCCTTGCATTGAAGGAGCGGACCCTGCTGGTGGGAGTTTTTCTGGACTGTGAGGCTGGACTTGTGTCCTTTTACAACATGAACACTGGCTCCCACATCTTTACCTTCCCAAGGGCCTCCTTCTCTGATACTCTTCGGCCTTATTTCCAGGTTAATCATTGTTCTTTATTCCTCCCTCCACCACTGGAGTCATTTTAAGAACATTCTTTTGTTTAACCATTATAGAAATATAATTTGAGTTATTGGCAAAGAAATTTGGTCTGTTTTCCTTGCTGATCTTTCACCTAACTTTACCGGAACTGTGCTGAGTTCTCAGTGGACACTTACTGAGTATGCAGTGAATGAGTGGATACAACCACTACACAGATACCACAAAAAATCAGCCTGACCTGCGGGGAAGCGAGAGCATAGCAATGATGATGCATCACCCTCTCCATCGCAGGGTTCAGATCTCTGATTTCCAAGGGTCCTGTTCTGACCAGCTGGGTGGCCAGACATCTGGAGGGCTGAGTGCTCCCATTTTGTTTGATAGCAGCAGAGTCACCCAAGGAGATGAGGGAAGCTGCATGGTATCTGTCAACTGCATAGAAGAGCAAGACGTCAAAAATAACATTTCTTTTCACCACTGACATGATGGTTACATTAACTGAGAGAATTATTATTATGAAGCAAATTTACTTTTAGTAGAACAGAAATTTTATTGAAGAGATTATTTAGTCAAATTGAGGCCTGGGCTCAGGACCAGCATCAGATTTCTTTGAGTGACTGACTGGTCACTCACCTGAAGTTTTGGGCCCAGGTTTACACATGGAAATTACATGCAGAGAAAGAGAACATATTGTTTTTCCTTACTAAAGCAGAAAAGACATCTACTGAATTTCCAACAATTGTATTAACTAAAGGAGGTTGGTTCCTTCAACCTCAGTTAACTGAGAAAGGAGAAATGCTATTCCCACTTCACAACAACCACTTTATTCCACACAGCTCATGGAGCAGCAGCTCTGTGTGTTTGGGAAGATGTGAGGACAGAGGTTACTGAATATCTCATCCTGAAAGGAGCACGCCCTATTATCCCACTTTGGCATAAAAATTATTTGGGGCCAAAGGCAGTTGTGTACAAAAAATGTACAAGAGAAGCTCTTGGCCCTCCCCTCGTTTGCCAAAGAGGAAGGATAGAAGTGAATTACCAGAGACACATCTAGACCCTGAGGCAGCACTACAGGCATCCACATAACGAGCAGGTAACACCAGCCCTTGTCTTCCATCACTTGTCCCGTATCTTTGCCTTCCCATCATTCCCCACCTAGAAATTCATCTCTCTTTACCTGTCACTTCTCTAAGAATCTACAGCTCATTAGTTAGCTTCTCCATGAGCTTCAGTTCTAAACACCACCTGTGCTCCTAGTCTCTGAGCTCCTGTGAGTAACAGGGGTGCACGTGCGTCCAGGAAAACTTCCTGCTTCTCCTTCCACTTCGCTGCTACCCCATTCACACCACGTCTCTTCACTTTGCTCTCCTGATGTGCGAGTTTTCTCCATTGACCTGAGTATCTTAGAGTCCAATTCCAATCTGATATAATGGAGTTCCAACAGAGCCCCCAACCCCCAGGCTGTGGGCTCAGTTCCACAGTCTCCAACCCCACTCCGACCTCACACCTGTCACAAGTCCACATTGTCACCTGTTCTCCTGACTAACTGGCTACAAATCAAAGGTGCCTTTGACTTCCTCTTCCGGTTCCATCATTTGCTAGAAAAGTTCACAGAACTGAGGGAGATACCAGGTGTTGGAAAAGTCATGACACATTTTTGCAGCAGATGGCCCTAGAAAATATGTCATGACTTTTCTGACACGCCAATACTTTCCTAATTAGCTTACTGTTTCAGGCGGTGGTGACAATGGGAGTACTTTCTTGTTCAGATTCTGAGAAGATTCATCAGAGCTCCTAGGAGTGTGAGATGGGGCCTCCCATTCGCCCTTGAAGCTTCTCCCCACACCCAGGTGCTGGGTCTGTCAGAGTCTCAATTCCACTGTTACTCACTCTCTCTTCTTTGCCCCACAAGAGGCTCCACACCTCAGATTCTGGAGAACTGATTCTCACATCCGCCATTCCTAGCCTAGACAAAACTCTCAGGCCCCTGGCGTCACCAAACTGAGGAGGCGTCTGTGCACTGGTTTTCTGGGACTTCCAAGATGGGAAGGAATTATCAGACCCCAGAATTGGGCATGCAGAAAACACTGCAGGTCCTTCACCCTGGAAAGTCTCTTCACCAGGAACAAAGAGTCAAAGAGATTATTGTTCAGGAAAATGTGTGGCATATTGGTGAGCATGTGGTTAAGGGAATATGCTAAAGTTTGAGTTTATACTGAGTTTCTTATGACAAGGACACTGAGCCAATATGTCCAATTCTCAAAAGTGGGTGTTGCCTCATCACTCCAGGCCCTAGGCAGGGGCTCGAGGCTGCAGACTGCTCCTTCCCCCTGACTTGTATCTCGGCTGTCCTCCCCCTTTGCCTCTGCCCTCCCAGACCTGGACTCTCTCAAGATGATGGAAATATGTGTGGTTGGCTGTTTTTTCATGTTGCTACCACTCTGAGTGCCTGTTTTAGTGAGATGTACATGTTGGGTCTGATGAAGATACCACATGGAGATTAAAATAAGTTTCCACCTTCCAACGCAGAGCCTGACTTAGATCCAATTTCTGATTTTACTTCTAAGAGGACAAGTGACACCACCCATCTGGGCCTCAGTTTGCTAAAGTGTAACATTGGGGCTGTGTTCTCAGGCGGTTGTGAGAAGTGCGCAGGCACAAAGCTCGAGTCATAAAACAAGATATGGGCCTTTGCGGGGGGAATAATTCTTATAAAGACTGAAAAGCACTTCCACTTTTGTCACCTGCTAAGGAGGAATTCTTGGGCCACTGTTATTTAATCTCTGTGAAAATCCCAGGTAATTTTCTCCCTTCTTTTGGTCTCCATTTCTCCAGTAAAGGTGGAACTTCAGTTCAGAAATGACAGAGAAAAACATTCCTTACTGGGTTGGACTGAATCCAGATTGGAGGGTCTGAACTCTTGCTGTCTATTCTGACCATCTGGGACACTGTCTGATAACACAGTGACACTCAGCCTGGGCCACACATATTAAAAAAGATGTGTCAAGCACCAGGCAGAGGACTGCCATCCATGGTGCTTCCACAGGGACACTGAAGAGTCTCTTTTCTCCAGAAGGGTGACCACAATCACTTCTTTCTCTTTATCCAGGATGACGTGAGCATCCCAGAGAGTCGTGGGGATGACCTGAGCACACACCCATCACTGATCATCCCCTTCACTCCTGTGCTGGGTCCTAGAGCATTCACGGTTCCACCCCTACTCAGGCCTCTCCCCTGTGCCCCCTGTGGTGAGGAGGTGCCTGTACCAGGAATGTGGGAGGGTGGCATGACATGAGGGACTGCTGTCCATCTGTGGGGGCCCCGCTTCCATACCCGGGATCTCTTGGTCCCGGAATGAAGTCCAGCTTCCACGAGATCCATGAACTGGCAAGGGCTGTTTCCTATGAGCATGCAGGGGATTGAAATTATGGAGTGTCCCTATCATTGTGAACAATGTAGTTCCAGAAACAAACTAAAGTTTTAACAGGACACAGTCACAAATTTGTCTATCTCTGATAAAGATGCTTGGCCTATTGGGTTCATCTCTAAGATCAATTATTTAGCAGATGCGCACAGATGAGAAGCAAGGGCACAGGGACAGGGGCTGGTAGAAACAGGCCCAGTGTCCTTTCACCTGACTGGGACTCACCCTTCTTCACTAGAGCCACTGGGGACAGCACACTGAGGACTGAGCCTGCAGGGTGTTCAACGATGCTTTCTCCATCCTGCTGAATGAGAGGGCTCTTGAGAAAGGGGCTGACCCTGTGGAATTTTCAGGTCAGGAAAATGGAGACTCCGATTCTGGCTTGGCGGGAGAATGAAAAGGTGAAGGGAAAGAAGTGAATCCCCTGGTAAGATAGGAGGGGTCTGTCCTGAAAATAGAAGGGGACATAAAAGTTGGGGATTCTTGAAGCCAGCTGTGCCAGAGAATCCCTTACCCCTCCAGCCTGTAGCCGTGGTCTACAGTTACTGGGCTCTCCTGTGAAAGCCTTCTAATGGAAAACACAAAAGTAATGTAATGTAAATCTGCATGTTCAAACCCCAGATTGAAAAATGTTATTTTGTTATATTTGATTCAGATTTTTTTGAGAAATAAAGTGGAAGTTGAAAAGTCGATGTAGGGGCAAGAATATGGGTGGAGAAGGAGTTGGTTAAAGGTGGTGCAGGATATTTCCTGAATGCAAGGCTATATGAATTTTAGGAGGCAAGGAGAAAAAATTAAAAATAAAGTTATCATTAGTATTGTCCCCAAGAGTGGGGGGAGCCATGAGATTGTGGGATTGGAGTTGGAGCCCCCTCTTTCCCATTGTAGTCTTTGCATAATTGGTTTAAGGCTTCCACATTTTGTTCTACAATGCCCGATTCATTAATATAGTAATATGCATTGAGGAAATATCCTGCACCACCTTTAACCAACTCGTTCACCGCCCATATTCTTGCACCTACATCAACCTTTCAATTAGGATTCTAATATTCAAGGTGGTCAAGCTCTTGAAACCATTTTTTTTAAGATTCATTTATTTATTTTATATAAGAACTGGGGTAGATGTGCATGAGGGTGAGAGTATTCACCAGAGACAGAGGGGGGAACAGAACAGGCAGATTGATGAAATACACTGCTGAGAGGAGCAGCAGGTAAGACAGGAGAGGTCTGCCACACCATGTGGGACACTCCGTGAGCCAGCCAGGATTGAGCACTTGCTGCAGAGGCTGCAGACAGCTTCACAGGGCAGCACTCAACTGCCTGCGTCACCACGGAAGGCCCCCTTAAAACCATTTTCATCACAGTCTAGAATACTGATCTACCTTTCTTGCATTCCTGAGAGTTTAATGAAATGTTAATAAGCATTAGGTTGTAGACACTGTTCTAAACACTATGTATATCGATGCTGTTAAATGTCATGATAGGTGAGGGAAGTGACATCTTCTACACTGTCATTTTCAGATGGGGAGAATGAGCAGGTGATTAGCCTGGGAGAGGAGGAATTTGACCAGCCTGAAGAGTTAACCAGGAAACTACATTCCTGCCGACCCAGGAGGTAGAGATTTCCAACTCCACTGAGAACAGCTAAAAGTGTCTCTGTCTCTGAGTCTACCCAGGGACAGCTGCTCAGTTCATGACCACCAAAGGGGCATTTTATGTGAAACATGAAGGGAACTGTTGACTTCACACACCTTGGAAGTGCCTTAACAATTTTTCACATCAAAGTAAAGCTCAGGAACATGGCACATAGTTTGAGGCTCTAAAGAGAAGGTTTTGGGCTGTTCCAGCTTCACATCTGAATTCCTACAAGACAGAGGACATTCCATTCAGCTCTGGGTAGCCACACAACTGCCCACATCCTCACACTCCCACATTCATACAGACTCATCTGTTTAATGTGTCTTTCACATCCTACTGTTTTGCCCAACGTCAACCAGTGCAGCCCCCAAGGACACACAGACAGCCGATGCAAGAACACAAAGGATTTTATTATGGGCTCGAGTCTGGGCTCACCACATGCACTGATGCAACGGCAGAGGTCGAGAGCCCCGAACAAAGGAAGCAGGGTTTTTTTTAATAAGGTTAAATTATGCTGGCATTTACTCACTGGCTACAAGGATGTGTTCTCCAACTTTGCCCGGCTATCATTCTAAAGCTGACTGCCCCGGCCAAGATGCAGCTCCAGCCTGCAGCTCCAATTACAGCAAGTTTGCCCTCATTGGTGACAGGAGGGTGAGGGTGGATTGAGGGTCAAAATTGTGGAAACTATCTCTGGAATGCATTCTTTCCTGGGACAGCAAAACCTAAAATTCTAAAATGGAAGTTACACATAAAATGACAAAGCAATGGCTAAGAATACTTATGCTTGGTTCCACATTCCCACATTTTTTCCCCAAGAACTGTTACAAAGCAAAGCTATTTGAATCATTAAGAGGGAGGGGAGCATATCAGGAGTGGAGGACCATGAGCTGAATGGTTTGTAATCATGTCTCTTTTAAGGAGATTCTTATTGGTCTAAGACCAGATACTGCTACCTCAAAACATCATCAGTGGCCTTCAGGTACCCAGTCTATTCAGGCATAACTGACTGGTTCACAGCATTCTTTACATAATTGTCAAATACGAGTATAGTTAATTTTCAGGAAACAACTAGGCAGTCATTTTTTTCCTGTAGTCCAATTGGAGATTCTACTCAGGTTAGCAATGGAGGGTTGTGACAGAAGACCTCCCAGGTCTCAGTGGCATCTGCAATTTCATCATCAGGGTATCTTTCTACTACAGAAGTAAAAAGCTGCTCTAACATCAACTAAGATTCCCAGACCTTAAAATATTAGTCCTCCTGTACAAACACTAAGCCATTCCAAACCTTTACATAACCAGAGTTCTGTAGTATCGGGCCAAGCACAAATTTATTCTATAACACAGCTATCAAGCCTTTCTTCAGTTAGTCAGTCTCAAAATTATGGTTAAGTTCAGTCACACATAATGTGCTATCTATTGTTCATTCACAGGTTTATAGGTCCAGCAAAGTTGAAAAATTGCCATCCTTATACAAAACATTGACTTTTTCTGGGTCATCTCAGACCATGATGTCTGAAAATCAGACGCTAAACCATCTATCTAGTCAGCAAGAGGTATTATCTTCAGTTGCAAATGAGAATTACTCTGCTCAAACAAGGGATCTCTCTTCAGTCAGCCAGTCACAGAGTTATTCATCTGGTCACTAAACATCAGCTATTGAATAAAACAGGCTGCCGCCCACCAGTCTTAATACTAACCCCTTCTCATTTCCTCCTTGCATAAATGAATCTGCTGCTCTAATTAAAACACTCTCCATTATCACTTGAAGGAAACCAAGGCCAACGTTAACACATTCCTTTAGTTGTTTTTATCTTTGAAGCCTTCCTAAACTCTTCAGAGGTCCCCTCCTGCACTGTCCCTAAAACTGCCTAATTACCCTAACTTGCCCTACGTCTTGTTCCTCCCCTTCTGCGAATGGAGCACCTAACTGAAGTCAGGGAAAGGGGCGTCGTTCTGATCAGTAACTGCTTCCTGCTGAAAGGGAGGAGATGAGGGGAAACAGTCAGGGCTCCACCACAGGAGACGATCTAAGGGACCTCAAAAGGACAGTGGGGGCTTCACAGTTCGATGGTCTCCTGGCAAGAAATGACCTCGATGAAGGCACTGAGGGCCCAAGCAAGAGGAAAACAAAACAAAAGATTTTAGTTCAAGAGTAATGAGGTTCAAGAGTAAGGAGGTCACAAATTCTTTTAACTTTAGCCATTAACAGGTCTAGGGCTCTAGGGTTTTATACATACTTAATTTTACTGTAGTTATCAAAATGTGACCCTCTAAATGTTAGTACATAAAATGTTAAGTTTAAACATAATAAGGTAATCCTCCAAGATGAAGGCTCAGGACATCAAAACTTTTGATTATTATTGCACCTATTTTTACAGAAAAATGGAAATTTTATTTATTTTTTTAATTTTAATTTTATTTTTTATATTCTCCATACCTTTACAACCCCCTTATTTTGACCCCAAGCCCTCCGTTCCCAGCCTCCCAACCCCCATAGAGAGTCTCTGGTTCATAGTTGTTTGTTGATTTTGATTTTTTTCTTTCTTATAGTTATTCTTTTTCCTGGTACCTTATTTAAGTTTTCTAGATTCCTGCTATGAGTGAGACCATCTGATATTTTTCTTCTTCTTTCTGGCTTATTTCGCTGAGCATGATCCCTTCTAGCGCCATCCATGTTGCTGCAAATTGCATGTGTTTATCTTTTTGGAATGCTGAGTAATATTCCATGGAGTATATGGACCACATGTTCTTGATCCAGTCATCTATTTTTGGGCATTTGGCTTGTTTCCAAAGCTTAGCTATTGTAAATAGTGCTGCTATAAACATAGGGGTGCAGGTGCTCTTTGGAATTGATGTTTCTGTGTCCTTTGGGTAAATACCTAGGAGTGTAATTTCTGGGTCATATGGAAGCTCTATGTTTAGTAGGTCAAGAAATCTCCACACAGCTCTCCATAGTAGTTGGACCAGTTTGCACTCCCACCAGCAGTGCAGGAGAGTTCCTTTTTCTCCACAACCTCGCCAACATTTGTTGTTGCTAGTTTTTTTAATATGTGCCATTCTCACTGGTAGAGATGGTATCTCATGGTAGTTTTGACTTGCATTTCCCTGATTACAAGTGATGTTGAACATTTTTTCATATGCCTGTTGGCCATTTGCATTTCCTCTTCAGAGAAGTTTCTTTTTAGCTCTTCTGCCCAGTTTTTCACTGGATTATTTTCTTTGCTTTTGTTGAGTCTCATCAGCTCTTTGTAGATATTTGTGATCACTCCTTTATCATTAGAGTTGTGTGCAAAAATTTTCTCCCGGTTGGTGGGGTTTCTCTTTGTTTTGGTTATTGTCTCTTTTGCTGTGCAGAAGCTCTTTAATTTGATGTAGTCCCAGCTGTTGATCTTTGCCTTCACTATCACTGCTTTGGGTGATGTGTCTGTAAATATGTCTTTGATGTGCATATCACGTCGTGTTTCGCCTATATTTCCTTCTATGTATTTTAATGGTTTCAGGTCTTATGTCTAGTTCTTTAATCCATTTTGAGTTGGTTTCTGTGTGTGGTGTGAGGTAGTAGTCAAGCTTCATTCTTTTGCATGGAGTGACCCAGTTTTCCCAGCACCATTTATTGAACAAACTTTCTTTGCTCCAATGCATAGTCTTTGCTCCTTTGTCAAAGATTAGTTGATCATAAATCTGTGGGTTTATTTCTTGATTTTCTATTTGATTCCATTGGTCTGTGTGCTATCTTGTTCCAATACCATGCAGTTTTGATGATTATGCCTTTGTAGTATAGTTTGAAGTCTGGGAGTGTGATGCCTCCATTCCCTTCTTTTTTTTTTTTTTTCAGGAGAGCTTTGGCTATTCAGGGTTTTTGGTGATTCCATATGACTTTCATCAATTGTTCTATTTCTTTGAAGAATGACATTGAAATTTTTATTGGAATAGCATTGAATCTGTATATTGCTTTTGGTAGGATGGCCATTTTAATAATGTTTATTCTTCCTATCCATGAGCAGAGGATATTTTTCCATTTCTGTGTGTCTTCTTCTATTTCTTTTAACAGTGTTTTATAGTTTTCTTTGTATAGGTCCTTTACCTCTTTTGTTAGATGTATTCCCAAGTGTTTGATTTTTTTTTGTTTGGATAATAAAAGGGATGTTTTTTTTTGATTTCTTCTTCTTCAGATTTATTGTTTGCGTGTAGGAAGGCTACTGACTTTTGCGTGTTGATTTTGTATCCTGCCACTTTACTGAACTGATTGATGAGTTGAATTAGTTTTTCTGTGGAGTTTTTGGGGTTCTCTATGGATATTATCATATCATCTGCAAATAGTGACAGTATAACTTCTTCTTTTCCTATTTGGATTCCTTGTATGTCTTTCTCTTGTTTTATTGCTCTGGCTAGGACTTCCAGTACTATATTGAAAAGCAGTGGTAAGAGTGGACATCCTTGTCTTGTTCCAGATCTTAATGGAATTGCTTTCAGCTTTTCACCATTGAGAATGATACTGGCTATTGGCTTGTCATATATGGCCTTTATGATGTTGAGGCATGTTCCCCAAGAATTTCAAGAGCTTTTATCATGAATGGGTATTACACTTTGTTGAAAGCTTTCTCGGCGTCTATTGATATTATCATATGGTTTTTATATTTCTTTTTGTTGATGTGTTGGATAACGTTGATGTGTTTCCTGGAGACAACAAAAGGTTGGGTTTTGTTTCTTAATCCAGACTGCGACTCTGTGTATTTTTATTGAAGAGTTCAGTCCATTTACATTTAGAGTTAATTTTTTTTTAAGATTTATTTATTTATACATACAAGCACCGGGTACAGTCAGAAGCGTGGAAGGGTGAGAGAATTCACCAGAGCAAGAGCAGGGAGTAGAGCAGGCAGAAAGACCGAAGTACACTGCTGAGGGGAGCAGCAGGCGGCGGGAGAGGTCTGCGCACCATGTGGGACCCTCCTCCGGTGGCCGGGGAGCAACTGGGGATCGAACCGGTGCTTCAGAGGCTGCGGGCAGCTTTGCAACCCAGCGCTCAACCGCTGCGCCACTGGGGAGGCCCTGGAGTTAATATTGATATGTTAGCATCTGTATTTGCCATTGTGTTTGTCTTTCCTTTGATTTTATTTATTTATTCTTTTAATAACTTTTTTTTTGGCCTTCTTTTGTTGTTATTTGTCCCTCTGAAGTTCTGGCTTTAGGACTCCTTGTAGTATTTTTTGGAGTGGGGGTTTAGTTGTAATGAAATTCCAGGTTTCTGTTTGTCTGGGAAGGTCCTTATTCTTTCTTCGTAGAGGAAGGAGAGCTTTGTGGGATAGAGTATTCTTGGTTGGCATCTGTTTTCTTGGAGTCTGTTGACTATGTCCCTCCACTCTCTCCTTGCCCGTAGTGTTTCTTTGGAGAAGTCTGATGTCAGTATGATTGGTTTTCCTTTGTATGTTATCTGTTTCTTCCCTCTTGTCAGATTCATTATTTTTTCCTTGTCTTGGATTCTTGGGAGCTTTACTATTATGTGTCTTACTGTATTTTTCCTTTCGTCATGGAAGTTTGGTGTTCTTCTTGCTTCTTGTATATCTATTTTCAGCTCCTTCTTCATGTTTGGGAAATTCTCTGCAATTATTTCCTCGAATATTTTCTCTGTCCTACATCTCTCTCCTCTCCTTCTGGTATTCCTATTACTCTTATATTTCCTTTCCTCATCGAGTCAGATAGTTCCCGAAGTCTTTCTTCAGTCTTTTTCTTTAGTACTTCTCTTTCCTTTTCTGTTTTGGTTCTTTTTATTTCTGTGTCTTTGAGAGTACTTATTCGTTCTCCCATTTCATCAATTCTGCTTTCATTGCTTTTCCCAGAGTTTTTTAGCGCCTCCATCAATTCTTTGATCTCCTGCATTTTTTTTTCTTCCCTCTTTAGGGACTCAATTTCATTCTTCTGAGTGTTGTTTTCATTAATGACTTCCATCAATTTTTTCATCACGGCAATTTTAATTTCTTTTTCTGGAAGGCTCAGAAGTTCTTCCAAGTCACTGTAGTTGTAAGCTGGTGGGTGTTTTTTTTTTTTGTTGTTGTTGTTGTTGTTTGTTTGTTTTTTTGTGGTGTGTCTTTTTATCTGAGGTGTAGCTACTTTGCTTGTAGTTTTTCTTTTCCCTGCTGCCTGTCTTCTAATTTGCCTTAAGCATTGGGACACTGTGCCTTTGGTACTGGCTGGCATTTTTTGGTGTGTTCTTTCGGGAGTTTCAGAAACTGGCAATCCAAACAAGTCAAAAACTGTTATGCCAGAAGTCTAGTGAGGCAGTGGTACTTTGAGTATGTTAATGGTCACTGTCACAGAATCTCTCCTCCTTCTGTGTTTAGTGACAAAGGTGCATGTTGAAGTCCCACAGACTTCCCTGGAGGTGGGACAGCTGGATTGCACTCTGGGTTCTAAATCTCTGGGTCCTCCTCAGGGCTCCGACTTCCTGCCAGGTGGGACCGGGCTTGTGGGGGCCTTCAGCTCACCTCTGACTGCGCAGGGAACCTTCTCCCTCTGGCTCCATGGGGAGCCTTCTGCCAAATTCAAGCAGTTTTTATTGAAGAAAGGCACACTCTTCCGCGTGCCCGGTCTGCCCTGGCAGTGGGTGCCCGCTCCCCCTCTGGGTTCGGACTGCTGGCCTGAAAGGGCCTGACGTGGGCAAACTTCCCAGCACACCTCTGGCTCCTCCGGGAGCTTTCTGCCAGTTTCAAGCAGTCCTTATTGAAGAAAGGTCTCTATTCTAAAATGGTGATTCAGAGACAGGCACACTCTTCCCACTCTGGATCTGCCCCGGCTCTGGGTGCCCGCTCCCCCTCTGGGTTCAGACTGCTGGCCAGAAGGGGCCTGGCCTGGGCGAACTACCCAGCTTAGCTCTGGCTCCTCCAGGAGCCTTCTGCTGGTTTCAAACAGTCTTTATTGAAGAAAGATCCCTGTTCTAAAAAGGTGATGCGGGTACGCACTCCCCTGCATGCCTGGTCTGCCACGGCCTTGGTTGCCCGCTCCCCCTTGGGGTTCAGACTGCTGGCCAGAAGGGGCCTGGCATAGGCGAACTTCCTACCTCACCTCTGGCTCCTCCGGGAGGCTTCTGCTGGTTTCAAGCAGTCTTTTTTGAAGAAAGGTCCCTATTTTAAAATGGCGATTCGGAGACAGTCACACTCTTTCGCGTGCCTGGTCTGCCTCGGCCGTGGGTTCCCGCTCCCTCTCTGGGCTTGGACTGCTGGTCAGAATGGACCTGGCTTGGGCGAACTTCCCAGTTCACCTCTGACTTCTCTGGGAGCCTTTTGCTGGTTTCAAGCAGTCTTTACTGAAGAAAGTTCTCTATTCTATGGGGTGTTGGTGATTTTTTTTCTGATCACTAGGTGGTGCCAGAGCTCTCTCCTAGTGTCCTTGGGGAGCTGTTTTTTTTTTTTACCCCGTGGTACAGGGGAATAGAGTGGGAGTGGTGGGGAAAGCCTCAACGGCTTTGGGGTGCTGTGTCTGCCGTGTGCCCCACCGTCATGGGGATCCCACGCCGCGAATTTTGTGCCCCGGGTCTCAGTTCCAAAGCCCTCAGGTCCAGGATGTGGGCTGTAGCCCAGTTCAGTGTACACAGAAATGGCGCCTTTTGCACCCCGCTCCTGTGTCCGGGCGCCTGGTTTCTGATTACTCAGTGAGGGACATTCACATCAGTGAGGGCCCCCACGCGTCTCCCCGCAAGCCTAGGTCGCAGGCGCAGGGACCTGGGCAGCCATGATCCGCATATCATTTTCAAGCGCTCCGCTTTTCCGCACAAGCTTACTGGATGGCCTGGGGCTGTTTGTAGGTCCCTGGGAATCTTTGTTTTTTCTCTAATGGCACCTGGAGCAGTCTGCTCACCTATGCGGGGAATCCTGCAGGGTCCTCCACATCTCCAGTTCATGGGGTGTGGTGGCTGAAATAGTTCCTTTCCACTCACAGTCCCGCTTGATGCGTAGTTTGTTCTTGTTGGTTGTTTTAGTTTTTTTGTTTTTAACTCCTTTCTGTTGGTCGGAGAGTGCCGACTTTGTGGGTGGGGGAGGGCAGCAGGGTTCTGAGCTTTCCCACCTTCTAGTCCTCTTTTATGACAACTTTCCTCTTCAGGTAGTTTGCTGGAGTCGCCCGTTTGTCTTCTGCGTCCCAGTGACTGGGACCTGCTGCTTTTCCTCCCTATTAATTTTTTTTTTTTTTTTTAAATGGGAGATCTTACTCACAGCATTTCCTTGCCGCCATTTTGATCCCGAAAAATGGAATAAATTTCTCAAACATGAACAGACAAGTTGCAAAATCACAGACTCACCGGTACCAACCAAAATCTGCAATGAACAGTTCCTTTGAACCGATGTTCAACCTCAATGCACAATAAGACCTGGCCAACCATGATCAGGCAAACAAAAATCCTTCACAATTATATTTTTATGTTTTATAAAACAGTCTTAAAGATATACTTTCACAAACATTTCTGGTGCAACTTTGTCAATGACAAAAAAAACAACAAAACACAAAGCTATTCTTTATTTTTTTTAACCACTAAGACTAGGGATTTCAAGGAAGGTAGCAGTGTTGTAGAGTGTCCTGGCTCAGTCTGGCCATCTGTACTAGTGAGGGGAACGATTGACCAGTAGGTCAATCCAAAGAATTGGAGTAAGGCAGAGCAAGTGGCCCCTTATTTACCAAAAAGATGATCTTTGTCTGCCACTTTTAGGGTCACCCGAGACTCCATATAAACAGTAAACATGGGAGCCTGTCTCACCTCTGGGCTTCTTCAGAGAAGGCCTTCTCCTGCACCAGGTTCTTTATCAGAGGCAGCTGACCGTCAAGCCTGTCCTCCCATCCTGGCCCGTGGTTTGGGCTGGCTCCCTCCCTCTCTGGAGAGTGGGACAGTCCCTCTTTTCAGTGCCCTGTACGATGGCACTGAAAGCATTGCCCTGGGGACAGCTTCTTGCAGCTGATGTGTCCCAGTTGCTGGCAGTGGAAGCAAGCTGGCAGCCCATTGAGAGGCTGAGTTTCCAAATGCCCTAGGGCACATGGGGCCTTGGGTGAGTCTGAGGTGGCAGAGTACTGTGATGGCAACTGCCATTTATTGGGCCTTTTTCTTGCCTTTTTCCCTTTCTTTATGTCTAGCCAGTCCCCTCCATATTACTGTAGGGCTTGAAGGCCGTGTCTAAAAGTGTTAAAAGGATTTTAGGCCCTTAATTTAGTCTCCGGAGCCTGCACCTGATGTCAGAACAAGACTGGCTAAAAGATACATATTCTAATCATACATTTTTATAGGTTTTATACAGTCTCTATAAAATAGAGACTAGGGACCACTTGGATATTAAGTGACACCAGAACAGTGAATAATATTCTCCCAATTCTGAACAACTAAACATTAAATCATTTTCCTCACATAGTGTCTGCATATAATACTGGAGAGAAAAATACAGGCAACACAAAAGTTATCAAGCTGCCTCTCTTGTAAAGAAGCTAACTAGTTTTCCACCATTCCTGTCATTAACTATAAAACAGATGTTTGATATAAATCATTTTACTTTACCTTGTTCACCTGTCCTGTGTCTAAAATGCTACTATTTCCCACATATACACTTTTGCATATAACACCTCTTTGCCAGGGGCACATGGGATAAAATAGTTTTTTTTTTTTTTTTTAACCAAGCAATGAATAGGCAATTGCCAAAATCCAGCAGTGCATTACCAAAAAGGCAAGGGATTTCATAAAATACAAGACTGAAACTTTTAAATTTACTTAAGAAGCTAAATTTTTTATACTAATTTTCAACCAGAGTCCAGACTATTAAAAACAATCAAAACATTATACAGTTTATAGAGTCAAGGCCAAAATACAGAGATACAGGACTCCTGGGAAAAGAATTTAAAACACACACAATAGTATAAGACACTACTTTTACTTTACTTGTATTCAGAATTATTACATCTTAGTTTCTAATCTCTGCATTGCAAAACACCATAACAGCTGTTTATCATCTCCTTAGGTTGCACGACTTAGACACATTTTTTATTTTTTATTTTCAATTGAGATGACATTAAACTTAGTTTCCTTACAATAAGAAACAAAATGTAAACCTGAAAGTTCAGTAAATGGTTAACAAATTTTTATTACTAAATTTAGCAAGACCTTAGTTCAGTTTTAGTTTTTCCTTGGAACTGGAATTTTAAGTCAACTTCAGAGTTGCCACTGTAACAATTTTATATACCAAGTTTTTTTCTTAGGCATGTACTAGATATGTTACAGGGCAGGGAGAGGGGCAGCCCAGACCCTGAAAACCTGCCTGTTCTAGATAGGTTCTGCCATCAGCTGTATCAACAAAAAACATATGAGACTTTAATGGGAAGGGAATTTAATACAATCAGGAAACAATACAGGAAAGGCAAAGAATCTAGTTTCTAAATCAAGCACCCAAGGTTACCTGTCCCCTCGTGGATAAAACTCCACCCAAATGGGATTGGTCCAGAGCAAGGCCCCAAAACCTGCCACAAGTCTAAAGCATCTTCCAGTGGGGACCCACAGAAAAGGGTCAGAAACAACCAGACAAGCCCAGAAGGAAAGGAGCAAAGTCAAAATCAAGATAAAAGCTGCCATTGTCACCTCCCCACGGGTCTCACCCACATCTGTGTCACCCAGTCCACGACCAAAAGGCAAGCACAGTTTCTTCACATGTCTCTAGGCTCCATGCGCCTCCTTTAGGTCTCCTTCTGGATCTCCATCCTGCTTTCTTCCTCCCTCCCTTGGGTGGGGCAGGGAACCTGGAAACTCTCCCTTTCCTGGGGACCACACTGTTACAGATAGAGTGACAAAAGCAAGAAAAAAAATAGACACCTAATACCATACACATTTTCCCAGTAACTTATCCATATGGCTTTAGATATTACCTTGAATTTTGTAAAGAAATATAGTCATTTACTGGGAGAATGTATTGTTTTCTCCAAGGGGAAAAGACAAATCGATCAGTCTTCCTGGAACAAGATCTTATCAAGAGAAGTTTAGATAAAAGCCTAGAAGTAAGTTTGTTTGTTAGCGTAGGTCAAGTTAATTATTATTTCCCTCATACAGAACAAGTAAACACATTTAAACAAAGCAAAGCACCATTTTTTTTAACACTCAAACCTTAAGGCATGTATGCTTTAAAACATTAAATTCTGAATTAGTTTTTCTTTACCACAATTTTAGATCATGATCATAAAATTTAGGATTTTCTATAGGCGCCATTTATAATTAATCCTCCGGAGGCAAAAAGCAAGAACAAAGAGATCTCTTCATTTCCTTTTAAAAATTTTGACCACGTGCACTAATTTTAAGAAACAGTTATTTTTACCAATATTTGCAAAAACACTGAGAAACTACAATTTAGTAAACTCCAGTTCTTTAGTAACAATTTTTTAAAGTTTGACACATCCATTTAGGCAAGTTTTTAATATCCTTTTTATATTAAGCAGATTTTTAATAACATAGAAGTTAGATTCCTTACATTGAACAAGTATTCAATTTTAACCCTGACTTAAAACGTAGGGTCCAACAAAGACCACAACAATTTCAAAGTTAAGCAGTTTGTACTAACTTTCTTAGATTAAAAAAAAAAAAAACATTTTAAGTTTGTATTTTTAAGTAATTATTATTTGGCTTTACATTGTTTTAGTTCTGTCTCACTGAAACCAATCACATTTTTAAGACAAAAGACATTTTTTTTTCTTCTCAGACAAAGAAACTTCCTCCCCCTTACAAAAGCCTGCATTCCCCTGACAACGTGTGTGCGGCTTCACTAACCCCCACCTTGGGTCTGTGAGGTCCGCCCAGGGTGCAATAAATTTTCCTCTCCCTTGCGAAATTTAGCCTGGATCTCCTTTTCTTTACCATGCCGAATCTTTCAGTTAGCAGTGCAAAGTAACTCAGCAGTTTTTTTTTTTTTTTTTTTTTTTTAAGGTGGAAAAAGGGAGAGTCTAATTCCCCCACAGCTGGAAGGCAGGAGAGACATACCAATGGTCTCAACATTGGAGAAAAAGTCCAGGCAGCTGCTTGTTGAGACAAGAGGCAGTTCCTCACCAGCTGGCTGTATGGTCCTTTACTTTTTAGTACCCAACATTTTACTTTTTGCCTTGACTGTGACCAAAGACAGTGGAATAGGCATTGCCTGACCCATGATTACGAACACAAATGCAACAAGGACAACAGACACCAGGAACAAAACAAAAATAGCTTTTTTGAACTTTCCCCAAAAGGGGAACCTGCCCCCAGTGCTGCCCAACAGGGGGTATGAATAACCAAATAGAGGTCCCTGGGTAAAGACAAACAACAAAGTTTTAAGAATAACAAACACAAGAAGTGAACTAAAAATCAATTTTTCAAATGGTCCCCATACAAATGCTACCCCAATACTGCCCCACAGGGGATAGTCAATCAGGTGGTCCAGGGATGTCTCCTGCGGTCCACGCCCGAGGCTCATCAGTGCATCCACCTGAGCCTCTCCCGACTACAAAATTACAGGTTTGCAAACAATTACAACTTCCACAAGTACTGAGTACAAACAATACAAATACAGGTACTCAGTACTTCTACAGGTACAGAGTACAAATGATACAAATACAGGTACTCAGTACTTCTACAGGTCTGCAGACTAAAACAAACCTCACCTGGGCGAGTGTTGGCACTCACCTGTGTGCTTTAATGGCTCCCTTCAGCTGTTTGGTAGTTGAGGTCTGTGCTAGCCCATCCCGGACGAGCCCCCAAAGTGTTGTGCCCAAGATCAGCAGACTCGGTGAGCATAGCCTCCAAGAATCCAAAGACAGCCAGTGCAAACACAAAAGGGAGTTTATTACAGACTCAAGTCCAGGCTCACGACACCTACCAACACAGTGGCAGATATTGAGAGTCCCAAACCAAGGAAGCAGGGGTTTTTTAATAAGGTTAAATTATGCTGACAGTTACTCATTGGCTACAAGGATGTGTTCTCCAGCTTTGCCCGGCTATCATTCTAAGCTGACTGGCCCGGGAGATGCAGCTCCAGCCTGCAGCTCCAATTACAGCAAGATCACCCTCACTGGTGACTGGAGGGCGAGGATGGAGTGAGGGTCAAAACTGTTGAAACTATCTCTGGAATGCATTCTTTCCTGGGACAGCAAAACCTAAAATTCTAAAATGGAAGTTACACACAAAATGACAAAGCAATGGCTAAGAATACTTATGCTTGGTTCCACAGATGTCCCTGACAATGCCAGGGACAGGCTGTAACAGAAATTCCTGCATCCTCACAGGTAACAGCCCTTGTCAGCTCATGGGCTATGCAGAGGCTGGATTTCATCCTCTCCTATGGATTCCCTGTAGATGGAAGTGGGCACTGAGGTGGAAGACAGCCCCAGGCACTTTCCTGCCTCCATCCTGCTCACCTGTGGCTCAGGAATGTCCCCACCTCAGGGGGCCCAGGGTAGAGGCCCTAGTGGGGTGTTACCTTGAATGTCTACAGCACCAACACCATGTACACAGGGGGTGCTCTGTGAGGGGGCTTGCAGTCAAATCATTCACCCCACTCCCTGGGAGCCTCATGTGGACCTGAGTAAGTAGAAAGAGGTGACCATTGGCACCACTTCTGGGAAAAGGGACCCTTCGTGTCCCTGTGGATGCTCCACTACATGGCTGTCCTCTGCCTGGGGCCTCTTCACGGCCTTTTAATATGTGTGACCCAGGCTGAGTGTCACTGTGTTATCAGGCATCTTCCCAGGTGACTGGGACACACAACAAGGGACAAGGACCTCTAATCTGGACTAAGTCCAAGCCAGGAAGGAATCCTTTCCTCTGTATTTTCTAACTGAAGTTCCCTCTTTTCTGGAGAAATGGATCCCAAAGAAGGGAGAAAATTCCCCAGGAATCCACAGAGATGAAATGATGGTGGCCCAGGGATCCTTCATTAGCAGGTCACACATGTGAAAGTGCTTTGCAGTCTTTATATGGATTAACACCCACAAACCCTGTTTTTCTGCTCCATGCCTCAGGCTTTGTGCCTGAGCACTTCTCACAGCAACCTGGGAGTAGAGCCCCAGTATCACATGGAGGAAACTGAGGCCAAGATGGATGGTGTCACTTGTGCAGTTTTAAAGAAAATCAAATGAGACATAAATCAGGCTCTGCACTGGAAGGTAGAAAAATTTATTTTTATCTCCTTCCAGTACCTTCATCAGACCTAGCGTGTCCATCTCACTAAAACTGGGTCTCAGGAGTGGTAGCACCATGTAAAAACAACCAACCCCACACATTCCCACCGTCCTCTGAGAGTTCTGGGCTGGAAGAAGAGAGAAATGGAGAAGGTGCCTGAAATACAAGGTCTGCAGGAAGGAGCAGTCTGAAAACGGAAGTCCCTGCCTGTGGACAAAGGTGATTCATAATAAAGAGAGGGACAAATTAATCAAAATGTACCAGGACTGACCCAACTGCTAGAATAAGTAGAAAAGGACTTTTAGGCAGTTTTATGATTGTGTTCCATGTTCACAAGTCTCTCTCTCTCTCTCTCTCTCTCTCTCTCACACACACACACCCCTAAGAGGATTTTTTTTTCTCTCAAAGATTTTTTTTTTATTTATTTTTGCATAGAAGAACTGGGATCCAGTGCCGGGGATGAGAGGATTCACCAGACACAGAGTGAGGACCAGAACAGGCAGAGTGACTGAAATACACTGCTGAGGGGAGCAGCAGGCGAGACAGGACAGGACTCCTGCGCCATGTGGGTAGTTTCCCGGCTGGCAGGGGCTCACACTCATGTTGCAGAGGCTGTGGATTGCTTCATAGTGCTGTGCTTAACCCCTGGAGCCACCTGGAAGGCCCAGAGGATTTTTTTAAAGAAGGCCAGAGTGTGAGAAAAGCCTCAGGTGACCCTTAGAGTAGCAGACCAAAACAATTCACTTTCTTGGTGAATCAGGGGCCAATTACTCTGCCTTGCTCCATTTTCCTTGGACTGCCTTCCTGATGAGTAGCCTGAGCCAGGACACTTTCACACGTCTAGTGTGAAAGATAGTGAGATAAAAGAAAGAGATAAAAGAAACCTTAAAGTTATTAAAATACATCTGTATTATAGATGGCCTACAGGCGGGGCAAAGGCCTCGTTGGCTACAATCAATCGTGGCCTCTATAAGAAACCAAGTTCTGTCCTGGTTGCTCCTCTTTCTCATTTCCTCACTGTTTTCTTTATGATTTTCTTGTTTGGGCCTTGCATCCTCAACACCCTCGTCAGAATCATCTCCTGTCCTCACAAAGCCAGCAGACGTCAGATTGCCTTTCAGGCAGAGCCTGATAGGACGCCTCCACTGTCCTTCCTCCCAGGACCCTTAGATCGCAGCCCTGCAATGGAGTCTTGACTGCTCGCCCGCGTCACACATTTTCAGCGGGAAGCAGTGACTGGTCAGATCAATGTTCTTTGTCCTAACAGCAGTGAGGGGCTCCGTCTGTAGAAGGGGTAGAGAGTCCCAGGGCAAGTTAGGGTTAAGTAGGCAGCTTCAGGGACAGTGCAGGCAGGGACTTCAGGAGAGTTAAAGAGGTTTCTAAGACAAGGTCAGTAAATTCTAAGTGCTAACCCACACATACACCAGAGGGGAGGACAGAAAAGCCTGGAGGACAGAACAAAAACAGTACACTGGGCAGTGCCTGGAGACTGACTGTAGTTTCTCTCACACATACTGGAACCCTAAAAAATAAACTATCTTTGAAGGCTGCACCCTGAGATGTGTGTACCAGAGATACGATGGAATAAAAATGAAAAAGGGGGAAATGAAGTGGAAAATGTCAGGCTGACTGTGGACAGAGCCTGTAGACTGAGAGTTTCAGGGAACAACGGATAAGCGCCCTCAAGGCCACATGTGCCCTGACTCACGCATCCCCAGCTGGCTGTGTCTCTAGCTTTAATGAATAATTACTCTTTAACTTAGTTGCTTGGGGCTCAGATTGTGGAGAGAGATCTCCTCCGGGCTGCGGGTGTGAAGCTGCCAGCGTAAATAAAGAGCTTCCCTCCTCCTGTCTGTGTGCTCCTGCTCCCTCATGGCAATCTGCCAGAACCTTTCAAGCTTAAAATAACAGGAAACTCTGATATGTGTTGCAACATGGATGAGCTGGGAAGACACTACGGTCAGACAAAAGGACAATAATTTCATGACTGTTTTTAAACACTGTCACCTTAAAAACAAAGAGGAGTTGGGGCCTCCACAGTGTGAAGCTAATGCCAGTAATGACAGTGTGCAAGAAGGGGAGCATGTACATTTGTGATTTGTTTAACACTCTCCCCCTACACCCCCATCACATACACACAGAAAAGCATGTTCAGCTACTAAGACACTCTTCCAATGAGTCCTTTGAGGTGGAGGAATGTCTGAAGTTTATTGTTACTGAGTCAATCAGGAGGCAGGCCCTTAGATGTGGGAGAGACTGTCATAATTCTCTCCATATAGTCACCAGAATAATTTCCTTCTTCCTCATTAAAGATACAAGAGAACAAAGTACAGATTCTGGATAATTTCATTGTGTGTCTAGGACCAAAGTCAAACACTAGGTAAACCCAACCCACTAATCAACATCACCTTTGTTCCTCTGCCCACCTGGTACCAACTCTCCATTTGTCTTTTTTTTAGGTTTATTTATTTATTTATACAAGCACTGGGTACAGTTAGAAGCACAAGAGGGTGAGAGAATTCACCAGAGCCAGAGCGGGGAGCAGAACAGGCAAAAGGACTGAAGCACACTGCTGAGGGGAGCAGCGGGCGGCAGGAGAAGTCTGTGCGCCATGTGGGACCCTCGCCAGTGGCCAGGGATTGAACCTGCACAGCAGAGGCTGCAGGCAGCTTTGTGGCCTAGTGCTCAACTGCTGTGCCACCAGGGGAGGCCCCCAACTCTCCACTTCTGAGGGAGTTTGTGTTTTTTTTTTTTTAAGATTTATTTTTTATTTATACAAGAACTGGGATACAGGCCAGAGGTGCAGGAGGGTGAGAGAGTTCACCAGAGACTGAGTGGGAAGCAGAACAAGCAGATTTACCGAAAGCACTGCTGAGGGGAGCAGCGGGCACGACAGGAGAGGTCGGCTGTGCCATGTGGGAATCTCCCTGCCTGGCCAGGAATCGAACTCTCACCGTAGAGCTGTGAACAGCTTCACAACACTGTGCTCAACCCACTGCACCACCAGGGAGGCCCTGTGAAGGGAAGGCTTTTGATGAACATCACATGCAAGGCTGGTAGGTGACTCCTCTATGCACAGAGGGGAGGTCTGAGTCACAGAATCTTATCACAGTTACCAACAAGAAGCCTCCATCCAGCCAAGTCCACTATTCATTCGTGAGTTTACGACCGGAAGAAACCAACCCACCTACATGGGACTTGCTTTAATTAGGCAGAACTGCAGTTTCCATGGCTACATTATCAGTTCACCAGTGTGGCAGTGACTGAGATACTGTGGTCAAGGTCACTGATCAGAATGAACTGGAACATTTGTGGAGGAGGAGAGAACAGCTTCAACTCTGGCATTGACGTTGTTTCCCTTCATGTCTGTAACAATGGAGGTTCTCCACGCTACCCAAGACCCTAAAATGAGCGATGTGTGACTGTCCTTTGAGTTTAACTTTAACATCCACACACAAGGGATTAGTGCAGAGGCTGGAAGACACCCCTGAGAGAGGCAGGATGACTAAATAGTCTGGAGCACTAACTGCCAACTGAGGGATGACCTCAATATTTCACAAAAGGCTGGGTTCTCTTCCCAGGAGAGGGGAAGCTATGGAAAGTCTCAGGGTGCATGAGCTGCAGCAGCTCTATCCTCATTGCCAGCCTCATGAGTGGCAGGGACTTGAGCTCACCTGGAGGGACCCTGTTCTCACTGCCTGAGAAGAATGGTGTGTGGAACATGGGGGCGGCACCGTGGGGTAAATGCAAAAACTGCACGGTGGTGAACGAAGCTGTCAAAGTGATACGTTTGAGGTCTTCAAGTCATGAAGTTATTTAACATTTCAGTATTGATACTGAGGTGTTTATAAGGTGAAACCGGGTCTAGAATGTTCTATGTAAGAAAGATCAAAATTCTGTCTGTATGGGCTGAGGGGCTGGGCATCCTAACCAATCACTATTATAAGGCTGAAAAGACACAGAGAATTGATCACAGACACTAGGGACATAAAAATAATGCATGTTACCTTGGCTGTCATCTGTTTCTCATGGGCTGGTGAGATTAAACCATCATGTTCATGCTCTGTCCAACCACGCCCTGTGAGAATGCTCTAAGATAGAAAAGACTCAAGTTCTTACCTCCCATTCCCTTATTTGTTATTTTGAGTTCAACTTCAGACACTTTTTAAATTTTTTTTAATTTTTTTAATTTATTATGCATATAAAAACTGGGGCACAGGCCAGAGGTGTGGGGGGTGAGAGTATTCACCAGAGACAGAGTGGGGAGCAGAGCAGGCAGATCTACTGAAATACACTGCTGTGGGGAGTAGCGGGCAAGACAGGAGAGACCTGCCTTGTCATGTGGGTAGCTCCCTGACTGGCAGGGGATCGAACTTCTGCTGCAGAGGCTGTGGATAGCTTGATAGCGCTGTTCTTAATAGTTCTCCCTAGCGCCACCAGGGAAGTCCCAACTTCTGACTCTTATACTGGTCTTCCTGTTCCCTCAGTTTTGTCACAGCTTCCTGGAGATTTTTCTGACCAAAATTGGGTGAAGAAAAAAGCATAGTTAAGATGACAGATTCATCAGGTCCCTGAGAGGAATCCCTGCCTTCCAAGAAACTAGAATGACATGAAATATAGTTGAATCCTTAGCTTTCGGTATAAGCGCCCCAGGGACTTTCTGTGCCATAATACAGGTGACCCCTTATTCCCAGAGCATGTGGCAGGATGGCTGCATCATGTCTGCTGTAGAATTGAAGGCTGGGGAAGGGGTAATTAACCTGCCCAAGGGCTATGACTACCAGCTTCTTGCGCCTCATCGGCTGACACTCAGGCAGAGCTATATGGACCTCTACAGCCTCGCCAGGAAACGCTGCACACAGAACAAGACAGGAACCATCTAAAAGAAGTCTTTCTCCACCCCCTCTGTGTGGAAAGTTGTCTGTATCCATCAGCACTCACTTCCAGGAAGCTCCCTGGATTCACTCCCATATTGGTGGAGCCCAAACCCACAGGAAGGATCTCCAGAGAGTTTTCTTTTGCTGATTGTTTTAGCCTAGTCCACTACAGGAGAAATGAAACCTGGTAGTGTCTGTGCCTACATGTGACATGAGAATCTGTCACATGTCCTTGCACATCATGGTTTCTCCAGTTTTACACACATGTGAAAATAAAACCAGCTGATGTGCTTTGGACAACTGTATTCTACAGCAGAGGGTATCACAGCAAGAGTGAATGGGACAAAACTCTCACCACCCTATGAAAGTCCATATGGACTGTGGGGATGTGTTTTGGGGAACTACCATGAACTAATTTTCAGAAGAATAAGGTTGAAAGTTTTATTTCCAGATCACAATCTTTGGGTTCAGGCTAAATAAACTTAGATCTGGGAGTTCAGCCTGAGAGAAGGTGCTGCTACAGGAGTCCAGAACCTTACCCACCTTGAGCACAGACACATATCATTGGCAAGGACATGGTTGTGTCCTCTGTTCTGGAGAGTCTGTGCACAGCGCCGACAGATGAGCTGCCCAATGTTCCTGCAGAAAAGGTGGAGCCGCTCTCTGTGTTTCTCACACAAATTCTGACGTTCTAAGTCCCTGCAGCCTGCAGTGTATTCTTCTAAACGCTGTGTTCTTGCCTCACTCAAAGGACAGTTGGAGGGTGATCTCCTCCGACATGGTCTCTTCCTCGCTGGTTGTTCCCCTGATGTCCCTGGTTGCTCCTCTGACGTCCCTGGTTTTTCCCCTGATGTGGGGCTGTGGGGGCTGAGGCTGTGGCTCCTCCTGAAATTCTCCAAATTGTGGTTAGAGGCAGAGATGAAGTAGACACAATTCTTCACAGTGAAGGACACACTGTGACCTGGGCCTTTGCCTCCACAAATGCCATCTAATTGATTACAGTTTATTTATAACAATTACATAGTAAGAAATGTCTTAATAATGAGGATTTCTAAAAGATAAAATATTCTTTAGGGGTGACATAAGCTCATTTCAGAAATACACTGAACCATAATGTAATGTCTTATGTAAAAGGTAACAGCAGATAAATCAACTCAGTGAAATCTGAACAGGAATTACATAAATTCCTGCTTTTCCCTTCCACGTGTCTTTATTGATCAAACTCAGAGATACTCATTTTTAAATTGCTGGTGCTATTTACTAGTCAGGACAGGGGAGAGGAATCACTTACAGGTTCATAATCCCTTCTCTGAAACCCTTTGGGCCAAATATAAAAATTCAGAATAGTGTTGAGGTTATAATGGCATAACCTACAAATCCTCTAAATTATGTGCCCACCCCCAGCAGGGTCTGCCATAGCCTTGAAACAATACAATGACAGTTTAGCACAGTGCAGGACTAATAAAGATGCTAAGTAGTGTAAGATGATGGTAATTCGGGGGGACCACAACGGAGGGCAACTCCAGGGTGTTGGCATGGTCCCTGCATCCTCATTTTCCCAGGCTTGTAAAACTCCTTCCATGTGAGTGTGGGCATAACCTGAGAATTGCCTCTGAGAAATGGCAAACATGATGGGATGTGCCACGATGGTCATATTTCCCTACGTAGGACCCCATATTACAGTTGGCTTAATTTAAAGACTATCTCCTCAGCTCTGCTCACTTTAAAGAAATAACTGACCATGTGGAAGACCCATGTGCCATGTGAGGAGTGGTGTCTTCCAGAAGTTGAGGCAGCTCTTAGGTGACAAGAAACAGGTCCTAAGTCCTACATTCACAAAAAAAAGGAATTCTGCCAACTGGAAGATTGGGAGAAAATTATTCCCCACATTAGTCACCAGATGACATGTAGCCCAGCCGGCCCCATGACTGCTCTTTGTGACCCCACCTGAGCTGTGTCCAGATTTCCCACACAAGATTCTCTCAGAAAATGTGTGTATTTAGGGCCTTCCCGGTGGTGCAAGGGGTTAAGATGCAGCCACTGCAGCACGAGTTCAATCCCTGGCCAGGAGCAACCCATATGGTGCAGCAGACCTCCTGCCTCGTCTGCTGCTCCCCTCAGCAGCGTATTTCAGTATCTCTGCCTGTTCTGTTCCCTGCTTTGTCTCTGGTGCATCCTCTCACCCCCCCACACACTGGCCTGTACCCCATTTCCTGTACACATAAATAAACCTTTTATAAAAAAAAAAGGAAATGTTTGTATTTAGCTATAAGCTACTAAAGTGTTTTACTGTAACATATAACACAATAAGTCAGCAAAAAAAAAATCTGGTTAGGGCTAATTTAGCACAGAAATGAGTTAGGGGGCAACATTGAGTTTTTAGAGCCTTAGAGCTCTACAATTGTGGATGAGGGATTTGAAATGTCATTTGGGTCAAGGTCCTAAAACTATTTGCATCATCATCCACCCTTCTTGCATTGTTCTCAGACTTCCTGAAATATGAACAGTAAACATTATGGCCCAGTTACTGTACTTAGTTCCTTACAAAGGTTGAGGCACTTAATTTCATGACAACCGGCAATAGGGAAAGTGGAATCAAGGAATGATGCACTTGGGGGACACAGTTAATCAAAGGGCAAGCAGGTATCAGAAGAGTCCCCAGAGGTTCCCAGGATCCTGTGTCCCTGAGGAAGCACTGGGGCATCCTAAACCCTCCTTTGGAACAACTACACAGCCTGCCTATCTGTCAGCATATCCCGGGGTAGGCTGTGAACATGGTTAACACTGGAGTTAACTTCCATGCCCAGCACTGAAGAATTCCTTACTTTCCATACCTGGGTAGGTCTTTAATTTTTTCTTCGTATCACAGTGGAGCTCAGATAATGTTGCAGTGTGAGGTTCCGAAGACACGGCCTCTGGGACTGAGCTCCTAGAGTCAGAAGAGGATGGATTTCTTCAGCGGACATCCCGTGAGCTCTAAATAATCATACCCCTTCCCTCCAAATAAGGATAGAGCTTACCTGGTTAAGGTGTCTTTCACGTCCTACAGAGACACAAGGACAAAAGGAGAGTTAGGGAATCCCCACGTCATGGGGCTTGGCATGAGGGGTGTCTGTGTAAACCCTCCATCCAACAAGGAAAGCAGTGATCCCACCTGGATGCTGATGGACGCCCAGGTCTGATGAGTCCCATCCCACCCCCGAGGGCCCAGAGCATGGCAGCAAGTTGGTCCTCCCAGAGCCCAGTAACCTGCTTGCTATGACTGTGATCACAGCAGTCTGTGGGCGGCCTGAGGAGGAGGCTGGGAGACCCTGTGCTTCCCCCTGCAAGACGTTCTTTCAGGGCCTGCCTGCCTTCAGATGAGTCTACATTAAATCACTTACACACAGGCCTTTCCTCTGAAGATCCGCACACAGCTCATGAGACAGGCCACTGCAGTGGTGACAGGTGGCCCATGCAGGTGGAGCAATTCAGGTGACATGGAAACCTTTCAGAGGGACTGAGTGGCAACTAGAATGAACAGCTCCCGCAATTAATGTTTCTGGGGTCAATCCCTAGTGCCTCAGAAAAAGATCCAGGTAGGCCCCTTGGAGCAAGTGAGTGATCCACAAACAAGGGAGGAAGTTTTCATACACCTGGATGCCCAACAACTGCTGGATGCACCAGTCATCTCTAGCAGTCCCTCAGGAGAGAGTTTGACAATCAAAGTTCTATGCACATGGAGCTGAGATTAATGGAAGCAAAATTTTGCCCATGGTTCCCTTTGGCCAAAGAGCCCACTACATGCACCCACACTTGCTGAGTGTATTTAATCAGATGCATATGAAGACAGTTAGCATCTACAAGAAGACTTTCTCCACCTCCTATATGGAAAGTTGCCTGTATCCATCAGGGCTCTCTTCTAGAAAACTCCCCGGATTCACTTCCAAATTAGGGGGGCCCAAACCCACATGAAGGAACTCTTGCAGTCTTCTTTTGCTGATTCGTTGCCCTAGCAGACTGCAGGAGAAATAAAATCTGGTGGTCTCTGTGCCTGTTTTGGGAATCTGTCACATGGCCTCGCACATCATGGATTCTCTAATTTCACACATATGTGAAGATAAAACAGACCAGTGTGTTTTTGGACAACTGTGTTCTACAGGAGGGGGCATCACAGCAAAAGTGACTAGGGACGAGACTCTCCCCCCCCCCCCATGAAAGTCCATATGGACCATGGGAATGTGTTTTGGGGATCTAACATGAACTAATTTTCAGAAGAATGAGACGATGAAAGTTTTATTTCTGGATCATAAACGTGGCTTTTGGTCTAAATGACCTTAGATCTAGGAGTTCAGCCTGACGGCAGTTGCTGCTGCAAGAGTCCGGGGCCCTCACTCACCTTGGAGCGCAGACACGCATCTGTGGCACGGACATGGTTGTGTCCTCTATGCTGGCGGAACCGTGCACAGTGCCTGCAGATAAGCTGCCCGGTGTCCTCACAGAACAGGCGGAGCCGCACTGCGTGTATCTCACATAGCTTCTCACCCTCTAAGTCCCTGAGGGCTGCATTGATGGCTTCATCTAAACGCTGCATAGCCACCCTAAGAACTGATTGCTGAATCAGCTCGCACAGTGTGGCTGTGACTGTGATACTGTGGTCAAGGGTCATGATCTGGATGAAGTAGAACTTTGGTGCTAGAGGACAGCTCGACTCTGGTATTGACATGGTTTCCCTTCATGCTGGGAACAATGGAGGTTCTCCCCACTCCCCAAGAACCTTAAAATGAGGGAAGTGTGACTGTCCATTGAGTGTTAAGTAGAACATCCACACATAAAGGATAAGTGCAGAGGCTGGAAGAGGCCCCCAAGAGAGGCAGGATGACTAAAAAGTCTACAGGACTAACTGCCAACTGAGAGGTGACCTCAATCTATCGCAAAGGCTGGGTCCCACATGGTAGGAGATGGGCAGCTATGGAAAGTCTTAGAGACCCCACTGTGCAGTGCGAGTGCACATGAGCTGCAGCAGCTCTGTCCTCATCAACAGCCTCGTGAGCTGGAGTAACACAAGCTCACCTGGTGGGACCCTGTTCTCACTGCTCACAAAGAACAGTTTGTGGAACCTGGGAGAGATGTCGGGACCAATGCAAACCCTGTACTGTGGTGAGAGTGTGAGGTAATATGTTTGAGGTCTTCAAGTCATGAAGGTATTTAACATTTCACTTCTTTAAACTGAGGTATTTGTAATCTGAAACCCAGTCTAGGATGTTCTATGGAAGGAAGATCAAAATTCTGTCTCTACAGCCTGAGGTGTTGGGCATCCTAACCAATCACTATTATTTATTTATTTATTTTTAACGATTTATTTTATTTATGCATACACGAACTGGAGTACAGGCCAGATATGCGGGAGGGTGAGAGGATTCACCAGAGACAGAGTGGGGAACAGACATGCAGACTGACTGAAATACACTCTTAAGGGGAGCAGCAGGTGTGACAAGAGAGGTCTGTTGCGCCATGTGGATTGCTCCATGGCAAGCCAGGATTGAACTGGCACTGCAGAGGCTGCTGACAGCTTCACAGTGCTGTGCTCAACTGCCTGCACCACCAGGGAGGCTCCTAAACAATCACTATTATAAGGCTGAAAAGATACAGAAATTTATAGACACTAGGGACATAAAAATAAGCACCTGCACCCCTATGTTTATAGCAGCACTGTTTACAATAGCTAAGCTTTGGAAACAACCCAAATGCCCTAAAATAAATGACTGGATCAAGAAGATGTGGTGCATATACACCATGGAATATTACTCAGCATTCAAAAAAGATAAACACATGCAATTTGCAGCAACATGGATGGCGCTGGAAAGGATCATGCTCAGCGAAATAAGCCAGAAAAAAAAAGGAAAATACCGGATGGTCTCACTCATAGCAGGAATCTAGAAAACTTAAATAAGGGACCAGGAATATGAATAACTATAAGAATGTGAAAATCAAAATCAACAAAAAACTATGAACCAGGGACACTCTATGGGGGTTGGAGAGGGGAGGTATTGGGGTCAAAATAAGGGAGCTGCAATTGTATGGGGAATATAAAAATAAAATTTATTTTTAAAAAAAGCATGTTGCTTCTTTGGCTGTTATTTCTTAATGGGCTAGTGAGAATAAACCACCAAGTGCTCTGTGTATGCTCTAGGATGGAAAAGACTCAACTTCTTACCTCCCGTTCCCTTGTTTGTTCTCTTGTGCTCAACTTCAGACTCTGGCACTGTTCTGTCTGTTCCTGCAATCTTGTCACAGCCTCCTGGAACTTTTCCTGAACAAAACTGGGTGAAGAATGAAAATGTAGTTAAGACGACAAATTTATCAGGTTCCTGAGAAGAATCCCTGCCTTCCAAGAGACTAAAATGCCATGAAATATTGTTGAATCCTAACACTTTCAAAAGGAGCACCCTGGGGACTGTGTGCAGTGATACTGGTGACCCCTTGGTCCCAGAGCACATGGAGGGATGGCTGCCATCATGTCTGCTGTACAATCAGAGGCTGGGGAAGAGGTAGCTAAACTACCCAAGGGCTATGACTATCAGCTTCTTGAGCTTCATGTGCTGACCATCAAGTGGAGTAATAAGGACCTCTACAGTCTTGCCAGGAAACGCTGCACTCAGAACAAGCCAATAAACATCTAAAAGAAGACTTTCTCCACCTCCTCTATATGGTAAGTTGCATGTGTCCATCAGGACCCTCTTCTAGAAAGCCCCCATATTTTTCTCCCAACTTAGTTGTGCCCAAACCTACCACCCACATCAAGGAACTCCAGGCAGTACCTTGCTGATTGGTTTGCCCTAGCAAACTGCAGGAGAATTAAACACTGGTGGTCTCTGTGCCTGTTTTGAGAAGCTGTCACAGGGCCTTGCACGATGTGGTTTCTCAGTTTTATACACACCTGAAGATAAAACAGGCAGGTGTGGGTTTCAGCAACTGTATTTTACAGCAGATGTTCATGACAGCAAGAGTGAATAAGGACAATCCTCTCACCATCTCATGAAAGTCCATATGACCTGGGGAATGTGTTGTTGGGGAAACAACATGAAATGTTTTTCACAAAATGAGTTGATAAAAGTTTTATTTCTGGATCACAATCTCGGTTTTCAGCCTAAATAACCTTAGATCTGGAAGCTCAGCCTGAGAGCAGGGGCTGCTGCAGGAGTCCAGGGTGGTCACTCAACTTGGAGCCTGGACATGCCTCTTAGACAAGAACACTGTGGTGTCCTCTGTGCTGGGGGGACCATTTGCATTCACAGCAGTTGGGCTCCCTGATGTTCTTAGAGAAAAGGTGGAGCTGCTCTCCATGTTCCTCAGCCTCTCATGATCCCTGAGGGTTGCAACCATGGTTTCCAGCTGTTTTACAGGCTAGAGACTCCCCCTCTGACACAGTGTCTGACACGAGGGTCAGAGGGCACTCCTGAACCATGATGTCCACTCTTGCTCCTCGATACTGTCCTCACTATCCTGGCAGCAGAAGCAGTGCCCACAGCTGATGTTCACAGGTTCTGTCTTCAGCTGCTGGCAGATGGAGCACAAGGCTTCCTCCCTCATCCTCTTGGTAATGGGGCTGAGGCCATGGCTCTTCCTGTAAAGCTCCAATATTGGCTTTAGAGGCAGAGATGAAGTAGAGAGAATTCTACAGTGAAGGACATACAGGTGCCTCTACAAGTCTCGAAATGTGTCTAGAAAAGAAAAGGTTGGGAATTTGGAAGGTGCAGGCCACGTGGCTGAGTTGTAGAAAATGGTGATCCCCATCACAACTGGCCACTAAAATTTGTTATTAAAAGGTGACAAAATTTAAATTTCAGTTCCTCAGTCCCACTAGCTGTTTTTTCATTGCTTCATGTCAGCCTGCCAATGTGGCTACATCACAGCCCAGACACAGAACATTGCATATTGTGGAAAATCTTCCCAGCCAGGTGCTCAAGAGACAGAGAAGCAAGGCAGACTCCTCAAAAAAGTTGCAGCCAGAGAGAGCACAGTGAGGGAGAGTGAGACTCCTTCACCCTGGAGTGAACGTCCAGAGAATCAGCGCCAAACCACTCTTCTGTGAGCAGGAGGGCCAAGTAGGAGGGGGGTCTGTGAGGGATTCCAACGAGACAAATTTCTTCTGACTCTATGGAACCACACACTCCCAGGTCTCCACCCCAACTCACAAAGGATGAAGAAAACAATGTCATAAAGTGGACGGTCATAAACTCAACAAGGCCACCAGAAGCAGTTTGTCCATCTGCCACTCTCAGGGACGGGAGAAAAAGGGAACTGGAGAGAGCGGGAAGACGAGGGTAGATCCCCGGAGACAAGCTCCAGGACACCCAGGACAAGTCCCTTCTCAGCCATGGCTCACCCCAGAGCAAGTCCCCAGGGAGGGGAATCCAGGATTTGCAGGACCCAGGATTGGGGAGGTGGGAAGCACTGGGGGAGGTCAGGTCTGTGTGGGACACTAGGGACTGGACCCTTAGATTCTCACAACCGGTCTCTGAAAGCCAGACAGGGGAGGAGGAACAAGAGCAGAAGGGGATCTTCCCCCAGACCCTGCCACTGCTGGGGCTGCTCAGGGAACCTTGTACAGTTTCCCCCCTCCCACTGCTGGGTGGTTTTGGGGAGACAGTGGATGGGATGGGACTTTAACAAGCTTTTTACGAAGTGAGAGTGCTCTGAATGAAAAACTGGGATTCAACCCTCAAAAGTTGAACAACTCTCTACAGGTATAGAGAATTTTTTCTAGAGACTTTGATTCCTTCTCTCTGCCCCCAGGCACTGTGCCCCTGCAGAGGAGGATCTCCCTCCTCTGACCCCCAGGGTGAGGTGATGGGCTTTCACTCACCTTATGTCCCAGATCTCCCAAGGTGGAGCATGGGGTCTGTGAAAGGAAAGAGACAAGAGGAAAGTGATAAAAAGTAAGTCCTGACAGCTTTTAGATTCCCGGCCTCCCTCACTGTCACCCATCTAATACACAGACACACATGCTCATTGCACACTTGCACACACTGAGACACACACAGACAACAGCTATTCCCTCACGAACATGGGCCTGGATTTGGTCACTACCTTTGCCACTCAGTCCCACATGCACTGCCAGCCAGTCCCTTTGTAGCCACTGCTACTTGCTGCTGTGGAGGAAGTCAACGAACTGCAAATTTATAAATGTCATTAACATGGGGTCAGAGTCCTGGCCCTGGGGAGGAACTCTGTGACGCTGCCCAGATGTTTCGTATCCAGCGTGCCCTCAAAGGGAGGGGCCACCAAAGGAATAACTCTGTGGCTTTGCAGCAGTAGAAAGAAGTGCTGAAGTAATGACTCAGGAATCTCTTCTGTGACGCAATGCTAGGGAATTAATGAACAAAATCAGTGCCGGACCACATTACCGAATAACTTTTATTTTATTTATTTTATATATATTTTTACATCATTTTTCATTGGTACACAATGTATGTATTTTCATCTTGGTTATAGTCCCATACAATTCCCACCCACCTTATTTGGACCCTAATCCCTCCTGCTCCCACCCACTGTAGTGTGTCTCTGGCTTATAGTTGCTTGTTGATTTTGACTTTTACTTAATATAATTAGTCTTTTTCCTGGCCCCTTATTTAGGTTTTCTAAATTCCTGCTATGAGTGAGGCCATCCCATATGAATACCTGATTTTTTAAGAAATATTTATTTATTTATACATAAGAGAACTGGGGTACAGTCCAGGGGTGGGGGGGTGAGAGAACTCACCAGAGAGAGAGTGGGGAACAGAACAGGCACACTGACAGAAATACACTGCTGAGGGGAGCAGCGGGAGAGTCAGGAGAGTTCTGCTGCACCATGTGGGTATCTCCCTGGCCAGGGATCGAACTCGTACTGCAAATTGTTAAAAGTTACAATAATGTGCAGTTCATATATAGAGTCAGTATTCACTGACATTTAAGTCTTCTGTTTCATCTCACCACGAAGTGGTTAATGAGATAGAGATAGCAGGTGCAACCACCCAGGAAAAGAGAATAGTTCCTACTATCAGCTGCACCCCCAGCAACAAAAGGTCTCCCAGTCATGAGGCTGGGTTGTAAGAAAGGAAGACCAGAATAGACCCAGTTTTACTACTTGGGCAGATGGATTATGCTGAGCTGAAGGTAGTTGGGAAAAGGTATGTAGTTTTTGGTTGATTTTGTGTTTGATTTTTGATTGTGCATTATTGGCAAGTTTGTCCAAAAATCCATCTGATGAAAGGGGCCCAGGAGAGTCAAAGCTATCTTCACAAAGTAGTTCAAAGTTACAGGACTCACATTTTCCATTTTCAGAAAATGCAACAGCACTGTGAAGTCAGGAGTGTGAGGTGTTAGTGTAAGGATAGACATACATAGCAATGAAATATGACAGTGTCCAGAATAAATCCACACATTGAGAGGCAATGGATTTTGACAATGTTTCCAAGACAATCCAATGACTACAGAAGATTAATGCTACCAAAAGTAGTAACAACACAAATGTCCATCCATTGATGAATGGGCACATGCAATGTGTGAAATCCACACAATGGAATATTACTCATCCACGAGAAAGAATCAAATAATGATTCATGCTCCAACATGGAGGAGCATTGAGAACATTACTCTACTTGAAAGAAGGCACATTTTGTATGATCCTTTTTGTTAAATGCTTAAAACAGAGAATCTCAGAGAGAAAGTATCTTAGTCCTCGTCAGAGTTTGACTGATGAGGGCAGGGAATTCCTTGTTTAAGGATATGAGTGTGTGTTTGAGGAGATGAAAATGCTTTGGAATTTAAACAGTGGTAATGACTGTACAACTTCATGAATACACTACAACCACTATAGCATTATGAAGCAGTGGATTTTATTTGACAAAATATATCTTGACAAAAAATTTCTTTCCTAGGATAGTCTATTATTCAAAGGAGTAAGAAAGTATGAGACAAGAATCAATCAATACAGACAAAAATCAATCAATCAAAATTGACGAGCATCGACACACCTGTCATAAAGAAAGGTCTAGAGGTAGTTATTATAATTGATTTACATATATTCAAAATTGTGTAGACACCTCCATGAGTTTTTAAAGTTCCAAGTTAAACCCCCATCAGTGGAAACTAAGGCACAGGAAACAAAGGTACAGAAAGGGAATTAATGACTGATGAGATATTGCAAAACAATTTCTAATTTTCCCTCTATTTTTTGTTACAGGTTGCAAAGAATTTTTAGTTTTTAATTTCCTTATCTGAATGATTATCATTTTTTTTTAATTTAGAATCTAAATGCTGATGGGAACAGCATTTTCCTGTAAGCACTTTATATGTGGCCTGCCCAGAGGAGGGAGACCACCCCTAACCAGGACGGCCACACTTGCCTAAGTCAGGCCTGCAGGACCCTAGAGGGAGATGAGCTCGGGGAGATTCCGAGTGCATCCAGAGCAGGAAGGTGGGGTCTTTCACTTTCCAGTGCTCTGAGACTCCAGAAGCAGGTCCATACACTGGGCCTCCAGGAATAACAAACAACACTGGGGTATCCTGTGTAGCGGAGGCAAGAAAGTGTTTTCCTTTACTCATCATAGACTCTGCAGGGAGAGCCTTACACAGTCAACTAATAAAAGATAGATGAGGGAAAAAGAGTTTGTACATGTGCTTGATGTAAGTGTTCAACAGGGCACAATAGTCTTTGCTAAAGTTACAGATGCTCGTGTGTGCAGGGGAAGCTCTCTTCTCCCTGCCCGTGCTCAGATGAGCCCCCTTGGATGACAAGTCCCAGTAGCCCCTGAACTGGACTTCCTAACAAGAGGCACTATTGGGAATGAGGGGTGCTGAATGGCCCCCTAGGTCTATATCATACAGAAGCAGACAGACCGTCTCCCTCTTTCTTCTACCCCTTCAACTTTCCCCATGGACTTGGAGGGGAGGTGCCTGGAAGACACATCTGGGTCAGATTCACTGTGAGGCTGTCTCTCTTCCTTGGCAGACACAATGGCAGTCATTATTTTTATTTTTATTTTTTTTTTTAGGATTTATTTATTTATACAAGAACCATGGTACAGGCCAGATCAGTGGGAGGGTGAACAGATTCACCAGAGACAGAGTGGGGAACGGAACAGGCAGACTGACAAAATACACTGCTGAGGGGAGTAGCGGACTAGGTAGGAGACGTCTATTCGCCATGTGGCTGCTCCGAAGCTGGCGGGAATCCAACCGGCGCTGCAGAGGCTGCAGACAGATTAACAGCGCTGCGCTCAACTGCCTGTACCACCAGGGAGACCCCAATCCCTTGATTTGGACTTAGTATTTGTCATTTTCCATATGTCCCCAATTAGAAGATTCACACTCAATATTTTTTAATAATTCTTTTGGCAGTAAAATCAGAATGAATCTGAAATGTTTTGGTGGCCATAGTAATCCTGCATTGCTGTAAAGATATTGTTTGCTTAAAACAACACACACTAGGTCACAGGTTTGTGGTTCAGGTATGTGTGGTTCACATCTGCTAGGTCATCTGCTCAGGCCTCATGGAGTGTAATGACTGTGGCTGGGCTGTGTTTGCATCTGGAGGCTGGACTACTTGTACAACGTGTTCATTTATGTGGTCATATGTCTTTATGTCATCTGAAGGACAGTCTCTAGAGCAAGGCAGGGAGCAAGATGGAGTCTTGTGTAATCACAAATAGGCATAAGCCTTATAGCCGGTCCTTTTAGACAAATTGTTAAGAGGCAATTTTCAGGCCCTGCCCACACTCAAATGGAAGGAATTTTATAATAGTGCAAACTCCAGGAGGCAGGGGTCACCCGTGATCTGTTTGGTGACAGAGACCAAACCTGAATTGATTGCACTGGTGTGATGCTATTTAAAGAATGCATGTCATCCAATTTTGTTATTTTTTTAAAGATTTATTTATTTATGCATACAAGAACTGCTGCACAGGCCAGAGGTGTTGGGTGTGTGGGTGAAGGGTGAGTGGATTCACCAGAGAGAGTGGGGAAAATAACAGACGGACTGACTGAAATACACTGCTGAGGGGAGCAGTGGGCAAGACAGGAGAGGTCTGCTATGCCATGTAGGTTGGCTCCATGGCCAGCCAGGGAAGGAACTCATGCTACAGAAGCTGAGGATAGCTTCACAGGGCTGTGCTTAACCCCTTGTGCCCTGAGGGAGGCCCCCGAGTCATCTATTTTCTATTTAAGTTGCTTTTGCAATGATTTTCCCACATGTATTCATTATCATTTATAAGCATTTTGATTGTAGTATATTAGCATTTTTATTGGTGTTTTTATTATTGTATTACACTGAGTTGCATTCAAATAACTGGTCTGTGTATATAGATCTACAGATATATGTTCATTCTTTCATTCTGACTAGTCTTATTCAATGACTACATAGTCCAGGTAGACAATTTGATGTGAACTGCATTTTCTCTACTTATTAATCACTGGTCTTGTTATTTGTCTATTAAATTGGTCTGTTTGAATTGACCAAGTCTTCCCCACTTTAGTGACCTTTTTGGCCAGCCTCATCTGTCAGTTATGGAGGGAAGAATGTTGACATGTTTTAGAATGATTGGAGAGTTTTCCCTTTTGCCTTGCTTATGGTGATATTTGGCATGGTTTAATTTGAGGTTATATAGTGCATGCATGTTGGAATTGTGAAATTTTCCTAGTGAAATGTATATTAATTAATTAGGTTTCTCTGTTATCCCTTAATAATACTTTAATTTAATACTATTTCATAAATGTAGCAGCTATGTAACTATATAATCTATCCTTCATGTCTCAAGTTACAGTTTCACTATAAACAACAGGTAGTTATAAAAGCCCAGTGGATCTTTCCCCTTTCAGTATAATTTACTTCCATTTTGATCTGTCCTCTATGGTTATTTTAGATTGTTCATGTAACATGAATTGAAAATCTCACATCTAGAAGTGAGGAAGATAAGGGCTGATTGAAGAGAGTAGCATGAAGGGTTATTTCCAATGGTGACAACATGAGTGATGAACGGCGATGATCCAGGACTAGGAGTTAGTAGGGGCCATGGCCACCCTGGGCTTGCGTGGCAGGTGGAGGGAGCTGTGAGGATGGATGCTTGTGAGCAGACATAGATGATGGAGACTTGACTCTCAGGCAGTGGAGAGGGACCTGGGTCCTGATGACTCCTAGCTCTGCTTCTGTATGCTCCCTGGTCTCCTACAGCGCTTCCTGTTGACTGAAGCAAACACAAGTCAGCGGGGCCGGGAGCATGGTCGGTGGATCTGTAGTGGTCAGCCCTCTGTTCTCAGCCTTGGGGCGGCTGATAGTATATAACTCAGTAATATTTTGGAGGTTCACTTCTTGCTACAACATCCGATTATCATTGTTGCTTTGCAATTACACTCCTGGCAAGCATCACACTTAAGAAATTACACTCCTATGGCCTCCCTGGTGGCACAAGGGCTTAAGAAGCAACCTATGAAGCTGTCTGCAGCCACAGCAGCAGGAGTTTGATCTCGGCCAAGTAGCAACCCACATGGCACAGCAGACCTCTTTTGTCTAGCCCATTGCTCCCCTCAGCAGTGTATTTCAGTCCCTGTTCTGTTCCCTACTCTGTCTCTGGTGAATTCTCTCATCCCCCAGCACCTCTGGCCTGTTCCCCCATTCTTGTATGCATAAATAAATAAATCTTTAAAAAAAAAACAAATTATACTCCTGGCCAGCATCACACTTAAAAATATCAGTATATTTTTTATTCCTTATGCTAGTCAGATTGTTTGATGTAAATTATTCCAGCATAAATTATATCGCTCTTTACTAATCCCTGGGACAATATGGACTATCATCTGCAGAAACATAAAAGACTTCACACCTAAATTCATGGGACTGGCAGGTGCTCTGAGGGCTGAATAGAATACTGGGATCTGAGGTAACTGTTTCAGTAACAAAATATGGCAGGACCTGTGTTATTTTGCTTTCTGACAATCAGTGTGAAAAGTTATCACTAAAAAAATGGGGATAAACTTCTTTGTTGCTTCAATATTTTATGATTCTTAGTGGCCCTACACAGGGGAAAAGAGACAGCAACCTCTCTGGTTAGCCAGTCCCTTGTCTTCTCTGAGGGACTGAGTTGGTGATGGTGACAATGATGGAGAGGACAGTACTTGCACTTATTGCTTCCTTACCAAATACCAGGAATTTCTCCAACCAGTAGGGTGCATTAGCTCCCAATCCTCCCCACCATTACTGTGGCAGGTGTGATGATTTCCTATTATATGCAGAGTCTCAGAAAGTGACTCACAGAGCTAGAAGAGGTAGGCAGCACCTGAATCCAAGAAGGTTGTACTTGAAGTGCACTGTCTTCTCAGCAAATAAAATGTGTCTTTCTCTCTTATCAGTCAGCGTGACTCTGGACCCAGACACAGCTCATCGTGAACTAATTCTGTCTGAGGATCAGAGACACGTGACCCGTGGAGGCTGCCAGAAGAAGTATTTCAGTTCTACAAGATTCTTTTCCTTACCCTGTGTCCTGGGCTGTGAGGGCTTCACCTCAGGAAGACATTACTTTGAAGTGGATGTGGGAGAAGGATCTGGGTGGGATTCAGGAGTTTGTCTGGAAAATGTGCACAGGTACAGGGACATGACCCCAGAGCCTCAGTCTGGCTTCTGGGCCATCAGACTCTGCCAGGAGAATGGCTACATGGCCCTGACCTCTCCCCCAACACCCCTTCCATTGAGGGAGTGGCCCCTGCTGGTGGGGGTTCTTCTGGACTGTGAGGCTGGACTTGTGTCCTTTTCCAACATGAACACTGGCTCCCACATCTTCACCTTCCCAAGGGCCTCCTTCTCTGATACTCTTCGGCCTCATTTCCGGGTTAATCATTCTCTTTTTTTTTCCTCGCTCCACCATTGGAGTCAATTTAAAAGAATCTTTTTTTTTTTTTTTCCCATCCTAGAAATATAACGTCAATCCTATTAGGACAGAACTTGGTCTGTTTTGTCATTTGCTGTTTCCCTTTACCTGGACCGGCGCTGATTTCTCAGTGGACACTCAGTGAGTGTGCCATGACTGCTGGACACAGCCACTGTGCAGACAGCACAGAAGATCAGCCTGACCTGAGGGGAAGCGAGAGAACAGTAGGGTCAACCCTCGTGCTCTCTCCCGTCACTGGGTCAGATCTCTGACCTGCCAGGGTCCTGGTGTGACGCTGGGTGTCTGACCTCTTCCCTTTCATGTCAAGTTTTCACGCTTCATCAGTGTTGCCGTTTGGGTCAGTATTTGCTTCTGTTTCTGGGCAAACCATCCCACTGTATGGATGTCATGCATTGTGTGTGCCCGTTCATCAAAGAATGGACATTGGTTGTTTCCACTTCGGGGCAAGTTCAAACGATGTCACTGTGAACAGTGTTGTACAAGACGTTGTGTGATTGTGGTCAAATTTGGAGGTTTGTGCCTAGGAGTAGAAATGCCACTTCCTGTGGTAACTTGTTCAACTTTTTAAGGAAATGTGTGTTTTCCAGAAAAGCTACAGCATTGTATGTGCTCACAAGCCACATATGCTATTGCAGTTTCTCCACCTTGTATTGCAGCTATTTGTAAATGTGACTATGCTAATGAATGATAAGTGCTATCTCCTGGAGATTTTGTTTTCTTCTGGCTTTTGCATTTTCCTAATGACTGGTGATGGTGACAGCTTCATGTATTTATTGGCTATTTGTGTGTCTTTTGGGAATAATCTCTATTCACATGCTTTGCCCATTTTAGTTGGGTATTTGTATTTGGGTTTGTAAAAACTTTTTTTTAGATTTGTTTATTTATACATACAGGAACTGGGATACTGGCCAGAGGTGTGGGAGTTGAGAGGACTCACCAGAGACAGAGTGAGGAACAGAACAGGCAGACTGACAGGAATGCACTGCTGAGGGGAGCAGCGGTCGAAACAGAAGAGTTCTGCTGTGCCATATCCGTAGTTCCCTGACCAGACAGCTCCTAGCACTGTTCTTAACACTTGCATTACCAGGGAGGCCCTGTAAAAACTTTTACATGCTAATTACAGCTCTAGGTATGTCCCTTATTACCTCTATAATTCAGAATCTTTCTGTCATTCTCTGAGCTGTGTGTTTACGTTCTGGATGGAGTCCAATGAAGCTCAAGAACCTTCAGTATTGTTGTATTCATCTCAGGTATTTCTACTTTTATTCCTTGTGTTTTTCTGCCATGCAAATAACCTTTGTGAGCCCAATGTAACAAGAGTTTTTCCCTGTGCTTCCTCTCAAAAGGTGTTAACCATTTCTGTTATTACATTTAGATCTGTGGTTCATTTTGAGTGCTGTATATGATGTGATGCAAGTCTCCACATTCATTCTTTTGCTTGCAGATGTGCTGTTGTGCCACTCTCAGTAGTTGGAACAATTCAGTAATTTCTGTCTTACTGTATTGTCATTGGTTATTGTAGCTAAAAGATTTCTTGAATTTGTTAGTCTTTTCAAAAGGTCTAAACTTTGTTGCCATTGATTTTCTTCATGAAGCCCCATCTCATGGCCGTTGGTGTCCTTCTGCTTGCTTTGGTTTTCATTTCCTCTTTCTGCCCTTGAACAAGAAGGCTGAGTTAGTGACTTAAGAGCTTTTAACTATGATAGTGGCTTTTACATCTGTCATCTCCTAGGCCCTGCAGTGACGGCAGCCTCTAAGGTTTGCTGTGTTGACTTTCATCTTCACTCATGTCAAAGCCTCCATATTTTCTAATTTTCCTTGTCATATTCTCTTTCATCCATTGATAATTGAGAATGTGCTGTTTATTTTTCACCCTGTGCTCTTCTTGCGTGAGTGTCATTCTAGGTAAAAAGGTATATCTGATGGTATCCACATGTCTCTGCAGCGCTATTCCTTTCTCTTTACATTTTCTTCATTCTTTTCCTCAGACTGGGAGGACCATACTCTTCTGCCTGCTCCAATGAGCTTTTGAGCCCTGTAGAAAATTTTTATTCATATTGTCATGTCTTAAACTCCAGAAATTGTATAACAAGGATTATATTAACACATGGGGAGCTCTGGGCTAGGGCCTGGCGCAAAGCTGGTGTTCAATAAATTCTCAGGTGCACCTGGGCCAGTGAAGGAAAATTTCCGTGTGTCAGCTCATCACACGACAGAGCAACCATAGCTGAAATGGTCATCTATGCTGAGAGACAGAGAGAGGACAGAGAGAGTGTGAATGAACAGGTTGCAAAGGATGCTAAGATTTCTACTGCGGAAGTCCTCTGTTATACCATCATTCTGAATTACAAGACTCCTCCCGACCTGTATTGTTTACACCCATCATCCTGTGCTCTCTCTTCCTGCCTCTAATTCTTGCTTCTTCTCCCCCATTGTAATCACCAGTTTGCCATTACTTTTGGTTTTTTGCTTGTTTGTTTTAATTTTGTTTTAAATATTTTTACATCATTCTTCATTTTTTAAAATGTATGCATTTTCATCTTGGTTATCATCCCCATACAATTCCCAACACCCTTGTTTTGATCCTACTCTCTTCTCCCTGCTGTCATCACTTTTGTAATATGATCTTGTGAAACCTCCTCAAGGCTACTTTCCCAGTCCCAGCTCCTTTTCCCAATTTTATTTTTCAGGAGGGTAAGAAACATGCTTGGGAAACCTTTCACTTCCAGGGATTCTAGTAATTTCTGAAACCACTTCGAGTTTAATCTGTGGGCCCACCCCACAAACACACACAACAAACACAGCACACCACAGAGAATCCATCACACTGCTACAAACCCCTTCTAACATAGCGCACAAAACCCAGAACATCTAAAACAAAGACAAACATGGATGTTTGCTTGGTAATAATCATTCATACCACATGACATTACACACACAAGCTGTGTCACTTACATGCAACACACACCATCACGCCCCTCAATTGTCCCCAACCACAACACATCCCCCAGTCTCCATGCACGTCATCAATACTGCTGAGTGCTGCGTGGAAAATCTCTTATTTCACAGCTCTGTGCTGAAGCTACTAGAAACTGGGGATCATCAGTGAAAGATGCCAGCACAAACCCATGATCTTGTGGGACTTGCATGCTCGTGAGGAAGGCAGAGAGTAAGCAAGATAAATAAATATTCAGTGATCAGTGTAATGGAAACAAAATAGCCTATGAGAAGGTTTGGGCCTTGGGGAAGGGGACGCCATTAAACAGAAGTTCACAGTAGTCCTGGTTGAGGGGAGAGCCGAAGGACTTGAGGAAAAACACCTTAGGGATGTGGGGTGATGATTCCCCACAAAGTTATCACTAGGACTACAGGCCCTATTAAGCGACTCCAGTGATCTCTCCCACACCAATTCTTTGAGATCTGACAAACTAGGCTCCCCATAAAGAGGAAAGCACCCCCTAGTGCTGCTCCCACTGCTCGCCTAGTTGTCTCACCACATCACACACATCACCTGAAGCACTGGACTCTCCCCACTTAGGGGACATGTCTCTGGAGGCTCTTCTGCATCCCACGCCCTTTCAGCCCTGAGGGCTGCATGATCCCCTCCTACACACAGCAGGTGCCAGGGGGGCAGAGGTCACAGGACAGACCCTGTCATGAGCTGGTCTTAGTCTGGCTGCTGCTGTGTGGGTGTGGTAGATCCCCTGTGGGGTCCCTCGTCTCCTTTCCTGGTCCATTGACAAGATAATTTGGGATGAGCTGTGCCCGGTGCAGAGTCTCATCCACGACAGTGACGGTGGAGGCAGATGCCAGGAGTCATCATGGGAACAGGGACCTCTGTCTGTGAATCTGATGCCTCAAGAGGGGCCTCTCCCTTCCCCATGAGGGGCCTGCCCCACATGCTGTGTCAGGTCATGATCCCATTTTAATTTGTCCCCTCTGTTGTTGCTCTGAAGGAAGGGTGCTGTTCCTACCAGGCCCTCCAGGCAGGATTCCTGAGTACAAAACTTCTGGTATTTTGACAAGTCTCCTCCCTCGTCTGCCTGGACCCGCCCCCACATCCATGTCATTTCTGAGTTGACCCTAGTCAGAGGAACTTCCCTTCCAGGAATTTGGACATGGAGCTGCAAAGCAACTAGCAGGGATTTTGTGACTGACTGTCGTGAGTGGAGGAAGTGCAGAAGTCCAGGCGAAGGTTTGCTCTGGGGTGGACTGTGATTTCTCTGTGTGTGTGTGTGGGGGGGTGGGTGGTGGATGGCAATAAGGGGCACACCCAACTGTGAAAATAATCAGGACTTTGCTTTCTATCTCTCTCCCTCTGTTTTCTCTTTGGAGACTCCATGCCACATCAGAGATCAGGGTGTGACTGAGCGAAGGGCACTTGGGATGCAGAGGAAGGACATTCCCAGGAGCACAACCCCAGGCAGAAGGAAGGCTGGTGCAGCCCCTGGGAGAAATCACCTCCATGGCAGAGCAGTCTGCAGAGACGTGCCCTGGTTCCGAGGGCTAGTCCTGAAAATAGGGGGAAATAATCTCTCCAGTTCCTTGTGTTGTATCTGCTTTTAGTCCAGGCCCTGTGAGTGCAAAGGAAAGGTCTCTACTTCCTCCCTCAGCACCTCCCCACACACTCCCAGCAAGGGGAGGGCAGGAGGGCTGGGAGCCTGGGCAGCTGCAGCTGTGGGGAAGGGCAGACCCTCCGCTCCGGTCCCTGCTCCTCTGTCTCCAGCTCTCAGTCCTCACTGGTGGACACTGGGGGGTCCAGGACAGGAGCTCACAATGGACAGGCCTTGCCCTCTGCTTCCTGCCTCCCCACATCCTGGTTCTGCAAATTCCCTCTGCCTCAGGCACCCTGACCTTGTCCTGGGAGACTTGTCCTCCCCTGGAGGGAGACAGTCACCTCCCTTGTGCCCAGGGCCTCTGCTCCCAGCACCAACTCCTTCTCTACCACTCTCTCCAGCTCTCCTGCCTCAGTTTGGGCTCCAAGGAAACTGGACTAATCATTTTCTTTGAGCTTTGTGGGGTCCATAGAACCAGACATGGGGGTGTGAGGAGAGTCAAGTGTCCCTGACCCCATGCACTCTGCTCCCAAACCATTCCCCTCTGTTACTACCAGGACAAAGAAGTAACTCAGAACTTGGGGCTGACTCCTCTGAAGTTCATTTGATGCAGAGAGACTATCTCTCTCCCTCCCTGACTTCTCTTGTCTCCTACAACTTTTGCTAGCAAACCTGTCTGCTTCTCTATCTCTCCTAGTACCTGGTAAGAACACTTTCTGTCATAAGAGAATGTTATTTCCTTGGATATTCTGGGACCTTTGGCAGGTATGAAGCATTGAATTATGGCTGGTGGGACTCCAACTCTGAATTTAAATGTTATTATTGAATTTTAATCTAATCTGAATGGGGCATACATGACAGGGATCATGCTATTCTAGTACACAAGGATGTGTGAGGCATCTTTCAAATTATAATCCATTATGTCTCCAGAGAGGACTTCAACACCTGTGCAGGCTCAGAGACTCAGGTGAGGATTCTGTCCTTCACTCTGGAAATTCCATATCTGCCTACAGATACTCAGTAGAACATTCAGGAAGAGCCATGGCCTCAGTCCCAGTGATTGGGAAGAGGAGGGAGGAAGCCACGTGCTCCGTGTGCCTGCAGCTTATGACAGAGCCTGTGAGTGTCAACTGTACTGACAGCTTCTGCCGCAGGTGCATAACCGGCTACTTATTGTTTATTGTGATGATGCGTCCCTGTCCCTTGTGTGGAACATCATTTCAAAGGGAGAGTGTCCGCCCAACAGGACACTGGATAACCTCATTGAGAGCATCAAAGAGCTGGAGGGAGAGAAGCTGTGTGAGGAACATGAGGAGAAGCTCCACCTATTCTGAGAGGACAATGGGCAGCTCATCTACTGGCGCCATGAGTGCTCCCCACAGCACAGAGGACACACCACAGCTCTAGCGGGGGACGTATGTCTGGGTTACAAGGTGAGTGAGTGGCCATACCTTTCAGCAAGTACCTCCTCTTATGTTGCACATGTTGATTGAAATTAGTCTGTACACCAAGATTGTGACCCTAAAAACTTTTTTTCCATCACGTTATTTTCTAAATAATAATTTATTATGATCCCAGTGAGTCAGGTCCTGATGATCTATGCCAAACTTCAGGGTTGGTCAGAACCCATTCCTGTAAGAACATCCTGTTATAAAGTTCTCCTGGACAATAGATTGTGCTCTTTGCCACAACTGCCTTGTTCATAGCCTCACCTCAAATATATAATTGGAGACACCACTATGTGCAGAGCACAGGAAATCATCTGAAATCCCAGAGGTCAGGACTACTAACTGTTAGATAGCCTCCAATCTACAGGAGTAAGAAAAGGAACACAGGATGACTCATGTCCCTTGGTGTGGGTGGTGAGGGAGAGCACAAAGAGGCATGAATGGGGGATACTACCCAGAAGTGAGTACTGACAGGAATATATAAATAACTGTGTGTGGAAAAAAACAGGATTCCCCTCAGACAGACCACCTGTCACAGCAGCTTGCCTGACATTCTAGTACCTTGTCAGGGGTAAGGGATGGGAAAGGCAGGTAAGGGCATGAGATAGGAAGTCAAGGAAAGAACTTGAGTCTCACTTGGGGTCTACTGGTCCACAGTTGGGATTTACTTATGGAGAGAAAGATCAGGCTGACATTTAAAAGAACATTCTGCATGCACTAAATAAACATCAAGGAGTAAAATAATCAGTTAGTCCTCTAAGAAAAGGGGATGGAAACATGTTTTAGCAAGGATAAAGAAGGAGAGTTGAAGGATTTAGAAAGAATTGGTGAGTGATGAAGCCCTGAGAGAGGTTCAGGCACCTCCTAAGTTTCTCACTCAGTGGCTCTGAGTAAGGCTGCCCTTTGCTGTGAGGAATGAAAAAGTGGGAATCATTCCTCCTCTGCCCTGTTGACATTTGAAGGAAACATCCCCAGTGTGGGGCTCTGTGTCCCCTCATCCCTGAGGTGCCTGTGTCTTGTGTGAAGGTTCTGTATCCTGTGTCAGGGTGTGTCAGTCCTGAGCACCATCAGAGCACTCACCTCCCCCTGTAACCCCATGAGTAGATCATCACTGTAATGGGGCAGATCCCATAACTTTCCCACCAAGTAGTTAAAAAATAAAGCAACACAACTCAGGACTCAGACTGTGGTGGTCAAAATTTAGTAAGAGTTTCACATGAAGCACTGGTCTCTCCCCTCATTGGGGACATGTCTCTGAAGGCTCTATTGTATCCCCACCACTGTCAGCCCTGAGCTCTGCTTGATACCCTCCTTCACACAGCAGGTGCCAGGGGGCAGAGGTCACAGGACAGACCCTGTCATGAGCTTGTCTTTGTCTGGCTGCTGCTGTGTGGGGGTGGATCATCCCTGTGGGGTCCCTCATCTCCGTTCCTGGACCATTGACAAGACATCTTGGGATGAGCCCGGTGTAGAGTCTCATCCATGACAGTGACGGTGGAGGGAGAGGAAGGGAGTCATCATGGGATCAGGGACCCAGGAGTGCAACTTCCTCTGTCTATGAGCTGGATGCCTCAGGAAGGGTGTCCTGTCCCCGTGAGGGGTCTGCTCCCCTGACTGTCCCAGGTCATGATGAGATTTTAAATAGTCCCCCTCTTGTTGCTCTGAGAGAAGTGCACTGTTCCTACCAAGCACCTCCCTGTCAGGATATCTGAATGTGAAACCTTTGGAATATTGACACGTTTCCTCCTCATCTACCTGGACCTGCCCCACATCAGTTTCATTTCTGAGTTGACTCTAGTCAGAGGAGCTTCCCATCCTGGAATCCAGAAGTGGAGCTGTAGAGCAACTAGCAGCGATTTTGTGACTGACTGTCCTGTGAGGAGTGAAAAAGTCCAGGCCAAGGTTTGCTTTGGGGTTGACTGTCATGTCTGTGTGTATGGTGGGAGCAATAAGAGGAGCTCAGCCAAGTCAAATTGGTCGGGACTTGCTTTCTAGCTCTCTCTCCCTCTGCTTTCTCTTTCAAGACTCCATTTCACGACTCAGATCAGGGTGGGAGGTGAGTGAAGAGCAGGCACTTGGGGATCAGAGGAAGGGCATCCCCAAGAGCACAACCCCAGGCATAAGGAAGGCTGGTGCAGCCCCTGGGAGAAATCCCCTCCGTGGGAGAACAGTCTGCAGAGACTTTCTCTGGCTCCGAGGGCTAGTCCTGAAAATAGGGGGAAATAATCCATCCAGTTCCTTGTGTTGGATCTGCCTTTAGTCCAGGCCCTGTGAGTGCAGAGGAAAGGTCTCTACTTCCTCCCTCAGCACCTCCCCACACACTCCCAGCAAGGGGAGGGCAGCAGGGCTGGGAGCCTGAGCAGCTGCAGCTGTGGGAAGGGCAGACCCTCTGCTCTGGTCCCTGCTCCTCTGTCTCAAGTCCTCAGTGGTGGACACTGAGGGGTCCAGGACAAGGACCCACAAGGGATAGGCCTTGCCCTCTGCTTCCTGCCTCCCCACATCCTGTTTCTGCAAATTCCCTCTGCTTCAGGCACCCTGACCTTGTCCTGGGAGACCTGTCCTCCCCTGGAGGGAGACAGTCACCTCCCTTGTGCCCAGGGCCTCTGCTCCCAGCACCAACACCTTCTCTGCCACTCTCTCCAGCTCTCCTGCCTCAGTGTGGGCTCTATGGGAACGTTAATAACCTAGAGCCCCTTTTACTTTGTGGGGTCCAGAGAACCCCACATGTGGGTGTGAGCAGAGTCAAGGGTGATTGGACCCTTGGACTCTGCTCCCCAACCATTCACCTCAGTGTTGCTAGCAGGACAAGGAAGTAAATCAGGGCCGACTCCTCCCGAAGCTCATCAGACATGGAGAGAGTTTCACTCTCCCTCCCAGAGTTCTCTTCTCTCCTGCGACTTTTGGGAGCCCCCTCTTTCCTTCTCTAGCTCTGTTAGTACCCGAGCACTGCCACTGTCTCCCATGATGAATATTCTCTACTTGGATATCCTGGGACCATTCTCAGATGTGAAGCATTTAATTATGGCTGGTGAGACTGAAACAGTGGATTTAAATGTGACTGAATTTTAATCTAAACTGAAGTGGGCAAATATGACTGGGATCACCCTATTCTGCCACAGAGGAACAGGCGAGGCATCTTTCAAATTGCATCCATTTCTCTCTCCAGAGAGAAGACTTCAACACCTCTGCAGGCTCAGAGTTTCAGGTGAGGCTTCTGTCCTTCACGCTGGAGAATCCTGTCAACTTCATCTCTGCCTCTAACCTGATATTGGAGCTTTTCAGGAAGGGCCATGGCCTCAGCCACAGCTACCAAGATGAGGGAGGAAGCCACGTGCTCCATCTGCTTGGAGCTGATGACAGAGCCCGTGAGCATCCACTGTGGGCACAGCTTCTGCCGCCAGTGCATAGAGGGCATCCTTGAGAACCCACAAGGGACGTCATCCCTGAAGGATCCCCAGTGTCCCCTGTGCCGGGCACCATTTCAAAGGGAGAGTCTCCGATCCATCAAGCAACTGGAAAACCTCATTCAGACTGTAAAGGAGATAGACCGTGAGAGGCTGTGTGAGGAACACAGGGAGCGGCTCCACCTGTTCTGTGAGGACGACGGGCAGCCCATCTGCTTGCTCTGTGAGCGCTCCGCCCAGCACAGAGGACACCGCACGGCTCTAGTGGAGGACGTGTATCCAGGCTACAAGGTGAGTAGCCAGAGTCTCTAGCAAGGACTGCCTCTCAGGTTGCACATTTTCACTCCAATCAGTTGCAGTGAAAACCACTATCCTGACCATAAAATAAATTTGTACCACAGAGAAATGGATTGCAATAACTGAAATAGTTATTACACATGCATGTTGAATTTATTACATGTCCACCCTGTGTCCATTTGACCTTCAAGGTTGAGCAGAATCCTCTCCTGTAAGAACTTCCTGGAATGAACTTCTTCTGGACAACAGATTTTGCTCTTTGCCACACCGGCCTCGTTCATGGCCTCACCTCGCATATTTAATTGGAGACACCACAGCTTGCAAGAGCACAGGGAAGAATCTGAAACCTCAGGAGTCAGAACCACGGCCTTTTAGATAGTCACAGTATAAGGAGTGAGGAAGGAACACAGGACACCTGACTTCTCTTTGTGTGGGTAGCCAGGGGGGCACAAAGGGGTGGGAATGAGTGTAGGGGGAGACTGCCCAGAAGTGAGCCCAGAAGGAGAAATAAAAAATAGCCGTGTGTGGAGAAGAGTGAGGATTCCAGCTCAGGGGGACCCGTGTCACGAGAACTGACCTGACTGTCTAGTACCTGGTCAGGGGGTGTGTGATGGCAAAGGCAGGTGAGGCCGTGAGAATGGAAATTAAGAAGGAACCTTGGTATTTCTCAGAGTCTAAGTCCTGGTCCAAAGTTGGGATTTTATTTGTGGAGGGAAAGATTAGGTTCACATTTAAAAGAACATTCTACGTGCAAAAAATAAACATCAAGGAGTAAAATCAAAGTTAGTCCTCTAAGAAAAGGGGATGGAAACACATTTTACCAAGGATTAAGAAGGACAGTTAAAGGATTTAGAAAGAATTGGTGAGTGATGAAGCCTTGAGAGGTTCAGGCACTTCCCAGTTTTCTCACACAATAGCTGCTAAAGTGAGGCTCCCTGTGCTGTGCAGGAATGAGGAAGCGGGATTCCTTTCTCCTCTACCCTGTTGATTTGAAGGAAACATCCCCAGTGTGGGGCTCTGTGTCCCCTCATCCTTGAGGTGCCTGTGTCTTGTGTGAAGATTCTGGATCCTGTGTCAGGGCGTGTCAGTCCTGAGCACCATCAGCGCACTCACCTCCCCCGGTAACCCCATAGGCAGCTCATCACTGTAATGGGGCAGATCCCATAACTTGCCCACCAAGTAGGTAAAAAAAAGCAACACAAGGTGATGGACGTGGCCTCAGGAGTCTGACTGCGGAGGTCAAAATATCATGAGTTTCAGTTCTTACTAGATGGAAGCTGTGATTGACTTAGTTATTGCCTTCATGACCTGTTTTCCCCATCTCTTAATAGAGGCTGAAAATGTGAGAAACTGTGTGACAAGTAATCCTAGAAATAGGTATGGAAACTAATCACTCTAATTGACATTATGAGAATTCTTCAGGTGACAGCAGAGCTCTCCCTCACCCCCCAAATGAACTGGTTCTGTAACTTCAGCTGCCATCCTGGGCTCTCCTACCTGACTCACCTAACATGTAAAAAGTTCCACGTGTTTCAAACATTCTGTATTATGATTGGTCCAGCACATTATTTTATAAAATGTACTTTCAGATGATTATAATCTTGTACCATATGCAGCATGTCCCTGGCAGACTGCAAAATGCAAATAGCTTAGTCTATGGTCCACAGATGAGCTGGGAATCACAGATCACCTACAGCACAGAAACATGTTACAATCCTGCCACTGCCCAGGGCCACTGAGGGCATGAGTTACCTTAATGCCCTTATGTTTCTTCCTCTCAAAGCCAAAGGACTCAAAAATATATTCAATGTTATCGTACATCTTGGAGGCTGGGATTCTTTAGGTGCCAAATGAGGGTTGTGTAATGGACAAGCCATAACTCACCCAATTTTTCCTTCAGGAAAAGCTCCAGGAGATTGTGACAAAACTGAAGCAAGAGCAAGACCTTTGTAAGAGATTAAAGTTGGACAAGAAAGATGAAATAACACAATGGGAGGTAATAATTTGATTTTCTTTATCTCAAACTATTTTCCAGTCTAGAATACAGGCATAAGGAGATTGGGAATAGTATTTTTTGATGATTTATTCTCATTAAATCAGACCAAACTGTAGAAACCCAAAGAATATGCCTTTTTATTTAATATTTGCCATTAGTTGCCTGCATCTTGGAGAATTTTCCTCTGCTTTCTGTTTCTATGAATAGTAATTGGCTAGGTGTCCTAATACCTCAGTCAGGAGAATCAAAAATGTTGTGCTCCAGGGCCTCCCCTGGTGGCGCAGCTGCTGAGTGCTGGGCTGCAAAGCTGCCCACAGCATCTGCAGCGCTGGTTCGATCCCCGGCCACCAGCAAGGGTCCCACATGGCAAGACAGACCTCTCCTGCCACGCCCGCTGCTCCCCTCAGCAGTGTATTTCGTCAGTCTGCCTGTTCTGTTCCCCCCTCTGGCTCTGGTGAATTCTCTCATCCTCCCGCTCTGGCTCTGGTGAATTCTCTCATCCTCCTGCGCTTCTGACTGTACCCAGTGCTTGTATAAATAAATGAATAAGTCTTTAAAAAAAGAAAAATGTTGTGCTCCTTACTTTTCAAGTTTTCAATGACTGAAATTGCCTCCTGTCTGAAGATCATGAACTCACCTGGGCCCATTTACCTCAGTACAGGGTCTGACCCTCTACTTCCTGCTTCCAATATCAACTTTAGTGAATACAAATAAGAGGACCAGTGCAGGAGACAATCCCATAACTCAAGCTTGTGAGACTGTTGATAAGGCTAGACCTTTGCAAGAACTTACACACTTGCACTGCAGACTGTGGGTCTCTGAGACAGTGTCCGAGGCTGACCAGCCCCTGCAGGATCAGAGACACATTCTTTTATGGAAATATGGATGTAATCCATCCCTTAGTAATCAAATTTATGAGTCATTTTCTTCTTTCAGGGTTTCATCCCATATTTGTCGTATTCTTTGTATGTGAAATTAAAACTCCTCCTATCTTCATGTAAAAATCCTCATAAGTTTGGAGGGTCTTGCTAGGAACTGGCAAGTGGAGATCCCTGTCACTGTAGGCATTGCAACTGCCTCTGTCTCCTCCCTTCTGGCATCTGGGGTAGTGGGGAGAACTTCTATTGCTACACACCATATAGGAAACCATGTCAGTGCCATAGCATCTACACACCACAGTCACTGAAGCACTGTGTGACAGAGAAAGCATCCATGGAAATTACACTCTGTCCTCTCCAAAGAAAAACGAGTCTCCCAGTGTATTTCTTAGTCTCATCCATAAGGATGATAACTGAGTCCTGGCTTAAGGCAATAATATTTCTGGTAACTATCCAGACTCCCCCCTATTGAGAATCATAGATTCCTACCAGTCTGATGTCTTCAATTCAGAATCATTTATATTCATTACAGGCCTTTATTTAAAGAAATCCCCCACCAATACACACATAGGTAGCTTCTTACATCCACTCTAACTCTTGGTATTATCTTACAAATGATAAGTTCTTTGATCTTGGCAAATTTCATGATTCTGCAAATCCTACCCTCTCCTTCTTTTATCTCTTGGATGAGATGAAGGAAAGTGAGCAGGTGCCAACAGAGCTAGGACCAGCTTTTCCACATCTGAGTGTCTGGCTCTTGGGCTTGACTCTGCAGAGGGAGCTGAACACTTTTTGAGCTCCAGTGCACATGGGAAAATGACCCACAGAAGCTCAGCAAAATTTTCTGGGGTGTTTGTGCTAAATACAAATTACCTGACATTGCCATTTTACTCATTTCTAACTGAACAGCCCAGTGCATTGTGTTCAGTTGTTTGCAGCCATTGCCACTCTCCATCTGCAGAACTTCTTCAGCATTCAAACCAGAAACTCTATGTCCATTAACAATATTCCATTGCTCCCTCCTCCCAGCTCCTGGCAGCCACCATTCTACTTTTGTTTCTCAATTTGACTAGGGACCTCATATGAGAAGACTCACATGGTCTTTAGTTTTTGGTCTTTGCCTCATGTCCTTCTCCATGAATCTTCATGATACCTCCAGTTGGGCACATGTCACAGTTTGCTTTCCTCCTGTGGGTGAGCAGATTTGCACTGTGTCTCGGTCCCACCTGTGTTTACTGACTCACCATAAAGATACATTGGATTGTTTCCCCTTTTCTGCCTACTTTCTTGATTCTAGGAGAACATAGAGCTTCGGAGACAAGAAATCCAGTCTGGGTTTAGGAATCTCCACAACTTCCTCGATAAGGAGGAGAGGGCTTATCTATGGAGACTGGATAAAGAGAAAGAGGAGGTGCTGGGGAGACTGCAGCAAGGTGAAGCTAGTCTGGAAAAACAGAGCTCTGAACTTGAGAGCCTCACCCTGGAATTAGAGAAGAAATGTCAAGAATCAGCCCAGAATTTGCTGCAGGTAAGAGAGGCTGAGAACTTCTAGGAAAGAAAGGAGGTTTCATCTGTTCCAGACTATTAAGTAGAGAATGATGAGGGAGCCTGGGATGATTTCTGAGACCTGTCTACTTCACTTAATGTGACACTGAAATTAAAGAAACATTCTTTAAAATATATATCCATGTCCGTTGGAGGCCTTGCAGGTCCAGGGGGTCAGCATATGAATAAAAAATTTAAACTTTCTCTGAGTAGATGTGGAGGTTTCCTGTTTTTATGGACCTGCAGCAGACCTTCCTGCCATTTATTTGCCCTGGTCAACTGTTAATGGAACCCTTTCTAACTATCTCTTGAATATAACGGGGCAGCCGAAAAATGATAACCTTCTCCTGATTCACTTATTGTCTTGGGCCATAAGCTCTTATGGGACCTGCTTTCAGCTGCCTGAAGCTTCCAGCCAGTGAACATAAATGCTTGGACTCCAGTTGCTACTGCAGGACTGGTAGTTACACTGTGTGGGTGAGGATGTAGCATGACTGCGCCCTCAGCAGGTGACACCGGCTGCCTCTGCCTCAATGGCCCAGAGCCAGGGCCTGGGCATGGATTCCCACTGAGGACCTTTCATCAGTGATCTCTGATATGGGCTCCTCAGAAAGAAATTAGGTCACTTATAGCAAAAGGTATATGATCAAGTCCCTGAGGTCACAGGCTAATGTGAATGCAGACTCCATGACTCCCCACAAGCCTGAGCAAGTGCGATCACACACTTACACACTGGCAGGGACTATCCTAGGAGACTCGGATGGAAATCTTTCTACCTGGATATGTGTGGGTGTGTCAGCATGTGAACAAGAGTGTCAAGTGAACCATGTGTGAACTATGTGTCAAGTGACATAACATTCTGATTTTCCCACACTCACCTTCTATGTTTGTTTTCACTGTAGGATGTGAAAGACACATTGAAAAGGTAAGTCTGTCTGAACACATAGTTAAGGGGAAGTGAGGATGGGTTGGGTCCAGAGCTGAATGGAACATCCACTGCAGAAGGTCTGTTGTCTGTTTATTCTAGGCATTCAGATGTGAAGCTGGAAATACCAGAGAACCTCTCTCTGGACCCTCAAACTGTGTGCAATGTTTCTGAGCTTTACTGTGATGTGAGGAAAATATTAAAGAGCTACCAAGGTATGTGAAGGAAATAACTGTCTTAATCCTTCACAGGAAAGGCTCCTTAAATGGTAGCGCAGCTTCCTACCTGTCCTGCTCAGACTCGTAGGCAGAGAGGTTGCTGAGATTTTTTCATTGGGTCCGGAACACGCTCCCTTGGGTGTAGACAAGGAAGTGGCAAACTGTTATCTCTTCAGACCCGTCAAATTCCTCCTCTCCCACTGATTTGCTGTACCAACCAGGCCACCCACTACCTCATTTTCCCATTCTGAAGAATACAAATATGAACAGATCTTAATTCAGTGAGTTTTCATGATAATTAAATGCAACAGTAAGTGCACATCCTCATCATGATGTTTACTGTTAACATTTCATTAAATATTCAGTGAAATTTAAGAAAGATAGATCAGTATTCAGGACTAAGGAGAAAATGGATTATGATGTCATACTTGAATCTTAATGAAAGCCAGTATTACCAATTCTAAAACCTTGGTTCTATTGAGTTCTTGCCATGTTCCACATGTCCACTAATAGAAAATTCAAAATAAATTGTTTTAATAATTCCTTTGGCCGGAAAATCTGAATCAAGCTGAAATGATTCTCTATGGCTACAAGAATATTCAGTCACTTAAAACAACACACACATTATCTCACAGGTTTGTGGTTCAGATATGTGTGGCTCACATCTGCTAGGACTTATGCTCAGAGCCTTACAGAGTGCAATGAATGTGTTGGCTGGGCTGTGCTCCCATCTGGAGGCTAGACTGGGGAATAATCCACTTCCAAGCTGCCTCTGATAGTGGGCAGAATTCATGTCTTATGATTATACAACTTATGACCCTGTCCTCCTTCTGACTATGAAAGAGATGCTGTCCTGATCTAGAACACTGTCAACTCTAGAAGACACCACCTAGTGATTTCATGGCAAGGCCACTATGTCTTCAAATAAGCTCAAGGATATGACTTCCACGTATTGGTCACTTACCAAATACTGGGAAATTCTCCAAGCACTAGGCATCCATTAGCTCCCTTAATTCTCCCCACCATTACTGTTCAGGTATGATGATTTCCTGCTGTAGTATGCAGTCTCAGAAAGTGACTCACAGAGTTGAAAGAACTAGGTTACACTTGAATCCAGGATGGTTTTATTTGAAGTGTTCTGTATTCTCAGCAAACAAAATGTCTTTCTCTCTTATCAGTCAGCGTGACTCTGGATCCAGACACAGCTCATCAAAAACTAATTCTGTCTGAGGATCGGAGACACGTGACGCGTGGCCAAGCCCAGAAGAAGCCTTTCTGTTTGAAAAGATTCATTTCCTTACCCTGTGTCCTGGGCTGTGAGGGCTTCACCTCAGGAAGACATTACTTTGAAGTGGATGTGGGAGAAGGATCTGGATGGGACTTAGGAGTTTGTCTGGAAAATGTGCACAGGTACAGGGACATGACCCCAGAGCCTCAGTCTGGCTTCTGGGCCATCAGACTCTGCCAGGAGAATGGCTACATGGCCCTTACCTCTCCCCCAACATCCCTTCCATTGAAGGAGCGGCCCCTGCTGGTGGGAGTTTTTCTGGACTGTGAGGCTGGACACGTGTCCTTTTACAACATGAACACTGGCTCCCACATCTTCACCTTCCCAAGGGCCTCCTTCTCTGTTCCTCTTCGGCCTTATTTCCAGGTTAATCATTCTTCTTCTTTATTCCTCCCTCCACCATTGGAGTCATTTTAAGAAGAGACTCTTTTGTTAAACCATTATAGAAATATAATGTGAGTTCTATTGGCAAAGAAATTTGGTCTGTTTTCCTTGCTGCTCTATCCCCTAACCTGGAATGGTGCTGAGTTCTCTGTGGACACTCAATGAGGGTGCAATGAATGAGTGGACACAGCCACTGTACAGACACCACAGAAGATCAGCCTGACCTGCGGGGAAGCAAGAGCACAGCAGTGATCATGCATCACCCTCTCCAGTGCAGGGTTCAGATCTCTGATTTCCAAGGGTCCAGGTCTGACCAGCAGGGTGACCAGACATCTGAAGGGCTGAGTGCTCCCATTGTGTTTGATACCATCAGAGTAACCCATGGAGAGGAGGGGAATCTGCATTGTATCTGTCAGCTGCATAGAAGAGCAGGACTCTAAAGTAATATTTCTTTTCACCACTGACATGATGGTCACATTAACTGAGAGAATTATTATTATGAAGCAAATTTACTTGTAGTAGAACAGAAATTTTATTGAAGAGATTATTTAGTCAAAGTGAGCACTGGGCTCAGGAGACCAGCCTCAGATTTCTTTGAGTGACTGACTAGTCACTCACCTGAAGTTTTGGGCCCCGGTTCATGCATGGAAATTATATGCACAGAAAGGGAACATACTGTTTTTTCTTACTAAAGCAGAAAAGACATCTACTGAATTTCCAGCAATGGTATTCACTAAAGGAGGTTGGTTCCTGTCAACCTCAGTTAACTGAGAAAGGAGAAATACCGTTCCCACTTCACAACAACCACTTTATTCCACACAGCTCGTGGAGCAGCAGTGCTGTGTGTTTGGGAAGATGAGAGGACACAGGTTACTGAATATCTCATTCTCCCCCTGAGTATCTCGGTCCTCCCCTTGTTTGCCAAAGAGGAAGGATAGAAGTGAATTACAAGAGACACATCTAGACCCTGAGGCAGCACTACAGGCATCCACATAACGAGCAGGTAACACTAGCCCTTGTCTTTCATCACTTGCCCCATATCTTTGCCTTCCCATCATTCCCCACCTAGAAATTCATCTCTCTTTACATGTCACTTCTCTAAGCATCTACTGCCCATTAGTTAGCTTCTCCATGAGCTTCAGTTCTAAACACCACCTGTGCTCCTAGTCTCTGAGTTCCTGTGAGTAATAGGGGTGCACGTGCGTCCAGGAAAACTTCCTGCTTCTCCTTCCTCTTCCGCTGCTACCCCAGTCACACCACGTCTCTTCACTCTGCTCTCCTGATGTGCGAGTTTTCTCCATCGACCTGAGTGTCTTACAGTCCAATTCAAATATGATATAATGGAGTTCCAACAGGTCCTCCTACCCCCAGGTTATGGGCTCAGTGCCACACAGTCTCAACCCCACCCCCAACCTCACACCTGTCACAAGCCCACATTGTCACCTGTGCTTCTGATGAACTGGCTATGAATCAAAGATGCCTTTGACTTCCTCTTCCGGTTCCATCATTTGCTGGAAAAGTTCACAGAACTGAAGGAGATACTGGGTTGCTGGAAAAGTCATGACGCATTTTTGCAGCAGATGGCCCTAGAAAATATGTCATGACTTTTCCGACAGGCCAGTACTTTCCTAACTAGCTTACTGTTCCAGGCGGTGGTGACTATGGGAGCACTCTCTTGTTCAGATTCTGAGAAGATTCATCAGAGCTCCTGGGACTGTGAGACGGGCCTCCCTTTCCCCCTTGAAGCTTTTCCCCACACCCAGGTGCCAGGTCTGTCAGAGTCTTAATTCCATCGTTACTCGCTCTCTCTTCTTTACCCCCACAAGAGGCTCCACACCTAAGATTCAGGAGAACTGATTCTCACATCCACCATTCCTAGCCTAGACTAGACCCTCAGGCCCCTGGCATCACCAACCTGAAGAGGAGTCTGTGTGCTGGTTTTCTGGGACTTCCAAGGTGGGAAGGAATTATCAGACCCTGGAATGGGACGTGCAGAAAACACTGCAGGTCCTTCTCCCAAGATAGTCCCTTCACCAGGAACAAAGAGACGAAGAGATGACTGTTCAGGTAAACATGTGGCGTGTTGGTGAGCATGTGGTTAAGGGAATATGCTAAAGTCTTTGAGTTTGTCCTGAGTTTCTTATGACAAGGACACTGAGCCAATGTGTCCAATTCTCCGAAGCGGGTGTCGCCTCGTGACTCCAGTCCCCAGGCAGGGGCTCGAGGCTGCAGACTGCTCCTTCCCGCTGACTTGTATCTCAGCTGCCCTCCCACTTTGTCTCTGCCCTCCCAGACCTGGACTCTGAGCATGATGGAAATGTGTGGGGTTGGATGTTTTTAGCGAGATGCACATGCTAGTTCTGATGAAGACACTACATGGAGATTAAAATAGTTTTCCACCTTCCAACGCAGAGCCTGACTTATATCCAATTTCTGATTTTACTTCTAAGAGGACAAGGGACACCACCCATCTGGGCCTCAGTTTGCTAAAGTGTGATATTGGGGCTGTGTTCTCAGGCGGTTGTGAGAAGTGCTCAGTCACAAAGCTCGAGTCATAAAACAAGACATGGGGCTCTGCAAGGGGTTAATTCTTATAAAGACTAAAAAGCACGTCCACTTGTGTCAACTGTTAAGGAGGAATTCTTGGGCCACTATTATTTAATGTCTGTGAAAATCCCAGGTAATTTGCTCCGTTTTTTCAGCCTCTATTTCTCCAGAAAAAATGGAACTTCAGTTCAGAAATGACAGGGAAAAGCATTCCTTACTGGGTTGGACTGAGTCCAGATTGGAGGGTCTGGACTCTTGATGTCTACACTTATCATCTGGGAAGCTGTCTGATAACACAGTGACACTCAGCCTGGGCCAAACATATTAAAAATAATGTGATGAGGCACCAGGCAGAGAACTGCCATCCAGTGGTGCTTCCACAGGGACATCTGAGAGTCTCTTTTCTCCTGAAGAGTGACCACGGTCACATCTTTCTCTTTATCCAGGACCACATGAGCATCCCAGAGAGTTGTAGGGATGACCTGAGTACACAACTTTCACTGAGCACCCCCTTCACTCCTGTGCTGGGTCTTAGAGCATTCAGTGTTCCACCCCTACTCTGGCCTCTCCCCTGTACCCCTTGTGGTGAGGAGGTGCCTGTACCACGAATGTGGGAGGGTGGCATGAGATGTTGGACTGTTGTGCATCTGTGGGGAGCCCCTCTTCCATATCCAGGATCTCTTGGTCCCGGGATGAAGTCCAGCTTCCATGAGATCCATGAACTGGCAAGGGCTGTTACCTATGAGGATGCAGGTGATTGAGGTTACGGACTGACCCTATTGTTTTCAGCAATGTAGTTCTAGAGAAAGACTAAAATTTCAAAAGGACACGGTCACAAATTTGTCTATCTCTGATAAAGATGCTTGGCTTATTTGCTCATCTCTAAGATCAATTATTAATCAGATGCACACAGATGAGAAGCAAGGACACAGGGACAGGGGCTGATAGAAACAGGCCCAGTGTCCTTTCACCTGACTGGTATTCACCCTTCTTCACTAGAGCCACTGAGAATAGCACGCTGAGGACTGAGCCTGCAGGGTGTTCAACGATGCTTTCTCCATCCTGCTAAATGAGAGGTCTCTTGAGAAAGGGGCTGATCCTGTGGAATTTGGTCACAAAAATGGAGACTCCTTTCTGGCTTGTCGGGAGAATGAAGAGGTGAAGGGAAAGAAGTGAATCCCTTGGTAAGATAGGAGGCAGGTCTTCCCTGAAAAGAGAGGGGGACACAGAAGTTGGGGATCCTTGGAGCCAGCTGAGCCAGAGAATCCCCTGCCCCTCCAGCCTGCAGCTGTGGTCTGCGGTTACTGGGCTCTCCTGTGGAAGCCTTTTAATGGAAAACACAAAAGTAATGTAATGTAAATCTGCATGTTCAAACCCCAGAACAAAATTCTTATTTTGTTATATTTGGTTCAGATTTTTTTGATAAATAAAGTGGATGTTGGTAGGTTGATGTAGGGGTGAGAATATGGGTGGAGAAGGAGTTGGTTACAGGTGGTGAGGGATATTTCCTGAATGCGAGCCTGTATGAGTTTTAGGAGGCAAGCAGCAAAAAGAAAACATAAGGTTATCATTAGTATTGTCCCCAAGAGTGGGAGGAGCCATGAGATTGTGGTATTGGAGTTGGAGCCCCCTCTTTCCCGTTGTAGTCTTTGCGTAATTTGTTTAAGGCTTCCACATTTTGATCTACAATGCCTGATTCATTAATGCAGTAACACGCATTTGGGCAATATCCCGCACCACCTTTAACCAGCTCCCTCCCCACCCATATTCTTGCACCTACATAGACCTTTCAATTAGGATTCTCACATTCAATGTGGTCAAGCCCTTAAAACCATTTTTTTAAAAGATGTATTTATTCATTTTATATAAGAACCAGAGTACATGCTAGATGCATAGGAGGGTGAGAGGAATCATCAGAGACAGAGCAGGAAACAGAACAGGCAGACAATTAAATACATTGCTGAGGGAAGCAGCGGACGAGACAGGAGAGCTCTGCTGCCATCAGGTGGGACCCCATGCCAGCCGGCCGGGATCGAATCAGCACTGCAGAGGTTGTAGACATCTTCAAAGGGCGGCGCTCAACTGCCAATGCCACCAGGGGAGGCCCCCTTAAAACCATTTTCATCACAGTCTAGAATACTGATCTATCTTTCTTGCATTGCTGAGAGTTTAATGAAATGTTAATAAACATTAGGTTGTAGACACTCTTCTAAACACTACATATATCGATGATGTTAAATGTCATGATATGTGAGGGAAGTGACATCTTCTATACTGTAATTTTCAGATTGTGAGAATGAGCAGGTGATCAGCCTGGGAGAGGTGGAATTTGAAAAGCCTGAATTGTTCACCAGGAAGCTACATCCTGCCTACCCAGGAGGGAGAGAGTTCCAGCTCCACTAAGAACAGCTAAACAGCGTCTCTGTCTTTGAGTCTACCGAGGGACAGCTGCTCAGTTCATGACCACCAAAGGGGCATTTTACATGAAGCATAAAGGGAACTGTTGACTTCACACACCTTGGAAGCACCTTAACATTTACTTCACATAAAAGTAAAGCTCAGGAGCATGGCACACAGTTTGAGGCTCCAAAGAGAAGGTCTCTGGCAATTCCCACTTCACATCTGAATTCCTACAAGAAACAAGGGACATTCCATTCAGCTCTGGGTAGCCACACAACTGCCCAAATTCTCACACTCCCACATTTTACAGACTCACCTGTTTAATGTGTCTTTCACATGATACAGTGAAAACAAAGACAAATGTGAGTGTGGCAAAATCTGTATTTTATCTCAATTTACACAAGGGGTTACTTGCTTTGAACACTCCACCCCAGGAAGCAGAGTGACCCAGCCTGAGACACCCACACACACCCAGGTAGAACGATTCCCATCCCCATCCCCTAGGATAGTCCCTGCCAGTGTGTGTGAGTGTGTGATCGCACTTGCCCACGCTTGTGGGGAGCCCTGGAGTCTGTAATCACATTAGCCCATGACCTTAGGGAAGAGGCCAGGAGCAAGATTGTGTGACCTTCTGCTATTAATGATGCAATTTCCTTCTCGGGAGCCAGTATTAGCCCATATTACCTTTGTCACTTACGACAAAGGTCCTCAGTGGGGAATCAATGACCAGCCCCTGGCCACTGAAGCACAGGCAGCAGGTGTCACCTGCTGAGGGCGCTGTCACACTACATCCTCACCCTCACAGTACAACCACCAGTCCTGCAATAGCTACTGGAGTCCAGGCATTGACGTTCACCCTCTGGAAGCTCCAGGCAGCTGAAATGAGGTTCCCTAAGAGCACATGGACCAACACAGTTGATTCAGGAGAAGGTTATCATTCATTTTGGCTGCCCCACTCTATACCACCTGTCATTTTCAAGAGATGGTGAGAAGGTTCCATGAACAACTGACAAGGGTGAATAAATGGGATGAAGGTTATTCTGAGGTTTCATATGGCCAAGAAACACACATTTGACCCAGAGAAGCAGGTTTCTGATTCACATACTGCCACTGTGATACCTGCACAGGCCAGCAGCTGGCATTGATATGGATATTTTCTTTGGTTCCCAAAAGGGGAGGTTTATAATAAAAAGGGAGAGAAGAATAAAGGACACTGCATAGACAGAAATGGGCAAAAGAGCTTGCTAGAGACCCACTCCAACTAAATGTCATGTCAGGAGTCCCCAAGAGGAGAGGACGGTGTCGGCGAAAACTTGGGGGTGCTGAGAAGAAGTGGAGTGAGGTAGATGAGGTAGTGAGGAGACACTGACACTCTCTCTGGTGCAAATATCTCCTGCTGAGGGTTTCAGCAGGCACTTTATTTATACCTTAAGGCTAGCAGTAAGATTACATCAACATAAGCATCGAAGCAAAACAGAGACAATCACTACAGATTTTCTCATGAACATACAGAGACCCTCTTAATCTCATACTACATAAAGGCACTTCTTTAATCTGATTAAGAAAAACAACAGGGACAATTACTCTCCTCGGTACAACTCATTTTCTAGCATAATCAATTGTCTAAGACAGTACAATGTTCAGTAACAATCAATCATCCTGTCAAGCTTTCCTAATTTCGGAGTGGACATGAAAGTCCATTGTTATGCTTTATTACTAAAATCACCCCATTCCCTAGCAGTCAATTCATCTAGCCTATCTATCAATTACTTCAAAGTGATCTAAAGTAACTCATCAATACTGTTTAATTCTACAACAGTCTAACTTTTAACCAGAAATACCTAACCTCCACACAACCTACAAACTGTTAACCTTTCGCATACACCAGGAGATGTACTGTTGCCACAAATACATACCCCCCAGATAACGCTATGGTTTCCAAGCATAGTTGGTTCAGGGCAGCTTGTTCTCCCTAGTTCTCAGGGCCAGAACATTTCTATTCTAACTATATCTTTAACAATTTTTACTTCTTTTGTGATAGTTTATGCGTAAGAACAATAAGCCAATTGTCACCTGGGTCTGAATTAGGTTTTCACAAGCCAATTTATAACTAACTTACTTATGTATCAACCAAGAACAAACAGGAGAGCATTAGGAGGTATTGTCATGGAGACTCCCTAGTTCAGATTTTCTGGGAAGTGCAGGACTCCCCTCTTCTCGGGAGTCTCCCCTAATGCCCAGACCTTGTCAAGAGACAGCATGGGTAGCACAGCCTACAGCAATTCCCCCTTTTTTGTTTTTGGCCAACAAGAGCTGCTGCTGCTATAGTCTTAAACATTTATTTCTTTAAATACTGACTAAGGCAGAGAGGACTCACCAAACTTCTCAGGCTCCCTCAACATTCTCCTCTCAAGAGATCAAAAACCAATACCTTTCTTTCCTCCAAGTTCATAGCCTCCCTCATCTGCATCAAATTCTGGGCAGAACCCTCACATTTCTTCCCTAGTTCCAGGAGGAGGCGCTCCAGTTCACGGCTCTGATAGTCCAGACTGGCTTCACTGTCCTGCAGTCTCCCCAGCAGCTGCTCTTTCTCTTTCTCCAGTCTCCATAGATAAGCCCTCTCCTCTTCAACGAGGAAGTTGCAGAGATTCCTAAACTCAGACTGGATTTCTTGTCTCCAAAGATCTATGTTCTCCTAGAACCAAGAAAGTAGGCAGAAAAGGGGGAAACAAACAAAACCTACTTCTATGGTGAGTCAGTAAACACAGGTGGGACTGAGACACAGTGCAAATATGCTCACCCACAGGAGGAAAGCAAACTGTGACACATGCCCAAGTGGACATACACTGAAGATTCATGCACAAGGACATAAGCCAAAGAGCAAAAGAGAAAGACCCTATGAGTCTTCTCATATGTGGGTCCTCGTCAAATTGAGAAACAAGAAGTAGAATGGTGGCCCCCAAGCTGGAAGGATGGAAGATGGAGTTATTGTTCATGGACATAGACTTTCCATTTCAAATGCTGAAAAATTTCTGCAGATGGAGGGTGGTGATGGCCGCAAAGCAACTAAATGCATTTCATGCCACTGGATGAATACTTAGAAATGACCGAAAGGCTGGCACTCTGGTGTGCAAAGGTCATCACAAAGCAACAGCCACCTGGTCTACTTCCTTCTTCTTCAGCCACAATGCAGAAGAAGAAGGTCATGGAATGCTAAATATGAGAATAATGGAATTTGGCCAACCCAAGTAACTTATCATTTATGAAGATATAAGCAAGCACTGTGGGTAAGTAACACACTATATATATGTTCTGAGGGAATTTCTTCAACAAAAGGCTTATAGTGAATATAACCAATACTGAATTTAAGTCATCAAGCTTATAGGAGAGTCTGTAATACTAAATATGGGGAAGCCTGAGGAGTTACCAGATGTATTATAGCACTTATCAAAGATTCATTTTTCATCTCTATGTGTAACACTTACAAAAATTGGGAGACTCAGTTTTCATTTGTGGCATATGGAATTGCAATTTGCACTGGTGCTTTCTCAATTCCCACAGTGCTTTAGTGACAATGATATTGTGGCAGATGGGGCATTGATTCGGATGCAGTGGAACTTTTTTAAATAGATTTATTTATTTATGCATACAAGAACTGGGGTACAGGCCAGAGGTGGGGGGTGAGAGGAATCACCAGAGATAGAGTGGAGAGCAGAACAGGCAGAGTGACTTAAATACTCAGCAGAAGAGAGCATTGGGTGCCCTGTGTGTCACCTCCCTGGCCAGGGATAGAACTCATGCTGCAGTGGCTGTGAATAGCTTCATCATCTGACTTATATCCTTGTACCTCCAGGGAAGCCCTGAAGTGAAACTTTTTGTAGGATACATGGGACAGCTGGACTCTGGCATTTACATGGTTTCCTTATGTGGTTTGTAGCAACAGAAGTTCTCCCTATGACCTAATATTCCAGAAATGAGGAGACAAAAGCAGTTGTAAACCTACAGTGTCGGGAATCTTTGTGTGTCATTTCCAAATACGGTCCTCCAACTTCCAAGGATCTCAAAATGAAGGGTGGAAGAGTCAAGTTTCACATCCACTCACAAAGAAGCAGGGTCAAGTTGGGAAGAGACCCCGAAAGAGGCAAAATGGCTCACACATCTGGGGAATTTGGTTACTAAATCATGAATTACATCCGTATCCATAAAAGAATTTGTCTCTGATCCTGCAGAGGCTGGTCAGCCACAGACACTGTCTTAGAGACCCACAATCTGCAGTGCATGTGTGTGTAAGTTTTGCAGAGCTATAGCCTCATCACAACCTCACAAGCTTGAGTTATGGGAAGGTCTTCTGCACTGGTCCTGTTATTTGTATTCCCTAACACAAATACCCTTCCAATATTGGAACCAGAAGGTAGGGTGTCTGACCCTGTACTCTGGTAAATGTGCACAGGTGCCTTCATGATCTTCAGACAGGTGGTATTTTAAAATGCGAAGCCCATTGAAGATAACGGGCACAACAGGTTGTTTCTCCTGACTGAGGTAATGGAACACCTAGAAAGTTACTACTGCAAGGCTGAAGAAAGTAGAAGGAAATTCTCCTAGATTAGACAACTAATTAGTATTACAAAACTGCATATTCTTTGGGGTTCAGCAGTTTGTACTGGTTTAATGAGAATAAATAAAATCAATGAATATTATGCCCAGTCATGTCCTATACATGAATTCAGGATGAAAAACAGTGTGATCACTAAGCCCAAATTCTTACCTCCCATTCAATTATTTGCTCTTCCGTGAACAACTTCACAGAGGTCTTACACTCCCTTCAGTTTTGTCACAATGTCTTGGAGCTTTTCCTGCAGGGAAAATTGTGTGAGATCTGGCTATTCCATTTCAAAATCTTCATATGGTACTTATGGGGAATCCCAGCCTCCAAGCATACAATACTTATGGGGAATCAGCCTCCAAACATACAATAACATTGAGTATATTTTTGAGACTTTACACTTTGAGAGGAAGCAACATGAGGGCAGTAGCATAAGTCATTCCCTAGGAGTCCCTGAGCAGTGGTTAGGATTGCAATAGCTTTTTGTGCTGTGGATGTGGAGGCTTAGGAAAGGAGCAGTAACCTGTCCAAGGGCCCATCACTGGAAAGTGGAGGAGATGTAATTCCCCTCTCATCACAGATCTATGGATTGTACTACATCCAACACTACAGTCACCCAGGAATATGCTTAGGTTATAATCATTGGAAAGCAAATTTTATAAAATAATGTACTGGACCAGTCATAGATAATACACAGTATTTGATACACAGGGAAATTTTCACACGTTGTGGTGAGTCAGGAAAGAGAGCCCAGTATGGCAGCTGAAGTTACAGAACCAGAAACAGGTCATGGAGTGTGTGCCCTGTTATCACCTGGAGAACAGTGTCATGACATCATCTCACAGAGATCAGTGTCCACATCCATCTCTAGGGTTTATTCAAAAGTTTCTCACATTGTCTTTTTTCTTTTACCAAAGATTTATTATTTATTTATTTATGCTTACAAGAATTGGAGTGTAGGTCAGAGGTGTGGGACATGAGAATATTCACCAGAGACAAAATGGGGAACAGAACAGGCAGATTGACTGAAATACACTGCTAAAGGGAGTAGCAGGGTAGACAGGAGAGGTCTGGGCCATGTGGGTTTTCTCCCTGACCAGAGATAAAACTCATGCTGCAGTGGCTAGGGATAGCTTGATAGCACTGAGACTTGAAACCCAGTGCCACCAGGAAGGCACACATCTCTCACATTTTCAAAAGAAGGGATCTGAAGCATACTAAATTGCTCATTGTTGTCCACAGTAAAGGAATTGCTCCTGCCCTCTGCAAACTTGCAAATATAACATCACAGTGCTCTCAAGATAGTGCTCAGGAAAGTAGTTACCAAAAGACTGATTTGCTTTTGCTATGAGCACAGTGCTATTCTTCAACTCTGCCTGGAGAATGTCCTTACAGCTTATGACAACCTCCTGGTGTGTGTGTCAGGTGGGAGGGGGCAGCTCTTTTCTCCATTTACAGACAGGAAAACTAAGTCATGAAGCAAGAACAGAGTTGCTTACAATTGCCCGTGTAGGAAGAGGCTGAACTAGTATTTCACCTCAGCAGTCTGACTCTTGAGGCTACCCCCATCACCTTGTGGTGCTCCTATTTTATGACATGGTGAACAGCAATGAGACCTGCCCCATTACAGCCCTGACTGTCATGGGGTTAGAGGAGAAGGTGAGTGTGCTTAGTGGTGGTCAGGACTGACACCCTGACAAGTTTCCCACCTGTGAGAAACTTGGCCTGGCTCTCCTTTTCTTACAGCACTGATCCTTTCATCTTGGTGCCAAAAACCAGGAAGTCTGTGTCCCCTGGCGCTGGGACCACCTTCCTGTCTCTGGAAACTCTCCTCTCCATTGCAGATGCCTCACATACACCACTAGCCTAGATTCTTCGGGTAAGTCACCTGCCTGACCTTCCTTCCTAGGAGGCCCTCACCTCTGGCTATCCAGCTCCTCTTCTAATACCCTACCTCAGTTGTCCTATAAACTGTGGGCCCATGTCAGTTGATTCCCATTACATTTAGACCTGGATTTGGGGACACCCATCCAGACTAAGTGCCCAAATCCTAGACAACAAATGAGTAGTGGAGACGTCCCTCTGTCATTTGCCCCTGTTCCAAAGGCCGGGACTGAATCATGGGATGCCACAGTTTGCGATCTGTGCCCCCGAAGGCCAGCTCAGGTTCATGGGACACTGCGTTCCTGACTCTGTGCCCAGGTTAGTAGGGAAAGGAGCCAAATTAGCCATGGGGATGGGGTCCACCAATTCTAAGCCTAGCCCAGCCATCCACTGGGACACCTTTTCTCAAACCTCGATCTGTTGGGACTTAGGCCAGATATACGCCCTAAGCATCTCATTTTTTATTGCAACACAATTTGGCCACAATATCAATTGGACAATGGCTCCCACTGGCCCGAGCCTGGCACTTTTAACTTCTCAGTCCTTCCTGACCCAAACAATTTCTGTCACCACGGTGGAAAATGGTCAGAGATCCCTTGTGTCCAGGCCTTCTTTCTCTTGTTCTCCCGTCCCTCCCTCCAAACCTCCCTCCCTCCTGAAAAACTGCCATAATTTCCAAGTCTTTTGACTCCTCTCATTCTTTGCCCTCTCGGATCCCTCCTCAACATTCTGTGATCCTCTAGATTCTCTGTCCTCACCTACTTCAGCTACTCAATCCAGCCCCCATGCTTTCACCTCCTAGCCACCACACCCGCTCTCCCGATCATCCTCGTCTCTGTCCCCTTTGGGAAGTGGCAGGGACTGAAGGAGTAGTTAGGGTCCACGTTCCTTTCTCTCTGTCAGATCTCTCCCAGATTGAAAAGCATCTCGGCTCTTTCACTAATGATCCCACTACCTACACCAGTGAATTTTGTTATCTTACCCAAGCCTATGACCTTATGTGTCATGATTTACACGTTATCTTCTCTTCCACCCTGACCTCTGACAAAAGGGAATGTGTTCTAGGGTCTGCCCAAGACCATGCAGATCAGGTCCATTTGACTGATGCAGCCATGGCCCCAGGCTCTGCAGCAGTTCCCAGCCAGGAGCCAGGGTGGGACTACCAGACTGACACAGACATGGCCCCTGGGGCAGGGACCACTCAGAAGGTTTTATTACCTGTCTCCTAGCTGGTCTCCAAGTGTACAGCACATAAATCTGTAAACTTTGATAAGCTCAGGGAGATTACCCAGCATGGCTCAGAAAAACCTGCTGCCTTCCTCAGCTGCTTCACTGAGGCACTCCAGGGCTATACCAGGCTTGACCCTGACTCTCTGGAGGTGCCACAGTTTGGTTACCCATTTTGTTTTATTTTATTTTAAAGATTTAATTTTTTATACAAGAACCAGGGTACAGGCCACATATGCAGGAGGGTGAGATGATTCATCAGTGAAAGCGGGTAACAGAACAGGCAGACTGATGAAATACACTGCTGAGGGGAGCAGCAGGCAAGACAGGAGAGATCCACCATGCCATGTGGGATTCTCGCCGGCTGGGATTGAACCCGCCCTGCACAGGCTGTGGACTGCTTCACAGTGTAGTGCTCAACCACCTGCACCACCAGGGAGGCCCAAGCTACCCATTTTACATCTCAGTCAGCCCCTGATATTAGAAAAAAGCTTAACAAGGCTGAGGACATTCCTCAAACCCCTTTCCGGGATCTGCTGAATGTGGCCTTTAAAGTATTTAATAAGTGGGAGGAACAGGACAGAATGGATAGAGAGACCCATAGTCTCCAGAATGCTGAGCTTCAAGCTCAGGCCCTAGCAGCTGCCTTAAGGCCGTCAGGCCCTGCTCCTCCAACGACCACAGGGCCTGCCGCCTGATAGAGGATGGCCGTGGACCCCAGTGGACCACCCCCAGGTGACTGCTGCAAGCATGGCCTGGATTATTTTCTTTGTTTTTGTTGAGTCTCATCATCTCTTTGCAGATTTTTGTCATCAGTCCTTTATCATTAGTGTTGGGTGCAAAAATGTTCTCCCAGTCGGTGGGGTTTCTCTTTGTTTTTGTTATTGTCTCTTTTGCTGTGCAGAAGCTCTTTAATTTGATGTAATCCCGGCTGTTGATCTTTGCCTTCACTATCACTGCTTTGGGTGATGTATCTGTAAAGATGTCTTCGATGTGCATATCACATAGTGTTTCGCCTGTATTTCCTTCTATGTATTTTATGGTTTCAGGTCTTATGTCTCGTTCTTTAATCCATATTGAGTTGGTTTTTGTGTATGGTGTGAGGTAGTAGTCAGGCTTCATTCTTTTGCTTGTAGCAACCCAGTTTTCCCAGCACCATTTCTTGACCAGACTTTCTTTGCTCCAAAGCATATTCTTTGCTCCTTTGTCAAAGATTAGTTGACCATAAATCTGTGGGTTTATTTCTGGATTTTCTATTTGATTCCATTGGTCTATCTGTCTGTTATTGTTCCAATACAATGCAGTTTTGATGATTATGACTTTGTAGTATAGTTTGAAGTTGGGAGTGTGATGCCTCCATTCCCTTTATTTTTTTTTTTTTTCAGGAGAGCTTTGGATATTTGGGATTTTGGTGATTCCATATGAATTTCATCAATAATTGTTCTATTTCTTTGAAGAATGACATTGAAATTTTTATTGGAATAACATTGGATATGTATATTACTTTTGGTGGGATGACCATTTTAATAATGTTTATTCTTCCAATCCATGAGCAGGGGATGTCTTTCCATTTCTTTGTGTCTTCTTCTATTTCTTTTCACAGTGTTTTATAGTTTTCTTTGTATAGGTCCTTTACCTCTTTTGTTAGATTTATTCCCAAGTATTTGATTTTTTTTGTTTTGATAATAAAAGGGATTTTTTTATTTCTTCTTCAGATTTATTGTAGTAGATTTAAGTAGTAGATTTAAGTCAGTAGGAAAGTTACTGACTTTTGCGTGTTGATTTTGTATTCTGCCACTTTACTGAACTGATTGATTAGTTTAATTAGTTTTTCTGTGGAGTTTTTGGGGTTCTCTATGTATATTATCATACCATCTGCAAATAGTGATAGTTTGACTTCTTCTTTTTCTATTTGGATTCCTTGTATGTCTTTCTCTTGTCTTATTGCTCTGGCTAGGACTTCCAGTATTATATTGAAAAGCAGTGGTGAGAGTGGACATCCTTGTCTTGTTCCAGATCTTAATGGAAATGCTTTCAGCTTCTCACCATTGAGAATGATACTGGCTGTTGGCTTGTCATATGTGGCCTTTATGATGTTGAGGTATGTTCCTTGTATCCCAAGAATTTCAAGTGCTTTTATCATGAATGGGTGCTGCACTTTGTTGAAAGCTTTCTCAGCATCTATTGATATTATCATATGGTTTTTATATTTCTTTTTGTTGATGTGTTGGATAACGTTGATTGATTTTCGGATGTTGAACCATCCTTGTGTCCCTGGAATGAATCCTACTTGGTCGTTGTGAATCATCTTATGGATACATTGTTGGATTCTGATAGCTAAAATTTTAGTGAGGATTTTTGCATCATTGTTCATCAGGGAGAGTGGCCTGTAGTTTTTTTTTTTTTTTTATTTGTGTGTGTGTGTGTGTGTGTGTTGTCCTTGTTCAGTTTTGGTATTAGTGTAATGTTGGCTTCATAGAATGTGTTTGGTATTATCCCTTCCTTCTCAATTTTTTGGAAGAGTTTGTGAAGGATAGGCACTAATTCATCTCTGAATGTTTGGTAGAATTCATTTGTAAATCCATCAGGTCCTGGACTTTTGTTTTTGGGGAGGTTTTTGATTACCATTTCAATTTCGCTGCTTGTAATTGGTCTGTTTAGGAGTTCTCTTTCTTCTTTATCTAGCTTTGGGTGATTGTAGAGTTATAGGAATTGTCCATCTGCTCTAGATTGCTGAACTTGTTTCCATATAACCGTTCAAAGTAGTTACTGATTATTCTTCTGATTTCTGCTGTGTCTGTTGTGATTTCTCCTCTTTCATTTATAATCCTGCATGTTTTTGCTTTCTTCCTTTTTTCCTTTGTGAGCCTGGCTAGGGGTTTGTCTATTTTATTGATTTTTTCGAAGAACCAGCTCTTGGTTCATTGATCTTTGGGATTGTTTTTTGAGTTTCGATTTCATTTATTTCTGCTTTGGTTTTTATTATTTCCTTTCTTCTACTGGTTTTGGGTTTTTTTGTTGTTCTTGTTCTAGATTTTTGAGCTTTGAGATTAGGTTGTTTCTTTGAGTTCTTTCTTGTTTCTTGATGTGAGCGTCTATTGCTATATATTTTCCTGTTATTACTGCTTTTGCTGCATCCCATACATTTAGGAAATTGGTGTCCTCCTTGTCATTCAATTCAAAGAAATTTTTAATTTCTTCTTTGATCTCCTCGTTGGTCCAGTGGTCTTCTGGAAGTGTGCTTTTTCAATCTCCATGAGGTAGGAGAGTTCCTTGCCTTCTTTTTATGTTTTATTTCTAGTTTGATGCCTTCATGTCAGAAAAGATGGTTGGTATGATTTCAATCTTGGTGTATCTGTTCATGTTTGTCTTGTGTCCCAGTATGTGATCGATCCTGGAGAATGATCCGTATGTGCTTGAGAAAAATGTGTACTCAGATTTTTTGGGGTTTAGTGTTCTATAGATGTCTGTTAAGCTCAAGTGCTCTAGATCCTTATTTAGAGCTTTAGAGTCTTTACTTATTTTATGTCTCGTTGATCTATCCATTGTTGATAGTGGTGTGTTGAAGTCTCCCAATATATATGTTTTCTCTGATGTCTATTTTCAAAGATGACAATAAGTGTCTGATATATTTTGGTGCTCCTTCGTTTGGTGAATATATGTTTATGAGTGTTATTTCTTCTTGAAGTATTGTCCCCTTGATCATAATGTAGTGACCGTTGGGGTCTCTTTTTACCTTTTTGAGTTTGAAATCTGTTTTATCTGATATAAATATAGCTGTTCCTGCTTTTTTTTGGTCCATTTGCTTGTAGGATTGTTTTCCATCCTTTCACTTTGAGTCTATTTTTATCTTTTGTAGCTAAATGTGTTTCCTGGAGACAGCAAAAGGTTGGGTTTTGTTTCTTAATCCAGCCTGCGACTCTGTGTCTTTTTGTTGAAGAGTTTAGTCCATTCACATTTAGAGTTAATATTGATATGTTAGCATCTGTATTTGCCATTGTGTTTGTCTTTCCCTTGATTTTATTTATTTATTCTTTTAATAACTTTTGTTGTTGTTGTTGTTGTTTTTTGGCCTTCTTTTGTTGTTATTTGTCCCTCTGAGGTTCTGGCTTTAGGACTCCTTGTAGTATTTTTTGGAGTGGGGGTTTAGTCGTAATGAAATTCCAGAGTTTCTGTTTGTCTGGGAAGGTCCTTATTCTTTCTTCATAGAGGAAGGAGAGCTTTGTGGGATAGAGTAATCTTGGTTGGCATCTGTTTTCTTGGAGTCTGTTGACTATGTCCCTCCACTCTCTCCTTGCCCACAGTGTTTCTTTGGAGAAGTCTCATGTCAGTCTGATTGGTTTTCCTTTGAATGTTATCTGTTTCTTCCTTCTTGTCAGCTTCATTATTTTTTCCTTGTCCTGGATTCTTGGGAGCTTTACTATTATGTGTCTTGCTGTATTTTTCCTTTCATTGTGGAAGTTTGGTGTTCTTCTTGCTTCTTGTATATCAATTTTCAGCTCCTTCTTCACGTTTGGGAAGTTCTCTTCAATTATCTCCTTGAATATTTTCTCTGTTCCTACATCTCTCTCCTCTCCTTCTGGGATTCCTGTAACTCTTATATTTCCTTTCCTCATGGAGTCAGATAGTTCCCGAAGTCATTCTTCGGTCTTTTTCCTTCATACTTCTCTTTCCCTTTCTGTTTTGGTTCTTTTTATTTCTGTGTCTTCAAGAGTGCTTATTTGTTCTTCCATTTCATCCATTCTGCTTTCATTGCTTTTCCCAGAGTTCTTTAGCACCTCCATTAATTCTTTGATCTCCTGCATTTCTTTTACTTCCCTCTTTAGGGACTCAATTTCAATTTCTGGTCATTGATTATTTTTCCCTTACCTCTCTCTGGAAGCTTAGAAGTTCTTCCAAGTTACTCTCATTGCAATCTGGGGGGTGCTTTTCTTTTTGTGGTGTGCTTTTTTCCTGAGGAGTTGCTGGGTTGCATGTGCTTTTTCTACTCCCTACTGTCTGTTTTCTAATTTGCCTTATGCATTGGGACACTGTGTTGCTGGTACTGGCTGGCATCATGGGCGAACTTCCCTGCTGACCTCTGGTTCCTCCAGGAGCCTTCTGCCGGTTTCAAGCAGGCTTTACTGAAGAAAGGTCCCTGTTCTAAAAAGGCGATGTGGGTTTGCACTCCTCTGCATGCCTGGTTTGCCCCAGTCTTGGGTGCCCACTCCCCCTCTGGGCTCGGACTGCAGGCCAGAAGGGGCCTGGCGTGGACGAACTTCCCAGCTCACCTCTGGCTCCTCCGGGAGACTTCTGCTGGTTTCAAGCAGTCTTTACTGAAGAAATGTCCCTGGTCTAAAATGGCAATGCGGGACGCACTCCGTGTGAGCCCGGTCTGCCCAGTTGGTGGGTTTCCACTCCCCCTCTGGGCTTGGACTGCACAGGTGCCTCTTTTTAACAACACTCTACGTCTGCAGGGCAGCAGCCTCCTGCCAGCCCGTGACCTGTCAAGGCCACCTGCCTGCAACCACGCAGGCCTCTCTTAGTGAAACCTGTCCCTTCTGGGGCAGCTCTTTCTGCCCTCTGTGTCTGTGCAAGTGTACTTTACTTTTCTGACCCTTTTCCTAATAAACCTACCCTTTCAATATAATGACTGTCTGTGTCTCCTGGAGAAACTCGCCGAGCGCCACTGAAAGGGGAGCTCTGGTGACACCTTTCCCAGGGTGACCCCAAGGACACCGCACTCACTCATACCACATCATAAAGGAACTTTAATACAATTAGTGAATGAAACAAAAAAGACAAAGAATATGGTTTCTGAATCAAGCACCCGAGTGTTATCAAAAAGGACCTTAGCTTCCCTCAGTCGATAAAAGGAAACCAAGTTTGAGGAAAAGGAAAATGTTTTTATTTGTGGACAAGTGAGGAGGGTGGCAGACTCATGTCAGAAAGACCCGTCCTGCTCTCTGGCCAAATGCAGGGGTGTTGATACAAGGGGGAGATGGGCCGGGGCCTGTGAAGGGGATGGGGGAGGGGTCCACCGCAGACAAGTGGGTGCAGCTCCAGCTGACATTTTTCCTTACCTACAAGGGGGAAGGCGAGGAGGAAGGGTCTGCAGAGACTGATGGGTGTCAGCTCATTTATTTTCTTAAGGGAGGGGGTAAGCATGGAGAGGGGTGATTACCAGCTGGTTTTCATTAAGGGGAGGGGGATGCTGCAACAACTGGGTAAAGACAAGCTATTAATCTTGTTAATGCAAGATAAGGGGGAATTGCAAGAAATGGGGGAAAGACAAACTTGTTACCTGTATCACAAGGTTACCGTCCCCTCCTGGGTATTGTCCACCCAAGGAGGACTGGCCCAGAACAAGGCCCCAAAGCCTAAAGCTGCTCCTGACCTCACCACTCCTGCAGGACCACTTGTTCTTCCCTTGCCTGGGTAAAGGCAAGCATTGATTTCTGCAACATTCCCTTGGGGGAAAACCAATGAGGAAGCAGCAGGGACAGCAATAGATACTCTAGACAATGAAAGCGAAAGAGAATAAAAACCAAATAATGACAAAGGTACTGCAACCAGCCTGCCATGTGTAGAGGAGGAGGAACAGGGGAAGGAGCAGAAAGAACATGAGGAGAAATAATAGTTGGAAACATTTAAAGCTTTCCTGGAAACCACCCAGGGCACCCCCAGGGGAAAGAGTGACCAGGGTGTGGGTCCTCCCCACCCAAAGCAGACTCTGGGAGAGAATGGGTGGGGCGTGGGTTTAATTACAATAGTAGCTAGAAAAGGGGAGAGAGGGTGAGAGGGGGAGTGGGGAGGGGGAGGGAGAGGAAGAGGAAGTGGAGGGAGAGAGCAGGAGAGGAAGAGAGAGCTGAGGAGGATGGGGGAGGGGGGAGAGGGAAGGGAGAAAGGAAGGGGGGGATAGGGAAGAGGGAGGGAGAGTACAGGGCCAGGAAGGGCACAGAGCAGGTTTTCCATGATCCGGCAGATGGGTAAAGGAGAGTCTTGGAGCCCTCAGTGGCTTTCTCAGGCTTGTATTGAGCTTTACATGCATTGCAGCAACCAGAGAGATGGCGGCAGGGGTGCTGGGGGGCCAGGGGGCCAGGAGGCCAATAGGCCTTCAGGTCACAGCAAGTCTTGACTCTGAGTTTCTCTCTCCTGCCTCTTCTCTCTTGCTTCTGCTTCCCTTAGAGACTCTCAATACTCCCATGGCCCCCAGGAGCAAACAAGACAGCTTACAACAATGTAAGAACTGCAGGTGCCCCATCAGGCAGGGCAATCCTAATGATGGGAGGGCACAAAAACCTGAAAACCATTGTAAGGACAGGAAGAACACAGTGCAGGTTTTCTGATCCAGCAGACTGCGTAAAGGGAGAGTCCTGGAGCCCTCGTTGGCTTTTCAGGTTTTTATTGGGATTTACCAGGTACACAGCAGGCAGGGATGCTGGGGGCCAGAAGGCTGGCAGGCCTCCCAGCCCCCAGCAAGTCTTCACTCTATCTGGGCTTTCTGGGGTTCTCTCCGGTTCTCTCTGCTCTTTCTCTGCTTCTGCTGGCGTCTCCGTGATGCCACCCTTAAAAGCTCATGTGAATCCCATCTACCTATGCCCACACCCTACTCCAGGTGCCCGCCATCAGGCATGCATTCTGGACCACAGGGTTCCGTCATCTATCCTAATGTCAGGAGGGCAGAAAAGCCTGATACTTTTTAACTTACCCTACAACCATTTACCCTACAATTCATCCCCTCAGGGTTTTCTGCTATACGGTGTACATATGTGCAATTTTCCCCTAACAAACATAAACACAGCAGTCAAGGACCACAGAAGAAAATACAACTGAATAATGAAACACTACAACAGAACACAAATCAGTCCAGGCAGGGCACCAACCTAGTGGCAAATGTCCTGAGCTAATTGCCTGCTTATTGGCACCAGCAGATGATGCACCACGTCTGCTGCCAAAGGCATTGCTCATTCAAGGGGCAGAAGCACCCAGCTGTGGTCTTGGCCAAATGCTGCATAAGGCATCCACCTCCATGATGCACTCACTCTTGGATTGGTGATTCTGTACTTTTTGGGGCACGCTGAGAGCTGGTGAAGAGCCCAGAGCCAGGGGGCCAAGGCCCACATGTCTGGTTTTATACCAAACCTGGCTGCTTAACTCCGCCCTCAGGTCCCAGCAACCTTCCCTTTGGTGGTGATGGGATTTGTCATCTCCAGTGTCTTTATGGCTTTGGTCTGGAGTAGGGGGTGCGGTCCACAAAGCCTGCATGGAATGAGTTCAGGACATCCTTTCCCCCTAACACAGTGACTTGTAATTCACCGCGGGCTGATGTTTACAGTTCACAGCGCTGGGACTTGTAGCTCACGGAGCAGTAGGGGTGGGGGAAGGACCAGACTTGGGGTCCACAGCACAGGGATTGGGGTGAAAACTTGTCTCCAGTTACTGGTGTTGCCGCTTGTAGGGGCAGGAAATGGAACATGGGGCAGGTTTTCTAATATCCAGCAGACCGGGTAAAGGAGGAGTCAGTGTCCTCAGTGGTTTTTTGCAGGTCTTTTATTGGGATTTACCTGGTACACAGCAGACAAGGGTGCTGGGGGGCCGGGAGGCTGGCAGGTCTCCGAGCCCCAGCAAATCCTCACTCTATCTGGGCTCTCCGGTGATCTCTGCTTCTACTTCTTTGCTTCTCTCTTGGCTTCTCTTTCAGCTTCTGCTGGCATCCCCGTGATGCCGCCCTTAAAAGCCCAGTCTTAGCCCAGGTGAATCCCATCTACCTATGCCCACACCCTATTCCGGGGCCCCGCCATCAGGCATGCATTCAGGACCACAAGGATCCATCATCTATCCTGATGGCGGGAGGACAAAAAAGCCTGACATTTTTCCTTACCCTACACCGATCCTCCCTGTTCCATGGAGATTCATCTATATCAAAAACTGTGAACTGGGCCTCCCCAGTGGCGCAGCGCATTGAGCGAAGCACCGTGAAGCTGTCTGCAGCCTCTGCAGTGTGGCTTCAATTCCCAGCCAGCAAAGGAGATTTCCACATGGCAAGGCAGACCTCTCCTGTCTCTCCCGCTGCTCCCCTCAGCAGTGTATTTCAGTACATTTGCCTGTTCTGCTCCCCGCTCTGTCTCTGGTGGATCCTCTCACCCACCCACCCCCATACCTCTGGCCTGTAACCCAGCTCTTGCATGCGTAAATAAATAAATCTTAGAAAACATTAAAACAAACAAACAAAAAACTGTGAACCTCCTAGTCCAGGATTCAGTGGCCCCATCCCAGAAGCATGGCTGTGCTGATGGGTGGAGGGGGCGATCCTAAGTTCAACCTCTCCTCTCTTGTTGCTCAAAACCATCTGAGGAAACAGGGAAATGTTACCTTTTTTTTTTTTTATTAACGGTTGAACATGCAGATTTGCATTACTCTACTTTTTTATTTTCCATTAGAATCACTCACAGTCACTGCAGAGGAAGCTGCAGGGAAGAGGGGAGGGTTCTCTGGCTCAGCACCAGCCTGGCCCCCAGGACCCTGATTCTGTTTCCCCCTCCTCTGCTCCCTGGGCAGACCGGCCCCACCCCACAAGGACACCCTCATTCCCTTCTCTTCACTTGGTTTCTCCCTTTTCCAGACCTGCCTCCAGGGCTGCAGGGTGGGGACTGGTGGGGATCAGCACTGGGGCGGGGCTCCAGAGGGTGGGGCGAGGGGGTCCTGAGGGTTTGGTGGTTTCAGGGGGAGGTCAGGAGGAAAGAGTCCCCAGTGGGAGCTCCCTGGAGATTTCCTTTCCCATGGATGCTGGCGGAGCCCATGCTTGTTCTCCTCCCTCTGCGTGTTGTGGGGACTGGAAAGCGCAGCCCCCCCTGTTTAAGCAACCCCTGCCTCTGTGCTCTTGTTTCTCATCTGCGGGCATCTCCTCAATAACTGACCATCCGGTGAGAGAATCACCCGAGAGCATGGTGGGTTGTTCTCAGACAAGAGCCAGTCATGACAAATGTCTTTACCAGAGATCAACTTGCACCACGGCCTTTCATCACTTTAGTTTCCAGGACGATGTCGCTGCCAATGCCAGGGACAGGCTGTCACTGAAATTCCTGCATCCTCACAGGCAACAGCCCTTGTCAGCTCATGGGTGTGCAGAGCTGGATTTCATCCTCTGACCCCAGGTTTCCTGTAGATGGAAGTGGGCACTGAGGTCTAAGACAGCCCCAGGCGCTGCCCTGCCTCCATCCTGCTCACCTGTGGCTCAGGAATGTCCCCACCTCAAGGGGCCTAAGATATAGGTGTTACCTTGAATGTCTACAGCACCCACAACATGTGCACAGGGGGTGCTCTGTAAGTGGATTTTCAGTCAAATCATTCACGCCTCACCCTAGGAGCTTTACATAGACCCGAGTAAGGAGAAAGGAGTGACCATGGGCACCACTTCTGGGAAAAGAAACACTCCGTGTCCCCGTGGAAGCTCCACTACATGGTAGTCCTCTGCCTGGGGCCTCTTCATGGCCTTTTGAATATGTGTGGCCCAGGCTGAGTGTCGCTCTGTTATCAGCTTCCCAGATGACCAGTGCCGCGGACCAGCCCAGCAGTGGCGGGAGATTGAGACAATCTCAGGGTTGAATGTGAATGAGCAAAAGGTGATCGAAGGAATTAGGGCGAGGGACAAGAAAGAATGACACACAGACACACTCAAGGGAGAGTGAAAATCTGAGTGCAATTTATTGAAAGCAATCTTCTCTTTTTATACATTTTTACAGTAATTACTTCATTGTGTTTTGCACAGTGTCTGGTTAATCATTTACCAAGGCATAAGTGCATATTGTGTCATATATCATTACATCTTGCTTATTATCTATCAAGAAATCAAGTGCAAATCAAGAACATTTCTTACTCTAATCTCCATACTGGAGGTTCACTCTAGCACATTTGCATTATGATTACATTGTTATTATTATTTTAGTATTATATTTTTCATATACTATTATTTATTCTTATACCTTTGTTTGGCTATATTATTTACTAAGTAATAGAATCAGTTTCCATGGCTGCATTCCTTTACTATGATCCTTGTTACTGGCAATGAGTAACAACATATTTTGGTGGTGCCTTAACAACGCCCAGGCCTAATTGTTCCAGTTATTCGTCATGGCTGAAAAGGTGGGAACCAAATTCCCCTCGGGGACTGCGTCTGTCTTAGGTTGTCAGAATTCACTTCCTGATCTTACCCGTCATTGACTGTCCAGTCCAGCGCACAGGGGCAGGGGGCTTATTATGCCACACTAGCACAGCCACCCAATTAATGCGAGATTGTGGCAATTGTCACATTGCTCTCAGGAGCCGCCACAGACCAGGATACACAGAAAGACACAAAAACCTCTAATCTGGGCTAAGTGCAAGCCAGGAAGGAATCCTTTCCTTTGTCTTTTCTAACTAAAGTTCCCTCTTTTCTGGAGAAATGGAGGCCCAAAGAAGGGAGAAAATTCCCCAGGAATCCACAAAGATGAAGTGATGGTGGCCCAAGGATCCCCCATTAGCAGGTCACATGTGAAAGTGCTTTGCATCTTTATATGCATTAACACCCCAAAACCCTGTTTTTGTGCTCTATGCCTCAGGCTTTGTGCCTGAGCACTTCTCACAACAACCTGGGAGTAGAGCCCCAGTATTACACTGAGGAAACTGAGGCCTGGATGGATGGTGTCACTTGTCCAGGTTTGAAGAAAATCAAATCAGACATAAATCAGGCTCTGCATTGGAAGGTGGAAAAATTTATTTTTATCTCCATCAAGTATCTTCCTCAGACCCAGCATGTCCATCTCACTAAAACCAGCACTCAGGAGTGGCTGCACCATGTAAAAGCAACCAACCCCACACATTCCCACCATCCTCTGAGAGTTCTGGGCTGGAAGAAGAGAGCAATGGAGAAGGTGCCTGAAATACAAGGTCTGCAGGAAGGAGCAGTCTGAAAACTGAAGTCCCTGCCTGTGGACAAAAGTGATTCATAATGAAGAGAGGGAGGAATTAATCAAAATGTACCAGGACTGACCCACCTGCTAGAATAAGTAGAAAAGGACTTTTAGGCAGTTTTGTAACTGCATTCCATGGTCACAAGTCACACACACACACACCCCTAAGAGGATTTTATTTTTCCCCCAAAGAATTTATTTATTTATTTTTGCTTAGAAGAGCTGGGGTCAGGCCAGAGGTGCCAGGGATGAGAGTATTCACCAGACACAGAGTGGGGAGCAGAACAGGCAGACTGACTGAAGTACACTGCTGAGGGGAGCCGTGGGCAAGACAGGTAAGGTCTGCTGCACCATGTGGGTAGCTCCCTAGCCTACTGGGGCTCACACTCATGTTGCAGAGGCTGTGGATGGCTTCGTAGTGCTGTGCTTAACCCCTTAAGTCACCTAGGGGGCCCAGAAGATGTTTTTAAAGAAGCCCAGAGGTGAGAAAAGCCTCAGGTGACCCTAACAGTAGCAGACCAAAATAAATCACCTTCTTGGTGAATCAGGGGTCACTTACTCTGCCTTGCTCCACTTTCCTTGGACTGGCCTCCTGATGACTAGCCTGAGCCAGGACACTTTCACACTTCTAATGAGATAAAAGAAACCCGAAAGTTATTAAAATATATCTGTATTGCAGATGGCCTACAGGTGGGACAAAGGCCTAGTTGGCTACAATCAGTCGTGGCCTCTGTAAGAAACCAGGTTCCGTCCTGGTTGCTCCTCTTTCTCTTTTCCTCTTTATGATTTTCTTGTTTGGGCCTTGCATCCTCAACACCCTCGTCAGAATCATCTCCTGTTGGCTCAAAACCAGCAGACTTGAGATTGTCCTTCAGACAGAGCCTGATAGGACACATCCACCGTCCATCCTCCCAGGGCCCTCAGATTGGCGCCCTGCAGTGGAGCCCTGACTGCTTGCCCGTGTCACCCATTTTCAGCAGGAAGCAGTTACTGCTCAGACCGACACCCTCTGTCCTAACAGCAGTGAGGGGCTCCATCTGTAGAAGGGGTACTGAGTCCCTGGGCATGTTATGGTTAAGTAGGCAGTTTCAGGGACAGTGCAGGCAGGGACTTCAGGAGAGTTAAAGAGGCTTCTGAGCAAGGACAGTAAATTCTGGGTGCTAATCCACACATACACGAGAGGGGAGGTCAGAAAATAAAGGGGGACGAAACATAAACAGTACACTGGGCAGTGCCTGGTGACTGACTGTAGTTTCTCTTACACACACTGGAACCTCAGTGCATATCCCCAACCAGCTTCATATATGGATGTCACAAATGGAAGCTCCCGGGGCGTCACTAGCAATGTGGCCTCAGAACAACATTCAAACCCCCAGCCCCAGGAGGGAAACCTCACCAATCAATTTTCAATCTAAAGGCAGCCTTTAAAGGCAGTGCCGGATTGGGTTTGTCTCCTACTCATGAATTAATTGTTAACGTCTCTGGTGAGACACGCCTTGGTAACACTGGACTTTTCGGCCCCTCCCTCAAGGTTATGTTGGTCTAATCCTAGGGCGTTCACTCATTACTATAGAGGGCATATTCGTCCTCCCAGGCGTGGTGGACTCAGATTACACAGGGGAAATTAAGGTTATGCTTATGGCCCATAAATACGTCGTTATCTCTCCTTATACTCGTATTGCAGAGTTGTCACTTTTACCACTTTAACCACAGTTGTTACCTTTACCCCAACCTCATGATCTCAATAAAGAGGCCCTCGAGGGTTCAGCAGCTCTGGAAATCAAGCCTTCTGGGCAACTGCTATCACAAATACCCGACCTTCTTTAACTGCCTCTATTTCGGGTAAATCATTTACTGGCCTTATTGACAGAGGAGCCGAGGTCTCAATAATAGCAAAAAAGGACGGCCCCCTACTTGGCAAACCCATTCCACACCTGAATCCCTCTCAGGAATAGGCGGCTCCTCCTCTCCACACCAGAGCTCCCACTCACAATGTTTTGATCCAGATGGAAGAGTGGCTTACTTTTGCCCTTTTATTCTTCCCATTCCTACGACTCTATGACTCTGTGGGTCGTAGGAATGGGAATGGGGAATGGTAGAACTAACAACAATATTGTCTGTCACATTTTTAGCTACAGCCACTGCTATTCCTCCACTCAAAATTAAATGGAAATCAGGTCCACCAGTTTGGGTGGAGCAGTGGCCCCTAAAGGGGGACAAATTGGCTCAAGCCTGCTTATTAATCAATGACAATTACATTTAGGTCATATTGAACCCTCAACCAGTCTATAGAACACCCCCATACTCTGTATTCCAAAAAAAATTGGGGAAATGGCGACTTATTCAGGATTTACGGACAGTTAATGCTCAAATGCAGCCAATGGGATCACTTCAACCAGGCCTTCCTAATCCAGCTATGATCCTCTCGACATTTCATCTCCTGGTTGTGGACTTAAAAGATTGTTTCTTCACAATTCCTTTACATCCAGATGATAAGTAAAAATTTGCCTTCTCAGTTCCTGAGATTAGTAATGGTCAACCCTTACAACATGATTTTTTTTACCTCAAGAAATGATGAATAGCCCCACTGTGTGTCAGCTATTTGATGACCCCGTCCTACCTCCAGTTGGTACTCAGTTTCCCTCTTGCTTGATATACCACTACATGGATGGTATCTTGTTAGCAGCACCCTCTACTAACCTTCTACAGGTCTGTTCAAAAGTTTTAATGACCCATTTAATGTTTGTGGAGGAGGAGAGAACAGCTTCAACTCTGGCATTGATGTGGTTTCCCTTCATGTCTGTAACAATGGAGGTTCTCCCCACTACCCAACACCCTAAAATGAGGGATGTGTGACTGTCCTTTGAGTGTGAACTTTAAACACCAACACAAAGGGGATTAGTGCAGAGGCTGGAAGACACCCCTGAGAGAGGAGGATGACTAAATAGTCTGGAGCACTAACTGCCAACTGAGGGATGACCTCAATCTTTCGCTCAAGGCTGGGTTCTCTTCCCAGGAGAGGGGCAGCTATGGAAAGTCTCAGACACCCCCTGTGCACATGAGCTGCAGCAGCTCTGTCCTCATCACCAGCCTCATGAGCGGTAGGGACTTGAGCTCACCTGCAGGAACCTGTTGTCACTGCTCACAAAGAATGGTTAGAGGAACATGGGGGAGGCAGATTGGGGGGCAAATGCGAAACTGCACGGTGGTGAACAAACGTGTCAAAGTGGTATGTTTGAGGTTTCAAGTCATGAAATTATTTAACATTTCAGTCTTGAAACTGAGGTGCTTATAATATGAAACCCAGTCTAGGATGTTCTATGTGAGAAAGATCAAAATTCTGTCTCTAGGGGCTGAAGTGCTGGGAATCCTAACCCATCACTATTATAAGGCTGAAAAGACACAAAAAATAAGGCATATTATTTGGCTGTCATCTATTTCTCATGGGTTGGTGAGATTAAACCATCAAGTTCATGCTCTGCCCAACCACACCCTCTTTGAATGCACTAGGATGGAAAAGACTCAAGTTCTTACCTCCCATTCTCTTGTTTGTTCTTTTGAGGTCAATTTCAGACTCTTTTTAAATTTTTTTAAAATTTTATATTTATTTATGCATACAAAAACAGGGGCACAGGCCAGAGTTGCAGGGGGGTGCGGGTGGGGTTAGAGGATTCACCATATACATGGTAGGGAGGAGAGCAGGCAGATCTACTGATATACACTGCTGTGGGGAGCAGTGGGCAAGATAGGAGAGATCTGCCTTGTCATGTGGGTAGCCTACTCTGGCTGGCTAGGGGATTGAACTTGTGCTTCAGAGGCTGTGGATAGCTTCATAGTGCTATGCTTAATAGTGCTCCCTAACACCAGCAGGGAGGCCCCAACTTCCGACTCTTATACTGGTCTTCCTGTTTCCTCAGTTTTGTCACAGCTTTCCGGAGATTTTTCTGACCAAAATTGGGAGAAGAAAAAAACATTGTTAAGATGACACATTCATCAGGTCCCTGAGAGGAATCCCTGCCTCCCAAGAGACTAGAATGACATGAAATATTGTTATATACTTACACTTTCAGTATAAGTGCCCCAAAGACTGTGCAGTGATAAAGGTGTCCCCTTATTCCCAGGGCACATGGCAGGATTGCTGCCATCATGTCTGCTCTTTGATGCCCAAGGGCAATGACTATCAGCTTCGTGAGCCTCCTCTGCTGACCCTCAGGTGGAGTTATATGGACCTCAACAGCCTCTCCAGGAAATGCTGCACACAGAACAAGACAGTAACCATCTAAAAGAAGCTGTTCTCCACCTCCTATGTGTGGAAAGTTGTCTGTGTCCATCAGGACTCTCTTCCAGGAAGCTCCTGGGATTCACTCCCAAATTGGCTGGGCCCAAATCCACAGGAAGGAATTCCAGGGAGTTCTCTTTTGCTGATTGGTTTAGCCTAGCCCTCTGCAGGAGAAATTAAATCTGGTGGTCTCTGTACCTATTTTGAGACTCTGTCACATGGCCTTGCATATCATGGTTTCTCCAGTTTTATACACAAATGAAAATAAAACAGGCCGGTGTGCTTTGGACAACTGTATTCTACAGCAGGGGGCATCAAAGCAAGAGTGAAAAGGGACTAGACTCTCAAAAAAGTACAACACTCATTCATGATAAAAGCCCTTGAAATTCTTGGGATACAAGGAACATACCTCAACATCATAAAGGCCATATATGACAAGCCAACAGCCAGTATCATTCTCAGTGGTGAAAAGCTGAAAGCATTTCCATTAAGATCTGGAACAAGACAAGGATGTCCACTCTCACCACTGCTTTTCAATATAATACTGGAAGTCCTAGCCAGAGCAATAAGATAAGAGAAAGACATACAAAGAATCCAAATAGGAAAAAAAGAAGTCAAACTATCACTATTTGTAGACGATATGATAATATACATAGAGAACCCCAAAAACTCCACAGAAAAACTAATTCAATTCATCAATCAGTTCAGTAAAGTGGCAGGATACAAAATCAACACTCAAAAGTCAGTAGCCTTCCTATACACAAACAATAAATCTGAAGAAGAAGAAAGCAAAAAAAAAAAACATCCCTTTTATTATCAAAACAAAAAAGATCAAATACTTGAGAATAAATCAAACAAAAAAGGTAAAGGAACTATACAAAGAAAACTATAAAACACTGTGAAAAGAAATAGAAGAAGACACAAAGAAATGGAAAGACATCCCCTGCTCATGGATTGGAAGAATAAACATTATTAAAATGGCCATCCTACCAAAAGCAATATACAGATTCAATGCTATTCCAATCAAAATTTCCATGTCATTTTCAAAGAAATAGAACAATTATTGATGAAATTCATATGGAATCACCAAAAACCCCGAATAGCCAAAGCTTTCCTGAAAAAAAAAGAAGGGAATGGAGGCATCACTCCCAGACTTCAAACTATACTACAAAGCCATAATCATCAAAACTGCATGGTATTGGAACAAGAACAGACACACAGACCAATGGAATTGAATAGAAAATCCAGAAATAAACCCACAGATCTACGGTCAACTAATCTTTGACAAAGGAGCAAAGAATATGCATCGGAGCAAAGAAAGTTTGTTCAATAAATGGTGCTGGGAAAACTGGATCAGTACATGCAAAAAAATGAAGTTTGACTACCAGCTCACACCATGCACAAAAACCAACTCAAAATGGATTAAAGAACTAGACATAAGACCTGAAACCACAAAATGCACAGAAGGAAATACAGGCGAAACACTACGTGATATGCACATCAAAGACATCTTTACAGACACATCACCCAAAGCAGTGATAGTGAAGGCAAAGATAAACAGCTGGGACTACATCAAATTAAAGAGTTTCTGCACAGCAAAAGAGACAATAACAAAAACAAAGAGAAACCCCACTGACTGGGAGAACATTTTTGCACACAACATTAATGATAAAGGACTGATCACAAAAATCTACAAAGAGCTGAAGACTCAACAACAACAAAGAAAATAATCCTGTCAAAAAATGGGCAGAAGAGCTAAAAAGAAACTTCTCTGAAGAGGGAATGCAAATGGCCAACAAGCATATGAAAAAATGTTCACATCACTTGTAATTAGGGAAATGCAAATCAAAACTACCATGAGATACCACCTCACACCAGGGAGAATGGCACATATTAAAAAAAACAAGCAACAACAAATGTTGGCGAGGTTGTGGAGAAAAAGGAACTCTCCTGCACTGCTGGTGGGAGTGCAAACTGGTCCAACCACTATGGAGAGCTGTGTGGAGATTTCTGGACCTACTGAAGATAGAGCTTCCATATGATCCAGCAATTCCACTCCTAGGTATTTACCCAAAGGACACAGAAACATCAATTCCAAAACCCCTATATTTATAGCAGCACTGTTTACAATAGCTAAGCTTTGGAAACAACTCAAATGCCCAAAAATAGATGACTGGATCAAGAAGAGGTGGTACATATACACCATGGAATATTACTCAGCATTCAAAAAAGATAAACACATGCATTTTGCAGCAACATGGATGGAGTTGGAAGGGATCATGCTCAGCGAAATAAGCCAGAAAGGAAAAGAAAAAGACCGGATGGTCTCACTCATAGCAGGAATCTAGAAAACTTAAATAAGGGACCAGGAAAATGAATAACTATAAGAAAGTGAAAATCAAAATCAACAAACAACTATGAACCAGAGACACTCTATGGGGGGTGGGGGCGGGGTGTGTTGGATTGGGGTCAAAATAAGGGGGTTGCAATTGTATGGGGTATATAAAAATGAAATTTAAAAAAAGAAAGTGTAGTTAAGATGACAAATTCATCAGGTTCCTGAGAAGAATCCCTGCCTTCCAATAGACTAGAATGGCATGAAATATTGTTGAATACTAACACTTTCAAAAGAGCGCTCTGGGGACTGTGTGCAGTGATACAGGTGACCCCTATTATTCCCAGAGCACGTGGCAGGATGGCTGCCATCATGTCTGCTGTAGAATCAGAGGCTGGGGAAGATGTAGCTAAACTACACAAGGACTATGACTATCAGCTTCTTGAGCCTCATGTGCTGACCCTCAGATGGAGCTACACGGACCTCTACAGCCTTGCCAGGAAACGCTGCACTCAGAACAAGTCAGTAAACATCTTAAAGAAGCCTTTCTCCACCTCCTCTATATGGTAAATTGTATGTGTCCATCAGAACTCTCTTCATGAAAGCCCCCATATTCTTCTCCCAACTTAATAAGGCCCAAACCCACCTCCCACATTAAGGAACTCCAGAAAGTACCTTGCTGATTGGTTTGCCCTAGCAGGCTGCAGGAGAATTAAACACTGTGGTCTCTGTGCCTGTTTTGAAAAGCTGTCACAGGGCCTTGTACAGTGTGGTTTCTCGGATTTTATACACATGTGAAGATAAAACAGGCAGGTGTGGGTTTCAGCAACTATATTTTACAACAGGTGTTCATGACAGCAAGAGTGAATAAGAACAATCCTCTCACCATCCCATGAAAGTCCATGTGACCTGGGGAATGTGTTGTTGGGGAAACAACATAAAATGTTTTTCACAAAATGAGTTGATAAAAGTATAATTTCTGGATCACAATCTCGGTTTTCAGCCTAAATAACCTTAGATCTGGAAGTTCAGCCTGAGAGCAGGGGCTGCTGCAGGAGCCCAGGGTGGTCACTCAACTTGGAGCCTGGACATGTCTCTTAGACAAGAACACTGTGGTGTCCTCAGTGCTGGGGGGACCAATTGCATTCCCAGCAGTTGGGCTCCCTGGTGGTCTCAGAGAAAAGGTGGAGCTGCTCTCCATGTTCCTCACATTTTCCATTTTCAGAAAATATAACAGCACTATGAAGTCAAGAATGTGAGGTGTTAGTGTAAGGATAGACATACATAGCAATGATATATGACAGAGTCCAGAATAAATCCACACATTGAGAGTCAATGGATTTTGACAAGGTTTCCAAGACAATCCAATGACTAAAGAAGATTGATGTTACCAAAAGCAGTAAGAACACAAATGTCCATCCATTGGTGAATGGGCACATGCAGTGTGTGAAATCCACACAATGGAATATTACTCATCCATGAGAAAGAATAAAATAATGATTCATGCTCCAACATGGAGGAGCACTGAGAACATTACTCTCCTTGAAAGAAGGCGCATTTTGTATGATCCTTTTTGTTAAATGCTTAAAATAGAGAATCTCAGAGAGAAAGTATCTTAGTCCTTGTCAGAGTTTGACTGATGAGGGCAGGGAATTCCTTGTTTAGGGATATGAATGCATGTTTGGAGATGAAAATGTTTTGGAATTTAAACAGTAGTAAAGACTGTGCAACTTCATGAATACACTACAACCACTATAGCATATGAAGCACTGGATTTTATTTGACAAAATATATCCTGAGAAAAAATTTAATTCCTAGGATAGAGTGTCCATTATGCAAGGAAGTAAGAAAGTATGAGACAGGAATCAATCAAAAAAGACAAGAATCATTCAATCAAAATTGACGAGGGTCAACATACCTGCTATAAAGAAAGATCTACAAGTAGTTATTATAACAGATTTACATATATTCAAAATTGTGTAGACACCTCAACGAGTTTTTTAAAGTTCCAAGTTAAACCCCTATCAGTGGAAACTAAGGCATAGGAAATAAAGTTACAGGAAGGGAATTAATGACTGATGAGATTTTACAAAACAATTTCTAAGTTTCCCTCTAAATTTTGTTACAGTTTTCATAGAATTATTAGTTTTTAATTTCCTTATCTGAACAATTATCATTTTTTTTTGTTATTTAGAACTAAATGCTGATGGGAACAGCATTTCCTGTCAGCACTTTATATGTGCCCTGCCCAGAGGAGGGAGACCACCCCTAACCGGGAAGGCCACACTTGCCTAAGTGAGGTCTGCAGGACACCTAGAGGGGTGATGAGCTCGGGGAGACTCCGCGTGTGCCCAGAGTGGGAAGGTGGGGTCTCTCACTTTCCAGTGCTCTGAGACTCCAGAAGTGGGTCCGGACATTGGGTCTCCGGGAATAACAGACAACACTGGGGTTTCCTGTGTAGCAGAGGCCAGAAAGTCTTTTCCTTTACTCATCATAGGCTTTGCAGGGAGGGCCTTATATAAGGTCAACTAATAAAAGAGAGATGAGGGAAAAAGCGTTGTACATGTGCTGTGATGTAAGTGTTCAACAGGTGCACAATTGTCTTTGTGCTAAAGTTACAGATGCACATGTGTGCAGGGGAAGCTCTCTTCTCCCTACCCCTGCTCAGATGAGCCCCCTTGGATGACAAGTCCCAGTAGCCCCCGAACTGGACTTCCTAACAAGAGGCATTACTGGAAACTAGGGGTGCCGAGTAGCCCCCTGGGTCTATATCACACAGAAGCAGGTGGCCCCTCTCCCTCTTTCTTCTACCCCTTCAACTTGCCCCATGGACTTGGAGGGGAGGTGCCTGGAAGACACATCTGGGTCAGATTCACTGCGAAGCTGCTCTTCCTCCTTGGTAGACACAATGGCAGTGGTTATCTTTTTTTTTAAGATTAATTCATTTATACAAGAGCTGGGGTACAGGCCAGATGCGTGGGAGGGTGAGAGGATTCACCAGAGACAGAGCGGGGCACAGAACAGGCAGACTGACTAAATACTCTGGTAAGGGGAGAAGCAGGTGAGACAGGAGAGGTCTGTTCACCATGTGGGTTGCTCCGAGGCCAGTGGGGATCTACCCAGCCCTGCAGAGGCTGCAGACAGCTTCACAGCATGACACTCAACTGCCTGTGCCACCAGGAAGGCCCCAGTCCCTTGATTCTTACTTAGTATTTGTCATTTTCCATATGTCCACAATTAGAAGATTCACACTCAATAATTTTTAGCAATTATTTTGGCTGTAAAATCAGAATGAACCTGAATTGTTTTGGTGGCCATAGTAATCCTGCAATGCTCTAAAGATATTTTTCTCTTAAAACAACACACATTAGTTCTCAGGTTTGTGGTTCAGGAATGTGTGGTTCACATCTGCTAGGTCATCTGCTCAGGCCTTACGGAGTGTAATGAATGTGTGGCTGGGCTGTGTTTGCATCTGGAGGCTGGACTACTTGTACAACATGTTCATTTCTGTGGTCATATGTCTTTAAGTCATCTGAAGGACAGTCTCTAGAGCAAGGTAGGCAGCAAGATGGAGTCTTGTGTAATCACAATAGGCAAGGCCTTATAGCTGGTCAGTTTAAACAAATTGGTAAGAGGCAATTTTCATGTCCTGCCCACACTCAAGTGGAAAGAATTTTATAATAGTGCAAATTGCAGGAGGCAGGGGTCATGCAAGGCCACCCATGATCTGTTTGGTGACAGAGACCAAACCTGAATTGATTGCACTGGTGTGATGCTATTTAAAATATGTATTTTATCCAATTTTGTTACTTTTTTAAAGATTTATTTATTTATGTATCCAAGAACTGGGGCACAGGCCAGAGGTGTTGGGGGGAGAGAGTGGGGAACAGAACAGGCAGACTGAATGAAATACACTGCTGAGGGGAGCAGTGGGCAAGACAGGAGAGGTCTGCTATGCCATGTAGGTTGGCTCTATGGCCAGCCATGGATGAAACTCATGCTGCAGAGGCTGAGGATAGCTTCACAGTGCTGGGCTTAACCTCTTGTGCTCTGAGGGAGGCCCAGGAGTCATGTATTTTCTATTTAAGTTGCTTTTGCAATGACTTTCCCATATCTACTCATTATCATTTATAAGCATTTTGATTGTAGAATCTTAGCATTTTTATTAGTGTTTTTATTATTGTTTTACGCTGAATTGTATTCAAATGACTGGTCTGTGTAACATAGATCTACAGATATATGTTCATTCTTTCATTCTGACTAGTCTTATTAAATGACTACAGAGTCCATGTAGACAATGTGATGTGAACTGCATTTTCTCTACTTATTAATCGCTGGTCTTGTTATTTGTCTATTAAATTGGTCTGTTTGAACTGTCCAAGTCTTCCCCACTTTAGTGACCTTTTTGGCCAGCTTCGTCTGTCAGTTATAGAAGGAAGAATATTAAAATGTTTTAGGATGATTGGAGAGTTTCCCTTTTGCCTTGCTTATGGTGACATTTGGCATGGTTTAATTTGAGGTTGTATAGTACATGCATGTTTGGAATTGTAAAATTTTCCTAGTGAAATGTATATAAATTAATTAGGTATCTCTGTTATCCCTTAATAATACTTTAATTTAATACTACTTCATAAATGTAGCAGCTATGTAACTATGTAATATATCCTTCATGTCTCAAGTTACAGTTTCATTATAAACAATAGGTAAAAGTCCAGTGGATCTTTCCCCTTCAGTATAATTTACTTTCCATTTTGATCTGTCCTCTATGGTTATTTTGGATTGTTCATGTAACATGAATTGAAAATCTCACTTTTAGAAGTGAGAAAGATAAGGATTGATTGAAGAGAGTTGCATAAGGGGTTATTTCCAATGGAGACAAGAGTGATGAATGTGGACGCATCCAGGACTAGTAGTTAGTAGGTGCCACGGCCACCCTGGGCCTGTGTGACAGGTGGAGGGAGCTGTGAGGACGGGCGCATGTGAACAGACATAGATAATGAAGACTTGCTCTCAGGCAGTGGAGAGGAACCTAGGTCCTGATGACTCATAGTCCTGCATCTTCTGCTCCCTGGTCTCCTCCAGTGCTTCCCGTTGACTGAAGCAAACACAAGTCAGAGGGGCGGGAACATGGTCATTGGGTCCGCAGTGGTCAGCCCTCAGTTCTCAGCCTTGGGGCGGCTGATAGTGTATAACTCAGTAATATTTTGAAACTTCACTTCTTGCTACAATATCCAATTATCATTGTTGTTTTGTAATGACACTCCTGACCAGCATCACACTTAAGAAATTACACTCCGGTGGCCTCCCTGGTGGCACAAGGGGTTAAGAAGCAACCTATGAAGCTGTCTGCAGTCACTGCAGCAGGAGTTTGATCCTGGCCAGGGAGCAACCCACATGGCACAGCAGACCTCTCCTCTCCAAATGCATTCTTTTTTTTTTTTTAAATAATAAATTTTATTTTTATATTCCCCATACAATTGCAACCCCCCCATTCTAACCCCAGTCCCTCCCCTCCCGCCCCCCACCCCCCAAAAGTGTCTCTGGTTCATAGTTTTTTGTTGATTTTGATTTCCACTTTCTTATAGTTATTCATTTTCCTGGTCCCTTATTTAAGTTTTCTAGATTCCTGCTATGAGTGAGACCATCCGGTATTTTTCTTTTTCTTTTTGGCTTATTTCGCTGAGCATGATCCCTTCCAGCGCCATCCATGTTGCTGCAAATTGCATGTGTTTATCTTTTTTGATTGCTGAGTAATATTCCATGGTGTATATGTACCACATCTTCTTGATCCAGTCATCTATTTTCCAAATGCATTCTTTTGCTTGCAGATATGCTGTTGTGCACTCTCAGATGTTAGAACAATCAGTCTAGCCCACTGCTCCCCTCAGCAGTGTAGTTCAGTCAATCTGCTCCCCACTCTGTCTCTGGTGAATTCTCTAATCCCCCAACACCTCTGGCCTGTTCCCCAGTTCTTGTATGCAGAAATAAATAAATCTTAAGAAAAAAGTAAATTACACTCCTGGCCAGCATCTCACTTAAAAAGATCAGTATATTTTTTATTACTTATGCTAGTCATATCATTTGATGTACATTATTCCAGCATAAATTATATCACTTTTTACTAATCCCTGGGACCATATGGACTATCATCTGCAGAAACATAAAAGACTTCACACCTAAATTCATGGGACTGACAGGTGTTCTGAGGGCTCAATAGAATATTGGGATCTGAGGTTAACTGTTTCAATAACAAAATATGGCAGGACCTATGTTATTTTTCTTTCTGAGAATCAGTGTGGTGATTCTCACACTGGTGGTGCTACCCATGCTGTCTCTTGACAAGGTCCAGGCATTGGGGGAGACTTCCGAGAAGAGGGGAGTTCTGCACTTCCCAGAAGATCTGAATAAGGGAGTTTCCACAGCAAGCCTGCTAATGCGCTCCTGTTTGTCCTTGGTTAATGCATAAGTAAGTTAGTTATAAATTGGCTTGTGAAAACCTAATTCAGACCTAGGCGTTAATTGGCCTACTGTTCTTACACTTGAATCATTACTAAAGAAAGTTAAATTGCTAAAGGTATAGCCAGGAAAGAAATGTTTTGGCCCTGAGGACTATGGAGAACAAGCTGCCTTGAGCCAGCTATGCTTGGAAACCATAGCCTAATCCAGGAGGTACATGCTTGTGGCAATAGTACATTTTCAGGTGTATGCAAAATGTCAACAGTTCTCAGGCTGTGTGGAGGTTAGGTATTTCTAGTTAAGAGTTAGACCTCAGTAAAATTAAAATAGATTTGATGAGTTACTTTAGGCCACTTTGAAGTAATTGATAAATTAGCTAAGTTAATTGACTGCTAGGGAGATAGGTTGATTTTAGTAACAGAGTATAGGATAGGATTCTCACACCCACTCTGAAATTAGGAAAGTTTAATATGATGATTAATTGTTACCATATGTGCTGTCTTAGATAATTGATCATGCTGGGAAATGAGTTGCACCAAGAAAACTAATTATCCCTGATGTTTTTCTTAAGATGATCAGAGCCCTTTTGGTATGAGACCAAGAGAGTCTCTATATGTTCATGAGAAATATGTAATGATTGTCTTTGTTTTGCTTCAATGCTTATGATGATGTAAACTCACTGCTTGCCTCAATGTAAAAATAAAGACACATTGAGACCCCCAGCTGGAGATAGTTGCACCAGAGCAAGATTGTCTGTGTCTGCCTCATCCCCCCTCCCCTCATCCCTCAGTTTTGCCGACTAGGTCTCCTCCTTTCAGGGAGGAGATGACATGACATGACATTCTGCTGGAGAGGGTCTCCAGCACAGTGTGAAAGGTTATCAAAAAAAATGGGGATGGGGGCCTCCCCCGTGGCGCAGCGATTGAGTGCTTGGTTGCAAAGCTGCCCACAGCCTCCAAAGCGCTGGTTCCATCCCCGGCTGCTCCCCGGCCACCAGAGGAGGGTCCTACATGGCGCGCAGACCTCTCCTGCCGCCTGCTGCTCCCCTCAGCAGTGTACTTTGGTCCTTCTGCCTGCTCTGCTCCCCGCTCTGGCTCTGGTGAATTCTCTCACCCTCCCGCGCTTCTGACTGTACCCAGTGCTTGTATAAATAATTAAATAAATAAATAAATAAATCTTAGAAAAAAAAATTCTTTAAAAAAAATGGGGATAAACTTCTTTTTTGCTTCAATATTCCATGATTTTTAGTGGCCCTACATAGGGGAAAAAAGTTGGGGAGAGGACAGCAACCACTCTGGTTAGTCAGCCCCTTGCCTTCTCTGAGGGACTGCATTGGTGATGGTGACAGTGATGGAGAGGACAGTACTTGCACTTAATTCTTACATACCAAATACCAGGAATTTCTCCAAGCAGTAGGGTGCATTAGCTCCCAATGCTCCCCACCATTACTGTGGCAGGTGTGATGATTTCCTACTATAGTATGCAGAGTCTCAGAAAGTGTATCAAAGAGCTAGAAGAAGTAGGCAGCACCTGAATCCAGGAAGGTTGTACTTGAAGTGCACTGTCTTCTCAGCAAATAAAATGTGTCTTTCTCTCTTATCAGTGAGTGTGACTCTGGATCCACACACAGCTCACTGTGAACTAATTCTGTCTGAGGCCGAAGACATGTGACCCGTGGAGGCAGCCAGAAGGAGTATTTCAGTTCTACGAGATTCTGTTCCTTACCCTGTGTCCTGGGCTGTGAGGGCTTCACCTCAGGAAGACATTACTTTGAAGTGGATGTGGGAGAAGGATGTGGGTGGGACTTAGGAGTTTGTCTGGAAAATGTGCAGAGGGACAGGGACATGACCCCAGAGCCTCAGTCTGGATTCTGGGCCATTAGATTCTGCCAGGAGAATGCCTATATGGCCCTTACCTCTCCCCCAAATCCCTTTCCATTGAGGGAGCAGTGCCTGCTGGTGGGAGTTTTTCTGGACTATGAGGCTGGACTTGTATCCTTTTGCAACATGAACACTGGCTCCCACATCTTCACCTTCCCAAGGGCCTCCTTCTCTGATACTCTTCGGCCTTATTTCCATGTTAATCATTCTTCTCCTTTGTTCCTCCCTCCACCACTGGAGTCAGTCTAAAATTGTCTTAATTAACAATTGTAGAAATAGAATGTCAGTCCTAATAGGACAGGACTTGGTCAGTTTTGTCATTTGCTCTTTCCCTTTACCTGAACCGGCGCTGAGTTCTCAGTGGACACTCAGTGAGTGTGCCATGACTGCTGGACACAGCCACTGTGCAGACAGCACAGAAGATCAGCCTGACCTGCGGGGAAGCGAGAGAACAGCAGGGTCATCCCTTGTGCTCTCCCCCCGTCACTGGGTCAGATCTCTGAACTTCCAGGGTCCTGGTGTGACTCTGGGTGTCTGGCCTCTTCCATTTCATGTCAAGTTTTCACACTTCATCAATGTTATAGTTCGGGTCAGTAGTTGCTTCTGTTTATGGACAAACCATCCCACTGTATGAATGTCACGCATTGTGTGTGCCCGTTATCAAAGGATAAACATTGTTTCTTTCTACTTTGGGGCTAGTTCAAACGATGCCACTGTGAACGCTGTTGTACAAGATTTTGTGTGATTTGGTCAAATTTGGAGGTTTGTGCCTAGAGGTAGAATTGCCAAATCATGTGGTAACTTGTTCAACTTTTTAAGGAACTGTCTGTTTTCCAAAGAAGCTACAACATTGTAAATGCTCACAAGCCACATATGCTATTGAAGTTTCTCTACCTTATATTTCGGCTATTTCTAAATGTGACTATGCTAATGGATGCTAAGTGCTATCTCATTGAGATTTTGTTTTCTTCTGGCTTTTGCATTTTCCTAATGACTGGTGATGGTGACAGATTCATGTATTTATTGGATATTTGTGTGTGTCTTTTGGGAATAATCGCTATTCACATGCTTTGCCCATTTTAGTTGGGTTATTTGTATTTTGGTTTGTAAAAATGTTTTTTAAAAGATTGATTTATGCATACAGGAACTGGGACTGGCCAGTGGTGCAGGAGGTGAGAGTATTCACCAGAGACAGAGTGGGAAACAGAACAGGCAGACTGATGAAATACACTGCTGAGGGGATAAGGGGGCGAGACAGGAGAGGTCTGCTGTGCCATTTTGGTAGCTCCCTGGCCGGCCGGGGTTGGAACTCCAGCTGCAGTCACTGTGGACAGCTTCATAGCACTGTGTTTAACCCTTGCACCACCAGGGAGGCCCTGTAAAAACTTTTACATGCTAATTACAATTCTAAGTATGTCCCTTATCACCTCTGCAATTCAGAATCTGTCTGTCATTCTCTGAGTTGTGTTTTTACATTCTGGATGGAGTCCAGTGAAGCTCAGGAACCTTCAGTATTGTTGCTATTCATCTCAGGTATTTCTACTTTCATTCCTTGTGTTTTGCTGCCATGCAAATAACTGCTGCCTTTGCGAGCCCAATGTAACAAGAGTGCTTTCTCTCAAAAGGTTTTAACCATTTCTGTTACCACATTTAGATCTGTGGTTCATTTTTGAGTCCTGTATATGATGTAATGCAAGTCTCCACATTCATTCGTTTGCTTGCAGATATGCTGTTGTGCCACTCTCAGTAGTTAGAACAATTCAGTAATTTCTGTCTTACTGTATTATTATTGGTTATTGCAGCTAAAAGATTTCTTGAATTTGTTAGTCTTTTCAAAGGACTAACCTTTGTTGACATTGATTTTCTGTTGTTCATGAAACCCCATCTCATGGCCATTGGTGTCCTTCTGCTTGCTTTGGTTTTCATTTGCTCTTTCTACCCTTGAACAAGAAGGCTGAGTTAGTGACTTTAGAGCTTTTAATTATTATGGTGGCTTTTACATCTGTCCTCTCCTAGGCCCTGCTGTGACAGCAGCCCCTAAGGTTTGCTGTGCTGACTTTCATTTTCGTTCATGTCAAAGCCATGGTCTCCATGGAAACTGTGCTAAACTTTTTCTTTGAGGCTTTGTGGGGTCCACAGAATCAGACATGGGGGTGTGAGGAGAGTCAAGAGTCCCTGACCCCATGCACTCTGCTCCCAAACCATTCCCCTGTGTTACTACCAGGACAAAGAATTAACTCAGAACTTGCGGCTGACTCCTCCAAAGTTCATTTGACACAGAGGGACTGTCCCTCTCCCTCCCTGATTTCTCTTGTCTCCTACGACTTTTGCTAACAAACCTGTCTTCTTCTCTGTTTCTACTAGTACCTGATAAGAACACCTTCTGCCATGAGGGAATGTTCCTTTCTTGGATATTCTGGGACCATTGGCAGGTATGAAGCATTGAATTATGGTTCTTGGGACTCCGACACTGAATTTAAATGTTATTATTGAATTTTAATCTAAACTGAATGGAGCAAACATGTCAGGGATCACCCTATTCTAGCACACAGGGACATGTGAGGCATCTTTCAAATTGTAATCCATTAGGTCTCCAGAGAGAAGACTTCAACACCTGTGCAGGCTCAGAGGCTCAGGTGAGGGTTCTGTCTTTCACTCAGAAAATCCTGTCTGATTCATCTCTGGCTACAGATGCTCAGTAGAACTTTCAGGAAGAGCCATGGCCTCATCGCCAGTGATCAGGAAGATGAGGGAGGAAGCCACGTGCTCCATCTGCCAGCAGCTGATGACAGAGCATGTGAGCATCTACTGTGTGCACAGCTTCTGCCTCAGGTGCATAACCAGCTGTTTGTGCATTAATTGTGATGACGTGTTCCTGTCCCTTGTGTGGAAAATCATTTCAAAGGCAGAGTCTCTGCCTAACAGGTCACTGGAAAACCTCATTGAGAGAATCAAGGAGCTGGAGAGTGAGAAGCTGTGTGAGGAACATGGGGAGCAGATCCACCTGTTCTGTGAAGACAATGGGCAGCTTATCTGTTGGCACTGTGAGCGCTCCCCCCAGCACAGAGGACACAGCATGGTTCTAGCGGAGGACATATGTCCAGGCTACATGGTGAGTGAGTGGCCATATCTTTCAGCAAGTACTTCCTCTTATGTTGTACATTTTGATTCAGATTAGTTAGTCTGAACACCAAGATTGTGACCCTAAAATGTTTCCATAATGCCTTTTTCTGAATAGTAGTTTATTATGATCCCATTGAGCCAGGTCCTGATTATCTATGCCAAACTTCAAGGTTTGTCAGAACCCATTCCAGTAGGAACTTCCTGTAATGAACTTCTCCTGGAAAATACATTGTGCTCTTTGCAAACCTGCCTCATTCATGGCCTCCCCTCGAGTACATAATGGGAGACACCACAACATGCAAGTATATAGGACATCATGTGAAATCCCAGAAGTCAGAACCACCCACTGTTAGAGAGCCTACAGTCTACAAGGAGTAAGAAAAGGAATACAGGATGCCTCATGTCCCTTCGTGTGGGAGGTGAGGGTACGCACCAAGAGGTGTGAATAGGTGTAGGGGAGACTGCCCAGAAGTGAGTCCTGACAGGAAAATGTAAATAACCATGATGGAGAAAAAACAGGATCCACTCAGGCTGACCACCTGTCACGGCAGAGTGCCTGACATTCCAGTACCTTGTTGGGGGTTATGTGATGGGAAAGGCAGGTAAGGGCAAAAGAAAGGAAGTCAAGGAAAGAACTTGAGTCTCACTCTGAGTCTACTGGTCCACAGTTGGGATTTAAATTTGTGGAGGGAAAGATCAGGCTGACATTAAAAGAACATTTTGCATGCACAAAATAAACATCAAGGAGTAAAATCAGAGTTAGTCCTATAATAAAAGGAGATGGAAACAAGCTTTAGCAAGGATTAAGAAGGAGAGTTGAAAGATTTAGAAAGAATTGGTGAGTGATGAAGACTTCAGACAGGTTCAGGCACCTCCAAAGTTTCTCACACAATAGTTGCTAAAGTGAGGCTCCCTGTGCTGTGCAGGAATGAGGAAGCAGGATTCCTTCCTCCTCTGCCCTGTTGACATTTGAAGGAAACATCCCCAGTGTGTGGCTCTGTGTTCCCTCATCCTTGAGTTGCCTGTGTCGTGTGCGAAGGTTCTGGATCCTGTGTTTGGGTGTGTCAGTCCTGAGAATCATCAGCGCACTCACCTCCCCCTGTAACCCCATGAGCAGCTCATCACTGTGACAGGGCAGATCCCGTAGCTTGCTCACCAAGTAGTTAAAAATAAAGCAACACAAGGTGATGGACGTAGCCTCAGGAGTCAGACTGTGGTGGTCAAAATTTAGTAAGAGTTTCACATGAAGCACTGGGCTCTCCCCTCATTGGGGACATGTCTCTGGAGGCTCTACTGTGTCCCCACCCCTCTCAGCCCTGGGCTCTGAGTGATCCCCTCCTTCACACAGCAGATGTCAAGGGGCAGTGGTCACAGGACAGACCCTGTCATGAGTTTGTCTTTGTCAGGCTGCTGCTATGTGGGATGGTGGATCCTCCATGGGGTCCCTCGTCTCCTTTCCTTGTCCTTTGACAAGGCAACTGGCAATGAGCTGTGCCCAGTGCAGCATCACATCCACAACAGTGACGGTGGAGGGAGAGGCAGGGAGTCATCACGGGATCAGGGACCCAGGGGCGCATCTCCCTCTCTCTGTGAGCTGGATGTCTCAGGAGGGGTGTCCTGTCCCCTTGAGGGGTCTGCTCCCCTGACTGTCCCAGGCTACATCACCATGAGATTTTAAATAGTCCCCTCTTGTTACTCTGAGAGAAGTGTACTGTTCCTACCAAGATCCTCCCTGTCAGGATGTCCAAATGTGCAACCTTTCGTATATTGACACATTTCCTCCCTCAACTACCTGGACCTGCCCAACATCAGTTTCATTTTTGAGTTGACTCTAGTCAGAGGAACTTCCCTATCTGAAAATGGAGCTGCAGAGCGACTGGCAGCGATTTTGTGACTGACTGTCCTGTGAGGAGGAGAGAAAAAGTCCAGGCCAAGGTTTGCTCTGGGGTGGACTGTGATGTCTGTGTGTGTGTGTGTGTGTGTGTGTGTGTGTGGGCAATAAGAGGAGCTCAGCCAAGTCAAATTGGTCAGGACTTGCTTTCTAGCTCTCTCTCCCTCTGCTTTCTCTTTCAAGACTCCATTTCCCATCTCAGATCAGGGTGGGAGTTGAGTGAAGGGCAGGCACTTGGGGTTCAGAGGAAGGGCATCCCCAGGAGCACAACCCCAGGCATAAGGAAGGCTGGTGCAGCCCCTGGGAGAAATCCCCTCCGTGGGAGAGCAGTCTGCAGAGACGTGCTCTGGCTCCGAGGGCTAGTCCTGAAAATAGGGGGAAATAATCCATCCAGTTCCTTGGGTTGGATCTGCTTTTATTCCAGGCCCTGTGAGTGCGAGGAAAGGTCTCTCACTCCCTCCCTCAGCTCCTCCCCACACACTCCCAGCAAGGGGAGGGCAGCAGGGCTGGGAGCCTGAGCAGCTGCCGCTGTGGGGAAGGGCAGACCCTCTGCTCTGGTCCCTGCTCCTCTGTCTCCAGCTCTCAGTCCTCACTGGTGGACACTGGTAGGTCCAGCACAAGGAGCTCACAATGGTCAAGTCTTGCCCTCTGCTTCCTGCCTCCCCACATCCTGGTTCTGCAAATTCCCTCTGCCTCAGGCACCCTGACCTTGTCCTGGGAGACCTGTCCTCCCCTGGAGGGAGACAGTCACTTCCCTTGTGCCCAGGGCCTCTGCTCCCAGCACCAACACCTTCTCTATCACTCTCTGCAGCTCTCCTGCCTCAGTGTGGGTTCCATGGAAATGTGAATAACCTGGAGCGCCTTTTACTTTGTGGGGTCCAGAGAACCAGATGGGTGTGTGAGGAGAGACAAGGATTATTATTCACATGGACTCTGCTCCCCAACATTCACTTCAGTGTTGCTAGCAGATCAAGAAAGTAAATCAGGACCAACTCCTCCCGAAGCTCATTAGACATGGAGAGAGTTTCACTCTCCCTCCCTGAGTTCTCTTCTCTCCTGCGACTTTTGGGAGCCCCCTCTTTCCTTTTCTAGCTCTGTTAGTACCCAAGCACTGTCACTGTCTCCCACAATGGAATATACTGTACAGGGATATCCTGGGACCATTCTCAGATGTGAAGCATTTAATTATGGCTGGTGAGACTGAAACACTGAATTTAAATGTGACTGAATTTTAATCTAAACTGAAGTGGGCAAATATGACTGGGATCACCCTATTCTGGCTCAGAGGAACAGGTGAGGCATCTTTCAAATTGCATCCATTTCTCTCTCCAGAGGGAAGACTTCAACACCTGTGCAGGCACAGAGGATCAGGTGAGGCTTCTCTCCTTCACTCTGGAAAATCCTGTCAACTTCATCTCTGCCTCTAACCTGATACTGGAGCTTGTCAGGAAGGGCCATGGCCTCAGCCACAGCTATGAAAAAGATGACGGAGGATGCCAAGTGCTCCATCTGCCAGCAGCTGATGACAGAACCCGTGAGCATCAACTGTGGGCACAGCTTCTGCCGCCAGTGCATAGAGGGCATCCTTGAGAACCCACAAGGGACGTCATCCCAGAGCGAGCCCCAATGTCCCTTGTGCCAGGCACCATTTCAAAGGGAGAGTCTCCGATCCATCAAGCAACTGGAAATCATCATTCAAACTCTCAAGGAGAGCACCTCCCCTGGTGGCGCAGTGGTTGAGCACCATGCTGTGAAGCTGTCTGCAGCCTCTGCAGTGCTGGTTCCATCCACGGGCACTGGGGAGGGCCCCACAAAAAAAAAACAAAAACAAACTCTCAAGGAGATAGACAGTGAGAGGTTGTGTGAGGAGCACGGGGAGCAGCTCCAACTGTACTGTGAGGACGACGGGCAGCTCATCTGCTTGCACTGTGAGTGCTCCCCCCAGCACAGAGAACATCGCACGGCTCTAGTGGAGGACGTGTATCCAGGCTACAAGGTGAGTAGCCAGAGTCTTTAGCAAGGACTGCCTCTCAGGTTGCGCATTTTCACTCCAATCAGTTATAGGAAAACCATTATTCTGACCCTCAAATAAATTTGTACCATATCATTTTCCTGAAATAGTTTATTACACGTCCATGTTGAATTTATTACATGTCCACCCCGTGTCCATATTGATCTTCAAGGCTGAGCAGAATCCTTTCCTGTAAGAACTTCCTGTAATGAACTTCTTCTGGATAACAGATTTTGCTCTCTGCCACATGGGCCTCTTTCATGGCCTCACCTCGAGTATTTAATTGGAGACACCACAGCTTGCAAGAGCACAGGAAAGAATCTGAAACCCCAAGGGTCAGAATTCAGTCTTTTAGATAGCCACAGTATAAGGAGTGAGGAAGGAACACAGGACACCTGACTTCCCTTGGTGTGGGTAGTGAGGGGGCCACACAGGGGCAGGAATGAGTGTAGGGGGAGACTGCCCAGAAGTGAGTCCAAAAGGACACACACAAATAGCCGTGTGTGGAGAAGAGTGAGGATTCCAACTCAGGGGGACCACGTGTCACGAGAGCTTACCTGACTATCTAGTACTGGGTCAGGGGGCGTGTGATTAGAAGGGCAGGTGAGGCCATGAGACAGGAAATTAAAAAGGAACATTGGTATTTCTCAGGGTATAAATCCTGGTCCAAAGTTGGGATGTTATTTGTGGAGGGAAAGACTAGGTTTGCATTTAAAAGAACATTCTGCATGCACAAAATAAACATCAAAGAGTAATATCAAATTTAGTCCTCTATGAAAAGGGGATGGAAACACGTTTTAGCAAGGATTAAGGACAGTTAAAGGATTTAGAAAGAATTGGTGAGTGATGAAGCCTTGAGAGGTTCAGGCACCTCCACGTCTCACACAAGAGCTGCTAAAGTGAGGCTCCCTGTGCTGTGCAGGAATGAGGAAGCGGGATTCCTTCCTCCTCTGCCCTGGTGACACTTGAAGAAAACATCCCCAGTGTGGGGCTCTGTGTCCCCTCATCCTTGAGGTGCCTGTGTCTTGTGTGAAGGTTCTGGATCCTGTGTCAGGGCGTGTCAGTCCTGAGCACCATCAGAGCACTCACCTCCCCCTGTAACCCCACGAGCAGCTCATCACTGTAATGGGGCAGATCCCATCACTTGTCCACCGAGTATTTAAAAAAAAAAGCAACAAAAGGTTATGGAGGTGACCATAGGATTCAAACTGCTGAGGTCGATATATCGTAAGTCTTTCAGTTCTTACTAGATGGAAGCTGTGAGCAACTTAGTTATTGCCTTCATGATTTGGTTTCCCCATCTCTCAATAGAGACTGAAAAAGTGAAAAACTGTGTGACAAGTAACCCTAGAGATAGGTATGGAAACTAATCACTCTAAGTTGACATCATGGCAGTTCTTCAGGTGACAGCAGAGCTCTCCCTGTCCCCCATGACCTGGTTTTGTAACTTCAGTTGCCATCCTGGGCTCTCTTACCTGACTCACCATAATGTGTAAAAATTTCCACGTGTTTCAAACACTCTGTATTATGATTGGTCCAGCACATTATTCTATAAAATGTGCTTTTAGATGATTATAATCTTGTAGCATGTCCCTGGCAGACTGCAGTAATGTAAATAGCGTAGTCTGTGGTCCGCAGATGAGCTGGGAATCACAGATCGCCTACAGCACAGAAAGATGTTACAATCCTGCCACTGCCCAGGGCCACTGAGGGCATGAGTTACATTAATGCCCTTATGTTGCTTCTTCTCAAAGCCAAAGGACTTAAAAATTTATTCAATGTTATTGTACATCTTGGAGGCTGGGATTCTTCTAGGTGACAAATAATGGTTGTGAATTGGACAAGCCATAACTCACCCAATTTTTCCTTCAGGAAAAGCTCCAGGGGATGGTGACAAAACTGAAAGCAGAGCAAGACCGCTGTAAGAGATTGAAGTTGGAAAAGAAAGATGAAATAAGAGAATGGGAGGTAAGAATTTGATTTTCTTGATCTCAAACTATTTTCCAGTGTGGAGTTTAGGTGTATGGTGATTGGGAAAAGTACTCATTGATGATTTGTTCTCATTAAATCAGACCAAACTGTGGAAATCCAAAGAATATGCCTTTTTCTTTAATATTTGCCATTAGTTGTCTGCATCTAGAAAAATTTTCCTGGTTTTTTTTTTTCTATGAATAGTAATTGGCTGTGTCCTAATACCTCAGTCAGGAGAATCCAAAAAGTTGTGCTCCTTACTTTTCAAGTTTTCTTTTTTTTATGATTTTCTTTTTTTTAAATTTTATTTTTATATTCCCCATATAATTGCAACCCCCTTATTTTGGCACCCATCCCTCTTTTCCCACCCCCCACACCCCATAGAGTGTCTCTAGTTCATAGTTGTTTGTTGATTTGGATTTTTACTTTCTTATAGTTATTCTTTTTCCTGGTCCCTTATTTAAGTTTTCTAGATTCCTACTATGAGTGAGACTATCTGGCATTTTTCTTTTTCTTTCTGGCTTATTTCGCTGAGCATGATCCCTTCCAGCTCCATCCATGTGGCTGCAAATTGCATGAGTTTATCTTTTTTTGAATGCTGAGTAATATTCCATGGTGTATATGTACCACATCTTCTTGATCCAATCATCTATTTTTGGGCATTTGGGTTGTTTCCAAATTTAGCTATTGTAAATAGTGCTGCTATAAACATAGGGGTACAGGTCCACTTTTGAATTAATGTTCAAAAAAGATAAACTCATGCAATTTGCAGCAACGTGGATGTAGCTAGAAGGGATCATGCTCAGTGAAATAAGCCAGAAAGAAAAAGGAAAGTACCGGATGGTCTCACACATAGCAGGAATTTAGAAAATCTAAATAAGGAACTAGGGAAAAGACTAACTATAATAAAGTTTTTGTGTATGGTGTGACGTAGAAGTCAAACTTGATTCTTTTGCGTGTAGCGACCCAGTTTTCCCAGCACCATTTATTGAACAAACTTTCTTTGCTCCAATGCATATTCTTTGATCTTTATCAAAGATTAGTTGACCATAGATCTGTGGGTTTATTTCTGGATTTTCTATTCAATTCCATTGGTCTGTGTGTCTGTTCTTGTTCGAATACCATGCAGTTTTGATGATTATGGCTTTGTAGTATAGTTTGAAGTCTGGGAGTGTGATGCCTCCATTCCATTTTTTTTTTTTTTCAGGAGAGCTTTGGCTATTCGGGGTTTTTGGTGATTCCATATGAATTTCATCAATAATTGTTCTATTTCTTTATAGAATGTCATTGAAATTTTTATTGGAATAGCATTGAATCTGTATATTGCTTTTGATAGGATGGCCATTTTAATAATATTTATTAAAATAATATTTATCCCCAATCCATGAACAGGGGATGTCTTTCCATTTCTTTGTGTCTTCTTCTATTTCTTTTAACAGTGTTTTATAGTTTTCTTTGTATTGGTCCTTTACCTCTTTTGTTAGATTTATTCCCAAGTATTTGATTTTTTTTGTTTCAATAATAAAAAGGGATATTTTTTATTTCTTCTTCAGATTTATTGTTTGTGTATAGGAAGGCTACTGATTTTTGCGTGTTGATTTTGTTTCCTTCCGTTTTACTGAACAGATTGATTAGTTTAATTAGTTTTTCTGTGGAGTTTTTGGGGTTCTCTATGTATATTATCATATCATCTGCAAAGAGTGATAGTTTGACTTCTTCTTTTCCTATTTGGATTCCTTGCATGTCTTTCTCTCATCTTATTGCTCTGGCTAGGACTTCCAGTATTATATTGAAAAGCAGTGGTGAGAGTGGACATCCTTGTCTTGTTCCAGATCTTAATGGAGATGCTTTCAGCTTTTCCCCATTGAGAATGATACTGGCTGTTGGCTTGTCATATATGGCCTTTATGATGTTGAGGTATGTTCCCTGTATCCCAAGAATTTCAAGGGCTTTTATCGTGAATGGGTGTTGCACTTTGTTGAAAGCTTTCTCAGCATCTATTGATATTATCATATGTTTTTTATATTTCTTTTTGTTGATGTGTTGGATAACGTTGATTGATTTTCAGTGTTGAACTATCCTTGTATCCCTGGAATGAATCCTACTTGGTCGTGGTGAATTATCTTATGGATACATTGTTGGATTCTGATAGCTAAAATTTTATTGAGGATTTTTGCGTCAGTGTTCATTAGGGAGATTGGCCTGTAGCATTCTTTTTTTGTGTTGTCCTTGTTCGGTTTTGGTATTAGTGTAATGTTGGTTTCATAGAACGTTTGGTATTATCCCTTCCTTCTCAATTTTTTGGAAGAGTTTGTGAAGGATAGACACTGATTCATCTCTGAATGTTTGGTAGAATTCATTTGTAAATCCAGCAGGTCCTGGACTTTTGTTTTTGGGGAGGTTTCTGATTACCATTTCAATTTTGCTGCTTGTAATTGGTCTGTTTAGGTGTTCTATTTCTTCTTTATCTAGCTTTGGGTGATTACAGAGTTGTAAGAATTTGTCCATCTCCTCTAGATTGTTGAACTTGTTTCCATATAACTGTTCATAGTAGTTTCTGATTATTCTTTTGATTTCTGCTGTGTCCATTGTGATTTCTCCTCTTTCATTTATGATCATGTTTATTTGTGCTTTCTCCCTTTTTTCCTTTGTGAGCCTGGCTAAAGGTTTGGTCTATTTTATTGATTTTTTCAAAGAACCAGCACTTGGTTTCATTGATCTTTTGGATTGTTTTTTTAGTTTCAATTTCATTTATTTCTGCTTTGGTTTTTATTATTTCTTTTCTTCTACTGGTTTTGGGTATTTTTTTGTTGTTGTTGTTCATTTTCTAGACATTGAGCTTCCAAATTAGGTTGTTTCTTTGAGTTCTTTCTTGTTTCTTGATGTGAGGCTCTATTGCTATATATTTTCCTCTCATTACTGCTTTTGCTGCATCCATACATTTAGGAAATTGGTATCCTCCTTGTCATTCAATTCAATGAGTATTTTTAATTTCTTCTTTGATCCCCTCATTAGTCCAGTGGTCTTCCAGTAGTGTGGTTTTCAATTTCCATGAGGTAGGAGAGATCCTTGCCTTCTTTTTGTGGTTTATTTCTAGTTTGATGCCTTCATGTCAGAAAAGATGGTTGGTATGATTTCAATCTTGGTGTATCTGTTCATGTTTGTCTTGTGTCCCAGTATGTGATCGATCCTGGAGAATGATCCGTGTGCACTTGAGAAAAATGTGTACTCAGATTTTTTTGAGGTTAGTGTTTTATAGATGTCTGTTAAGCCCAAGTGCTCTAGATCCTTATTTATTTGTTTAGTGTCTTTACTTATTTTTTGTCTCATTGATCTAGCCATTGTTGATAGTGTTGTGTTGAAGTCTCCCACTACATATGTGTTTTCTCTGATATCTGTTTTCAGAGATGGCAACAGTTGTCTGATATATTTTGGTGCTCCTTCGTTTGGTGAGTATATGTTAATGAGTGTTATTTCTTCTTGAAGTATTGTCCCCTTGATCATAATGTAGTGACCGTTGAGGTCTCTTTTTACCTTTTTGAGTTTGAAGTCTGTTTTATCTGTTATAATTATAGCTGTTCCTGCTTTCTTTTTTGGTCCATTTTCTTGTAGGATTGTTTTCCATCCTTTAACTTTGAGTCTATTTTTATCTTTTGTAGCTAAATGTGTTTCCTGGAAACAGCAAATGGTTGGGTTTTGTTTCTTAATCCAGCCTGCAACTCTGTGTCTTTTTATTGAAGAGTTTAGTCCATTTACATTTAGAGTTAATATTGATATATTAGCATCTGTATTTGCCATTGTGTTTGTCTTTCCTTTTATTTTATTTATTTATTCTTTTAATAACTTTTTCTTTTTGGCCTTCTTTCTTTGTTATTTGTCCCTCTGAGGTTCTGACTTTAGGACTCCTTGTAGTATTTTTGTAGTGGAGGTTTAGTCGTAATGAAATTCCAGAGTTTCTGTTTGTCTGGGAAGGTCCTTATTCTTCCTTCATAGAGGAAGGAGAGCTTTGCGGGATAGAGTATTCTTGGTTGGCATTTGCTGTCTTGGAGTCTGTTGACTATTTCCCTCCACTCTCTCCTTTTCTGTAGTGTTTCTTCGGAGAAGTCTAATGTCAGTCTGATTGGTTTTCCTTTTAATGTTATCTGTTTCTTCCTTCTTGTCAGCTTCATTATTTTTCCCTTGTCTTGGATTCTTGGGAGCTTTACTATTATGTGTCTTGCTGTATATTTCCTTTTGTCGTGGAAGTTTAGTGTTCTTCTTGCTTCTTGTATATCAATTTTCAGCTCCTTCTTCACGTTTGGGAAGTTCTCTTCAATTATCTCCTTGAATATATTCTCTCTTCCTACATCTCTCTCCTCTCCTTCTGGGAATCCTATAACTCTTATATTTCCTTTCCTCATGGAGTCAGATAGTTCCTGAAGTCTTTCTTTGGTCTATTTCCTTTGTACTTCTCTTTCCTTTTCTGTTTTGGTCTTTTTATTTCTGTGTCTTCAAGAGTGCTTATTTGTTCTTCCATTTCATCTATTCTGCTTTCATTGCTTTTCCCAGAGTTCTTTAGCACCTCCATTAATTCTTTGATCTCCTGCATTTCTTTTACTTCCCTCTTTAGGGACTCAATTTCATTCTTCTGGTCATTGATTATTTTTCCCTTACCTCTCTCTGGAAGCTTAGAAGTTCTTCCAAGTTACTCTCATTGCAGTCTGGGGGGTGCTTTTCTTTTTGTGGTGTGCTTTTTTCCTGAGGAGTTGCTGGGTTGCATGTGCTTTTTCTACTCCCTACTGTCTGTTTTCTAATTTGCCTTATGCATTGGGACACTGTGTTGCTGGTACTGGCTGGCATCATGGGCGAACTTCCCGGCTGACCTCTGGCTCCTCCAGGAGCCTTCTGCTGGTTTCAAGCAGGCTCTACTGAAGAAAGGTCCCTGTTCTAAAAAGGTGATGCGGGTTTGCACTCCTCTGCATGCCTGGTTTGCCCCAGTCTTGGGTGCCCACTCCCCCTCTGGGCTCAGACTGCAGGCCAGGAGGGGCCTGGCGTGGGCGAACTTCCCAGCTCACCTCTGGCTCCTCCGGGAGACTTCTGCTGGTTTCAAGCAGTCTTTACTGAGGAACTGTCCCTGGTCTAAAATGGCAATGTGGGACGCACTCCCTGTGAGCCTGGTCTGCCCAGTTGGTGGGTTTCCGCTCCCCCTCTGGGCTTGGACTGCACAGGTGCCTCTTTTTAACAACACTCTACGTCTGCAGGGCAGCAGCCTCCTGCCTGCCCGTGACCTGTCAAGGCTACCTGCCTGCAACCACGCAGGCCTCTCAGTGAAACCTCTCCCTCTTTAGGGACTCAATTTCATTTTTCTGCTCTTTTATTATTTTTCCCATGTCATTTTTGACTTCCTTCAGATTTTTAATCATAGCAATTTTAAATTATCTTTCTGGAAGGTGCAGAAGTTCTTCCAAGTCACTGTCATTGCAATCTGGTGGGTGTTATTCTCTTTTGTGGTGTGTCTTTTTCCTGAGGAGTTGCTGGGTTGCATGTAGTTTTTCTATTCCCTACTGCCTGTTTTCTAATTTGCCGTATTTGTTGGGACACTCTGGTGCTGGTACTGGCCAACATCTTTTTGGTGTGTTCTTTGTGGAGTTCAGAAACTGGCAGTCTTAATGAGTCAAATACTGTTATGTTAGAAGTCTAGTGAGGCAGTGGTACTTTGAGTATGTTAATTGTCACTGTCACAGAATATTTCCTCCTTCTGTGTTTAATTACAAAGGTGTGTCTTGAAGTCCCACAAACTTCCCTGGAGGCAGGTCATCTGGATTGGACTCTGGGTTCCAAATCACTGGATCCCCCTCTGGGCTCCAACTTCCTGCCAGTCGGGACCAGGCTTGTGGTCGCCTTCAGGTCACCTCTGACTGAGCAGGGAACCTTCTCCCTCTGGCTGCACAGGGAGCCTCTGCCAGTTTGAAGCAGTCTTTTTTTTTTTTTTTAGATTTATTTATTTATTTATACAAGCACTGGGTACAGTCAGAAGTGCGGGAGGGTGAGAGAATTCACCAGAGCCAGAGCCGGGAGCAGAGCAGGCAGAAGGACCAAAATACACTGCTGAGGGGAGCAGCGGGCGGCAGGAGAAGTCTGAGGGCCATGTGGGACCCTCCTCCGGTGGCCAGGGAGCAACTGGGGATCGAACTGATGCTGCAGAGGCTGCGTGCACCTTCGCAACCCAGTGCTCAACCACTGCGCCACTGGGGAGGCCCTCAAGCAGTCTTTATTGAAGAAAGGTCCCTGTTCTAAAGTGGCAATGCGGAGACGCTCTCACCTGCATGCCCAGGTCTGCCCAGGCCTTGGGTGCCCACTCCCCCTCTGGCTCAGACAGCTGGCCAGAAGGGGCCTGGCTTGGGCGAACTTCCCAACCCACCTCTGGCTCCTCCAGGAGCCTTCTGCCAGTTTCAAGCAGTCTTAACTAAAGAAAGGTCCCTGTTCTAAAAAAGGCGGTGCTGGTATGCATTCCCCTGCATGCCTGGTCTTGCTCCAGGCCTTATTGCCCTCCTTACCCCCATTTGCGTGGCCCACTCTCTCTCAGTGCCTGAGGGTGTTTTTGTGATCCCTGGTTTCCAACTATAAGGTGTTGGTGGTTTTTTTTTTTTTTTCTGGTTGCTAGGTTGGTGTTTTCTTTTTTTTTTTTTTTTCCTGGCGTCAGAGATCTTTCCTAGTCTCCTTCAGGAACTGTTTTTAACCCCGTGAGTCCAGGGGGAACAGAGTTGGGGTGGCGTGGAGAGCCTCAATGGTGTGGGGGTGCTGTGTTTGCCTTGTTTCCCACCGTCGTGGGGATCCCACGACCTGAATTCCGTGCCCCGGGTCTCAGTTCCCAAAGCCCTCAGGTCCAGGACGCAGGCTGTAGCCCAGTTCAGTGTCCACAGAAATGGCGCCTTTTGCACCCTGCTCCCTTGTCAGGGTGCCTGGTTTCTGATTACTCAGCAAGGGACATACACCTCAGTGAGGGCCCCCATGCACGCGAGTCTTCCCACAAGCCTAGGTCTCAGGTGCAGGGACCTTGGCAGCCCTGATCTGCTTATGCTTTTCAAGTGCGCTGCTTTTCCGCACAAGCTTACTGGCTGGCCTTGGGCTGTTTGTAGGTCTCCTGGGAGTCTTTCTTTTTCTCCAATGGCACCCGGAGCCATTCGCTCACCTCCACGGTGAATCCTGCAGGGTTCTCCACAGCTCCAGTTCACAGGGTGCGGTGGCTGAAAAATTTCCTTTCCACTCACAGTCCAGCTTGATGCATAGTTTGTTCTTGTTGGTTGTTTCAGTATTTTTTGTTTTTTTCCTCCTTGCTGTTGGTCGGAGAGTGCCAACTTTGTGGGTGGGGGAGGGTAGCAGGGTTCTGAGTTTTCCTCCCTTCTAGTCCTCTTTTATGGTAGCTTTCTTCTTTGGGCACTTTGCTAGGTCTCCCGTTTATTTTCCATGTCCCAGTTCTCGCAGGGACCTGCCACTTTTCCTCCCTATTAACTTTTTTTTTTTTCTAAATGGGAGATCTTACTCGCAGCGTTTCCTCACTGCCATGTTGATGACGTCCTCTGCATTTTTCACTTTTCAAGTTTTCAATGACTGAAATTACCTCCTGTCTGAATATCATGAACTCAACTGGGCACATTTACAGCAGCACAGGGTCTGACCCTCTATATTCCAGGTTACAATATCAACTTTAGTGAAACAAAAAAGAGGACCAGTGCAGAAGACGATCCCATAACTCAAGCTTGTGAGACTGTTCATGAGGATAGACCTCTGCAAGAACTTGCACACTTGCACTGCAACTGTGGGTCTCTGAGACAGTGTCTGTGGCTGGCCAGCCTCTGCAGGATCAGAAACACATTCTTTTATGGAAATATGGATGTAATCCATCCCTTAGTAATCAAATTTATGAGTCATTTTCCTCTTTCAGAGTTTCTTCCCACATTTGTCCTATTCTTTGTAGATGTGCATAGGTGAAATTTAAACTCCTCCTATCCTCATGTTAAAATCCTCGGAAGTTTGGAGGACCTTGCTAGGAACTGGCAAGTGGAGATCCCTGTCACTGTTCATTGCAACTGCCTCTGTCTCCTCCCTTCTGGAGTCTTGGGTAGTGGGGAGAACTTCTATTGCTACACACCATATAGGAAACCATGTCAGTGCCACAACATATCCCACAACACAACAGTCACTGAAGCACTGTGTGACTTGAGAAAGCACCCATGGAAATTACACTCTGTCCTCCCCAGAGAAAACTGAGTCTCTCAGTGTTTTTCTTAGTCTCAGCCATAAGGATGATAACTGAATCCTGGCTTAAGGCAGTAATATTTCTGGTAACTATCCAGACCTCCCCCTGTTGAGAATCATAGATTCCTACCAGTCTGATGTCTTAAATTCAGAATCATTTATATCCGTTATAACCTTTGTTTGAAGAAATCCGCACCCCCCCACACACACACATAGATAGCTTCTTACATCCCCACTAAAACTTGGTTTTATCTTATATGATAAATAATTTGATCTTGGCTAATTTCATGATTCTGCAACTCCTGCCTTCTCCTTCTTTTATCTCTTGGATGAGATGAAGGAAAGTGAGCAGGTGCCAACAGAGCTAGGATCAGCTTTCCCACATCTGAGTGTCTGCCTCTTGGGCTTGACTCTGCAGAGAGAGCTGGATGATTTTGAGTTTCAGGGCCCATGGGAAAATGACCCACGTAAGCTAAGCATATTTTTCAGGGGTGTTTGTGCTAAATACATACTACCTGACATTACCATTTTACTCATTTCTTTTTTTGTTTGTTTTTTAAAGATTTATTTATTTATTTATACATACATACAAGCACTGGGTACAGTCAGAAGTGCGGGAGGGTGAGAGAATTCACCAGAGCCAGAGTGGGAAACAGTACAGGCAGACCAATGATACACTGCTGAAGGGAGCAGCAGGTGGCAGGAGAGGTCTGTGCACCATGTGGGACCCTTGCCAGTGGCTGGGAATCGAACTGGTGCTGCATAGGCTGCGGGCAGCTTCGCAGCCCAGTTCAACTGCTGCACTACCGGGGAGGCCCACCATTTTACTCATTTCTAACTGAACAGCCCAGTGCATTGTGTTCAGTTGTTTTACAGCTGTTGGATGCCACTTTCCATTTGCAGAACTTTTTTGGCATTTGAACCAGAAACTCTACATCCATTAACAATAAAATCCATTGGTCCCTCCTCCCAGATCCTGGCACCACCATTCTACTTCTTTTATATCCAAATTTGAGTGGGACCTAATATGAGAAGACTCATACAGTCTTTTGTTTTTGCTCTTTGGCTCATGTCCTTCTCCATGAATCTTCATGATGCATCCAGTTGGGCACTTGTCATAGTTTGCTTTCCTCCTGTGGGTGAGCAGATTTGCACTGTGTCTAGGTCCCACCTGTGTTTACTGACTCACCATAGAGGTATGTTTGGTTGTTTCCCCCTTTTCTGCCGACTTTCTTGATTCTAGGAGAACATAGAGCTTCGGAGACAAGAAATACAGTCGGAGTTTAGGACTCTCCACAACTTCCTCGATGAAGAGGAGAGAGCTTATCTGTGGAGACTGCAGAATGAGAAAGAGAAGCTGCTGGAGAGACTGCAGGAAGGTGAAGCCAGTCTGGGAAAGCAGAGCTTTGAACTTGAGTGCCACACCATGAAATTAGAGAAGATGTGTCAAGAATCACCCCAGAATTTGCTGCAGGTAAGAGAGGCTGAGAACTTCTAGGAAAGAAAGGAAGTTTCATCTGTTCCTGACTATTGAGTGGACAATGATGAGGGAGCCTGGGGAGATTTCTGAGATCTGTCTACTTCACTTAATTGTGGCACCAAAATTAAAGAAACATTCTTGAAAATATATAACCATGTCTGCTGATGGCCTTGCAGTCCAGGGGTCAGCATGTGAATCAGAAATTTAAACTTACTCTGGGTAGATGTGGATGTTTCCTGTTTTTATGGAACCACAGCAAACCTTCCTGCCATTTATTTGACCTTGTCAACTGTTCATGGGATCCTTTCTAGCCATCTCATGGATAGAGTGAGGCAGCCGAAAAAAATGATAACCTTCTCCTGATTCACTTATTGTCGTGGGCCATAAGCTCTTATGGGACCTGCTTTCAACTGCCTAAAGCTTCCAGCAGGTGAACAAAAATGCTTGAACTCCAGCTGCTATTGCAGACTGGTAGTTACACTGTGAGGGTGAGGTTGTAGTGTGACAGCGCCCTCAGCAGGTGACACCGGCTGCCTCCACCTCAGTGGCCCAGAGCCAGGGTCTGGGCATCCATTCCCAACTGAGGACCTTTGTCATCATTGATCTCTGATATGGGCTCCTCAGACAGAAATTAGGTCACTTATAGCAAAAGGTAACATGATCAAGTCCCTGAGGTCACAGGCTAATGTGAATGCAGACTCCATGACTCCGCACAAGCCTGAGCAAGTGTGATCACACACTCACACACACTGGCAGCGACTATCCTAGGGGACTGGGATGGGAACTGTTCTACCTGGGTATGCGTGGGTGTCAGGCTGGGTCACTCTACTTCCTGGGGTGGAGTGTTCATAATAAGTAACCCCATGTGTCAAGTGACATGACATACTGTTTTCCGACACGCACCTTTTGTCTTTGTTTTCACTGTAGGGTATGAAAGATACACTGAAAAGGTAAGTCTGTCTTAACACATCGTTAAGGGGAAGTGAGGATGTGTTGGGGTCCAGAGACAAATGGAATGTCCACTGCAGAAGGTCTGTTGTCTGTTTAATCTAGGCATTCAGATGTGGAGCTGAATGTACCAGAGGCTGTGTCTTTGGTCCCTCAAACTGTGTGCAATGTTTCTGAGCTTTACTGTGATGTGAGGAAATTAATAAAGCGCTACCAAGGTATGTGAAGGAAATAACTGCCTTAGTGCTTCACAGAAAAGGCCCCTTAAGTGGTAGCCAAGCTTCCTACCTGTCCTGCTCAGACTCGTAGGCAGAGAGGTTGCTGAGCTCTTTTCAGTGGGTCAGGGACACACTCCCTTGGGTGTAGACAGGGAAGTGGCAAACTGTTCTCTCTTCAGGCTCTTCGAATTCCTCCTCTCCCGTTGATTTGCTGTATCAGCCAGGCCAACCACTACCTCATTTTCCCATTCTGGAAAATACAAATATGAACAGATCTTAATTCACTGAGTTTTCATTAAAAAAAAATGCAACAGCAGGTGTAAAGTATTTAGAACAATCCTCATCATGATGTTTATTGTTAACATTTGATAAACATTCAGTGAAATTTAAAAAAGATAGATCAGTATTCAGGACTAAGCAGAAAAAGGATTATGACGCCATGAATATTTGAATCTTAATGAAAGCCAGTATTTCCAACTCCAAAACCTTGATTCTTATTTAGTACTTGTCATGTTCCACATGTCCACAATTAGAAAATTCAAACTAAATTGTTTTAATAATTCCTTTGGCTCTAAAATCTGAATGAAGCTGAAATGATTCTCTATGGCTATAAGAATATTCAGTCACTTAAAACAACACACATATTATCTCACAGGTTTGTGGTTCAGATATGTGTGGCTCACATCTGCTAGGACTTATGCTTAGGGCCTTACAGAGTGCAATGAATGTGTTGCTGGGCTGGGTTCCCATCTGGAGGCTAGACTGGGGAATAATCCACTTCCAAGCTGCCTCTGATAGTGGGCAGCATTCACCTCTTATGGTTACAGAATTTATGAATCTTGCTTCCTTCTGACTATGGAAGAGATGCTGTCCTCATCTTCTAGAACACTGTCAGCTCTAGATGGCACCCCTTAGTGATTGCATAGCAAGGCCACTAAGTCTTCAAACAAGCTCAAGGATATTACTTCCACTTATTGGTTACTTCCAAATACCAGGAATGTCTCCAAGCACTAGGCTTCCATTAGCTCCTTCAGTCCTCCCCACCATTACTGTTCAGGTGTGATGATTTCCTACTATAGTATGCAGTCTCAGAAAGTGACTCACAGAGCTAAAAGAACTAGGCTGCAATTGAATCCAGGAAGTTGTACTTGAAGTGTTCTGTATTCTCAGCAAATAAAACGTGTCTTTCTCTTTTATCAGTCAGCGTGACTCTGGATCCAGACACAGCTCATTGTGAACTAATTCTGTCTGCGGATCGGAGACGTGTGACCCGTGGCAGCCCCCAGAAGAAGCATTTCAGTATTAAGAGATTCCGTGCTTTACCCTGTGTCCTGGGTTGTGAGGGCTTCACCTCAGGAAGACGTTACTTTGAAGTGGATGTGGGAAAAGGATCTGGGTGGGCCTTAGGAGTTTGTCTGGAAAATGTGCAGAGGGACAGGGACATGACCCCAGAGCCTCAGTCTGGATTCTGGGCCATCAGACTCTGCCAGAATAATGGCTACATGGCCCTTACCTCTCCCCCAACTCCTCTTCCATTGAAAGAGCGGCCCCTGCTGGTGGGGGTTCTTCTGGACTATAAGACTGGACTTGTGTCCTTTTACAACATGAACACGGGCTCCCACATCTTCACCTTTCCAAGGGCCTCCTTCTCTGAGACTCTTCGGCCTTACTTCCAGGTTAATCATTGTTCCCCTTTATTCCTTCCTTCACCATTAGAGTTATTATAAGAACAGTCTCTTGTTTAACCATTGCAGAAATATAATATGATTTCTACTGGAAAAGAAATTTGGTCTGTTTTCCTTGCTGCTCTTTCCACCAACCTGGATGGTGCTGAGTTCTCAGTGGACACTCAATGAATATGCAATGAATGAGTGGATACAGCCACTGTACAGATTCCACAGAAGATCAGCCTCACCTGTGGAGTAGCGAGAGCATAGCAATGATCATGCATCACCCTCTCCATCGCGGGGTTCAGATCTCTGATTTCCAAGGGTCCTGGTCTGACCAGCAGGGTGAGCAGACATCTGGGGGGCTGAGTGCTCCCATTTGTTTGATACTAGCAGAGTCACCCGTGGAGATGAGGGGAAGCTGCATTGTATCTGTCAGCTGCATAGAAGAGCAGGAAAGCAAAAATAATATTTCTTTTCACCACTGACATGATGGTCACTTTAACTGAGAGAATTATTATTATGAAGCAAATTTACTTTTAGTAGAACAGAAAATTTTTTGAAGAGATTATTTAGTCAAATTGAGGGCTAGGTTCAGGAGACCAGCCTTAGATTTCTTTGAGTGACTGACTGGTCACTCACCTGAAGTTTTGGGCCCAGGTTTCTCCCTGGAAATTACATGCACAGAAAGAGAACATACTGTTTTTTCTTACTAAAGCAGAAAACACATCTACTGAATTTCCAACAATGGTGTTTACTAAAGGAGGTTGGTTCTTGTCAACCTCAGTTAATTGACAAAGGAGAAATACTGTTCCCACTTCACAACAACCACTTTATTCCACACAGCTCGTGGAGCAGCAGTGCTGTGTGTTTGGGAATATGTGAGGACAGAGGTTACTGAATATCTTATCCTGAAAGGAGCACTCCCTATTATCCCGCTTTGGCATAAATATTATTTGGGCCAAAGGCAGTTGTGTAAATAAATGTACAAGAGAAGCACTTGGTCCTCCCTTGTTTGCCAAAGAGGAAGGATAGAAGTGAATTACCAGAGACACATCTAGACTCTGAGGCAGCACTACAGGCATCCCCATAAGGAGCAGGAAACACTAGCCCTTGTCTTCCATCACTTGCCCCATGTCTTTGCCTTCCCATCATCCCTGCCGAGAAATTCAATTCTCTTTACCTGTCACTTTTCTAAGAATCTACTGCTCATTAGTTAGCTCTCCATGAGCTTCAGTTCTAAACACCACCAGTGCTCCTAGTCTCTGAGTTCCTGTGAGTAATAGGGGTGCACGTGCATCCAGGAAAACTTCCTGCTTCTCTTTCCTCTTCCGCTGCTACCCCATTCACACCACATCTCTCTTGTTTTTTTTTTTTTTATAGAGGCATGTTTTATTTATTTATTTATTTGTTTGTTTTGTTTATACAAGCAGTGGGGACAGTCAGAAGCGCGGGAGGGTGAGAGAATTCACCAGAGCCAGAGCAGGGAGCAGAGCAGGCAGAAGGACCGAAGTACACTGCTGAGGGGAGCAGCGGGTGGCAGGAGAGGTCTGCGCGCCATGTGGGACCCTCCTCCGGTGGCCGGGGAGCAGCCGGGGATCGAACCGGCGCCGCAGAGGCCGCGGGCAGCTTCGCAACCCAGCGCTCAACCGCTGCGCCACCGGGGAGGCCCACACCACTTCTCTTCACTCTGCTCTCCTGATATGCGAGTTTTCTCCATCGACCTGAGTGTCTTACAATCCAATTCAAATCTGATATAATGGAGTTTGAACAGAACCCCCTACCCCCAGGTTATGGGCTCAGTTCCACAGTCTCCAACCCACCCCCAACCTCACACCTGTCACAAGTCCACATTGTCACCTGTGCTTCTGACTAACTGGATATGAATCAAAGGTGTCTTTTGCTTCTTCTTCTGGTTCCATCATTTGCTAGAAAAGTTCACAGAACTGAGGGAGATGCTGCTTTGTTGGAAAAGTCATCACCCTTTTTTTTGCAGCAGATGGCCCTAGAAAATATGTCATGACTTTTCCGACACCCCAGTACTTTCTTAACGAGCTTACTGTTCCAGGCGGTGGTGACTATGGGAGCACTTTCTTGTTCAAATTCTGAGAAGATTCATGAGAGCTCCTGGGAGTGTGAGACGGGGCCTCCCATTCCCCCTCGAAGCTTCTCCCCACACCCAGGTGCCAGGTCTGTCAGAGTCTCAATTCCTTCGTTACTCGCTCTCTCTTCTTTGACCCACAAGAGGCTCCACACCTCAGATTCTGGAGAACTGATTCTCACATCCGTCATTCCTAGCCTAGACTAGACCCTCAGGCCCCTGGCGTCACCAACCTGAAGAGGAATCTGTGCGCTGGTTTTCTGGGACTTCCAAGGTGGGAAGGAATTATCAGACCCTGAAACGGGACATACAGAAAACCTGCAGGTCCTTCATCTGGAAAGTCCCTTCACCAGGAACAAAGAGACGAAGTGATGACTGTTCAGGAAAATGTGTGGCGTGTTGGTGAGCATGTGGTTAAGGGAATATGCTAAAGTCTTTGAGTTTGTCCTGAATTTCTTATGACAGGGAAACTGAGCCAATGTGTCCAATTCTCGGAAGTGGGTGTTGTCTCGTGACTCCAGGCCCCAGGCAGGGACTCGAGGCTGCAGACTGCTCCTTCCCACTGACTTGTATCTCAGCTGACCTCCCCCTTTGTCTCTGCCCTCACAGACCTGGACTCTCTGAGCATGATGGAAATGTGTGGGGTTGGCTATTTTTTCATGTTGCCACCACGCTGAGTGCCTGCTTAAGTGAGATGCACATACTGGGTCTGATGAAGACAATACATGGAGGTTAAAATTAGTTTTCCACCTTCCAGCACAGAGCCTGACTTATATCCAATTTATGTATTTACTACTAAGAGGACAAGTGACAGCACCCATCTGGGCCTCAGTTGCTAAAGTGTAACATTGGGACTGTGTTCTCAGGTGGTTGTCACAAGTGCTCAGGCACAAAGCTCGAGTCATAAAACAAGACATGGGCCTTTGCGGGGGGTTAATTCCTATAAAGACTGAAAAGCACATCCACTTGTGTCACCTGCTAAGGGGGAATTGTTGGGCCACTATTATTTAATCTCTGTGAAAATCCCAGGTCATTTGTTCCTTTCCTTCAGTCTCCATTTCTCCAGAAAAGATGGAACTTCAGTTCAGAAATGACAGGAAAAAACATTCCTTACTGGGTTGGACTGAGTCCAGATTGGAGGGTCTGGACTCTTGCTGTCTATACTTATCATCTGGGAAGCTGTCTGATAACACAGTGACACTCAGCCTGGGCCACACATATTAAAAATGATGTGAAGATGCATCAGGCAGAGGACTGCCATCCAGTGGTGCTTCCACAGGGATGTCTAAGAGTCTCTTTTCTCCTGAGGGGTGACCACGGTCATGTCTTTCTCTTTATCCAGGACCACATGAGCATCCCAGAGAGTCGTGGGGATGAGCTGAGCACACACCCTTCACTGAGCACCCCCTTCACTCCTGTGCTGGCTCCTAGAGCATTCAGGGTTTCACCCTACTCAGGCCTCTTCCCTGTGCCCCCTGTGGTGAGGATGTGCCTGTACCACGAATGTGGGTGGGTGGCATGACATGTTGGACTGCTGTCCATCTGTGGGGAGCCCCCCCTTCCATACCCGGGATCTCTTGGTCCCAGGATGAAGTCCAGCTTCCATGAGATCCATGAACTGGCGAGGGCTGTTACCTATGAGGATGCAGGGGATTGAGGTTATAGAATTACCTTATCTTTGTCAGCAATGTTGTTCTGGAAACAGACTAAAGTTTTTAAAGGACACGGTCACAAAGGAGCAAAGAATATGCATTGGAGCAAAGAAAGTTTTGTTCAATCAATGGTCCTGGAAAAACTGGGTTGCTACGTGTATATTCACTACAAGTCTTTATTTAAAAAATTCTCCCCTCTGCCCTGCCCCGGCACACACACATAGATAGCGACTTACATCCCCACTAATACTTGGTTTTCTCTTACAAATGATAAGTTTTTTGATCTTGGCAAATGTCATGATTCTGCGACTCCTACCCTCTCCTTCTTTTATCTCTGGGATGAGATGAAGGAAAGTGAGCAGGTGCCAACAGAGCTAGGACCAGCTTTCCCTCATCTGAGTGTCTGCCTCTTGGGCTGGACTCTGCAGAGGAAGCTGGACACTTTTTGAGCTCCAGTGCCCAGGGGAAAATGACCCACAGAAGCTCAGCAAACTTTTCAGGGGTGTTTGTGCTAAATACACATTACCTGACATTGCCATGCTACTCATTTCTAACTGAACAGCCCAGTGCATTGTGTTCCGTTGTTTTCCAGCCGTTGCCACTCTCCATCTGCAGAACTTTTTCAGCATTCGAACCAGAAACTCTATGTCCATTAACAATAACTCTAGTGCTCCTTCCTCCCCATTCATGGTGGCCAACATTCTACTTCTTGTTTCTCAAATTGACTAGGGACCTCAATGAGAACACTCATTCGGTCTTTTGTTTTTGCTCTTTGGCTCATGTCCTTCTGCATGAATCTTCATGATAGTCCAGTTGGGCACATGTCACAGCTTTCTTTCCTCCTGTGGGTGAGCAGATTTGCACTGTGTCTCGGTCCCACCTGTGTTTACTGACTCACCATAGAGGTATGTTTGGTTTGTTTCCCCCTTTTCTGCCTACATTCTTGATTCTAGGAGAACATAGAGCTTTGGAGACAAGAAATCCAGTCTGAGTTTAGGAATCTCCACAACTTCCTCGATGAGGAGGAGAGGGCTTATCTATGGAGACTGGAGAAAGAGGAAGACCAGCTGCTGGAGAGCCTGCAGGAAGTTGAAGCCAGTCTGGTAAAGCAGAGCTCTGAACTTGAGAGCCTCACACTGAAATTAGTGAAGAAATGTCAAGAATCAGCCCAGAATTTTCTGCAGGTAAGAGAGGCTGAGAATCTAGGAAAGAAAGGAGGTGTCATCTGTTCCTGACTATTGAGTGGAGAATGATGAGGGAGCTTGGGGAGTTTCTGAGACCTGTCTACTTCACTTAATTGTGGCACCAAAATTAAAGAAACATTCTTAAAAATCTATATCCATGTCTGCTGGTGGCCTTGCAGGTCCAGGGGTCACATGTGAATCAGAAATGTAAACAATCTCTGGGTAGATATGAAGGCTTCCTGTTTTATGGACCCTACGTAACCCTCTGGCAATTTATTTGCCCTTGTCAACTGTTCATGGAACCCTTTATAACCATCTCTTGAAAATGACTGGTGGTATCGAGTGAGGCAGCTGAAATAAATGATAACCTTCTCCTGATTCACTTATTGTCTTGGGCCATTAGCTCTTATGGGACCTGCTTTTAGCTGCCTGAAGCTTCCAGCTGGTGAACATAAATGCCTGGACTCTAGCTGCTATTGCAGGACTGGTAGTTACACTGTGAGGGTGAGGATGTAGCGTGATAGCACCCTCAGCAGGTGACACCTGCTGCCTCTCCCTCAGTGGCCCAGTGGCAGGTTCTGGGCATGGATTCCCCACTGAGGAACTTTGTCATCAGTGATCTCTGATATGGGCTCCTCAGAAAGAAATTAGGTCACTTATAGCAAAAGATAACATGATCAAGTCCCTGAGGTCACAGGCTAATATGAATGCAGTCTCCACGACTCCCCATAAACCGAATCAAGTGTGATCACACACTCACACACACTAGCAGGGACTATCCTAGGGGACAGGGATGGGAATCGTTCTACTTGGGTATGCGTGGGTGTCTCAGGGTGGATCATTCTACTTCCTGGCGTGCAGTGTTCACAGCATATAACCCTACGTGTCAAGTGACATGACATACTGATTTTCCGACACACACCTTCTGTCTTTGTTTTCACTGTAGGGTGTGAAAGACACATTGAAAAGGTAAGTAGGTATGAACACATGGTTAGGGGGAAATGAGGATGTGTCGGGGTCCAGAGCTGAATGGAACATCCACTGCAGAAGGTCTGTTGTCTGTTTGTTCTAGGCATTCAGATGTGGAGCTGGCAATACCAGAGTTCCACTCTCTGGACCCTCAAACTGTGTGAAATGTTTCTGAGCTTTACTTTGATTTGAAGAAAATGTTAAAGAGCTGCCAAGGTATGTGAAGGAAATAACTGCCTTCATGCTTCACAGCAAAGGCCCCTTACGTGGTAGCTAATCTTCCTACCTGTCCTGCTCAGACTCGTAGGCAGAGAGGTGGCTGAGCTGTTTTCAGTGGGTCAGGAACCCACTCCCTTGGGTGTAGACAGGGAAGTGGCAAACTCTTCTCTCTTCAGGCTCTTCCAATTCCTCCTCTCCCGTTGATTTGCTGTATCAACTGGGCCAACCACTACTTCATTTTCCCTTTCTGAAAAATACAAATATGAACAGATCTTCATTCAGTGAGTTTTCATGAAAATGGAATGCAACAGCAGGTGTAAAGTGTTTAGAACAATCTGCACCATAATATTCATTATTAACATGTCATTAAACATTCAGTGAAATTTAAGAAAGATAGATCAGTATTCAGGACTAAGGAGAAAATGGATTATGATGCCATGAATATTTGAATCTTAATGAAAGCCAGTATTACCAATTCCAAAACCATGATTCTTATTTAGTCCTTGCCATGTTCCACATGTCCACAATTAGATAATTCAAACTAAATTGTTTTAATAATTCCTTTGGCTCTAAAATCTGAATGAAGTTGAAATCATTCTCTATGGTTATAAGAATATTCAGACACTTAAAATAACACACATATTATCTCACAGGTTTTTGGTTCAGATATGTGTGGCTCACATTTGCTAGGACTTATGGTTAGGGCCTTACAGAGTGCAATGAATGTGTTGGCTGGGCTGTGTTCCCATCTGGAGGCTAGACGGGGGAATAATCTACTTCCAAGCTGCCTCTGATAGTGGGCAGAATTTGCTTCTTATGATTATAGAACATATGACACAGGCTTTTTTTCTGACTATTTAATAGATGCTGTCCTCATCTTCTAGAATACTGTCAGCTCTAGAAGGCACCCTTTAGTGATTGCACAGCAAGGCCATTATGTCTTCAAATAAGCTCAAGTATATGACTTCCACTTATTGGTTATTTATCAAATACCAGGAATTTCTCCAAGCACTAGGTGTCCATTAGCTCCTTCAATCCTCCCCACCATATTGTTCAGGTGTGATGATTTCCTACTATAGTATGCAGAGTCTCAGAAAGTGACTCACAGAGCTAAATGAACTAGGCTGCACTTGAATCTAGGATGGTTATACTGAAGTGCTCTGTATTCTCAGCAAATAAAATGTGTCTTTCTCTTTTATCAGTCAGTGTGTCTCTGGACCCAGACACAGCTCATCATGAACTAATTCTGTCTGAGGATCAGAGACGTGGATCAGAGCAGCCCCCAGGAGAAGCATCTCAGTTTTAGGAGATTCTGTGCCTTACCCTGTGTCCTGGGCTGTGAGGGCTTCACCTCAGGAAGACATTACTTTGAAGAGGATGTGGGAGAAGGATCTGGGTGGGACTTAGGAGTTTGTCTGGAAAATGTGCAGAGGGACAGGGACATGACCCCAGAGCTTCGGTCTGGCTTCTGGTCCATCAGACTCTGCCAGGAGAATGGCTACATGGCCCTTACCTCTCCCCCAACGTCTCTTACATTGAAGGAGCAGCATGGCTGGTGGGGGTTCTTCAATACTGTGAGGCTGGACTTGTGTCCTTTTACAACATGAACACTGGCTCCCACATCTTCACCTTCCCAAGAAACTCCTTCTCTGGTACTCTTCGGCCTTATTTCCAGGTTAATCATTCTTCTCCTTTATTCCTCCCTCCACTGCTGGAGTAATTTTAAGAACAGTATCTTCTTTTGTTTAACCATTACAGAAATATAATGTGAGTTCTAACGGCAAAGATTTTTTGACTGTTTCCCTTGCTGCTCTTTCCCCTAACCAGGAATGGTGCTGAGCTCTCTGTGGACACTCAATGAGTATGCAATGAATGAGTGGATACAGCCACTGTACAGACACCACAGAAGAACAGCCTGACCTGCGGAGAAGCGAGAGCACAGCAATGACCATGCATCACCCTCTCCATCGCGGGGTTCAGATCTCTGATTTCCAAGGGTCCTGATCTGACCAGCAGGGTGAGCAGACATCTGGAGGGCTGAGTGCTCCCATTGTGTTTGATACCAGCAGAGTCTTCCATGGAGATGATGGGAAGCTGCATGGTATCTGTCAACTGCATAGAAGAGCAGGACAGCAAAAATAATATTTCTTTTCACAACTGACATGATGATTACATTAACTGAGAGAATTATTATTATGAAGCAAATTTACTTTTAGTAGAACAGAATTTTTTTTTGAAGAGATTATTTAGTCAAATTGAGGGCTGGGTTCAGTAGACCAGACTTAGATTTCTTTGAGTGACTGACTGGTCACTCTCCTGAAGTTTTGGGCCCAGGATTACACGCAGAAATTCCATGCACAGAAAGAGAACATACTATTTTTTCTAACCCTAGCAGAAAAGACATCTACTGAATTTCCAACCATGGTATTAACTAAAGGAGGTTGGTTCCTGTCAACCTCAGTTAATTGACAAAGGAGAAATACTGTTTCCACTTCACAACAACCACTTTATTCCAGACAGCTTGTGGAGCAGCAGCTGCGTGTTTGGGAAGATGTGAGGACAGAGGTTACTGAATATCTCATCCTAAAAGGAACACACCCTATTATCCCACTTTGGCATAAAAATTATTTGGGGCCAAATGCAGTTTTGTAAAAAAAATGTACAAGAGAAGCTCTTGGTCCTCCCTTGTTTGCCAAAGAGGAAGGATAGAAGTGAATTACCAGAGACACATCTAGACTCTGAGGCAGCACTACAGGCATCCCCATAACGAGCAGGAAACACTAGCCCTTGTCTTCTATCACTTGCCCCATGTCTTTGCCTTCCCATCATCCCCGCCGAGAAATTCAATTCTCCTTACCTGTCACTTCTCTAAGAATCTATTGCTTATTAGTTAGCTTCTCCATGAGCTTCAGTTCTAAACACCACCTGTGTTCCTAGTCTCTGAGTTCCTGTGAGTAATAGGGGTGCATGTGAGTCCATGAAAACTTCCTGCTTCTCCTTAATATTCCACTGCTACCCAATTCACCACATCTATTAACTTTGCACTCCTGAAGTACGAGTTTTCTCCATTTACCTGAGTGTCTCACAATGCAATTCAAATCTGATATAATGGAGGTCCAACAGAGCCCCCTACCCCCAGATTATGGGCTCAGTGCCACACAGTCTCCCCACCCCCGACCTCGCACCTGTCACAAGTCCACATTGTCACCTGTGCTTCTGACTAACTGGCTATGAATCAAAGGTGCCTTTGACTTCCTCCTCCTTTTCATTCATCTGCTAGAAAAGTTCACAGAACTGAGGGAGATGCTGCTTTGTTGGAAAAGTCATCACCCTTTTTTTTTTGCAGCAGATGGCCCTAGAAAATATGTCATGACTTTTCCGAAACCCGATAACTTTCCTAACTAGATTCTGTTCCAGGTGGTGGGTGACTATGGGAGCACTTTCTTGTTCAAATTCTGAGAAGATTCATGAGAGCTCCTGGGAGTGTGAGATGGGGACTCCCATTCCCCCTCGAAGCTTCTCCCCACACCCAGGTGCCAGGTCTGTCAGAGTCTCAATTTCATCATTACTCGCTCTCTCTTCTTTGTCCCCATAAGAGGCTCCACACCTCAGATTCTGGAGAATCGATTCTTACATCCGCCATTCCTATCCTAGTCTAACCCTCAGTCCCCTGGCGTCACCAACCTGAAAAGGAGTCAGTGCACTAGTTTTCAGGGACTTCCAACATGGGAAGAAATTATCAGACCCCGGAAGTGCACGTGCAGAAAACACCGCAGGTCCTTCTCCCGAGAATGTCCCTTCACCGGGAACAAAGAGACGAAGAGATGACTGTTCAGGAAAACGTGTGGCGTGTTGGTGAACATGTGGTTAAGAGAATATGCTAAAGCCTTTGAGTTTATCCTGAGTTTCTTATGACAAGGACACTGAGCCAATGTGTCCAGTTCTCGGAAGTGGGTGTCTCCTCATCACTCTAGTCCCCAGGCCGGGGCTCGAGGCTGCAGACTGCTCCTTCCCGTTGATTTGTATCTCAGCTGATCTCCCCCTTTGTGTCTGCCCTCCCAGACCTGGACTCTCTGAGCATGATGGAAATGTGTGGGGTTGGCTGTTTTTTCATGTTGCCACCACGCTGAGTGCCTGTTTTAGTGAGATGCACATGCTGGTTCTGATGAAGACACTACATGGCAATTAAAATTAGTTTTCCACCTTCCAATGCAGAGCTTGACTTATATCCAATGTCTGATTTTACTTCTAAGAGGACAAGGGACACCACCCATCTGGGCCTCAGTTTGCTAAAGTGTAATATTGGGGCTGTGTTCTCAGGCGGTTGTGAGAAGTGCTCAGGCACAAAGCTCGAGCCATAAAACAAGACATGGGCCTTTGGTTGGGGTTAATGCTTACAAAGACTGAAAAGCACTTCCACTTGTGTCACCTGCTAAGGAGGAATTCTTGGGCCACTGTTATTTAATCTCTGTGAAAATCCCAGGTCATTTGTTCCTTTCCTTTTGTCTCCATTTCTCCAGAAAAGATGGAACTTCAGTTCAGAAATGACAGGAAAAAACATTCCTTACTGGGTTGGACTGAGTCCAGATTGGAGGGTCTGGACTCTTGCTGTCTACTCTGACCATCTGGGAAGCTGTCTGATAACACAGTGACACTCAGCCTGGGCGACACATATTAAAAATGATGTGAAGATGCATCAGGCAGAGGACTGCCATCCAGTGGTGCTTCCACAGGGATGTCTAAGAGTCTCTTTTCTCCTGAGGGGTGACCACGGTCATGTCTTTCTCTTTATCCAGGACCACATGAGCATCCCAGAGAGTCGTGGGGATGAGCTGAGCACACACCCTTCACTGAGCACCCCTTTCACTCCTGTGCTGGGTCTTAGAGCATTCAGGGTTCCACCCTACTCTGGCTTCTCCCCTGTACCCCCTGTGGTGAGGATGTGCCTGTACCACGAATGTGGTGGGTGGCATGACATGTTGGACTGCTGTTCATCTGTGGGGGCCCCCTTCCATACCCGGGATCTCCTGGACCCGGGATGAAGTTCCATGAGATCCATGAACTGGCGAGGGCTGTTACCTATGAGGATGCAGGGGATTGAGGTTATGGACTGACTCTATCGTTGTCAGCAATGTAGTTCTGGAAACAGACTAAAGTTTTAAAAGGACATGGTCAAAAATTTGTCTATCTCTGATAAAGATGCTTGGCTTATTTGCTCATCTCTAAGATCAATTATTAATCAGATGTGCACAGATGAGAAGCAAGGGCACAGGGACAGGGGCTGGTAGAAACAGGCCCAGTGTCCTTTCACCTGACTGGGACTCACCCTTCTTCACTAGAGCCACTGAGGACAGCACACTGAGGCCTGAGCCTGCAGGGTGTTCAACGATGCTTTCTCCATCCTGCTAAATGAGAGGTTTCTTGAGAAAGGGGCTGATCCCTGGTATTTGGTCACAAAAATGGAGACTCCTTTCTGGCTTGGCGGGAGAATGAAGAGGTGAAGGAAAGAAGTGAATCCCTTGATAAGATAGGAGGCAGGTCTGCCCTGAAAATAGAGGGGGACACAGAAGTTGGGGATCCTTGGAGCCAGCTGAGCTAGAGACTCCCCCACCCCTCCATCCTGCAGCTGTGGTCTGCGGTTACTGGGCTCTTCTGTGGAAGCCTTCTAATGGAAAACACAAAACTAATGTAATGTAAATCTGCATGTTCAAACCCCAGAACAAAAGTGTTATTTTGTTATATTTGGTTCAGATTTTTTTTTAGAAATAAAGTGGACTTTGAAAGGTCGATGTAGGAGCAAGAATATGGGTGGAAAAGGAGTTGGTTAAAGGTGGTGAGGGATATTTCCTGAATGCGAGCCTGTATGAATTTTAGGAGGCAAGAAGCAAAAAGAACAAATAAGGTGATCATTAGTATTGTCCCCAAGAGTGGGAGGAGCCATGAGATTGTGGGATTGGAGTTGGGGCCCCCTCTTTCCCGTTGTAGTCTTTGCATAATTTGTTTAAGACTCCCACATTTTGATCTACATTAATGCAGTAACACACATTTGGGCAATATCCCGCACCACCTTTTACCAACTTCTTCTCCACCCACATTCATTCACCTACATAGACCTTTCAATTAGGATTCTAACATTCAAGGTGGTCAAGCCCTTAAAACCACTTTTTTTAAAATGTATTTATTCATTTTATATAAGAACCAGGGTACAGGCTAGATGCATGGGAGGGTGAGAGGAATCATCAGAGACAGAGCAGGAAATAGAACAGGCAGACAATGAAATACATTGCTGAGGGGAGCAGCAGGTGAGACAGGAGAGGTCTGCTGCCATCAGGTGGGACCCCATGCCAGCCGGCCGGGATTGAACCAGCGCTGCAGAGGCTGAGACATCTTCAAAGGGCAGCGCTCAACTGCCTGTGCCACCTGGGGAGGCCCCCTTAAAACCATTTTCATCACAGTCTAGAATACTGATCTCTCTTTCTTGCATTGCTGGGAGTTTAATGAAATGTTAATAAACATTAGGTTGTAGACACTGTTCTAAACACTACATATATTGATGCTGTTAAATGTCATGATAGGTGAGGGAAGTGACATCTTCTACACTGTCATTTTCAGATGGGGAGAATGAGCAGGTGATCAAACTGGGAGAGGTGGAATTTGAAGAGCCCGAATTGTTCACCAGGAAGCTACATCCCTGCCTACCCAGGAGGGAGAGAGCTCCAGCTCCACTGAGAACAGCTAAACAGCATCTCTGTCTTTGAGTCTACCGAGGGACAGCTGCTGAGTTGGTGACCACCAAAGCGGCATTTTACATGAAGCATGAAGGGAACTGTTGACTTCACACACCTTGGAAGCACCTTAACATTTACTTCACATCAAAGTAAAGCTCAGGAACATGGCACACAGTTTGAAGCTCCAAAGAGAAGGTGTCTGAATATTCCAGCTTCACATCTCCATTCCTACAAGAAACAGGGGACATCCCATTCAGCTCTGGGTAGCCACGCAACTGCCCACATCCTCACACTCCCACATTTTACAGACTCACCTGTTTAATGTGTCTTTCACATGATACAGTGAAAACAAAGACAAATGTGAGTGTGGGAAAATCTGTATTTCATCTTAATTTACACAAGGGGTTACTTGCTTTGAACAGTCCACCCCAGGAAGCAGAATGACCCAGCCTGAGACACCCACGCATACCCAGGTAGAACGATTCCCATCCCTGTCCCCTAGGATAGTCCCTGCCAGTGTGTGTGAGTGTGTGATCACACTTGCCAACGCTTGTGGGGAGCCCTGGAGTCTGTATTCACATTAGCCCATGACCTTAGGGAAGAGGCAAGATTGTGTGACCTTCTGCTATTAATGATGCAATTTCCTTCTCAGGAGCCAGTATTAGCCCATATTACCTTTGTCACTTATGACAAAGGTCCTCAGTGGGGAATCAATGACCAGCCCCTGGCTCTGGGCCACTGAGGCACAGGCAGCAGGTGTCACCTGCTGAGAGCGCTGTCACACTACATCCTCACCCTCACAGTACAACCACCAGTCCTGCAATAGCTACTGGAGTCCAGGCATTGATATTCACCCTCTGGAAGCTCCAGGCAGCTGAAATGAGGTTCCCTAAGAGCACATGGACCAAGATAAGTGATTCAGGAGAAGGTTATCATTCATTTTGGCTACCCCACTCTATACCACCAGTCATTTTCAAGAGATGGTGAGAAGGTTCCATGAACAACTGACAAGGGTGAATAAATGGGATGAAGGGTATTCTGATGATCCATATGGCCAAGAAACACACATTTGACCCAGAGAAGCTAGTTTCTGATTCACATACTGCCCCTGTGATACCTGCACAGGCCAGCAGCTGACATTGCTATGGATCTTTTCTTTGGTTCCCAAAAGGGGAGTTTTATAATAAAAAGGGAGAGAAGAATAAAGGACACTTGCATAGACAGAAATGGTCAAAAGAGCTTGCTGGAGACCCGCTCCAGCTAAATGTCTTGTCATGAGTCCCCAAGAGGAGAGGACGGTGTTGGCGAAAACTTGTGGGGGCTGAGGGGAAGTGGAGTGAGGTAGATGAGGTAGTGAGGAGACACTGACACTCTCTCTGGTGAAAATATCTCCTGCTGAGGGTTTCAGCAGGCACTTTATTTATACCTTAAGGCTAGCAGTGAGATTACATCAACATAAGCATCAAAGCAAAACAGAGACAATCATTACATATTTTCTCATGAACATACAGAGACCCTCTTCATCTCATACTACATAAAGACACTTCTTTAATCTGATTAAGAAAAACAACAGGGCAGGCCTCCCCGGTGGCGCAACAGTTGAGCGCTGGGTTGCGAAGCTGCCAGCAGCCTCTGCAGCACCGGTTCGATTCCCGGATACCACCGGGAGAGGGTCCCACATGGCGCGCAGACCTCTCCTGCCACCCGCTGCTCCCCTCAGCAGTGTATTTTAGTCAGTCTGCCTGTTCTGTTCCCCACTCTGGCTCTGGTGAATTCTCTCACCCTCCCGCGCTTCTGACTGTACCCAGTGCATGTATAAAATGGGGGGATTGCAATTGTATGGGGAATATAAAAATAAAATTTATTAATTAAAAAAAAAAGAGATAGCTGGTTATTTCAAAGACCCTTTTACTGGGCCTGCCTGGTGGCCTAAGGGTTAAGTCTCAGTGTTATCAGCACTGAGGCCAGAGTTCGATCCCCGCCCAGGAAGCTAACCCACATATGTATGGCGCAGCAGATCTCTCCTGTCTCGCCTGCTGCTCCCCTCAGCAGTGTATTTTAATCAATCCACCTGAAATCAAAATGACTATCTTGCCAAAAATACTGGAAATATTTTTTAAGGAAACTGAAGAAAAACAACCTGAAATTTATATGGAACCAAAGAAGATCACTAATTGCAAAAACAACCTTAAGAAGAAAAAAAAAGGAGAAAAATGGAGGTTACCTGAACTTAAACTTCACTGTAAAGCAATAGTATTAAAAACAATATGGTTTTGAGCCTCCCTGGTGGTGCAGTGGTTGAGCGCTGGGTTGCGAATCTGCCCGCAGCCTCCACAGCATCGGTTCAATCCCCGGCCGCCGGGCAAGGGTCCCACATGGCATGCAGACCTCTCCTGCCGCCCGCTGCTCCCCTCAGCAGTGTACTTCATCAGTCTGCCTGTTCTATTCCCCGCTCTGGCTCTAGTGAATTCTCTCACCCTCTCACGCTTTTGACTGTACTTGTATAAATAAATAAATAAATCTTAAAAATAAATAAATAAATAAATAAATAAATCTTAAAAAAAAAATTTGACCCTTATTGAGAAAAACAAAAAAAAAAAAGAAAAGAAAGGAAAACAACAGGGACAATTACTCTCCTCAGTACAACTCATTTTCTAGCATAATCAATTATCTAAGACAGTACAATGTTCAATAACAATTAATAATCCTGTCAAGCTTTCCTAATGTCGGAGTGGACATGAAAGTCCATTGTTATGCTTTATTACTAAAATCACCCCATTCCCTAGCACTCAATTAACCTAACCTATTTATCAAATTACTTCAAAGAGATCTAAAGTAACTCATCAATACTGTTTAATTCTACAAAATTCTAACTTTTAACCAGAAATACTAACCTCCACACAACCTACAAACTGTTAACCTTTCACATACACCAGGACATGTACTGTTGCCACAAACACGTTCCCCCCAGGTTAGGCTACGGTTTCTAAGCACAGTTGGTTCATGGCATCTTGTTCTCACTAGTTCTCAGGGCCAGAACATTTCTATTCTAACCATATCTTTAACAATTTTTACTTCTTTTGTGATTGTTTAGGCGTAAGAACAATAAGCCAACTGTCACCTGGGTCTGAATTAGGTTTTCACAAGCCAATTTATAACTAACTTACTTATGTATTAACCAAGAACAAACAGGAGAGCATTAGGAGGTATTGCCATGGAGACTCCCTAGTTCAGATTTTCTGGGAAGTGCAGGACTCCCCTCTTCTCGGGAGTCCCCCAATGCCTGGACCTTGTCAAGAGACAGCACGAGTACCGCAGCCTACAGCATTTCCCCTTTTTGTTTTTGGCCAACAAGAGCTGCTGCTGCTATAGTCTTAAACATTTATTTCTTTAAATACTGACTGAGGCAGAGAGGACTCGCCAAACTTCCCAGGCTCCCTCAACATTCTCTCAAGAGATCAGAAACTGATACCTTTCTTTCCTCCAAGTTCACAGCCTCCCTCATCTGCAGCAAATTCGGGGCTGAGCCCTGACATTTCTTCTCTAGCTCCAGGAAGAGGCTCTCCAGTTCACGGCTCTGATAGTCCAGACTGGCTTCACTGTCCTGCAGTCTCCCCAGCAGCTGCTCTTTCTCTTTTGCCAGTCTCCATAGATAAGCCCTCTCCTCCTCACTGAGGGTGTAGTGGAGATTCCTAAACTCAGACTGGGTTTCTTGTCTCTGAAGATCTATGTTCTCCTAGAACCAAGAAAGTAGGCAGAAAAGGGGGAAACAAACAAAACCTACTTCTATGGTGAGTCAGTAAACACAGGTGGGGCTGAGACACAGTGCAAATCTGCTCACCCCTAGGAGGAAAGCAAACTGTGACACATGCCCAAATGGACATACACTAAAGGTTCATGCTGAGGGACATGAGCCAAAGAGCAAAAGAGAAAGACCCCATGAGTCTTCTCATATGTGGGTCCTTGTCAAATTGAGAAACAAGAAATAGAAGGGTGACCCCCAAGCTGGAAGGATGGAAAATGGAGTTATTTTTCATGGACACAGAGTTTCCATTTTGAATGCTGAAAAAGTTCTGCAGATGGAGGGTGGTGATGGCTGCAAACAACTAAATGCATTTCATGCCACTGGACTGAATGCTTCAGAATGACCTAAAGGCTGGCAATCTGATGTGGAAAGGTCATCACAAAGCAACAGCCATATGGTCTACTTCCTTCTTCTCCAGCCATGATGCAGAAGAAGAAGGTCCCGGAATGCTAAATAGGAGAATAATGGAATTTGGCCAACACCAAGTAACATATCATTTATGAAGATAAAACCAAGCACTGTGGGTAACACGCTATATATATGTTCTGAGGGAATTTTTTCAACAAAAGGCTTATAGTGAATATAACCAATACTGAATTTAAGTCATCAAGCTTATAGGAGAGTCTATAACACTCAATATGGGGAAGGTTGAAGAGTTACCAGATATATTATAGCACTTATCCAAGATTCATTTTTCATCTCTATGTGTAACACTTACAAAAATTGGGAGACTCAGTTTTCATTTGTGGCATATGGAATTGCAATTTGCATTGGTGCTTTCGCAATTCCCACAGTGCTTTAGTGACAGTGATATTGTGGCAGATGGGGCATTGGTTAGGATGCAGTGGAACTTTTTCTAAAAGATGTATATATTTATGCATACAAGTACTGGGGTACAGGCCAGAGGCAGGGGGTGAGAGGAATCACCAGAGACAGAGTGGGGAGCAGAATAGGCAGAGTGACTTAAATACACAGCAGAAGAGAGCATTGGGTGCACTGTGTGTCACCTCCCTGGCCAGGGATAGAACTCATGCTGCAGTGGCTGTGAATAACTTTATCATCTGATACTTATATCTTTGTACCTCCAAGGAAGTCCTGAAGTGGAACTTTTTGTAGGATACATGGGACAGCTGGTCTCTGGCATTGACATGGTTTCCTTATGTGGTTTGTAGAAATAGAAGTTCTCCCTATGACCTAATATTACATAAATAAGGAGACAGAGGCCGTTGTAAACCTACAGTGTCAGGAATCTTTACGTGTCATTTCCAAATAAGGTCCTCCAACTTCCAAGGATCTCAAAATGAGGGATGGAAGAGTCAAGTCTCACATCCACTCACAAAGAAGCAGGGTCAAGTTGGGAAGAGACCCTGAAAGAGGCAAAATGGCTCACACATCTGGGGAATTTGGTTACTAAATCATGGATTACATCCATATCCATAAAAGAATGTGTCTCTGATCCTGCAGATGCTGGTCAGCCACGGACACTGTCTTAGAGACCCACAATCTGCAGTGCAAGTGTATGTAACTTCTTGCAGAGATCTATACTCATCACAACCTCACAAGCTTGAGTTATGGGAAGGTCTTCTGCGCTGGTCCTGTTATTTGTATTCCCTAATACAAATACCCTTCCAGTATTGGAACCGGAAGGTAGGGTGTCTGACCCTGTACGCTGGTAAATGTGCACAGGTGCCTTCATGATCTTCAGACAGGAGGTAATTTAAAACATGAAGCCCATTGAAGGTAAGGGTCACAACAGGTTGTTTCTCCTAAGTGAGGTAATGGAACACCTAGCAAGTTACTACTGCAAGGCTGAAGAAAGTAGAAGGAAATTCTCCTAGATTAGACAACTAATGGAATTATTATTTAAAAACTGGCATATTCTTTGGGGTTCAGCAGTTTGTACTGCTTTAATGAGAATAAATAAAATCAATGAATATTATGCCCAGTCATGTCCTATGAATTCAGGATGAAAAATAGTTGTGATCACTAAACCCCAATTCTTACCTCCCATTCAATTATTTGCTCTTCTGAGAACAACTTCACACTCGTACAGAGGTCTTGCGCTCCCTTCAGTTTTGTCACAATGTCTTAGAGATTTTCCTGCAGGAAAAATTGTGTGAGATCTGACTATTCCATTTCAAAATCTTCATATGGTACTTATGGGGAATCCCAGCCTCCAAGCATACAATAACTTATGGGGAATCCCAGCCTCCAAATATACAACAACATTGAGTATATTTTTGAGACCTTACACTTTGAGAGGAAGCAACATGAGGGCAGTAGCATAAGTCATTCCCTAGGAGTCCCTAAGCAGTGGCTAGCATTGTAATATCTTTCTGTGCTGTGGACGTGGAGGCTTAGGAAAGGAGCAGTAACCTGTCCAAGGGCCCATCACTGGAAGTTGGAGGAGATGTAATTCCCAGCTCATCACAGATCTATGGATTGTACTACATCCAACACTACAGTCACCCAGGAATATGCTTAGGGTATAATCATTGGAAAGCAAATTTTATAAAATCACGTACTGGACCAGTCATATATAATACACAGTGTTTGATACACAGGGAAATTTTCACACATTGTGGTGAGTCAGAAAGGAAAGCCCAGGATGGCAGCTGAAGTTACAGAACAAGGTCATGGAGGGGGCGCCCTGCTATCACCCGGAGAACAGTGTCATGACGTCAACTCATAGTGATTCGTGTCCACATCCATCTCTAGGATTTATTCAAAAGTTTCTCACACTGTCTTTTTTCTTTTTCTAAAGATTTATTTTTTATTTATTTTGCTTACAAGAACTGGAGTGTAGGTCAGAGGTGTGGAGCATGAGAATATTCACCAGAGACAGAGTGGGGAACAGAACAGGCAGATTGACTGAAATACACTGCTGAGGGGAGTAGCAGGGTAGACAGGAGAGGTCTGGGCCATGTGGGTTTCTCCCTGGCAAGAGATCGAACTCATGCTGCAGTGGCTGGGGATAGCTTGATAGCACTGAGACTTGAAACCCAGTGCCACCAGGAAGCCACACATCTCTCACATTTTCAAAAGAAGGGATCTGAAGCTTACTAAACTGCTCATTGTTGTTCACAGTAAAGGAATTGCCTCCTGCCCTCTGCAAACTCGTAAATATAACATCACAGTGCTCTCAAGACAGTGCTCAGGAAACGAGTGACCAAAAGACTGATTTGCTTTTGCTATGAGCACAGTGCTATTCTCAGCTCTACCTGGAGAATGTCCTTACAGTTTATGACAACCTCCTGGTGTGGGAGTCAGGTGGGAGGGGGCAGCTCTTTTCTCCATTTACAGATAGGAAAACTAAGTCATGAAGCAACAACAGAGTTGTTCACAGTTGCCCATCTAGGAAGAGGCTGAACTAGTATTTCACCTCAGCAGTCTGACTCTTGAGGCTATGCCCATCACCTTGTGGTGCTCCTATTTTATGACATGGTGAGCAGCAATGAGACCTGCCCCATTACAGCCCTGACTGTCATGGGGTTACAGGAGAAGGTGAGTGTGCTGAGTGGTGGTCAGGACTGACACCCTGACAAGTATCCCATCTGTGAGAAACTTGGCCTGGCTCTCCTTTTCTTACTGCACTGATCCTTTAATCTTGGTGCCAAAACCCAGGAAGTCTGTGTCCCCTGGCGCTGGGACCACCTTCCTGTCTCTGGAACCTCTTCTCTCCATTGCAGATGCCTCACATCCACCACCACCTAGGAGGTCCTCGCCTCTGGCTATCCGGCTCCTCTTCTAATACCCTACCTCGGTTGTCTGTCCTATAAACTGTGGGCCCACGTCAGTTGACTCCCATTATATTTAGACCTGGATTTGGGGACACCCGTCCAGACTTGGTGTCCAAATCCTAGACAATGAATGAGTAGTGGAGAAGTACCTCTGTCTTGTTTGCCCCTGTTCCAAAGGCCGGGACTGAATCATGGGAAGCCATAGTTTGCGATCTGTGCCCCCGAAGGCCAGATCAGGTTAGTGGGACACTGCGTTCCTGACTCTGCCCAGGTTAGTAGGGAAAGGAGCCAAATTAGTCATGGTGATGGGGTCCGCCAATTCTAAGCCTAGCCCAGCCACTCCACTGGGATGCCTTCTCTCAAACCTCGATCTGTTGGGACTTTGGCCAGATATATGCCCTAAGCATCTTGGTTTTTTATTGCAACACTGTTTGGCCCCAATATCAATTGGACAATGGCTCCCACTGGCCCGAGCATGGCACTTTTGACTTCTCGGTCCTTACAGACCCAAACAATTTCTGTCACCACAGTGGAAAATGGTCAGAGATCCCTTATGTCCAGGCCGTCTTTTGTGCTCCTGTCTTTTCTCCCTCACGTCCCTCTCTCCTGAAAACCTGCCATACTTTCCAAGTCTTTTGACTCCTCTCACTCTTTGCCCTCTCAGACCCCTCTTCAACATTCTCTGATCCTCTAGACTCTCTGTCTTCACCTCCTTCAGCTCCCCAATCCAGCCCCGTGCTTTCACCTCCTAGCCACCACACCCGCTCTCGCGATCATCCTCGTCTCGGTCCCCTTAGGGAAGTGGCAGTGACTGAAGGAGTAGTTAGGGTCCACGTTCCTTTCTCTCTGTCTGATCTCTCCCAGAGTGAAAAGTGTCTCAGCTCTTTCAATAACGATCCCACTACCTACACCAATGAATTTTGTAATCTTACCCGAGCCTATGACCTTATGTGTCATGATTTACATGTTATCTTCTCTTCCACCCTGACCTCTGACAAAAGGGAATGTGTTCTAAGGTCTTCCCAAGACCATGCAGATCAGGTCCATTTGACTGATGCAGCCATGGCCCCAGGCTCTGCAGCAGTACCCAGCCAGGAGCCAGGGTGTGTCTACCAGACTGACACAGACATGGCCCCTGGGGTAGGGCTCACCCGACAGTTTTATTACCTGTCTCCTAGCTGGTCTCCAAGTGGACAGTACATAAATCTGTAAACTTTAATAAGCTCAGGGATATTACCCAGTATGCCTCAGAAAAACCTGCTGCTTTCCTCAGCTGCCTCACTGAGGTGCTCCAGGGCTATACCAGGCTTGACCCTGACTCTCTGGAGGCTCCACAGTTTGGCTAACCATTTTATTTTATTTTATTTTAAAGATTTATCTATTTATACAAGAACCAGGGTACAGGCCACATATGCAGGAGGGTGAGATGATTCACCAGTGACAGTGGGGAACAGAACAGGCAGACTGACGAAATACACTGCTAAGGGGAGCAGCAGGCAAGACAGGAGAGATTCACCATGCCACGTGGGATTCTCACTAGCTGGGATTGAACCCGCCCTGCAGAGGCTGTGGATGGCTTCACAGTGTGGTGCTCAACCACCTGTGCCACCAGGGAGGCCCTAGCTACGCATTTTACATCTCAGTCAACCCCTGACATGAGAAAAAAGCTTAACAAGGCTGAGGACATTCCTCAAACCCCTTTCCAGGATCTGCTGAATGTGGCCTTTAAAGTATTTAATAAGCGGGAGGAACAGGACAGAATGGATAGACAGACCCATAGTCTCCAGAAGGCTGAGCTTCAAGCTCAGGCCCTAGTAGCTGCCTTAAGGCCGTCAGGCCCTGCTCCTCCAACAACCGCAGGACCTGCCGCCTGATAGAGGATGGCCGTGGGCCCCAGTGGATCACCCCTGGGTGACTGTTGCAAGCATGGCCTGGAAGGTCAGAGGTCCAAACATTGCCCCAATCCCACCCTCCACCAGGACCTTACCCCATCTGTGACATCCAGGGTTACTGGAAAAGTGACTGTCCCTCCACACCTGACCGTGGTGGGCCAGTCCTTCTAGCACCTGCAACTCTGCCACTGGCAGGTCTTGGCAGGTCCTCAGCTTTGATGGCTGAGGACTAAAGAGGCCTGGTCTTGTCGACCCCAATAAACTTCGAGGACCTCAGGGTGACAGTCAATGTAGCAGGTAAGTCCATCTTCTTTCTGGTTGACACGGGGGCTCCCTTCTCTGTCCTCCCCTCCTATTCCAGTCAAACTTATCCTTCTCAGGTCTTGGTTACAGGTGTTGACAGCCTTCCTCCTCAGCCCAGGACCACTGGACCCCTTCAATGTCAGCTTAACAAGCCCTTAGTTCTCTCCTTCCTAGTCCTGCCTTCTTGTCCCACACCACCCCTGGGTCGCGACCTCCAGACCAAACTCAGGGCTACTCTTTCATGGTTCCAAGACCCTAGAACTGCTCTCATCCTCCAATGCTTCAAACATCTCCTAACACTTCTCCTAATCCTTCTCCAAACATCTAATTCTGCCTCAAACCTCTTCTAATCCTACTCACTGTCTCCTTCTACTGTTGACCCTGTAGTATGGGATGTCTCTACCCTCATTGTCAACATCATACCCCAGTTCTCATTCACCTTAAGGATCCCTCTTCTTTTCCCTCTCGCCCCCAGTTTCCAATTTCCCTCACTCACTGTCAGGGTCTCAGACCCATCATCCAAAGACTCCTGGGAAGGGACTCCTTACTCCTGTCAACCCGCCCTGTAATACTCCCATTCTCCCTGGTGAAAAGCCTGGTGCTTATCGCCTAGTTCAAGACCTTTGCCTCATCAACGAGGCAGGGGTGCCTATCCATCCAGTAGAGCCAAACCCCTACATCCTTCTGTCTCATACACTATCTTCCACCACACTCTTCTCTGTACCTGAATTCAGAGATGTTTTTTTTTTTTTTAACCATCCCTCCAATCCTCAATGTTACTTCCTATTTGCTTGTCCATGGGAAGATCTGGACACACACACCTTCCAGCAACTGGCTGGACTGTCCTGCCTCAGGGCTTCCGGGACAGCCTCATGTGTTTGGTCAGGCATTAGCCAGTGATCTCTCTTCATGTCATCTCCACCCAGCACTCTCCTCCAGTGTGTTGCTGACTCCTCCTCTGCAGTCCTTCTCTGCCACCATCTCAGCCACACACTGCACAACTCCTCACCTCCCTGTGCTCAAAACAACACCGTGTCTCCCTGTCCAAAGCCCAACTCTCAGTTCCCACAGTCGTCTATCTGGGTCTTCCACTAATTCCTTCCTCCAAACAGCTGACAGTGGACTGCAAGCAGTCCATCCAGGACCTTCCCTCCCCTGAATCCGCAGAACAAATCTTTCCTTCCTAGGTTTGGTCAGATTCTTCCGTCATTGGATCCCTAATTTTGCTTTCCCAGCCAAGCCACTGATGCAGCAAAAGCCTCCCCTGAATGCCCTCTCCAATCCCCCGGGGAGATCCGTGGGACCTTCCTTTTACTCAGAAATACCCTTCTTAAGGCACCTGTCCTTGCCCTTCCTGACCCAGAAAAGCCTTTTCTCCTGGTCACAGATGAACGTCGGGGCACTGCGGCAGGTGGCCTTTCCCCACCTCTTGGGCCAGCCCTGCGTCCTGTCGCTTCTCTCTCCAGGCTGATGGATCCCGCTGTCAGGGGCTGCAATCCTGCCCTAGAGCCCCGGTGACAGAGCTCTGCTCTCCCGGGAATCCTCAAACTTACTCTGGGAAGACCCATCCAAGCATATTCCCCACACCGCCTTCAGGACCTCCTGCCTCACGGCTCGCTCTCCACCCTACGCCTTCCCGCTTACAGGACTTCCATGTGCTCATTATTGAAAACCCTCTGGTGAGTCTCACTCAGTGAAATTCTCTCAGCCCAGCCCCTTGCCTGCCTGTCTCTGGCCCCTTCTACTGCTCATTCTTGTCCTGAAATCCTGGACGAAATGCAAAACTCCAGACTGGGTTTGGCCGACTCCCCTTTGTCAGATGCCTGCTGGACGCTGCTTGTAGACGGCAGCACTTGTGAAGGTGTGCGAGGTCAGCGGAGGGCTGCCCATGCCATTGTCACCATCGATCAGGTAATCGCGGCAGGAAAGCTGCCCGGAGGAACCACCTCCCAAAGGGCAGAACTCATAGCACTTACCAGGGCCCTTATCCTCAGCAAACACAAGAGAGTCACTATCTATACTGATTCAACATATGCCTTCCTTACTGCTCACAGTCATGCTGCAGTTTGGCATGAAAGGGGGTTCCACTCCACCAAGGGGTCCCCCATCATTAACGCTAAACTTATCTGCCAAAGACCAGCCTTGGCAAAATGTCGTGTCAGGGGTTCCTGAAAGGAAGAGACGGTGCCGGCGAAAACTTAAGGGCTGAGGGGAAGGGGATGAGGTAGTGAGGAGACACTGACACTGGATGAGGTGCAAGTATCTTCTACTGAGGGACTCAGCACGTCTTTATTTATTCATATTTTGCAAGCATGAGATGACATCATCATATGCATGGAAGCAAAGCAGAAACAATCAGTGCTTTCTTTTCCCATAGACTTTTGGCTGCTACGTGCTCTCAGCAAGAAGGCAGCCTTTGAGGTTAATAGATAAAAAACTAAGCCTTAAACTAAAACTCATTATTTCAGCTAGACAATTTCCTAAAACAGTTGATAGCCATCTGTACACTCCTATCAGCTAAAGCCTAAGCATCAAAAGATCTTCTTATTCTAGTGGCCTTCAGCTGGAGACCAGCTGCTTCTCAGCTATCAGAACTTTTTCTACCTAGAAACTCCTTAACTAAATTAATTAACTTCATTTAAAAACTTTCCTAATAAACTTCAAAAAAAGCAAAAGAAGGACTTACTATAATTGTTCTGCTGGATTGCTTGTCAGGTGTGTTCATGTATAACAAACTCTTTCCATGGTCAGGCAGGCCAAATTTACAGTGCTTAGTTTTTGAGCAGGTATTTCTTTGTGCCATTTACTTACAGTATTCTATACGTATAATTTATTGCCCAATGTACTTTCCGAGAAGTTTTTTCTTATATGATCAAGAACAAAAATCAAGGGGATGTTTGCTCTTCAGCCCCACAGTGTGAGGCACAAGGAAATTCAGCCCCACAATGTGAGGCTCTTTAAAAGTCTTTGGCCTCACGGTGTGAGGCCCTTTTTCTTCAGCCCTATGGTGTGAGGCCCTTTTCCTAGCTGCTTGCCAGTGTCTTATCTGGCTGGGGCAGCAAGGACCCCTGCACATATCCATAAGGTTTTAGCGGCCTTGTAGCTTCCAACTGAAGTCGCCATTATCCACTGTAAAGGACACCTGACAATTCTCATGTTCCCACAGGTACTAACAAGGCTGATGCAGCGGCAAGGGCTCTCACAACTGACTCTGCTGCAGACCCTGCCCCTAGTCTCTTTCTTTCAGTACCCTCCATCACTCGGGCTTAGGAGCCTCATGAACGCCAATTCCTCACGTCAAAAGGAGGAACTGAAGTAGCCCAGGGCTGGATTATGGTCAATAACAAACTGGCCTTACCTGCCAAGCAGGTGGACTGGGTCATTCAACAATCCCACGATACCCTCCACATCGGGAAGCACCCACTCACCCAATTCCGGAGTCCGCTCTTCATCCACCCATCCCTGAGTGCAGAAGTCTGGCAGAATGTTCCCACTGTCAAACCTGTGCTCATGTGTCACCTCAAGGGGGAGGTCACCCACCTTCTTCTTTTGTAGCTCGCCAACTGCATGGACACTTACCTGGACAGGATTGACTCTCCCTACTCAGGCAACTGCTCCGGGAACTTGCAGTCAGGTACTTATCCCGTCCTGCCTCAGATCTCGATCTTCTCAACTGAACTTCCCCACCACTGCATCCAAGAGACCAACTCCTGCTCACCATGGCAGCCTTGGTGGACCAGACTGCACACGGTCATTCTCACTACGCCTACAGCAGGATAACTTCTGGGAGACCCCTCCTGGCACCAGCTATCATGGGTCAAAGGTGCCCCCAAAGAAAAAAAAAATATGTATGTCATAACCTAGGTCCTACTAGGATGCGCATTTCTTGTCAAAATCTCCCCTAGCCCAGTGTCCTATGTATGGAAATTCAAAGCTAGGGAGACCTATGTCTCAGGGTCTACCGAGCCTACCCACTTGGGCACAGTAGACAGCCCCCTAGCTGGCTGTTCTGCAGAAATCTCAAAAACTCTTAAAGTTGGCTTGGTAAGCACCATGTTCCAACCTTTCCGCTGCTTTACCTATGATCAAAACTTGGATTACTATAAAAAGGACCCCTGGGACACCAAAAGGGTCGCTGGAGTGGGAGCTAAACTACATGCTTCAGGACACAGCTCCTACCCGTGTGCAATCCTTGACATAGACAGAGCCTATGTCCCAACACAAAATGCTCCTGTCCAGAATTCCTAAGATATCCTTCACTCAGAACAAGTCCTGTAAAACCAGCTAACATCATCAGAAAAATTGAGACACCTTCAACCTGGATTCATATAATCCAAAATGCTATAACCTTCCTCAATGACTCTTTCTGGACTAATACTCCCTCTTGTTTCCTCTGTGCTTCCCTTCAGAGGCATCTACTAGTGGCTGTTCCAATTACTCTCAACACCACGACGACCAAGATAACGGACACTGTTTGCCAGACTCCCCAATTCCCAGTCCCCGTATGGGACTCTGATCACAGCTACCCCTGCTAGCAAACTGACACCCTTGTCTGCTTTCACTCCTGCACTTCTAACATTTCGGTGACTTCTGCACTCCAAACAACAAGGGGAACATTTTTCTGGTGCAATGGCTCTCTCTCTCGGTGCGTTAATTCATCCACTCCAGGCCCATGTAGCCAAGTCCTGGGGGCCCCACAGTTAACTCTGTACAGATGATCTGAGCTAGGGTGGCTACTCTCATCACACCATATTAAGTGGGCTGCTTTTCTTCCAATCACGGTTGGAATCAGCCTGGTATCAATGATGGCGGCCGCAGGTGTGGCAGGTGGGGTGCTGGGACACAGCCTTATTTCTGCCCAGGATTTTTAAGAATGAATAGATGCCTCCTTAGAAAAATCCTCTGTGTCTTTAGCATCATTACAAAGACGGCTCATTTCCCTGGCACAGGTCACTCTCCAAAACTGGCGGGCTCTGGACTTGTTAACAGCTGTTAAGGGGGGTACCTGCCTATTCCTCAGGGAAGAATGGTGTTAGTAGGAAAAGAGGGGGCTCCAACTCTCCAGGAACATGGTTTCAAAATCCTGTAGTGTCATGGCTCTTCCCACTCTTGGGGCCAATACTAATAATTTTGTTTTTTCTTTTTGCTCTGTGCCTCATTAAATTCATACAGCCTCACATTGAGGAAATGTCCTGCACCACCTCTAACCAACTCCTTCTCCACACATATTCTCACATCCCTACAGAAGACCCTCGTAACCATGCCTAAGCACCCCCGCCCTGGTCTTTGCCCCCTTCCAGCAGGAAGTAGCTAAAGAAAGAGCCGTCACCCCTTTTCCTATCCACAAAAGGCTGGTATGAAAGTCGATGCAGAGGCCAGGAATGCAGAAGCCCACCTTGAAAAAATCAGACAATTTACTTTTTCCCGCCCTACCAACCCAGTTTCCCACCCAACCTCTCTTCACCCTATAAAAGCCTGCCTCCCCCTGACTATGGCACGACTTCATTGACACCCATCTTGGGTCCATGAACCTAGCCGGGGACGCAATAAAATTTCCTGCCTGTGAGAAACTTGACCTGGCTCTCCTTTTCCTTACCCTGCCCATCCTTTCAAAGGGGAAAAGAAGGAATGAGTAACTCAGGGAGAAGAAGAGGGAGTTAAGTTCATAAATGCATCCTACCCATTCCGCTGACCTGGAATCCCAAAGACCCGCCGAGCTGGCGAAGAACCTAGCACGTATGTGGCCAAGACAGTGATCCTCGGCCACCTGGCCAGTGAAATACTCAAACAGAGAACATAGCTGCTTAACTCCACCCTCAGGCCCGCGCAACCTTCCCTTCGGTGATCATGGGATTTGTAGTTCCCAGTGTCGTGGGGGTGGAGTCCACAAAGCCTGTACGGAGTTTGCTCAGGACATTCTTTCCTGCTAACAGTAGGAGAGACATTTGTGATAAAGGTACAGTACATATTTGCATAAGAAATAACTTAAAGGGAGTCCAGGGACTGGTAGGGAGAAGGAGGAGCCAGTCAGTGAACTGGGATTCTAGAGCGGCCTGGCTGGGCCCAGCTGCTTGGCTTGGTGCTGACCTCAGAGCCATGTGGGGTCTGTCGGCCAGCTGACCTGCAGAGGAGTCGGGGTGCTGCCCAGCCTCAGGCCTGCCGTCCAGCAGCTCAGGCTGGAGGCAAAGTTTTGACCCAGTTTCCTCTCTTCCCACCTGCTGCAGTTTCAAATGACTGGTCTCTCAGATGAGCATTAACAAGTTTATCTTTCCCCTATTTCTTGCAATTTCCCCCTTGTTAGACTGATTTGTCTTCTTGCATTCCAAGGAAAAGTGTTACAGGGCAGAGAGGGGCACCCCAGAACCCCCAAACCTGCCTGTTTTAAATAGGTTCTGCCATCAGCCACATCAAGACAGAACACATAAGACCTTTAATGGAAATGATGGAGGACAAGAACAGAAAAAAAAATAAACTAAAAAATGTGGCATCACAAGACCAGAAACCTGGCTAACAATAGGAGGTGGGGGGCAGAAGAGATTATCATAACCCTCCACACAGTTGAGGAAACTAGTATCCTGAGGTGATGACACTAGTATCCTGAGGCAGATGCCTAGATTACCAAGCATACCATGCAAGCAGGTATCAGACTGCTGTCTAGAGCACAGGCCCAGGGGTAAAGATGTGGAGATTGAGCCCAACAGACCCCAAAGGTAAAGATGTGGAGATGAGCCCATTGTAGCATCTCAGGTCTCCCCTTCAAATTCTACAGAGTTACCCAAAAATAGCAACAAACTGAGGACTCACAGGAGGGAGCCCTCCCAACAGAAGAAGACTGTATCAGGGCAGTCTCTGCACAGGCTCAGAGCAGCACTCCCCCTGCCCACCTGTGCCTGTGCAGGTGCCTCTTTTCACCAACTCTCTATCTGCAGGGCAGCAGCCTCCCTGCCTGCCCGTGACCTGTCAAGGCCGCCCGCCTGCAACCACGCAGGCCTCTCTTAGCAAAACCTGTCCCTTCTGGGGCAGCTCTTCCTGCCCGCTGTGTCTGTGCAAGTGTTCTTTGCTTTTCTGACCCTTTTCCTAATAAACCTGCGCTTTAAATATAACGACCCTCTGTGTCTCCTGGAGGAACTTGTGCACGCCACTGAAAGGGAAGCTCTGGAGACACCTTTCCCAGGGTGACCCCAAGGACCCCGCACTCACGCAAACCACATCAGAAAGGAACTTTAATACAATTAGTGAATGAAACAAAAAAGACAAAGAATATATTTCTGAATCAAGCACCTGAGTGTTACCAAACGCAGCCTCAGCTTCCCTCAGGCAACAAAAGGAAATCTTGTTTGAGGAAAAGGAAAGTGGTTTTATTTGTGGACAAGTGAGGAGGGCGGCAGACTCATGTCAGAAAGGCCCTGTCCTGCTGTAGAGGCAGGAACAGGGCACAGAGCAGGTTTTCTGATCCCATGCAGACCGGGTAAAGGAGGAGTCAGAGTCCTCAGTGGTTTTTATACAGGTCTTTCATTGGGATTACCAGGTACATGGCAGGCAGGGGTGCTGGGGGGCCGGAAGGCTGGCAGGCCTCCCAGCCCCCAGCAAGTCTTCACTCTATCTGGGCTCTCCGGTATATTCCCTCTCCCCTCTCCCCTCTCTACTCTCCCCTCTCCCTCTCCCTCCTCGGCTTCTCTTTGAGCTTCTACTGGTGTCCCCTTGATGCCGCCCTTAAAAGCCTAGTCTCAGCCTAGGTGAATCCCATCTACCTATGCCCACACCCTACTCCAGGTGCCCGCCATCAGGCATGCATTCAGGTCCACAGGGTTCTGTCATCTATCCTAATGGGGGGGGACAGAAAAGCCTGATACTTTTTACTTTACCCTACAACCATTTACCCTACAATTCACCCCCTCAGGGTTTTCTGCTATTCAGTCTACATATGTGCAATTTTCCCCTAATAAACATAAACACAGCAGCCATGGACCACAGAAGAAAATACAACTGAATAATGAAACACTACAACAGAACACAAATTAATCCAGGCAGGGCACCAACCTAGTGGCAAAAGACAATTATTGGCACCAGCAGATGATGCACCATGGCTGCTGCCGAAGGCACTGTTCATTCAAAGGGGGGAACCACCCGGCTGTGGTCTTGGTCAAATGCTGCATAAGGCACCCACCCCCATGATGCACTCACTCTTGGATTGGCGATTCTGTACTCTTTGGGAGTAATCGCCCAATCCTCAAGGTTTTCTGTCTGTCGTCACTCCAACACTCCGCTTTCCTAGCCACCAATGGGACACACAGACCCCTGCACTCAGGCCAAACCTTTGCACAAGCACATGGGTCAGGGATCCAAGGATACAAGCTCCATGTGGCCTCTTTCGTGTCCCTCTTTGGCTTGGGCTCCACCACAAGCCACATTCTACACCCGTCCCCTAAGGATGGGTTCCTCAACAACTCACCCTCACTCAGCAATGAGCAGGGCATCACCCACAGGTGATTTTAAGAGACTCACCGGCCTTCCTTAGCATATGTAGGCTGTTTAACAGCTGCTCAGGGCTTCCCAATCTCAGCACCAGCTTTTGACTTTCTAAGTTGGCTTTTCTCTTCTGCCTAGCTGCTGGAAGTATACAGGCTGCTTTTGGCCATCAAGGCCCACTGGCCACCCGCAGATTCCCATCTCCTGGGGTGTACAAATCACACTATCCTCCCCCAGGGTCCCCCAAACAGAACATTACCCTGCCAAAGTTTCTCTACCGTGTGGTGGGATTGTCAGTCCAAGCCCATCAGTCTTTTCCTGCATCAGCACTGGGCGAGCTCCAAATCATGGTCCTTTTTTCCCCGATGATTTTGCTGCCTCCAGGGTTGTGGGTTGGTCCTTGCAGGCCATCTCCTCCTCACTTGAGGTATCGTCCCACAGCTCCCAGACCTTGTCTACCTCCTGTGCTCCTGCAGCATCCTTAGCTCTTCCTGCAGCTCCTCGACCTTGATCATTCCTGTGCTGCCATGGCATGTCCAGCGTTGTCACAGGCAAACAGTCTGCTCCTCCTCAGTATCTCCTGAGGTCTTCAGAGGGCTCCATACCTGTCTGCATCAGAACATCGTGTCGACCTATGCCAATTATAGGGACATGAATGGGCACAGGGCAGGTTATCTATGATCTCACAGACGGTTAGAGTCATGGAGCCCTCAATGGCTTTCTCAGGCTTTTATTGAGCTTTGCATGTGCTCCAGCAACCAGGTACATGGCAGGCAGGGGTACCGGGGGCCAGGAGGCCAATAGGCCTACAAGCTCCCAGCAAGTCTACACTCTGGGCTTGTCTAGCTTCTCTCTCCACTGCTGCAGGGGACCTTGCTGCCCCAGCCAGGTAAGACACTGGCAAGCAGCTAAGAAAAGGACCAAAGCTCAAAGAGCCACGCACTGTGGGGCTGAAGGGGCCTCACACAGAGAGGCTGAAGACTTTTAAAGAGCCTCACATCATGGGGCTGAAGATTCCTTGTGCCTCACACCCACCGTGGGGCTGAAGATTAAACATCACTTTGTTTTTTGCTCTTGGTCATAAAAAGAAAAAACCTCAGGGACTATACATTGGGCAATAAATTATATACATATAAGAATATTGTAAGTACATGGCATGGAAAATTTATTGCTTAACAATTAAACACTGAATAATTGGCCCACTTGACAATGGAAAATAGTTATTGTGCAAGGGCATGTCTGATAAGCAACCCAGAGCTGGTCATAATAATATTCCTCATATGGAAGTTCCATAGAGAAGCCTTGTATGAATCACGAAGTTGATTACGCTAGGAGTTTCTAGGTAGAAAAAAGTTCTAACAACTGATTACTGGAAACTACTGGTCTCTAGCTGCAGGACATATGGACAGAGGAGTCTCCTGATATTGTAACCTTGGCGATAGGGCGGTACCAAGGACTGTTAGCTGACCTAGGTAGTTGTTTAGGCTGAAAAAATGAGTCTAAGTTTTAATTATCTATTAACTATTAAGGTCATTTCTTTTCTTAAAAACACATAGGCGCCAAAATGTCTATGGGAAAGGAATGTACTGATTGTTTTGTTTTGCTTCTATGCATACGATGATGTAATCCCACCGCTTACATTAACGTACAAATAAAGACCCACTGAGACCCTCAGTAGGAGATGCTTATGCCAATATAAGAGTGTTTTGTATCTGCCTCACCTTCCCCTACCCCTTCCCTTCCCTCAGTCCTAAGGTTTAGCCTAGGCCATCTCATCCTTTCAGGGACACCTGACCAGACATTTTGCTGAAAGCTGGTCTTCCTCACTCCCCTTCTCTCTCCTGCTTCTCTCCTGCTTCTGCTTCTTTTGGTGACTCTCTCAATACTCCTCCCATGGCCCACAGAAGGAAACAAGAGAGTTTGCAATAATGTAGCAACTGCAGGGGCCCCATCAGGTGGGGCCATCCTGATGGTGGGAGGGCAGAAGAGCCTGAAAACCATTTACCCTACAGAGAGGGAGTTTGTTGGGGAAACAGAGAGGGAGCAGGAGCTGGAGAGCAAGACTGTGGACCAACAGTGGTGGACACGCTCCATCCCACTAACAGGGACCTGGCTCGGGCAGGAGCGGGATCTCCATGGCAGAAGAGCACGTTATTTCTACAGCACGCACGGCCACCACGGGAAGTCCCTTCTGGGCTTGCAGTCCTTCAGAGCAGCCCCTGCATAAAACAGGTTGCCTGGCTGTGGGTCCTCACCCGCACGCTTAAAAGGGACTTATTAATACTCCACTGCAGGCGCACACAATAGGTTAATAAAAGGTTTATTTACAAGGGAAGGGGAAATGAGGAAATGTACAGCTCAGGGAGAAAAGAGGGAGATAAAGTTTTAAATGCGTCCTACCCGATCCACCACCCTGGAAACCCAAATGGCACGCTGAGAGCTGGTGAAGAGCCCAGAGCCAGGGGGCTAAGGCCCACATGTCTGGTTTTATACGAAACCCGGCTGCTTAACTCTGCCCTCAGGTCCCAGCCACCTTCCCTTTAGTGGTGATGGGATTTGTCATCTCCAGTGTCTTCATGGCTTGGTCTGCGGTGGGGTGGAGTCCACAAAGCCTGTATGGAATGAGCTCAGGACATCCTTTCCCCCTAACACAGTAACTTGTAATTCACTGTGGGCTGAGGTTAACAGTTCACAGTGCTGGGACTTGTAGTTCACGGTGCAGTGGGAGTTGGGGAAGGACCAGACTTGGGGCCCACAGCACAGGATTGGGGTGAAACCTTTTCTCCAGTTACTGGTGTTGCCGCTCTTCCCTGTTTCATGGAGATTCATCTGTATGAAAAACTGTGAACTGGGCCTCTCTGGTAGCGCAGAGCAAAGCGCCATGAAGCTGTCTGCAGCCTCTGCAGTGTGGGTTCAATTCCTGGCCCGCAAGAGAGATTCCCACATGGCACAGCAGACCACTCCTGTCTCTCCCGCTGCTCCCCTCAGCAGTGTATTTCAGTACATTTGCCTGTTCTGCTCCCTGCTCTGTCTCTGGTGAATCCTCTCACCCTCCCACCCCTGCACCTCTGGCCTGTACCCCAGCTCTTGTATGCATAAATAAATAAATCTTAAAAAACTTTAAAACAAACAAACAAAAAACTGTGAACCTCCTAGTCCAGGATTCAGTGGCCCCATCCCAGAAGCATGGCTGTGATAAAGGATGGAGGGGGCGTTCCTAAGTTCAACCTCTCCTCTCTTGTTGCTCAAAACCATCTGAGGCAACAGGGAAATGTTGCCTTTTTTTTTAATTGACGGTTGAACATGGAGGTTTGCATCACGCTACTTTTTCATCTTCCACCAGCATCACCACAGTCACTGCAGAGGAAGCTGCAGGGGGAGGGGAGGGTTCTCTGGCTCAGCACCAGCCTGGCCCCCAGGACCCCGATTCTCTCTCCCCCTCCTCTGCTCCCCGGGCAGACCCGCCCCCACCCCACAAGGACACCCTCATTCCCTTCTCTTCACCCCCCAAGTCAGACTTAGTTTCTCCCTTTTCCAGACCTGCCTCTAGGGGCTGCAGGTTGGGGGCTGGCGGGGGCGGGGCTCCTGGAGGGCGGGGTGAGGGGGTGCTTAGGGTTTGGTGGTTGCAGGAGAAGGTGGGGAGGAAAGAGCCCCCAGTAGGCGCTCCCTGGAGCTTTCCTTTCCCATAGATGCTGGCAGGGCCCTTGCTTGTTCTCCTCCCTCTGCGTGTTGTGGGGACTGGAAAGCGCAGCCCCCCCTGTTTAAGCAGCCCCTGCCTCTGTGCTCTTGTTTCTCATCTGCGGGCGTCTCCTCAATAACTGACCATCCTGTGAGAGAATCACCCAAGAGCATGGTGGGTTGTTCTCAGACAAGAGCCAGTCATGACAAGCGTCTTTATCAGAGAGAAACTTGCCCCACAACCTTTCATCACTTTAGTTTCCAGGACGATGTCGCTGCCAATGCCAGGGACAGGCTGTCACTGAAATTCCTGCATCCTCACAGGCAACAGCCCTTGTCAGCTCATGGGCTGTGCAGAGCTGGATTTCATCCTCTGCCACGGGTTCCAAGTGGGCACTGAGGTGGAAGACAGCCCGAGGCACTGTCCTGCCTCCATCCTGCTCACCTGTGGCTCAGGAATGTCTCCACCTCAGGGGGCCCAGGGTAGAGGCCCTAGCTTGGGTGTTACCTTGAATGTCTGCAGCACCAACACCATGTACACAGCGGATGCTCTCTAAGGGGGTTTGCAGTCAAATCATTCACGCCTCACCCTAGGAGCTTCATGTGGACCTAAGTAAGGAGAAAGAAGTGACCATGGGCAACACTTGTGGGAAAAGGGACCCTCTGTGTCCCTGTGGAAGCTCCACTACATGGTAGTCCTCTGTCTGGGGCCTCTTCATGGCCTTTTGAATATGTGTGACCCAGGCTGAGGGTCACTGTGTTATCAGCTACCCAGATGACCGGGATACACAACAATAGACAAGAGCCTCGAATCTGGGCTAAGTGCAGCCAGAAAGGAATCCTTTCCTCTGTCTTTTCTAACTGAAGTTCCCTCTTTTCTGGAGAAATGGATCCCAAAGAAGGGAAAAAATTACCTGGGAATCCACAAAGATGGTGATGGTTGCCCAAGGATCTCTCATTAGCAGGTCACATGTGAAAGTGCTTTGCATCCTTATATGGATTAACACCCCCAAAACCCTGTTTTTGTGCTCTGTGCCTCAGGCTTTGTGCCTGAGCACTTCTCACAACAACCTGGGAGTAGAGCCCCAGTATTACACTGAGGAAACTGGGACTGGATGGATGGTGTCACTTGTCCAGGTTTGAAGAAAATCAAATCAGACATAAATCAGGCTCTGCATTGGAAATCGGAAAAAATTATTTTAATCTCCATCAAGTATCTTCCTCAGAACCAGCATGTTCGTCTCTCTAAAACTGATGCTCAGGAGTGGTGGCATCATGTAAAAACAACCAACCCCACACATTCCCTCCATCCTCTGAGAGTTCTGGGCTGGAAGAAGAGAGCAATGGAGAAGGTGCCTGAAATACAAGGTCTGCAGGAAGGAGCCGTCTGAAAACTGAAGACCCAGTCTGTGGACAAAAGTGATTCATAAGGAAGAGAGGGAGGAATTAATCAAAATGTACCAGGACAGACCCACCTGCTAGAATAAGTAGAAAAGGACTTTTAGGCAGTTTTGTAACTGCATTCCATGGTCACAAGTCACACACACACACACACACACACACACACACACCCCTACGAGGATTTTTTTTCCTCAAAGAATGTATTTATTTATTTTTGCATAGAAGAGTTGGGATCAGGCCAGAGTTGCCAGGGATGAGAGGATTCACCAGACACAGAGTGGGGAGCAGAACAGGCAGACTGACTGAAGCACACTCCTGAGGGGAGCAGTAGGCAAGATAGGAAAGATCTGCTGCACCAAGTGGGTAGCTCGCTAGCCCCCTTGGGCTCACATTCATGTTGCAGAGGCTGAGGATGGCTTCATAGTGCTGTGCTTAACCCCTTGAGTCACCTAGAGGGCCCAGAAGATGTTTTTTAAAGAAGCCCAGAGATGAGAAAAGCCTCAGGTGACCCTAACAGTAGCAGACCAAAATAAATCACCTTCTTGGTGAATCGGGGACCACTTACTCTGCCTTGCTCCATTTTCCTTGGACTGGCCTCCTGATGACTAGCCTGAGCCAGGACACTTTCACACTTCTAGGGAGATCAAAGAAACCCTAAAGTTATTAAAATACATCTGTATTACAGATGGCCTACAGGCGGGGCAAAGTCCTCGTTGGCTACAATCAATCATGGCCTCTATAGGAAACCAACTTCTGTCCTGGTTGCTCCTCTTTCTCATTTCCTCACTATGTTCTTTATGACTTTCTCGTTTGGGCCTTGCATCCTCAACACCCTCATCAGAATCATCTCCTGTTGCCTCAAAGCCAGGAAACTTTAGAATGTCTTTCAGACGGAGCCTGACAGGATGCCTCCACTCTCCTTCCTCCCAGGGCCCTCAGATTGTCGCCCTGCAATAGCGCTCTGAGTGCTGGCCCACATCACCCATTTTCAGCAGGAAGCAGTTACTGCTCAGAGCAACACCCTCTGTCCTAACAGCAGTGAGGGGCTCCATCCATAGGGAACTGAGTCCCAGGGCAAGTTAGGGTTAAGTAGGCAGCTTCAGGATAGTGCAGGCAGGGACTTCAGGAGAGTTAAAGAGGCTTCTGAGCAAGGACAGTAAATTCTGGGTGCTAACCCACACATACAGCAGAGGGGAGGTCAGAAAATCAAGGGGGACGAAACACAAACAGTACACTGGGCAGTGCCTGGTGGCTGACTGTAGTTTCTCTTATACACACTGGAACCCTAGAAATAAAACTACCTTTGAAGGCTGCACCCTGAGATCTGTGCACCAGAGATTTGATGCAATAAAAATTAAAAAGGGGGAAATGAAGTGGAATGTGTGAGGCTGACTGTGGATGAGCTGAAGTTGGGACAGAGCCTGTAGACTGAGAATTTCAGGGAACAATGGATAAGCGCCCTCAAGGCCACACACTCCTTGAGTCATGCATCCCAGCGGGCTGTGTCCCTTGCTTTACTCAATAAATACTCTGTACCTCTTGCATTTCCTGTTAGTACAAAAGGGGTCTTGTAACCCCTTGTAATATCCCCTTTTCTATTTTTAAAGAATTAAGGTCTAGCATCTGTGAAAATGGAATCTCATGTTCCTTTGCAAGAGGAATCATTGAAGGAATAGGAGGCAGTTATCAGATTACACCATGGGACTGGAAACTGTTGGTAAAACAGTTCTCAGTGCACAACAATATGCCTTGTGGTATCGAGAATTTAAGGATTACATAGGAATACAGGCACACCATCATGCAGCAGGAAATATTCCTATCACATTAGACATGCTTATAGGTGAGGGCATGTGTGCCACTGTACAAGATCAATTACATTTAGAAGAGAGGGCATATACCCAGATATCGGATGCAGCTGTTCGGGCCTGGGCTCAAGTTCCTGATGATACTGCTTGGGGTTGTTCCTTTGCCTCTATTAGGTAAAAAGCCTCTGAATCGTAGCTACAATTCATAGACTGTCTCCACAGGTCAATAGCTCGCCAAGTTGATAACGCAGAAGCTAGATGGGTTTCAACGCTACAATTGGCTTATGAAAATGCTGATGCTGACTGCAAAAGGGTGCTAGCGTCCATAGTGGGCAAGCCTCATACTATCGTAGATATGCTGTGGGCTGACCAGGATATTGGGACAGAAACCCATAAGGCCCTGGTCTTGGCGTCTGATTTACAAACAACAGCCCCTTGTTCTATGTGTGGACAAATGGGTCATTTCATAAAAACTGTCTTAATGCAAAATTCAGGGGAAGCTCCTAAAATAAATAAAAAAAATACTGAATTCCCCCATTGTCAGTGAGACTTCCATTGGGCAGTTCATTGCCAGTCTAAACTTACCCGGGACGATAGCCAGATTTTGGGAAATGGGCAGAGGGGCGCGAGCCAGTGTGCCCCTCAAACAAATCAGGGCAGTTATCAGACCCCAGCGCATATCCCCAACCAGCTTCATATATGGATGTCACAAATGGAAGCTCCCGGGGTGTCACTAGCAATGTGGCCTCAGAACAACATTCAAACCCCCAGCCCCAGGAGGGAAACCTCACCAATCAATTTTCGATCTAAAGGCAGTCTTTTAAGGCAGTGCAATATTGCATTTGTCTCTTACTCATGAATTAATTGTTAATTCTCCAGTGAGACACGCCTTGGTAACACTGGACTTTAATCCTAGGGCGTTCACGCATTTCTATAGACCGCACATTTGTCCTCCCAGGTGTGGTGGACTCAGATTACACAGGGGACATTAAGGTTATGCTTATGGCCCATAAATACGTCGTTATCTCGCCTTATACTCGTATTGCAGAGTTGTTACTTTTACCACTTTAACCACAGTCGTTACCTTTACCCCAACCTCACAATCTCAGTAGAGGCCGTTGAGGGTTCGGCCGCTCTGGAAATCAAGCCTTCTGGGCAACTGCTATTGCAAATACCCGACCTTCTTTAACTGCCTCTATTTCGGGAAAGTCATTTACTGGCCTTATTGGCAGAGGAGCCGATGTCTCAATACCAGCAAAAAAGGACGGGCCCCCTACTTGGCAAACCCATTCCACACCCGAATCCCTATCAGGAATAGTCGGCTCCTCCTCTCCACACCAGAGCTCCCACTCACAATGTTTTGATCCAGATGGAAGAGTGGCTTTCTTTCGCCTTTTTATTCTTCCCATTCCTACGACTCTATGGGTCGTAGGAATGGGAATGGGGAATGGGACAATGAACAACAATATCGTCCGTCACATTTTTAGCTACGGCCACTGCTATTCCTCCGCTCAAAATTAAATGGATATCAGGTCCCCCAGTTTGGGTGGAGCAGTGGCCCTTAAAGGGGGACAAATTGGCTCAAGTCTGCTTATTAATCAATGAACAATTACATTTAGGTCATATTGAACCCTCGACCAGTCCATGGAACACCCCCATATTTTGTATTTCAAAAAAAAAAAAAATTGGGGAAATGGTGACTTATTCAGGATTTACAGACAGTTAATACTCAAATGCAGCCAGTGGGATCACGTCAACCAGGCCTTCCTAATTCAGCTATGATCCCCTCAACTTTTCATCTCCTGGTTGTGGACTTAAAAGATTGTTTCTTCACAATTCCTTTACATCCAGATGATAAGTAAAAATTTGCATTCCCAGTTCCTGAGATTAATATCGGTCAACACTTACAACATTTTCAATGATGTTTTTTACCTCAAGAAATGATGAATAGCCCCACCATGTGTCAGCTATTTGTGGACACCGCCCTACCTCCAGTTGGTACTCAGTTTCCACTTCATGGATGGTATCTTGTTAGCAGCACCCTCTACTAACCTTCTACAGGTCTGTTCAAAAATTTTAATGACCCATTTAAAATTTACAGACTTGGTGGTGGCACCTGATAAGATTCAGTATATACTAACCCTTATTCTTATTTAGGATTTAGGATGCTACATTCTCAAGGAATTCCTAAGACTCCTACTTTACATTTATCTGATCCATCACGTTAACGACTTTACAACAATTTTTAGGACATATTAATTGGCTGCATCCAGTTCTTGGAATTCCCACTTACGCTCTTTCTGAGCTCTTTGCTCTTTAAAAGGTGATCCAGCCCTGGCCTCTCCTCAGTCGCTCACTAACAAAGCAGGGAAACAATTAACATTTCTTAACAACCTCCTTCACTCTTCTTGTTTGGAGAGGTGTGACCCTAAAATCTCTCTCTCATTGCTTATTTTAAATACCCCCCGTTCTCCTACAGGAATTATTGGACAACTGACCTCACTCTTCTGCATTATTGAATGGCTTTTTCTTCCCTTCCAGCCTAAAAATTGTCTGTCTACTTATTTTTCTCAAAGATGTTCCTTGTTACAAAAAGGTCATTCTTGTTGTCAGTCCTTATCTGGTTATGATCCTGGCTCTATTAACACAGACTTCTCCAAGCAGGAAACAGAATGGCTCCTCGCTCAGTAGGAGCAATTTCAAATTGTCTTCCAGGATTATGTCAGATCATTCTTTTATTCAACCCCCCCCATAAAGGCATTCAATCCCTACAACTTCTCCCTTTTCATTCTTCTGATATTGTTAATTCTCCCATTCCCCAAGCTCTTACAATCTTCATAGACGGTTCCTCCACTACAGGCTGTGGAGTCATGGTCTGGGGCACAGAGTTGGATGAGATGTGGCAAACTGCCTATACTACATCTTTTCCTTCAGCCCAATGTGCTGAACTAACAGCTGTTATTTTTGCTCTTTCCTCATTTCCTTCATAGCCACTTAATATATTTCTGACTCACTATATGTTACCGCCCTAGCACAAGACATCTCTTCTGCCCTTCTTAACACTAACGTTCATGAAGCCCTATTATTGGCTTTCATTTCTTTACAAACACCTAATCCTAACTGGTTAGGCCCAACTCTTTTAATCTCATGGGGAAGAGGGTATGTGGTGGTATGTCTCCACAAGGTGTTGTTCAGTGGATTCTGGCTCACTGTGTTAAACCCTACCATGAGTCGACACAACTCCATGAACAATCTCATTCCAAATTGCAGAACATGAGACTGACCTCTCCATAGATCAACAACCACTCTTTGAGAAGAAAACGCAAAACTCCCCATTCTCCAGCCATAATGTGGGGAGACATCAAGTGCCTTGCATCATCAGCAGAGACACTACTGGCTCAGCAGGGAGTGCCTACCACATCAACTAACCTCTTTGTGGCCTTCATATCCTGTCTCTCATCTAATAGTAACTTGGACGTTCCTGCTATCATCGGATGCAAGTTAGAAGACACAAACAAACAATGATGACTCTTCGCCTGGCCTATTGCCTGCCTAGACCTCCCCCCCCCCATTTTTCCCCTTCTTCCTACCTCTCCTCTTTTTAATTTAAACAAAAAATGGGGACATGTGGGTCTGCTACTCCTAAGCAGCCTCTTTGACCACCATGTTGTCACCTATAATTCTAAATCCTAAGCAAGGTCAAAATGGCCCAATCAGTTAGGTACAGGAGCCCAATACCTCAAGGTGTCCTTCAAATCAAACAAGAGCACAAAGCTGGATCATGCTGGGAAGGCTATGCATCATGAGGTATCATGGGGAATGCCCGAGGGGCTGATGACTGTTGTGGGGAATGCCTGGGGGGCTGAGGACCAATGCATAACACATACTTCCGACTTATACATCATGAGGCATGACCGGGGGCACAGGGGCCCAGGGGGCCAAGGACCAATATCACAAGGGACCCCAGAAGCTGATCAGTTCAACACCTTGTTGATAAGATTAAAACCATGGCTGGGGATTAGGGTGTGAACTGAATGACAATACTGAGTCATCAAGTAGATAAGAAGTGCCTGGAGGACAGACTCACAATCCCTAATCTTCCATACCCTTCCCATTTCTTTAATCTCCTTCCCCTCAATCTCCTTTTTCTCCTCCTTCTTATAACCGATGCTGTGTGCCAATAAAAAGGCCAGGATCTTGCTCTTCAGCAGCATCCTGCATTGTGTAACCTGCTCCACAATTCCTGTTTTTTTGTTACTGTGGTGTTACCCAACACAACATGTACCCTAATTGTTTGGGGCTCAGATTATGGAGAGAGATCTCCTCCGGGCTGCTGGTGTGAAGCCTGCCAGCATAAATAAAGACCTTTTCCTCTTCTCACTGAGTGCCACCTGCTGCCCTCATGAAAATTTTCCAGAACTGTTCAGGCGTAAAATAACAGGAAACTCTGATACGTTTTACAACATGGATGAGCCAGGGAGACCCTACAGACAGAGACAAAAGGACAATAATTTCATGATTTTTTTTAACACAGTCTGCTTAAAAACAAAGTGGAGTTGTGGGCTCCACAGTGTAAAGTTGATGCCAGTAATGATGATGTGTGAGATGGGGAGAGGTACATTTGTGATTTGTTTAACACTCTCTTCTACGCCCCCATCATACACACACAGAAAAGCATGTTCAGCTATGAAAACACTCTTCACAGGAGTCCTTTAAGGTGGAGGAATGTCTGAAGTTCACTACTTCTGAGTCAATCAGGAGGCAGGCCCTTGGTGTGGGAGAGGTGGTTTATTCTCTCTATATATTCACCTGAATAATTTCCTTCTTCTTCATTAAAGAAAAAAGAGAACAAAGTACAGATGCTAGATAATTTCATTGTGTAACTAGGGCCAAGGTCAAACACTTGGTAAACCCAACCCACTAAACAACATCACCTTTGTTCCTCTGCCCACCTGGTACCAACCAGGTACAGGGATGTGTGAATCTCCATTTCTGAGGGAGTGTTTGTGTGTGTGTTGGTTTTTTTTTTTTTAATTCTATTTTTTTTAAATAAACTTTATTTTTATATTCCCCATACAATTGCAACCCCCTTATTTTGACCCCAATCCCTCTCCTCCCCGCCCCCAACCCCCCCATAGAGTGTCTCTGGTTCATAGTTGTTTGTTGATTTTGATTTTCACTTTCTTATAGTTATTCATTTTCCTTGTCGCTTATTTAATTTTTCTAGATTCCTGCTATGAGTGAGACCATCTGGTATTTTTCTTTTTCTTTCTGGCTTATTTTGCTGAGCATGATACCTTCCAACGTCATCCATGTTGCTGCAAATTGCATGTGTTTATCTTTTTTGAATGCTGAGTAAATATTCCATGGTGTATATGTGCCACATGTTCTTGATCCAGTCATCTATTTTTGGGCATTTGGGGTGTTTCCAAAGCTTAGCTATTGTAAACAGTGCTGCTATAAACATAGAGGTGCAGGTGCTCTATGGAATTGATGTATCTGTGTCCTTTGGGAAAATACCTAGGAGTGGAATTGCTGGATCATATGGAAGCTCTATGTTTAGTAGGTCCAGAAATCTTTACACAGCTCTCCATCGTGGTTGGACCAGTTTGCACTCCCACCAACAGTGCAGAAGAGTTCCTTTTTCTCCACACCCTCGCCAACATTTGTTGTTGCTAGTTTTTTTAATATGTGCCATTCTCACTGGTGTAAGATGGTATCTCATGGTAGTTTTGATATGCATTTCCCTGATTACAAGTGATGTTGAACATCTTTTCATATGCCTGTTGGCCATTTGCATCTCCTCTTCAGAGAAGTTTCTTTTTAGCTCTTCTGCCCATTTCTTGACAGGATTATTTTCTTTGTTGTTGTTGAGTCTCATCATCTCTTTGCAGATTTTTTGATCAATCCTTTATCATTAGTGTTGTGTGCAAAAATGTTCTCCATTCAGTGGGGTTTCTCTTTGTTTTTGTTATTGTATCTTTTGCTGTGCAAAAGCTCTTTAATTTGATGTAGTCCCAGCTGTTTATCTTTGCCTTCACTATCACTGCTTTGGGTGATGTGTCTGTAAAGATGTCTTTGCTGTGCATATCACGTAGTGTTTCACCTATATTTCCTTCTATGTATTTTATGTTTTCAGGTCTTATGTCTAGTTCTTTAATCCATTTTGAGTTGATTTTTGTGTATGGTGTGAGGTAGTGGTCAAGCTTCATTCTTTTGCATGTAGTGACCCAGTTTTCCCAGCACGATTTATTGAACAAACTTTCTTTGCTCCAATGTATATTCTTTGCTCCTTTGTCAAGATTAGTTGACCATAAATCTGTGGGTTTATTTCTGGATTTTCTATTCGATTCCATTGGTCTGTGTGTCTGTTCTTGTCCCAATATCATGCAATTTTGATGATTATGACTTTGTAGTATAGTTTGAAGTCTGGGAGTGTGATGCCTCCATACCCTTCTTTTTTTTTTTTTTTTCAGGAGAGCTTTGGCTTTTTGGGGTTTTTGGTGATTCTATATGAATCTCATCAATAATTGTTCTATTTCTGTGAAGAATGACATTTAAATTTTTATTGGAATAGCATTGAATCTGTATATTGCTTTTGGTAGGATGGCCATTTTAATAATGTTTATTCTTCCAATCCATGAGCAGGGGATGTCTTTCTATTTCTTTTTTGTTTTCTTCTATTTCTCTTAATAGTGTTTTATAGTTTTCTTTGTATAGGTCCTTTACCTCTTTTGTTAGATTTATTCCCAAGTATTTGATTTTTTTTCTTTCAATAATAAAAGGGATGGTTGTTTTTATTTCTTCTTCTTCAGATTTAGTGTTTGTGTATAGGAAGGCTTCTGACTTTTGCATGTGGATTTTGTATCCTGCCACTGTATTGAACTGATTGATGAGTTGAATTAGTTTTTCAGTGGAGTTTTGTGTTTCTCTATGTATGTTATCATATCATCTGCAAATAGTGATAGTTTGACTTCTTCTTTTCCTATCTGGATTCCTTGTGTGTCTTTCTCATGGAGTCAGATAGTTCCTGAAGTCTTTCTTTGGTCTTTTTCCTTCATACTTTTTCCTTTTCTATTTTGGTTCTTTTTATTTCTGTGTCTTTGAGAGTACTTATTTGTTCTTCCATTTCATCTATTCTGCTTTCATTACTTTCCCCAGAGTTCTTTAGCACCTCCATTAATTCTTTGATCTCCTGCATTTCTTTTACTTCCCTCTTTAGGGACTCAATTTCATTCTTCTGATCGTTGATTATTTTTCCCTTATCATTGTTTTCCTTTATGACTTCTGTCGGTTTTTTAATCGTGGCAATTTTAGATTCTCTTTCTGGAAGGATCAGAAGTTCTTCCAAGTAACTGTTGTTGCAATCTGTGGGGTAGTTTTCTTTTTGTGTTGTGCTTTTTTCCTGAGGAGTTGCTAGGTTGCATGTGGTTCTTCTACTCCCTACTGTCTGTTTTCTAATTTGCCATATGCATTGGGACACTGTGTTGCTGGTACTGGCCGGCATCTTGGGTGAACTTCTCAGCTCCCCTCTGGCTCCTCCAGGAGTCATCTGTCAGTTTCAAGGAGTCTTTACTGAAGAAAGGACACTGTTCTAAAATGCCAGTGGGGGGACACACTTCCCTGCATGCCTGGTCTGCCCCGGCAGTTGGTTCCCTCTACCCCTCTGGGCTTGGACTGCAGGCCAGAAGAGGCCTGGCATGGGCAAACTTCCCAGCACACCTCTGGCTCCTCAGGGAGCCTTCTGCTGGATTCAAGCAGTCTTTACTTAAGAAATGTCCCTGTTCTAAAATGGTGATGCGGGTGTGTGTGTGTGTGTGTGTGTGTGTTTAATATTTATTTTTTATTTATACAAGAACTGGGACACAGGCCAGAGGCGTTGGTGGGTGAAAGGATTCACCAGAGACAGAGTGGGGAGCAAAACAGGCAAACTGACTGAAAGCATTGCTGAGGGGAACAGTGGGTGTGACAGGATGGTCTGCTGTGCCATGCAGAAATCTCCCTGGCTGGCAAGCAATGGAACCCGCACTGCAGAGGCTGCGGACAGCTTCTCAGAACTGCACTCAAACTGCTGAAACACCAGGGAGGCCCTGTGAAGGGCAGGCTTTTGATGAACATCACCTGCAAGGTTGGTAGGTGACTCCTCTGTACTCAGAGAGGAGGTCTGGGGAGCAGAATCTGATCATAGTTACCAACAAGAAGCATCCACACAGCCAAAGTCTACTATTCATTCATGAGTTTACAACCAGAAGAAACCAAACCACCTACATGGGACTTGCTTTAATTAGGCAGATATGGAACTGCTGTTTCCATGGCTACACTTTCAGCTCACGCAGTATGGTAGTGACTAAGATACTGTGGTCAAGTTCACTACTCAGGATGAACTGGAACATTTGTGGAGGAGTAGAGAACAGCTTCAACTCTGGCATTGATGTGGTTTCCCTTCATGTCTGTAACAATGGAGGTTCTTCCCACTACCCAACACCCTAAAATGAGGGACGTGTGACTGTCATTTGAGTGTGAGCTTTAAACACCAACACACAAGGGACTAGTGCAGAGGCTGGAAGACACCCCTGAGAGAGGAGGATGACTAAATAGTCTGGAGCACTAACTGCCAACTGAGGGGTGACCTCCATCTTTCTCTTAAGGCTGGGTTCTCTTCCCAGGAGAGGGGCAGGTATGGAAAATCTCAGACACTCCCAGTGCACATGAGCTGCAGCAGCTCTGTCCTCATCGCCAGCCTCAGGACTGGCAGGTACTTGAGCTCACCTGCAGGGACACTGTTGTCACCGCTTGCAAAAAAATGGTTAAAGGAACATGGGGGAGGCAGCCTGGGGGGCAAATGCGAACCCTGCATGGTGGTGAACGAACGTGTCAAAGTGGTATGTTTCAGGTCTTCAAGTCATGAAATTATTTAACATTTCAGTTTTGAAACTGAGGTGCTTATAAACTGAAACCCAGTCTAGGATGTTCTATGTGAGAAAGATCAAAATTCTGTCTCTAGGGGTTGAGGTGCTGGGCATCCTAACCAATCACTATTATAAAGCTGAAAAGACACAGAGAAATTTTCATAGACACTAGGGACAAAAAAAAAATAAGGCATGTTCTTTGGTGGTCATCTATTTCTCATGGGCTGGTGAGATTAAACCATCAAGTTCATGCTCTGCCCAACCACGCCCTCTGTGAATGCTCTAGAATGGAGAAGACTCAAGTTCTTACCTACCATTCCCTTGTTTCTTCTGTTTTATATATATATAAATTTTATTTTAATTTCCCCATACAATTGCAAACCCCTTATTTTGACCCCAATACCTCCCCTCCCTGCCCAACCCCCTATATAGTGTCTCTGGTTCATAGTTGTTTGTTGATTTTGATTTTCACTTTCTTATAGTTATTAATTTTCCTGGTCCCTTATTTAAGTTTTCTAGATTCCTGCTATGAGTGAGACCATCCGGTCTTTCTCTTTTCCTTTCTGGCTTATTTCACTGAGCATGATCCCTTCCAGTGCCATCCATGTTGCTGAAAATTGCACATGTTTATCTTTTTTGAATGCTGAGTAATATTCCATGGTGTATATGTGCCACATGTTCTTGATCCAGTCATCTATTTTTGGGCATTTGGGGTGTTTCCAAAGCTTAGCTATTGTAAACAGTGTTGCTATAAACATAGGTGTGCAGGTGCTCTTTGGAATTGATGTTTCTGTGTCCTTTGGGTAAATACCTAGGAGTGGAATTGCTGGATCATATGGAAGCTCTATGTTTAGTAAGTCAAGAAAACTCCACACAGCTCTCCATCGTAGCTGGACCAGTTTGCACTCCCACCAACAATACAGGAGAGTTCCTTTTTCTCCACAACCTCACCAACATTTGTTGTTGCTAGTTTTTTTAATATGTGCCATTCTCACTGGTGTAAGATGCTATCTCATGTTAGTTTTGATTTGCATTTCCCTGATCACAAGTGATGTTGAACATCTTTTCATATGTCTGTTGGCCATTTGCATCTCCTCTTCAGAGAAGTTTCTTTTTAGCTCTTCTGCCCATTTTTTGACTGGATTATTTCCTTTGTTTTTGTTGAGTCTCATCATCTCCTTGCAGATTTTTGTGATCAGTCCTTTATCATTAGTGTTGTGTGCAAAAATGTACTCCCAGTTGGTGGGGTTTCTCTTCGTTTTGGTTATTGTCTCTTTTGCTGTGCAGAAGCTCTTTAATTTGATGCAGTCCCAGCTGTTTACCTTTGCCTTCACTATCACTGCTTTGGGTGATGTGTCTGTAAAGATGTCTTTGATGTGCATATCATGTAGTGTTTCACCTATATTTCCTTCTATGTATTTTATGTTTTCAGGTCTTATGTCTAGTTCTTTAATGCATTTTGAGTTGGTTTTTGTGCATGGTATGAGGTAGAAGTCAAGCTTCATTCTTTTGCATGTAGTGACCCAGTTTTCCCAGCACCATTTTCTGAACAAAATTCTTTGTTCCAATGCATGTTCTTTGCTCCTTTGTCAAAGATTAGTTGACCATAAATCTGTGGGTTTATTTAAGGTCAACTTCAGACTCATTTTTAAAATTTTTTATTTATTTATGCATACAAAAACTGGGGCACAGGCCAGAGTTGCAGGGGGAGGGGCAGTGAGATGATTCACCAGAGACATAGTGGGGAGCAGAGCAGGCAGATCTACTGAAATACATTGCTGTGGGGAGCAGCGGGCAAGACAGGAGAGATATGCCTTGTCATGTGGGTAGCCTACTCTGTCTGACAGGGGATCGAACTTGTGCTGCAGAGGCTGCAGGTAGCTTCATAGTGCTATGCTTAATAGTGCTCCCTAACGCCAGGGAGGCCCCAACTTCCAACTCTTATACTGGTGTTCCTGTTTCCTCAGTTTTGTCACAGCTTCCTGGAGATTTTTCTGATCAAAATTGGGAGAAGAAAAAAACATTGTTAAGATGACAGATTCATCAAGTCCCTGAGAGGAATCCCTGTCTTCCAAGAGACTAGAATGACATGAAATATTGTTGAATACTTACACTTTTAGTGTAAGTGTCCCGAAGACTGTGTGCAGTGATACAGATGCCCCTTCTTCCCAGGGCACGTGGCAGGATTGCTGCCATCACATCTGCTCTCAGATGCCCAAGGTCTATGATAATATCAGCTTCGTGAACCTCATCTGCTGACCCTCAGGCAGAGCTGTAAGGACCTCAACAGCCTCATCAGGAAACTTTGCACACAGAACAAGACAGTAACCATCTAAAAGAAGACTTTCTCCGCCTCCTATATATGGAAAGTTGTCTGTGTCTTTCAGGACTCTTTTCTAGGAAGCTCCCAGGATTCACTCCCAAATTGGCAGGGCCCAAATCCACAGGAAGGAATTCCAGGGAGTTCTCTTTTGCTGATTGGTTTAGCCTACCACACTGCAGGAGAAATTAAATCTGGTGGTCTCTGTGCCTATTTGAGAATCTGTCACATGGCCTTGCACATCACGATTTCTCCAGTTTTATACACATGTGAAAATAAAACTGGCCGATGTGCTTTGGAGAAGTGTATTCTATAGCAGGGGGCATCACAGCAAGAGTGAATACTACTATGAATTAATTTTCAGAAGAGTGAGGTTGAATGTTTTATTTACAGATCACAATCCTGGGAGTCAGCTTAAATGAGCTTAGATCTGGGAATTCAGCCTGAGAGAAGGTGTGGCTACAGGAGTCCAGGCCCTCACTCACCTCGAGCAACGGCACGTATCGCTGGCACGGACATGGTTGTGTCCTCTGTGCTGGGGGTCCATGCACAGCAATGACAAATGAGCTGCCCAATGTTCTCACAGAATAGGTGGAGCCACTATCCTTGTTTCTCACACAAATTCTGATGGTCTAACCCCTTGCGGGCTACAATGACTTCCTCTTCTAAATGCTGGGTTCTTGACTCACTCAAAGGACAGTTGGAGGGTAATCTACCCCGACATGGTCTCTTCCTCAGTGATTGTTCCCCTGACATCCTTAGTTGCTCCTCTGATGTCACTGGTTGTTCCCTTGATGTCTTGGCAGTGGGGGCTGAGGCCCTGGCTCTTCCTGAAATGCTCCAAATCGTGGTTAGAGGCAGAGATGAACTAGACACAATTCTTCACAGTGAAGGACACACCTGGGCCTTTTTTGCCTCCACAATTACTGTTTAATTAATTACAGTTTATTTGTAACAATTGCATAGTAAGAAATGTCTTAATAATGAGGGCTTCTAAAAGATAAAATATTCATAGGGGAGACATAAGCTCGTTTCAGAAATACACTGAACCATAATGTAAAGTCTTGTGTAAAAGGTAACAATAGATAAATCAACACTGAAATTTGAACACCAGTTACATCAATTCCTGCTTTTCCCTTCCACGTGTCTTTATTGGATCAAACCAGAGATACTCTTTTTTAAATTGCTGGTGATATTCACTAGTTGGGACAGGGGAGAGGAATCACTTACAGGTTCATAATCCCTTATCTGAAACCCTTGGGGTCAAATATAAAAATTCAGAATATTGTTGAGGTTAAAATGACAGATGCTCTAAATTATATGAGCACCCCCAGCAGGGTCTTCCATAGCCTTGAATTTATACGTTCATGATTTAGCACCAAGTAGGACTATTAAAGATGCAAAGTAGAGTCAGATGAGTGCAATTCAGGGGGGACCACAATGGAGGGCAACTCCAGGGTGTTTGCATGATCCCTGCCTCCTCATTTTCCCAGGCGTGTAAAATTCCCTCCATTTACTATGGGCATAACCTGAGAATTTGCCTCTGAGCAATGGCAAAAATAAGGGGTCATATTTCCTTATGTAGAACCCCATATTACAGTTGACTTAATTTAAACACTATCACCTCAGCTCAGCTCACTAAAGAAATAACTGGCCATGTGGAAGGCCCATGTGCCCCGGGATGAGTGGTGGCTTCCAGAAGCTCAGCCAGCTCTCAGGTGACAAGAATCAGGTCCTAAGTCCTACATTCACAAAAAAAAGGAATTCCACCCACAACAGGAATATTGGGAGATTATTCCCCACATGGTCGCCAGATGATACATAAACCCAGCAAGTCCCATAACTGCTCGTTGTGACCCCACCTGAGCTGTGCCCAGATTTCCCACACAAGATTCTTGTAGAAAATGTGTATGTTTAGGGCCTCCCTGGAGATGCAAGGGGTTAAGATGCAACCACTGCAGCATGAGGTCAATCCCCGGCCAGGGAGATACCCACATGGTACAGCAGAACTCTCCTGGCTCGCCCGCTGCTCCACCCAGCAGTGTACTTTGGTCAATTTGCCTGTTCTGTTCCCCACTCTGTCTCTGGTGAATCCTCTCACCACCCCCCAAATCTCTGGCCTGTACCTCTATTCCAATATATATAAATGAATAATGAAAAACAATTTCTTAAGGAAAAAAAATAAGAAAATGTGTGTATTTAGCTTTAAGCCACTAACGTGTTCTACCGCAACATATAACTGAATAAGTAAACAAATAATATCTGGTTAGGGCTAATTTAGCACAGAAATGAGTGAGGGGAAAACACTGAGCCTTGTCAGTTGGGTCAAGGTCCTAAAACTATTTGCGTCATATGCCTTTCTTGCATTGTTCTCAGACTTCCTGAAATATGAAGAGTAAACTTTATGGCCCAGTTACTGTACAAAACTCCTTACAAAGGCTGAGACACTTAATTTTATGACAACTGGAAAATGGAAACTGGAATCAAGGAACAATGCACTTGGGGGCACAGTAAATCAATGGGTGAGTAGGCATCTGAAGAATCCTCAGAGGTCCCCAGGATCCTGTGTTCCCAAGGAAGGACTGGAGCATCCTGAACCCTCCAATGAAACAAAATGTCCGTCGGCCTTTTCAGGGGTAGGTGGTGAACATGGTTTACACCGAAGTTAACTTCCATGCCCAGCATTGAATGATTCTTGGATGGCCATACTTTTGCGGTGGGTCATTAATACCTTCCTCATATCACAGTAATGCTCAGAAACGTTGCAGACAGTGTGAGACTCCAAGACAAGGTTCCTGGGACTTTCAGTTGCTTAGCTGACCACCTAGACTAAGGAGAAGAGGGAGACTTCTTCATTGGGACATTCCGTGAAGCTCTATATCATCATACCTCTCTCCTCTGAATAGAGATAGTGATTACCTGGTCCTGGTGTCTTTCGTGTCCTACAGAGACACAAGGACAAAAGGTGAGTTAGGGAATATTCCATGTTTCATGGGAGTGGGCATGAAAGGTGTTTTTTATTAAAACACCATCCAAGAAGTAAAGAATGAACCCCACCTTGACACTGATGGATTCCCAGGTCAGATGAGTCCCTTCCCCAAATCTCAGATCCATAGCACGAGAGCAAGTTGATCCTGAGAGCCCAGTACCCTGCTCACTGTCACTGTGATCACAGCAGCATGTGGGCTGCTTGAGGAAGAGGCTGGGAGACCCTGTGCTTCCCCTGAAAGACTTGCTTTCAGGGACCTATTTCCTTCACCATTGTCTACATTAGAGATCACTTAGCACACAGGTCTTTCCTTAGTAAAGAATCAATGGACAGCTGATGAGACTGAGCCACTGTGGTGGTGGCAGATGTCCCATGCAGGTGAGTAAATCAGGATACGTGGTCAAACTTCAGTGAGACTGAGTGGCAACTAAAATAAACACTCCCACAATTAACGTTTATTCAATAGCTCACTCATGCAGTGGGAAAAGGTCCGGTAAGATCTCCTGGAGCAAGTGACATATCAAACAAGGGAGGAAGTTCTCATAGATGTGGCTGCCCAGCTTTACCAACCACCAGTCATCTGGAGGAGTCTCTCGGGAGAGAGTTTGACAATCAAGGTTCTGTGCACCTGGGACTGAGGGGAATAGGAGCAAAATATTCCCTAGGGTTCCATTTGGAAAAAGCCACCCCATATACCCTGATGGAGTATTTTTACTCAGACCACATAAATCCCCCCTATAGCCTGGGGAAGAACAAACCAAAGACACTGATACGTGCTGAGAAGAAATGCTCCTTTAAATTCCCCACATAATGTCACACTTTTCAATTAAAATGGCAGCCCTCGCCAAACTTCCCCCATTCCACTGAATACTCCTGGAATCAAGAAAATATGCTCAAAAGCTGGAAACAGGCCAAAATTCACTTATAGATAAAATGAGAAACAACATGAGGTATGTGTGGACAATGGGAAACTGTTCAACCTTAAAAAAAAAAAAAAGAGAAAACTCTGATGCGTGTAACAGCATGGATGAGCCGGGAAGACTCTATGGTCAGAGACAAAAGGACAATAATTCCATGACTGTTTTTACCTAGGCAGATTTAAAAACAGAACGTGGGATTTTGGGTCCCAGGAGGCAGAGAGACAAAGGGGACATTGTATAGTGGGGGAGAGTTCATGTCAAAAGGATGCACTGTTTGTGCAGATGGAGAGTGCAGATGGGGGCTCCACAGTGCGAGGATGATGCCAGTAAAGAGAACGTGTAGGATGGTGAGAATGGTGGAATTTGTGGTATGTTTTGTGATACTCCTGACCCTTGCCCCCCCAAAAACACACACAGAAATGTAAATGAAGCTAGGAAGACCCTGACCCATGAGCCATTTGAGGTGAAGAATGTCCAAAGTACACTGCTGCTGAGTCTACTGTGAAGCAGGCACTAGGTGTGGAGAGCCTGTCATAGTTCTCCATAGTCACCAGAGCAATTTTATTCTTCTTTAGTCAAGATACAGGAGAAGAAAGTACAGATGCTAGATAATTTCATTATGGAACTGGGGTCAAGGTCAAACACTAGGTAAACCCAGGTTCATCTGAGATGTCATCTCAGATTTACCACTCTCCCATCTACATGTTCACTTTATTGGTATCACCTTCATACTTAGGTGCCCACATCTCCACTCTCCATCTGCATGACTAGCTCATCCTCCCAACCTGAAACTCTCCCCAGTAAACCAATACCCCTATTGTCTTTCCCCCACTTGGGCTCCACCAGGCACAGAGACATGTAAATCTATGTTTCTTGGGGATGTGTGCAGGAAGGCTTTTGATGAACACACCAGGCAAGGATGGCAGGTGACTCCCATGTCCTCAGAGGGGAGGTCTGGGTGGTAGAATTTGATCATAGTTACCAGCAACAATCAGCCACCAGCCAGAGCCCATTTATCAACTGTATGTTTACAACCAAGAGAAACCAAACAACCTACTTGGTGGGACTCACTTTCACATGGCAGATACAGAATTGCAGTTTCTACTGCTGCTCTATCAGCTCACGCAGTGTGGCTGTGACTGTGATACTGTGGTCAAGGGTCATGATCAGGATGAAGTAGAACTTTGGTGGGAGAGGACAGCTCGACTCTGGTATTGACATGGTTTCCCTTCATGTTGGTAACAAAGGAGGGTCTCCCCACTCCCCAAGAACCTTAAAATGAGGGAAGTGTGACTGTCCATTGAGTGTGAAGTAGAACATTCACACATAAAGGATAAGTGCAGAGGCTGGAAGAGGCCCCTGAGAGAGGCAGGATGACTAAACAGTCTGCAGGACTAACTGCCAACTGAGGGGTGACCTCAATCTATCGCTAAAGGCGGGGTCTTACATGGTAGGAGGTGGGCAGCTATGGAAAGACTTAGAGACTCCAGTGTGCAGTGTGAGTGCACATGAGCTGCAGCAGCTCTGTCCTCATCACCAGTCTCATGAGCTGTGGTAACACAAGCTCACCTGGAGGGACCCTGTTCTCATTGCTCACAAAGAACAGTTTGTGGAACCTGGGAGAGATGTAGGGGCCAATGCAAACCTTATACTGTAGTGAGAGTGTGAGGTAATATGTTTGAGGTCTTCAAGTCATGAAGGTATTTAACATTTCAGTTCCTTGAAGTGAGGTATTTGTAATGTGAAACCCAGAAGGATGTTCTATGCAAGGAAGATCAAAATTCTGTCTCTACAGGCTGAGGTGCTAGGCATCCTAACCAATCACTATTATTTATTTATTTATTTAAAAATCTTATTTTATTTATGCATACAGGAACTGGAGTACAGGCCATATGTGCAGGAGGGTGAGATGATTCACCAGAGACAGAGTGGGTAACAGACACGCAGACTGACTGAAATCCACTGTGAGGGGAGCAGCAGGTGCGAAAGGAGAGGTCTGCTGCTCCGTGTGGGTTGCTCCACGGTCGGCCAGGATTGAACTGGCACTGCAGAGGCTGCCGACAGCTTCACAGCACTGTGCTCAACTGCCTGCACTACCAGGGAGGCCCCTAAACAATCACTATTACAAGGCTGAAAAGATACAGAAATTCATAGACACCAGGGACATAAAAATAAAGCATGTTGCTTCTTTGGCTGTCACCTATTTCTTACAGGCTAGTGAGAATAAACCATCAAGGACTCTGTGTATGCTCTAGGATGGAAAAGACTCAACTTCTTACCTCCCATTCCCTTGTTTGTTCTCTTGTGCTCAACTTCAGACTCTGGCACTGTTCTGTCTGTTCTTGCAATCTTGTCACAGCCTCCTGGAACTTTTCCTGATCAAAACTGGGTGAAGAAAGAAAGTGTAGTTAAGATGACAATTCATCAGATTCCTAAGAAAAATCCCTGCCTTTCAAGAGATTAGAATGACATGAAATATTGTTGAATCCTAATGCTTTGAAAAGGAGTGAACTGGGGACTGTGTCCAGTGATACAGGTGACCCCTTATTCCCAGAGCACGTGGCAGGATGGCTGCCATCATGTCTGCTGTAGAATCAGAGGATGGGGAAGAGGTAGCTAAACTATCCAAGGGCTATGACTATCAGCTTCTGAGCCTCATGTGCTGACCCTCAGATGACACTATACGGACCTCTACAGCCTTGCCAGGAAATGCTGCACTCAGAACAAGCCAGTAAACATCTAAAAGAAGCCTTTCTCCACATCCTATATATGGTAAGTTGCATGTGTCCATCAGGAGTCTCTTCTAGAAAGCCCCCATATTCTTCTCCCAACTTAGTGGGGCCCAAACCCACCACCCACCTCAAGTAACTCCAGGCAGTTCCTTGCTGATTGGTTTTCCCTAGCATACTGCAGGAGAATTAAACACTGGTGGTCTCTGTGCCTGTTTTGAGAAGCTGTTGCAGGGCCTTGCATGATGTGGTTTCTTAGATTTTATACACATGTGAAGATAAAACAGGCAGGTGTGGGTTTCAACAACTGTATTTTACAACAGATGTTCATGACAGCAAGAGAGAATAAGGACAATATTCTCACCATCCCATGAAAGTCCATGTGACCTGGGGAATGTGTTGTTGGGGAAACAACATGAACTGTTTTTCTCAACATCAGTTGATAAAAGTTTTATTTCTGGATCACAATCTTGGTTTTCGCTTAAATAACCTTAGATCTAGAATTTCACCCTGAGAGCAGGGTGCTACAGTAGTCGAGGGTGGTCACTCAACTTGGAGCCAGGACATGCCTCTTAGACAAGAATACTGTGGTGTCCTCAGTGCTGAGGGGACCATTTCATTCCCAGCAGTTGGGCTCCCTGATGGTCTCAGAGAAAAGGTGGAGCTGCTCTCCGTGTTCCTCACATTTTCCATTTTCAGAAAATATAACAGCACTATGAAGTCAACAATGTGAGGTGTTAGTGTAAAGATAGACATACATAGCAATGAAATATGACAGAGTCCAGAATAAATCCACACAGTGGATTTATTGTTTTGCTTAAATGCTTATGATGATATAATCTCACCGCTTGCCTTAATGTAAAAATAAAGACCCGTTGAGACCCCCAGTTAGAGATACTTGCACCAGAGCAAGAGTGTCTGTGTCTGCCTCACCCCCCCCTCCCTTCAGCCCTCAGTTTTGCCAACTATGTCTCCTCCTTTCAGGGACTCCTGACACGACGTTCTGCTGGAGCAGGTCTGCAGCACAGTGTGAAAGGTTATCAAAAAAATGGGGATAAACATCTTTTTTGCTTCAATATTCCATGATTATTGGTGGCCCTACACAGGGCCACCTACACAGTATAAGCTTTGGGGAGAGGACAGCAACCACTCTGGTTAGTCTGTACCTTGGCTTCTCTGAGGGACTGAGTTGGTGATGGTGACAGTGATGGAGAGGATATTACTTCCCCTTATTGCTTACTTACCAAATAACAGGAATTTCTCCAAGCAGTAGGGTGCATGAGCTCCCAATCCTCCCCACCATTACTGTGGTGGGTGTGATGATTTCCTACTATATGCAGAGTCTCAGAAAGTGACTCACAGAGCTAGAAGGATTAGGCAGCACCTGAGTCCAGGAGGCTGTACTTGAAGTGCACTGTCTTCTCAGCAAATAAAATGTGTCTTTCTCTCTTATCAGTCAGCATGACTCTGGCCCCAGACACAGCTCATCATGAACTAATTCTGTCTAAGGATCAGAGACATGTGACCCGTGGAGGCAGCCGGAAAGAGTATTTCAGTTCTATGAGATTCTGTTTCTTACACTGTGTCCTGGGCTGTGAGGGCTTCACTTCAGGAAGACATTACTTTGAAGTGGATGTGGGAGAAGGATCTGGGTGGGACTTAGGAGTTTGTCTGGAAAATGTGCAGAGAGACAGGGACCTGACCCCAGAGCCTCAGTCTGGATTCTGGGCCATTATACTCTGCCAGGAAAATGGCTACATTGCCCTTACCTCTCCCCCAAATCCCCTTCCATTGAGGGAACAGCCCTACTGGTGGGAGTTCTTCTGGACTGTGAGGCTGGACTTGTGTCCTTTTACAGCATGACCACTGGCTCCCACATCTTCACCTTCCCAAGGGCCTCCTTTTCTGATACTCTTCAGCCTTATTTCCAGGTTAATCATTCTTTTCCTTTGTTCCTCCACCCCTGGAGTCAATTTAAAAGTCTCTTTTGTTTACCGGTCGCAGAAATATAACGTCTGTCCTATTAGGACAGGACTTGGTCTGTTTTGTCATTTGCTGTTTCCCTTTACCTGGACCGGCGCTGAGTTCTCAGTGGACACTCAGTGAGTGTGCCATGACTGCTGGACACAGCCACTGTGCAGACAGCACAGAAGATCAGCCTGACCTGCGGGGAAGCGAGAGAACAGCAGGATCGTCTCTAATGATCTCTCCACCGTCACTGGGTCCTGGTGTGACGCTGGGTATCTGGCTTCTTCCATTTCATGTCAAGTTTTCACGCTTCATCAATATTATAGTTCGGGTCAGTATTTGCTTCTGTTTATGGACAAACCATCCCACTGTATGAATGTCACGCATTGTGTGTGCCCATTATCAAAGGATGGAAATTGGTTGTTTCCACTTTGGGGCTACTGTGATGCCACTGTGAACAGTGTTGTACAATATTTTGTGTGATTATGGTCAAATTTGGAGGTTTGTGCCTAGAGGTAGAATTGCCACTTCCTGTGGTAACTTGTTCAACTTTTTAAGGAACTGTCTGTTTTCCAAAGAAGCTACAACATTGTAAATGCTCACAAGCCGCATATGCTATTGCAGTTTCTCTACCTTGTATTGTGGCTATTTGTAAATGTGAATATGCTAGTGGATGTTAAGTGCTATCTCCTTGAGATTTTGTTTTTTTTCTGGCTTTTGCATTTTCCTAATGACTGGTGATGGTGACAGCTTCATGGATTTATTGGCTATTTGTATGTCTTTTGGGAATAATCGCTATTCACATGCTTTGCTCATTTTAATTGGGTTATTTATATTTTGGTTTTTAAAAACATTTTTTAAAAGATTTATTCATGCATACAGGAACTGGGACTGGCCAATGGTGCAGGAGGTGAGAGGATTCACCAGAGACAGAGTGGGGAACAGAACAGGCAGACTGACAAAATACACTGCTGAGGGGAACGGGGGCAAGACAGGAGAGGTCTGTTGTGCCATTTTGGTAGCTCCCTGGCCGGCAGGGGTTGGAACCCAGCTACAGTCACTGAGGACAGCTTCATAGCACTGTGCTTAACCCTTGCACCACCAGGGAGGCCCTGTAAAAACTTTTACATGCTAATTACAGTTCTAGGTATGTCCCTTATCACCTCTGTAATTCAGAATCTTTCTGTCATTCTCTGTGCTGTCTTTTTACATTCTGGATGGAGACCGGTGAAGCTCAAGAACCTTCAGTATAGTTGCTATTCATCTCAGGTATTTCTACTTTTATTCCTTGTGTTTTGCTGCCATGCGAATAACCTTTGTGAGCCCAATGTAACAAGAGTTTTCCCTGTGCCTCCTCTCAAAAGGTTTTAACCATTTCTGTTACTACATTTAGATTTGTGGTTCATTTTGAGTGCTGTACATGATGTGATGCAAGTCTCCACATCCATTCTTTCACTTGCAGATGTGCTGTTGTGCCACTCTCAGTAGTTAGAACCATTCAGTAATTTCTGTCTTACTGTATTGTCATTGGTTATTGCAGCTAAAAGATTTCTTGAACTTGTTAGTCTTTTGAAAGGGACTAACCTTTGTTGACATTGATTTTCTCTTCTTCTTTAATCCCCATCTCATGGCCATTGGTATCCTTCTGCTTGCTTTGGTTTTCATTTGCTCTTTCTGTCGCTGAACAAGAAGGCTGAGTTAGCGACTTAAGAGCTTTCAATTATTATGGTGGCTTTTACATCTGTCGTCTTCTAGGCACTGCTGTTATGGAAGCCCCTAAGTTTTGGTGTGTTGATTTTCATTTTCATTCATTTCAAAGCCTCCATTTTTTCTAACTTTCCTTGTCGTATTCTCTTTCATCCATTGATAATTTAGAGAGTGCTGCTTATTTTTCACCCTGTGCTCTTCTTGCGTGAGTGTCATTCTAGGTAAAAGGTATATTTGATGGTATCCCACATGTCTATGCAGTGCTATTCCTTTCTCTTTACATTTTCTTCATTTTTTTCCTCAGACTGTGAGGACCATACTCTTCTGCCTGCTCCAATTAGCTTTTGAGCCCTGTAGAAAATTTTTATTCATATTATCATGTTTTAAACTCCAGAAATTGTATTAAGGAGGATTATATTAACACACAGGGTGCACGGGGCTAGGGCCTGGCACATAGTTGGTGTTCAATAAATTCCCAGCTGTTCCAGGGCCAGTGAAGGAAAATTTCCATGTGTCAGCTCATCGCACGTCGGAGCAAGCTCAACTGAAAGGGTCATCTATGCTGAGAGACAAAGAGAGGACAGAGAGAGAGAGAATGCACAGTTATAAAGGATGCTAAGATTTCAACTGAGGAAGTCCTTTGTGATACCACCATTCTGAATTATCAGACTCCTCCCAACCTGTTTTGTTTACACCCATCATCCTGGGCTCTCCCTTCCTGCCTCTAATTCTTGCCTTTTTCTCCCCCGTAGTAATCATTATTTTGCCATCACTTTTGTTTTTTTTGCTTGTTTGTTTTAATTTCATTTCATATATCTTTACATCATTCTTCATTTTTGTAAAATGTATACATTTTATCTTGTTATCATCCCCTTAAAATTCCCAACACCCTTGTTTTGATCCTACTCTCTTCTCCCCGCTGTCATCACGTTTGTAATATGATCTCATCAAACCTCCTCAAGGCTACTTTCCCAGTCCCAGCTCTTTTTACCAATTTTATTTTTTGAGAGGGTAAGAAACAGTTCTTGGGAAATCCGTCCCTTCCAGGGATTCTGGAAATTTCTGGAACCACTTCGAGTCTAATCAGGGGGAACACAACACAAACACACACAACAAACACAGCCACTCAGCACACCACAGAGAATGCATCACACTGCTACAAAGCCCCTTTTAACATAACCCACAAAACCCAGAACATCTAAAACACAGACAAACATGAATTTTGCTTGGTAACAATGATACATACCACATGACATTACACACACAAGCTGTATCACTTACATGCAACACACACCATCACACCCCTCAATTGTCCCCAACCACAACACATCACCCAGTCTGCATGCACGTCATCAATACTGCTGAGTGCAGCATGGAAAAAAATCTTATTTCACAGCTCAGTGCTGAAGCTACTAGATACTGGGGATCATCAGTGAAAGATGGCAGCACAAACCCATGATCTTGTGGGACTCGCATGCTCATGAAGAAGGCAGAGAGTAAGCAAGATAAATAAATAGCCAGTGATCAGTGTAATGGAAACAAAATAGCCTGTGAGAAGGTTTGCACCTGGGAAGGGGATGCCATTAAACAGGAAGTCACAGTAGTCCTGGTTGAGGGGAGTGCAAAGGACTTGAGGAAAAACACCTTAGGGATGTGGGGTGATGGTTCCCTGCAAAGTTATCACTAGGACTACAGAACGTATTAAGGGACTCCAGTGATCTCTCCCACACCAATTCTTTGAAATCTGACAAACTAGACTCCCCATAAAGAGGTAAGCACTCCCAGGTGCTGCTCCCACTCTCGCCTAGTTGTCTCACCACATCACACACATCACCTGAAGCACTGGACCCTCCCCACTTAGGATACATGTCTCTGAAGGCTCTTCTGCGTCCCACGTCCTCTCAGCCCTGAGCGCTGCATGATCCCCTCCTTCACACAGCAGCTGCCAGGGGGCAGTTGTCACAGGATAGACCCTGCTATGAGCTTGTATTTCCCTGGCTCTTCTGTGTGGGGGTGGTTGATCCCCTGTGGGGTCCTTCATCTCCTTTCCTGGACCATTGACAAGACAAATTTGGATGAATTGTTCCTTGTGCAGTCTCATCCACGATAGTGACGGTGGAGGCAGATGCCAGGAGTCATCATGGGAACAGAGGCCTCTGTCTGTGAATCTGATGCCTTAAGAAGGGCCTCTCCCTTCCCCATGTGGGGCCAGCCTCACATGCTCTATCAGGTCATGATCACATTTTAATTTGTCCCCTCTTTTGTTGCTCTGAAGGAAGGGTGCTATTCCAACCAGGTGCTCCAGTCAGGATTCCTGAGTGTAAAACTTCTGGCATTTTGAGAAGTCTCCTCTCTAATCTATCTGGACCTGCCCCCACATCACTTTCATTTCTGAGTTGAGTTTCATTTCTAGTCAGAGGAACTTACCTTCCAGGAATTTGGACATGGAGCTGCACAGCGACTAGCAGCCATTTTGTGACTGACTGCTGTGTGTGAGGAAATGCAAAAGTCCAGGCCAAGGTTTGCTCTGGGGTGGGCTGTGATTTCTGTGTGTGTGTGTGTGTGTGCACGCGTGTGTATGTGTTGGGTGGCAATAAGGAGCATGCCCAACTGTGAAAATAATCAGGACTTTGCTTTTTATCTCTCTCCCTCTGCTTTCTCTTTGGAGACTCCATACCATATCAGAGATCAGGGTGTGAGGGGAGCAAAGGGCAGGCACTTGGGGTTCAGAGGAAGGGCATCTCCAGGAGAACAACCCCAGGCATAAGGAAGGCTGGTGCATGCCCTGGGAGAAATCACCTCCGCGGGAGAGCAGTCTGCACAGACATTCTCTGGCTCTGAGGGCTAGTACTGAAAATAGGGGGAAATAATCTATCCACTTCCTTGTGTTGGATCTGCGTTTAGTCCAGGCCCTGTGAGTGCGAACAAAAGGTCTCTCACTTCCTCCCTCAGTGCCTCCCCACACACTCCCAGCAAGGGGACGGCAGCAGGGCTGGGAGCTTGAGCAGCTGCAGCTATAGGGATGGACAGACCCTCTGCTCTGGACACTTCTCTCTCTCCAGCTCTCAGTCCTCACTAGTGTCCACTGGTGGGTCCAGCACAAGAAGCTCACAATGATCAAGTCTTGCCCTCTGTTTCCTGCCTCCCCAGGTCCTAGTTCTGCAAATGCTCTCTGCCTCAGGCACCCTGACCTTGTCCTGGGAGACCTGTCCTCTCCTGGAGGGAGACAGTCACCTCCCTTGTGCCCAGGGGCTCTGCTCCCAGCACCAACACCTTCTCTACCACTCTCTCCAGCAATCCTGCCCCAGTGTGGTCTCAATGAAAACTGGATTAAGCTTTCTTTGAGCTTTGTGGGGTCCAGAGAATAAGACATGGGGGTGTGAGGAGAGTCAAGTGTCACTGACACCATGCACTCTGCTCCCAAACCATTCCCCTCTGTTACTACCAGGACAAAGAAGTAACTCAGAACTTGGGGCTGACTCCTCCGAAGTTCATTTGACACAGAGAGACTATCTCTCTCCCTCCCTGACTTCTCTTGTCTCCTACAATTTTTGCTAGCAAACCTGTCTGCTTTTGTATTTCTACTAGTACCTGATAAGAACACTTTCTGCTGTGAGGGAATGTTCTTTACTTGGATATTCTGGGTCCATTGGCAGGTATGAAGCATTGAATTATGGCTGATGGGACTCCAGCACTGAATTTAAATGTTGTTATTGAATTTTAATCTAAACTGAATGGAGCAAACATGTCAGGGATCACCCTATTCTAGCACACAGGGATGTGTGAGGCATCTTTCAAATTGTAATCCATTATGTCTCCAGAAAGAAGACTTCAACACCTGTGCAGTCTCCGAGGCCCAGGTCAGGCTTAATCCTTTACTCAGAAAATCCTGTCTGATTCATCTCTGCCTACAGATACTCAGTAGAACTTTCAGGAAGAGCCATGGCCTCAGTCCCTGCAATTGGGAAGATGGGAGGAAGCCACATGCTCCACCTGCCAGCAGCTGATGACAAAGCCTGTGAGCATCTACTGTGGGCACAGCTTTTGCTGCAGGTGCATAACCAGCTACTTGTGCATTAATTGTGATGATGCGTTCCTGTCCCTTGGGTGGAACATCATTTTAAAGGCAGAGTCTCTGCCCAACAGGCCACTGGAAAACCTCATTGAGAGCATCAAGGAGCTGGATAATGAGAGGGTGTGTGAAGAACACAGGGAGCAGCTCCACCTGTTCTGTGAGGACAATGGGCCGCTCATCTGCTGGTACTGTGAGTGCTCCCCCCAGCACATAGGACATAGCACAGCTTTAGCAGAGGACGTATGTCCAGGCTACAAGGTGAGTGAGTGGCCACACCTTTCAGCAAGTACTTCCTCTTACGTTGCACATTTTGATTCAAATTAGCTAGTGTATGTAGAGTCCTGGTGCTTGGGAGAGTGCACCTATCTCTGAATCGCCATATTAAAATAGGGACCCTTCTTCAGTAAAGACTTCTTGAGACCAGCAGAAGGCTCCGGGAGGAGTCAGAGGTGAGCTGGGAAGTTTGCCCAAGCCAGGCCCCTCCGGGCCAGCAGTCAGAACCCAGAGGGGAAGCGGGCACCCAGGGCCAGGGCAGTCCTGGTATGCAGGAGAGTGTGCCTGTCTCAGAATCGCCATTTTAGAATAGAGACCTTTCTTCAGTAAAGACTGCTTGAAACCAGCAGAAGGCCACCAGAGGACTCAGAGGTGAGCTGGGAAGTTTGCCCAAGCCAAGCCCCTCCTGGCCAGCAGTCAGAACCCAGAGGGGAAGCAGGCACCCAGGGCTAGGGCAGTCCAGTGTGTGGGAGAGTGCGTCTGTCTCCAAAGCACCAATTTTGAACAGGGAACTTTTTCCAACAAAGACTGCTTGAAACTGGCAGAAGGCTCCCCGTGGATCCAGAGGGAGAAGGTTCCCTGCACAGTCAGAGGTGAGCCTAAGGCCCCCACAAGCTGGTCCCACCTGGCAGGAAGTCAGAGCACAGAGGAGGATCCAGAGATTTGGAACCCACAGTGCATTCCAGCTGCTCCACCTCCAGGGAAGTCTGTGGTGTCGGGGCCCAGACCTGAGGCCCAGACCTGAACATCCGGGTTCTTGCCTGAAGCAGGTACTGAATGTTAGCTCCAGGGAAGATTTCAAGTTTCCTATTGTGATGACTGAACCTTTCCCCCCTGCTTGCTACTGTGGCTTGTTTGCATTGGTGGTCTCTCCTTGCTAGAGATAACGAGAGACCTCCTCCTCTGAACCCTATATAACATTGTACACATTCCTGAATAAATGAGACTGGCGATGATCCTGGCTTTGTCTCCACTCCTTGCGTACCCCTGTCCCATACCAAGCCCCTGCTTCCTCCCCCGGGTACCCCGTTGATCTGCCCGGCTGGCCCGGACATTTGGCGCCCAACGTGGGGCCCGGGTATGAGGAAGAACTTACAGAGGGAGAAGACGCCCGAAAAGGAAGCTAGCTAGCTCAGGAGGAAGCCTTATCGACGTAGGACCCTGCCGCGTCGTGGATAAGGTAAGCTCAGGTACAGTGTCTGAATCATGGGACAGGAAATAAGCCAGCATGAGATATATGTGAAGCAATTAAAAGTGGCACTTAGGACGCGAGGAGTCAGGGTCACAAAAAAGGATCTACTCCACTTTTTTGATTTTGTTCAAGACTTGTGTCCTTGGTTCCCTCAAGAGGGCACAATAAATCAAAAAAGATGGAAAAGGGTGGGGGAAACAGAACAACTGCTTAGAAGTGCTTCCCCCAGCACGGCAGGGGCCCCACCCCCCAACGGTTGCTGTGAGGACTTAATTCCGTTTCACAGTGATGCGGAGGACAATCCATCCAAAGAAGAACAAAAAGAACCCTTAGAGAAAAATGAAAGGGCCTCTCCTGACGGACCCAAAATAAAAAAGAAAAACAGAATTTATCCCTCTTTGAGCAAGTTTACTTTTGTAGCTACAAACCCTCCTTGCTCGTCTGAAGAAGAGGGTGGAGTTTTTCCACTGCTTAACTCCAAAAGCGAAATCAAAGTTGCTTTGCAACCTCCCCCCACTATCGCAAAAAGGGAGGATCCTGAGGCGGGCGAAGTAGATTGGAGCAACCTGGAGGAGGATGCTGCATGTTACAATCCCCCCTCTCCTCCTTATTACACGGCCGCTGTTGCCTCTGCGCCCTCACGACTTGCTGACCCTAATCTCAACCTTAAAAACCAAAATCGCCCACCTTGAGGAGCGCATCTGCCTACAGGCTCGTTATCATCAACTTTCCCTTCAACTTCAACAGATCCAATTAACTTCTTCATCCAACTCAGATCCCGCTCCGCCATTACGGGCTGGGGTGACGCCAAGACCACTTCAAAGCCGTCGTTAGGGGGCAGGCTTGAAGCCAACGTCACCTTGAAAGCTGCCATTATGGGGCGGGGTTAGCACCGAGGTCATTTTATCTCCTCCCCCCACGGCTCCCGCCGCTTTGTCTGCTTTCCCGCCTCCCAAAACACCCTTTTCCACGGCTTCTGTCTTTCCAGTTATTAAAGCTCTAGATGCTCAAGGCCAATGATGCCGCTATCACCAACCACATAATTTCCAACATTTAAAAGAATTAAAAACCGCCGTTACCCAATATGGTGCTAGTGCCCTTTTCACTCTCACAATTCTTGATTCTATCGCAGAAGGGTGGCTCACTCCCCTAGATTGGCAAACTTCAGTAAAGGCTGCCCTTGACGGCGGAGATCATTTACTTTGGAGGACTAAATTTCAGGATCTCTGTATGGCCCTGACCCAGTTCTGATCTGGGGAAGGGGATCTGTATGTGTCTTCTCACAGACTCATGATGCAGTCCGATGGTTGCCCGAAGGGCTTGTCAGATTTGTTACAGATTTGTTACAGCATGGTGACCGCTTCCTGACTCATCCTCTATGCTGAGATGTTACTTTTCTCTTCGGCCTTTGCCGGTTTCAAGGATCCAGGCAAGATTGTGTCTTTGACTCAACATCTTCATGGTAAACCTTGTGAGTACAGGTGGGGCTATTTCTCTACCACTCCTAATGGGTATGTCTCTTACATTACTTGCCCTGGCCACATCGCATATTTGGTCACTGTTGCAGGCTCCAGCCGTAAGTCCCGCTATAAATGCCTCCGGACAGCTATAGGTGGCCCCTCACATGGAGGGCAGTGTACCTGCACTTCCTTTGCTGAGTCAGTACACTCCTCATGTTACAAGACCTTTTCTCAATGCACGGCCAATAATAATAAGACTTATTATACTGCTGTTCTTATCAGGACATCCCCTGCGAGTCAGCTATAGGCCTCTACCTTGCTGACCACCTGTGGTGCCAACAAAAAGGTGGGTGACACAGTGTGCTGGGCAACTACTGCCCCAGTACATGTCACCAATGGAAGAGGTCCTCAAGACAAAGCCAGATATCGTTTTGTCAGTACAATCTTAAAACAGCTTGCACCACACCTTCCCCCTGCGCTTAGCTATCATCCACTTGCCCTTCCTGCTGAAAGACAAAAGTTGGGCATTGACTACAATACTTTTAATATCCTCCACTCCTCTTTCAATCTACTTAATTTAACAAATTCCTCACTGGCCAATAATTGTTGGTAATACTTACAAATGGGTTTCCCTGTGCCTTTGGCCTTTCCAACAACCAATTCCTCACTTGCACCATACCGTAATTGCTCCTTCACGGTTCCCATTTTGGTTCAGCCTATCCAGTTTTTTGACACGCCGGGCGCAGTGGCGTGCGCCTGTAATCCCAGGCTACATGGGAGGCTGAGGCAGGAGGATCGCTTGATTGGCAGTTCTGGGCCACAGTCAGCCACAGTGCGCTGCACCCACGTGTGTCCGTACGTTCACCTCCTCAGACATGGTGACCCCTCCGGGGTCGGGGGTACCACACCAGGCAGCCTGCGTAAAGCGGCTGGCCCAGGTCGGTACCGTTGGGAGCACAGAGAAAGGCTCCTCAGGCGTTCTGGAAATAAATAACATCCATTGCCGGCTAACTGGACCGGTCAATGCATGTTGGGTTTCCTTCTACCCGACATAAACATGGTTCCTGGAAGTGAGCCCATGCCCATTCCAACGGTTGACCATTTTTTCAGTAAAAGTAAAAGAGCAGTACACCTGATTCCCTTATTTGCAGGCCTGGGTATAACTGCCGCCGTGGCCTCAGGGACAGCTGGATTAGGCATATCTCTCTCACAATATACTAAACTGTCTCAACAACTTATTAATGATGTTCATGCTCTTTCTAGCACTATTCAGGATCTTCAGGATCAGGTTGACTCTTTAGCTGAGGTAGTCCTTCAAAATCGACGGGGCCTTGATTTGCTAACTGCGGAAAAGGGGGGTATTTGCTTGGTCCTGCAGGAGAAATGCTGTTTCTATGCCAACAAATCAGGAATTGTCCACAATAAAATCTGACAGTTACAAGATGACCTGGAAAGAAGACGCCAGGAGCTAGCTGAAAATCCACTCTGGACTGGTCTCAATGGACTCCTACCCTACCTTCTTCCCCTCATGGGTCCCCTATTAACCCTTTTGATATTGGTTGTCGGGTCCTTGCATTTTTAACAGGGTAATCTCTTTTGTAAGACAACAGATTCAGGCCCTTCAGGAAAAACCCATTCAGGTACATTACCATAAGTTGGAGATGCGAGATAAGGGAGGCTCTTACTCAAACTTACGCTCAGTCTGAAGAAATAAGACTCCCTTCCCCTGTGCGATGGACTGGTCAGCCAATGACGGGTAAGATCGGGGGCAGACTCAAAATGGCTTGAGGTGCTAAATGGCCACACGTCTGTGACTCCTGACAACCTAAGACAGGCGCAGTCCCCGAGGGGTTTTTGTCTTTTCTCTCTCTCATTAGAAATAATAGAAAAGGAGGATCTGTCGGGGCCCAGACCTGAGGCCCAGACCTGAACATCCGGGTTCTTGCCTGAAGCAGGTACTGAATGTTAGCTCCAGGGAAGGTTTCAAGTTTCCTATTGTGATGACTGAACCTTTCCCCCTGCTTGCTACTGTGGCTTGTTTGCATTGGTGGTCTCTCCTTGCTAGAGATAACAAGAGACCTCCTCCTCTGAACCCTATATAACATTGTACACATTCCTGAATAAATGAGACTGGCGATGATCCTGGCTTTGTCTCCACTCCTTGCATACCCCTGTCCCATACCAAGCCCCTGCTTCCTCCCCCGGGTACCCCGTTGATCTGCCCGGCTGTCCCGGACACTGTGGGACTTCAAGACACACTTTGTAATTAAACACAGAAGGAGGAGATATTCTGCAACAGTGGACAGTGACCATTAACATACTCAAAGTACCACTACCTCACCAGACTTCTGGCATAACAGTATTTGACTCATTTGGATTGCCAGTTTCTGAAACTCCCAAAAGAACACACCAAAAAGATTCCAGGCAATACCAGTGGCACAGTGTCCCAACGCATAAGGCAAATTAGAAGATAGGCAATAGGGAAAAGAAAAACTACAAGCAACATAGCAACTCCTCAGGAAAAAGACACACCACAAAAAGAAAACCACCTACCAGCTTGCAACAACTGTGACTTGGAAGAACTTCTGAGCCTTCCAGAAAAAGAATTTAAAATTGCCATGATGAAAAAACTGATGGAAGACATTAAAGAAAACAACGCTCAGAAGAATAAAATCGAGTCCCTAAAGAGGGAAGTCATTAAGGAAATCAACGCTCAGAAGAATGAAATGGAGTCCCTAAAGAAGGAAATGAAGGAAATGCAGGAGAGCAAAGGATTAACAGAAGAGGTAAAGAATGCTGGGAAAAGCAGCGATAACAGAATAGAGGAAATGGAAGAAAGAATAAGTACTCTTGAAGACACAGAAATAAAAAGAACCAAAACAGAAAAGGAAAGAGAAGTACAAATGAAAAAGGCTGAAGAAAGACTTCAGGAACTACCTGACTCCATGAGGAAAGGAAATATAAGAGTATAGGAATCCCAGAAGGAGAGGACAGAGATGTAGGAACAGAGAAAATATTCAAGGAAATAATTGAAGAGAACTTCCCAAACATGAAGAAGGAGCTGAAAATTGATATACAAGAAGCAAGAAGAACACCAAACTTCCAAGATGAAAAGGAAAAATACGGCAAGACACATAATAGTAAAGTTCTGAAGAATCCAAGACAAGGAAAAAATAATGAAGCTGACAAGAGAGAAGAAACAGATAACATCAAAGGAAAACCTATCAGACTGACATCAGACTTCTCTGAAAAAACACTACAGAAAAGGAGAGAGTGGAGGGACATAGTCAACAGACTCCAAGACAACAAATGCCAACCAAGAATACTCTATCCCGCAAAGCTCTCCTTCCTCTATGAAGAAAGAATAAGGATCTTCCCAGACAAACAGAAACTCTGGAATTTCATTACGACTAAACCCCCTCTCCAAAAAATACTACAAGGTGTCCTAAAGCCAGAACCTCAGAGGGACAAATAACAACAGAATTGGGCAAAAAAAAAAAGTTATTAAAAGAATAAATAAATAAAATCAAAGGAAAGACAAACGCAATGGCAAATATAGATGCTAACATATCAATATTAACACTAAACGTAAATGGACTAAACTCTTCAATAAAAAGACAGAGTCGCAGGCTGGATTAAGAAATAAAACCCAGTGTCTCCCCGATGGCGCAGCAGTTGAGTGCTGGGTTTTGAAGCTGCCCACAGCCTCTGCAGCACCGGTTCGATCCCTGGCTGCTCCCCAGCCACCAGAGGAGGGTCCCACCGGTGCACAGACCTCTCCTGCTGCCCACTGCTCCCCTCAGCAGTGTACCTTGGTCCTTCTGCCTGCTCTGCTCCCCAATCTGGTTCTGGTGAATTCTCTCACCCTCCTATGTTTCTGACTGTACCCAGTGCTTGTATAAATAAATAAACAAACAAATACATAAATAAATAAAGCAATACTAAGATTAGTGTTTAACAAAAAAAGAAAAAGAAACAAAACTCAACCTTTTGCTGACTCCAGGAAACACATTTAACTACAAAAGATAAAAATAGACTCAAAGTTAAAGGATGGAAAACAATCCCCCAAGCAAATGGACCAAAAAAGAAAGCAGGAACAGCTATACTTATATCGGATAAAACTGATTTCAAACTCAAAAAGGTAAAAAGAGACCCCAACGGTCACTACATTATGATCAAGGGGACAATATTTCAAGAAGAAATAATACTCATTAACATATACTCACCAAACAAAGGAGCACCAAAAATATCAGACAACTATTCTCATCTTTGAAAACAGACATCAGAGAAAACACATATGTAGTGGGAGACTTCAACACAACACTATCAACAATGGATAGATCAATGAGACAAAAATAAGTAAAGACACTAAAGCTCTAAATGAGGATCTAGAGCGCTTGGGCTTAACAGACATCTATAGAACACTAAACCCAAAAAAACTGAGTACACATTTTTCTCAAGCGCACACATCATTCTCCAGGATCGATCACATACTGGGACACAAGACAAACATTAACAGATACACCAAGATTGAAATCATACCAACCATCTTCTCTGACCATGAAGGCGTCAAACATGTAATAAACCATAGAAAGAAGGCAAGGAACTCTCCTACCTCATGGAGATTGAAACCCACACTACTGGAAGACCACTGGACCAATGAGGCAATCAAAGAAGAAATTAAAAAATTCTTTGAATTGAATGACAAGGAAGACACCAATTTCCTAAATGTATGGGATGCAGCAAAAGCAGTAATAAGAGGAAAATATATAGCAATAGAGGCTCACATCAAGAAACAAGAAAGAACTCAAAGAAACAACCTAATCTTGAAGCTCAAAGAACTGGAAAAAGAACAAAAACAAAAACAAAAACAAAAAAAACCCAAAATCAACAGAAGAATAGAAATGAAAAACAAAGCAGAAATAAATGAAATAAAAAATAAGAAACAATCCAAAAGATTAATGAAACCAAGAGCTGGTTTTTTGAAAAAATACATAAAATAGACAAACCCATAGCCAGGCTCACAAAGGAAAAAAGGGAGAAAGCACAAATAAACTGGATCACAAGTGAAAGAGGAGAAATCACAACGGACACAGCAGAAATCAAAAGAATAATCAGTAACTACTATGAACAGTTATATGGAAACAAGTTTAACAATCTAGAGGAGATGGACAAATTCCTACAACTCTACAATTACCCAAAGCTAGATAAAGTACAAATAAAACACCTAAACAGACCAAATACAAGCAGCGAAATTGAAATGGTAATCAAAAACCTCCCCAAAAACAAAAGTCCAGGACCTGATGGATTTACAAATGAATTCTACCAAACATTCAGAGTTTGTGAAGGATAGACTATCCTTCACAAACTCTTCCAAAAAATTGAGAAGGAAGGGATAATACCAAACAGGTTTTATGAAGCCAACATTACACTAATACCAAAACCGAACAAGGACAACACAAAAAAGGAAAACTACAGGCCAATCTCCCTAGTGAACACTGATGCAAAAATCCTCAATAAAATTTTAGCTATCAGAATCCAACAATGTATCCATAAGATAATTCACCACGACCAAGTAGGATTCATTTCAAGGACACAAGGATGGTTCAATATCCAAAAATCAACCAATGTTATCCAACAACACATCAACAAAAAGAAATATAAAAACCATATGATAATATCAATAGATGCTGAGAAAGTGCAACACCCATTCATGATAAAAGCCCTTGAAATTCTTGGGATACAAGGAACATATCTCAACATCATAAAGGCCATATATGACAAGCCAACAGCCAGTATCAGTCTCAATGGTGAAAAGCTGAAAGCATTCCCAGTAAGATCTGGAACCAGACAAGGATGTCCACTCTCACCACTGCTTTTCAATATAATACTGGAAGTCCTAACCAGAGCAATAGGACAAGAATAAGACATACAAGGAATCCAAATAGGAAAAGATCACTATTTGCAGATGATATGATAATATACATAGAGAACCTCAAAAACTCTACAGAAAAACTAATTCAACTCATCAATCAGTTCAGTAAAGTGGCAGGATACAAAATCAACACACAAAAAATCAGTAGACTTCCTATACACCAACAATAAAACTGAAGAAGAAGAAATAAAAAAAAAATCCCTTTTATTACCAAAAAAAAAAATCAAATGCATGGGAATAAATCCAACAAAAGAGGTAAAAGACCTATACAAAGAAAACTATAAAATACTGTTAAAACAAATAGAAGAAGACACAAAGAAATGGAAAGACATCCCCTGCTCATGGATTAGAATAAACATTATTAAAATGGCCATCCTACCAAAAGCAATATACAGATACAATGCTATTCTGTTAAAAATTTCAATGTCATTCTTCCAAGAAATAGAACAATTATTGATGAAATTCATATGGAGCCACCAAAAACCCCGAATAGCCAAAACCCTCCTGAAAAAAAAAAAAAAGAAGGGAATGGAAGCATTACACTCCCAGACTTCAAACTATGATACAAAGCCATAATAGTTAACACTGCATGGTACTTGAACAAGAACAGACATACAGACCAATGGAACTGAATGGAAAATCCAGAAATAAACCCACAGATTTATGCCCAACTAATCTTTGACAAAGGAGCAAAGAATATGCATTGAAACAAAGAAAGTTTGTTCAATAAATGGTGCTGGGAAAACTGGGTCGCTACATGCAAAAGAATGAAGCTTGACTACTACCTCACACCATACACAAAAACTAACTAAAAATGGATTAAAGAACTAGACATAAGACCTGAAACCATAAAATACATAGAAGGAAATATAGGCAAAACTCTACACGACATGCACATCAAAGACTTTTTTACAGACACATCACCCAAAACAATGATAGTGAAGGCAAAGATAAACAACTGGGACTACATCAAATTACAGAGCTTCTGCACAGCAAAAGAGACAATAACAAAAACAAAGAGAAACCCCACCAACTGGGAGAACATTTTTGCACACAACACTGAAGATAAATGACTGATCACAAAAATCTACAATGAGCTGATGAGACTCAACAAAAACAAAGGAAATAATCCAGTCAAAAAATGGGCAGAAGATTAAAAAGAAACTTCTCTGAAGAAGAAATGCAAATGGCCAACAGGCATATGAAAAAATGTTCAACATCACTTGTAATCAGGGAAATGCAAATCAAAACTACCATGAGATACCATCTCACAGCAGTGAGAATGGCACATATTAAAAAAACAAGCAACAACAAATGTTGGCAAGGTTGTGCAGAAAAAGGAACTCTGCTGCACTTTTGGTGGGAGTGCAAACTGGTCCAACCACTATGGAGAGTTGTGTGGAGATTTCTGGACCTACTAAACATAGAGCTTCCATATGATCCAGCAATTCCACTCCTAGGTATTTACCCAAAGAACACAGAAACATAAATTCCAAAGAGCACCTGCACCCTTATACTTACAGCAGCACTATTTACAATAGCTAAGCTTTGGAAACAACCCAAATGCCCAAAAATAGATGACTGGATCAAGAAGATGTGGTACATATATACCATGGAATATTACTCAGTATTCAAAAAAGATAAACACATGCAATTTGCAGCAACATGGATGGCGCTAGAAGGGAACATGCTCAGCGAAATAAGCCAGAAAGAAAAAGAAAAATACTGGATGGTCTCCCTCATAGCAGGAATCTAGAAAACTTAAATAAGGGACCAGGAAAAAGAATAACTATAAGAAAGAAAATATCAAAATCAACAAACAACTATGAATTAGAGACACTCTATGGGGATGGGGGGCAGGGAAAGGAGGGATTGTGTTCAAAATAAGGGGGTTGCAATTGTATGGGGAATATAAAAATAAATAATATTTTAAAAAAAGACAAAAAAATATTAGTCTGAACACCAAGATTGTGACCCTAGAAATGTTTCCATCATGCTATTTTCTAAATAGCAGTTTATTATGATCCAAGTGAGTCAGGTCCTGATGATGTATGCCAAACTTCAAGGTTGGTCAGAACCCATTCCAGTAGGAACTTCCTGTAATGAACTTCTCCTGGACAATACATTGTGCTCTTTGCCAACCTGCCTCATTCATGGCCTCCCCTCGAATACATAATTGGAGATACCACAACATGCAAGAGTATAGGACATCATGTGAAATCCCAGAAGTCAGAACCACCCACTGTTAGAGAGCCTACAATCTACAAGGAGTAAGAAAAGGAACACAGGATGACTCATGTCCCTTTGTGTGGGTGGTGAGGATGCACAACAAGAGGTGTGAATAGGTGTGGGGGAGACTGCCCAGAAGTGAGTCCTGACAGGAAAATGTAAATAACCATGTGTGGAGAAAAAACAGGATTCCACTAAGGCTGACACCTGTCACGGCAGCTTGCCTGACATTCCAGTAATTTGTCGGGGTTATATTATGGGAAAGGCAAGTGAGGGCATGAGAAAGGAAATCAAGGAAAGACTTGAGTCTCACTCTGAGTCTACTGGTCCATAGTTGGGATTTATTTGTGGTGGTAAAGATCAGGCTGACATTAAAAGAACATTCTGCGTGCACAAAATAAACATCAGAGTTAGTCCTCTAAGAAAAGGAAATGGAAACAGGCTTTAGCAAGGATTATGAAGGAGAGTTGTAAGATTTAGAAAGAATTGGTGAGTGATGAAGACTTCAGACAGGTTCAGGCACCTCCAAAGTTTCTCACTCAGTAGCTCTGAGCAAGGCTGCCCTTTGCTGTGGAGGAATGAGGAATGGGGCTCTGTGTTCCCTCAACCTTGAGGTGCCTGTGTCTTGTGTGAAGGTTCTGGATCCTGAGTCAGGGCGTGTCAGTCCTGAGCACCATGAGAGCACTCACCTCCCCCTGTAACCCCATGAGCAGCTCATCACTGTAATGGGGCAGATCCCATAACTTGCCCACCAAGTAGTAAAAAAATATAGCAACACAAGGTGATGGACGTAGCCTCAGGAGTCAGACTGTGGTGGTCAAAATTTAGTGAGTTTCACATGAAGCACTGGCTCTCCCCTCATTGGGGACATGTCTCTGTAGGCTCTACTGTGACCCCACCCCTCTCAGCCCTGGGATCTGCATGATCCCCTCCTTCACACAGCAGATGTCAAGGGGCAGTGATCACAGGACACACCCTGTCATGAGCTTGTCTTCGTCTGGCTGCTACTTGCACGGGATGGTGGATCCTCCATGGGGTCCCTTGTCTCCTTTCCTTGTCCTTTGAAAAGACAACTCAGGATGAGCTGTGCCCGTTGCAGAGTCACATCCACAACAGTGACGGTGGAGGGAGAGGAGGGAGTCATCGTGGGATCAGGGACCCAGGGGCATATTCTCCCTCTGTTTGTGAGCTGGATGCCTCAGGAAGGTTGTCCTGTCCCTGTGAGGGGTCTGCTCCCCGGACTGTCCCAGGCTACGTCACCATGAGATTTTAAATAGTCCCCTCTTGTTACTCTGAGAGAAGCGTACTGTTCCTACCAAGCTCCTCCCTGTCAGGATATCCAAATGTGCAACCTTTGGTATATTGACACGTTTCCGCCCTCATCTACCTGGACCTGCCCCACATCAGTTTCATTTCTGAGTTGACTCTAGTCAGAGGAACTTCCCATCAGGGATCTGAAAATGGAGCTGCAGAGCGACTGGCAGCTATTTTGTGACCGACTGCCCTGTGAGGAGGAGTGAAAATTTCCAGGCCAAGGTTTGCTCTGGGGTGTTCTGTGATGTCTGTGTGTGTGAGGTGGGAGCAGTAAGAATTGCTCAGACAAGTCAAATTGGTCGGGATTTGCTTTCTAGCTCTCTCCTCCTCTGCTTTCTATTTCAAAACTCCATTTCACATCTCAGATCAGGGTGGGAGGTGAGTGAAGGGCACTTGAGGTTCAGAGGAAGGGCATCCCCAGGAGCACAACCCCAGGCATAAGGAAGGCTGGTGCAGCCCCTGGGAGAAATCACCTCCGCGGGAGAGCAGTCTGCAGAGAGTGCTCTGGCTCCAGGGCTAGTCCTGAAAATAGGGGGAAATAATCCATCAAGTTCCTTGGGTTGGATCTGCTTTTAGTCCAGCCCTGTGAGTGCAAAGGAAAGGTCTCTCACTTCCTCCCTCAGCACCTCCCCACACACTCCCAGCAAGGGGAGGCAACAGGGCTGGGAGCCTGAGCAGCTGCAGCTGTGGGGAAGGGCAGAAGCTCTGCTCTGGTCCCTGCTCCTCTGTCTCCAGCCCTCAGTCCTCACTGGTGGACCCTGGGGGGTCCAGCACAATGAGCCAACAATGGACAGGCCTTGCCCTCTGCTTCCTGCTCCCCACATCCTGGTTCTGCAAATTCCCTGCCTCAGGCACCTCGACTTTGTCCGGGGAGACCTGTCCTCCCCTGGAGGGAGACAGTCACCTCCCTTGTTCCAGGGCCTCTGCTCCCAGCACCAACACCTTCTCTACCACTCTCTCCAGCTCTCCTGCCTCAGTGTGGGCTCCAGGGGAACGTGAATAACCTGGAGTCCCTTTTACTTTGTGGGTCCAGACAACCAGACATGGGTGTGTGAGGAGAATCAAGGATGATTGCTCGCATGGACTCTGCTCCCCAACATTCACCTCAGTGTTGCTAGCAGGACAAGGAAGTAAATCGGGGCCGACTCCTCCCGAAGCTCATTAGACGTGGAAAGAGTTTCACTCTCCCTCCCTGAGTTCTCTTCTCTCCTGCGACTTTTGGGAGCCCCCTCTTTCCTTCTCTAGCTCTGTTAGTACCCGAGCACTGTCACTGTCTCCCATGATGAATATTCTGTACAAGGATATCCTGGGAGCATTCTCAGATGTTAAGCATTTAATTATGGCTGGTGAGACTGAAACAGTGGATTTAAATGTGACTGAATTTTAATCTAAAGTGAAGTGGGCAAATATGACTGGGATCACCCTATTCTGCCACAGAGGAACAGGTGAGGCATCTTTCAAATTGCATCCATTTCTCTCTCCAGAGAGAAGACTTCAACACCTGTGCAGGCGCAGAGGCTCAGGTGAGGCTTCTGTCCTTCACTCTGGAAAATCCTGTCTACTTCACCTCTGCCTCTACCTGATATTGGAACTTTTCAGGAAGAGCCATGGCCTCAGCCCCCAAGAGGATGAGGGAAGAAGCCACATGCTCCATCTGCTTGGAGCTGATGACAGAGCCCGTGAGCATCCACTGTGGGCACAGCTTCTGCCGCCGGTGCATAGAGGACATCCTGGAGAACCTACAAGGCACGTCATCCCTGAGCAAGCCCCAATGTCCCTGTTGCCGGGCACCATTTCAAAGGGAGAGTCTCCGATCCATCAAGCAACTGGAAAACCTCATTCAGACTCTCAAGGAGACAGACAGTGAGAAGCTGTGTGAGGAACACGGGGAGCGGCTCCAACTGTTCTGTGAGGACGACGGGCAGCTCATCTGCTTGCTCTGTGAGCGCTCCCCCCAGCACAGAGGACACCGCACGGCTCTAGTGGAGGATGTGTATCCAGGCTACAAGGTGAGTAGCCAGAGTCTTTAGCAAGGACTGCCTCTCAGGTTGCACATTTTCACTCCAATCAGTTGTAGTGAAAACCATTATCCTGACCCTAAAATAAATTTGTACCATATCATTTCCCTGAAATAGTTTATTACACGTCCATGTTGAATTTATTATATGTCCACCCCGTGTCCATCTTGACCTTCAAGGCTGAGCAGAATCCTTTCCTGTAAGAACATCCTGTAATGAACTTCTCCTGCACAACAGATTTTGCTCTTTCCCACACGGGCCTCATTCATGGCCTCACCTCGCATATTTAATAGGAGACACCACAACATGCAAGAGCACAGGAAAGAATCTGAAACCCCAGGGGTCAGAATTCGGTTTTTTAGATAGCCACAGTATAAGGAGTGAGGAAGGAACACAGGGCACCTGACTTCCCTTGGTGTGGGTAGTGAGGGGGTCACACAGGGGCAGGAATGAGTGTAGGGGGAGACTGCCCAGAAGTGAGTCCAGAAGGACACACACAAAATAACCTTGTGTGGAGAAGTGTGAGGATTCCAACTCAGGGGGACCACGTGTCACAAGAGCTTACCTGACTATCTAGTACATGGTCAGGGGGTGTGTGATGGCAAAGACAGGTGAGGCCATGAGACAGGAAATTAAGAAGGAACGTTGGTATTTCTCAGAGTCTAAATCCTGGTTCAAAGCTGGGATTTTATTTGTGGAGAGAAAGATTAGGTTGGCATTTAAAAGAACATTCTGCGTGCAAAAAAATTAACATCAAAGAGTAATATCGAAGTTAGTCCTCTATGAAAAGTGAATGGAAACAGGTTTTAGCAAGGATATAGAAGGACAGAAAGAATTGGTCAGTGATGAAGCCTTGAAAGGTTCAGGTACCGGTACCTCGCACGTTTCTCATACAACAGCTGTTAAAGTGAGGCTCCCTGTGCTGTGCAGGAATGAGGAAGCAGGATTCCTCCCTCCTCTGTCCTGTTGACACTTGAAGGAAACATCCCCAGTGTGGGGTTCTGTGTCCCTTCACCCCTGCGGTGCCTGTGTCTTGTGTGAGGTTCTGGATTTTGTGTCAGGGTGTGTCAGTCCTGAGCACCATCAGAGCACTCACCTCCCCCTGTAACCCTATGAGCAGCTCATCATTGTAATGGGGCAGATCCCATAACTTACCCACCAAGTAGTTAAAAAAAAAGCAACAAACGGTGATGGACATGGCCGCAGGATTCAAACTGCTGAGGTTGAAATATCGTAAGAGTTTCAGTTCTTAGTACATGGAAGCTGTGCGCGACTTCGTTTTTGCCTTCATGACCTGGTTTCCCCATCTCTCAATAGAGACTGAAAATGTGAGAAACTGTGTGACAAGTAACCCTAGAGATAGGTATGGAAACTAATCACTCTAAGTTGACATCATGGCAGTTCTTCAGGTGACAGCAGAGCTCCCCCTAGCCCATGAACTGGTTCTGTAACTTCAGTTGCCATCCTGGGCTCTCCTACCTGACTCACCATAATGTGTAAAAAGTTCCACGTGTTTCAAACACTCTGTATTATGATTGGTCCAGCACATTATTCTATAAAATGTACTTTTAGATGATTATAATCTTGTAGCATGTCCCTGGCAAACTGCAGTAATGTAAATAGCTTAGTCTATGGTCCACAAACGAGCTGGAATCACAGATCGCCTACAGCACAGAAAGATGTTACAATCCTGCCACTGCCCAGGGCCACTGAGGGCATGAGTTACGTTAATGCCCTTATGTTGCTTCTTCTCAAAGCAAAAGGACTCAAAAATATATTCAATGTTATTGTACATCTTGGAGGCTGGGATTCTTCTAGGACCAAATGAGGGTTGTGAATTGGACAAGCCATAACTCACCCAATTTTTCCTTCAGGAAAAGCTCCAGGGGATGGTGACAAAACTGAAGGCCGAGCAAGACCGCTGTAAGAGATTGAAGTTGGAAAAGAAAGATGAAATAATACATTGGGAGGTAAGAATGTGATTTTCTTGATCTCAAACCCCTTTCCAGTCTCGAGTTTAGGTGTATGGTGATTGGGAAAAGTACTCATTGATGATTTGTTCTCATTAAATCAGACCAAACTGTGGAAACCCAAAAAAATAGGCCTTTTTCTTTAATATTTGCCATTAGTTGTCTGCATCTAGGAGAATTTTCCTCTGTTTTTTTTTTTTTTTTTATGAATAGTAATTGGCTAGGTGTCCTAATACCTCAGTCAAGAGAATCAAAAAAGTTGTGCTCCTTACTTTTCAAATTTTCAATGACTGAAATTACCTCCTGTCTGAAGATCATGAACTCACCTGGGCACTTTTACCACAGCACAGGGTCTGACCCTCTACATTCCTGGTTCCAATATCAACTTTAGGGAATACGAATAAGAGGACCAGATCAGGAGACAATCCCATAACTCAAGCCTGTGAGACTGTTGATGAGGATAGAGCTTTGCAAGAACTTGCACACTTGTACTGCAGACTGTGGTTCTCTAAGAGAGTGTCTGGGCTGATCAGCCCCTGTAGGATCAGAGACACATTCTTTTATGGAAATATGGATTTAATCCATCCCTTAGTAATCAAATTTATGAGTCATTTTCCTCTTTCAGGGTCTCTTCCCACATTTGTCCTATACTTTGTAGATGTGCACAGGTGGAACTTAAACTCCTCCTATCCTCATGTTAAAATCCTCATTAAGTTTGGAGGGCCTTGCTAGGAACTGGCAAGTGGAGATCCTTGTCACTGTAGCATTGCAACTGCCTCTGTCTCCTCCCTTCTGGAATCTCAGGTAGTGGGGAGAACTTCTGTTTCTACACATCAAATAAGGAACCATGTCAATGGCACAACATTTACCACAACACCACAGTCACTGAGCACTGTGTGACTTGAGAAAGCACCCATGGAAATTACACTCTGTCCTCTCCAGAGAAATCCAAGTCTCTCAGTGTTTTTCTTAGTCTCATCCATAAGGATGATAACTGAGTCCTGGCTTAAGGCAATAATATTTCTGGTAACTATCCAGACCTCCCCCTGTTGAGAATCACAGATTCCTTCCAGTTTGATGTCTTAAATTTCAAATCATTTATATTAGTTACAAGCCTTAATTTTAAGAAATTCCCCCCTCGACCCACACAAAAATAGATAGTTTCTTACATCCCCACTAAAGCTTGTTTTTATCTTACAAATGATAAGTTCTTTAGTCTTGGCAAATTTCATGATTCTGCGACTCCTGCCCTCTCCTTCTTTTATCTCTGGGATGACATGAAGGAAAGTGAGCAGGTGCCAACAGAACTAGGACCAGCTTTCCCACAACTGAGTGTCTGCCTCTTGGGCTGGTCTCTGCAGAGGGAGCTGGATGCTTTTTGAGCTCCAGTGCCCAGGGAAAATGACCCACAGAAATTAAGTAAACTTTCTGGGGTGTTTGTGCTAAATACACATTACCTGACATTACCATTTTACTTATTTCTAACTGAAAGGCCCAGTGCATTGTGTTCTGTTGTTTCCCAGCTGTCGGTTGCCACTCTCCATTTGCAGAATTTTGTTGGCATTCGAACCAGAAACTCTATGCCCATTAACAATAAAATCCATTGCTCCCTCCTCCCAGCTCCTAGCGGCCAACATTCTTCTTCTTTTGTTCTACATTTGACTAGGGACGTCATATGAAAAGACTCATACGGTCTTCCATTTTTGCTTTTTGGCTCATGTCCCTCAGCATGAATCTTCATGATACAGCCAGTTTTGGGCACGTGTCACAGTTTTCTTTCCTCTGTGGGTGAGCAGATTTGCACTGTGTCTCGGTCCCACCTGTGTTTACTGACTCACCATAGATGTATGTTCAGTTTGTTTCCCCCTTTTCTGGCTACTTTCTTGATTCTAGGAGAACATTGAACTTCAGAGACAAAAAATCAATTCTGAGTTTTGGACTCTCCGCAACTTCCTCGATGAGGAGGAGAAGGCTTATCTGTGGAGACTGCAGAATGAGAAAGAGAAGGGGCTGGAGAGACTGCAGGATGGTGAAGCCAGTCTGGAAAAGCAGAGCTTTCAACTTGAGTGCCTCACACTGAAATTAGAGAAGATGAGTCAAGAATCACCCCAGAATTTGCTGCAGGTAAGAGAGGCTGAGAACGAGAACTTCTAGGAAAGAAAGGAAGTTTCATCTGTTCCTGACTATTGAGTGGAGAATGATGAGGGAGCCTGGGGAGATTCCTGAGACCTGTCTACTTCACTTAATTGTGGCACCGAAATTAAAGCAACATTCTTTAAAATCTATATCCATGTCTGCTGGTGGCCTTGAAGGCCACCCTTGGTGGTCCAGGGGTCAGCATGTGAATCAGAAATTTAAACTTTCTCTGGGTAGATGTGGAGGTTGCCTGTTTTTATGGACCCACAGCAAACCTTCCTGCCATTTATTTGCCCTTGTCAACTGTTCATGGGACCCTTTCTAGTCATCTCTTGAATAGAGTGAGACATCTCAAATAAATGATAACCTTCTCCTGATTCACTTATTGTCGTGGGCCATAAGCTCTTATGGGATCTGCTTTCAGCTGCCTAAAGGTTCCAGCAGGTGAATATAAATGCTTGGACTCCAGTTGCTATTGCAGGACTGGTAGTCACACATGAGGGTGAGGATATAGCGTGACAGCGCCCTCAGCAGGTGACACCAGCTGCCTCCACCTCAGTGGCCCAGAGCCAGGGTCTGGGCATGGATTCACCACTGAGGACTTTGTCATCAGAGATATCTGATATGGGCTCCTCAGACAGAAATTAGGTCACTTATAGCAAAAGGTAACATGATCAAGTCCCTGCGGTCACAGGCTAATGTGAATGCAGACTCCATGACTCCACACAAGCCTGAGCAAGTGTGATCACACACTCACACACACTGGCAGCGACTATCTTAGGGGACTGGGATGGGAACTGTTCTACCTGGGTATGCATGGGTGTCAGGCTGGGTCACTCTACTTCCTGGGGTGGAGTGTTTATAATAAGTAATCCCATGTGTCAAGTGACGTGACATACTAATTTTCCCACACTCACCTTCTGTCTTTGTTTTCACTGTAGGGTATGAAGGATACACTAAAAAGGTAAGTCTGTCTTAATACATGATTAAGGGGAAGTGAGGATACGTTGGGGTCCAGAGCCGAATGGAACGTCCACTGCAGAGATCATTGTCTGTTTATTCTAGGCATTCAGATGTGGAGCTGAAAGTACCAGAGGCTGTGTCTTTGGCCCCTCAAACTGTGTGCAATGTTTCTGAGCTTTACTGTGATGTGAGGAAATTAATAAAGCGCTACCAAGGTATGTGAAGGAAATAACTGCCTTAGTGCTTCACAGAAAAGGCCCCTTAAGTGGTAGCCAAGCTTCCTACCTGTCCTGCTCAGACTCATAGGCAGAGAGGTTGCTGAGCTGTTTTCAGTGGGTCAGGAACACTCTCCCTTGGGTGTAGACAGGGAAGTGGCAAACTGTTCTCTCTTCAGGCTCTTCGAATTCCTCTTCTCCCGTTGATTGGCTAATAAGTCAGGCCCACCACTACCTCATTTTCCCTTTCTGAAAAATACAAATATGAACAGACCTTAATTCAGTGAGTTTTCATAAAAATTAAATGCAACAGCAGGTGTAAGGTGTTTAGAATAATCCTCAACATGATGTTTATTGTTAATATTTCATAAACATTTAGTGACATTTAGGAAAGATAGATCAGTATTCAGGACTAAGGAGAAAATGGATTATGACGCCATAAATAGTTGAATCTCAATGAAAGCCAGTATTACCAAATCCAAAACCTTGATTCTTATTTAGTACTTGCCATGTTCCACATGTCCACAATTAGAAAATTCAAACTAAATTATTTTAATAATTCCTTTGACTAGAAAATCTGAATGAAGATGAAATGATTCTCTATGGCTATAAGAATATTCCGTCGCTTAAAACAACACACACATTATCTCACAGGTTTGTGGTTCAGATATGTGTGGCTCATATCTGGTAGGACTTATGCTTAGGGCCTTACAGAGTGCAATGAATGTGTTGGCTGGGCTGGGCTCCCAGTCTGGAGTCTAGACTGCGGAATAATCCACTTCCAAGCTGCCTCTGATAGTGGGCAGCGCTCACCTCTTATGATTATAGAACTTATGACCCTGGCTTCCTTCTGATTATTGAATAGATTCTGTCCTCATCTTCTAGAACACTGTCAGCTCTAGAAGGCACCGCTTAGTGATTGCATGGCAAGGCCAGTAAGTCTTCAAATAAGCTCAAGGATATGACTTCCACTTATTGGTCACTTACCAAATACCAGGAATGTCTCCAAGCACTAGGCTTCCATTAGCTCCTTCAATCCTCCCCACCATCACTGTTCAGGTGTGATGATTTCCTACTATAGTATGCAGCCTCAGAAAGTGACTCACAGAGATAAAAGAACTGGGATGCACTTGAATCCAGGAGGTTGTACTTGAAGTGTTCTGTCTTCTCAGCAAATAAAATGTGTCTTTCTCTTTTATCAGTCGGCGTGACTCTTGATCCAGACACAGCTCATTGTGAACTAATTCTGTCTGCGGATCGGAGACGTGTGACCCGTGGCAGCCCCCAGAAGAAGCATTTCAGTATTAAGAGATTCCATGCTTTACCCTGTGTCCTGGGCCGTGAGGGCTACACCTCAGGAAGACGTTACTTTGAAGTGCATGTGGGAGAAGGATCTGGGTGGGCCTTAGGAGTTTGTCTGGAAAATGTGCAGAGGGACAAGGACATGATCCCAGAGCCTCAGTCTGGCTTCTGGGCCATCAGACTCTGCCAGGAGAATGGCTACATGGCCCTCACCTCTCCCCCAACTCCCCTTCCATTGAAGGAGAGGCCCCTGCTGGTGGGGGTTCTTCTGGACTATAAGACTGGACTTGTGTCCTTTTACAACATGACCACTGGCTCCCACATCTTCACCTTCCCAAGGGCCTCCTTCTCTGAGACTCTTCGGCCTTATTTCCAGGTTAATCATTCTTCTCCTTTGTACCTCCCTCCACCATTGGAGTTATCATAAGAACAGTCTCTTTTGTATAATTATTGCAGAAATATAATGTGAGTTGTCTTGGCAAAGAAATTTGGTCTGTTTTCCTTGCTGCTCTTTCCCCTAACCTGGAACGGGGCTGAGTTCTAAGTGGCCACTCAATGAGTATGCAATGAATGAGTGGACACAGCCACTGTACAGACACCACAGAAGATCAGTCTGACCTGCAGAGAAGCGAGAGCACAGCAGTGATCATGCATCACCCTCTCCATCGCGGGGTTCAGATCTCTGATTTCCAAGGGTCCTGGTCTGACCAGCAGGGTGACCAGACATCTGGAGGGCTGAGTTCTCCCGTTGTGTTTGATACCAGCAGAGTCACCCGTGGAGATGAGGGGAAGCTGCATTGTATCTGTCAGCTACATAGAAGTGCATGACAAAAAAAAAAAATATTTCTATTCACCACTGACATGATGGTTACATTAACTGAGAGAATTATTATTATGAAGTAAATTTACTTTTAGTAGAACAGAAATTTTACAAAGAGATTATTTAGTCAAACTGAGGACTGGGCTCAGGAGACCAGCCTCAGATTTCTGTGAGTGACAGACTGGTCACTCACCTGAAGTTTTGGGCCCAGGTTTATACATGGAAATTACATGCACAGAAAGAGAACATACTGTTTTTTCTTACTAAAGCAGAAAAGACATCTATTGAAATTCCAACAATGGTATTCACTAAAGGAAGTTGGTTCCTGTCAACCTCAGTTAACTGATAAAGGAGAAATACTGTTCCCACTTCACAACAACCACTTTATTCCACACAGCTCGTGGAGCAGCAGCGCTGTGTGTTTGGGAAGATGTGAGGACAGAGGTTACTGAATATCTCATCCTGAAAGGAGCATACCCTGTTATCCCACTTTGGCATAAAAATTATTTGGGGCCAAAGGCAGTTGTGTAAAAAATGTACAACAGAATCTCTTGGTCCTCCCCTTGTTTGCCAAAGAGGAAGAAGTGAATTACCAGAGACACATCTAGACCCTGAGGCAGCACTACAGGCATCCACATAACGAGCAGTAAACACTAGCCGTTGTCTCCCGTCACTTGCCCCATATCTTTGCCTTCCCATCATTCCCCACCTAGAAATTCATCTCTCTTTACCTGCCACTTCTCTAAGAATCTACTGCCCATTAGTTAGCTTCTCCATGAGTTTCAGTTCTAAATACCACCTGTGCTTCTAGTCTCTGAGTTCCTGGGAGTAATAGGGGTGCACATGCGTCCAGGAAAACTTCCTGCTTCTCCTTCACTTCGCTGCTACCCCATTCACACCACGTCTCTTCACTCTGCTCTCCTGATGTGCCAATTTTCTCCACTGACCTGAGTGTCTCACAATCCCATTCAAATCTGATATAATGGAGTTCCAACAGAGCTCCCGAGCGCCAGGTTATGGGCCCAGTGCCACACAGTCTCCAACCCCACCCCCAACTCACACCTGTCACAAGCCCACATTGTCACCTGTGCTTCTAACTAACTGGCTATGAATCAAAGGTGCCCTTGACTTCCTCTTCCAGTTCCATCATTTGCTAGAAAAGTTCACAGAACTGAGGGAGATACTGGGTGTTAGGAAAGTCATGACACATTTTTGCAGCAGATGGCCCTAGAAAATATGTCATGACTTTTTCAACACCCCAATACTTTCCTAACTAGCTTCCTGTTCCAGGCGGTGGTGACTATGGGAGCACTTTCTTGTTCAAATTCTGAGAAGATTCATCAGAGCTCCTGGGACCTCCCATTCCACCTCAAATCTTCTCATCACACCCAGGTGCCAGGTCTGTCAGAGTCTCAATTCCAACGTTACTCGCTCTCTCTTCTTTGCCCCACAAGAGGCTCCACACCTCAGATTCTGGAGAACTGATTCTCACATCTGCCATTCCTAGCCTAGACTAGACCCTCAGTCCCCTGGCATCACCAGCCTGAAGAGGAGTCTGTGCACTGTTTTTCTGGGACTTCCAAGGGGGGAAGGAATTATCAGCCCCTGGAATGGGACGTGCAGAAAACACTGCAGGTCCTTCACCCTAGACAGTCCCTTCACCAGGAACAAAGAGACGAAGAGATGACTGTTCAGGAAAACGTGTGGCATGTTGGTGAGCATGTGGTTAAGGGAATATGCTAAAGTATTTGAATTTATCCTGAGTTTCTTATGACAAGGAAACTGAGCGAATGTGTCCAATTCTCGGAAGCGGGTGTTTCCTCGTCACTCCAGGCCCCAGGCAGGGGCTCGAGGCTGCAGACTGCTCCTTCCCGCTGACTTGTATCTCAGCTGTCCTCCCCCTTTGTCTCTGCCCTTCCAGACCTGGACTCTCTGAAGACAATGGAAATGTGTGGGGTTGGCTGTTTTTACAAGTTGCTACCACTCTGAGCGCCTGTTTTAGTGAGATGGACATGCTGGGTCTGATGAAGGTACTACATGGAGATTAAAAAAAGTTTTCCACCTTCCAACGCAGAGCCTGACTTATATCCAATTTCTGATTTTACTTCTAAGAGGACAAGTGACATCACCCATCTGGGCCTCAGTTGCTAAAGTGTAACATTGGGGCTGTGTTCTCAGGCGGTTGTGAGAAGTGCTCAGGCACAAAGCTCGAGTCATAAAACAAGACATGGGCCTTTGGTGGGGGTTAATTCCTTTTTTGTTGTTTTTAAGATTTATTTATTCACTTACACAAGAACCAGGGTACAGGCCAAAGGCATGGGAAGGTGAGAGGATTCACTAGAGACAGAGCGGGGAACAGAACAGCAGAATCACAAAATACACTGCTGAGGGGAGCAGCGGGCACCTCAGGAGTGGTCTGCTCGCCATGTGGGACCCTCGCCTGCGGGCTGGAATCGAACCAGTGCTGCAGAGGCTGGGACAGCTTCACAGCACAGTGCTCAACTGCCTGTGCCACCAGGGGAGGCCCCTCAATGAGTTTTTAAAGTTCCAAGTTAAACTCCTATCAGTGGAAACGAAGGCACAGGAAATAAAGGTACAGGAATGGAATTAATGACTGATGAGATATTGCAAAACAATTTCTAATTTTCCCTCTATTTTTCGTTATAGTGGCAAAGATTTATTAGTTTTTAATTCCCTTATCAGAATGATTATCAATTTTTGTTGTTGTTATTCAGAATCTAAATGCTGATGGAAACATCATTTCCTGTGAGCACTTTATACTTGGCCTGCCTGGAGGAGGGAGACCATCCCTAACTAAGTGAGGCCCGCAGGACACTAGAGGGGCGATGAGCTCGGGAGAGTCCGAGTGCGTCCAGAGCCGGAAGGTGGGGTCTCTCATTCTCCAGTGCTCTGAGACTCCAGAAGTGGGTCCGGACACTGGGCCTCCGGGAAAAAAAACCAACACTGGGGATTCCTATGTAGCGGAGGCAAGAAAGTCTTCTCCTTTACTCATCAGAGGCTCTGCAGGGAGGGCCTTACATGGTCAACTAATAAAAGAGAGATGAGGGAGAAAGCGTTTGTTCATGTGCTGTGATGTAAAGTGTTCAACAGGCGCACAAGTCTTTTGTGCTAAAGTTACAGATGCACGTGTGTGCAGAGGAAGCTCTCTTCTCCCCGCCCCTGCTCAGATGAGCCTCCTTGGATGACAAGTCCCAGTAGCCCCCGAACTGGACTTCCTAACAAGAGGCACTGCTGGGAACGAGGGGTGCTGAGTGGCCCCCTGGGTCTATATCACACAGAAGCAGGCGGCCCCTCTCCCTCTTTCTTCTACCCCTTCAACCTGCTCCATGGGCTTTAGGGGAGGTGCCTGGAAGACACATCTGGTGACAGATTCACTGTGAGGCTGCGCCTCCTCCTTGCTGGACACAATGGTAGTCGTCATCTAGATGTGCTAGGTTTTGCATCTTCCCCCCGCCCCTTCTATTCCAGTTCTCTGGGAACTGCCTAGCACCTTTCTATGGTTCCTCCACAGAAGAAAACATGCAGCAGGCTTTTGGGTCAACCTTGTTTGGCTGGGCATTTGCTGTGAAGACATGGGGTATACTCTTTAAAAAAAAAAAAAAAAGATTTGGGCCTCCCCGGTGGTGCAGCGGTTGAGTGCCGTGCAGCGAAGCTGTCCACAGACTCTGTAGCGCAGGTTCGATTCCCTGCCGGCCAGGAAGAACCCCACCTGGCGCAGGAGACCTCTCCTGCCTCGCCCGCTGCTCCCCTCAGCAGTGTCTTTGGTCTGTCTGCCTGTTCTGCTCCCCGCTCTGGCCCTGGTGAATTCTCTCACCCTCCCACGCTTCTGACCTGTACCCCAGTTCTTGTATAAAATAAATAAATCTTTAAAAAAAGAGATTTATTTATTTATGCATACAAGAACTGGGATACAGGCCAGAGGTGTGGAGGGTGAGAACATTCACCAGAGATGGAGTGGGGAACAGAAAAGGCAGACTGACAGAAATACACTGCTGAGGGGAGCAGCAAGTGAGACAGGAGAGATCTAAGCATGTGGGTATCTCCCTGGCCGGGGTGGAACTCGTGCTGCAGTGGCAGCTTCCTAGGTTGCCTCTTAACCCCTTGCACCACCAGGGAGGCCACATGCGGTATACTCTTAAGAATATCCTTTCTCTTTTTTCTCTATGCACATTAATTCTATTAAATATTTTCCACACTGATGCTTTCTTTGCTTTTGTGTAACATACAACAGCACCCCATTTAGAGCATGCATTTCCTAATAGGTTGGGGCCAATGGGTGACCCTCAGTCACACATAAACACCACAAGTCACCAAACTAAGACTTAGTGTGTATGTTTACTGCAGTTTTAGTCCCTCCAGGAACTTAACCTGACCCAGTCAGTCTGTTATATCCAAAACAGGGAACTGCCTGGACGACACCTCCCCTGCCCTGGGAAAGATCACCTTGCCTAAAACAAGCCACTTTCCTCATCTCCTCCCCTCCTGTCTACACAGCTTCCATTTTGTACAGCTGCTGGGCATTCTCTGCATGTTCATGGGATGCTGCCCAACCATGAATTCCTTCATAAATCAACTAGGTGCTTCATTTTACTAGGTTGCATTTTTTTTAAAAGATATTACCGGCACAGAGCTCCAAAAAGACCTTTAATTTCCCATGTGAGGAGAGCACTAGAAGCAGCTTTTCTATTTTATTTTATTTTTTTTAAAGATTTATTTATTTATACACACACTGGGTACAGTCAGTAGCTTGGGAGGGTGAGAGAATTCACCAGAGCCAGAGCGGGGAGCAGAGCAGGCAGAAGGACCGAAGTACACTGCTGAGGGGAGCAGCAGGCGGCAGGAGAGGTCTGCGCACCATGTGGGACCCTCCCCGGTGGCCGGGGTTTGAACCAGCACTGCAAAGGCTGCGGGCAGCTTTGCAGCCCAGCGCTCAACCGCTGCGCCACTGGGGAGGCCCCAGCTTTTCTATTTTAATACTTAGTCTTTGACTGTGGTTCCTGACACAGCTGCTGAATCCCTAGAATTTCCTTGCTGATGCAGGATGTTCTGTTCTAATGAAGTGACTTGATGGACTTTCAGATATTCAGGAGGGAGGCTGCTCTCCGCAAATGTAAAGACAGAAGAACCTTGGAACTTTCAACCTCAAACACCCCCACACTCCAGGAGAGATGAAGTGCTAGAAACTGAGTTAATGATCAAGCTTTTAGAATGACGTCTATGGAAAGAGTGATAACATGGGGGCTTACAGAGCTTCGGGGTCTGCGAACACACCCCCACACTGGGGAGGAGGAGAACCTGATCCTACTGGGACAGCAGGTCCATGCAGGAAACAATGTGGAGCCCTTTCTTTCCTCTGGGTGTTCCGTCCATTCACACACCTTTTATTCTGTCATACTTGAGTAATCCAAGGGTTTCCTTGAGTGCCTTGAGGTGTGCGAGCAAATGATCAGACCCAAAGAGGGAGCCTGGGCACCTGCTTATGGCCTGTCCTGCAGGAGCACAGGGGACACCCCACGTGACTCGTGTTTGGGGGGAACAGCCTTGCTGGACTGAACCCTTTCCCTGTGGGGTCTGCTCCAACCTTATTTCTTTCAGTTCAACTGCAGGACCCCCGAACTGATGGGGAAAACCACACACGTCTGGTGTAAGACAGGAATAGTGTGCGGTGGTGAGAGCAGAGACGGAGCTTTTCGTAAACACAGGTGCCCCCTGCATCCACGGGGAGTCCTGGGGTGATACAGCAAGTCCAAGGGGTGACACAGCATGGCCTTAGAGACGATCTTGACTACAGAACAGTTAGAGGTTTTTGGTTTTTTTAATAGTTAACAAGACAAAGAAAAATGACTTTGTAAGTGGGAAATTATAGGAAGGCAAATATATGATGATACGTAGTAAACAAGGCTGTTACAGGGTTGTAATGTGGATCTTTTTAGTGTGCCCTCTGGGTTGATAAAGTTCTAGACTTCTCTGGTGATAACTTTTGTGTTCTCTCAGAGAGATTAGGAACATAATACAAACTTATGTTCACTGTTTGACAGTGGGGAAGAGCAGAGCTTTTATTTATGATTTTTCCCAACTACCTGCTGCTTGGCATAATTTATCTGCCAAAGTGGTAAAACCGGGTCCATTCTGCAGCCCTTCACTTGCTTACAACCCAGGCTCATTAGCATGACTGGGAAACTTTTTGTTGCTGGGGGTGCAGCTGATAGTAGGAATTATTCTCTTTTCCTGGGTGGTTGCACCTGCTGTCTCTACCTCATGAACCACTTCGTGGTGAGAGGAAACAGAAGACTTCAATGTCAGTGAACACTGCCTTTATATATGAACTGCACATTATCATAACTTTTAACAATTTGGTGACTTTTTGGTCATCATTAATGCTGCTTGGGATTAGGTTAATTACACCAGGGTGCTCTACTTGCCCAACTCGCGTTGGATAATTTAGGTGAGAAAGGAAATGGACCTATTTATTTTAATATTTTATATAATGCTTACATCATTTTTCATTTTTGCACAATGGATGCATTTTCATTTTGGTTATACTGCCACTACAACTGCATCCCCCACCCTTATTTTGACCCTAGTCCTTCCTCTCCCCCGACCCCATAGTGTGTCTCTGGTTTATAGTTGGTTGTTGATTTTGATTTTTAGTTTTTATTAATTAGTCTTTTTCCTGGTCCCTTGTTTAGGTTTTCTAAATTCCTGCTATGAGTGAGACCATCCGGTACTTTTCTCTTTCTTTCTGACTTATTTTGCTGAGCATGATCCCTTCTAGCTCCATCCATGTTGCTGCAAACTGCATGAGTTTATATTTTTTGATTGCTGAGTAATATTCCATTCTGTATATGTACCACATCTTCTTGAACCAGTCATTTATTTTTGGGCATTTGGGTTGTTTCCAAAGCTTAACTATTGTAAATCGTGCTGCTATAAAGACAGGGGCACAGGTGCTCTTTGGAATTACTGTTTCTGTGTCCTTTGGATAAATACCTAGGAGTGGAATTGCTGGATCCTATGGAAGCTCTATCTTTAGCAGGTTGAGGAATCTCCACACAGCTTCCATAGTAGTTGGACCAGTTTGCACTCTCACCAGCAGTGCGGGAGAGTTCCTTTTTCTCCACAACCTCGCCAACATTTGTTGTTGCTTGTTTTTTTTTTTTTTTTAATATGTGCCATTCTCACTGGTGTAAGATGGTATCTCATTGTAGTTTTGATTTGCATCTCCCTGATTACAAGTGATGCTGAATATTTTTTTATATGCCTGTTGGCCATTTGCATTTCCTCTTTGGAGAAGTTTCTTTTTAGCTCTTCTGCCCAGGAAATGCACCTATTTAAAGGTCTATTTGAACAATTCTGCAGCAATAAGTATTTTTTGATATTATAAAATATTTTAAGATGACTGGCACTAGCAGTCTGGGGTATATCAACTTTATAATACTAAGACCCCCAATAAATAAAGTGCATTTTTATTCATCATCTCATCACCATTTGAAGACTCTCACTCTAACCATTGTAAACTGTCTCTCTTTCCTGGGTTATCACCCGATGGACTCACTGGACTGTTGGTTGTTGCACTATTGATGCTATCCAGGGCATCAGGCCAAATTCATACTCTGGTCTCCTCAGATCACATAAATCTTCCACCTTTTTACAGGTCAAGTTAACTTTTTTTTTTTTTGAAAGTGGCAATCATCTTTTATTATTTATTTTTTTATCATTTTTTAAATAAATTTTATTGTTATATTCCCCATAGAATTGCAGCACCCTTATTTTGACCCAAATTCCTCCCCTCCACACCCCCCACGCTCCATAGAGTGTCACTGGTTCATAGTTTTTTGTTGATTTTGATTTTCACTTTCTTATAGTTATTCATTTTCCTGGTCCCTTATTTAAGTTTTCTAGATTCCTGCTATGAGTGAGACCATACGGTATTTTTCTTTTTCTTTCTGGCTTATTTCGCTGAGCATGATCCCTTCCAGCGCCATCCATGTTGCTGCAAATTGCATGTGTTTATCTTTTTTGAATGCTGAGTAATATTCCATGGTGTATATGTACCACATCTTCTTGATCCAGTCATCTATTTTTGGGCACTTGGATTGTTTCCAAAGCTTAGCTATTGTAAACAGTGCTGCTATAAACATAGGGGTGCAGGTGCTCTTTGGAATTGATGTTTCTGTGTCCTTTGGGTAAATACCTAGGAGTGGAATTGCTGGATCCTATGGGAGCTCTATGTTTAGTAAGTCAAGAAATCTCCACACAGCTCTCCATAGTGGTTCATAAGACCTGAAACCATAAAATACATAGAAGGAAATACAGGCGAAACACTACGTGATATGCACATCAAAGACATCCTTACAGACACATCACCCAAAGCAATGATAGTGAAGGCAAAGATAAACAGCTGGGACTACATCAAATTAAAGAGTTTCTGCACAGCAAAAGAGACAGTAACAAAATCAAAGAGAAACCCCACAGACTGGGAGAACATTTGCACACAACACTAATGATAAAGGACTGATCACAAAAATCTGCAAAGAGCTGATGAGACTCAACAAGAAAATAATCCTGTCAAAAAATGGGCAGAAGAGCTAAAAAGAAACTTCTCTGAAGAGGAAATGCAAATGGCCAACAGGCATATGAAAAAATGTTCAACATCACTTGTAATCAGGGAAATGCAAATCAAAACTACCATGAGATACCATCTTACACCAGTGAGAATGGCACATATTAAAAAAACTAGCAGCAACAAATGTTGGCGAGGATGTGGAGAAAAAGGAACTCTCCTGCACTGTTGGTGGGAGTGCAAACAGATTAACATTAACATGTCAAATTAACATTAACATGTCAACAGTGAGAAGATTCACTGTTCCCTTGATGTTCCTGCTCTTTTTCTCTTTTTTAAAGATTTATTTATTTATTTACACAAGCACTGGGTACAGTCAGAAGCACAGGAGAGATACAGAATGAGCTAAATGTATGCTCAGTGCTCTTGTGGTATATGAGATGATCAATGTGATTTTTAAAAAAAGTCAGGACCTCTCCTGGTGGTGCAGTGGTTGAGTGCTGGCTGTGAAGCTGCCAGCAGCCTCTGCAGCGCCAGTTCAATCCCCCGCTGCTAGCAAGGGTCCCACATGTTGCGCAGACCTCTCCTGCCCACTGCTCCTCTCAGCAGTGTATTTCGTCGTTCTGCCTTTTCTGCTCCCTGCTCTGGCTCTGGTGAATTCTCTCACCCTCCTGAACTTCTGACTGTACCCAGTGCTTGTATAAATAAATAAATAAATCTTTAAAAAAAAAAAAGGTATCATCATCGTCATCACCATCTCCACCTCTGAGAAGCCAAGAAGAACTACCCCGAGTGGACAGAGACACTGGCCTCCCCAAAGCTTTGCTCACCCAGGCAGGACAACTAGGAATCATGGAGAATACAGCAGATAAACCCTTCCCAACCACCCCAATGCTCAGACAAGGGCTCCTGGAAACCTGATCTCTGAACCCACTCAAGAGTGATGGCGAGGATGACGGATGATCACTGGTATTATCTTGCCTTTTCCCCAAGAAAGGCTGATCATCTACAGCATTTTTAGTTTTTATATTCATTCATTCAATGCAGATTTATTGAGTAGTCACTGAGAGCTCAGCACTGTTTTAGGTATAAAGGGAAAGAGAAGTGAAGAAAACATGAAACTGTGGTCCTCACACATTTTTTTTTTTAAAAAAAGGTTTTATTTTTGCATAGAAAAACTGGGGTGTAGGCCAGAGGTGGGGGGGAGTGACAGGATTCACCTGAGAGTGTGGGGAGCAAATCAGGCAGATCTACTGAAATACACTGCTGAGGGGAGCAGTGGGCAAGGCAGGAGAGGTCTGCTGCGTCATGTGGGTAGCTCCCTGGCCAGGGATCGAACTCAAGCTGAAGCAATGATAGTGCTGAGACTTAATCCCTAGGCCACCAGGAAGCCCCATTTCTATTATATTCTCTAGGATGACAGTTCCCCCAAGAAGGAAATGTTTCTCATTTCTTTACTTATCTGGTGGAGGCAGGAATAATGAAGAAGATCGATAAATCTGGAAAAGGGCCACAGAGTATCAGAGAAGTCCTCTGGGAAGGTGAAGATGTGAGAATCAGTCGGCATGTTGTAAAAGGACACACGTCCAGCCTCATAGTCCAAAAAAACCCCACAATATGGGGCTGCTCATGTAGACAGAGAGATATTGAAGGCTCAGTACTGTTACAACTACTGATATGTCACATATTGACCATTTTTGAGAATCAAAGGCTATAACCATCTCTGCCCCTACCCCATGAAATATTTGTAGTTCCTTAAAACAACCACCAGCAACCTTATGGAAGAGGAAATTGCTCCTCGATCTTAAAGTTAAATACGGAAACTAGACTGACCAGATAAGTAGAGGAGTGATAGGTAGAAAACTCCATTGTTAGATTAGGAGACTTCCTCCCTTGATTGAGAGTTGGGGGCTAGGGAAGAGTCAGTGCGGCTTGCCTGGCATTAATGCCCTCCAGGCCCTTGGTTCCTTAATATCAAATCAATATTAAAACAAAATACTATAGATGATGATTTTTATATAAAAGCCTTCTGTTTTTTACTTTAATTAATTAGTTATATGTTAGTTTAAATTTTATAGGTTAGTTAAAAATAATCTCTTTGTCTCCCCTCCCCCAGGTAACTTCCTGCCCTTTGTTTCCCTCAGCCCATAGTTAATTGCTCACCATGGCAAACTTAGAAATGTTAGTTGCAGACACATAGGCTTTTTGCTAGTAATACAATAACTGTTGGATTGTTTAAAGTAAATAACTACTTTGAAAACATTTGTTTAGCAATTGTGCCTTCTTTAAGACAAAGAATAGTAAGTGTCATAACCTCTGCCAGAAGGCAAACAGACCTTTGTCTGCTCTTGAAAAAACATGTGATGATTATTATCTTCCTACCTTATGCTTGTGCATTCACGATGTGCTTAGTATAAATAAAGGACTGTTAAGACCCTCAGCAGGATGATGTCAGCACCTGATCAAGTGTCTGCGTCTCCTCATTCCCCCTTCCCCCTCCCTTACCTTTTCTCTACAATTGCGCCAATGCCTTTCCATCCTTCAGGAACCCCTGACACCCAGACTGCTGCAGCTGGCTCGCAACACAGTACGGGCAGTGCAGCCATCTGCTCTCGTCCACCTGATCACCCAGAATCCAGATTCAGGCTCTGGCTTCACGTTCCTGTCTCTGGGCACATCTTCCAGGCAAACTCCTAAGTCCCACCCAGTTCCCTGTCCCATGTCCACTTCAAAGTAATGTCCTGCGGTGAAGCCCTCAGAGCCCAGGACACAGAATAAGGCCAGAAATCTCCTAGAATTGTAATATTTCTTCTGGGAGCCTCCATGGGTCACTCTTTGCCCATCCTCAGACAGAATGAGATTATTATGAGCTGTCTCTGGACCAGAGTCACATCCACTGAAAAATTAAACAAAAACCAAAAGGAACACATTTTCACAATGACAACTGTTTACCTTAAATAAAACCAGCCTGTGTGCAAATGCAAGCTTGTTTCCTACTAGCTGTGTGAGGCATTCTCTGAAGCTCATTTCAATATAAAGCGAGATCATATGTATCACAAGAATGGCGGGGAAGATACTGAATGAGCTGATGCAGGCTTCGTGCTTGCTGAAATTTCTGGTATACCCAGTGATCAATGTGATAAAAAATAAAGTATCATCATCTCCATCACCATCACCATTTTGTGCAATAATATTAAAAACAAAAAAACCAAAGGCCTCCATAATGGCGAAGTCTCAGCGCTATCAAACTATCGCCAGCCAATGTGGCATAATTTCAACCCCTGGCCAGGGAACTAACCCACGTCTTGTGTGCTGCTCCCCCAGCAGTGTGTTTCAGTAGATCTGCCCGCTCTGCTCCCCACTCTGTCTCTGGTGAATCCTCTCACCCCCTGCACCTCTGGCCTACACCCTAGTTCTTGTATGCATTAACATACAAGATAACATAAAAACCCCAAGAATATACAAGTTACTTAAAGTTTTCCATTACAAAAACATCATATTCACTTATTACCACACTGCAGTGTAAAACACAATGTTGGAGAGATCATCCGAGTTCCCAGTGCTCCACTGTGGGAGTTTACAATACTCCTTTACCTTCCTGTGTTTCAGTTTCTTCATCTATAAGGTAAAAAAGCTTCCACAGACATGACTGAATAAATCAGGATGACACATGTGAAGCTCTTCTTGTCAGTCACAGAAAGTGCTCAGTTAGGTGAATGGAACCTTGCAGGTGGGAGTGCCTATCGCTCCACGGGTTGAACACGCTACCTGGTAACAGGCATCAAGATAGTACCATCCAGCAACCTGGGCCTGAGAAACATGCCTGACAGAAACGAAAGCTGCAGGGCACATATTTCGTGGACTAGAAAGTCACTGCAGCATCGCTGTCACCCCCCATGCTGGAGAGCCTGAGGCCCATGAGGAGGGATATGGTTACTTACATATAATTAGGATAAACTCAGGGATGGACATGTGAAGAGACATTGTATAATTTAATGTTTATACAAAATGAAGACAAATGTCTTGTCACCTGAAGAAGTAGGTCTGGAGGGGGCATGGAGAAATACTGAACTTTCTCTGTATCTCTCTATATTGTGTAACTGATCACCACTGATTTGTATTAATGCATGCAGTAAGATGTTTTCATGATTAGAACTATGAAAAGGAGAATTATTTAGTTAAGAGATGATGCCATTTAAGGAACAGATTGACTTGAATCTTATTAAAATGCCTTCTTTAAAAGATGAGTAGACAAATCAACTCTGATTCCTGGTCATGACTTTTACAAAGCTCTAATGTTTGCTTTCTTACATATTCGTAGGGTCAAATTCAGAAATACTTTCAATGGTAGTGGGCACTGACATTATCTTGGGGAGGATGAGAATGGCGTACAGGTCCATGTCATTTATCTGCAACCCCTGAGGCCAAACATTAAAATTCGCGACACTTTTAACATTGTAGAGAGAGAACAACAGATACACTCCAATACGTGCCTACACCAAGCAGGGTACGGCAGCCTTGTGTAAATGCATCATTATTCCTACAGAAAGTGGGATTTGTAAAGATTGTAAATAGACTCATATCTGGGCACTTCAGGCCTGGCCACTGTGAAAGGCCAGACTCAAAGGCAATTTGCATGATCCCTACCACCTGCTCTTTATACCCTGAGACAATTCCTCCCATGTGACTGTGGGAAAAATCAGAGTATTGCATCAGAGCATTTACCTCTAACCACAAAAAACACAGTGGGATGTGGCCCTATAATTTTATGTCATTATATGAGTCCATTCTCAATTGCTGACTTACTCTAAACACACTGTGTTATGCTCACTCTGAAGAAATAATTGGCCATGGTGGGAGGCCGATGTGCAACATGATGAGTGGAAGCTCCTAGAATCTGAAGGCACTTTCAGCCAACAACCAGCAAGAGCCAGGTCCTATAACCATTAAGCCCTATAATCATAAAGAAGTGAAGATTGCCAAGAACCAGAGGGAACTGAAAGATGATACCCAAGATGAGCCACCAGACAAGAAACAGCTCAGTCAATATCATAAGCACACTTTCTGACACCCACATGGGCTGGCCCAGATTTCTGACACATGATACAAGGAGACAGTAAGTTTGAAGCCACTACATGAGTTTGCGGCAATATTAACTCCAACAGTCATTAAATCGTACTGGTTACACTTGATTTGGCACAAATGAGTTATGGAAATCAATTTTCAGAATTTTTTTAATTTTGGCTAAGACAGTTGAAAATGTCATCTCGGTCAAGGTCCTAAAACTATTTCCTTCTCGGTCCATCATACTCATCTAGTTTTGCATTCTTCTCAGTTAACCGAAATATTAACAATGAACTTTATGTTCCTGACACTGTCCTAATCTCCTTACCCAGGTGGATGCACTTCCTGTCTATGACAACAGAAAAACCTAAAACTTAATATTTTCATTTCTCTGATGAAGCAAACAAGGAGGTGACTTGCCTGAGCTGACACAGCTAAGAAATGGGAGGGCAGGAAACTGAGGCATGCATAGATCCCTAGAATCACTGAAGCACCCTAAAGCAGGAGATTGTGGGGCTCCAGGGAAACAGCTGTATGTCTGGTTCACAGACGGGTGGAGAACATGGTTAACACTGAAGTTAACTTCCACCCCCAGCACTGAAGAATTTCTGACTTTCCATACTTTGCTAGGTCTTTAATATTTTCTTCATAACATGGTAGAGCTCAGGAATGTCGCAGTCAGTATGAATTTTCAAGGATACGGCCTCTGGGACTTCCAGCTTCACAGCTGAACTCCTAGACTCAGCAGAGCACAGAGACTTCTTCAGTGGGACATTCCATGAAGCTCTCCATATTCACACCCCTTCCCCCTGTACTTACATACAACTTACTTTTCCAGGGTGTCTCTCACGTCCTACAGAGAAACAGGGACAAAAGGTGAGTTTGGAAATACCCACAATTCACAGGGCTTGCATGTGGGGTGTTCTCTATACACTCCATCCAAAGTATAGTGAGCCCCTCCTTGATACTGAGGGATTCCCAGGTCAGAGGAGTCCCATACTGTCCCCTAGATCTACAGCACGGCAGCCAGGCCCAGTGAGCCCAGTAACCTTCTTCCTATGCACTGTGATCACAGCAACGTGTGGGCTGTTTGGGGAGGGATGGGAGATCCTGTGCTCCCTCTTCAAGACTTGCATTACCAAGACTGTGCCTCCCTTGGTGGCACAGGCGGTTGAGTGCAACACAGTGAAGTGTTTGCAGCCTGGCAGCACTGGTTTGACCCCCGAAATCAGCAAGGGTCCCACATGGTGCAGCAGACCTCTCCTGTTTTGCCCACTGCTCCCCTCAGCAATGTATTTCGTCAGTCTGCCTGTTCTGTTCCCTGCTCTGTCTCTGGGACAGAGACATCCTCCCACACATCTGGCCTGTACTATGGTTCTTGTATAAAATAAATAAATAAATCTAAAAAAAAAAAAAGACTTGCTTTCAGGGACTTAACTGCCTTCAGATGAGTCTACATTAGCAACCACTTATCACACAGGCCTTTCCTTAGTGAAAAATCCATGCACAGCTGAGGAGAATAGGCCACTGCAGGGGTGGCAGGTAGCCCATGCAGGTGGAGCAAGTTAGGTGACATTGCCAACCTTACACTGTGGCCTCTGATTCTACAGTGGCAACTAAAATAAATAGCTCTAGCAATTAATGGTATTGGAGTGGGTCACATATGCAGCTGAAGGAAGGTACAAGTAGAGCTCACAGGCAGGTGATCCACGGGAAACCAGGGAAAACGTTGTCATCTGTCTTGGGGACCCTGGTTTATTATCCTACAGTCATAAAGAAAGTACTTAAGCAGACAGATTGACACTGAGGCTTCTGTGCACATGGGACAGAGGCAACAGGAGGTAAAGGATAGCCCGTGGCTCCATCTGCCCAAGGGACACACCACATATATCAAGGCTGTTCCCCTGTCCCAAGGGGTGAAAAAAACAGCTCCCCAAGGACACCAGAAGAGACCTCTGGCACCACCTAGTGACCAAAAAAAAAATCACGCCATAGAATAGGGACCTTTCTTCAGTAAAGACTACTTGAATCAGCAGAAGGCTCCCGGAGGAGCCAGAGGTGAGCTGGGAAGTTCGCCCAAGCCAGGCCACTTTTGGCCAGCAGTACGAACCCAGAGGGGGACCAGGCAAACATGGCTGGGGCAGACCGGGCACGTGGAAGAGTGTGCCTGTCTCCAAATTGCCATTTTAGAATAGGGAACTTTCTTCAGTAAAGACTGCTTAAAACCAGCAGAAGACTGTCAGAGGAGCCAGAGGTGAGCTGGGAAGTTTGCCCATGCCAGGCTCCTTCAGTCCAGCAGTCCAAACCAAAGGGGGAGCAGGCACCCACGGCTGGGGCAGACTGGGTGTGCAGAAGAGGGTGCCTGTCTCCAAAGCGCCATTTTAGAACAGGGACCTTTCTTCAATAAAGACTGCTTGAATTTGGCAGCAGGCTCCGTGTGGAACCAGAGGGAGAAGGTTCCCTGCGCAGTCAGAGGTGAGCTAAAGGTCCCCACAAGCCCAGTCCCACCTGGCAGGAAGTCAGGAGCCCAGAGGAGGATCCAGAGATTTGGAACCCAGAGTGCAATCCAGCTGCCCTACCTGCAGGGAAGTCTGTGGGACTTCAAGACGCACATCCATAATTAAACACAGAAGGAGAAGAGATTCTGTCACAGTGACAATTAACATACTCAAAGTACCACTGCCTCACTAGACTTCTGGCATAACAGTTTTTGACTCATTTGAATTGCCAGTTTCTGAAACTCCCGAAAGAACACACCAAAAAGATGCCAGCCAGTAGCAGTGGCACAGTGTCCCAACGCATAAAGCAAATTAGAAGACAGGCAGCAGGGAAAAGAAAAACTACAAGCAAAGTAGCAATGCCTCAGAAAAAGGACACAGCACAAAAAAAAAAACAAAAAAAACAAACAAACAAAAAAAAAAACACCCACCAGCTTGCAACTACAGTGACTTGGAAGAACTTCTGGGCCTTCCAGAAAAAGAACTTAAAATTGCCGTGATGAAAAAACTGATGGAAGTCATTAAGGAAAACAACACTCAGAAGAGTGAAATTGAGTCCCTAAAGAGGGAAGTAAAAGAAATGCAGGAGATCAAAGAATTAATGGAGGCACTAAGGAACTCTGGGAAAAGCAATGAAAGCAGAATAGATGAAATGGAAGAACGAATAAGTACTCTCAAAGACACAGAAATAAAAAGAACCAAAACAGAAAAGGAAAGAGAAGTACGAAGGAAAAAGAATGAAGAAAGACTTCGGGAACTATCTGACTCCATGAGGAAAGGAAATATAAGAGTTATAGGAATCCCAGGAGGAGAGGAGAGAGATGTAGGAAAAGAGAAACTATTCAAGGAAATAATTGAAGAGAACTTCCCAAACATGAGAAGGAGCTGAAAATTGATATACAAGAAGCAAGAAGAACACCAAACTTCCATGACAAAAGGAAAAATACAGCAAGACACATAACAGTAAAGCTTCCAAGAATCCAAGACAAGGAAAAAATAATGAAGCTGACAAGAAAGAAGAAACAGATTAACATTCAAAGGAAAACCAATCAGACTGACATCAGACCTCTCTGAAGAAACACTACGGGTAAGGAGAGAGTGGAGGGAAATAGTCAACAGACTCCAAGACAGCAAATGCCAACCAAGAATACGCTATCCCACAAAGCTCTCCTTCCTCTATGAAGAAGAATAAGGACTTTCCCAGACAAACAGAAACTCTGGAATTTCATTACAACTAAACCCCCACTACAAAAACTACTACAAAGTGTCCTAAAGCCAAAACCTCAGAGCGACGAATAACAACAAAAGAAGGCCAAAAAAAAAAAATTATTAAAAGAATAAATAAATAAAATCAAAAGAAAGAAACACATTGGCAAATACAGATGCTAACATCTCAATATTAACTCTAAATGTAAATGGACTAAACTCTTCAACAAAAAGACAGAGTTGCAGGCTGGATTGAGAAACAAAACCCAACCTTTTGCTCTCCAGGAAACACATTTAGCTACAAAAGATAAAAATAGACTCAAAGTTAAAGGATGGAAAACAATCCTACAAGCAAATGGACCAAAAAAGAAAGCAAAAACAGCTATACTTATATCAGATAAAACAGATTTCAAACTCAAAAAGGTAAAAAGAGACCCCAACAGTCACTACATTATGATCAAGGGGACAATACATCAAGAAGAAATAACACTCATTAACATATATTCACCAAACTAAGGAGCACCAAAATATATCAGACAACTATACTCATATTTGAAAACAGACATCAGAGAAAACACATAACGTAGTGCTAGACTTCAACACATCACTATCAACAATGGCTAGATCAACGAGACAAAAAATAAGTAAAGACACTAAAGCTAAATAAGGATGTAGAGTGCTTGGGCTTAACAGACATCTATAGAACACTAACCCCAAAAAAATCTGAGTACACATTTTTCTCAAGTGCACATGGATCATTCTCCAGGATCGATCACATACTGGGACCCAAGACAAACATCAACAGATACACCAAGACTGAAACCATACCAACCATTTTTTCTGACCATGAAGGCATCAAACTAGAAATAAACCATAAAAAGAAGGCAAAGAACTATCCTACCTCATGGAGATTGAAAACCAAACTACTGGAAGACCACTGGACCAATGAGGAGATCAAAGAAGAAATTAAAAAATTCTTTGAATTGAATGACAAGGAGGACACCAATTTCCTAAATGTATGATATGCGGCAAAAGCAGTAATAAGAGGAAAATATATAGCAATAGAGGCTCACATCAAAACAAGAAAGAACTCAAAGAAAAAACCTAATCTGGAAGCTCAAAGATCTAGAAAAAGAACATCAAAAAAAAAACACAAAACCAGTAGAAGAAATAATAAAAACCAAAGCAGAAATAAATAAAATTGAAAAAAAAAAAACAGTCCAAAAGATCAATAAAACCAAGAGCTGGTTCTTTGAAAAAATAAATAAAATAGACAAACCCATAGCCAGGCTCACAAAGGAAAAAAGGGAGAAAGCACAAATATACAGGATCACAAATTAAAGAGAAGAAATCACAATGGACACAGCAGAAATCAAAAGAATAATCAGTAACTACAATGAACAGTTACATAGAAATAAGTTCAACAATCTAGAGGAGATGGACAAATTCCTACAACTCTACAATCACCCAAAGCTAGATAAAGAAGAAACAGAACACCTAAACAGACCAATTACAAGCAGGGAAATTGAATTGGTAATCAAAAACCTTCCCAAAAACAAAAGCCTGGGACCTGATGGATTTACAAATGAATTCTACCGAACATTCAGAGACGAATTAGTGCCTATACTTCACAAATTCTTCCCAAAAATTGAGAAGGAAACAATAATACCAAACACGTTCGATGAAACCAACATTACACTAATACCAAAACTGAACAAGGACAACACAAAAAAAGAAATCTAAAGGCCAATCTCCCTAATGAACACTGATGCAAAAATCCTCAATAAAATTTTAGCTATCAGAATCCAACAATGTATCCATAAGATAATTCACCATGACCAAATAGGATTCATTCCAGGGACACAAGGATGGTTCAACATCCGAAAATTAATCAATAAAAATAAATATGAAAACCATATGATAATATCAATAGATACTGGGAAAGCTTTCGACAAAGTACAACACCCATTCATGATAAAAGCCCTGGAAATTCTTGGGATACAAGGAACATACCTCAACATCATAAAGACCATATATGACAAGCCAACAGCCAGTATCATTCTCAATGGTGAAAAGCTGAAAGCAATTCCATTAAGATCTGGAACAAGACAAGGATGTCCACTCTCACCACTGCTCTTCAATATAATACTGGAAGTCCTAGCCTGGGCAATAAGACCAGGGAAAGACATACAAGGAATCCAAATAGGAAAAGAAGAAGTAAAACTATCACTATTTGCAGATGATATGAAAATATACATAGAGAACCCCAAATACGCCACAGAAAAACTAATTCAACTAATCAATCAGTACAGTAAAGTGGCAGGATACAAAATCAACACTCAAAAGTCAGTAGCCTTCCTATACACAAAAAATAAATCTGAAGAAGAAGAAATAAAAAAAAATCCCTTTTATTATCGAAACAAAAAAAATAAAATACTTGGGAATAAATCCAACAAAAGAGGTAAAGGACCTACACAAAGAAAACTATAAAACACTGTGAAAAGAAATTGAAGAAGACACAAAGAAATGGAAAGACATCCCCTGCTCATGGATTGGAAGAATAAACATTATTAAAATGGCCATCCTACCAAAAGCAATATACAGATTCAATGCTATTCCAATCAACTTTTCAATGTCATTCTTCAAAGAAATAGAAAAAAAATTGATGAAATTCATATGGAGCCACTAAAAACCCCGAATAGCCAAAACCCTCCTGAAAAAAAAAAAAAAAAAAAAAAAGAAGGGAACGGAGGCATCATTCTCCCAGACTTCAAACTATACTAGAAAGCCATAATCATCAAAACCGCATTGTACTGGAACAAGAACAGACACACAGACCAATGGAACCAAATGGAAAATCCAGAAATAAACCCACAGATTTATAGTCAACTAATCTTTGACAAAGGAGCAAAGAATATGCATTGGAGCAAAGAAAGTTTGTTCAATAAATGGTGCTGGGAAAACTGGGTCGCTACATGCAAAAGAATGAAGCTTGACTATTACCTCACACCATACACAAAAACCAACTCAAAATGGATTAAAGAACTAGACATAAGACCTGAAACCATAAAATACATAGACGGAAATATAGGCGAAACTCTACACGATATGCACATCAAAGACATATTTACAGGCACATCACCCAAAGCAGTGATAGTAAAGGCAAAGATAAACAGCTGGGACTACATCAAATTAAAGAGTTTCTGCACAGCAAAAGAGACAATAACAAAAACAAAGAGAAACCCCACCAACTGGGAGAACATTTTTGCACACAACACTAATGATAAAGGACTGATCACAAAAATCTACAAAGAGCTGATGAGACTCAACAAAAACAAAGAAAATAATCCAGTCAAAAAATGGGCAGAAGAGCTAAAAAGAAACTTCTCTGAAGAGGAAATGCAAATGGCCAACAGGCACATGAAAAAATGTTCAACATTACTTGTAATCAGGGAAATGCAAATCAAAACTACCATGAGATACCATCTTTCACCAGTGAGAATGGCACATATTAAAAACACTAGCAACAACAAATGTTGGCGAGGTTGTGGAGAAAAACGAACTCTCCTACACTGTTGGTGGGAGTGCAAACTGGTCCAACCACTATGGAGAGTTGTGTGGAGATTTCTGGACCTACTAAACATAGAGCTTCCATATGATCCAGCAATTCCACTCCTAGGTATTCACCCAAAGGACACAGAAACATCAATTCCAAAGAGCACCTGCACCCCTATGTTTATAGCAGCACTGTTTACAATAGCTAAGTTTTGGAAACAACCCAAATGCCCAAAGATAGATGACTGGATCAAGAAGATGTGATACATATATACCATGGAATATTACTCAGCATTCAAAAAAGATAAACACATGCCATTTGCAGCAACATGGATGGAGCTGGAAGGGATCATGGTCAGTGAAATAAGCCAGAAAGAAAAAGAAAAATACCAGATGGTCTCACTTATAGCAGGAATCTAGAAAACCTAAATAAGGAACCAAGAAAAAGAATAACTAAGAAAAATATCAAAATCAACAAACATCTATGAACAAGAGACACTCTATGGTAGTTGGCATGCTGGGAAAGGCGGGCTTGGGGTCAAAATAAGGGGGTTGTAATTGTATGGGGAATATAAAAAGAAAATTTAAATTTAAAAAAAAAATAACTTGAGCAGAGTTACTTGAGATATTCATTCATTCATTTATTCATTCATTCACCAAACCTGGGTCCATTTAATCCTCCTTATATATGATTGACAGAAACCAATTGATCTATGTTGTGGGACTCACTTTACATTTGGGAGACACAGAATTGCAATTTCCATCGGTGATTTCTCAGTTCATAAAATGTTTCAGGGATGTGATGTGGTAGAAGGGAAACTGATGAGGATGAAGTGGAACTTTTGTGCAGGAGACACATACAGGACAGCTGGACTCTGGCACTGACTTGGTTTCCCTGTATATTTGCAACAATGGAAGTTTTCACTACCTGAGATTCCAGAAAGGAAGGAGGTACAATGTTGGAGGTGGCCACCCTGCGTAGTAAGCAGAAGGGCCTTGACCCGAGTCTCTAAGGCATGTGAAAACACATGTGTCTCGGAGGAAAACCTCTGAGTGACAGGACTTGATGTTGAGAGCCTGGAAAGTGACCTGCGTGGAGTCGGGCTTCTACATCTCCACAGTCTGAGAATAACAAAATGGAGAGATCCTGTGCGGTAAGCAGAAGGGCCTTGACCTGAGTCCCTAAGGCATGTGAAAACACATGTCTCGGAGGAAAACCTCTGGGTGACAGGACTTGGTGTTGAGAGCCTGGAAGTGACCTGCGTACATCTCCACAGATTGACAACAACAAAATAATGAGCAAACTTCCCAGGCTCAGGCTAGGAGGTGATAAGATTATGTATGTGAGAACTAAGCGCCTGGTATTCTACTGTCTGAAGTAAATAGATAATAGTAAGAAAATAGACTAATCATTCATACGTGTTATCATTATGTGGTATGCTTTGATGTTACACCTGCTACAATTAAAATAGTATATAATAAGCACTAAGACAATAAAGATTTGCTGCATGCTGGACATGACAGTCCCCCATGTCTGATTTCCTTCACCGTCGCGGGTCAGAACTCACTAGAAGTCCACAGTACAACCGTCCTTTGAGAGCTCAAATTTAACATCCATGCACAAAGGTCAAGACAATGGCTTGAAGATACCACCAAGGGAGGTAGAATAAGTAACCACTCTTTGGGCTGAGTGCCTGAGGGATCACATCAGTATTTCTGGAAGGCATAGGTCTCTGATGTAGGACACCGGTCAGACATGGAAAGTCTTAGAGAAACACAGTCTGCAGTCAAAATAGACTTGTTCTTATAGCAGCTCTATCCTCATTATCAGTCTCATAAAGCTCTGTAGTATAATGTCACCTGGACTGCCCATTTTCAGTGCTCACAGAGTATTTCTTCTTTGGGTGTCATCTATTTGTTCTGGTCTAGTGAGAATAAACCTTCAAGCGTTTTGCTGAGTTCGGGTCCGCTCTGGCTATGCTCTAGGGTGGAAAATAGCTTGAGGAAATTAACCTCAAATTCTTACCTCCCATTCACATATTTGTCCTCTTATGGTTGCGTTATAATCTTACATTTGTCTTCCTGTTTCCTTAGTTTTGCAAAGCATCCTGGATCTTTCTCTGATAAAAGTTGGGTGAAGAAAGAAAGTGTAGTCAATTGGACAAATACTTAAGGATCTGTCCCTATAGTCTCACCAGGGGTGATGCACATAGAACAAGGTAGCAACCATCTCAAAGACTTTCTCTATATTTCCAATATATCGTAAGCTGTATGTGTCCATCAGGACTCCCCCAAGAAACTTCCCAGATCTAACTCCCGACAATAAGGGGGAGAAACCCACCATTTTGGATTGTAAGAATTCTTCTTTTGCTGATTAGTTTACCCTACCAGACTGCAGAATAAATAAAATGTGGTGGGTCTTCAGAGAATAAATAAAATGTGGTGGGTCTTCAGCATCTGTGATATGGCCTTTCACATTGTGGTTTCTCAATTTGTGCACACACGTGAAGATAAAACAGGCCTCTGTGGGTCTGACCAAGTGTATTCTACATCACAGCAAGTGTGACTAGGGATGAGACTCCTAAAAGTTGGGGGCAGTTAAGATTTAATTTAGTGGGGACGCAGGATGCACTATTTTTCAGAGAAATGAGATCACAAAAGCCTTGTTTCCTGATCACAAGCTCAGGTTTCCGCCTAAATAATCACAGATCTGAGAGGTTAGCCAGAGAGCAGGTGCTGCTGCAGGAGTCCAGGGTGCCCACTCATCCTATAGCCTGGACAGGCATCTCTGACAAGAACATGGTTGTGTCCTCTGTGCTGGGGGACCACTCACAGCACCAGCAGATGGGCTGCCCTGCATCCTCACAGAACAGGTGGAGCTGCTCCCCATGTTCCTGACACAGACTCTCACGCTCCATCTCCTTGATGGTCTCAATAAGGTTTTCTAGCTGCTTCATGGGGCAAAGACTGTCCTTTTGAAATTCTGTGCGACACAGATGACAGTCGAACGACACCTGCCATCGTCTTCCCTCTTGCTCCTTCTCAATGATGCCTTCTAGGCACCTGCGGCAGAAGCTGTGCCCACAGTGGATGCTTGATGGTGCCGTCATCAGCTGCAGGCAGATGGAGCATGTGGCTTCCTCCTTCATCTTCTTCATAGTGATAGCCAAGTCCATGGCTTTTCCTCAAAATCTCCAATAACAGTTTGGAATCAGAGATAAGGTGGTCTTGAAATCTTTCTGGAGAAGAAATAGTTTGGAATTCAGAAAATGCAAACCCTATTGCTGGGTTTTAGTAAATGGTGATCCCTATCACAACTGTGCATTAATATTTAAATTAGGGGCCTCCTTGGTGAGGCATCAGCACTTAGCACTATGACGAAATCTGCAGCTACTGCAGCAGGAGTTTTGTGCCTGGCCAGGGAGATGACCCACATGGTGCAGCAGACCTCTCCAGCAGACCTCGCCTGTTTCGCCCAGTGCTCCCCTCGGCTGTGTATTTCAGTACATCTGCTTGTTCTGCTCCCCATTCTGTTTGGTGAATCCTCTCACTCCCAACCCCCTGCACCTCTGGCCTGCACCTGTGTGCATAATCTTTTGAAAAATAAAATTAAAATTAAAATAGGTACTAGCATGAGAACAGACACACAGATCAACGACTATGATAGACCAGAAATAAACCCATACATTTATGCTCAATTACTTTTGACAGATGTCAAGACAATACAATGGGCTAAAAAGGATTGTCCTATCAACTAATAATGAGAAAAGTACATACTTATAAGCAAAAGAATGAATTTGAATGCCTGCTTCTAACCACACACAAAACTTAACTCAAAATGTATCAAAGATCTAAATGTTAAAACTGAAAAATTTAAATCCGATTGAAAGGAAATTGCAGGGAGAGATGTTTGCTTTCTTAGGTTAGTTTTGATAATTGGGATGACAGCAATGACCAGCAATAAAGAAGAAATAGTAGGGTAGAACGGCCTTAAAATTAAGATTCTTGAATTTCATAGTACTCCATCAAGAACGTGAATGAAGGCCTCCCCCGATGGCGCAGAGTTTGAACACTGGGTTGCAAAGCTGCCCACAGACTTTGCAGCACAGGTTTAATCCCCGGCCACCAGGCAAGGGTCCCACATGGCGCGCAGACCTCTCCTGATGACCGCTGCTCCCCTCAGCAGTGTACTTCGGTCCTTCTGCCTGTTCTGCTCCCCGCTCTGGCTCTGGTGAATTCTCTCACCCTCCCACGCTTCTGACTGTGCCCAATGCGTGTATGTATGTATGTATGCATGTATAAATAAACAAATCAATCTTTAAAAAAAAAGGAAAAAGAATGTGAAAGAGGTGGCTCAGGCGGTTGTGCACTGCACTGTGAAGCTGTCCTCAGCCTGTGCAGCAGGGTTCGATCCCCTCTGGCAGATCCCTGCTGGTGGCAAGAATCCCACATGGCACAGCTGACCAATCCGTTCTCCCCCGCTGCTCCCCACACAGTGTATTTCAATCTGCCTGTTCTCTTCCTTGCTTGGTCTCCGGTGAAACCTCTCATCCCCACCCCCATACCTCTGACTGCACCCCAGCTCTTGTATGCATAAAATAAGTCTTTAAAAAAAAAAGCAAGGAAAAAAAAAGGTAACAGGGAAAAAAAAACCTTTAGTGGTTGTTATTGTTAGGGGGAAAAGGATGTCCTGTGCTAATCCCATACAGGCTTTGTGGACTCCACCCCCACTCCAGACTAAAGCCAAAGACACTGGGAACTACAAATCCCATCACCACCAAAGGGAAGGTAGCTGGGACCTGAGGGTGGAGTTAAGAAGCCAGGGTTAGTATAAAAACCAAACACCTGGGCCTTGGGCAGGCTCGCTGTCGCTGGCCTCCTGGCTACACAGCTCCTGGCTTGCAGCCAGGTCTCAGAGCGCCATTTGGGATTCCAGATCTGCGGATCAGGTAGGACTCATTTAAAACTTTATCTCCCTCTTTTCTCCCTGAGCTGTACATTTCCTCATTTCCTCTTCCCTTGTAAATAAGCCTTTATTAACCTTTCGCGTGTGCCTGCAGTAGAGCACTGATAAGTCCTTTTAAGCGCGGGTGAGGACCCACAGTCAGGCACCCCGTTTTGTATCGGGGTTGCTCTACAACACTATGACCGCATTTCATTGTTCCAAAGTTACGCAGACACCAAAAAGACATTTAAAAGACCCGAGTTAAATCTCTAATAAAGGAAATTACAGCGTATGATACAAATGCACAAGAACAGGATTGAGGGCTGATCAGACACGGCAGAGGAACCCACGGGAACTGGAAACGCAGCAACAGCAACTCCGGAAAACCGACCCCGAGACAAAACCAGGCCCAGGACCCGCGTGAGCTCCGCCCGCCGCGCGGAGAGGGAGATGCGGGGGAAGGGGCTTCACAAGGAACAGCCGGAAAGACTTTAAAACTTCAGTGAGAATGTTTCAGGGCAGCCCTGGGGGACACGCGGAGGCCCCGGTGTGGGTCCTCCCCCGCGGAGAGCAGACCCCGGGAGGACGCGGGGGTCAAATTGTTAGGGGGAAAAGGCGGTCCCAAAGCAAATTCCATACAGGCTTTGTGGACTCCACCCCCACCCCAGGTCAAAGCCAAAGACGCTGGGAACTCCAAATCCCATCACCACCAAAGGGAAGGTGGCTGGGACCTGAGGGTGGGGTTAAGCAGCCAGGTGGAGTCCACAAAGCCTGTATGGAATTTGCTTTGGGACCCTTTGGTGGTGATGGGATTTGGAGTTCCCAGTGTCTTTGGCTTTGACCTGGGGTGGGGGTGGAGTCCACAAAGCCTGTATGGAATTTGCTTTGGGACCGCCTTTTCCCCCTAACAAAACGACAAAAAAGTTATTTACAAACGCAGGTTGGGGGGGGAGGGGCAGGAGGGCCGAGGTCACAAGCTTGTTGTGAGAGAGGGGGAGAAAGGGAGAGACTCCACAGACCAACAAGCTGTCAAACACCACGTCCTTAACAGGACACACACCCGAACCACAGGTAAGCTCCGCGGTCCCGGATCACACAAGCAGGAGCCGCGCGCCCATGTGAAGGGACTCAGGCTCCAACTATGGCTCCACAGGAAGTCCCGTCAGGGCCTGCTGGGACTCGTAGGCCGGGGCATGCTGGGACTCGTAGGCCGGGGCACGCTGGGACTCGTAGGCCGGGGCACGCTGGGACTCGTAGGCCGGGGCATGCTGGGAGTTGTAGTCCAAGGCAGCGGGAGTGGGGCCAGAGAACTGGGCTCTGGTCAATTTGCTGCAAGCTCCTCCTCCGTGTAGCTGTAAACCTACAAATCCTGGAACCCAGTAGACCCATTTCAGAAATAAGGCTGCACGAAGGGGTGGGAGGGCCTTTTCCTCTTGAAGCTTATCACGTATACTTTACTTTCCGAAAAAATCTAGCAAAACAATATACCAAAAAATAATAGCAAAATATAGCAAAATACTAATATAGCAAAATAATATAGCAAAACAATATAGCATAAAAAACAGCAAAATAACCTTTTTCTATCTGGGGTTTGAACATGCAGATTTACATTACATTACTTTTGTGTTTTCTATTAGAAGGCTTTCACAGGAGAGCCCGGTAACTGCAGACCACAGCTACAGGCTGGGCGGTAGGGGATTCTCTGGCTCAGCTGGCTCCAAGGATCCCCAACTTCTGTCTCCCCCTCTGTTTTCAGAGTAGACCCGCCTTCCATCTTACCAAGGGATTCACTTCTTTGCCTTCACCTCTTCATTCTCCCTCCAAGCCAGAATTGGAGTCTCCATTTTCATGACCTGAAAATTCCGCAGGGTCAGCCCCTTTCTCAAGAGACCTCTCATTTTTTTTTTTATTTTTTATTTTTAGAGGCATGTATTTTATTTATTTATTTGTTTGTTTGTTTTGTTTATACATGCACTGGGTATAGTCAGAAGCGTGGGAGGGTGAGAGAATTCACCAGAGCCAGAGCCGGGAGCAGAGCAGGCAGAAGGACCGAAGTACACTGCTGAGGGGAGCAGCGGGCGGCAGGAGAGGTCTGCGCGCCATGTGGGACCCTCCTCCAGTGGCCAGGGAGCAGCCGGAGATCGAACAGGTGCTGCAGAGGTCGCGGGCAGCTTTGAAACCCAGTGCTCAACTGCTACGCCACCGGGGAGGCCCATTAGAGACCTCTCATTTAGCAGGATGGAGAAAGCATCTCTGAACACCCTGCAGGCTCAGTCCTCAGTGTGCTGTCCCCAGTGGCTCTAGTGAAGAAGGGTGAGTCCCAGTCAGGTGAACGGACACTGGGCCTGTTTCTACCAGCCCCTGTCCCTGTGGCCTTGCTTCTCATCTGTGCGCATCTGAAAAATAATTGATCTTAGAGATGAACCCAATAAGCCAAGCATCTTTATCAGAGATAGACAAATTTGTGACTGTGTCCTTTTAAAACTTTAGTCTGCTTTTGGAACTACATTGCAGACAATGATAGGGTCAGTCCATAACCTCAATCCCCTGCATCCTCATAGGTAACAGCCCTTGCCAGTTCATGGATCTCCTGGAAGCTGGACTTTATCCCAGGACCAGGAAATCCCCGGTATGGAAGGGGGCCCCCACAGATGGACAGCAGTCCAACATGTCATGCCACCCACCCACATTCATGGTACAGGATCCTCCTCACCACAGGGGGCACAGGGGAGAGGCCTGAGTAGGGGTGGAACCCTGAATGCTCTAGGACCCAGCACAGGAGTGAAAGGGGTGCTCAGTGAAGGGTGTGTGCTCAGGTCATCCCCAAGACTCACTCTCTGGGATGCTCATGTGGTCCTAGAAAAAGAGAAAGAAGTGACTATGGTCACTCTTCTGGAGAAAAGAGACTTCAGTGTCCCTGTGGAAGCACCACTGGATGGCAGTCCTCTGCCTGGTGCCTCTTCATGTAATTTTTAATATGTGTGGCCCAGGCTGAGTGTCATTGTGTTATCAGACAGCTTCCCAGATGGTCAGAGTAGACAGCAAGAGTCCAGACCCTCCAATCTCAACTCAGTCCAACCCAGTAAGGAATGCTTTTCTCTGTCGTTTCTGAACTGAAGTTCCATCTTTTCTGGAGAAATGGAGGCCAAAAGAAGGGAGCAAATTACCTGGGATTTTCACAGAGATTAAATAACAGTGGCCCAAGAATTCCTCCTTAGCAGGTGACACAAGTGGAAGTGCTTTTCAGTCTTTATAAGAATTAACCCCACCCAAAGGCCCATGTCTTGTTTTATGGCTCGAGCTTTGTGCCTGAGCACTTCTCACAACTGCCTGAGAACACAGCCCCAATATTACACTTTCTCAAACTGAGGCCCGGATGGGTGGTGCTGTTAGGGGGAAAGGATGTCCTGAGCTAATCCCATGCAGGCTTTGTGGACTCCACCCCCACTCCAGACCAAAGCCATCAGGACATTGGGAAAGACAAATCCCGTCACCACCAAAGTGAAGGTGGCTGGGACCTGAGGGTGGATTTAAGCAGCCAGCTTTCTTATAAAAACCAAACATGTGGGCCTTGGGGTCTCTCCCTCTCTCGCTCGCCTCCTGGCTTCACGGCTCCTGGCTCGTGGCCATCTCTCAGAGTGACATTTGGGATTCCAGATCGGCGGATCGGGTAGGACGCATTTAAAATTTTGTCTCCCACTTTTCTCCCTGAGCTGTACATTTTCTCATTTCCCCTTCCCTTGTAAATAAACCTTTTATTACCCTTTCGTGTGTGCCTGCAGTAGAGTATTGATAAGTCCTTTAAGCGCATGGGTGAGGACCCACAGCCAGGCAACCCATTTTGTATGGGGGCTGCCCTATAACAGTTTCACTTGTCCTCTTAGAAGTAAAATTAGAAATTGGATATAACTCAGGCTCTGCATTGGAAGGTGGGAAAATTTATTTTAATCTCCACATGGTATCTTCATCAGACCCAGCATGTCCATCTACCTAAAGCAGGCGCTCAGAGTGGTAGCAACATGAAAAAACAGCCAACCCCACACATTTCCATCATGCTCAGAGAGTCCAGGTCTGGGAGGGCAGAGACAAAGAGGGAGGGCAGCTCCGAGAATTAGACATGTTGGCTCAGTTTCCTTGTCATAAGAAACTCAGGATAAACTCCAAGACTTTAGCATATTCCTTTAACCACACACTCACCAACACGCCACACATTTTCCTGAACAGTCATCTCTTCGCCTCTTTGTTCCTGATGAAGGGACTTTCTTTTTTTTTAAAAAAAAGATTTATTTATTTATGCATACAAGAGCTGGGGTGCAGGCCAGATATGCAAGAGGGTGAGAGGATTCACCAGAGACAGAGTGGGGAACAAAACAGGCAGAACGACTGAAATACACTGCTGAGGGGAGCAGCAGGCGTGGCTGGAGAGGTCTGCTGCGCCATGTGGGTTGCTCCGTGACCGGCTGTGGATCGAACTCGGGCTGAAGAGGCTATGGATTGCTTCATAGTGTGGTGCTTAACCCCTTGCGCCACCAGGGAGGCCTGGTGAAGGGACTTTCTGGGGTGAAGGACTGGCGGTGTTTTCTGCACGTCCAATTCCAGGGTCTGATCATTCCTTCCCACCTTGCAAGTCCCAGAAAACCAGCACACAGATTCCTCTTCAGGTTGGTGATACCAGGGGCCTGAGGGTCTAGTCTAGGCTAGGAATGGCGGATGTGAGAGTCAGTTCTCCAGAATCTGAGATGTGGAGACTCGTGGGGCAAAGAAGAGAGAGCGATGAACAACGGAATTGAGACTCTGACAGACCCAGCACCTGGGTGTGGGGAGACGCTTCGAGGGGGAATGGGAGGCCCCATCTCACACTCCCAGGTGATCTCATGAATCTTCTCAGAATCTGAACAAGAAAGTGCTCCCATAGTCACCACCGCCTGGAACAGGAAGCTAGTGAGGAAAGTACTGGGGTGTCGGAAATGTCATGACATATTTTCTAGGACCATCTGCTGCAAAAATGCTTCATGACTTTTCCAACACCCAGTATCTCCCTCAGTTCTGTGAACTTTTCTAGCAAATGATGGAACTGGAAGAGGAAGTCAAAGGCACCTTTGATTCGTAGAAAGTTAGTCAGAAGCACAGGTGACAATGTGGACTTGTGACAGGTGTGATGTCACTGAGCCCATAACCTGTAAGACACTCAGGTCAATGGAGAAAACTCACACATCAGGAGAGCAGAGTGCAGAGACGTGGTGTGAATGGGTTAGCAGCGAAGAGGAAGGAGAAGCAGGATGTTTTCATGGACGCAGCGCACCCCAATACTCACAGGAACTCAGAGACTAGGAGCACAGGTGGTGTTTAGAACTGAAGCTCATGGAGAAGCTAACAAATGAGCAGTAGATTCTTAGAGAGGTGACAGGTAAAGAAAGATGAATTTCTAGGTGGGGAATGATGGGAAGGCAAAGATATGGGGCAAGTGATGGAAGACAAGGGCTAGTGTTACCTGCTCGTTATGTGGATGCCTGTAGTGCTGCCTCAGGGACTAGATGTGTCTCTGGTAATTCACTTCTATCCTTCCTCTTTGGCAAACAAGGAGAGGGCCAAGATCTTCTCCTGTACATTTTTTTACACAACTGCCTTTGGCCCCAAATAATTTTTATGCCAAAGTGGGATAATAGGGCATGCTTCTTTCAGGATGAGATACTTAGTAACCTCTGTCCTCACATCTTTCCAACACACAGAGCTGCCTCTCTATGAGCTGTGTGGAATAAAGTGGTTGTTGTGAAGTGGGAACAGTATTTCTCCTTTATCAGTTAACTGAGGTTGACAGGAACCAAACTCCTTTAGTGAATACCATGGTTGGAAATTCTGTAGATGTCTTTTCTGCTTTAGTAGGAAAAAACAGTGTGTTCTCTTACTGTGCATGTAATTTCTAGGGATAAGCCTGGGCTCAAAACTTCAGGTGAGTGACCAGTCAGTCACTCAAAGAAATCTGAAGCTGGTCTCCTGAGCCCAGTCCTCAATTTGACTAAATAATCTCTTCGTAAAATTTCTGTTCTACTAAAAATAAATTTGCTTCATAATAATAATTCTCTCAGTTAATGTAACCATCATGTCAGTGGTGAAAAGAAATATTATTTTTGCTGTACTGCTCTTCTATGCAGCTGACAGATACAATGCATCTTCCTCTCATCTCTATGGATGACTCTGCTGGTATCAAACAAAATGGGAGCACTCAGCCCTCCAGATGTCTGGTCACCCTGCTGGTCAGACCACGACCCTTGGAAATCAGAGATCTGAACCCCACGATGGAGAGGGTGATGCATGATCATTGCTGTGCTTTCTTCTCCGCAGATCAAGCTGACCTTCTGTGGTGTCTGTACTGTGGCTTTATCCACTCATTCATCGCATACTCGCTAAGTGTCCACTGAGAACTCAGCACTGTTCCAGGTTAGGGGAAGAGCAGCAAGGGAAACAGACCAAATTTCTTGGCCATTAGAACTCACATTATATTTCTATAATGGTTAAAAAAAAGAGACTGTTCTTAAAATGACTCCAATGGTGGAGGGAGGAATAAAGACGAACGATGTTTAACCTGGAAATAAGGCCGAAGAGTATCAGAGAAGGAGGCTTTTGGGAAGGTGAAGATGTGGGAGCCAGTGTTCATGTTGTAAAAGGACACAAGTCCAGCCTCACAGTCCAGAAGAACCCCCACCAGCAGGGGCCGCTTCTTCAATGGAAGGGGAGTTGGGGGAGAGGTAAGGGCCATGTAGCCATTCTTCTGGCAGAGTCTGATGGCCCAGAAGCCAGACTGAGGCTTTGGGGTCATGTCCCTGTCCCTCTGCACATTTTCCAGACGAACTCCCAAGTCCCACCCGGATGCTTCCTCCACATCCACTTCAAAGTAATATCTTCCTGCAGTGAAGCCCTCACAGCCCAGGACACAGGGTTGGGCACGGAATCGATTAAATCTGAAATACTTCTTCTGGAGGCTGCCATGGGTCACAGGTCTCCGATCCCCAGACAGAATTAGTTCACAATGAGCTGTGTCTGGATCCAGAGTCACGCTGACTGATAAAAGAGAAAGACACATTTAATTTGCTGAGAAGACAGAACACTTCAAGTACAACTATCCTGGCTTCAGTGCAGCCTAGTTCTTTTAGCTCTGTGAGTCACTTTCTGAGGCTGCATACTATAGTAGGAAATCATCATACCTGAACAGTAATGGTGGGGAGGTTTGAAGGAGCTAATGGACGCCTAGTGCTTGGAGACATTCCTGCTCTTTGGTAAGTGACCAATACATGGAGGTAATATCCTTGAGCTTATTTGAAAACATAATGGCCTTGCTGTGCAATTACTAAGGTGTGCCTTCTAGAGCTGATAGTTTTCTAGAAGATGAGGACACCATCTCTTCAATAGTCAGAAAGAAGCCAGGGTCATAAGTTCTATAATCATAAGAGGTGAATTTTGCACACTATCAGAGGCAGCTTGGAAGTGGATTATCCCCCAGTATAGCCTCCAGATGGGAACACAACCCAGCTAACACATTCAGTGCACTCTGTAAGGCCCTGAGCATAAGTCCTACCAGATGTGAGCCACACATATCTGAACCACAAACCTGTGAGATAATGTGTGTGTTGTTTTAAGCGACTGAATATTCTTAGAGCCATAGAGAATCATTTCACCTTCATTCGGATTTTACAGCCAAAGAATTATTAAAACCATTTAGTTTGCATTTTCTAATTGTGGACATGTGGAACATGGCAAGTACTAAATAGGAATCAAGGTTTCTGAATTGGTAATACTGGCTTTCATTAAGATTCAACTATTTATGTCGTCATGATCCACTTTCTCCTTAGTCCTGAATACTGATCTATCTTTCTTAAATTTCACTGAATGTTTAATGAAATGTTAACAATAGCCATCATAATGCAGATTGTTCAAACACTTTACACCTGCTGTTGCATTTAATTTTCATGAAAACTCACTGAATTAAGATCTGTTCATATTTTTATTTTTCTCAAATGGGAATATGAGGTAGTGGTTGGCCTGGTTGATACAGCAAATCAATGGGAGAGGAAGAATTCAAAGAGCCTCAAGAGATAACAGCTTGCCACTTCCCTGTCTACACCCACAGAGCATGTTCCTGACCCACTGAAAACAGCACAGCTACCTCTCTGCCTACGAATCTGAGCAGGACAGGTAGGAAGCTTGGCTACCACTTAAGGGGCCTTTGCTGTGAAGCATTAAGGCAGTTATTTACTTCATATACCTTGGCAGCTCTTTAACATTTTCTTCAAATCAAAGTAAAGCTCAGAAACATTGCACACAGTTTGAGGGTCCAGGGAGAGGACCTCTGGTATTTTCAGCTCCACATCTGAATGCCTAGAATAAACAGACAACAGACCTTCTGCAGTGGATGTTCCATTCAGCTCTGGACCCTGACGCATCCTCACTTCCCCTTAACCATGTGTTCAGACAGACTTACCTTTTCAATGTGTCTTTCACACCCTACAGTGAAAACAAAGATAAAAGGTGAGTGTGGGAAAATCAGTTTTCATGTCATTTGACACATGGGGTTACATGCTATGAACACTCCACCCCAGGAAGTAGAGTGACCCAGCCTGAGACACCCACACATACCCAGGTAGAACGATTCCCATCCCCGTCCCCTAGGATAGTCCCTGCCAGTGTGTGTGAGTGTGTGCTCGCACTTGCTCAGGCTTGTGGGGAGTCATGGAGACTGCATTCATAGTAGCCTGTGACATTAGGGATTTGATCATGTTACCTTTTGCTATAAGTGACCTAATTTCTGTCTGAGGAGCCCATATCAGATATTACTGATGACAAAAGTCCTCAGTGGTGAATCCATGCCCAGACCCTGGCTCTGGGTCACTGAGGTGGAGGCAGCAGGTGTCATCTGCTGGGGGCTCTGTCACGCTACATCCTCACCCTCACAGTGTAACTACCAGTCTTGCAATAGCAGCTGGAGTCCAAGCATTTATGTTTACCCACTGGAAGCTTCAGGCAGCTGAAAGCAGATCCCATAAGAGCTTATGGCCCAAGACAATAAGTGAATCAGGAGAAGGTTTTCATTTATTTCGGCTGCCCCACTCCATACCACCAATCATTTTCAAGAGATGGTTAGAGAGGGTTGCAAGAGGGTTCTCCCCTGGTGCTGCAGGTGGTTGAGCTCCGTGGTATGAAGCTGTCCACAGCCTCTTCAGCGCCGGTTCGATCTCAGTGGGCCAGCGAGGATCCCACATGGCATGGCAGACCTCTCCTGTCACACCCGCTGCTCCCATCAGCAGTGTATTTTGTCAGTTTGCCTGTTCTGTTCCCTGCTCTGTTTTTGGTGAATCTTCTCACCCTCCTGCACATGTGTCCTGTACCCCGGTAATTGTATAAATAAATCAATAAATCTTTTTATAAAAAAGAAAAAAGAAAGGGTTCCATGAACAGTTGACAAGGGCAAATAAATGGCAGGAAGTTCTGCTGTGATTCCATAAAGATAGGAAACCTCTACATCTACCCAGAGAGAGTTTAAATTTCTGGTTCACATACTGACCCCTGGACCTGCAAGGCCGCCAGTGGACATGGATATAGATTTTAAAGAATGTTTCTTTAATTTCAGTGCCACAATTAAGTGAAGCAGACAGGTCTCAGAAATCTCCTCAGGCTCCCTCATCATTCTCCACTCAATAGTCAGGAACAAGTGAAACCTCCTTTCTTTCCTAGAAGTTCTCAGCCTCTCTTACCTGCAGCAAATTCTGGGCTGATTCTTGACATTTCTTCTCTAATTTCAGGGTGAGTCTCTCAAGTTCAAAGCTCTGCTTTACCAGACTGGCTTCACCTTCCTGCAGTCTCCTCAGCAGCTGCTTTTTCTCTTTCTCCAGTCTCCATAGATAAGCCATCTCCTCCGCATTGAGGAAGTTGTGGAGATTCCTAAACTCGGACTGGATTTCTTGTCTCCGAAGCTCTATGTTTTCCTAAAATCAAGAACGTAGGCAGAAAAGGGGGAAACAATCCAAACATACCTCTATGGTGAGTCAGTAAACACAGGTGGGACCGGGACACAGTGTAAATCTGCTTACCCACAGGAGGAAAGCAAACTGTTACATGTGCCCAACTGGATGTATCATAAAGATGCATGCAGAAGGACATGAGCCAAAGAGCAAAAATGAAAGACCGTATGGGTCTTCTCTTATGAGGTCCCTTGTCAAATTGAGAAACAAAGAAGTAGAATGGTGGATGCCAGGAGCTGGGAGGAGGGAGCAATGGAGTTATTGTTAATAGACATAGAGTTTCCATTTCGAATGCTGAAAAAGTTCTGCAGATGGAGAGTGGCAACAACTGGAAAACAACTGAACACGATGCACTGGGCTGTTCAGTTAGAAATGAGTAAAATGTCAATGTCAGGTAATGTGTATTTAGCACAAACACCCCAGGAAAGATTGCTTGGCTTCTGTGGGTCATTTTCCCCTGGGCACTGGAGCTCAAACAGTGTCCAGCCCCCTCTGCAGAGTCCAGCCCAAGAGGCAGACACTCAGATGTGGGAAAGCTGGTCCTAGCTCTGTTGGCACCTACTCACTTTCCTTCATCTCATCCAAGAGATAAAAGAAGGAGAGGGTAGGACTCGCAGAATCATGAAATTTGCCAAGATGAAAGAACTTAATATTTGTAAGAGAAAACCAAGTGTTAGTGGGGATGTAAGAAGCTATCTATGTGTGTGGGGGGGATTTCTTCAAATAAAGGCTGGTAGGGCCCCGGTGGTGCAGCGTTTGAGCGCTGGGTTGCGAAGCTGCCCGCAGCCTCTGCAGTGCCGGTTCAAACCCCAGCTGCTCCCCAGCCACCGGTGGAGGGTCCCACATGGTGTGCAGACCTCTCCTGCCGCCCGCTGCTCCCCTCAGCAGTGTGCTTCGGTCCTTCTGCCTGCTCTGCTCTCCCCTCTGGCTCTGGTGAATTCTCTCACCCTCCCGCGCTTCTGACTGTACCCAGTGTTTGCATAAACAAACAAACAAATAAATAAATAAATCTTTAGAAAAAAAAGAAAAATAAATAAAGGCTTGTAACGAATGTAAATGAGTCTGAATTGAAGACCACAGACTGGTAGGTTTCTATGATTCTCAACACAGTGAGGTCTGGATATTTACCAGAAATAATGCCGTAAGCCAGGAATCAGTTATCATCCTTATGGATGAGACTAAGAAAAACACTGAGAGACTCAGTTTTCTCTGGGGAGGACAGAGTTTTAATTTCCATGGGTGCTTTCTCAAGCCACACAGTGCTTCAGTGACTGTGGTGTTGGGCTAGATGTTGTGGCACTGACATGGTTTGCAGGTGAGTTCATGATCTTCAGACAGGAAGTAATTTCAGTCTTTGAAAACTTGAAAAGTAAGGAGCACAACATTTGTGATTCTCCTGACTGAGGTATTAGGACACCTAGCCAATTACTATTCATAGAAACAGAAAGCAGAGGAAAATTCTCCTAGATGCAGACAACTAATGACAAATATTAAAGAAAAGGGCATATTCTTTGGGTTTCCACGGTTTGGTTTGATTTAATGAGAATAAATCATCAATGAGTACTTTTCCCAATCACCATATGCCTAATTATAGACTGGAAAATAGTTTGAGATCAAGAAAATCAAATTCTTACCTCCCATTGTCTTATTTCATCTTTCTGGAACAACTTCCGTGTCTTACAGAGGTCTTGCTCTCCCTTCAGTTTTGTCACAATCTCCTGGAGCTTTTCCTGAAGAAAATATTGGGTGAGTTATGGCTTGTCCATTTCACAACTCTCATTTGGCACCTACAAGAATCCCAGCCTCCAAGATGTACAATAACATTGAATATATATATATTTTTAAAGATTTATTTATTTATTTCTACAAGCACTGGGTACAGTCAGAAGCGCGGGAGGGTGAGAGAATTCACCAGAGCCAGAGCGGGGAGCAGAGCAGGCAGAAGGACCGAAGTACACTGCTGAGGGGAGCAGCAGGCGGCAGGAGAGGTCTGCACGCCATGTGGGACCCTCCTCCGGTGGCCGGGGAGCAGCCGGGGATCGAACCAGTGCTGCAGAGGCTGTGGGAAGCTTCGCAACCCAGGGCTCAACTGTTGCACCACTGGGGAGGACCCCAATAACATTGAATATATTTTTGAGTCCTTAAGCTTTGAGATGAAGCAACATAAGGGCATTAACATAACTCATGCCTTCAGTGGCCCTGGGCAGCGGCAGGATTGTAACATCTTTCTGTGCTGTAGTGATCTGTGATTCCCAGCTCATCTGCAGACCATAGACTAAGCTATTTACATTACTGCAGTCTGCCAGGGACAGACTGCAGATTATAATCATCTGAAAGTACATTTTATAAAATAATGTGCTGGACCAATCATAATACAGAGTGTTTGAAACATGTGGAACTTTTTACATGTTACAGTGAGTCAGGTAGGAGAGCCCAGGATGGCAGCTGAAGTTACAGAACCAGTTCACGTGGGGGAGGGAGGGAGCTCTGCTGTCACCTGAAGAACTGTCATGAGGTCACCTTACAGTGATTAGTTTCCATACCTATCTCTAGGGTTACTTGTCACACGGTTTCTCATATTTTCAGTCTCTGTTGAGAGATGGGGAAACCAAGTCATGAAGGCAATAACTAAGTCACTCACAGCTTCCATCTAGTAAGAACTGAAACTCTTAGTATATTTCAACCTCAGCAGTCTGACTCCTGAGGCCACGACCATCACCTTGTGTTGCATTTCTTTAACTACTTGGTGGGCAAGTTATAGGATCTGCCCAATTATAATGATGTACTGCTCATGGGGTTTCAGGGGGAGGTGAGCACGCTGAGTGGTGGTCAGGACCGACACATCATGACACAGAATCCAGAACCTTCACACAAGACACAAGCACCTCATGGATGATGGAACACAGAGCCCCACACTGGGGATGTTTCCTTCAAATGTCAACAGGGAAGAGGAGGAAAGAACCCGCTTCATCATTCCTCCACAACACAGGGAGTCTCACTTTTGCAGCTATTGTGTGAGAAACGTAGCAGATGCCTGATCCTCTCAAGGCTTCATCACTCACCAATTCTTTCTAAATCCTTTAACTGTCCTTAATCCTTGCTAGAATGTGTTTCCAACCCCTTTTCTTAGAGGAATAATTTTGATTTTACTCCTTGATGTTTATTTTGTGCACGCAGAATGTTCTTTTAATTGTCACCTTGATCTTTCTCTCCACAAATAAATCCCAACTTTGGACCAGGATTTAGACTCTGAGAAATACCAGGGTTCCTTCCTAATTTCTTTTGTCATGGACTCACCTGCCTTTTCCATCACACACCCCTGACCAGGTACTACATAGTCAGGTAAGCTCTCGAAACATGTGGTCACCCTAAGTTGGAATACTGATTCTTCTCCAAACATGGTTATTCTGTGTGTGTCCTTCTGGACCCATTTCTAGGCAGTCTCCCCCTACACTCATTCCCACCCCTTGGTGCCCCCCTCACCACCCACACCAAGGGACGTCAGGTGTCCCGCATTCCTTTCCTTATTCCTTACACTGTGGCTATCTAAAAGGCCGTGGTTCTGACCCCCGGGGTTTCAGATTCTTTCCTGTGCTCTTGCAAGCTGTGGTGTCTCCAATTAAGTAATGGAGGTGAAGCCATGAACAAGGCCCGTGTGGCAAAGAGCAAAATCTGTTGTCCGGGAGAAGTTCATTACAGGAAGTTCTTACAGGAAAGGATTCTGCTAAACCTTGAAGGTCAAGATGGACACGGGGTGGACATGTAATAAATTCAACATGGACATGTAATGAACTATTTCAGGAAAATGATACAGCACAAATTTATTTTAGGGTCAGGATAATGTATTTCACTACAAATGATTGGAGTGAAAATGCGCAACCTGAGAGGCAGTCCTTGCTAAAGACTCTGGCCACTCACCTTGTAGTCTGGATACACGTCCTCCACTAGAGCCGTGCTGTGTCCTCTGTGCTGGGGGGAACGATCACAGAGCCAGCAGATGAGCTGCCCGTCATCCTCACAAAACAAGCGGAGCTGCTCCCCATGTTCCTCACACAGCCTCTCACTGTCTAGCTCTTTGAGAGTCTGAATGAGGTTTTCCAGTTGCTTGTTGGATCAGAGACTCTCTCTTTGAAATGGTGCCCGGCACAGGGAACATTGGGGCTCCATCAGGGATGACGTCTTTTGTGGGTTCTCAAGGATGCCCTCTATGCACCGGCGGCAGAAGCTGTGCCCACAGTGGATGCTCACGGGCTTTGTCATCAGCTCCAAGCAGATGGAGCACGTGGCTTCCTCCCTCAACTTCTTGGTAGCTGTGGCTGAGGTCATGGCCCTTCTTGAAAAGCCCCAATGTCAGGTTAGAGTCAGAGATGAAGTAGACAGGATATTCCACAGTGGAGGACAGAAGCCTCGCCTGAGCCTCTGCGCCTGCACAGGTGTGGAAGTCTTCTCTCTGGAGAGAGAAATGGATGCAATTTGAAAGATGCCTCACATGTTCCTCTGTGGTAGAATAGGGTGTTCCTGCTCATATTGGTTTAGATTAAAATTCAGTAACATTTAAATTCAGTGTTTCAGTCTCACCAGCCATAATTAATTGATCAACATCTGAGAATGGTCCCAGGATATCCAAGTGCATGGAATATTCCATCATGGGAGACAGTGACAGTGTTCGGGTACTAACAGAGCTAGAAAAGGAAAGAGGTGGCTCGCAAAAGTCTCAGGAGAGAAGAGAACTCAGGGAGGGAGAGTGAAACTTTTTCCATATCTAAGGAACTTCGGGAGGAGTCAGCCCTGATTTACTTCTTTGCCTGCTAGCAACACTGAGGTGAATGGTTGGGGAGCAGAGTCCATGGGAACAATCAGCCTTGACTCTCCTCACACAACCATGTCTGGTTCTCTGGACCCCACAAAGTAAAAGGGGCTCCAGGTTATTTAAGTTTCCATGGAGCCCACACTGAGGAAGGAGAGCTGGAGAAAGTGGTAGAGAAGGAGTTGGTACTGGGAGCAGAGGCCCTGGGCACAAGGAAGGTGACTGTCTCCCTCCAGGGGAGGACAGGTCTCCCAGGACAAGGTCAGGGTGCCTGAGGCAGAGGGAATTTGCAGAACCAGGATGTGGGGAGGCAGGAAGCAGAGGGCAAGCCCTCTCCGTTGTGGGCTTCTTATGCTGGACCCCCCAGTGTCCACCAGTGAGGACTGAGAGCTGGAGACAGAGGCGCAGGGACCAGAGCAGAGGGTCTGCCCTTCCCCACAGCGGCAGCTGCTCAGGCTCCCAACCCTGCTGCCCTCTCCTTGATGGGAGTGTGTGGGAAGGTGCTGAGGGAGGAAGTAGAGACCTTTCCTTTGCACTCACAGGGCCTAGACTAAAAGCAGATCCAACACAAGGAACTGGATGGATTATTTCCCCCTATTTTCAGGACTAGCCCTCGGAGCCAGAGCACGTCTCTGCAGACTGCTCTCCCACGAAGGTGATTTCTCCCAGGAGCTGCACCAGCCTTCCTTATGCCTGGGGTTGTGTTTAGGGTATGTCCTTCCTTTGAACCGCAAGTGCCTGCCTTTTGCTCACCTCACACCCTGATCTCTGATGTGGCATTGTGTCTCCAAAGAGAAAGCAGAGGGAGAGAGAGAGGAAGCAAAGTCCTGATTATTTTCACAGTTCGGCATGCTCCTTTTTGCCACCCACCACCCACCACACACACACACACACACACACATACACACAGGCACACATACTGAAAACACAGTCCACCCCAGAGCAAACCTTGGCCTGGATTTTGCACTGCTCCTCACATGGCAGTCAGTCACAAAATCGCTTTCTCTGTAGCTCCACTTCTGGATTCCTGGAAGGGAAGTTCCTCTGACTAGAGTCAACTCAGAAATGAAACTGATGTGGGGGCATGGCCACCCAGATGAGGGAGGAGACTTGTCAAAATGCCAGAAGTTTTACACTCAGGAATCCTGCCTGGAGGGCCTGGTAGGAAGAGCACCCTTCCTTCAGAGCAACAACAGAGGGAACAAATTAAATCTTATCGTGACCCGACACAGTGTGTGGGGCAGGCCTCTCATGGGGAATGGAGAGACTCCTCTTGAGGCATCTGATTCACAGACAGAGGTCCCTGTTCCCATGATGACGTCTTGCATCTGCTCTACCATCACTATCATGGATACAACTCTGCACTGGTCCAGGCCCCAACCCAGTGCTCCCTGTGTGTTAATATAATCCTAGTTATACAATTCCTGGAGTTTAAGACATGATAATATGAATAAAAATTTTCTACAGGGCTCAAAAGCTAATTGGAGCAGGCAGAAGGGTATGGTCTTCCCAGTCTGAGGAAAAGAAAGAAGAAAATAAAGAGAAAGAAATAGCTTTTCAGAGACATGTGGGATACCATCAAATATACTTTTATCTATAATGACACTCACGCAAGAAGGGCACAGGGTGAAAAATAAACAGCACTCTCAAAATTATCAGTGGATGAAAGAGAATATGACAAAGAAAGTTAGAAAATATGGAGGCTTTGACATGAGTGAAGGTGAAAGTCAACACACCAAACCTTAGTGGCTGTCATCACAGCAGGGCCTAGGAGATGACAGATGTAAAAGACACTATCATAGTTAAAAGCTCTTAAGTCACTAACTCAGCCTTCTTTTTAAAGAGCTGAAGGAGCAAATGAAAACCAAAGCAAGCAGAAGGACACCAACGGCCATGAGATGGGGGTTCATGAAGAACAGAAAATCAATGTCATCAAAGGTTAGTCCTTTCAAAAAAAGACTAACAATTCAAGAAATCTTTAAGCTACAATAACCAATTACAATACAGTAAAGCAGAATTACTGAATTGTTCTAATTACTGAGAGTGGCACAACAGCATATCTGCAAGCAAAAGAATGATTATGGAGACTTGCATCACATCATATACAACACTCAAAATGAACCACAGATCTAAATGTAATAACAGAAATGGTTAACACCTTTTGAGAGGAAGCACAGGGAAAAACTCTTGTTACATTGGGCTCGCAAAGGTTATTCGCATGGCAGCAAAACACAAGGAATAAAAGTAGAAATACCTGAGATGAATAGCAACAATACTAAACGTTCTTGAGCTTCATTGGACTCCATCCAGAACATAAAAAGACAACTCAGAGAATGACAGAAAGATTCTGAATTATAGAGCTGCTAAGGGACATACCTAGAACTGTAATTAGCATGTAAAAGTTTTTACAGGGCCTCCCTGGTGGTGCAAGGTTTAGGCACATTGCTAGGAGCTGTCCACAGTACTGCAGCTCCAATTCCAACCCTGGCCAGCCAGGGAGCTACCTACATGGTGCAGCAGACCTCTCCTGTTTCGCCTACTGCTCCCCTCAGCAGTGCATTTCAGTCAGTCTGCCTGTTCTGTTCCCCACTCTGTCTCTGGTGAGTCCTCTCACCTCCCACACCTCTGGCCAGTATCCCAGTTCTGGTATGCATAAATAAACAAATCTTTAAAAAAAAATTTTACAAACCAAAATACGAATAACCCAACTAAAAGGGGCAAAGGCATGTGAGTAGACATTATTCCAAAAAGACACACAAATAGCCAATAAAAACATGAAGGTGTCACCATCACCAGTCATTAGGAAAATGCAAAAGTCAGAAGAAAACAAAATCCAGTGTGATAGCACTTACCATCCATTAGCATAGTCACATTTACAAATAGGCACAACACAAGGTAGAGAAACTGCAATAGCACATGTGGCTTGTGATCACATACAATGTTGTAACTTCTCTGGAAAACAGACAGTTCCTTAAAAAGTTGAACAAGTTACCACAGGAAGTGGCAATTCTATTCCTGGGTACAAACCTCCAAATTTAAACATAATCACACAAAATCTTGTGTGACACTGTTCACAGTGGCATTGTTTGAACTCGCCCCAAAGTGGAAACAACCAATGTCCATCCTTTGATGAACGAGCGCACACAATGTGTGACATCCATACACTGCAATGGTTTGTCCATAAACGAAAGCAAATACTGACCCAAACGACAACACTGATGAAGCGTGAAAACTTGACATGAAATGGAAGAGGCCAGACACCCAGCGTCACACCAGGCCCTGGCAGGTCAGAGATCTGACCCAGTGACGTGGGGAGAGCATGAGGGATGACCCTGCATTTCTCTTGCTTCCCCGCAGGTCAGGCTGATCTTCTGTGCTGTCTGCACAGTGGCTGTGTCCAGCAGTCATGGCACACTCACTGAGTGTCCACTGAGAACTCAGCGCCGGTCCAGGTAAAGGGAAACAGCAGGTGACAAAACAGACCAAGTCCTCTCCTAATAGGACTGACGTTATATTTCTAGGATGGGTAAACAAAAGAGACTCGTTTAAATTGACTCCAGTGATGGAGGGAGGAATAAAGGAGAATGATTAACTTGGAAATAAGGCCGACAAGTATCAGAGATGAGGCCCTTGGGAAGGTGAAGATGTGGGAGCCAGTGGTCATGTTGTAAAAGGACACAAGTCCAGCCTCACAGTCCAGAAGAACTCCCACCAGCACGGGCCGCTCCCTCAAGGCAAGGGGAATTGGGGGAGAGGTAAGGGCCATGTAGCCATTCTTCTGGCAGAGTCTGATGGCCCAGAAGCCAGACTGAGGCTCTGGGGTCATGTCCCTGTCCCTCTGCACATTTTCCAGACAAACTCCCAAGTCCCACCCAGATCCTTCTCCCACATCCACTTCAAAGTAATGTCTTCTGAGGTGAAGCCCTCACAGCCCGGGACTCAGGGTAAGTAACGGAATCTCATAGAACTGACATACTCCTTCTGGCTGCCTCCACGGGTCACATGTCTCCGATCCTCAGACAGAATTAGTTCATGATGAGCTGTATCTGGGTCCAGAGTCACGCTGAATGATAAAACAGAAAGGCACATTTTATTTGCTGAGAAGACAGTGAACTTCAAGTACAACCTCCTGGATTCAGGTGCTGCCTACTTCTTCTAGCTCTGTGAGTCGCTTTCTGAGACTCTACATGCTATAGTAGGACATCATCATACCCGCCACAGTAATGGTGGGGAGGATTGAAGGAGCTCATGCACCCTGCTGCTTGGAGAAGTTCCAAGCATTTGGAACTTGGTATTTGGTAAGTAAGCAGTAAATGGAAGTAATATCCTCTCCATCACCATCACCATCACCAACTCAGTCCCTCAGAGAAGGCAAGGGACTGACAACCAGACTGGTTTCTGTCCTCTCCACAACCCTTACCCCTTGCAGGGCCACTAAGAATCATGGAATATTGAAGCAAAAAAGAAGCTTATCCCCATTTTTTATAACATTTCACACTGATTATCAGAAAGCAAAATAACATAGGTCCTGCCATATTTTGTTATTGAAACAGTTACCTCAGATCCTAGTATTCTATTCAGCCCTCAGAGCACCTGAATTTAGGAGTGAAGTCTTTTAGTCCCATGAATTTAGGTGTGAAGTCGTTTATGTTGCTGCAGATGATAGTCCATATTGTCCCAGGGATGAGTAAAGAGTGATACAATTCATGCTGGAATGATGTACATCAGACTAGCATAAGAAAAATAAAAAAAGTAATGGTCTTTTTAAGTGTGACACTGGCCAGGAGTGTAATTTGTTTGCTTCTTCTTAAAAGTTGATTTATTTATGCATACAAGAACTGGGGTATAGGCCAGAGGTGTGGGGGTGAGAGGATTCACCAGAGACAGAGTGGGGAACCGAACAGGCGGACTGACTGAAATACACTCCAAGGGCTGCAGTGGGTAAGAAAGGAAAGGTCTAGTGGGCCATGTGGGTTGCTCCCTGAGCAGGATCAAAATGCTGCTGCAGTGCTGCAGACAGCTTCATAGGTTGCTTCTTAACCCCTTGTGCCACCAGGGAGGCCACAGGAGTGTGATTTCTTAAGTGTGATGCTGGCCAGGAATGTAATTGCAAAGCAACAATGACAATAGGATATTGTAGCAAAATATTCCTGTGTTAAACACTATCAGCCGCCCCAAGGCTGAGAACTGAGGGCTGACCACTGCGAACCCACCGACCATCCTCCCGCCCTGCTGACTTGTGTTGGCTTCAGTCAACGGGAAGCACTGGAGGAGACCAGGGAGCAGACAGAAGCAGAGCTAGGAGTCATCAGGACCCAGGTCCCTCTTCACTAACTGAGAGGTAGGTCTTCATCATCTATGGGTGTTCACAAGTGCCCATCCTCACAGTTCCCTCCACCTACCACACAGGCCCAGAGCGGCCATGGCCCTACTAACTCCTAGTCTTGGATCATCCCCATTCATCACTCTTGTTTTCACCATTGGAAATAACCCCTTCATGCAACTCTCTTCAATCAGCCCTTATCTTCCTCACTTCTAGAAGTGAGATTTTCAATTCATGTTAAATGAACAATCCAAAATAACCATAGTGTACAGATCAAAATGGAAAATAAATTACGCTGAAAGGGGAAAGATTCACTGGACTTTTAAAACTCTTTCGTTTATAGTGAAACTGTAACTTGAGACATGAGAGGTAGATTATATAGTTATAGAGCTGCTACATTTATCAAATAGTACTAAGGTATTATTAAGGGAGAAAAGAGATACCTAATTAATGAATGTATATTTCACTAGGAAAATTTCACAATTTCAAACATGCATGCACTATATAACCTCGGATTAAACCATGCCAAATGTCACCATAAGCAAGGCAAAAGGGAAAACTCTCCAATCATCCTAAAATATCTTAACATACTTCCCTCCATAACTGACAGATGAGGCTGGCCAAAAATGTCACTAAAGTGGGGAAGACTTGAACAGTTCAAACAGACCAATTTATTGACAAATAAAAAGACCAGGGATTAATAAGTAGAGAATATACAGTTTACATCACATTTTCTACATGGACTATGTAGTCATTAAACAAGTCCGATCAGAATGAAAGAATGAACATATATCTGTAGATCTATATTACATACACCAGGTTATTTGAATGCAATTCAGTGTAATACAATAATAAAAACACCAATTAAAAATTTTAAGATCAGGCCTCCCTGGTGGCGCAAGGAGTTAAGATCAACCTATGAAGATATCCGCAGCCACTGCAGCACGAGTTCAATCCCCATCCAGGGAGATACCCACATGGCGCAGCAGATCTCTCCTTGTAGCCCACTGCTCCCCTCAGCAGTGTATTTCAGTCAATCATCCTGTTCTGTTGCCCAATCTGTCTCCCATGAATCCCCTCATCCACCACACCTTTGGCCTATACCCCAGTTCTTGCATGCATAAATAAATAAATCTTTTAAAAAATTCTAACATTATACCATCAAAATGCTTACAAATGATAATGAGTAGATACATGAAAGTCCCGGCAGAAGTGACTTAAATAGAAAATGGATGACTCCTGGGCCTCCCTCGGGGCACAAGGTATTAAGCACAGCACTGTGAAGCTATCCTCAGCTTCTGCAGCACAAGTTCGATCCCTGGCCAGCCAGGGAGCCAACCTACATGGCACAGCAGACCTTTCTGGTCTCGCCCACTTCTCCCCTCAGCAGTGTATTTCAGTCAATCTGCCTGTTCTGTTTCCCTCTCTGTCTCTGGTGAATCCTCTCACCCCAACCCACCCTGCACATCTGGCGTGTACCCCAGTTCTTGAATGCATAAATAAATAAAACTTAAAAAAAAAAGAAAAGAAAATAGACGTCTCCCTTTATAGGCGAAGAGAAAGCAGCTTCCTCCAACCTCTGTTACTAGGGTCTTCATCATCCCCTAACCATGGTTATACACTATCAGAGTACAGAAGCAGCTAAATTTTCTTTAACTATTTTTGAATGATTCTTTTGGGCACTGGATTATCTGTTTGCACCAACACCATGAACTCAACCTATTCTGGTAACAGAATTTCACAATTATAATTTTCAAGATATCTTGACATCTGGCTATTTATATATCTATAAATATATGTTATATATTTTATATATTAATATATATTAATATATTTATATATATTAGTGAATACACACACAACCATATGTACGGGTGCAACCATAATTTAACAGTAGAAAGTAAATGATCATAATCCCCAATGGTCGAATTAGAAAAAAATTTCATGATCCTATCAATGAATGCACCCAACTCACTGATAAAGATCAACGCCCTTTAAGAAATCAAGTCTTTGGACTTTGATGGAAAATGTCTAGTCTAGGACCTCCCTGGTGGTGCAAGCAGTTAAGACGCAACCTCTGGCCTATGCCCCAGTTATAGTTATTGTATGCATAAATAAATAAACCATTGAAAAAAAACCATCAAAGTGGGATAAAATACATATTTTAAATAGCATCACACCAGTGCAATCAATTCAGGTTTGGTCTCTGTCACCAAACAGATCAACGGGTGGCCTTGCATGACCCCTGCCTCCTGGAATTTGCACTTTTATAAAATTCCTTCCACTTGAGTGTGGGCAGGACCTGAAAAATGCCTCTTACCAATTTGTTTAAAATGACCAGCTATAAGGCCTATGCCCATTTGTGATTACACAAGACTCCATCTTGCTAGCCACCTTGCTCGCGAGACTGTCCTTCAGATGACTTGAAGACATAAATGACCATGTTGCACAAGCAGTCCAGCCTCCAGATGCAAACACAGCACCCCCAGCATACTCACTGTACTCTGTAAGGCCTTGGCAGATAATCTAGCAGATGTGAACCACATGTAACTAAACCACACAAACCTGAACCACAAACCTGTGAGCTAATGAGTGCTGTTTTAAGCGAAAAACATCTTTACAGAAATGCAGGATTACTATGGCCACCAAAACATTTCAGGTTCATTCTGATTTTATAGCCAAAAAATTATTAAAAAATATTGAGTTTGAATCTTCTAATTGTAGATATATGGAAAATGACAAATACTAAGTAAGAATCAAGGGATTGGAGAGCTCAGGATTGGAATTGGTCATACTGGATTTCATTAGGATTCTAACATTTAAGGGGGTCAAGCCCTTAAAACCATTTTTATCACAGTCTAGAATACTGATCTATCTTTCTTGCATTGCTGAGAGTTTAATGAAATGTTAATAAACATTAGGTTATAGACACTGTTCCAAATACTACATATTTGGATGCTGTTAAATGTCATGATAACTCAGGGAAGTGACATCTGCTATATTGCTATTTTAAGAGGAGGAGAATGAGCAGGTGATTAGCCTGGGAGAGGAGGAATTTGAAGAGCCTGATGAGTTGACCAGGAATCTATATCCCTGCCTACCCAGGAGGGAAAGAGTTCCAGTTCCAATGAGAACAGCTAAATAGCCTCTCTGTCTCTGAGTCTGCCCAGGGACAGCTGCTCCGTTGGTGACCACCAAAGTGGCATTTTATGTGAAGTATGAAGGGAACTGTTGACTTCACACACCTTGGAAGCACCTTAACACTTTCTTCACATCAAAGTAAAGCTCAGGAACATGGCACACAGTTTAAGGCTCCAAACAGAAGGTCTCTGGAACCAACTTCACATCTGAATTCCTACAAGGGGACATACCATTCAGCTCCGGGTAGCCATGCAACTGCCTACATTCTCACACTCCCACATTCATACAGACTCACCTGTTTAATGTGTCTTTCACATCCTACAGTGCAAACAAAGACAAATGTGAGTGTGGGAAAATCAGTATTTTGTGTCACTTGAAACATGGGGTTACTTGCTATGAACACTCCACCCCAGGAAGTAGAGTGACAAAGCCTGACACATCCACGCATACCCAGGTAGATCGATTCATATGCCAGTCCTCTAGGATAGTCATTGCCAGTTGTGTGAGTGTGTGATTGCACTTGCTCAGGCTTGTGGGGAGTCATGGAGTCTGCATTCACATTAGCCTGTGACCTTAGGGAGGAGACCAGGAGCAAGATTGTATTACCTTCTGCTATTAGTGATCCAATTTCGTTCTGAGGAGCCCATATTACCTTTGTCACTTATGACTAAGGTCCTCAGTGGGGAATCCATGCCCAGACCCTGGCACTGAGCCACACAGCAGGAGTCACCTGCTGAGGGCGCTGTCACGCTACATCCTCAGCCTCACAGTGCAACCACCAGCTGTGTATACCTGCACAGGCCACCAGCTGACATTGATATGGATCTTTTCTTTGGTTCCCAAAAGGGGAGGTTTATAATAAAAAGGGAGAGAAGAGTAAAGGACACTTGCATAGACAGAAATGGGCAAAAGGGCTGCTGCTGCTATAGTCTTCAACATTAATTACTTTAAATATTACTTTAAAAAATTTAAATATTTAAATAAATTACTTTAAATGTTGAATGAGGCAGAGAGGACTTGCCAAACTTCCCAGGCTCCCTCGACATTCTCCTCTCAATAGATCAGAAACAAAAACGTTCTTTCTTTCCTCCAAGTTCACAGCCTCCCTCACCTGCAATAAATTCTGCACTGAGCCCTGACATTTCTTCTCTAGTTCCAGGAGGAGGCTCTCCAGTTCACGGCTCTGATAGTCCAGACTGGCTTTTCTGTCGTGCCTTCTCCCCAGCAGCTTCTCTTCCTCTTTCTCCAGTCTCCATAGATAAGCCCTCTCCTCCTCATGGAGAAAGTAGTGGAGATTTCTAAACTCAGAATGCATTTCTTGTCTCTGAAGCTCTACGTTCTCCTAGAACCAAGAAAGTGGGCAGAAAAGGGGGAAACAAACCAAACATATCTCTATGGCGAGTCAGTAAACACAGGTGGGACTGAAACACAGTGCAAATCTGCTCACCCCTAGGAGGAAAGCAAACTGTGACACGTGCCCAAATTGGACGTATCTTAAAGATCCATGCTGAGGGACATGAGCCAAAGCGCAAAAGAGAAAGACCCTATGAGTCTTCTCATATGTGGGCCCTCGTCAAATTGAGAAACAAGAAGTAGTTCGGTGGCCACCAAGCTGGAAGGAGGGAACAATGGAGTTATTGTTCATGGCCATAGAGTTTCCATTTCGAATGCTGAAAAAGTTCTGCAGATGGAGGGTGGTGATGGCTGCAAAGCAACTAAATGCATTTCATGCCACTGAACTGTACACTAGAAATGACCTAAAGGCTACACTCTGATGTGGAAAGGTGATCACAAGCTGCAGCCACCTGGTGCATTTCCTTCTTCTCCAGCCTCGATGCAGAAGAAGAAGGTCCTGGAATGCTAAATAGGAGAATAATGGAATTTGGCGAACAGCAAGTAACTTATCATTTAGGAAGATAAAAGGAAGATAAAACCAAGCACTGTGGGCAAGCACCACCCTATATATATACATGTTCTGAGGGAATTTCTTCAACTAAACGCTGACAGTGAATATAACCAATACTGAATTTAAGTCATCAGGCTCATAGGAGAGTCTATAATACTCAATAGGGGAGACCTGAAGAGCTACCAGATATATTATTGATCACATAAAGATGTAACACAGCTTTCATTTGTGGTATATGGAATTACAATTTACATCGGTGCTTTCTCAATTCCCACAGTACTTTAGTGACTGTGATATTGTGGTAGGTGGAGTATTGATTAGGATGAAGTGGAACTTTTATTTTTTAAGATTTTATTTATTTATGCATACAAGAACTGGGGTGTAGGCCACAGGTGCAGAGGTGAGAGGATTCATCAGAGTCAGTGGGGAGCAGAACAGGCAGGTTGACTGAAATGCACTGCTGAGGGGAGCAGTGGGTGAGACAGGAGAGGTCTGCTGGGCCCTGTGGGTCATCTCCCTGGCCAGCAATCGAACTCATGCTGCAGTGGCTATGAACAGCTTCATTGTCTGAGACTTATCTCCTTGAGCCAGCAGGGAGGCCCTGAAGTAGAACTTTTTGTAGGAGACATGGGACAGCTGGACTCTGGCATTGACATGGTTTCCTTAAATAGTTTGTAGCAACAGATGTTCTCCCTATGACCTAATATTCCAGAAATGAGGAGATAGAGGCAGTTGCAGCACCTACAGTGTCAGGAATCTTCACCTGTCATTTCCAGATAAAGTCCTCTCAACTTCCAGGGATCTCGAAATAAGGGATGGAAGAGTCAAGTTTCACATCCACTCACAAAGAAGCAGGGTCAAGGTGGTAAGAGACCCAGAAAGAGGTAAAATGGCTCACACATCTGGGGAATTTGGTTAGTAAATGATGGATTACACCCATATCCATAAAAAAAAATGTGTCTCTGATCCTGCAGAGGCTGGTCAGCCACGGACACTGTCTTAAAGACCCACAGTCTACAGCGCAAGTGTGTGTAAGTTCTTGCAGAGATCTAACCTTGTCACAATCTTACAAGCTTGAGTTATGGGAATGTCTTCTGCATTGATCCTGTTATTTGTATTCCCTAAGGTTGGTATTGGAACCAGGAAGGTAGACTGTCTGACCCTGTACGCTGGGAAATATGCACAGGTGAGTTCACAATCTCCAGACAGGATGTAATTTCAGTTATTGAAAATGTGAAGCCTGTTGAAGATAAGGGACACAACTGGTTTCTTTCTGCTGACTGAGTTGATGTGACGCCTAGCAAGTTACTCCTGCAAGGCTAAAGAAAGTAAGGGATATTCTCCTAGATTAGACAACTAACAGAATTATTTTTAAAAAACTGGCATGTTCTTTGGGGGTCAGCATTTGTACCGGTTTAATGAGAATACATAAAATCAATGAATATTATGCCCAGTCATAGCCTATACATGAATTCAGGATGAAATGTAGCTTGTGATCACTAAACTCAAATTCTTACATCCCATTCAGTTATTTGCTCTGTCGTGAACAACTTCATGCTCTTACAGCAGTCTTGTGCTCCCATCAGTTTTTTCGCAATGTCGTGGAGTTTCTCCTGCAGTGAAAATTGGGTGAAGTCTGGCTAATCCATTCCAAAATCTTCATTTGGTACTTACGGGGAATCCCACCCTCCAAGCTGTATGATAAGATTGAATATATTTTTGAGACCTTAAACTGTGAGAGGACAAAATATGAGGGCAGTAGCATAAGACATTACCTAGAAGTCCCTGAGCAGTTGCTAGGATTGTAATATCTTTCTGTGCTGGAGAAGTGGAGGCTTAGGAAGGGAGCAGTAACCTGCCCAAGGGGCCCTCACTGGTAGGTGGCAGAGATGTAATTCCCAGTTCATCACGGATCCAAGGATTGGACTACATCCACACTACAGTCACCAGGAAAATGCTGCACATCGTTTAAGGTTAAAATCATTTAAAAGCAAATATTATATAATAAAGTGCTGAACCCATCATAGATAATACACAGTGTTTGATACACAGGGAACTTTTTACATGTAACACCGAGTCAGGACGGAGAGCCCAGGATGGCAGCTGAAGTTACAGAACCAGGTCATGAGGGGCCGCCCTGATATCACCTGACGTCAACTGATATCACCTGATGTCAACTCACAGTAATTCATGTCCACATCCAGCTGTAGGGTTTATTCAAAAGTTTCTCACATTTTATTTTTTCTTTTACTTAAGACTTCTTTTTATTTATTTACGCATGCAAGAACTGGAGTGTAGGTCAAAGATGCGGGGGGTGAGAGGCTTCACCAGAGACAGAGTGGGGAGCAGAACAGGCAGACTGACTGAAATACACTGCTGAGGGGAGAAGCAGGTAAGACAGGAGAGGTCTGCTGTGCCATGTGTGTTGCTCTCTGGCCAGGGATCAAACTCATGCTGCAGTGGCTGGGGATAAGTTGATAGCACTGAAACTTGAACCCCAGTGCCACCAGGAAGGCGCCTGTCTCTCACATTTTCAAGAGAAAGGATCTGAAACTTACTAAACTGCTCATTGTCATCCACAGTAAAGGAATTGCCTCCTGCCCTCTGCAAACTCACAATACATCACACTACTCCCAAGACAGTGCTCAGGAAAGTAGTTACCAAAAGACTGATTTGCTTTTGCTATGAGCACAGTGCTATTCTCAACTCTACCTAGAGAATGTCCTTACAGCTATGACAACCTCCTGGTGTGTGTGGGAGGAGACAGGTCTTTTCTCCATTTACAGATGGGGAAACCAAGTCATGAAGCAAGAACTGAGCTGCTCCCAGTTGCCCATCTAGAATGAGGTCAAACTAATATTTGACCTCAGCACTCTACGCCCATCACCTTGTGTTGCTCCTATTTGATGACATGTTGTGAAGCAGTGAGACCTGCCCCATTACAGCCCTGACTGCTCAGAGGGTTACAGGAGGAGGTGAGTGCGCTGAGCAGTGGTCAGGACTGACATGCTCTGACACAGGATCCAGAACCTTCACACAAGACACATGTACCTCACAGATGAGAGAACTCAGAGCCAAACGCTGGGGATGTTACTTCAAATGTCAAAGGGGCAGAGAGGAAGGAATCCCACTTCTTCATCCCTCCACATCAAAGGGACCCTTATGTTAAAAGCTATTGTGTCAGGAACATAGGAAATGATTGAAACATCTCTGAAGGCTTCATCTCTCGCACCAAGCATTTTTAAACGCTAACTCCCCTTCCTAGTTTATGCTCATACCTGTTGCCATTTCCAATCCTTAGATTTTGTCCTTGTTGTGTATTTTGTCCACACAGAATGTTCTTCTACATGTCAATCTGTTCTTTCCCTCCACAAATAAAGTCCTAGTGTCCAGGCCACTCTGGGCAGGGGTATAGTTTCCAAGTAATACCCAAGATTCCTTCCTGACATGCTGTCCCATGCCTGCAACTGCCTTTTCCCATCCTCTGCGTGGCTCATGGAGAGTCAGGCAAGCTCTCGTGACAAGTGAACCACCTGATCTGGCTCCTGTCTCTTACCCACACTTTTGCCCATGGTGATATTGTGTGTGTCCTTCAGGACTCACTTCTGTGCAGTCTCCCCTGACACACATTGATTTCCGCTCCTAGTGCCCCCCCTCACCACACACACCGAGAGACGTCAGGTGTCCTGTGTTCCTTTACTTACTCCTTGTGGACTGTAGGATATCTTAAAGGTGGTATTTCTGACCTCTGGGATTTCAGGTGCTTTCCTGTGCTCTTGCACACTGTGGTGTCTCCAATTATGTATTTGAGGTGAGGCCATGAGCGAGGCCAGTGTGACAAAGAGCACAATGTATTGTCCAGGAGAAGTTCATTACACGAAGTTCTTACAGGAAAGCTTCTGCCCAACCTTAAAGTTCAGAGAAAAGGAGGACCTGACTCACTGGGATCATAATAAACTGTTCAGAAAATAACACGATGGGAACAATATTTTCAGGGTCACAATCTTGGTGTTCAGACTAACTAATTTCAATAAAAATGTGCAACATAAGAGGAAGTACTTGCCGAAAGGTATGGCCACTCACTCACCTTGTAGCCTGGGCATATGTCCTCCGCTAGAGCCGTGTGGTGTCCTCTGTGCTGGGGGGAGCGCTCACAGCGCCAGCAGATGAGCTGTGCATCCTCCTCACAGAACAGGTGGAGCTGCTCCCCGTGATCCTCACACAGCCTCTCATGCTTCAGCTCCTCGATGCTTTCAATGAGTTTTTCAAGGTGCTTGTTGGGTCAGACACTCTCCCTTTGAAGTGATGTTTGGCACAGGGGACAGCGAGCCCTTCAAATAAAAGATGTCACAAGATATTGCTGCCCAGTGATATTGTCTATGCACTGGCATCAGAAGCTGTGCCCACAGTTGACGCTCACGGGCTCCTTCATCAGCTGCTGGCAGATGGAGCACGTGGCTTCCTCCCTCATCCTCGTGATGGCTGGTGATGAGGCCATGGCTCTTCCTAAATGTTCTGAGTATCTTATAGGCAGAGATGAATCAGCCAGGATATTCCAGAGTGAAGGACAGAAGCCTCACCTGAACCTCTGAGCCTGCACAGGTGTTGAAGTCTTCTCTCTGGAGAGATAAGTGGATTGCAATTTGAAAGATGCCTCACATGTCCCTGTGTTGTAGAATATGGTGATGCCTGTCACATTTGCCCACCTTAATTTAGATTAAATTTCAATAATAACATTTGAATTCAGTGTTTCAGTCCCACCAGCCATAATTCAGTGCTTAAATTCGGCCAGTGGCGCCAGGCTAGATAGGTAAAAACATTTCATCTTGGCAGAAAGTGCCTTGCATCAGGTACCAGTAGAGATAGAGAAGTAGACAGTTTGGCTCACAAAAGTTGCATGAGAGAAGAGAAGTTATGGAGGGACCCTGATATTGCAGGGGGTTAAGCATAGTACTGTGAAGCTATCTGCAGCCTCTGCAACATGAGTTCGATCCCAGGCTGGCCAGGGAGCTACCCACATGTCACAGCAGAACTCTCCTGTCTCGCCTGAGCTCCCCCCTCAGCAGTGTATTTCGGCCAATCTGCCTGTTCTGCTCCCCACTCTCTTTGGTGAATCCTCTCACACCCCACCCCACCATCTCTGGCCTGTACCCCCATTCTTGTATGCATAAATAAATAAATCTTTACAAAAAAAAAAAAAAAGAGCTCATGGAGAAGAGTAAAACTCTCACCATGTCTAATGAGCTTCAACAGGAGTCAGCCCTGAGCTCCTTCTTTGTCCTGGGAGCAGCACTGAGGTGAATGGTTGGAAAACAGAGTCCATGGGGTCAATCACACTTGACTCTGTTCACACCCCCTTATACGGTTCTGTGGACCCTAATAAAACCCTCAGAGAAAAAGGTGCTCCAAATGATTCACGTTTCCATGGAGCCCACAGTGAGGCAGGAGAGCTGGAGACAGTGGTAAAGAAGGAGTTGGTGCTGGGAGCAGAGTCCCGGGGCACAAGGGAGGTGACTGTCTCCCTGCAGGGGAGGACAGGTCTCCCAGGACAAGGCCAGGGTGCCTGAGGCAGAGGAAATTTGCGGAACCAGCATGTGGGGAGGCAGGAAGCAGAGGGCAAGACCTGTCCATTGTGAGCTCCTGTCCTGGACCCCCCAGTGTCCACCAGTGAGGACTGAGACCTGGAGACAGAGGAGCAGGGACCAGAGCAGAGGGTCTGCCCTTCCCTACAGCTGCAGCTACTCAGGGTCCCAGCCCTGCTGCCCAACCCTTGCTGGGAGTGTGTGGGGAGGTGCTGAGGGAGAAAGTGAGAGAACTTTCCTTTGCACTCACAGGGCCTGGACTAAAAGCAGATCCAATACAAGGAACTGGATAGATTATTTCCCCCTATTTTCAGGACTAGCCCTTGGAGCCAGAGCACGTCTCTGCAGACTGCTCTCCCTCAGAGGTGATTTCTCCCAGGGGCTGCACCAGCCTTCCTTATGCCTGGGGTTGTGCTCCTGGGGATGCCCTTCCTCTGAACCCCAAGTGCCTGCCCTTCGCTCACCTCACACCCTGATCTGAGACGTGAAATGGAGTCTCTAAAGAGAAAGCAGAGGAGAGAGAGCTAGAAAGACAACTCCATTTTCAGTGGGGGGAGCAAATTATTGCTACCCTTCCCCTGGCCCATCTCCATACCCACTCCCACACAGTGATCACAGTCTACTGCAGAGCAAACCTTGGCCTGCACTGTTCACTTCATCCTTCCTCCCTCACAGAGCAGTCAAAGTTGCTACTACTCCTATCCTGGGTCCACTTCTGGATTCCTAGATGGGAAGTGGCTGAGTGCAGTCATTGCAAAAGAAAAGGCTGCGGGGGGCGGGTCCAGATGGATTAGGGTGTGTCCTGGAACTGGCAAGGCCAGGCAGGATCACTGTTCTTCAGGCAGATGCAAATGATTAGGAACCCTTTGAAGATTGGAAAGAGCAGGAAGATGAGGGTTGATTCTGGGAGACAAGCTCCAGGACACCCAGGACAAGTCCCTTCTGAACCATGACTCACCCCCAGAGCAAGTTCCAGGGAGGGAAATCCAGGGTTTGCAGGACCCAGGTGAAGGGAGGTGGAAAGTAGTGGGGGAGGTCAGGTCTGTGTGGGACACTAGGGACTGGACCCCTAGATTCTAACAATGAGTATCTGAGAGCCAGACAGGGGAGGAGGAACAGGAGCAGAAGGGGTTCTTCCCCCAGCCCCTGCCACTGCTGGGGCTGCTCAGGGAACCTAGTATAGTTTCCTCCTTTTCACTGCTGGGTGATTTTGGGGAGACAGTGGAATGGGGAAACTTAACAACCTTTTTTTGAAGTGACAGTGCTCTGAATTAAAAACTAGGATTCAACTAAATTACCGATCAGGCCACGGCCCTCAAAAGTTGAACAACTTTCCACAGGCACAGAGAATTTTTTCTAGAGACTTTGATTCCTTGGCAGGTTATTTCCATCATGGGATGTATTAGCCTTCTCTCTGCCCCGGGCACTGTGCCCCTGCAGAGGAGGATCTCCCTCCTCTGACCCCCAGGGTGAGGTGATGGGCTCTCACTCACCTTATATTCTAGATCTTTAGGGGTGGAGCAGGGGGTCTGTGAAAAGAAAGAGACAAGGGGAAAGTGATTAAAGGCAAGTCCTGACCACTTTTAGATTCCCGGCCTCCCTCACTGCCACCCGTCTAATACACAGACACACGCGCTCATTGCACACTTGCACACACTGAGACACACACAGGCATAATACTTAATCCTTCAAAAATATGGGCCTGGATTTGGTCACCACCTTTGCCACTCAATCCCATATGCACTGCCAGCCAGTCCCTTTGTAGCCGCTGCTACTTGCTGCTGTGACGAGGAAGTCAATGAACTGCAAATTTATAAATGTAATAAACATGGGGTCAGAGTCCTGGCCATGGGGAGGAGCTCTGTGTAAGGATAGACATACATAGCAATGAAATATGACAGAGTCAGAATAAATCCACACATTGAGAGTCAATGGATTTTGACAAGGTTTCCAAGACAATCCAATGACTACAGAAGATTAGTGCTACCAAAAGCAGTAACAACACAAATGTCCATCCATTGGTGAATGGGCACATGCAATGTGTGAAGTCCACACAATGGAATATTACTCATCCATATGAAAGAATCAAATAATGCTTCATGCTCCAACATGGATGAGCATTGAGAACATTACTTGAAAGAAGGCACATTTTGTATGATCCTTTTTGTTAAATGCCTTAAACTGATTATCTCAGAGAGAGAGAGAGAGAGAGAGAGAGTATGTTAGTCCTCATCAGAGTCTGACTGTTGAGGGCAGGGAATTCCTTGTTTAAGGATATGAGTGTGTGTTTGAGGAGATGAAAATGTTTTGGAATTTTAAACAGCGGTAACGATTGTGCAACTTCATGAATACACTAAAACTACTATAGCAATTTGAAGCAGTGAATTTTATTTGACAAAATATATCCTGACAACAAATTTCATTCCTTGGATAGAGTGTCCATTATTTAAGGGAAAACAAGGAATGAGACAAGAATCAATCAATACAGACAAAAATCAATCAATAAAAATTGATGAGGATCGACACACCTTTTATAAGAAAGGTCTACAGGTAGTTATTATAACTGATTTACATATATTCAAAATTGTGTAGACATCTCAATGAGTTTTTAAAGTTCCAAGTTAAACCCCTATAAGTGGAAACTAAGGCACAGGAAATAAAGTTACAGGAAGGGAATTAATGACTGATGAGATATTGCAAAACAATTTCTAATTTTCCCTCTGTTTTTCGTTAGTTTGCAAAGAATTATTAGTTTTTAATTTCCTTATCTGAAGGATTATGATCTTTTTTTTTTTGTTATTCAGAATCTAAATGCTGACAGGAACAGTATTTCCTGTGAGCACATTATGCTTGGCCTGCCCAGAGGAGGGAGACCATCCCTAAGTGAGGCCTGCAGGACCCTAGAGGGGCAATGAGCTTGGGGAGAGTCCGAGTGCATCCAGAGCGGGAAGGTGGGGTCTCTCACTCTCCAGGGCCCTGAGACTCCAGAAGCGGGTCTGGACACTGGGCCTCCAGGAATAACAAACAACACTGGGGCTTCCTGTGTAGCAGAGGCAAGAAAGTCTTTTCCTTTACTCATAATAGGCTCTGCAGGGAGGGCCAACTAATACAAGGTCAACTAATAAAAAATAGATGAAGGAAGAGGGGTTTGTACATGTGCTGTGATGTAAGTGTTCAACAGGCGCACAATAGTCTTTATGCTAAAGTTACAGATGCTCGTGTGTGCAGGGGAAGCTCTCTTCTCCCTGGACCTGCTCAGATGAGCCCCCTTGGATGACAAGACCCAATAGCCCCCGAACTGGACTTCCTAACAAGAGGCACTACTGGGAAGGAGGGGTGCTGAGTGGCCCCCTGGGTCTATATCACACAGAAGCAGGCGGCCCCTCTCCCTCTTTCTTCTGCCCCTTCAACTTGCCGCATGGACTTGGAGGGGAGGTGCCTGGAAGACACATCTGGTGACAGATTCCTGCCAGGCAGTTCCTCATCCTTGGTGGACACAATGGCAGTCTTTATCTTTTTTTTTTTTAAGATTATTTACACAAGAACTGGGGTACAGGCCAGATGCATGGGAAGGTGAGAGGATTCACCAGAGACAGAGCAGGGAACAGAACAGGCAGATGACGAAGTACACAGCTGAAGGGAGAAGCAGGCAAGACAGAAGTGGTCTGCCCGCCATGTGGGTAGCTCCGAGGCCGGCTGCAATTGAACCGCGCTACAGAGGCTGCGGACAACTTCACAGTGCTGCGCTCAACCTCCTGCACCACCAGGGAGGCCACAATCCCTTGATTCTTAGTAAGTATTTGACATTTTCCATATGTCCACAATTAGAAGATTCACACTCAATAATTTTTAGCAATTCTTTTGGCTGTAAAATCAGGATGAACCTGAATTGTTTTGGTGGCCATCGTGATCCTGCATTGCTCTAAAGATATTTTTCTCTTAAAACAACACACATTAGCTCACAGGTTTGTGGTTCAGGTATGTGTGGTTCACATCTGCTAGGTCATCTGCTCAGGCCTTACGGAGTGTAATGAATGTGAGGCTGGGCTGTGTTTGCATCTGGAGGTTGGACTACTTGTACAACATGTTCATTTCTGTGGTCATATGTCTTTAAGTCATCTGAAGGACAGTCTCTAGAGCAAGGTAGGTAGCAAGATGGAGTCTTGTGTAATCACAAATAGGTACAGGCCTTATAGCCGGTCAGTTTAAACAAATTGGTAAGAGGCAATTTTCAGGTGCTGCCCACACTCAAGTGGAAGGAATTTTATAATAGTGCAAATTCCAGGAGGTAGAGGTCATGCAAGGCCACCTGTGATCTTTTTGGTGACAGAGACCAAACCTGAATTGATTGCACTTGTGTGATGCTATTTAAACTATGTATTTTATTCAATTTTGTTTTTTAAGATTTATTTATTTACGCATACAGGAACTGGTGCACAGGCCAGATGTGTTGGCAGGAGGTAGGGGAGGGTATTCACCAGAGACAGAGTGGGGAATAGAACAGGCAGACTGACTGAAATACACAGCTAAGAGGAACAGCGGGTGAAACAGGTGAGGTGCTGTGCCATGTAGGTTGGATCCATGGCAGGCCAGGGATTGAATTCATGCTGCAGAGGCTGAGGATAGCTTCACAGTGCTTTGCTTAACCCTGTGTGCCCCGGGGGAGGCCCAGGAGTCATCCATTTTCTATTTAAGTTGCTTCTGCATGGATTTTCCCATATCTGCTCATTATCATTTATAAGCATTTTGATTGTAGAATCTTAGCATTTTATAGGTGTTTTTATTATTGTATTACACTGAATTGCATTCAAATAACCCATCTGTGTAATATAGATCTACAGAAATAAGTTCAGTCTTTCATTCTGACAAGTCTTATTCATGACTGCATAGTCCATGTAGAAAATGTGATGTAAACTGTATATTCTCTACTTATTAATCACTGATCTTTTTGTCTATTAAATTGGTCTGTTTGAACTGTCCAGTCTTCCCCACTTTAGTGACCTTTTTGGCCATCTTAATCTGTCAGTTATGGAAGGAAAAATGTTAAAGTGTTTTAGGATGATTGGAGAGTTTTCCCTTTGGCCTTGCTTATGGTGATATTTGGCATGGTTTAATTTGAAGTTATATGGTGCATGCATGTTGGAATTGTGAAATTTTCTTAGTGAAATGTGTATTCATTAATTAGATATCTCTTATCCCTTAATAATACTTTAATTTAATATTATTTCATAAATGTAGCAGCTATATAACTATATAATCTATCCTTCATGTCTCAAGTTACAGTTTCACTATAAACAACAGGTAGTTATAAAAGCCCACTGGATCTTTCCCCTTTCAGCATAATTTACTTTCCATTTTGATCTCTCCACTATGGTTATTTTGGATTGTTCATGTAACATGAATTGGAAATCTCACTTCTAGAAGTGAGGAAGATAAGGACTGATTGAAGAGAGTTGCATGAAGGGGTTATTTCCAATGGTGAAAACAAGAGTGATGAGTGGGGATGATCCAGTACTAGGAGTTAGTAGGGCCATGGCCACCCTGGGCCTGTGTGGTAAGTGGAGGGAGCTGTGAGGATGGGTGCTTGTGAACAGCCATAGATGATGGAGACCTGCCTCTCAGGCAGTGAAGAGGGACCTGGATCCTGATCACTCCTAGCTCTGCTTCTTCTGCTCCCTGGTCTCCTCCGCTTCCCGTTGACTGAAGCCAACACAAGTCAGCAGGGTGGGAGGATGGTCGGTGGGTTCGCAGTGGTCAGCCCTCAGTTTTCAGCCTTGGGGCGGCTGATAGTGTATAACTCAGTAATATTTTGGAGCTTCACTTCTTGCGACAACATCCTATTACCATCGTTGCTTTGTAATTACACTCCTGGCCAGCATCACACTTAACTAATTACACTCCTGTGGCCTCCCTGGTGGCACAAGGGGTTAAGAAGCAACCTATGAAGCTGTCTGCAGTCACTGCAGCAGGACTTTGATCCCATCCAGGGAGCTACCCACATGGCACAACAGACCTCTCCTGTCTAGCCCACTGCTCCCCTCAGCAGTGTATTTCAGTCAATCTGCCTGTTCTGTTCCCCTCCATGTCTCTGGTGAATCCTCTCACCCCCCAACACCTCTGGCCTATTCACTAGTTCTTTTGGCATCAATAAATAAATCATTTAAAAAAAACAAATTACACTCCTGGCCAGCATCACACTTAAAAATATTATTAAATTTTTCATTTCTTATGCTAGTCAGATCATTTTGATGTACATTATTCCAACATAAATTGCATCACTTTTTACTATCCCTGGGAAAATATGGACGACCATCTGCAGCAATTAAAAGACTTCACACCTGACAGGGACTGACATGTGTTCTGGGAGCTGAATATAATACTGGGATCTGAGGTAACTGTTTCAATAACAAAATATGGCAGGACCTATGTTATTTTGCTTTCTGATAAACAGTGTGAAAGGTTATCACTAATAAATGGGGATAAACTTCTTTTTTGATTCAATATTCCATGATTCTTGGTGGCCCTACACAGGGGATAAGGGTTGTGGAGAGGACAGCAACCACTATGGTTAGTCAGTCCCTTGCTTTCTCTGAGGGACTGAGTTGGTGATGGTGACAGTGATGGAGAGGATATTACTTCCACTTACTGCTTACTTACCAAATGCCAGGAATTTCTCCAAGCAGTAGGATGCATTAGCTCCTTCAATCCTCCCCACCACTACTGTGGCAGGTATGATGATTTCCTACTATATGCAGAGTCCCAGAAAGTGACTTACAGAGCTAGAAGAAGTAGGCAGCACCTGAATCCAGGAGGTTGTACTTGAAGTGCACTGTCTTCTCAGCAAATAAAATGTGTCTTTCTCTTTTATCAATCAGCGTGACTCTGGACCCAGACACAGCTCATCATGAACTAATTCTGTCTGAGGATCGGAGACATGTGACCCGTGGAGGCAGCCAGATGAAGACTTTCCATTCTAGGAGATTCTGTTCCTTACCCCGTGTCCTGGGCTGTGAGGGCTTCACCTCAAGAAGACATGACCTTGAAGAGTATGTGGGAGAAGGATCTGGGTGGGACTTAGGAGTTTCTCTGGAAAGTGCGCAGAGGTACAGGGACATGATCCCAGAGCCTCAGTCTGGAATCTGGGCCATCAGACTCTGCCAGGAGAATGACTACATGGCCCTTACCTCTCCCCCAACTTCTCTTACATTAAGGGAGCAGCCCCTGCTGGTGGGAGTTCTTCTGGACTGTGAGGCTGGCCTTGTGTCCTTTTACAACATGAACACACACTCCCACAACTTCACCTTCCCAAGGGCCTCCTTCTCTGAGACTCTTAGACCTTATTTCCAGGTGAATCATTCTTCTCCTTTGTTCCTCCCTCCACCCCTGGAGTCAATTTAAAAGAGTCTCTTTTGTTTCCCATCATAGAAATAAAATGTCAGTCCTGTTAGGACAGAAGTTGGTCTGTTTTGTCATCTGCTGTTTCCCTTTATCTGGACCAGCGCTGAGTTCTCAGTGGACACTCAGTGAGTGTGCCATGACTGCTGGACACAGCCACTGGGCAGACAGCACAGAAGATCAGCCTGACCTGCGGGGAAGCGAGAGAACAGCAGGGTCATCCCTCGTGTTCTCCCCCTGTCACTGGGTCAGATCTCTGACCTGCCAGGGCCTGGTGTGACCCTGGGTGTCTGGCCTCTTCCATTTCATGTCAAGTTTTCACGCTTCATCAGCATTGTCGTTTGGGTCAGTATTTGCTTTCGTTTATGGACAAACCATTGCACTGTATGGATGTCACGCAATGTGTGTGCCCGTTCATCAAAGGATGGACATTGGTTGGTTCCACTTTGGGGCAAGTTCAAACAATGCCACTGTGAACAGTGTGGTACAAGTTTTTTTGTGATTATGTTCAAATTTGGAGGTTTGTGGCTAAGAGTAGAATTGCCACTTCCTGTGGTAACTTGTTCAACTCTTTAAGGAACTGCCTGTTTTAAAGGAAGCTACAATATTGTATTTGCTCACAAGCCACATATGCTATTGCAGTTTCTCCACCTTGTATTGTGGCTATTTGTAAATATGACTATGCTAATTGATGTTTAGTGCTATCGCATTGGATTTTGTTTTCTTCTGGCTTTTGCATTTTCCTAATGACTGGTGATGGTGACAGCTTCATGTATTTATTGGCTATTTGTGTGTCTTTTTGGAATAATGTCTACCCACCTGCCTTTGCTCCTTTTAGTTCAGTTATTTGTATTTTGGTTTGTAAAACCTTTTTTTATTTAAAGATTTGTTTATTTATGCATACAAGAAGTGGGATACTGGCCAGAGGAGTTGGAAGTGAGAGGACTCACCAGAGACAGAGCGGGGAACAGAACAGGCAGACTGACTGAAATGCACTGCTGAGGGGAGCAATGGGAGAGACAGGAGAGGTCTGCTGCGCCATGTTGGTAGCTCCCTGGCTGTCTGGGGTGGAACTCAATTTGCAGTTCCTGTGGACAGCTTCAGAGCACTGTGCTTAACCCTTGCACCACCAGGGGGCCCTGTAAAAACTTTTACATGCTAATTACAGTTCTAGGTATGTCCCTTAGCAGCTCTATAATTCAGAATCTTTCTGTCATTCTTTGAGTTGTCTTTTTACGTTCTGGATGGAGTCCAATGAAGCTCAAGAAACTTCGGTATTGTATTCATCTCAGGTATTTCTACTTTTATTCCTTGTGTTTTGCTGCCATGCAAATAACCTTTGCGAGCCCATTGTAACAAGAGATTTTCCCTGTGCTTCCTCTCAAAAGTTGTTAGCCATTTCTGTCATTACATTTAGATCTGTGGTTCATTTTGAGTGCTGTATATGATGTGATGCAAGTCTCCACACTCATTCTTTTGCTTGTAGATATGCTGTTGTTCACTATCAGTAGTTAGAACAATTCAGTAATTTCTGTGTTACTGTATTGTCATTGATTATTTATTTATCTATCTATTTATTTATTTATTTTTAAAGAGGCGTGTATTATTTATTTATTTATTTGTTTGTTTATACAAAAACTGGGCACAGTCAGAAGTGCAGGAGGATGAGAAAATTCACCAGAGCCAGAGCAGGGAGCAGAGCAGGCAGAAGGACCCAAGTACACTGTTGAGGGGAGCAGCGGGCGGTAGGAGAGGTCTGCGCGCCATGTGGGACCCTCCTCCGGTGGCCGGGGAACAGCTGGGGATCGAACCGGCACCGCAGAGGCTGCGGGCAGCTTTGCAACCCAGCGCTCAACCGCTGCGCCACCGGGGAGGTCCTGGTTAGTCTTTTTAAAAGGACTAACCTTTGTTGACATTGATTTTCTTCATGAACCCCAATCTCATGGCCATTGGTGTCCTTCTGCTGGCTGTGGTTTTCATTTGCTCTTTCTGCCCTTGAAGAAGAAGGCTAAGTTAGTGACTTAAGAGCTTTTGACTATGATAGTGGCTTTTACATCTGTCATCTCCTAGGCCCTGCTGTGACGGCAGCCCCTAAGGTTTGCTGTGTTGACTTTCATTTTCGCTCATGTCAAAGCCTCCATATTTACTAACTTTGCTTGTCATTTTCTCTTTCATCCATTGATAATTGAGAGTGTGCTGTTTATTTTTCACCCTGTGCTCTTCTTGCGTGAGTGTCATTCTAGGTAAAAAGGTATATTTGGTGGTATCCCACATGCCTCTGCAGCACTATTCCTTTCTGTTTACATTTTCTTCTTTCTTTTCCTCAGACTGGGAGGACCATACTCTTCTGCCTGCTCCAATTAGCTTTTGAGCCCTGTAGAAGATTTTTATTCATGTTATCCTATTTTAAACTCCAGAAATTGTATAACGAGGATTATATTAACACACAGGGAGCTCTGGGCTAGGACCTGGCCCGAAGTTGATGTTCAATAAATTCCCAGCTGTTCCTGGGCAAGTGAGGGAAAATTAGCACGTGTCAACCTCATCGCATGTCAGAGCAAGCTCAACTGAAAAGGTCATCTATGCTGAGAGACAGAGAGAGGACAGAGAGAGAGAATGCACAGTTATAAAGGATGCTAAGATTTCTATGAAGAAGTCCTTTGTGATACCATCATTCTGAATTATCAGACTCCTCCCAACCTGTATTGTTTACACCCATCATCCTGGGCTCTCCCTTCCTGCCTCTAATTCTTGCCTCTTTCTCACCCGTAGTAATCATTAGTTTGCCATCACTTTTGTTTTTTTGCTTGTTTGTTTTAATTTTATTTGATATATTTTCTCAGAATTCTTCATTTTTGTAAAATATATGCCTTTTCATCTTGTTATTACCCCCGTAAAATTCCCAACACACTTGTTTTGATCCTACTCTCTTCTCCAGCTGTCATCACTTTTGTAATATGATCTGGTCAAACCTCCTCAAGGCTACTTTCCTAGTCCTAGCACTTTTCCCCAATCATATTTTTCGGGAGTTTAAGAAACAGTTACTGGGAATCCTGTCACATCCAGGGATTCTGGAAATTTCTGGAAACACTTCGAGTTTAAACTGTGGGCCCACCCCATAAACACACACAACAAACACAGCTACCAAGCACACCACAGAGAATGCATCACACTGCTACAAAGCCCCTTCTAACATAGCACACAAAACCCAGAACTTCTAAAAACAGACAAGCATGGATTTTGCTTGGTAATAATCATACATACCACATGACATTAACACACAAGCTGTATCACTTACCTGCAACACACACCATCACACCCCTCAATTGTCCCCAACCACAACACATCACCCAGTCTGCCTGAACATCATCAATACTGCTGAGTGCAGCATGGAAAATCTCTTATTTCACAGCTCTGTGCTGAAGCTACTAGATACTGGGGATCATCAGTGAAAGATGCCAGCACAAACCCATGATCTTGTGGGACTTGCATGCTCATGAGGAAGGCAGAAAGTAAGCAAGATAAATAAATATTCAGTAATCAGTGTACTGGAAACAAAATAGCCTGTGAGACGGTTTGGGCCTGGGGAAGGGGACACCATTAAACAGGAGGTCACAGTAGTCCTGTTTGAGGGAAGTGCTGAAGGACTTGAGGAAAAACACCTTAGGGATCTGGGGTGTTAGTTCCCCACAACGTTATCACTACGTCTACAGGCCCTATTAAGAGACTCCAGGGCTAGTCCTGAAAATAGGGGGAAATAATCTATCCAGTTCCTTGGGTTGGATCTGCTTTTAGTCCAGGCCCTGTGAGTGCAAAGGAAAGGTCTCTCACTTCCTCTCTCAGCCCTCTCCCCACAAATTTCCAGCAAGGGGAGGGCAGCAGGGCTGGGAGCCTGAGCAGCTGCAGCTGTGGGGAAGGGCAGACCCTCTGCTCTGATCCCTTCTCTGTCTCAAGTTCTCAGTCCTCAATGGTGGACACTGTGGGTCCAGCACAAGGAGCCCACAATGGAGAGGGCTTGCCCTCAGCCTCCTGCCTCCCCACATCCTGGTTCTGCAAATTCCCTCTGCCTCAGACACCCTGATCTTGTCCTGGGAGACCTGTCCTCCCCTGGAGGGAGACAGTCACCTCCCTTGTGCCCAGGGCCTCTGCTTCCAGCACCAACTCCTCTTGCCACCCTCTGCAGCTCTCCTGCCTCAGTGTGGGCTCCATGGAAACTTGAATACTTTTTGGGGGTCCAGAGAACCAGACATGGGGGTGTGAGGAGTCAAGAGTGATTGTTCCCATAGACTCTGCTCCCCAACCATTCACCTCAGTGTTGCTAGCAGGACAAAGCAATAATTCAGGGCCAACTCCTCCCAAAGCTCATTAGACATGGAGAGAGTTTCACTCTCCCTCCCTGAGTTGTCTTCTCTCCTGCGACTTTTGTGAGCAACCTCTTTCCATTTCGAGCTCTGTTAGTTCCCGAGCACTGTCACTGTCTCCCATGATGAATATTCTGTACTTGGATATCCTGGGACCATTCTCAGATGTTAAGCACTTTTTTTTTAATTTGATAAAAGTTTTCAGATTATTTATTTATTTATTTATTTATTTTCATATTAAATTTTATTTTTATATTCCCCCATACAATTGCAGATGCCCCATTCTGACCCCAATCCTTCCCCTCCCGCCCCCCACCCCCCAAAAGTGTCTCTGGTTCATAGTTTTTTGTTGATTTTGATTTTCACTTTCTTATATTCATTTTCCTGGTCCCTTATTTAAGTTTTCTAGATTCCTGCTATGAGTGAGACCATCCGGTATTTTTCTTTTTCTTTTTGGCTTATTTCACTGAGCATGATCCCTTCCAGCGCCATCCATGTTGCTGCAAATTGCATGTGTTTATCTTTTTTGAATGCTGAGTAATATTCCATGGTGTATATGTACCACATCTTCTTGATCCAGTCATCTATTTTTGGGCATTTGGGTTGTTTCCAAAGCTTAGCTATTGTAAACAGTGCTGCTATAAACATAGGGGTGCAGGTGCTCTTTGGAATTGATGTTTCTGTGTCCTTTGGGTAAATACCTAGGAGTGGAATTGCTGGATCATATGGAAGCTCTGTGTTTAGTAGGTCCAGAAATCTCCACACAGCTCTCCATAGTGGTTGGACCAGTTTTCACTCCCACCAACAGTGCAGAAGAGTTCCTTTTTCTCCGCACCCTCGCCAACATTTGTTGTTGCTAGTTTTTTTAATATGTGCCATTCTCACTGGTGTGAGATGGTATCTCATGGTAGTTTTGATTTGCATTTCCCTGATGACAAGTGATGTTGAACATTTTTTCATATGTCTGTTGGCCATTTGCATTTCCTCTTCAGAGAAGTTTCTTTTTAGCTCTTCTGCCCATTTTTTGACTGGATTATTTTCTTTGTAGATGTTAAGCATTTAATCATGGCTGGTGAGACTGAAACACTGGATTTAAATGTGACTGAATTTTAATCTCAACTGAAGTGGGCTAATATGACTGGGATCACCTATTCTACCACAGAGGAACAGGCAAGGCATCTTTCAAGTGGCATCATTTCTCTCTCCAGAGAGAAGACTTCAACACCTTTGTAGGCTCAGAGGCTCAGGTGAGGCTTCTCTCCTTCACTCTGAAAAATCCTGTCTACTTCATCTCTGCCTCTAACCTGATATTGGAGCCTTTTAGGAAGGGCCATGGCCTCAGCCACAGCTACCAGAAGATGAGGGAGGAAGCCATGTGTTCCATCTGCTTGGAGCTGATGACAGAGCCCATGAGCATCCACTGTGGGTACAGCTTCTGCCACTAGTCCATAGAGGACATCCTTGAGAACCTACAAGGGACGTCATCCCTAAGGTGGTCCCATTGTCTCCTGCTCCGGGCACCATTTCAAAGGGAGACTGTCCGATCCAATAAGCAATTGGAAAACCTCATTCAGACCATTAAGGAGATAGGCAGTGAGAGGCTGTTTGAAGAACACGGGGAGCAGCTCTGCCTGTTCTGTGAGGACGACAGGCAGCTCATCTGCTGGCTCTGTGAGCGCTCCCCCCAGCACAGAGGACACCGCACGGCTCTAGTGGAGGACGTGTATCCAGGCTACAAGGTGAGTAGCCAGAGTCTTTAGCAAGGACTGCCTCTCAGGTTGCACATTGTCACTCCAATCAGTTGTAGGAAAACCAGTATCCTGACCCTAAAGTAAATTTGTACCATATAATTTTCCTGAAATAGTTTATTACATGTCCATGTTGAATTTATTACATATCCACCCCGTGTCCATCCTGAACTTCAAGGCTGAGCAGTATCCTTTCCTGTAAGAACATCCTGTAATGAACTTCCCCTGGACAATAGATTTTGCTCTTTGCCACACCGGCCTCATTCATGGCCTCACCTCGAATATTTAATTGGAGACACCACAGCTTGCAAGAGCACAGGAAAGAATCTGAAACCCCAGTGGTCAGAACCATGGCCTTTTAGATAAGCCACAGTATAAGGAGTGAGGAAAGGAACACAGGACACCTGACGTCCCATGTTGTGGGTCGTGAGGGGGGCACCAAGGGATAGGAATGAGTGCCCAGAAGTGAGTCCAGAAGGACACACACAAAATAACCATGTGGAGAAGAGTGAGGATTCCAACTCAGGGGGACCACGTGTCAGAAGAGCTTACCTGATGATCTAGTACCTGGTCAGGGGGTGTGTGATGGCAAAGACAGGTGAGGCCATGAGACAGGAAATTAAGAAGGAACCTTGGTATTTCTCAGAGTCTAAATCCTGGTCCAAAGTTGGGATATTATTTGTGGAGGGAAAGATCAGGCTGACATTTAGAAGAACATTCTGCGTGCACAAAATAAACATCAAGGAGTAAAATCAAAGTTAGTCCTCTAAGAAAAGGGGATGGAAACGTTCTAGCAAGGATTAAGGATAAAGGATTTAGAAAGAATTGGTGAGTGATGAAGCCTTGAGAGGTTCAGGCACCTCCCACGTTTCTCACACAATAGCTGCTAAAGTGAGGCTCCCTGTGCTGTGCAGGAATGAGGAAGCAGGATTCCTTCCTCCTCTGCCCTGTTGACATTTGAAGGAAACATCCCCAGTGTGGGGCTCAGTGTCCCCTCATCCTTGAGGTGCCTGTGTCTTGTGTGAAGGTTCTGGATCCTGTGTCAGGGTGTGTCAGCCCTGAGCACCATCAGAGCACTCACCTCCCCCTGTAAACCCCATGAGCAGCTCATCACTGTAATGGGACAGATCCCATAACTTGCCCACCAAGTTAAAAAAAAAAGCAACAAAAGGTGATGGACATGACCTCAGGAGTCAGACTGGGGAGGTCGAACTATAGTATGAGTTTCAGTTCTTACTAGATGGGATGCTTTCACAACTTAGTTATTGTCTTCATGACTTGGTTTCCCCATCTCTCAACAGAGACTGATTATGTGAGAAACTATATAACAAGTAACCCTAGAGATAGGTATGGAAACTAATCACTCTAAGTTGACGTCATGACAGTTCTTCAGGTGACAGCAGAGCTTCCCCACCCACCCACCCATGAGCTGGTTCTGTAACTTTAGCTGCCATCCTGGGCTCTCCTACCAGACTCACCGTAACATTTAAAAAGTTCCACATGTTTCAAACATTCTGTATTATGATTGGTCCAGACATTATTTTATCAAATGTACTTTTAGATGATTATAATCTTGTACTATATGTAGCATGTCCCTGGCAGACTGCAGTCATGTCAACAGTTTAGTCTCGGTCCACAGATGAGCTGGGAATCACAGATCGCCAACAGCACAGAAAGAGGCTACAATCCTGCCAATGCCCAGGGCCACTGAGGGCATGAGTTACCTTAATGCCTTTATGTTGCTACTTCTCAAAGCCTGAGGACTCAAAAATATATTCACTGTTTTTGTACATCTTGGAGGCTGGGATTCTTCTAGGTGCCAAATGAGAGTTGTGAAATGGAAAAGCCATAACTCACCCAATTTTTCCTTCAGGGAAAGCTCCAGGAGATTGTGACTAAACTGAGGGGAGAGCAAGACCTCTGTGAGAGTCTGATGTTGTTCAAGAAAGACGTAATAATAGAATAGGAGGTAAGAATTTGATTTTCTTGATCTCAAACTATTTCCAGTCTAGAATTAAGGCGTATGGTGATTGGGAAAAAGTACTCATTGATGATTTATTCTCATTAAATCAGACCAAATTGTGGAAACCCCAAGAATATGCCTTTTTCTTTAATTAAAGTGCCATTAGTTGTCTGTATCTAGGAGAATTTTCCTCTGCTTTCTGATTCTATGAATAGTAATTGGCTAGGTGTCCTATTACCTCAAGCAGGAGAATCAAAAATGTTGTGCTCCTTACTTTCCAAGTTTTCAATGACTGAAATTACCTCCTGTGTGAAGATCATGAACTCACCTGGGCACATTTACCACAATACAGGGTCTGACCCCCTACTTCCTGCTTCCAATATCAACTTTAGTGGATGCAAATAAAAGGACCAGTGCAGGAGACAATCCCATAACTCAAGCTTGTGAGACTGTTGATGAGGCTAGAGCTCTACAAGAACTTACACACTTGCACTGCAGACTGTGGGTCTCTAAGACAGTGTGAGTGGCTGACCAGCCCCTGCAGGATCAGAGACACATTCTTCTATGGAAATATGGATGTAATCCATCCCTTAGTAATCAATTTTTTGAGTCATTTTCCTCTTTCAGGGTTTCTTCCCACATTTGTCCTATTCTTTGTAGATGTGCACATGTAAAATTTAAACTCCTCCTATCCTCATGTTAAAATCCTCGGAAGTTTGGAGGGCCTTACTAGGAACTCGCAGGTGGAGATCCCTGTCACTGTAGGCATTGCAACTGCCTCTGACTCCTCCCTTCTGAGTCTCAGATAGTGGGGAAAACTTCTATTGCTACACACCATATAAGGAAACCATGTCAGTGCCACAGCATCTACCCCAACACCACAGTCACTGAAGCACTGTGTGACTTGAGAAAGCACCCATGGAAATTACACTCTGTCCTCCCCAGAGAAAAGTGAGTCTCTCAGTGTTTTTTAATCTCATCCATAAGGATGATAACTGAATCCTGCCTTAAGGCAGCAATATTTCTGGTAACTATCCAGACCTCCACCTGTTGAAAATCATAGAGTCTTAAATGAGTCTTAAATTCAGACTCATTTATATTCATTACAAACTTTATTTGAAGAAATTCCCCCCCACAGCTTCTTACATCCCCACTAACACTTGGTTTTCTCTTACAAATGATAAGTTCTTTGATGTTGGCAAATTTCATGATTCTGCGACTCCTGCCCTATCCTTCTTTTATCTTGGATGAGATGAAGGAAAGTGAGCAGGTGCCAACAGAGCTAGGACCAGCTTTCCCTCATCTGAGTGTCTGCCTCTTGGGCTGGACTCTGCAAAGGGAGCTGGACACTTTTTGAGCTCCAGTCCCAGGGGGAAATGACCCACAGAAGCTAAGAAAATTTTCTGGGGTTTTTGTGCTAAATACACATTACCTGACATTGCCATTTTACTCATTTCTAACTGAACAGCCCAGTGCATTGTGTTCAGTTGTTTTCCAGCCGTTGCCCCTCTCCATCTGCAGAACCTTTCAGCATTCGAACCAGAAAATCTAAGTCCATTAACAATAAACTCCATTGTTCCCTCCTCCCTGCTCCTGGTGGCCACCAATCTACTTCTTTTATATCCCAAATTGACTGGGACCTAATATGAGAACACTCATATGGTCTTTTGTTTTTGCTCTTTGGCTCATG